>NW_027040909.1:0-2417500 GCF_037179485.1 Ochlerotatus camptorhynchus
GATTTACTAGACGCAATGCATTTGGGAAAACAGACCTTGATCGAAAAATAAGCTAACATAAAAATTACAAAATTATTTTAAAAACCTTCTGGCGACCACATTACAGAATCTGTTCATGTTGTAAAACATTGCAAATTCTGCATTCTTAGTATCTTGCCCAAGTAACAATTGTGGTTTTATGAGGTTTCTGTAGACCATGATTTAGACTTGTAGGATGCTATAAAACCTCTATAAAGCTTGCAATGATACTTGGGTGTATCTCGTCAAGATGTTAGGTTAGTAGAAACGATTCAAAATTAATGGTACACTCCACCGAGTGAGTGACTTCTGCGCAGAACTTTTTATTACAAAATAGGTCTTGTCCATCTGAACACCTTTACCTTTACTAGCTGAACTCTTTACATTCGAATAGGTCTTGTCTATTTGAACAACTTAACGGAAGATATTAGTCAAGATATTATGTTAGGGCAAACCATTCAAAATGAATGTCATATTGGAGCCGCCTGGTGAGTGAATTCTGATCTAAATTTATTACCTTAGGATAGGTTTTGTCCATCTGAACAACTTTACCGGAGACGGAAACCTTCTATCTGGTCCATCTGTTAAGTTAGGGCCAACTAGAGAGGGTCTAGTATAAGAGAGGAGCGGACTGGCCAGTTTGGAGCCAAACAAACTGTCAAAGCCAGAGCCAATCGAGCAGCGCCTATCTTGATTGCATTGGCAGTGTTCACCTAGGCATAGGTTGCCAAGGCAGTTTATTTTGAATCAGCTCCTCTCTTATACTTTACCCTCTCTAGGGCAAACCATTCATGCTTTTAAAAATGATAGTTGTGTTTGTACAAAATCTCAGCTACAACTTTGTTGAAGACCACTTTTCGATTAAATTTAAAAAACAAAAGTTATTAATGATGCAACTCACTAATGTCTTATGATTATTCTCAATCAACTGTGCAGCAGGCAACATTGGTGCTTCTGGCGCGTAGAATAGAGCAAAAAAAATCATGGCCACTATGTCACACTGCAGAATACAGTGTAGCCCATGGAACAGCTGCTTGATCCTGCGATAATATTATCAATTTCTTAAACAATTATTAACTATTTAATTTAACCTCTGGATGAAAACCGACTTTCTGCAAAGTTGTTGCTGAGATAATTTCCCATAAGAATAGCTATAGTACTTTTTCAATATGGAGAAAATCAAAAAGACAATGATCAAAAAGTTTTACTTTCCCACAGTAAATTCCATGTAAATTTCAGATGGTTTGTGCCGAGTCAGTTTCTTACCAATTGAGTTTAAATTTTGGGAGGTTAATCAGGATCCAGCGGCACCGGTGGTGTAGTGGTAAGCGTGATAACCTCTCACCCCAGCAGGCCTGGGTTCAATCCCAGTTGGCGCCGCCGGGATGTTCTGAGGCATAACATCTCTGATCACGCCTTCCTTCGGAAGGGAAGTAAAGCCGTTGGTCCCCGGTTCATGATTTGATGGGTCGATAAGTAGGGTTCACGTGTGGGAGCTGCCTCCCTGGCGTCGGTGGCATTGGTGCTCAGCACGGAAAACAAGATCAACGGAAAACAAATCAAGGAAAAAAAATCAGGACCCGATTTGGAACCGATTAAGCACTATTTAGAGAAAATTTCAAATTTTGCATCAGTCTAGTGTACACGTAGTTTCTAGAGTCGGTGTATAATGAGTCACGCCAAGAGAAAAACAGTCGAACTTGTATCACGGTGTTCGGAAGATTCCTTTTCTTTTCACTTGGTAACAGAGGACTTCTACATAAACTTCAAATGACTTTTAGCGAGAAAAAAGTAGTGGTTGTAGTAAATCATTAGAACAGTGATTTTGTCAAATTATCTTAACAAAAAATAGTAAAAATTCTCATTACTGATCATTATCAAACGTATCCCATGACAATTTAATTCTCACTGCTATTTATGATCATTTCTTCGATTATATTTTATATTTTATTGCAATACCTTTCGTGGACCTTTCATAGCATCGTAATGTTTGTTTACTTTGCACGATAGGTAGCTAGTTTGACAGTTCAATAGGTAGGTAGACTTAGTTTCACTCTTGGCGTGACACCGACTCTAGAAGTTTCCTTTAGCATGAGTTTAGCTTACAAAATACTGATATTATTAGCAAAATGCTGTATTTATTGACGATACAACAATAACAATCCTTAAAGAGTCTATCCTACTTCGATTTCTCCTATGGGTGCAAACATTGTGGTCTTGAGCACACAGGCCAATGGTTCTGATATTGAATTCTCATGCAATTGTATGTGTCGCATGACGGCATTTGGCTAATTTTAAGCTCTTTATCCCTTCCCCGAGGTCACCTGAAGCATATCGGCCAATGGTGTCTCATTTTGAGCTTTCGCCTATGCCAGATTATGGTCACTTCCTCGGGGTACATTACCCTGAATTCCACTACTCCAATTGAATCATTACCCCGAATTTCGAAAAAAAAAATAAAAGATCGACGTATATCCTACTTATGAATAACTTTATTCAATTTGAAGCCATGCTATTGTTAAGATCGGTTGTTAGAGAAATTGTCAAAATACAAAAGGTCAGTAAAGCATGAAAATTTAACTTAATCGCAGTCCGAGCAATCAAACTAGAATCCTCAACATTAATTTCTCTCTTATTCTTCATACTGTATGTCGTTTTAGTGGCCATGAACATCTCATATTGACATTTTGTCACGCTGCAAATTTTCGATAAACTTTGTTGTACCTTCACAAATCTCGGTCCGTTTATTTTTAATTTGAAATGCAGCCATCCTTCATGATCACGTTTTTCCTCTTCCCCCTACTAAAAAATGTATGAAGCTATATCGTATTGGATAAGTTGAGTGTCTTCGAAGCAATATTTTTCTTTTGTGTCCTAATACCACCGCGACCATTATTTTGATCTATTGTGGTATATCTCCTTTTTAGTTTATGACATACCGTAATGGTAAGCCACTATTTATGTGAGTGTCTACCACTACTGTTGTTGGTGATTATCCCAATTATCCTTATGAAATGTATTACCTGACTGGGGGAAGCGGCCCAGATTTCTCAGGGTTCCATTAGACCCTTGTCAAGATATCTACACCGTTTATGGAATACCTAGTGCTAAACTGTTAACACAGCAAATGTTCAGAGCTTTCACTCTCTAAGATACAGAATCGGAATTTGTCCACATGAAGTTTTCCGATCGTTTTAAGTTGATATTTATTATGACAATGTCCTGTTATAAAACCAGCTTTATAAATCCATTGTTTTAACACAGTCTTTGAACTCCATTTTGAGAGCAGAAGAGGAAAACCCTATCGGAACTCCGGATCAAAAAGTGGTTCCATATTATTTTTATGAATACTAGCGCACCTAGCGGTACAAGGTAAGCTTTGCCTGCAGTTTAAATGGGCAGCATGCTGTGAGTGTCAATTGTCCATACAAAACCCGTGAGAAGCGCATCCACAAGCATCGCTTGGTGAACAAACATTTTCTCCCACTTTTTGATACACTGATTCGTTCACACTTCCACTTCTGTTACGTCCTATGAGCATACCCAACTGATCCCAACAATCACGTACTGAACGAAATCCCAGTCCATGAACCCAGGCTGAAATAGTCTCACAATCCCGGACCAGACGGAATACCGTTCGTTTACCTGAAGGAACACTGAAGGAACGTGTTTACTAAAGCCTTTATGTCATATCTTCGGATTGTCTTTGAGCACTGGAATCTTCCTGATCTGCTGGTAGAACGGACAAATAGGGGAAATGCAGGTAATGTCGGCCTAAGTGTCCCTAATTTGGGCCCATACATAAATTCAGCAATCGACTAAATTTTCAATAGCAACCAAAAATATCCATTAGTAACGTCCCAATAACGCGTTTATCTAGATAAAATTGATAAATAGCAGATTTTTAGCGATGGGCCCAATCTTAGATCCATAGGCCAACATTATAGACATTTCTCCAATATGAATGGTTGTAGACAACTACCGTGGAATCACCTCGCTGTGCGCTATCTCATAACTTTTAATAAACATATAAGTAATACATTCAAAGTAATGGAATTCGGAGTCACGGGTCTTTCTTAAAATTGGAATTCGGGCTTATGACAATCTGGTTAATGGAATTCGGGGTAATGTCTTACAGTATGTTATGTAATTTAATGTGTACCGTGGACCCCCGGAAACAAGACCGTTCTTAATCTGAACACTTTTTACTTTGCACCCCACTAATCTGCCGCCGTGCAATCTAAAAATTGTTCAACCGTCATTTAGCAAATAGAATGTAGTAAAGCGAACTGGAACGATGTAAAACGGAGCGCAGAATCAAAACGAAACACAAAATAAGGCTACCATAAGCTTGCGTTTTTGCCTGTTATAGGGTTACTAGAGGTTCAAATGAAAAATTAAACCAATTAATTTGCACGAAGTGTCGTTCAGATTAATGATGGGTAATCATTCATGTCAGATTATTGCCACTTCATCGGGAATACCCGGATAATGGTCACGTTAGGTTAGCTTAATGAAACTTTCTAAACCACCCAGAACATGTCCTAAGCCAAATTCCTGTTCGCTTAAGGGGGGAAATACAAGTAACACGTAAAAAACTCAACGATTTTCGGATTTTTTTGTGAGCAAATGAAACAACGCAAACATTTGGGGTTTTTTGCATTAAATTGCTTAAATTTTCCTCTACATTTGAGATTTTTGACGTAGGACTACGTCTTTGATTTCTATATGGGGGTACACTTTGTGAAAACCGAAAATGGAACATGTAACAAATTAAGAAAGATTTTGAACGTTAATAACTCAACTGCCTCTGGTCCAATTTCAATAATTTTATCACCAATCGATCAGAAATATGGCTACGCATCGATAAAATTACTTCCAAATGTTGATTTTCAACAAAAAACTATTGAAAAACTGGTAAATGTCCAGCATTGTCCAAAAGCGTCGAATTAACTAACAAATCCACCAATTACCTACATGCATATGCTGCTTCCCCAGCACAGTCGTCAGAGAGTAGTAAGTAGACGAAACAAATCGAAGTGGCATTCGCCTCCGATCCTCGGGCGCGTACGAATAGGGAGGATGGAATTGCGTAATATTTTGCACACTCATCGCCATACTCAGAAACACACGCTCCCAACGACCATACCACTGGTGGTGTTCGGTCGTCGAAATAAGTAGCAGCAGTATCAGTGCTTTTGGCGTGTGGCGTTGAAAATTGTTCTCCAGTAACAACGTAAGGCTGCCTGCAAGCAGCGAGCTGCAGAGCCCACATAAGCAACCATCAAAGGATGAAGCTGCACCGCTATGCTATGGATCGGAATCAGTCACCCTCGCTCCAAAAGATATACAGCTCGACAGCCTCATCCGTGTTGAACACCCAGCTCAGAATTACTCAACCACCACTACAAAACGGTCCTTTTCAGGGCCACCAAAATTTTTTAAAGAGTATTATTTGGACATTGGTAAAGGACATCCCCTAGCAACACACATGTTCTATAACAGTTTATATAACCTTTGTATGACTGGTTTTGGTTCTATAGCAGTTTACTCAACATAATTTTTTGAATTTGTGTTACTTGGGATCAGTTCCCGCAAGCAGCTAGCTATCAAGGCTCAACCTGGTCTCTATAGAAGGTGTGGAATTGTAGGCCGAATGTAATGGTGAGAGTAATCATCTTCCGACCATTTTCCAGAACACGCTGGTAGGAATCAAAAATACTCAAGTTGACAGTCCCTTGGATTCTCTTCATCAACTTTCTCTTTGAAATAGATACTACAAATTTGATACGCTTACAAATAAAAAAACGGAAAGAGTTAAGATAATTGATCAATTAAAAGAACTAAATGTTCATATTTGTTCCGTCCACTAGCAGTCCTACGTCAAGCTTCCGTTCGTGCCCCTAGTTACAGACCCTTCTACTTTTTTCATTGGTGTGTGACCTCTGTGGCTCCTTGGGGTCACATCGGAAGGAGGTCGCCTCCGGTGGGGATATGTAATTGGCGGGCGTTCTAGAGACCTGGAAATAGGACAAAACTTACTTTTATCAATAGGTCCTTATTCAGAAAAGATTTGTGTTCTATGTAAACCTCGAAAACCAAAAAAAAAACGATTTAATTTAGAAAAAATATCTGAAAGAAAAGTGGATTTTGCACTGTTCTTTCCAGTTTAGGAAGACCTGAAAATTATTTATTGTTAATTTTTTCATTATATCAGTGGTTCACATAGAGTGAAAATCTATTTCCTTTAAGATGCGCCAGGATTCAAGTAATTTGGATTAAAACTTTTTGAGTTATCTTTTCCGCCAATTTGGAAAACACCGTTTCGAGAAAAACGCGTTTAAAGTTTTGGGTTGTGTAAAAACGTGATTTCTGGAACTTACGGTTAATCGGCGATACCGGGGCCATAGATCACTCCTTCCTCGTGCTCGTAGCATTTTTTTTAAATAAAGTAAAATATAAAAAATCGATAAAAAATAATTTTCTTGCATTTCCCCCCTTAATATAACAATCATGGATTTTGTTTTAGAATGTCCATGTGTTTTGATGAGTCGTATGATGGGTTTGGCACTAGTCTCCAGACACGTATTCATCAGATAAGGGACCAGGCCCACTCCAGAATTATCTAGCCCCCTAACCCCCCCCTCCCGAATTATTGATGTTTTTTTTTGACTCACTCAAGTTCAATGTTATTATTTAACAGCGATTGATAAAATTGTACCACAAACAGAGCTTTTTTTTTAAGTTGTTGACTGCTTTTCTTATGTTCTGGATTAGTTGATATAATTTTGAGAAATTATATGATATCGATAGTACAAAAAGACGTCTTCAGAAATTGAGGGAATTTAATTGAAATTCTGAGAACATCACAGATTTTTAGAAAAATTCGCCAAAAAAGCAACTTGAAAAAGTTCTAAAAACTGCGTAGAAAGTGGAAAATTCGTAGAAGTTAAGGAAGTATTATTTTATTTCAAGGAAGCTCAAAAAGCTTTTGATCGAGAACCTAAATTTAATTTCAGGGAACTTTTTTGAAGCCTCATGGACCTAGTTAGTAGGAATAGTTGTGGAATTACGTACAAAACGTACAAATTCAAGAAGTTTCGTTCGTGGAACTTCGCGGAAAATAATCGCGAAACGTAGAAGTGCGACAAACTTTAGCGAAGTTTTGCGAATTTCGTAGCATTTTCATGAGCTGCGTTAAACTTCATATAAGTGTAAGGAATTTTGAAAAAGTTCAGGTAATTTTGTAGGAGATCTAAAAATAGTTCAATAAACTTCTAAGACCTTAAGGCATTCTCGCTTCAGTTTAGGGAACCTCGTTGCAGTTTGCCAGAGATCTTACTTAAAAAAACTCCGCGAACTTCTTGGAGGTTTTGGAAACTTAGGTGTCTGTCCAGAAATGCGAAGATGTTCAGTGATCTTTGTAAAATTAAGAGAGATGAAAAAAAAATATGAAATACGTGTACACTTTTAAAATTTAAAATTTAAACTCCTAGCATTTAGTTTTGGTTCCTATGTCAGAGATTTAACTTATAATAAAATATTCATAATAAAAAAAAGCTAACTTCACAAAACATGGATTACCTAACTCTACAAACTTTCTTAAGGTTGAGATGCTTAAATTTATGAGATCCAGACGCTAAGTGCTTTCAATACAAAAAGCATGAACAAACGATCATTGTTTGCTTAAAATCAGTAAGCTTTTAAGGCTTCCCCAATCAAGGTCCCAATCGTTGTTATGAAATAAACATAATAAAAAAATTTGGTTCACCATTAAAATAATAAGCCTCAATGTCATATTATTGGTCACAAAACAAATGTACCCAAAAACAAGTTCCCTTGACGCAATTTGATTGAATAGCATCTTCGCAAGAGGTAAGTCATTCAGCACAGTGTGCCGAAAGTAGATTCGGCACAGCTCGGGCACATCCATCGGCACACCTTCGGCAAAATCTCGTACACGAAACGAAAATCAATTATTTTATTCATGTGTTTCACTTATACATTTTTGCCAAAACATCAGCCTTATACATTCCATAAGACAAACCACATAGGTCCTATAAGAATGCATAAAAGGTATGTGTGACCGTTTATACATTTCATTTGACACATGATCTTCATTAACTTTTTGCAAGGTGTCTGCTTATTCGTTGACTTATACATTTTATGAATAATCAGCAATAGAAATTTTCCAAAAGATATAAGGAGATTTTTATCCGTGTAGACATTGGATTGTTCATTATATAAAATGGGAGCACTGCTGGACAGCTGTCATTGAAGTTGATCACTCTTATTGAATAAACTAGAGGAACTCAGATCAGCAATTCACTTTCCGGTTCACATTTAAATTCGAAATGTAGGCTTTCGAGGGCTGTCCATTGCTATCGATGCTAGTCACAAGTCTTTCAGCTACTACGTAACTGGAGTGTACTACGAACCGAAATGCAAGAACAATTTGGATGGATTGAATCATGCAGTGGTGGTGGTTGCGGTTGGATACGGAAAACTCAAAGGAGAAGATTACTGGCTAATCAAGAACTTCAAGGTCATTAAAAGGCCACCATTTTTATGCTTCCACTCAACCTAATTTACTTAACCATTTTAAACCGAATTTCACTGGCTGATGTACTACGATCGAGTTCTCCTTGAACTCCAGCCCGATGGCAAAACCGAAGTCTTAGCTTGGGATCCTCCATCTTGGCATAATCCATTCCGACGTCGAAGACCTCCAAGAGCTTCTTGCCCGGAATCATCACCTTCAGCAGTTCCTCTTCCAGATTGAGCAGAAAGGTGTCGGATTAACTAGCAACGTTCGGACGACATTGGAGCAGTAGGACTTGTAACGCGCACCTAGAGCACAGATGATCGATCTGAAGGGTATATAGTTTTTGTCGCTGAATGCACTGAACTTCAAGCTGTAAGTGCCACCAGACTTGATAATCGCCGCGTAGCACATGTCCAACTTGTCCTTGACGAAGGCTCGCCACGATTCGCAGAATTCTTCCGGGAAGTTGTCCTTGAAGAAGACGCCCAAAGTTTTGCCATCCTTGGATCCCTTGATCGAACTCAGCAGCTTTTCAAAATTGACCTTGTCTTTGTCGTTCTAATCCTGAACCAACAACTTCACCGACGGAATGCCCTCCTCCCCGTCCTTCTCGATATGCTTCAAGAAATCGATCTTCTTCTTGCTGGTCAGGAAAAATATGGACTTTTCGCATAGCAACGTAATCGTATCGGTCAACTCGAATCTCAGCAGCCAGGTCTGCAGCGAGGTAGATTTGCTGTAGATGGTTTTTTCGTCTACGCCGACCGCTGTCAGAATGCAATCCACCTTTTACAGCGGATCATCATGGGAAAACTCTTGTTCCAGTTGGCGTAGAGGCGTTTTATTCGTCGGTAGAAGGAATCCTTATCGAGCACGATATTCGGCATTTTTAAGACCGTTTAATTATCGCATCCAACGGTTTTCGATGCGGGGTCACTTCCGGTTGCTATCCGGATTTTTTTTTCTTTGTTGTGTCCTGTTAGACGGCTGAGATCGCTAACGGTCCATCTCGCCAGCATTCCTCCGTGGTTTTCGCTAGATCACTATTATCCTTGCGATTGCAAATTAAAACATTCATGCTGTCAGAAATACCGGGTTGCGAAACATACAATGATATTCGTATTTAACAAATAATCACACTTTGCTCGATAACCGGCACTGCCAGCACACCTGTGGCACACCTGTGGCACACTTACGGCACACTGAAAAAAATGTTAACCCAAGATTGATGTGCGGATTGACCTACCCATCTTCGCATCGAGTTTTTATTTAACAGTAGTTTTGCAAAATAAAAATAAAACAGCTTTCCCCCCTAGCCACCTTCCCAATAAATGTTCAAGCTACGCCAATGACCAAAGTGCCTTTCATTTGACGACTTTTGTGCCCGATTTGATTCCTTGGATGCTGAGAAACAAAACTTACCTTATATCGTCACATACATGTATACACCGCCATATTGACAATAATTGTCAATATTATTCTGTTTTGATCATTCATTTGAGCTAACAGTCACAGTCAATGAAAACCATGTCAATTGTCAATGAGAATGCTGTCAGTGACGAACTAATGTAGATTTTCTTTATTATCCAAATTTGAAACGAAATTAAATTACTTGAGCAACACAATTTCATGGAACACAAGCACAAGCACAAGCACAAGCATGTACGTCCTGAACTGCTTGGACAACAATAATGTTACACAGAAAGCACGAAATAACAGTAAATAACACTATTTTACCATTGACGAAAAAATGAATGAGATTTTGACGCAGGTTTTTTTCGAGGTTCAAGTCTGTCAGTGACTATAGACCTGTGTTTACTGAATTTTTTGACACAACAGCGGGGCCCTGTTCACTAAAAATGAACACATGAATAATGCTCGCGTAACTTTTGAAAAGGGCCTATCAACTCTTGTTAATAATTTGCTAGGTCTTTTTCACGAGAACCGAAGTACGCCCACGGAAACCAAGAGCACTATCGGGAAGGGGAGAATTTCCTCTGCCCGATGGTGTTGTCAGTTTGCGTGAGCGTATTCGGTTCGCGCGAAAAAGGCTTAACAAGTTTTATGTACATAAGTTGATAGACCCGTTTCAAATGTTACGTGAGTATTATTCATGTGTTCATTTTTAGTTAACAGGGCCCCGCTGTTGTGTCACTTTTTGTCGAGTGAGTGAACTCAAATGCATACGTGCACTCGTCTATGTGAAGAAAAATTTTAACAAAATCGTGCGTAAGTAAGTCTGTCAATGACAATGAAAAATCTCAGCACTGCTCGGGATTCGAACCGAAATTTGGTTTTCCAAGTGGTGTTAAAGATGTTTGCGTCTACATGTGAATAAAAATAGATGCATACAATTTTTCTTCCATAAAAGCACTACCGGCCAGTGGGAAATGGATTGTAGACACACATACATACACACACAAATTTGGTTTTCCAAGCGGTGTGTAAGACCCTTCATTGTAAGAATGATAAAAAATCTAGGACCGATTGCTTTTCCCGATGGGATGCTCTCCAGTCTGCCTGACTGACGACTAGAACCGGGTATCTTTCAACCGAAACGAAGACTTGGGCCATGATTAGGCGCTCGTGAAAAGGGTGCTACGTGTGCTCAGAAAGGGATCGAGTTCGTTCTTTTCTGTCGAATTTTGTATGTTTGCTTTATTTGCTTGCTGAGGAGAAAAGGAAAGGATTCGTGCGATACACACGTGGATGTAAAGGGTGTCCACAGTTAAATTGCATCACTTGAAAGTACTCGCCAAAAATAAGTCTCTCAACCGATGCTTTCAACCATGATTTCAACATTTCCTACTCCCTAGTGACAACTTTAAGATGCTTACCGAGTTCGTGCTTCATTATTGCCCAGTATCTTGCGATCGGCCGCAATTCCGGTGTGTATGGGGGATGAGATACTTCAGCACGAATTTGACCCCATTAGTCTTACTCTTGTACCACTCCAAAACGTCCTTAGAGGAACTACAAGAGGTTAGATCCGGCTAAAAATTGCAAGAACGTTGTTTGATTTGAGAAACGGAAACAGTCGTTTCTTCAGGCACTCATGCATGTAGACTTGGCCATTTACTGTTGTAGTTGCTACGAAAGGCTTGCTCCGTTTTCCGCACGAACAAATCGCCTGCCAAATCAAGAATTTCTTGAGGAACTTCGACACTTAATGTTTCCTGCAGGACTATTGAAACATCGAACTTGTCGATCGCAGTCACATACTGGTTTCCCGGAATTTGTTTCAAGTCCGTTTTTATGCATGTTTAATCGTCCATGATACAGCAGTGTGGTTTTGTCAACATTTGTGTGTACAGTTTACGTGCCCGCGTTCTAGCTGTCCTTTTCTGTCCTTCATTGCGGTTTGGTATTTTCTGAACAGTGAATGAACATAGTCCTGCTCGTTTCTTGGTTTTATGCACGAAGCTTTTTATCCGGCGCAGTTTTTTCGCGACATCTTGAATGGAATAGTTGGGTTTGCGTTTGAAGTCAGCATCCACTCGCTTGTGATCTTCAACGCTATACGGTTTCACTGTTTCTTGCACTCACTTGCTTCCGATCGACAGTTAAACGTTCTCCGAAACGTTTTATGACACGAGAAACAGTAAATTGTTGGACTTCCAACATCTCTCCGATGGTTCGGTGCGAAAGATGTGGGTTGTTGAGGTGAGTGTCCTTCGACTCCATTTTCAAAACTACTACAAATTTCACAATGAAACTCACGCAGTGTAAACAATACACGCTGAGGCCATCTCACCTAAAATTTAATTAAAATTTACCCAATGGGCAAAATGTTACAGCTTTTTGAAAGTGATGCAATTTAACTGTGGACACCCTTTAACAGTGGAAACCACATTAGGAAAGGATGTGTTGCAGCTATCTTGACTCGATTCCAAACCGACTCTCCTTCTTCCTTCTCGTCAGCTGGAACGACATGTTTTCGAGGACTGTCAGCCGAAGTGGTACCGACGACAGCGACGACTAGATCGGAAAAGCGCATCACCGGGATATGATTGTGATTGGGGATGATCGTTATTAAGGAAATATTAAAATTGTGAACAATACAAAGCTAATATGGATTCACTCTACGTAAAATTGACGATGACGTGAAAGTTAACAACTTGTGGTCGTGGAATAGCAAGAATGCTAATTGACTGTAAAACAAAATTGACTGCTTCCTTCAAAAGCAGATGTCACATTCTCTAAGGTCATTCTAATTGTTTGCGTTCCTGTGTGACATCATACTTGTAGTAAACCTCCTGTAATCCTAATTTGAATAACAATGTCAATTGAAAGTGCTGTTCACAAATCGCACTTACTTCTACCTCCCCTATTACTCTGCCTCCCTGAATAAGTACAAAAACATTCCTGTCGTGTTGAAGTGAAATCCGAACATGAAGTTCAATTTTGTCCGACTCAATCTCAATCTAATTCCAGCATCCCTAACCGTCACTTTCAGCTCCTTCCGTCAACCGCAGCCCGAACCTCACCCATTACTCATATTTGTTCACAGCTAATGGTCCTTCATCTTCTAAGCTTCAATTTTGAATTCAGGTCTCGTTCTAGGACTGGCCAGTCGGCAGCGGTGCGTTTGTTTGTGTGGATGTTGCTGTGTGCGTGTGTGAGTGTGAGTGTGTAAGCACCTTTCGTCTGTTGGAAACCAAAAACCTCCGCGAATACGGATAGCGGAAGAAAACAATTTTCCGTATTATTTTTCTTTCGGTAAAAAGCTTTCGCCACAATTTCTGATCTAAGTGGAATGGGTCAGAGGGTGGCGCTTTCCAATGGGACTCGAAATTGTTTGTACAAAGTTTCCAATGATGCGGGTTGGTGGAACGGTAGCTGATGCTGTTTGCAAAATAAACATCAATCAATTAAGTAAGAGGCACACACCGTCGTTGGGACGGCATCGACCCAACGATTATGAACGGATTTAACTTTGCAAAGTGAAGATGAAATTTAAATTGAGCTTTAAAGAGCATTATCTATATTGGCAATCAGCTATTACCATTTTAAGTCGAGTATAAGGTTTATTATGGGAGCTTGCAAATTAGGAAACTCAGCTGTTGCAATCTATTGTTAGGGGCCTTAGAGAGCCTAGTCAGTAAAGGTACCCAGCCAACCAGAATGCACGTATATTCAAACAATCAAATCGTATTCAATGCAAACAAAGGGCTTATACCTACAAAAGTGGAGGCCATATACGTGCAAATTTTAAATTCATATCAAACGAATTGATTTGACATCATATACGATTTAATCTGTCTTAACAAATTTAATTTGAAAAGTCTTACGATGTAATTCGATTTCATGTGTGGTACAGTATGATAGAAAAATGATTCATCGCATATAAGTCGGAAATTTGCATTCTATACGATTTAACTTAAACACAATGCGATGTATGTCATACTTATATGCGATGTTGACTTAAACTGTAGTAATTTACGATACTGTCTGTACATTGTTATACGACTTCTGGTTGTCTGGGTACGGTATTACCAAGATAGAGGCGGGTTCGATTCCCGGTACGGTCTAGAAAATATGTCGGCTTGGATGTTTTATCAAATTCCCTGGGCATAGAGTATCATTGTGCTTGCCAAAAAATAGTTATACAAACACATGCATTGGTTAGTATGGTAGGTACGGTAGGTATGCACGCCACTTCGAAATTTCTAGTGTCGAAATCTCGCATACTATTACGATTTAAGGCAAGAAATTTTCTTCTCGATATTTACTGCGTTGCATCAAATATGGAGAAGCAGTTTAGTTGCTGTTATGTTTTCCGGTAGCTGTTAATTATACTGCAAAAAAAAAAAATGCGAAATGGCATCAGAGCAGGAACCATTTCATATCACCCTTAAGGGGAAGCTTATAGCACCGGGAAAAAAATTACGTTTTGATTTTTCTAAAAACTTTGAAAAACGATATCAAAACTCCAAACAAAAAAGATTTATCTCTTTAACTTCAGACAATTTGACTTTTTGTTGCATTTTATATGAACTGTTTCAATTCTAAACTAGAACAGAAACGCACCCCTCGCTATTCTGAGTTCTAACACTATTTTGCACCAGATTTTCAACTACTCGACCATTCTTGTTTATTTCAGAGCGGATTGGGTACACGAATGGAACTCAGATTCATATTTCCTTGGATGCATTTATGGAGCTTCTAATCTGACAGATGGTAGCTGTCCAAGAGAAAACGAGGTGACGAAACGAAATCTCATTCTTTTATCGCTTAAAACCAAATTCTAAGAGCCACGATATCGTTTTGCTACGGAATGACTGATAAATAAATAGATAAAGCTGGAATTAGGGCGTAACAGCTTTTGTAAACAATGACTTCTATCGATGATTTCTAGGAATTCAAGGTACGCCCACGCAAACCAACATAACCATTGGATAGGGGAAGTCTTTCCCTACACATTTTGAAAAAAAAACATGTAAATTTTAGTTGCTCTGCGAGTGACATATACGAGCGTCAATTTTGACATAAATTTAAGTCATAACATAACTTTTCAGTCTCGGAGCACTTAATATTACATGACATGTTTGTTTACATCTCATTTTTTATTTCAAAGATGGATTTCATCACGTGTAAAATTAGTTATTTCTAAGTGTGTAGACTTCTCTGACGTTTGTGAAATGCACAAGTATTAGTGCAAGAAAACCTTTGAATTTACCCAAAGTTCTGCACTAATACTTGTGCAATTCACAAATGTCAGAAAACCCGAGCAAAGTAAAATAACAACCTGATATCATCTTGAAAACAAGTCTTGTTATTCCAGATATCATTTTGTTTTCAGTTGTTATCGCATAACTAATTTAGTTTCAACATCGACTAATTTTGTTATAAGTTGTTATTATGAAAGAAAATGAAATGATAAAAAGGTTACTTTAAAACTTCAAATATTATCCGCATGGTAAGAAAAAAAAACGCTGTTTCAATTATCTGCGTAAGGCTTTAATACCAAATCGATAAACAAATTTGAAATATTTTGAAAATGTTTTCATGGATTACAGTATTATCAATGTTTTCAATAATAACTAAATCAGCTAATTTTTTGATATCCACAGAGTAATTTTTTGTTATAATTTGTGTTATGTTGGTTGCTTATTCAACAACTATGATAACATATTCAGTTATCAAATCTCGATAACCGGGTATCAGAACTTGTTATCAATCTGGTATAATCCTTTACTCGGCAAGTCTCTTTTCCATTACGATGTTGGTTGTTAGGCCCTAATTCATGCTCTATTTAGATATATACAATTTGTGTCTCTTTATGAAATCCATTGCTAGATATGGAAAGGTAAATAAATTTAGAAGTCAACTATACTAGAAAAAGTTCAGGAAAAGAACATGCATAGTGCGGGTTGTGCTCAGTAGGCCCAAAATTAGAAATAAACCCTACTATAGACGACGTCAATTTGTTTGCCGTCGGTAGGATATCGATGATAAGCGTCGATGAAAAATGGCAGAACTTGTTGCTCGCTTTCCTTGCTATTAATCATCAGGCAATGGCGCATTATCTGTTTTCTCCATTCCTTGCAGATTTATTATTACGCTGGATGCCTTTACTAGTCAACCTGACCAGCATCAGTAGATATTGTCACGTTCACAGTTTATTGTTATTGATGATTAAGCATGCATCATTGAGTTATTAGCTTAGCATTCTATCTTATTTTAACATTCAATGTCTCAACATTTGAACACTTTCTTTACTTTCAGGTGAGCTTGAACCCCGATCAGATCGAATGGTAAGGTAATCCTTTCACTCTATAGTATACACTCAACTTCCACCACGAATCTCAACCCTTTCGTCAGTTTTGTTAAATGGATGCCACTTCGCAAAAGATTAATATGCTTCTTGGAAGAAGATTTCCCGTAAGAAGTCCACTTCAAACCACCACCGTCGAGTAACTACCTATCGGAAACCCATTGTGCTTCATCGTTTTACTAGAAGACGCATCAGATTTAATTGGATGTTGGTTCGTTTAATTAAAGCAAGATTAACATTGACTGTCTCGTTTCGCTCACCTCGATTGATCTTAATTAGTTTGGAAGTGAAATTTGATCCCTTCGAAGGTGGGCTGGTCTCAGTGTGAATAGCTCTGATGAGCATTATCGTGAAAAGTGTCACCGTCAAATGTTTCGCCACACAGAAAGTTGTGGCTTGCTATGGACTTCAAACAAAAGGCAAATCTTGAGCGTTGTGAAGACTTGAAGCGGCTCCAATCAAATTACTACTCTCTCCATTCTCCGAATCTGACGAGTCAATTACCAGGATAAATATTTAATTCCTGTTCTCAATTTCATGATGATCACAAGCGTGGCTATAATCGATTCCATCGTGTTTTTTTTTTCTTCTTTCTGTTGTTGCTTCTGTCCTTGAAGAGAGGCGGGAGGTACTGTGGATTCCTTTCGTTAGTAAGGAAATGGTTTTTCCAATTATCGAACGCAATCAAAATCCGCCAAGAGCTTTCGACAAATCGTGTAGCTTCGCAACACAAGTGAATTGATTCTGTATAACTCTGAAAAAATTGAGACTTTGACTTTCGTTCTGCCAAGAAAACGCTCTGACGCACTCCTTCCACTGGCTTTGGAAGCAGGAAGCCGGAGTGGTAGTGGCAATAGCTGTGAGAAAACGGGAAGGCTTCTTAACATTTTTTTTTATATTTTGCTGCCTTTTTGCTCGCTACAGCAAGTATGCTCCTTGTTATGCTTGGAAGTAATCCTCTTTTGCCGGGACAATGTGCCGATCGCACAAAAAAAAAATAGAGAAAAAAAATAACGCTGCTTTACCACTTGGGGGCAATACATATATTATGACACGCTCTAAGGGGGGAGGGGGTGTAAGATTATGTGACAAGCAATGCATTAGGTATAGGAACAACGTGATTAAAAAGGGAGGGGGAACTTTTCCTCAATTTAGCGTTACATAATTAATGGATGGCCCCTAGCATGTGTACATTTTTTCCATTATTTTCCAGGATCAAAGCACCTTGCCTTGCGTTTGTAAGAGAAAAGTTTTATTTAATTTTTTTATGGTTTCAAAGCTGCACTATTCAAGTCTTCAGTAGCTGAAAAATCTATTTTCTTCAATTGCCAGAACTTTCAAGAACATTTTGAAGAAAATAATCTTTAGTGAGCTTAACTGGTACTTCTGAGTTCTCGGGAAATAACAGCTAAGTTTTCGTCTTGCTTGGGTTTCACGATTTTTTTTTTCAAATATTTGAACTTTTCACAAAAAGTTCCTTATCCATGAAACTGTAAATCTCCACTAACCTCGAGACGACCGCGAGTACTCGGTTCAATTCCTTTAATTTTAGATTTTACCTTTAGATTTAAGACATTAATAATGTATAATGCAAAAGATAATTTGGCTCAGTAAAGTTAAATCGATTAAGCCTGTACAAATAAAAAAAAATCTCAAAGAAAGGTTCCAGAGACATTTCTCTTTCTCCTTGATATTTTTAATATGGGAATAGGGTTCTGTGTCTCGATTCTCAATTTGTGTGAACAACACGCATTACAAATTTCTCATACATTCAATGTAATGTTAGATTTATTACATCCTCTGCATATGTTTTATGCAACAAATGTAATGACAGTTCCTGCAATGGACTGCAGCGTACAAGCAAGTTTTTCAAAATACCTATTTTTGAAGAAGAAAAAAACCCACGAGTTGATTTTCTAGACACAAAGCATTTGGAGAAACAAACTGTGTTCGATAAATAAGCTTGATTCGTCCAATGGTGAGGCCCTTACGTTTTGTTGTGTTTTTGAACGATGAACTGAGGAGTAACTAAGCCAAAAGCTGAACAAAATTATTTACTGCTGGTTTGAGTGATACTAGGCATGGAATCAATGTAGAAAATAGTTATTTTTAATTTTGAGCCAAATTAAAAAGGAGAATATTTGACAAAATTGCAATAAATTGATAAAAATATGATGTAAAAAAATCGCAATCTCCAACCCTGTTCAGTCCGGATGAGTAATCACCACTAATGTGTTTATGCCAACTTGCAGTTCCATTCATCAATAGATTATATGATTGAATCAAGCATGATTATTTAACGCATTTCAGCCATTTCCACTTTATGCAGCAAATATTTAAGTATGCAACAAAAACATAACAACATAAAAATTCTCAAAAAAGTTATTGCTTATTCTGGCCAGCTTTTTGGCTGTACCATAGACCATTGACACATCCAACCACGTTAACGACATAACGAAAAGTCTAGATTTTGACTTGCTGTTCTCCGACAGTTTCTTGGGTATTTATACAGTATCATAACGATACTTAATTATTCTTAGGAAAAACATGAAAGTTGTGAAATGCAACAAAGCTAACATATAAATTACAAAATTATTTTGAAAAACCTTCCGGCGATCACATTACACACTCTGTTCATATCGCGAACAATTGCAAATTCTACAGACTTTTCCTGCAAATCTGTATTAGAATCGTACCGTATGTTTGCACCATCCTACGAATAGATATTTTCACGTCCGGTTGTATTGGTGCGATATGTGAAAGTGTGTTAGTGAATATCCGAGGAAAATACATAACAAATCGATGTCAAACTCATTTTGACAGATCTACTTTCATACATTTTTTAGGTTAGCCAGAGGAAAATAATAAACAACTTTACACAGCGTTGCTCCCGCTAGTGTGCGTGCGTTAAACGTCACTAATCTCTATAAGGTTCCCGTTTCACCTGTGCATACAATGCCTTGGTTTCCTTTGCATGCACGTAACCTATAGCCTATGCCGTAGTAGGCTGTGTATAAAAGAAAATGATTTACTTAGTTTGACAGTTGCACCATGGCGAAGTGGCAGCGTATTCGTGATTTGTCCCACGCGCAAATGTCGCCAATAAGACATTTCAATCGCCGTGGGAGTGTCCTGGTGGACCGTCAAAAGGGTTTTAGACCGAGAAAAGAAAGGACAACTATCCGCGAAGGTGGCCACAGGTCGTCCGTGGTCAGCTAGGGTCCCGAGGGTTATCGCTGCTATCAAAAGGAAGATTCGGGTGAATCCAGTGCGTTCAATAAGGAAAATGGCAAAGGAACACGGGATCAGGGACTTAACGGGAGCGGAGATCGTAATCCGGTAATCCTGTACACCGACGAGAGCATGTTTTCCTTCGATCCCGTATCAAATTCCAGAACCGGCCGGTATATTAGTTCTCTTCCGGTAAAAGACGTGGCCGACGAGCACAAGAACGTGTATCTGACCAAGCATCCTGCTAGCGTTATGGTGTTTGGATTGGTGGCTTCCGATGGCAACAAAATGGACCCGATGTTCATTCCAGAAGGCGACAAGGTCAACATGGAGGTCTACATCGGGATTTTAAGTAAGTATGTTCTGGATCAAAGAACAGTACGGTCTGAAGCAAAATGTTGTATTTCAACAAGATGGGGCTCCGTGCCACATCTCGAACCACACTCAGAAGTGGTTGCAGGAACATCTTCCGTTCTGGGCGAAGGATATGTGGCCGCCATCCAGTCCCGATCTTAATCCGCTGGATTACTCAATATGGCGCGTCATCAAGGCCAAGGCCTGTTCTAAACGCCACCCGAGTACAGCAAGCCTCAGACAAACATTAACCCGCACCTGGAGAGAAATGGATCCAGACTACATTATAAGAACCTGCCGTGCAGTCCGGAAGCGTGTGGAGGCCGTAATTGCAGCAAGTGGAAACTCGATCGATGATTAACATTAACCATTGTGTGTGGTGGTCAGTTCACAAAAACTCTCTATGACTCGCGAACGTTTTCCAACACTGTCCGGTGCGTCATTATCATCAGCAGCAGCAGCAGTGCTTTTGGCGCGTGGCGTTATACATTGTTCTCCAGTACACAACGAAAGGCTCCCCGCAAGCAGCTAGATATCAAGGCTGCCCTCAATAGCCGCACCACTACTGATCGGATGCAGTTGCTCTTCGTAAGCTGCTGTTGGCCATCTATGTATGCCAAGTGCGTTACCCTCGTTCCAAACAACATACAGCTCGCTAGTCTCACCCTAATATCTAAGCATTACTCATCCATCACGACAAAACAGTTCTTTTCAGGACTACCATAAATTATTGTTGTTTAAGAGTTAAATTTCATTGAACGTTCACTCGCCTTGCCTCACCCCCAAAGCTCTTTGATAATGTACCCAGCAACCAAACGTTTTTGGTCAAATGCGTAACAGTATTGAAGTGGTACATACAAATTCCCGGAATGACCGAATACCACATGATCTAGTCAATTAACCAGAAACACTTCGAGTTAAGGGGTACACAAATCGATTTTTCAAAAATGGTCGAATTTGATTCGTATTAGTAAACACATGTTAGCATTAGCATTAGTAAACACACATCCGTAATTGATGTTCGTTGACCGAATTTTGTTCCACGCGCATAGTGAATTGTAAAATTTGCAAAGCGTTTTTCTCGAAACACAGAGTTGATTTACGGGTCCCACGATATCTCAAGACTGGATGAACCAAATTGGCTGAAATATGAGGTCAAGACGAACGGCGCCGGTGGTGTAGTGGTAAGCGTGATTACCTCTCACCCCAGCAGGCCTGGGTTCAATCCCAGTCGGCGCCGCCGGGATGTTCTGAGGCATAACATCTCTGATCACGCCTTCCTTCGGATGGGAAGTAAAGCCGTTGGTCCCCGGTTCATGAGTTGATGGGTCGATAGGTAGGGTCCAGGGGTAGGAGCTGCCTTCCTGGCACGTCGGTAGCATTGGTGCTCAGCACGGAAAACAAGATCGACGGAAAAAAAAAACCAAAGGAAAAAAAAAAAAAAAAATGAGGTCAAGACGCACAAGTGTCCCGTGTTCATGACGTAGATGGATTTAGAAATATCATTGTTTTTAAATGCAAAAATAAAAGACTGACGATTTTTAATATAAAAAAAAACATAAAATCATTTTTATCTTTTTTTTAATCCACTTTTCAAACATTGGCCTTGATCATACACACGGGATCTGTTTAACGAGTCTTCACCTCAAAAATGAGCCGATTTGGTCAAAGCAGTGACGAGCTATCGTGGGACCCGTTTTTGTTTACAGTTGAAAATCTTCTTCTTTTCTTTATTTAACGTCGGTCTCTGTTTCGCAATCTAATGCCAATCACCGACGGACATTGATTGCCATCCATTGCCGACAATCGAATGTGCAGGAAGGCAGCTTCCACACCTGCGTAGGATATCGCACCCATTCAACACACATGGGCCGGGACCAACGGCTTTACTTCCCTTCCGAAGGAAGACGTGACCAGAGATTTTTATGCCTCAGAAAAATCCCACCTACCTCGGCTGGGATTGAACCCAGACCCATTGGAGTGAGAAAGCAGTCAGGCTTACTATTACACCACCGGCGCCGGTGCAGTTGAAAATGAATATTTTAATGCACTGAAAACAGTTAAAAAAATTATGTGTGCTTATACCAACCCATAATTGTTTTACCGACTTACTTACATGTATCCCCTTAAGGTAAAATTTTTTTCCTGGACGCTAGACAAAAGCAAAAAAAAAATTTGAATTTATATGATTGATCGCGAATATCTCGCGATTGGAAAATTTTAACAAGAAATTCCTCCAATCGATTCTTACTTTTTGATTATCTAGGGTTAACTACCCCATTTCCGGCCTATTAAGCACAACCCGCACTTAGTCTTTCTTAATCTATCGTAGTTTAATACCAAACGGAATGTTATTATTACTGATGGCTTCCAAATTTATTTTCCGTTTGCAATAGATGGCAATTTTTTACAAATAAAAATACAAAAAATCATTTTTTGAAAAAATTGTTTGTTAAATTTTATTAGAAATTAAAAAAAAGTTATTCTAACTTTTTAGAGTGCATATTTTTTTTCAAAAAGTCTCATTCATTATCTGCAATATTTCCAAAGACACTAAACTGATCGGGCAAACAGTTTTCGAGTAAAAAGTTCCTGAAGATAAGCTTGATATTTTTCTATAGGCCCTTTTCAAAAATAAGGCTGGATTCAAATTGGCGATATGAAGATGCAGAATGGCATTGTCGGTCATAAGAAACGTTTCTGCAAATTTTCAACTAAATCAAAAAAATACAAAAAAAAAAAACCGATTTGCGAATTCGTAGGGAATTGCTCAGAATAGAGTTTAGGCTTAAGTTTAAGTTAATCTATGAATTACTTTAAAGAAAAACAAGTTTCAACAAATGAGTGAAACGTTATTAGAAAATGAGCAGTCGGTTTGTACAACTGTGCATGCCAAGCATGGTCGAAGGTCAGCAGGATTTCATACAGTTTTCGAGCACAGGCTCTAGGTACAGTATTATGCTGGACTGGGTTGCTTCTGATGGACCTCACGAGAATGCCATGGAGCGACGGTTGGCAGTTCCACTCCGGTGTTTACTTTGAGGCTTCCAGTGCATCGTCAAGGTTTCCCTCTAAGTTTTGAGCACGTGCCATACCGTGTGTGTGTTTAGGAAAATTCAACACTTTAGCTAGCTTGGACGCGGACCACGATGGATTTTCCAGGTGACCTACGATTTTTGACGTAGGACTACGTCTGTGATTTCTATATGGGGGTACACTTTGTGAAAACCGAAAATGGAACATGAAACAAATTATGAAAGATTTTGAACGTTAATAACTCAGCTGCCCCTGGTCCAATTTCAATAATTTTATCACCAATCGATCAGAAATATGGTTACGCATTTCGAGTTGCAATGCTTTCAAATGTTGATTTTCAACAAGAAACTATTGAAAAACTGGTAAATGCCCAGAATTATCCAAAAGCGTCGAATTAACTAACAAATCCACCAATTACCTACATGCATATGCTGCTTCTTCAGCACAGTCGTCAGAGAGTAGTAAGTAGACGAAACAAATCGAAGTGGCATTCGCCTCCGATCCTCGGGCGCGTGCGAATAGGGAGGATCGAATTGCGTAATATTTTGCACACTCTTCGCCATATTCAGAACCACACGCTCCCAACGATCACACAAAATGCTCTCCAGAGTTGTAATCATGTGACCAAACTTGGAAACAGGGGATACACTCAAAACAAATATCACATATGTATGTGAATTTCACATAGCTTTTCAAAAAAAGTTGACGACAACGTAAAGTAGTCGTTTATGGACTTTTCGTTCAGTTTTTTCCTGAATTTTTTTTATTAAATAAGCTAGAACTAAATAAAAAAGATTTTTTCCCATACATTTTTAACCGCTTTATTACCAATCCCCAGAAAGCCAAAAAATTCAAATTTGAAAGAGAAAATTCACTCTCACGATCTCAATATCTCAAAATTCCATGTATTTTGATGGCACTCTGTAACATTTGGGAGGGAGCGTTAACATTTGAAATCCCGCCCATTTTGCATATTCTGCATAAAAAATACATAAAAATTCCCTCCCATTTTTTTTTTCTACGTGACTGTCTTCAAAACAAGAGCGTTTTATGAACTGAAAAAATACACTGTTATTGTTATTGTTGTTGCCGACAAATAGACGTCAAAAGCTTCCGAAAATGTACACTAGAGTTTGTTCCATTACTAAGTGGGCCATGGTTTATTATGCGTTCTATTTAGCAGATTGTGGCGGCTTGTGGCATCCGTCGTTGGTGAATGTCAGCCAATTGGCATAGCAGACGTTAAAAACGTAAACGTCATTTACAACCGTATGATATGAATAACCGAAATTTATATCAATATTAATAAATAAAAACATTTGGCCAAATACCTAGTTTTAAACCTTCTGAACATCATCACTTGAGTTTGCCTTGATAGCATATTTTCAACTTCCCTGTAAGAAGTCTGCTTGGGCTGAAATCCAAACAAAATGTCTGGCATTCTTCGTGCTCTTCTACATACACGTGTAGATATTTACATCCATGGAATTCTCCTTACAACATGTAATCCCCCGAGTTTGTTTACCTTAGTAAATCTCGTCCATCATGGTGAAAACATCCATCATTACGTCTCATCAGAGTGAGTGTAATTCAAACACAACTTTTCAAATACGTTCTCAGAAGCTTTTATCTCTTAAATTGCCGGTTAAAGTGCGACAAACAACTACATTTCCCATCATTTACTGTACAATAAAAAGTAACTTTTGCCACCATTTGGACGAAAATCAGTTGATATTTGCTACTGCTACCGCACATTATTATGCTGCTGCTCACAGTGGGTACTGCTGAAACTTGCCCTTTCGGCTGTTGTAACTACGGATACCGGCACGCAAATGCTCCATAAGAACATTAGCTCATCGTGTCAAGCTGTCGCATTCAATTTCGCCTGTGACGGCCTAGACGTGGAGTTTTCGTTAACTGTGGCATACCAAACTCCACTGAAAGAGAGAAGGTTCAAGTTCCTGTGCTTGTATACCTATCACGACGAATAGATCATCACCGTAGTAATTGTGTGAACGACTCGCATACTTACTTGTTCGGTATCATCCTGAATAGACTTTTAAATACATCTAAATAGGGGAATTTACGTATTCTCGTCAATCTAAGCAGCGTCTGCACTTCTACTAGCATTTTCTCAGCGTCACGCACATATATGATGTGTCTGTTTGTTTACATTCACCTGCTGCTTGCTTCTCTATCCATTCCGATCGACAGAATTTTTCAAAACGCTTTGAAAGCGTTTTTACAACGCTCCAAACTTCTCAGGTGAGTGTGACTATTGTCGGCAGCCTCTTTTTCTTCGGCAACCTTCCCATTAGAACTGCGTGTTAACCAGCTGTTCTATTATCGGCAACTCGAAATCAACCCCATTTTGTAGTGCGTATGCTTTATTTGAAGAAAATGTAGCATTACTGGATTGCTCGATCGTTCAAATATAATCAGATTGAAGCTGAAAGGCTAAACAATCGTTTGGACACATTCAGGGAAGTGCGTTGATGGGAAAACATAGTGAAATTAACGTTTAAATTTTGGTTGCCGAAAACAGTCAATGGGTGCCGAAGCCAACATTTACCCTATATTCAAAGTAAGTCCTGGGTTTTCATATCCTCCTATTGTCGACTTGCAAGGTGGTGCCACACCACACATCATCAGTCCTATTTTTGATGGGCCACTAAAGATGGGGCGGACAAACATGAGACCCAAAAACGATTCGGGTGTTTGACTGAGTGAACACTTCATATGTGAAAGCCTTCATTCCGGTATGCTCTCGTTATCAACAATGAACAGTTCTGCACAATAATGAGAATTTTTGGGTTCGACGCTGTTAGCTCGTTGACGAATGGATAAATTTAGATTTCCTTGAAATTTCGAATGGGGATGGTAAATAGCAGAAAGCAAATTCCTACGAATGAACCGAAAATGTTAGGATACGATGCATTTTTAAAAATGCAGTTAGAATCCAGCTACACGCACAGCAGAGAGCGTTTAATCTCAGGGGAATGCTTTCAATTGTTAGCTTTAAACCAACAAGCTTCCAAGAATTTCGGTAGCAGTTTGTGAAAATTGCCAGTCAATAGAAGCATTTCAGTTCACAAAACAAAATGACGGATAGTATTCAATGCTATTTTTATTAGTTAACAATGATTTGCATAATGGCCATTGTTCAAACAACGATAACTAAAGTTTTAGTTTCAAATGAAACGAATAGACAAAGACCGGTTTATGCAGATTGATTCTAAATTTACTGCAGGAAAAAACACAATAGAGGTATTCACGTGGGTGGGTATTTTCACCTTGGCATGTTTGTTTAAAGTTTACCACTGCAGGCAGGCACAAACACGTCATCTACCGCTCAATTTTGTTAGCAAAAATTTTAACCTCAGAAGAGAGGTTTCCGTATTTGCTTGTTTTTCTATGCATCGCTACCACCTTCATTCAGCGCAGGGCTACTGTAATTCGTCAACAGATTTTAATGAATTCCAAAGCGTTTCATAAATCAATGTTTTGACTACAAATGTGCAGTATTATAGTTAATTCAGTTCATAATACTACAAGAAACAACAGTCTGAAAAAGGGCAGTCCAATAAGAAGCGTTTTTCTAAAATTACTCAAACTTCATTCAGACTAAGCAAATTAAGCTCAACATTGAATAGTTGATGTACCATAAGCACTTTGGTCATTCATTCGAGCTAAAAGTCATCTTCAAGGAAAACCATGTCAATCAGTGGTGACCATGTGCTGTACATATTATCAGCTAAATTTGTAACGAAATTAAATTAATTAAGCAAAACAAATCCATGGAGCCTTAACAGTTAACAAAAATCGACGTCCTCAACTCAACTAATGAAGGAGGTAAATTTTATGAACAACGCAGACTAGTGCTGTGTAATTTGCAAGACGCATATTCTATTTTTAAAGAACAATATCCCGCAATAAAAATCGGGTTTTCTTTGTTTGCGAGCAATCAACCTAAGTGCATTATGGCAGGTACGAGTGGTACGCACACCGGAGATGCGTATGTATTTATCATCAGAATGTTAAATTAATATTCAAAACTCGTCAAGATAGATATTTGCATCCCCCCGGTGTTAATTTAAACTATGATTTATTTAAAAAGAAAAACGTGGAAATAGCCCTATATTAAGCAGTCCAAATGTCCGAAATAACAATCACGTATCCATCATTTCAAGCTGTACATCGGACAATTTTTGATCTTGTAAATTTGGATGGGTGATTCTGTATCATATACAATGATGGAAGAGCGGTAGTTTGTGTTGAGTAACTCGATTTGTTGCTTAGGACCTTTTGAAAAGTTACGCGAGAAATTTCCGATCCGCCACTCATTCGGTGTATGTACTATGGGACTCAAAGTATCGCTGGCATCATACATTAGCAGTCGATATGGTCCAATGAATTTCCAAGAAACCATTAACCAATCCCATGTCATCAAAGCGCCTAGAAAAATAGTAATGCACGTATCGTTGTTTCCATGTAAGAGCATAATCCCTTGAACATCGTATTTTTTCGAATTTATCGACTATGGCCAATGAACTTGATTGTTGTTGTGTGTCTTCCATTTAGGTTTCATATTAAACTAACACGTGCACAGTCTTAACACTCGCACTGGTCACGCAATAATTGATTCCAGGGAATTGCGGAGAGTAGTAGCGGGGCATTTAATTTCTGATTGCATCATCACTTTTCTTTAACCTTCCCACCTCACCTCACATCCCTTAAAATATGATTTTCGATCCGAGGCACGCATCAGCGTGTGCGATTGCGATGAAAATTTGCAATATCGGATTCTTGGGAACTGTATATAAACTACGTTTTTAATTTAGTTTTACGATTCTTCTTGAGTGTTTTTAAACCTCCACTCCCCTCCATCTGCGTTGATAATCGGCCATTCAAAAATTGACAGAACTTTAGACACTTGCCCAGCCCCTTGCCTCGTAACGTGGGTAGATCACCTTTTCGTGGTACGGTACGGGATGTAACACTACCACCGATTCCTAGTCCTGACTCCTTCAAACTAGGGGAACAAGATTTTTTTTTGTAATCAAAGGAACGCATCTTAGTCCTTGTTAATTTTTATGCCTTGTTGATACAAGACTCGGCTTTGTCCACCGAGGATGATCTTGAAACAAGGAGAAAATGAGTCAATCTTCATCTATGTGATTCCTAATCTTCTATTCGTTGTTTTCTAGGTTGAGACTAGGGTTCTGATGCATGGTCATTATCGGTGTTAATTTTGTTGCTAAGGAATCCATTGGCGCGCCTTTGAAGGGTGTTTCAACACTCCGAAGGGTATAAATAGCGGGACCATTCAATTAGAGTCAGGTCCTAGCGATAAATGCAAGAATGACAACTGTAAAAAAAATCGAATACTTCATCATTTCTCAATAGTGATGGAGTAATACGACATGTACAAAACTAAGGACACGGAATATACTACAATAGCTCAAATTACTGGTCGCAGAGGTATTAGGTCCCGAACCCACGCTATGTTTAAAGGTGCATTTACAATAGTGAATGTACTTAAAATTTTATTTCGTACACCCAACAGAAGGATCTAAGATCTTCTTATGAGGGATTCATCATTGCAGGATGTAATTGGAGACCGTATGAACGGAGGATGCGATATTTCGAGCTGCGATCCAATGCAAGAAAATGGAGAAAGAAAAATGTAGAGTGTATTAGTGAGTGGAATGCATAATGTTGAAAAAAATAGAGAAAAGTTTGCTAAACTAGACCCTAACCACGAACGAGCTTGAGCTTGAGCTTGCTTGAGCTTGATTGACCGCCCACGGTTGCTACTCTGTTACTGCCAGATCAGCTGTAATTACACAGAGAACCAATAGACGATGCTTGGGACTAGCAATCATCCTCAATGTGTAAAAACTGGTGATCTTAAATTAGGCAATACCAGCGCCGGCCGCGCCCGAACACAGGTCAAGAAAGGAATGGGAAGGATTGTGTTGACATGACACTCGCTTTGATGGAAGCCGAGAACACCTCTGCACTTCCACGAGGAATCACTGGGATGTTGGATAAGAGGGTTGGGTTTGCAGCAGGGTTCGTTTTGGTAAACGGTAAGCTGAATTGATGTCCTAACGATCATATAACGCGAAGGAGCTTGGGACTAAACCCACGGTCTTCTGCTCAGTAAGCAAAAACGTTTGCCACTAGGCAGACGAGCACCTTTTTAATCACCGAGTTGCTGTTATTACCATTTAGTCATATTAACAAACAAAACGATTGACGAATCTTGAATGTGGATGGGCCTGAGATTAGACTCATGATGTTCAGTAAGCAAAAACGGTTGCTCTAAGGCCACCGAGCCCCTCATATCACATAATACCGTTGCTCAAATTTGTGTATCCATTCAAATCCGGAACCAACGACAACAACGAGTTTCGCAAAATACACGATACACAAGCGATTTTACCGTAAATCTGACCTGGGACCGCGTTTTTCTGCTCAGTAAGCAGGCCACTGTAACCAACGATGTTTCAAATCCGAAAACTAAAAACTACGAAAAAGTACTTAGGCCTTCATTAAGTTCCACTTTCACGCGACGTTCAATGTTTCAATTTGCTCTTTACGTATTGTTCAGGCTATAAATAGGCCCTTTTCAAAAGTTACGCGAGAAATACGCACAATCGTCGCCTACCTCGCAAAACTGGTTCCAAACGACAACAAAGGCATAAGCAACGATGGATTGTTGAACTTTGCTGGCTCCGGTGGTGTAGTGCACAGCAAAAAAAAATGTAATAACGATCTGTCTCTGTCTTATCTCAAATACAAAATGCCAATGGTATGAATGTATCTATATATAACTTGGAAATGACGTACAATCAAATAAACCCGTAACCCACTCACTTGGTCAGGCTTCAGAATCGTCCAGTGGGCAGTGCGCTCTACACTCCAAGTTCCCTTTTTTCAAATTTACCGCAAATTTGATATTTTACCCATTGCGTGTTGATTAGTCACAATGAAACATTGTGACAGAAGTTGAGGTTACTAGTGTATTAAATAATCTAGGTCCTATTTAGGATTATATCTGAAAAATCCAAATCTGGCCAACGCCCACCCTAAACCTAAACCTGTTCTAATCCACCTGAAATGACTAACGAATGGAAGACTTTGACTACCCAGCCATGCAATAGTCTCATTCCGTGCCTTATGGCAACTTGATGATTCTATTGCGCTCATCTTCTGGCACCACCCAGGGGAGACTTGGTCCTGTACCCAATGCTTAACTTATCTCCATTCCACTCAGCTACTCGGAATTTCTTGTGATATAGTGGGCGGAATATTATTATATGAGATAATTCAATGCAGACGTCTTTCCAAATTTGGCGGATCGACAGGTAATCGGTGAGTTACCACGATAGTTGCTATTCAACAACTCGACAACGTCCCATCATCAACGCCTGCTATGAGAATTTCACATTGCAGACGCCAACGAAATGACGTCATCGAGCTATCGATCAACTACCCTGGTTATCGCCTGGTACCTTATAGCACGATGCTAGGAGGCGAACCGGAAGAATCGATGAGCTACCTCCCCCCTAGACCCTAACCACGAACGATGCGAATATCAGACTCGTGCTTTCTCCACTGCACTCTCCATGCTTCGGAATAAGGATAGGCTAAAAACGAATAAGAAGCTATCATTTCCTCTCATACTTGACTTCGTATGCTTTTTCTACTGAACGGGAATTGTAAAGAGTCGTGGCAAGTGTGTGTGTCGTTCTACAATGTTATAAATAAAAAGCTTGCTAGTATTGCCGAAAACGTAGACAGAACACGAAATTAAAGAGATAAAAAAATTGGTGGGGTTGTGTACAAGACACGACCGCAGGGTTGACGTAGACTACGGTAAGCTGTGTAGTGAAATTCTCGTGCATTTTTTCGAGATATTGATTTAAAATACAGTCGAAGTAACCTATGATTTCGGTCCTATGTACTTATTTTGGATTTCCTACTTAGTAAAACTTGGTTAAATTCAGGACTTCATAAAAATACGAACACATATTCTATTTCATTTAGTGCCTAAATTGCAGTCAGATATGAGTAAGGCTTTCTTCAGGTGATTCATTGAAGCGTCCAACAATGACCGTCATGATGGCTGATATTCCCTATCACTTCAAGATTTCTAGGACATAAATCTTGGACGGTTGTGACATCACTCATGAAATTGAAACTCCTTGTGTACTGGACTGCAACAAACGTGAAGTTCCAGTTTCTTTGTTATAAGTTTTGTGAGAGCTGATATATGTACTCTTGAAATTTTTCTATGGTAATGAGATAGATCCTCAGCGATTCAACTTCAAAACACTAAAAATAAATGCACACACAAAAACGGAGTGCACAATTTTGCATCAATGTTATGCAACATTTCATAGTTGATCGAGATGATATCAATTAGCCATGAATCCCTCCAATAAGTTCTCGGTACATCTTTTATCTACCGATTGAACAAATAAAAAAAAAAATACTAAGGCTGTTCACGTAATTTTCATTTAGATTTGACACTTCGAAAATAAATTAAGATGTTCGAAAATCCCTCTGTTGTAGATCGGCCGATTTTCGAGAAAGCGTCTGTCAAATTGATTCCTTGTCGGTCAGAAATAAGTCTGCTGGAATAACAGGTTTATTTGAAAATTTTCCATCTGTCAAATTTAAGTAAAAATTCACCAAATGGAACACAGCCTTAGTAACTTGAGCACAGGATCGTTTCTAGTTGTGTTTGTCGTATTAGATTCTAGATAAAAACTTCTTTTATCGATATGTGTGCTGAATATACCTGGGCCGAGTGGATTCAAGGAGAAAGTCGACGAAGAGAATCTTGTCAGTGTTACTTAGGACTTAATGCAATGTTCAGCTTGAATTGTTTCGCTTAGCTGTAAACAGAAAATCGATGAACAGAATCGAACATTACAAGTATGCCCTTTTGAACGCTCACTGTCGAATTTCAGAACCTAGCACTGAAAATAAACTCGACGGTACCTCTTTTTATGCTAAGAGATAAGCATTGCAAGTCCCTCCTACTTGAATAATTATGCAATAAAAACTGGGGTTGTATAAACCGTTCTATAGCATAATTTTCCAAGTAGGAGGGACTTTCATAGCTAATCTAAAAGCATAAATAGAGATACCGTCTGATAATTTCAGTGCTTGGTACAGAAAACTGTAATATGTGTAGGAAAATCCTTTTTATCACCACAGAAACAACCCGTTCCCGTTTTTTATGCAAAATAATGAATGTGCGTTCACAAAACGCACGAAATATTAAAAAAACATATTAAGATTTTTTTAATTCAATCAAAAGATTAAAGATGTTTCGAGAATTAAATGGAGGGATTTCAAGCTAAAATGTCCTGATCGTGAAATATTGACTATCAATACCGAAATTTCGCATAAATGTCCAACCCATTTTGTATTGTGTGTGCTGCTGTCTTTCATGGTGGTAAGCTACAACCGGTATTATCCTCGGATTAAATCCTGATCAAGAATGTCCGGCTGGTTTGATGTCGACATCAGAATTAGCCAACATATCTCTGAGCAAACATTTTGCAGATCATACAAACAGCGACAGTATTAAAAGTTAATCCGAGTTGGAGCGTACCGTCATCAGTGTTGCCCAATGATTAGGCAACTTTCATAAATAACGTAGTAGTTGAGGGAGGAGAGGGGTTTCAGAAGTTGGGACCGACCATGTATTAGGTGTATTGCAAAACACGCTTCGAGGGGGAAGGGGGGTTAATTGGTCAAAAATATACGTAATTTATGGATGGCCTTAATTTTACTTCCAAGGCTGTGTGTGTCGCAATGGGTGAGTTGCATTTAACTCGTGGTTAAAAGTGACAGATGGGTTATCAAATAACCCTGCTATACGAGCGTGGTTATTTCGGACCGACTAGAAGTTAAATTTTGGTAACTGTGGCTGAGTTCTGTTTGAAAACTGATCAATTTCCGACATTTCCGAACATTGAAAATAACTTACAAAATGTCACGTTTAACCACGAGTTAAATTTAACTCGGAAATTGGTATACCGCCCAAGAAGTATTTCTAGATTATTTTTTCGAAGGAACGTATCAGCTTTTGTAAACAACGCATTTGATCGTCGATTTGGCGTAATTGGTAATTATGAAAATATAACTTTGACGTTTCCGTCATACAATAGTTTTTGTAACACCCTTAGCTACAAAATGGAAGCTGAGTTTTTAGGTTTAATGGCAAAGTTTTATTTTGGACCACCCTAGCCAAGCATCCGTCTAAACGATAAAATCAAGGGAAACATGTCAGAAGGGTATGACTCGAAACTTAAACAATGACTTTGAACGTCGATTTCTCTTGAATGACCACACACCCACGGAATATGACTACACTAGGTCAAAAAACAAAAATTTCTCTGTCAGATTATTTAGTTAGTTTGAGTGGGTATGTAGTCATTCGTAAGAAACCGACGATCCAAGTCATTGTTTACGTTTCGAGTAAGACCCTTCTGACATGTTTCCCCTGAAATACTTAAAACCACACACATTATGATTGAGACCGCTATTCAAAACTATAGATACATATATAGTCATATATGATCGTACGGAATCAAATTTGATGTGCATTAACTTTTTTTTAAAGGTTGCCTTTAAACATAGCCTGCAGCCTCTTGTTAGTCTGTACACCAAATATCTGAGCCGATGAGGTACCGGTGAGCTCGTTCCTTAAGCCACACCCGGGCGTATTCTAAGTAGAGAAGTGAACAGAATCAGATTGGAATCAAAAAGCATTATGGTATACATCAAACCATATGAGCGTTGAGATACAAAAACATTGGTGGTCATATTGAGTTTTCATTATCACACCAATACCAATCACAAAAAAGACCAGAATTAGACTTTAGTCAAGAGTCATGCGATATATCCAACATACAATTAGCGATTCATCAAGTCACATTATTCAATATTGAGAACCCTGACTAGAGCATCCATCCAGGATGAAAAATCCCAGGATTGTGACATTTCCCGGGACTCCCGAATCCCGGGTATATACATTTATAATTCTCGAGATCCCGGGCATCCCGGGATTTTTAATTTGAGACACTTTTACTTCTATAATATTTTCATGGAATATCTGAATTAGTTTTCGAATCCGAAAATTTCACGTCCTATAAAATATGTCTCTTCCTCTGGCATTTATTAAGATTTATTTAAAGCATATATTTTTTTGTGTATGATCGTTGTACCAGAAGCACTCGTGAAAAATACGACCTAGCAGTGAAACAAACCGTGATCATTTTGATCAAATTTTGTACATATACGAATATCCATCATGTCCATCATTCATAGTTGATCGACAAACCATTGAAATGCATTATTCAGACGATTAGAAGTACTTTATTAAGCTAGTGTCGAGTGATGAAAAGACTCTGAATTACAGCCTTAAGAGTCTTTCCTTGGATAAGCTAGTGGAATCTTGTATACAGTCAGGAATCCTTATTGCCGGGGTAACGGGGGCGTGAATAAGGAACCGCGAATAAGGATACCCACAGCTTATGGGATTTTCACTAATGGGGGCTGTAGTGGATTATCTCATTTGTTTCAATACATAAAGCTATACTGTCTTCGACAAAGTTGCTGTACTGGGTTAGACCAACAAGCCTGTGCCATTGGATTCGGGTTAAATTGAGAACTACGCCGCTAGAGGCGCTTCACTTTTATGTTACTTATGACGGGCGCTATAATATATGGATCATATTTCCAACATAGAATATTTCGTGATCCTGGCCATATAGAAAGTTACTGTCTTCAGCAAAGTTGTTCAGGTGACCAAGTCCTTTCGGATGGTGGCCGTATAAGTTCAGAACTCTCTCACTACGCAGCCCTAGTGTGCATGTGCAATTCCTATATAAACTGTATCTCGAGAGCCTGGCCATATAGAAAGTTGCTGTTTTCAGCAAAGTTGGGCAGGTGATCAAGTCCTTTCGGATGATGTTTATATTAGTTCAGAACACGCTCACTACGCGGCGCTAGTGTGCAAGTGAATTTCCTGTATAAGCTGTATCTCGAGAACCTGGCCATATAGAAGGTTACTGTCTTGAGAAAAGTTGTTCAGGTCACTAAGTCCTTTCGGATGATCATCATATTATTTCAGAACCCTCACACTACGCGGCGCTAGTGTGCACATGAACTTTCTTAATATGGTATGACTCCAAAGCTTGTCCATATAAGATGTTGCTGTGCAATGTGAGAACAGGAACCGGAAAAGGGATGACGTGTAGAGGCCGGAAATCAATGTCAGATGCCATTTTGGAATCCAAGATGGCGGCCATCGGTTCAAGAAAAACTGTCAAATACCGTACAATATGAATATTTTTGGAAAGGGGATGACGTGTAGAGGCCGGAAATCGTTGCCAGACGTCATTTTGGAATCCAAGATGGTGGCCATCGGGTCAAGAAAAACTGTCAAATACCCTATAATACGGGTATTTCCGGAAAGGGAACGACGTTTAGAGGCCTGAAATCGATGCCAGACGCCATTTTGGAATCCAAGATGGCGACCATCGGGTCAAGAAAAACTGTCAAATACCCTACAAATGGGTATTTCCGGAAAGGGAACGACGTGTAGAGGCCGGAAATCGATGTCAGACGCCATTTTGGAATTCAAGATGGTTGCCATCGGTTCAAGAAAAACTGTCAAATACCCTACAACATGGGTATTTTCGGATAGGAGATGACATGTAGAGACCGAAAATCGATGTCAGGTGCCATTTTGTAATCCAAGATGGCAGCCATCGGGTCAAGAAAAATTGTCAAATACTCTACAATATCGGCCATTGGTTCAATAAAAACTGTCAAATACCCTACAATATGGGTATTTCCGGACGTGTAGAGGCCGGAAACCGATGCCAGACGCCATTTTAAAAACCAAGATGGCGGCCATCGGTTTTAAGAAAAAACTGTCAAATATCCTACAATGTAGGAATTTCCGAAAAGGGACGACGTGTAAAGGTCAGATATACATTCCAGACGCTATTTTGGAATCCAATATGGCGGCAACATGTTTTCCATAAATAAGGCTTACCAAGCATATTGCGTATAATTTATTGTGTATAGCGTATCATTGAGCAAGATCGCAACGTAACGTGGAAAATTCCTCAAAACAATAAAATGCTTTGATTTGTTTTGTTTTTTTTTCTATCGTAAGCTACAGATTTATTCCACATTTTATTTTCTCTTTCGATAACAAAGAACCAACCAGCGCTGTCATGTTTTATGCATTCTAGTCACTCTCGTTCTTCCACACCGTGAGATGGGTCTCGACTTCCCTTAGCAAATCTTGCATTTTTGCACTCCGTTCAAGATTGCTGTCCAATGTGCAGAAACTTTCGACCTCGGAGAGTTGATTTAGTTTTGACTCGATTTCTGCCGCACCAGGTGGTGGATGAAAATATCAACCACTGTAGAGGGGTCCAGGAATAAATCTGTAGTTTACGATAGAAAAAAAAACAAAACAATTAAAAGCGTTTTATTGTTTTGAGGAATTTTCCACGTTATGTTGCGATCTTGCTCAGTGATACGCTATACACAATAAATTATACGCAATATTCTTGGTAAGCCTTATATATGGAAAACATGTTTTTTCTAACTAGTTCGTTAATTTGGAAGGCTCAATCACGTTAGCTTTACGGAGTCGATAGTTCATTGTTCTTTGTTTGTAACAACATTCACTTAATTCTATGTCTAGTAGGAGTTGGGCCGAATACTCGTGGCTTACTCGAGGTAAGAGAGGTACATTGTCGAAGGATAGGATCAGGGGAGGAGCTTGGGGGTAAGGATTCATTGTCTCATCAGAGCGTTGTCACCAGTATGAACGGTAGTGCGGATCTAGTTTCGTCTGGAGTTCGATCGACTATGGTGACCATGGAAAACATATTGGATTCCAAAATAGCGTCTGGAATCTATAGCTGGCCTCTACACGTCGTCCATTTTCGGAAATTCCCACATTGTAGTGTATTTGACAGTTTTTCTTAAACTGATGGGCACCATCTTGGATTCCAAAATGGCATCTTGCGTCGATTTCCGGCTTCTACACGTCGTTTCCTTTCCGGAAATACTCATATTGTAGAGTATTTGACAGTTTTTCTTGACCCGATGGCCACCATCTTGGATCCCAAAATGTCGTCTGGCATCTATTTCCAGCCTCTACACGTCGTCTCCTTCCAAAAATATCCATATTGTAGGGTATTTAACAGTTTTTCTTGAACCTATGGTCGCCATCTTGGATTACAAAATGGCATCTGACATCGATTTCCGGCCTCTACACGTCATCCCTTTTCCGGTTCCTGTTCTCACATTGCACAGCAACATCTTATATGGACAAGCTTTGGAGACATAACATATTAAGGAAGTTCATGCGTACACTAGCGCCGCGTAGTGTGAGAGTTCTGAAATAATATGATGATCATCCGAAAGGACTTAGTCATCTGAACAACTTTGCTCAAGACAGTAACCTTCTATATGGCCAGGTTCTCGAGATACAGCTTATACAGGAAATTTACTTGCTCACTAGCGCCGCGTAGTGAGCGTGTTCTGAACTAATATGAACATCATCCGAAAGGACTTGCTCACCTGCACAACTTTGCTGAAAACAGCAACTTTCTATATGGCCAGGCTTTCGAGATACAGTTTATATAAGAATTGCACATGCACACTAGCGCTGCGTAGTGAGAGAGTTCTGAACTAATATGGCCACCATCAGAAAGGACTTGATCACCTGGACAACTTTGCTGGAAACAGCAACTTTCTATATGGCCAGGCTCTCGAGATACAGTTTATATAGGAATTGCACGTGCACACTAGCGCTGCGTAGTGAGAGAGTTCTGAACTAATATGGCCACCATCCGAAAGGACTTGGTCACCTGAACAACTTTGCTGAAGACAGTAACTTTCTATATGGTCAGAATCACGAAATATTCTATGTTGGAAATATGATCCATATATTATAGCGCCCGTCATAAGTAACATAAAAGTGAAGCGCCTCTAGCGGCGTAGTTCCCAATTTAACCTGAATTCAATGGCACAGGCTTGTTGGGCTAACCCAGTACAGCAACTTTGTCGAAGACAGTATAGCTTTATGTATTGAAACAAATGAGATAATCCACTACAGCCCCCATTAGTGAAAATCCCATAAGCTGTGGGTATCCTTATTCGCGGATAGCCCGGCAATAAGGATCCGGCAATAAGAGATACCGGCAATAAGGAATCCGGCAATAAGGATTCCTGACTGTACACTGAAACCTCCGTTTACGCAGTATTCAATTTACGTCCCTCTTTTTACGAAGTAAATCCCAAATAACGAGTTTTCTTTTTACGAAGTAAATTCCAGATAACGAGTTTTTTTTTGTGATTTTGGGAAACTGGGAATTATTGTGAAATACCTCACAATATGGGTATTGTTGGAATCGGAGTGACGTGTAGGGACCGGAAATCGATGTCTGACGCCATTTTAAAATCCAAGATGGCGGCTTCCGGTTACAGGAAAACTTGGACATTCTGCCAAATACCCCACAATATGGGTATTTTTGGAATCGGAGTGACGTGTAGGGACCGGAAATCAATGTCTGACGCCATTTTGAAATCCAAGATGGTGACTTCCGGTTACAGGAAAACTGGGAAATTCTGCCAAATACCCCCACAATATGGGTATTTTTGGAATCGGAGTGACGTGTAGGGACCGGAAATCAATGTCTGACACCATTTTGAAATCCAAGATGGCAACTTCCGGTTACATAAAACATGGAAATTCTGCCAAATACCAAACAATATGGGTATTTTTGAAATCGGAGTGACGTTTAGGGACCGGAAATCGATGTCTGACGCCATTTTGAAATCCAATATGGTGGCTTCCGGTAACAGAAAAACTTGGAAATTCTGTCATACACCCCACAATATGGGTATTTTTGGAAATGGAGTGACGTCTAAGAACCGGAAATCGATGTCTGAAGTCATTTCGAAATCCAAGATGGCGGCTTCCAGTTACAGAAAAATTGGCAAATACCACCACGTCACCCCGATTCTTAAGATACCCATATTGTAGGTTATGTAATATTACTTTTATGTTTTTATGTAACCGGAAGCTGCGATATTGAATTTCCAAGTGGCGTCAGACATGGGTTTTCAGTCCTAATAGGTCACCCCGATTCCAAACAACCCATAATGTTGAGTATTTGACAGTATTTCCCAGTGTTTCTGTAACCGGATGTCACCATCTTGGATTTCGAAATGGCGTCAGACATGGATTCTCGGTTCTCACAGGTCACCCCGATTCCAAATATATCCATATTGTTGTGTATTTTACCGTATTTTTCTGTTTTCCTGTAACCGGAAGCCTGTTGGGTTTCAAAATGGCGTCAGACATCGATTTATGGTCCCTACACGTCACCCCGATTCCAAAAATACCCATATTGTGGGGTATTTGACAGAATTTTGAAGTTTTTCTGTTACCGGAAGCCACCATCTTGGATATAAAAATGGTGCCACACATCGATTTCCGGTCCTTCCACGTCACTCCGATTCCAAAAATACGCATATTGTGGGGTATTTGACAGAATTTCCAAGTTTTTCTGTTTCCGGAAGCCGCCATCTTGGATTTAAAAATGGCGTCAGACATGGATTTCCGGTCCCTACACATCACTCCGAATCCAAAAATACCCATATTGTGGGGTATTTGACAGAATTTCCATATTTTCCTGTTACCGGAAGCCGCCATCTTGGATTTTAAAATGGCGTTAGACATCGATTTCCGGTCCCTACACGTCACTCCGATTCCAAAAATACCCATATTGTGTGATATATGACAGAATTTTGAAGTTTTTCTGTAACCGGAAGCCGCCATCTTGGATTTCAAAATGGCGTCAGACATCGATTTCCGGTCCATACACGTCACCCTGATTCCAAAAATACTCATATTGTGGGGTATTTGACAATATTTTCAAAAACCTCTTTTTACGAAGTAAATCCCAAATAACGAGTTTTCTTTTTACGAAGTAAATCCCAAATAACGAGGTTTTTTTTTACGCACTAATTCAATTTACGAGTCCCCGTTTTGGTTCGTAAATGGAGGTTCTAGTGTAACGCCTTCTCCTTCCGGAGGAATTTCTATCAGTTGCCAACTTCTTATATTTATTTATTTATTTATTTATTTGAGAGGGAAAAGCCCACTTCAGAAGGACCAAACTTGCACTTTCTCAAGAGGGCGGAAAACTTCTTCTTTTCGTATCAACAGATAACATAAAATCCTACAGATACATATATACTTAAACTTAATCAGGAAACATTTATCTTTACTTAATCAGGATGATAAAACATTATAAAATAAATACTTAAGGCTAGCACGGGAAGCATTGAAGTCAAAAAAGTTATAACATTTATTGAAAATTTTACACATGCTAGTAATTGGTTCGTTTGCACCATAGTTTGTGCGAGAAGTCGGGATCGTAAAGAAAGAGTGGGTTCGCAAATTGACTCGTCTTATATTAATGTTAAGTTGTTGCAAAAGTTGACAACAGTCAATGTCCGAACGCAGAAGATCGGCGATGAAGACAGCCTTAGCGACGTCACGGCGAGCCCTGAGAAGTTGTAGGCTCAGCAAGTTACAACGACTTTCATAATTAATGAGGTTTACAGGGTATCTCCAGGGTAGCCAACGAAGAGCATAGCGAACAAATCTCCTCTGAATAGACTCAAGTCGATTCGTGGCATTGTTGTACAACGGCGCCCAAACTACTGAACAGTATTCCAGTGTCGAACGGACTAGTGAACAATAAAGCGTTTTCAAGCACGAGTGTCTCTGAAATCTTTAGCAAAACGAAAAATAAAGCCAAGCTGAGAAGATGCTTTACTGGCGACACATGATATTGACTTCCATAGCTCTCCCTTGCTGTTATTTCCTATCCATTCCTTACGTTCGCAGGTAAGGATTATTCTTACCCATTAGCATATCCAATATATGTAATCCTAGAGCACGACAAAATAGTTTTTACAAATACATTCATGAGTGAAATCATCCACCCTAATCATCATGATCTTCATAGACTATTGTGAAATTTTGGCTGTCAAACATAACATCACATTAGGCAACTATGATATTAGAAGTCAAGAGCCATTCATTTCAGAGAACTTTATAGAATTTCGGGGAACTTCGTAAAAGTTCAGGGACTGTTATAGAACTTTAAGGAACTTCATAGATCTTTAGATTCGTAAAACATTAGACAACTTCGTGGAAGTTTAGGGAGCTACATTGAAATTATGGTTATTTTTTAGAAGTGCTACAAATAGGAGTTCAGTCTACTTTGAGAAATTTCAGTGAGCATTTGTACAACTTCAGTAGAAGTGCAGAAAAGTTTGTTGAAGGTAAGCGTGACTGCCTCTCACTCCAAAGGCCAGGGTTCAATCCAAGTTGGTGCCGCCGGGATTTTCTGAGGCATACAATTTCTGATCACACCTAGTAAAGGGTGTACCGTTTAAAATCCGCACACATAAATTTTATTCTCAAAATTCGAGTTTTTATCCGATTATCACCAAATTTTCAGGGAGTAAAAAGATACAATACAGTTAGTTTTGGCATCATTCGTGTAACTTATTTCGCCTTTATATCCGAATATGCAAACCTTGGCCTTAACCCCGCCATAAGGTTCTGCACGACCTCATAATCGACAGTTTTTTGCATATTAACCCATGCTTTCTTCCTTTCTTCTACATTCTTCATCACTTTAGGTCGTTTTAGAAGGTGTTTCTACATAATGGCCCAGTATTTTTTCTATTGGGCGCAGTTCCGGAGGGTTCAGTTCTTTCGGCACGAAATCGACATCATTAGCCTTATACCACTCTAGCACGTCCTCCGTGTAGTGGCATGATGCCAAATCCAGCCAGAAGATCGTGGGACCGTCATGAGCCTCCAGGAGAGGGAAAAGTCGCTTTTTGAGACACTGTTCCAAATACACCTGTCCATTCACGGTGCTTGCGGTAACGAAAGGTGTACTCCACTTTCCGCACGCACAAATCACTTGCCAAATCAAGAACTTCTTGGTGAACTTCGACGTCTTCTGTGTCCGGAGGTTCTCGGGAACATCTCACTTATCCTTGGCAGTCACATACAGGTTTACTGGAATCTGATTGAAGTCCGCCTTCATATATGTCTCGTCATCCATTACGCAGCAGTGCGGTTTCGTTAACTTCTGGTCGTACAACTTCCGGGCACGGCTTTTTGCGACCGTATTCTGTATCTCGTCACGGTTTGGGGACTTCTGAACCTTAAACGTACGTAGTCCAGCTCGAGTTTTGGTATTCTGCACGAAAGTCTTGCTCACATGCAACCTTTTAGCCACATCTCGAACTTAGGTTTTCGGTTTCCGTTTAAAGGCCCTAACCACACGTTTGTGATCGTTCTCGTTGACCTGATGGCTTTTTTTTCCGGATCTTCGCTTCCGATTAACAGTCAGACGTTCTTCGAACCGTTTTATGATACCAGACACCGTGGAATTCACGATTCCCAACTTTTTTATTCCGATGGCACGACGCGGCAGATCTTTATTCTCAAAGTACTCGTGCAAAACTCTTTCCCGCACGCACTGTTCTTTCGTCACCATTTTAAAAACTTTTGCGCACCTGATGAAATCAACTCACTGAGTGCATGCACGCAAAATTTAAATTAATTTGTCCAAACGGATCAAAAGGTATAGAAATTTGAGTGTGTGCGGATTTTAAACCGTACACCCTTTAAAGCAGTTGGTCCCCGGTCCATGGGTTGATGGGTCGGTAGGTAGGATCCTGGTGTGGAAGCTCCCTGGGGTCGGTAGCATTGGTACTCGGTACGGAAAACAAGATCGGCGGAAAACAAATCAAGGGAAAAAATATTGTTAAATTTCAGCAAATTCTATTGAAATTTAGCAAACTTAAGAGAAATGTCTAGAATCTTGTAGGAACTCGGAGAACTTCATTGAAGTTCAGGAATTTTTCTTTAATTCCATCGAACTTCGTAAAATTTCAGCAACTTTATCGATGTTCAGGAGACAGTTCGGAGCAGGGCGTCACAATATCAGCTTCAATCGACCAAATCGATGCGACGAAGAGACTGCTGGCTTTCTTTTTCTGTTAAAGTCGAACAGCTTCGCAGCATTCTAAAACCTCAGTCGGCGTGCACAAACAAATCGACAGTGAGCATGCATAAGGGCCTATACGCGATGATCGATTCTCTTCGTCGATTTTCTCTTTTGTTAATAACTCGCTAGATTTAACGTTTCTCGATGCGTTTGCTGTTGCTTTTGATAGCCAATACAACCTGTTACTACTCTGCATTGAACAAATTCTAGAAAATTGTTTCGCCTAGCTGTAGCAATGCAAAGAGAAAATCGATGAAGAGAATCGATCATCGCGTATTCGCCCTTATGAATGCTCACTGTCGAAATGTTCAATCGCTTGTTTCTCTTTCTCCCGTCGCTCCATTGGTCTTCCTTTCAAGGTTCAGTGAAACGGATGAGCGAAAGAGCGCTCGACGTTGATAGTTTCTCTCTCATGAAACACATCAACAGAGGTTTCATGACGTATATACAGAAAATGAAATTACATATTTAAAGCATTTTTCACGTGAAAACACTAAGTCTTCAAGTCTTGAAGATTACACGTAATATGTTTAATTTATCTTCCATCCACAAATTGCATTTTAAACAAATTGAAAGAGCGGTGATAGAGTGTTCGTGAAAGGGGATTGAAAGCCATAATGAAGTTTCGTTTAACTAGAAAATCAACGTTACTTACATTGAAAGCGATGAGCAAAGCAACGACGAGAAGATCCACAGCCAGCGTTTCCTTCTAAGCGTGCTTCTTTTTCATTATCATTTCTTGCTGATAGTTTAGCTAGGCGTTATAGAAATGAAGCGTTGAACACGTTTGTATGAGAGAAACAAAACTCGAGTTCATTTTAGAGCTTCGAAAATGTAGAGCCCTGGTTCGGAGAATTTAATAGAGCGTCCAAGAATGTCGTAGAAACTCAGACAGCTTTGTTCAAATTCAGGAAAACTTTATAGAATTTTGTTTGGGGAACTTTGTTGAAGTTTAGTGACTCTTGTTTCATTTCAGGAAACATCATAGAAGTGTTCCAGAGCCTTCTCTTAATTACAGGGCACATCGTTAATGATTTTGGTTAGTTTAAGAAATTCCGTAAAAGTTCAGGAAACTTGGCAGAAAATCATCGAAATTCCTAAAAGTTAAGTGAACTTTGTAAAAGGGAATTTAGTTAAAGATCAAGAAACTTCGAAAAACTTCGGCAAAATTTGTTGAAGTTCGGCAAACTTTGTAGAAGTTCAGGAAATTTCCTAGCTCAGGTCATTTCTTAGATGCTCAGGAAATAACGAAGAAAATCATCAAACTTCTTTTAACGTTAAATGATCTTCGTATCAGTTTAGGGAACTGCGAAACTTTGGAAGTTTCGTATTTTCAATATTTTCAGGAAAATTTCTAGAAAAGGATCAGGTTCTTTCCGAAAGTTTTCAAAAGTTGATGGGTGCTTTGAGACCGAATCAGAAATTGTGGATCTTAAGAAGTTAAGACATTTTTTTTAGAAGGTAAGGGAAGTTAGAGCATTGTATAGTGGTGTCGGTGGTGCAGTGGTAAGCATGATTTCCTCTCTCCTAAAAAGGCCAGGGTTCAATCCCAGTCAGCGTCGCCGGGATGTTCTGAGGCATAAAATATCTGATCACGCTTTCCTTCGGAAGGGATGTAAAGCCGTTGGTCCCCGGTCCATGAGTTGATGGGGCGATAGGTAGGGTCTAGGTGTGGGAGCTGCCTCCCTGGCGTCGTTGGCGTTGGTACTCAGTAAGGAAAACAAGATCGACGGAAAATAAATCAAAGAAAAAAACAGAACATTTTTTTTCCTTGATTTGTTTTCCGTCGATCCACCAATGCCACCGACGCCAGGGAGGCAGCTCCCACACCTGGACCCTACCTATCGATCCATCAACTCATGAACCGGGGGCCAACGGCTTTACTCCCCTTCCGAAGGAAGGCAAAAACAGAACATTGTAAGAACTAAAAAAAAAGAACTTACAAGTTCATTAAGCCTGACAGAAATTCAGTTGTAATTATTGATAAATTAAAGTTGTAAGCTATGGAAAAATCCTTTAAGTACTTGGAACTTCTTAGAAGTTGACGAAAAATCTCAGGAGTTCGTCGAACATTCCACATATTCAAGGAACTTCATAGTGGCTTTGAGTTCATAGAACTGAGTTTAAGTTCAGAAAACTTCTTGAAAGTACATCCATCTTTCCATCAGAAGTTCAGGATGTGTCGTAGAATCACAGAACAGAAGGGGAAGTGCAAACAAATCGATGAATCAAAAAGTGATTCGTTTTTCTGCTCAATAAGCAGTGTGTTGTGGTAGCGTTCCACATGGGCTTTCTATGTGCACTCACACTATCATAGCATGCTGCCTATCTTAACTGCAGGCAGAATATGCCTTCTACCGCTAGATGCGCTAGTGTTCGCAAATGACAAGTGGAGCCACTTTCTGATCCGAAGTTCCACTCATGTGGTAGAATGTTAGATGACTTTGTTGATATTCACGGATTTTCGATGAGATATCAATAAAGTTCTCTGAATATTATGTAAGACTTTTCAAGTTGATCAAGTAATGTTCTGAAGATCTGCAACTGTTGAAACATTCAAATGACGGCTTTCAGATGTACTTCCAAGACGGAAGATGGATTGGACATCATTTAAAGGATATTCAGCTGATCAGAGATTTAAAGCCCTGTGGATATTTTCAAGCCTTCAGGTTGATCAATTATTATTCTTAAGATATTACACTGTTCATTACATTCAAATGACGTCTCCAGATAGTCTCTCAAGATTGCTGGTTGATCAGATATTAGTGAATTCCGATTGATGAGGAAGATCGGAACATCTTAAACAGGTCAATAATTCAATTGGCTCTCTCAAGATGATGGAAGGTCAGTCAGGAAGCTGATCGAAGATTTCAATAAAGTCCTCTGGATTTTTTTCCAAGGCTTTAGGTTGATCAAGTATTATTGTGAACATATTTTTTTCAAAATGGCACGGCTATCAAGAAGTATTCAAAAGATCTCCAGCTAATCCAGCTATTCCAGTCCTGTGAATATTCAAGTGAATCAAGTTTTATTCTAAAATATCCAATTTTGCTTACAGTATTCATATTAGACATTTTTAGGAAAGAGCATAAAATATGAAGTTTAAATCTTCATTTATTTATCAAAAATCAGATTCAGCATTCCTTCAAACAACTTCACAAATCATGAACAGTCTTCAAAATGTATGCATGTTAAAAATACCTTCACATAATTTTGAATGTCTTCAAAATCAAGACATATCTCCAAATCAGGTGTCCCTAGTATTGAATAAATCTCTTTTTAAATTATTCTTTGAAGGCAATCAGGCTTGTTTTCACTCACTTGCTATAAAAAATTGTTTTTCGGAATTATGAAATCATTAGATATTATAATGATAGTTAGTAGCTGTAAGTCACAAGATAAGGTTGTAAACTAGGTGTTTAACACATAAAACCTGTCATTATTGCTTTCAGTGCGTCACAATCAGTGATTTTACGATTCATGAGTGAACGCTCACGAGTCATAAATTCACTGATTGTGACGCACTGAAAGTGAATTGACTGGTTTTATGTGTCAAATACATACCTTCCAACCTCTTCTTGTTTCTGACAAGCACACACTTTCATAATAGCATCCAATGATTCCATAGTTCCGAAAAACATTTTTTATAGCAAAGTGAGTGGAAGTAACCCTGAAGGCAATACAGTGACAAAAAATCAAACATGCATTTCAGAACACCGGTAAAAAAATTATTAGAAACATACGACTATTAAAATAATTTACAATCTTTATTCACTTCCCGGGATCCCGCGATATCAAATAAATATTTCTCGAATCACAGGATGATGGAAACCCCCGGACAACGAAAGCTCGAACCCTGACCCACAATGGCATTCTTCTGAAATTGACGAGCTGAAGTTTCCTTATTGCGGATTCATGCATAATTTACGGAATTAAAATTTGCAAGAAGACTAATTTTTCATCCTGGCAAAGACATTCTTACACGAGTTTTTGTTTCATCTTAATGTTTTCCGTAGCATTTCCACAGCTATTAAATGATAACTTTGTATATATGTGTGATTCTCTTATTCCGACGTCGAGAAAATTTCCTTTTCTAGACCGAACCGGGAACCGAACCTATCACCTCCAGCTTGATAGGACCGTGCTTTTACTGACTTGATAGCCCCTTCCCCACAATTTGTTATTCTGACAAATTTACCATTTACAATGATTCACTAACCTCTTCAAGCTGAATACAATGCTCCAATGATCTCTTTAATCGATAATCGATTTTCAAATGATACTAAATATTGTGTTTTGTTTGTCGAGCAAGGCAAAAATCATGTAGTCCTTTAATTTTCGGTTCCAAATTCATTGGACCATGAAGATTGCTTTTATATTATGCACGAACGATCCAGCACAAATTTCGCCACGACAACTGGAGACCACAGGCGACGAAACGTTTCACATGTTGATTTCCAGCATCTTCTGATCTTCCGATGGTGCACGCGACGGAGTGATGCGATGGCTCGTTTTAGCTTTTTTTTTGCCGTTTCTTTGCCAGCCTTTCCGGCCTGTGTTCCATGGGCTTGCTGCTTGCCGGGAGATAACGAGCAATATTTTAATATTCCTTAGTATTTCACTTTATCATACCGCAAACGTTTGTGACGGCGGGTGGTGTGGAATGAAGTTTTCCCGGAATTTTTACCCCACTGAGAGCGAATCTCCTAGGACCTAGGACGGTGCTTGAGTGCTCTGGCTGTCTCGGTTCAGAGAATGTCGGAGCGGGAGAGGGACCATTTTTCAAATGCTGAAATTGAGTGTCATTTATTTTTATATTCCGTGCAGCTCTGAGCTCGCCCCTTGGACTTGGACTTGGCTGTTGACCAGGCTCCGTGCCTAGCAGGAGAGCTGTTTGGTGGGGTTTGGTGATAACATTAAAAGCTTGACTTGTCATCCTCTCTGCCACTGTAGTGCTGATAAAAGCTACCGAAAGCCCAAGCGAAAGGGGTTCTGTCATACTTTGGGGAGATATTCACCGGATGAGCGAAAAATGACGAAAGAAATGGAGGACAGCAAAGATAAAACAAGCCAGCATTCACCGAAGGTAACTGATTTATAGGATTTTTGATGGTTTTGCTGATTTACGGGAGAATGGTTTTGCCATGTTGGCAGTTTGTTTGACAAAAGATCCCAGCTCGACTGATGCGAGCTATAAGTTATTCCCTGGTGGCTACTCTGGGTTTAGAAGGGAATTATTACGATGAAGGTTCTATCTAAATTGCATTTCTTTTAAAGAAAGCTTAACTCAAAGAATGCATAAAATAAGCTTAACTTTTGGAATGATGGAAAACTCGGTTCAAGATCAAAAAACTCCTCGCTCTAAGTTTTACTCTCTTTCATCATCATTTTTTCGCCAGATGAATTTGAAAATTCACCTGTTGAGCGACTAACACAAAATCATCAACTTTAGCGGGCATACAATTTATTACTCAGAGGGCAAAACAAGTGCAAGTGTTATTGAACAGTGGCGTTAAAAGTGGTTTCGACAAGAGCAACAATATTAGAGAAAAAAAAAGCATGTTACAAATTCATGTTACGTTTGCATAGAAACGTATTCGGTATTTTTTCGGGTTTGGTGAGCATTTGTGTCCATGTCCCTATTACGATTGATCAGGCAGATTGGAACTCAATTGGCTCTCTCTAGATGGCAGGTCAGTCAGGAAGTATTTAAAAGATCTCCAGCTGATCGAAGATTTTAATAAACTCCTTTGGATATTTTTCAAGGCTTCAGGTTGATCAAGTAATATCGTGAAGAGATTATTTCAAAATGGAACGTTGATCAAGATGTATTCAAAAGATCTCCAGCTAATCGAAGTTTGCGGTGAAGTCTTGTGAATATTCAAGTGAATCAAGTTTCTGAAACATCCAATTTTGGTTACATTTTTTCATATTAGACATTTTTTGGAAAAAGCTTAAAATACGAAATTTAAATCTTTATTTATTTATCAAAAATCTTCATATGCCAGCTTAAAATTTCAAAATCCATCGGAAGTCTTCTTCAGATTCAGCATGTTTTCAAAAAAATACCTTCACAGAATTTTGAATGTCTTCAAAATTAAGACCTATTTTCAAATCAGGTGTCCCTGGTATTGAATAAATCTCTTTTTTAATTATTCTTTGAACGAGATAAACAGTGATAAAAAATCAAACATGCATTTCAGAACACCGGTAAAAAAAATAATTAGAAACATACGACTATTAAAATAATTTACAATTTTTATTTACTTCTTGGGATCCCGCGATATCAAATAAATATTTCTCAAATCACAGGATGGTGGAAACCCCCGGGCAATGAAAGCTCGAACCCTGGCCCACAATGGAATTCTTCTGAAATTGGCGAGCTGAAGTTTCCATATTGGGGATTCATGCATAATTTACGGATTTGTACATCCTGGCAAAGACATTCTTACTCGAGTTTTTGTTTCATCTAAATGTTGTCCGTAGCATTTCCACAGCTATTAATTGAGAACTTTGTATATATGTGTGGTTCAAGAAAGCGTAACGTGATCTTGATTCATGTTAACGATCTTTATAAAATTGGATTGCTTGGAAAACCACGTCTTTTTTTGCAGATGATAGTCTCTTTCACACGCTTATTCAACAAATGACGAATAACATGGATAAACTTTATGTACTTTGCCGAAAAATATCTGTCTCTTAACATATCTAAACGAAGTAGGGGAAAGCAGTCAACAGTGAGACAGTTTTTGTTAAACAATTTTTCAATATTTATCAATGAAAACTACACGAGCAAGCCCTTTACTTCATTTGAATGGTATAGGCTTCTAATTGACTTAAAAAAAGTTCAGTCGGATTGGTTATATTATTTAGTTACAACCAGAAATGTATAGGTAGATTGTTATCTCATTGTTTACCATTAGGCAGGAACAGTGAGCCCAAGAGTCTTTGAACATTGAGGCACCTGTATGTTTTATTACGGTTCAAATCATAAAATTATTGTTCGACCACACCTTAAATGATATTTGAGAGGTCGTGTGGTTTATCAAGTATGGGGACGATCCATACAAAAAAAAGGTCCATACAAATAACGTAAAGGGGAAGGGGGCTTGAAAACAACTTTGCGTGACGTAATTAATTGACTTAATCTACATATAAAGAATACTTTTAACGCTTTTTACAAAAAAGTTATACATATCACGGACATACCTCAATATTCCCACAGGTATGTTTTTTTTTTATTATTGTCACTTTAACACTCTTGAGTCATTCGTGACTTGTCCGGGGGTGAGATTTGAACCCGTGACTTTGGCGTGAGAGGTATGGATGTTAACCACTACACCGAAGTCGCCCTCTATGTTAAAAAAAATAGCTAAACTGTCGTGTATAAACAAACAATTCAATTTTTATCACTTATGATTATAATTTCTTACCACTATGCGATAAAAATAAGTTAATATAATATAGATTGAATATGCGTTTTGTTGTTGAAATTGACTTGAAATAAATTGCAACAAAATTTAGGCTTAATGCAAAAAAATGCTAAATTATTCAATATTAATTTAATATTGTTTTCTCAAATGACGTGAGCTTAATTTTCTAGGAAAATATCAAGAATTTTGAATACTTTTATGTGATTGTAATTGTTCAGTGAATATTCGCTAAGTTGGCATATCTAGAGGTCTACGCACATATCGTCCTTCCCGCTGCACTCATCAGCTTGAATGTTGAAAACTTTTATGATCAAGATTTTCCCGTTGACTCACTATTCCTGCTCAGATGTGTAAACGGTTATTGCTTTTTACTAAATTCGCTTCATTGTCGTGGACTATGGTATTTTTTATTTTCGTATACTCATACTCTACCATCAAGTCTCTCGCACAGCACGAGCGGTAGAACAACATTCACGTTAATGGAAAACTATCAAATAACTGTCATATCAATAGCGTCATTTCATTCTAATTGTTCTATTTTGTGTGTATTCCAACTATTTCTGATCAGCAATGTTTCCTCTTGCTTATCATTGCATGTTATACTAATAATTGTCATAATTACGGCATGAGCAGCTTTCATAATGAGGAAAAAATCCAATTAGTTGTCAACTTTGAAATAATCGAGAATGTTGAATCCTTCCTGTACATTGGCTTAACGTTTGATGCCAATCGCACGTGGTGTAGCCACATAAGCAAACTTCAATTTAAAATCAGTTCAACTTGCGGTCTGAAACAAACACTTAATATTATCGTTTTCGAAATTTGTGATGTAGCTACACCGGTGCTACACCACCGTACATCAAAATTATCCAGGGTGTATAGACGATATCGCGCATGCTGACGCAACTACACTTTCGGTGCTACATCGCAAAAACAAAAACTACATTTGTATGTATCATGCTTTCGTCCAGTTGACACTCCGGTACATTGTTTCGGTATGGGAGGCTGCCAGTAAATTCAAAATTATGCCACTGCAAACCATTCAACCGTTATTTAAAAGCAGTTTTCCGAAAACCGAGTTTGCATTCTACGCCCAGATTGTATCAGGAAGTAGTAATAGTAGTTCTGCCGATAGCTGCACTTTGCAAAAAATCAGATGCATAACATCCTATGGAATACTTCAACGCACCACAATCAACAATTCCAACAAGCTTCACACTAATTATTACTCCAGAAATAAATCCAACCTTACGATAGCGAGAGCAAATACCGGGCTCGATAAAAGTGCGTCTTCACACTACGTTAAAAAGCAGTACAAACTCTCCCAGCTACAATAAAAATGAAAGGAGTTTAACATCATTATAGTTCAAAGACTCTGTGACGCAACTTCAGGAGTACATAACGGGTGTCCACTAAAAAATTAGGATGAAAAAATTGGGTCGAGAAAAAACAGTGAAGTTTAGTTCAAACTGATTTATTTCATACAAAGGGTTAACTTAAGTCTTTAATCTGAGCTTAGTGCATATTGGAATACGGTTTAGGTCCGCCATGCAGTGTAGCTTTTGATCCTGTTGGTAAGTTGCTTGGTGTCCTAGGCCTTCCAATTATCCTTGAAGCTCAATAGACCGAAAAAATCCTCAATAGGACGGTACTGCAGCAGATTTGTAGGATTCCGGTCTTTTAGCACTTATGGTATATTTTGGCTTTCCGAGTACTTCCGGGTCATCCAGCGACATTGAGATCTCACGGTTTGGATTTACTCGTCAGTGTACTCTTGGGATCTGGTTTTTGTTTTACCCAATATTACCTCCTTCCTTAGAGACTTGCAGATGTGTAACTTCGATCAACGGAACTTTCTGGCCGCTTTCCGTTGACTTGTTGTTGAACATGTTGTGTAGCGAGTGGAGCGTCTTCTTATTCATTATCTTCCTTGGACGCCCGCTACCTCTCTTCCAGATTACTGCCATGGATGCCAAGATACGTTACAAGGTGGACGCAGCTCCCACACCTGGACTCTACACCTATCGACCCATCAAACTCATGAACCGGGGACCAGAGATGTTATACCTCAGAACATCCCGGTGGCGCCGACTGGGATTGAACCCAGGCCTGCTGGAGTAAGAGGCAATCACGCTTACCACTACACCGCACTGCCATCTTGATGTCTCTTAAAATGGTTCACCGCGTACTTTTTCCATGATCTTCGTTGGCTTGAAATAATTGTACAATGCACGTGCGCAGTTCTTCCTGTTTCGACATCACAACATCACTGAACTTGTTAGAGTGGAATAAAGTGTGTGACAACTTTCTGGAGGGTTTAAGGATTCATTCACCTAAGGTGACATTTATCTTCGAACGTTTTTGTTTTGTTAGAAAAGTATTGGAATCATTCTTTTGTTTTAGCGGACAGTTATGTTAAATGAATTCAGTGCTAGACCGGAGAAGGACGAGTTTTTCGGATTTGTCATTTGGCGTGGAGCCCTATTTCATTTACAGTCCACATTTCCAACGGGAAAATTATCCTTGAACAAAGTGCACCGTTCGAAAACAAATTATGTAAATTTCTTCGATTTTTTTGGACACACAGAGTTAACGCTACACTGAAACAAATTGGCATGTACGGTTTATTGGATCCATCTTATAGCATAGCAATGTCAAAAGGCTTATTCATTCTATGTGATGATTGATAGATTCCATTGGGTCAAACTGCGACTGCGATATGGAATGATTAAAATCGTAATTCCTTTACTTTGCAAGTGCTTAGCGATAAGTAAGATGTATATGAATATTGTCCGATATATTTTACAGCGAAGAACTGTTGATATGTCATTGGTGGAAACATACGTCTAGAAAGTATTGGTCAGTCTTAAAAAATTTAACTCACTAAAAGATGTATCTTATATGACAATCATGTATATTTTATTGTAGTGGCTTTTAACGATTTTTGATGTTTGTTCATAGTCAGACATGTAGAAACATCATTTAAGGTTGCACTATATATTTAAGGAATGAATATTTCTCGCAATCAGATATATCTTAAGTAATCATAATATATATCTCATTGGAAAAGCTTCCGACGATTATTGACGTAATTGTAAACAAATCTACCCATATCTGATAGTAAAATAAATTTGCCTTTTAAGAAAACCCACAGCAAATATTTGTTTTTGGCAAGGATTTAAGAATGCATATTGTTCCCAATAAAATGCATCTTATATGATTGTTCTGCATAAATTAATGACATAATTTTCAACGATGTTATCACACACTCATTGAACATGATAAAATCTTAAAGCAAAATGGTAAGTCCTACTAAATATTGCTAACATCATCAATAGTATATTGAATAATCTTTATTTATATTGTCCCATAAAATAAGGGGTTTTGGAAAGCAATGTATCAATATTGAAGAATAAAAAGATTCTACTGCAACATTAACTTTGCTATGACTCTAATTGTAAGCCTTCTTCACGGTTTATCCAGATTTCAGCACTATAGTACTGAAACTTCATGATCCAGTTCCATGAATTCGTATAATGTAGAGTTTGTTTTATTGCACAGAGGGGCATTAAGAAAGATTTGAACACACGAGTAAGTAAATATGTCTGCGTTATTTTTCTTCACTCTAGCAAAACGAGCATAACGTTGCACTACATTCCATGTCAGGAGAGTTGTTATTACCTCATTCTAATTAAACGAGCTCAATATCTAAGTCAACCGTGGCCCAGTGAAACCGAACAAAGACACCAACAGCATCACACTTCAACAGTCTTGGATCGAATCCCAAATTAATTACAGTAAACAAAATACGCAGTAGCTCTTGATGTTTATTTTTCGATTTATTTTTAGAATCGAACAGATACATGTGTCAAATCAAGAACTGAAATTCATGTGATTTGTGGTGGCGGGGGGGACACCCCTCACCTTCCCTCTCCAAAGGGGGAGTTTGGTAAAGAGAGATGAGAAAACCGATTTGTACCTTCCTTAAAAGTTGTCCTAGCTCGCTATTCTAATATCTATATGCAATCTTCACACTGCCGTACTCTAACGGAACTATCAACTCTATGCTTTCATCTACTCCATCTATCGTATACAAATTACCACTACAGTCTGTTATTTGAAATTAGCATCTTCAACTATGTATATGATATTAAAGTGAAAATAAATGCTCATGCTTATGGGTTTCAAATCCATTTCAGTTAATTTTTTTAATACTACTGACTTTCATTTAACATATGACGATCATATAAAAGTTTTAAACTTATTAGAATTGTCTTTCTTTTTTTTATTTAACGTCGGTCTCTGTTCCGCAATCTAGTGCCAATCACCTACGGACATCGATTGCCATCCATTGACGGCAACCAAATGTGCAGGAAGGCAGCTTCCACACCTGCGTAGGATATCGCACCCATTCACAACATACATGGGCCGGGACCAACGGCTTTAATTCCCTCCCGAAGGAAGACGTGACCAGAGATTTTTATGCCTCAGAAAAATCCCACCGACCTCGGCTGGGATTGAACCCAGACCCATCGGGGTGTTAGAAAGCAGTCACGCTTACCACTACACCACCGGCGCCGGCTTATCAGAATTGTAAATGTATCAGATATTCGTATAGAATTTACCTGAAACATTTTCAACTATAGCGTTTTCAATGGAATTTCTTATATCGCAAATTCATTAGACTTCCATATAACAGGAATATGTCATATTGGTTCAGTGTAGATTTGCCGAAAATTTACAGAATGTGTCGTGTAAGTAAAATCATTCCTCCTGAAAAAGTAGTTTAGTTTTTGCACGTTCTCGGTCAAGCCCCCAAATCACTTTTCACAAAAATCAAACTCCTATGCATGTATTGACGTGTACTCAGTGTACTGAGTTCAAGGAGTTCAGTAATCCGAGGGTAGGACTGGTCACTTTAACACATTTTACGTCATTGGCCCCGAGATGATATTTGAACTCGTGACCTCAAACGTGAAAGGCATGGATGCTAATCATTACACTAGGCTCGTTCCCAACTTGCTTGCATAAATTTGCAATATAATTTAATTACATTATTTTTTTCAATTCTACAGAACACACAAAAATATCATAAACATACAAAAAAGGCCATTTAGACGTACTATATTCCGTGCTGCAAATATCAATATCAATACCTACAAAATGCTAAATTTCACTATCCACCTTATGTCAGTATCAGTTCACACAGATAGAATATCAATGTCATTCACCTCAATGTCAGAGCACAATTGACATTAACATCGTAAAGGAACCACTGATGTTCAAAATTCTGCCGTATTTTCCTTATATACTTCAGCTAATCAAGTACCGGTCTTTAGAAAACATACCAGTAATATTAATGCCATGCAACGGTTATACAAAAAAGTTGGTTTGTTGATGTAAAAGTAAGATTTTCAACTTTTCCCTAGTGATATTCATATGGATAGTAATGTTAAAGGCGTACCGCCTGATATCATGCTCACTACGAATATCAATGTTGGAAGTGGAATTCTGTGCTGGGCTAATATCTTACGTCAATTGACATTGTTGACAGCACTCATCACTGACTATATTGGAGTTTTAAAGCTGCAAAAATTGCCATAAAATAACAAAATACCTTTAAAACTCCAAAATAAACGCACTATTTTGAAGTTTTTAAACTTAATTGTCATTTCATGGCATTTTTGATGTTTGTTGGCGTTATTCTATTTCAAAATACATTAATGTGAAAATCGGCGGTATACCTTCCGAAGCCCCATCACTTCCAGTAAGAGTAAAAACAAATAATATGAAAATCAAACATTTACTCTTATAACCTTTATATAAGGCGCATGCCTATTTCCCCCCAGAATATGATGATGTTAACTTCATCCAAAATAGCTCATGCTTGCAGAAAATTCAATTTCAGAAATGTGATGGAAAACGGATTAAGAGTAGGTACCGATATATTCGAAACTCTTCTGATTTTTCCATCACTCTACCAACCTCCTGAAAAAAGAGGCAGCAGCTACAGCCAACGAATATAGCATCCCAAAACATGAGCAACAAGCTGTGCACAACTCGGTCAAAGCATGTGTTGAACCAGCTCGAAACTGGGATATCTGCAGTCTTATTGTTACTTTTCGGATGATAGGATTATGTCATCACGTTGACTGGCGATTTATTTTGGGACGAATGTTCGGTTCAGAGCAAGGACTTATTTTATCTAACGAGGCCAGCTTGCCACTGTGAAGAACAATGAAGAGAGTGATTGAATAAATTGAAACTCTATGCTGCCATTTGTAGCCTCACCAAATTCACCATTGATGATGGCGACTGATATAGTATAGCATCACTTTAGTTTTAAAATGATTGCTCAAATAATAACAGACACAAAATATATTGTTTAAATAACGTCATGAACGGGTTAACGAAGGTTATGAGCTCACGCCAATCCATTGTGCCCATCATCGGGTTGGGAAATGTTTTACCTTTATCAAAGTTTCCCTTCCAGGAACTGCGTCTGTTCAACCTGTCAAAAGTAACGTTACCATTGTATTTACTCACACCGACTGTTCCGAGCAAATTTCACCGCATTCAGTGCCTGCAGTTTTATTTGCTTGGTGAATGTTGTTCGGTCATTCACTGATACTACACGCCATCTGGAGAAAGGCCCTTCCCGAGTAATTCAAGTCTTAAAATAAATTCATCATCAGCGTAGATAGGCTTGTTACGGAAGATTTATTTAATAGTACTGTATAGTTGAAGATGCTAATTTCAAATAACAGACTGTAGTGGTAATTTTTATACGATAGATGGAGTAGATGAAAGCACTCCATCTATCATATAAAAATTGCCACTACAGTCTGTTATTTGAAATTAGCATCTTCAACTATGTAAATCGTTGACTTCACGTAGAAGTAATACTAAAAACATATAATCAAAGTACTGTATGTTCGCTCTTCAATTTAGCTGCACACGCAGTCTGATCATCAAATTTAGACTGCTGCATTTAAATGATACATAGTACCGAATCATAAATAAACAAAACTAATCTAAACTAAACATTGGACCAAAAATGTTGTCATACACAGCAAAAAAAATTATTTTAATATTACATCCAACAGGATGCACTTCAATCATGTCAAAAATCTCATGTAATTTTTATGGCCACAACAATAAACAAATGCAGTGAAAGCAGCGTAATGTCAGTTCATGCACTGTATTAATGATAATTTTGTCCTTTTTGGCAAGTTATATTACACCATATTTTCGACACGATTGAAGTGCATTCACTTTGATGTGATATTAAAACGAATTTTTTGCTGTGTATGCTCTGCAGCAATAATTTTTCTTGAAAACCTTATAACATCCATGCAAACTTTTATCGTCAACCACGTACTGACATGGAGGGATGAGGGAGAAAGGATTTAAAGACTTTTTATCCAATTTGAATAGGGGCCTCCCGATAATCCAGTGTTTAAATGTTTTGAATTATTTTAATACAAATTTTATGCAAATTTTAAACTAGTGTCCTGGGTCTCATCAGCTTTCAAATCACTGACGTTGGACATCAAATAATAAAGTTATTTGTGAACCCTGAAGTCTCACAAGAATCGAAAAATCTTCTTAATTTGGTAAATTCTAGAAGAATTGAGATTGGGCACCTGGTCTCGGAGTTATTCCGGTTTGAAATGAGGTATATTTAAATCCAAGACGGTGGTTTATTATGATTTCTCAAAAATACAAACCTAGCAATGAGACCAGACCTGTTATGGTGGTTAATCATGGATACTCGAGTAAAATAGTTTAATTTTTGGTTGGCCTTCTCAGGAATGTTCATGTGCTCCTATGAAGACGATGTTACGTATCAATGATTGCATTTTCATCTATTTTTTTCCTTGATTTGAGCACCAATGCTACCGACACCAGGGAGGCATCTCCTACACCTGGACTCTACCTATGGGTCGACGTTGCCCCGTAACGTGGGTAGATCACCTTTTCGTAGTACGTTACGGGATGTAAGATCTACCACCGATTCCTAGTCCTGACTACTTCAAACTAGGGGAACAGGATTTTTCAGTAATCCAAGGAACACATCTTAGTGCTTGTTACTTTTTATGCCTTTCTGCCTGCTTTGTCTACCGAGGATCATCTTGAAACAAGGAAAAAATGAGTTAGTTAGTCGTCATCTATGTGATTCCTAATCTTCTATTCGTTGTTCCCTAGTTTGAGTTGGTTAAGACTAGGGTTCTGATGCATGGTCATTATCGGTGTCATTCCTTAATTTTGTTGCTAAGGAATCCAATTTTGACTGACAAAGGGGCGCGCCTTTGGAGGGTGTTTCAACACTCCGAAGGGTATAAATAGCGGGACCTTTCAATTAGAGTCGAATCCTTGCGATAAATGCAAGAGTGGCAACTGTAAAAAAATCGAATACTTCATCATTTCTCAATAGTGATGGAGTAATACGACATGCACTAAACTAAAGACACGGGATATACTACAATAGATCAATTTACTGGTCGCAATAGTGTTAGGTCCCGAACAGAAAAAAAAATGGGTCGATGACTCATGAACCGGGGACCAACGGCTTTACTTCCCTTCCCAGAGATGTTATGCCTCAGAACATTCTGGCGGCGCCGACTGGGATTGAACCCAGGCCTGCTGGGGTGAGAGGTAATCACGCTTACCACTACACCACCGGTACCGCTAGCATTTTCATCTAAATATTATTTTTTTTTATTATTCATCAGAGTAACTTTGGAAAATGGCGTGTTCAAAAAAATTATTACATTTTTTCAAAAATCATAACATGAAAATGAAAAGAAATAAGTAATTAAATGATATTTGAAAAAAACAAATGCACTGATAGAAAAAGCTCAGTAGATTCATAGTAAAAACAATATAACGTTGATTTTCTCCAAACCATCCCCCTTCGATTTATATAATTTATTTTGTAAAGAAAGCTGAAGCAAAGCCCTATAATCCTAAAATGTGGTGAAGAGTGTAAGCAGGTAACTTGCTTCAAAACAATTCTACAATTTTTTTAAATTTTTGTTGTTTTTCGCAATTTATTGACATTGCATATTTCTAGGTAAAATGATCATATATTTGAAATCCACGCACAATTTTTGATAACTATACACATATAAACTTTTTTTTCTCAAGTTCAGCCGTTCTTAAGTTTATGCGAATTTTTAAAAAATATAACTATGAATATTAACTAAACGTCGAACGGCGCCGGTGGTGTAGTGGTAAGCGTGATTACTTCTCACCCCAGCAGGCCTGGGTTCAATCCCAGTCGGCGCCGCCGGGATGTTCTGAGGCATAACATCTCTGATCACGCCTTCCTTCGGAAGGGAAGTAAAGCCGTTGGTCCCCGGTTCATGAGTTGATGGGTCGATAGGTAGAGTCCAGGTGTGGGAGCTGCCTTCCTGGCGCGTCGGTAGCATTGGTGCTCAGCACGGAAAACAAGATCGACGGTAAACAAACCAAAGGAAAAAAAAAAACTAAACGTCAGTCAGCGGCTCCGGTGGTGTAGTGGTAAGTGTGTTTGCCTCTCATCCTAGCAGGCATGGGTTCATTCCTAGTCGGCGTTGCCGGGATATTCTGAGGCATAACATCTCTGATCACGGAAGGGAAGTAAAGCCGTTGGTCCCCGGTTCATGAGTTGATCGGTCAATAGGTAGGGTTTAGGAGTGGAAGCTGCCTCCCTGGCGTTGGAAGTATTGGTACGCATCACGGAAAACAAGATCGACGAAAAACAAAATCATAGAAAAAAAAAACTTAACGTCCGTAAAACTTAAAAAAAAATCAATAAACTTGGAGCAGTTTTGAAAACCTGAAGGCAGTTCCATGAATATCAGGAAAATTGCGTGAACTACAGGTAAATTCTGAGAACTTAATAGCAGTTCCATAAATTTCAGGAAATATTAGGAACCTTCAAAGAGTTTGTTTAGTGAACTTATGGTCATTTGTGGCCTGGAAACACTGTGAAAATTTTTCCGGAATCATTCGGAAGGTTCAGAAAAAAATCGGAAACACAGTGAACTTATGAAAAAATCGGAACACCTAAGATCCAAGAATCTTACGGAAGTCCAGAGAACATCAGAGAAGCTTATAGATATTTAAGGTAGTCCCATTTATTTCATGGCAATTCCAGTGACATGGTCAGAATTAAAGCGAGAACTTCAAGAAATATTAGAGATCTTCAGGATAGTCATTAACTTCACAAACATAGTAGGAATGTCTAAGAAGTTCTGGAAAATGAAGAGAAATTTCGAAAATTTCTGGGTAGGATCATAACCAAACTGCGAGAACATAAGGGAAGTTCCAAAAAATTGCTAGAAACATTTCGAGAAGTTCTGGGAAGTTTCATTAACTTCAAGGCGGTTACACAATCATTAGGAAAACTGCATTATATAAAGTTTTGAAAACTGCAGGGGTATCCAGAGTATATTAGGGATGTCAAAAGAACTTCAGAAAAGTACACACTTAGTTTTTTTGCCAATATTGACAACGCTGCCTGCTCAGCAGTTAATTTTACTGAGATCTCAGCAAAATTTATGTCTTTTAGCTGAGATCTCAGCAAAATTCGCGTTTGCTAGTTGAATCTAAGCAAGTTTTTCACTGAGACCTAACAAGATAAAATGCCGAAAAATAAAATTTTCCCATCAATCTACAAAGTCCCTTGACATCAATCTCTTAAGTCATAGCTACTACAAATTCCATTGATTTCTAAAAAGGTGCCTGAAATGCGGAAAAATTTCTACTTAAAAAACATCCAACATCCTAGTTACGCCTATGTTACTTTCAGATGTCCTGTATTCATCCCAGCCAACAATTTTGTTCACATTACTGAATTTTTACTCTGCTATTTGAATCTATATTCGGTAAAAATAAATCGTATAAAGTGCATAGAATTCAACTATACGTACAAATCTGGAGGCCATATACGTGCATGTGGAAAAATACTCCTACATTGTATGATTTCATATGATTCAATGGGGTATACAGCTCCATGTATAATTTTATCTTGCATCTAATATGATTTTGTATACGCCAATATCTTATTTAAAATGTTATTTGTACGACTATCAAATTACGTCTCTAAAATTATGGCAGACCAAAAGGCCAAAAAGCATGAAAAAATACATTTTAAATGAACCTTCAATTTTCTATAGTTAGTAGTACCTGGTGATATTGGTTTGAATATAAGTTGGAAATTGGAATGTCTGAGTTATCATCTTTTAAAATGATGAACATATTTAAAGCTTAAAGTCAATATTACCTGCAATACCTAGTTTCGAACCAAAGATCTTTAGCTCCGCAGTCCTGCTGCAATCCTCGCTGACATATGAGCACGTATATTCGGAGCAATAAATTTCAAATTATGATGCCTCGCGTGTATACGTGATTAAATCTAATTCAATCTGGTGTATTATATGATATCATTTCTCCTCTAGCTGAAACTGCTCAGAGCAGTGCAGATTGCATTATACAATCTTGCTCTGCATGATATATGACTTATTATTTTATAGTTATAATTCCACCTGTACATTTATGTGATTCGTAATGAACTATTTTAATTTACAACAAACATGGTTCCCAGAGAAACACCAATGAGTACAAATTTGGGTTTGGTTGGTTGGTGTGAAGTGCTCGTAATATCTGGAAGGTAGGTGATATTTGAGCAGAACCACACCTACATAGTAGAGAGAAATTATGTATTCCAAATCCATCCAAAGGGATATGTTTCACTTGGAAACTTCAATATTTACAATGAGCTTTGCTGAAATTTCTTGCTTTTCTTTGACACTCCATTTAACTTTTTTGTCAATGATCCGGTTTGCCGTGCATTGAGTGATTTCTGCATTACTCCTAGTTCCAGTAAATGTAATGAATTGGCAACATTTTTTGTTTTGAAAACTAACGATATGACTGAAGCTGATCTTATGTAAACATATATAAGATCATCAACATTTTTAAAATAGAACGCGTTAAATAATTCCTTATTGACATCAAACGAACTCTTATATAATCTTGCAAAGAGGATTATAATTGAATCATATTTTTTCATCTTAAACAATTTCAACTAATTTGGAATTGCATCTTAAGCAACTTCAACTTGATTTGGATACTTATAAGATTTTAAATGAACATCCTTATACGATTTGTGGTTTGCTGGGATATGACCTTCATTCAAATTTAATATGACGTTTGTTTCAGAAATGGGTGTCAAACTTACAATACCGCATCATCATTTAAATAGGGTGAAACTGCTTTTTTTATTGTAGCTTTACGGTTTACGGTTAATTTGTTTCAAATAAAAGTTCACACATGCAAATTAACAACATCTTGAAGTAGGGGAATGTATCCTCTACCAGCTAGTATGGTTAGTTTGCAAGCGTGAGGTTGTTATGCGAGAGATTGGTGGTAACATTTTTTGCTTAGTAATTTTTTATTTTTTTTTTGTTCTTTAATTTATTTGATAAGGCTCAACCGAATTAACTTTACAGAGCCGAGGATTCTTGTTCACTATACAATACATCTTAAAACTATAGTCAAAAGGTACAACACAATAGTCATTTCATCTTCCGCTATCCAATAAGCCACCTCCACCAGAAGGAGCCGCTTCCAGTGGTTTCATTGTATAGATTCGCCAACGGGGGTCAGAGCGCTTTCATTGCAGTAATGGACGCAAAACGTGGTCAGCACTCACACATTCATCACGAAACGGTTGCTTTCCAAAGTCGACGACGCATCGACTGAAAGAACTGCTGATGAAGAACAATGAGGAGGACCACACAATGGTTGCTGCCGAGTAAACAGACGATCGCGTGACACACATCGAGAGTGTTCTCCTTCTGTCGACAGCTGAGTTAACTCTGAATAAATTTATTTGTATAGGCTCAATCGAATAAATTTTACAGAGCCAAGTTATCATTTGCGATGTATGTATATAATTATTGTCATAAATCTAGAGTTAAAAGTATTGCACCGGATACTCGCAGTCGTCTTGTGGTTAGTGGAGATTTACCAGAGAAGGAGAGTTGAAATATGATTTAAGATACAAATATTTCACTATTCATAAAACATGAACTTATTCCTATAGCTTAAATTGACGGGGCAGTCATGGATCGATGGTGCTTTGGAATTTAACGAATCTCCCGCGTCATAGATAAAAAAAAGTAGTAGTATCATGCTTTAAACTCCGGGAAGCCAAGAAAATTTCCAACACAAAACATTCTTTGACCGGACGGAAATCGAACCTCCAGCATGGTCTCGATTTATAGCTGCGTCTTTACCAACTGCGCTAAGGGTGGTCCATAATGAATCAAATTGTGTTTTAAGAATGAAATACTACGACATGCACTAAACAAAGGACACAGACATCACAAAAGATCAATGTTTTGGCCGTAGTGATTATGACCCGAACAGAAAGAGAGAGAGAGAAAAAAACTACTATCACGCGAATGAAATCACGACTTAAGCCCAAGCCTTTAAATCACGCTCTCGAATAAACATTATGAATAATTTAATTTAACCACTGTCCAAGATTTCCAGTGTCCGAATCGATTTGCAAACTCGAAAGGGTTCTCTGCGCACTAAATGGTAAAATTCATCGTGTAAAGTTTGCCTGTGATACAATTCACCTTCCTACGCGTCCAACTTTGCGAGAGAGTCCGCCTTCTCATCGCCTGGGATTGAGCAATGTGATGAGGCCCATACAAAGGTAATCAAATATAATTTTTCCATCAGAACACTTATCTGCTCCATTACCTGTGAAAGGCAATCAGATGAGTGCCAACAACGACCGAATAGCCTCCACTTTCATATCTATTAATTGAGAGCTTTCTTATCCTGTTCCATTTTTGCATTAGTATTATTATGTGGCAAGTACAATCACCTCCATTGTCCAGGGAAGTAGAGAAATTGGTCAACAAAAAAAAAGAAAAACGTTACCCGAACCGGGAATCGAACCCAGCCGACTCCAGCATGGTCTTTTTTTATAACTGCTCCTTTACCGACTGACCTAAGGTAGGTTAGATGTATCTTTATGGACTTGATCAGACCTGTACCACCCGACCGTTACAACCATCCTTGGAACACAATTTGAGATATGACCAGATTTTTGGTTATCAAATGTTGACGACATCGCATCATCCTCTAGCTAACATTACATTATATTGCAAGTATTTACAATGATTCATGGCATGCTCATAGTTTCAAAATTTCAGCCATAAGTTTTTAAAAGACAGCCCGCATCCGTGGTTTTTAAAGTTGGGTAACACATGTTCGTTAACCCAAGTTTTGATTAACTTCTAATGCGATAAAAATGTTACTCTAAGGCACAATGAAGATTGCATAACTATTAGAATTTTCTCTACTTGCAACAGAGCTTCAGATAAAATAAGTAAGAGCTATGACATAAGATCGCATAAGTGTACCTTCAGGTGTTGAAACAAACTAGTTGGAATGTGCATCTTGGAATTGCATTGGCATTTTCCCGTTGCCATGCCGTCACTCGGTCAGTATGCAAATTAGAGCGCAAAACTTTCCTATAAGCTGGAAACGATCTTCAATAGCTGTCAAAGCCGTAGCAAAAATTCGGACGTAATTGAAATTTCGTGTAATCGTTTGTAGTAAGTTTTTTGCTTCTTCCTTCGTTTACGGCTCGTTGTTCTCCGGATTGGGTTCCAATATTCCACCATCCCCGTTGTTGGCAATACGACAGCCAGCTCAACATGCAGCGGGTGTGTCACTTTCCAAAGTAGCATCTTTAAACTCTACCCTCTGTTTGGTGGCGTGCATGTTGTTGGCAAACATGTATCAGGCTCATTTCCATAAATATATGCAAACAGTATCCTCCGTACTTGCACACATTGTGGCTCCGAATGGGATAGCGCTTTGCTGCTGGGAAGCACCCCTAAACCATGGGAAAAAGGATGTACGGAATCCTTCTGTTGCGCTTTCCCTCGTTCAAATCGTAAAAACCAGCTGGACTGGGAGGAAGAGGAATGGTATGATGTAGGGTAAATTTGCTTTTAATGGACCCCGTTCTTTGGTGGACCACCACTGGTAGATTAATGCAATTTTAAATAAAAACTAGAGAGATTACAGGTGGATTCTACCGGGAAACGCCTTTTCCAATTCATCTGCAACAATTAATTGGACTTTCATCTAAACGTTTCGTCATAGGATGCAAACAATCCTGTAATGGACCCCGAGTGATCCATAAAAAGTTAATGCAAACTGCAACTTCAAATGCACATTTTCGTGAATAAAATAAAATAATTTACTTATTTTTAGTATCAGTCAAACTAAGCAAAGGATAAACCTGCACCAAATTGAAAAACATTGCCGAAAAAACTATTAAAAGGACATTGATTTAGAGTTAATGCTTAAAAAGATGGGGATCCATAATAGGTCAATTTACCCTACATCTTCTACACACGCATTGTTTTCCACATTTACCAAATATGTTTTTCGCATTCCTTTCTCGGTAGACGGGTGTGTCAGTGTATGTATGTATATCGTACATAAGAAATCAACTCAAGTTCAGGGTAACTTAACCTGCCCGCAATCCTCATGGTTTGAGGTCACGAAATAAAAATCGGCCATGTTTTACGTCATCCCGAGCATTTTCCATCCCAGAGGTCATCGGAAATGATAGATAGTAGATAATATATTTTTTTCCATTTTGTATGCTCATAGTTGACCGGTTACGCTTAACGTTAAAACTTACTATATGATCTCCACATTTGTTTAGTCTTCTTTGCTAGTACCTACCTACTTCTTTAAGTGATCAGAACAAATAAAAACGTCATCCGTAAATGTTGCCAACCTTTCCTAGTCTTCCGAATTCCAGACTGTCAACATTTTCCACCTATTTAGGCATTTAAACAAATTAGCACACTGAATACAACGTTGAATCTATGTTTGTTGAAAATACTCCTCGAAATATCGAAATTAGATTCCTCCCTTTAAACCCGGGAGCTGGGAACCGACGTAGGTACGCTAAATAGCAAATTTTTCCTTCACGACGATGCGAAAGGAATTTCCAGTTTCATCTCGTCCTGCCTCCGACGCAGCCTCGTCTGGCTAGTGCTATGACAATTTGTCTACGGTGGCAGGAATTCCACCCTCCTGGAAGCTACGAGCCAAATTGGTTTGCCTTTAATCTGAAAATCTTCCATAATTGCCAAGTGCCGACGAACTTTTGCGATATTCCCTCGCATTTATGCTTCGCTGGCTCGACTTCATGCTTCCTCAGTTGCTGACTGTTTCAAGCATTTGGTTGATCCTTATGGGCACACACACACAATACACCTTTTGGTGGAGCAATTGTGATTAGCGGATGAAGGCTTTTTATCCCAAAGCTGTATTTTTTGGGGCGACTTTTCAGAGGAAATTGTCCGGAACGATAATCACGCCGAAACTCTCGAAACGAATGCATTGCAAAAAATATAATGCCATGCTTGAAATAATGTGAAGCCGTACGCATGGTTTTAAGCATCTGAAACGTAGGTACATGAATGATTGTTTTGTTTCCCTGGGAAGACTAACAAAGATCGGTTGAACAAGCAAATGTATCCTCATATCCAAAACAGCTTCAATATAAACCTGCGCAAAATTTAAAGGGATTACCTATAGGGGATTTATTTCTCCTCAATGCCTGAGTCATGGGATTAGATCGATTACATGTAGAATTTAATGTTTGTGTGCACTACGTTTGCAACCTAACAAGGTATTCTAGAGTTACGGACCTTCAACAGCAGCTCATTGATTGCGAGTTTTATAATTTTCATAAGTTTTGCAGCTGTATAAATTTGTTCAAAGTTATTAAATCAAATTTTCCCCGATACACCTGGAAAGCACCAACCCAAGACCTGAGTCGCTGGATCATGACAATCAGGGTTGTTAATCGACAACTATCTGGAACTGCTGGACCTTGGAATGATTTTACTTCAGAAACCATTTCATCCGGAAAATCACTACGCTAAACGACTTATGAACTCATTACGAACACTGACACCGAAATAAATGAACGACGTTGATGACCCTGTATTGATCTGTAATACACATTATCTTTGCATGTCCTTACTGATATGCACTGAACGCTATAGGAGCCCTCAATTGAAGTCCTCTCCTTTTTCATAAGAGGCAAACCACATTTTTGAATCAAAGAAAATTAATAATAACCCAAGCTAGGAGAAATTTTCAAGATTCTGAAACGTAAAAGTATGAGAAAAATTGTAAGATCCCAGATGTGACAACAGTTATGAAAATAATTGGAAAATTATTAAAGCATTTAGACTTGGAGAAAGAACCTTCAATGGGATTTTTTAAAGAATTTTAAGGTGCTCATAAATTCTAGGGATTTTGTAAATGTAGTTCTGAGTATATCCCAATTCCTAGTTTTCCTTAGGAGATTTACTAGGAGGCCATCACATTATTTCTATGAGCTATAATCCAAGGTAGTTTTGACAAGAATCCCAAAATAATCTTGAAGAGAATTCTAGGAGAACTTCGAGAGAATTCTATGGAAAAATTACATGGAAGTTTCAATCATGATGCACTAAGCAAATGCTAAGGAAAATACATGGGAGTTATGATGAAAGTTTTTGGTGCGTATAAAAATGCAGAGTCAAAAAATTATTCTGAAGAAATCTTCAGACTTACAAAATAATTATGAAGAGAATACTAATTCCAATTATGTTCCAAGGAGATTTTCAAGGTAGTTCTGACTAGACAAGGGAACTCTATGGAAATGTTGTGGAAAATTTCAAAAGAGTTCCAATGAGCATTCGAAATGAATGCTACAAAGAATTCCATAGAAATTTTGAAAGGAATCCAAAGGAGAATTCCATGAGGATGCTTAAAAACAATTCAAAAGAATTCCTGGGCAGCATGCAAAAGTAATTTAAGTGACAATTCCATCGATGTTTCGGGGAATCAGTGATCGGAAAATCATTCTCAAATCTCATTCATTGAGCCTCCCTGCGAGAATAAACTTGCGTGCAAAAGCGACAAACAAAATTGATGCATGAGATTCTAATGCATATTCAGACACTCACACTCACAACGCCAAAAAATCATTCAAGTTTTAAACTCATAAAAACCACTCAAACGTGCTGCAACCATGCATGTTGTATTAGTTTTCCAAATCCTGATGCACAATGAATAGTAATAACAATGAATAACGCCAAACTACAAAGAAATGAATTATTGAACCTGAAAACTCATCCGTGAATTGAATGGGATAAAAAAAGGAGGGTGAACCCGTTAGCAGAGATAAAGGGTGATACGGTCAAAATTTGGTCAATATCAACTTGACGTATTTCTTTCAATTTTGCATTTAAAAAACCTGAACACCCCTCATTTTGAAGGTGTGTGTGCGTAGAATGTTGTTCCTATTTTGATTTTGGAATTCACTCTTCAGTTGTCAAAATGCTCGCGCATCGCGAAAATCCGAGCTACTCGCACGCAAAGTTGGCAAAATCGCTAAAAGTTGCCAAATCAACCGTTACAAATGTAATTAAAGTGTTTGGGGAACGTTTGTCGACAGCCAGGAAGTCTGGATCGGGGGGAAATCGAAAACCGGAAGCCGCTGAGACGACAAAGAGAGTTGCCGGTAGTTTCAAGCGAAACCCTAACCTCTCTCTCCGAGATGCCGCAAATAAGCTGGGTGTATCGTCTACAACCGTGCAACGAGCCAAAAAACGAGCCGGACTATCGACTTACAAGAAGGTAGTGACTCCAAATCGCGATGATAAACAAAATACGACGGCCAAAGCGCGATCCCGGAGGCTGTACACGACGATGCTGACGAAGTTTGACTGCGTGGTAATGGACGACGAAACCTACGTCAAAGCCGACTACAAGCAGCTTCCGGGACAGGAGTTTTATACGGCAAAAGGAAGGGGAAAGGTAGCAGATGTTTTCAAGCACATGAAACTGTCAAAGTTCGCAAAGAAATATCTGGTTTGGCAAGCCATCTGTACCTGTGGCTTGAAAAGCAGCATTTTCATAGCTTCCGGGACTGTCAACCAAGAAATTTACGTGAAAGGGTGTTTGAATAAACGTCTGCTGCCTTTCCTGAAGAAACACGGTTGTTCCGTACTGTTTTGGCCGGATTTGGCATCTTGCCATTACGGTAAAAAGGCCATGGAGTGGTACGCCGCCAACAACGTGCAGGTGGTTCCCAAGGACAAGAACCCTCCCAACACGCCAGAGCTCCGCCCAATTGAGAAATACTGGGCTATTGTCAAGCGGAACCTAAAGAAGACCAAAAAAACTGCTAAGGGCGAGCAGCAGTTCAAGGCAAACTGGCTTTCTGCGGCGAAGAAGGTGGACAAGGTGGCTGTACAAAATCTGATGGCAGGGGTCAAGCGTAAGGCCCGGCAATTCGGATTTGGAAAAGCGGAAGCCTAACTGAATATTTTTCCTGAATTTTATACTAATTGAACTTGAAAAAGAAATTTAATTTGATTTTTTAAATAAACGATTTCACCGATTTACACGCGTTTTCCCTTGACCAAATTTTGACCGTATCACCCTTTACTTACGCGTGATCCACGGAAGCAAGAAGAATCTCATTCCAATGATAAAAATGTTCCAACCCGATACAGAACAAGCCAAAATAGGAGGGTAAGTCCCAATGAGTAGGGAGAAGAGCCCACCTTCAATTCAAGAAATTATAACAACACCTGAAGGATTATTCGCCTCTGATTAATATTTTAGTTCATAATTCTTATAGTGCATTGAACAGTTTACGTTTTCTTATGAATTTCAGAGATTTTGTCTAGTTTTCTTTCGTGTTGCTTAGAATAATAGGGAGGTTGTTACTTTATCCTATTTCTTCCCTGATATGATCAAATTTTATACAATCAAGCAGTATATGCTCAACGGTGAGTTCAAAGTTACATACTTCGCAATTGGGGGAGCTAATTCTATGGAATAGATGTTTCTTCTTCAGCCATGTATGTCCTATGCGAAGCCGGTTTAAAAAAAGCCAGGTTGTTCTCGTCGCTCGTCCATGTCCGTCCATTTTTCAACCGATGGCTTACATTTCTGAAGGAAGGTAGTCCGTTGAGATATCCATTGCTCTGAAAACCTTCGACGGAAATGTCCTTGGATCCATTGCGAAACATCAGATGCAGGAACTGATTGGGAAAACGTTCTAGCAGTCCGTCCTCGTTCGGCTGCTTGGCTACTTTTTCGTTTCCTGGAATTCCTGAGTGACCAGGCAGCCAGCAAACAACAATGTTTTTTTTTTGCAGCTACTTTTTCGAATGCTTGTAAAAACGGATGATGAAGTTCGCCGCTATCGAGGACAGCGGCGGAACTGGCAGAGTCTGATAAGATTACTGTGGGTGTCCTAGCAGCGTATTGCGCAGCGGCTAAGATGGCTGCAGATTCTGCAGTATAGATGCTGCATTGAGATTGAAGGCTTCTTTCGACTAGAATGCCGGGTCCGATGACTCCAATGCCAACTTAGAGGTGTGTTAGAGGTTTTTGATCCATCCGTATAAGTTTTGGTGTACTCGCAATATTTGGTGCTGAGGCGCTCTCGATGATCCTGGCGTTATTCGTGTTCTGTCCCTTTTTGAAGGCCCTCTTGATGGTTCAATCCACCTTGATACGAGGAAGATTCCAGGGACGGCAACCAACGCGTTGAAGTTTGGCTATAGTTGGGATGTTTTCTCCGCAAATATTAAATAGTATAGTGTTTGCAGCTCTTCGGATGTGTTGGTATTCGTCGTTGCTTTTTTCTGCTAATGGACAATATTTGCGTATGAACAATTAGGCTAATCGTAAATCTAGTGGGAGTTCGCCAGCTTCAACGGACAAGATAAGGATGGAGGAGGATCGAAAAGCTCCTGATGAGACTCTCTTCAACTGATTGAAAATAGGCTGCATTTTTTTTTTTATTCTTTATTAAAGTGATTTTTAGCCTTAGGCTAGTTCATCTCTAAAAAATAGGCTGCAGTAGACTGGTAAGTTCTGTTCTAAATAATTCAATACCGTATGTTAGCTTTGACATGCACACAGCGTTTGTAATTTTTTATAGAGAGGACCTGCTTGTCTTCGGTGCCAAAGCCTTGATGAAGTTTATTCGATTGCGAAGGATTTCTTTTGTTTTTGCGCCTTGTCTTTCTTGTCAATCCAAACTCCCAGGAAGCGAGCAACGTTGACCTCTGGTATGGTTTCATCATCAAAAACTATCGCTGTTCTCGAGTTAGCCCATCTGTGTCTGGATCTTTGGCAGATGTGTAGAAGGCATGATTTGGAAGTCGAAAGAGAAAAATTTACAGTATGTATGCACCGCGCCAACAGCATTCGAAAGATGTCGACGTACCGTTGGTAGTTGTTTGGACGATGCAACCAGAACAGTGTCGTCAGCGTACACTAGAATGGGGATCTTCTTAGGCACAACTTTAAATACTGTATTCATAGCTAGTAAAAATAACGTTACTGCTAGTACCGAGCCTTGAGGGACGCCATTGTCTTGAATTTTCTCTGATGAATATGAACCACCGTAGCTGACACAAAATCGTCGATTTTTAATGAATTCAGTGATACACATTTTAACACGGCGCCCAACATTTAGTTGATTAAGTTGATTTACTATATGTGAGCGCCAAGTTTGATCATATGCCTTCCGAATGTCCAGTAAGACGAATTGCAGGTGGGTTTTTGAGCGTTTGGCCTTTTCTAGGATTTCTCTTAGCTCGGCAAAGTATGTTGACATTCCTCGACCAGCTCGAAGGCATGCTGGTTGAGATGTAGGCTATTATTGTCTTCATGGAATGATATTAATCTTTTTTTTTTTTTTTTTTTTCTTTATTATAGAGATTTTTAGCCATAGGCTAGTTCATCTCTTAATGATATTAACCGATGGTTCACCATGCGTTCGTATATCTTACCAATACAGCTCAGGAGCGTGATGGGACGGTAGTTTTCGACAGAGCTTTGTGAAGTGCCAGGTTTTTCGATGGGTATTACTACACCTTCTCTCCAGCGTTGTGAGAACTTACCCTCAGCCCAGATACGATTGAAACATCGTAACATCTCCAGTTTGCCAGTGATAGGGAGATGGCGAATCATTGGATATCCAACGTTGTCGCTGCCAGTAGAGTACCCTTTAGCAGAGTCGATGGTTCGTAGAAGTTCTTGAATTGTGACGTCCGCGTTCATAGCGACACCTTCCTCGGTCTCTAAATCTGAATCCGTGTCCTCATCGTCTGGTGTACCATTCAAATCAGAAGTTGTTGTTGTTGATGTTTACTGGAAGTAATTTGCGTATTGTTCAGCGATTACTGCAGGATCCTGTCCGTGTTTATCGTCTATCACCAAGCCTCTTTGTCCTGTTTTTCTTTTGCCACATAGTTTGAAGTTGTTCCAAAGGATGTCAGCTGAGGCATGTGGGTTGAAACTTTGGCAGAAAGCATTCTATGATTTATGTTTAGCTTCTGCTAGCACTCTCCTAGCAGCAATCCGAGCTGGTTGAAATTTTTTCCGCGTTTCTTTCATACTGGGATCTGTTACTGAGGTTCACTTCAGGATACGTAGAATATAAGAATATAATACTACCTACGATTTTCTGCTCAGTAAGCAAAAACGATCCCTCCAGAGTAATCGAGCATCTCAAAACCACAACACTCCACGACAAAATAGGATTACAGAATACAGATAACTGTAGTGTGTAAACGTCAAACGCAAGGGGATTTATTATGCGTGCCACAAGTGGCGGTGTTACCAACAAATAAACATTTAAATTTTCCGTTAAAAGTGATTTCGATGAACATTTTGAGCGTGTTATGTCTGCTTGTGTGATATCATATCTTTACTATCGCAACTTTGGGTAATCCGCGAAAGTACTTGCATTACGCATCTCTCAAATGTGCCACGACCAAATTGGCACAACGAAACCCTATACGCTCTCTGGCCAAAGCACAGGGATAACGTAAAATTGCAGAGATATGAACAAACAAATTTACATGTTTTTTTTTTTTGGGTAACCCCAAGGTTTTGATCGGGAGTATCTCTAGAATCCATTCAAAAATCTGTTTAACATTGCTTTGGAAAAAAATAAAAAATTATCTTAATAGTTCTCCGATGTCTTCTTAAAAAGTCAAAATGAAGACATCGCAATTAATGATGTAAAAGTAGTAAACATGTTTGAAAATCCACGCTTCACAACACAGTACCTCTAAGTGTACGTCAACTGTATTGAAATGCGTTAATTGTTTAAAATCTAATAAGGAGCGAAAATTAGATCTGGACGTCAACCACGCAGCATTTAGTTCTAATTGTTTTGTGTATAAAAAACTACATGATCAGAAAAAAACAGCTTACATTTCAATAAATAGCAACCAAGTTCCTGTAGTACTGTGAGTAAATTAGAGATTTTGTATTTGAATTTTGCGGGGCTATCTATAAACTACGTAACATTACGTCAGATTGTAGAAGATAATCGTCCACTTTTGGTTTTGTTAGCAGAAACACATATTGTAGAAATTGAATCTTTTGATCAGTATAGCATTCCGGGATATAAAGCTGCTGCTTGTTTGTCACATTCGAGGCACACTGGCGGTGTTGCTATTTATGTCAAAGAATCAGTTCAATTCAATCTTCGCCACAACGAAGTTATTGATGGCAATTGGTTCTTAGGCATTACAGTTGAACGTGACATGAAGTTGGTTAATTATGGTGTTTTGTATCATTCTCCCAGTTCAAGTAATTAGAGTTTTATAGAAATTTTATAGAACTGGCTCGAGACATTTTAAGATTCTAGTAAATTAAATATACTTGCGGGTGAGTTTAACATTAATTGGCATGATACTAGCAATCCGAATCATCTGAAGCAATTAGCTGATTTCTTTAATTTAAAACAATTAGTAAGTGCATATACGCGTATTTCCCGGCACAGTAGAACTTTGATTGACCATGTTTATTCTTATTTTGATTCTGTCAGTTCAGTTACTCAAGCTGATTTGAAAATAACCGATCATGAAACTTTAGTAAGTAATGTCTTAAACCATGTTAACGATAACGATAATTTTGTAAAATTGAAAAGCTGGAGGAAATATTCGAAGCAAGCTGTTTCGAATCTTGTTGAGAAAAGCGTGGATTTTCCATTAGCTACCGGAACTTTAGATGAAGATGCAGCTGTTCTTACTAACGTTTTGAAAACTTGTACCAATAAATTAGTGGAACAAAAGTTTGTTTCTTTGAAAAGCTCGAACAGCTGGTACAATTTGGATCTTTTGCGTCTTAAACGGAAAAGAGACAAATGGTACAAAAAAATTTGTAGATCTAATAGTGATAATCATCGGAATAGGTACACGGTCGCGCGTAATAAATATTCACAATCGATAAAGAAAACTCGATGTGAATATATTCAGAGGAAAATTGATCAGCATCAAAACAACAGCAAAGAGTTATGGAAAATTTTGAAATCTTTGATGAAGCCTAGTAATTGTAAATCGCGGTCCATAACATTTGATGGCATATTAGAACAGTCAGAACCAGTAATTGCTTCTAAGTTTAATGACTATTTCATGGAGAGCGTTTCACTGATCAATCAATCTATTGAACTGGTCAATGAACCGGACGAAATAAAACAACCGATTAATAGTAATTGTAGATTTGATGGTTTTCACCCAATCACATCAAATGAACTTAAAAATATTTGCTTTTTATTTTTTTAATGCTAGAGTTATTCAAGATTGCTTTCATGTCATTCGACACACTCTGCGGGACCTTATTAATCAATTATTGCAATCTGGGCACGTGTCGCATATTTGGAAAGATTCTTTAGTTGTTCCTATACAAAAAGATGCTGGGTCGATTAAAGCCCAAGAGTTTCGTCCCATCAACATGTTGAACACATTAGAGAAAATTTTAGAACTTTTTGTAAAAGGCCAGCTGTTAGAATATTTAAATAGTAACTGTTTGTTGATACCGAAGCAATCGGGATACCGGGAAGGTCATGCTTGTGAAACCGCGTTAAACTTAGTGTTAGCTAAATGGAAAGAAAATTTGGAGCATAAAGATACGATTGTTGTTGTGTTTTAGGATCTAAAACGCGCTTTTGAGACAATTTCTAGGCCCTTATTGTTGAGAACAATCAAGCGTATTGGAATTTCGGGTTCTGCATGCAAATGGTTTGAAAGCTATTTATCTGACAGAACACAAAGGACTGTTTTTAATGATGTTGTATCTTGTCCCGTTGACAATGACCTTGGAGTGCCTCAGGGAAGTGTATCAGGGCCCTTATTATTAATGACATGCAACGAGTTCAACGGTTTTGTGATATTAATCTTTTTGCTGAGGATACTGTGTTATTCATTGCAGCTAAAGATTTAGAAGAAGCCGTTTCACGCTTGAATAAAGATTTGCGTTCTCTAAGTAGGTGGTTAAAGTCTAAACAATTGAAGTTGAATATAAGCAAAACCAAATTCATATCTCTGTTGATATTGATGATGATACAATTGATCGCGTTCAGGAAATTAAATATCTTGGCGTGATTTTTGATGATAAACTCAAGTTCATTTCTCATATGACCATGTCATCAAGAAAATTGCCAAGAAGTAAGTCGCTTGAAAAACGATTTAACTATTGGTAGAAAAATAGAGTTATACAAATCAATCATCTCCCCTCATCTAGACTTTTACCCTTCCATTTTATTTTTGGCCAATGAAACACAAATATCGAGATTACAGCGTTTGCAGAATAAAGTAATGCGTTTGATTTTAAGATGTAATAGATTCACTTCCTCAACTTTTATGCTGGACGCAATGGCTGTCAGTGAAGCAAAGAATTGTGTTTTTGACTATGGTGTTCATTTTTGAAGTAGTTAACGGTTTGATATTTGTGTGATTGGATTGAGAGAGGAAGTGATTTTCATACATATAACACTAGAAACGCGGAAAAAGTAAGAACACCACATCTTTTGAAAAATGCTTCACAAAATTCTTTATTTTTCAATGGTATAAATGTTTTCAATTCGATGCCTAGACACATCAAGCGTGCAACTACACTTACAGAATTTAAGAGACGCTGCATTTCACATGTAAAAGCTGTTTATTGAGCAGTTACATTTTTATGAATGGATAAATTATGTATCTTGACAAAGTTATCTCTAACGGATTATTTTGTATGATGACAGTCATAAAGACATTTTAGTAATTTGTGTAGCATATACTAAAAACTAAATTGTTTGCCTCGATGGTGATGATGGATTTTTAGTTTTTTGATTTTGTAGTAGTAATAGTAAAAATAGCTTTGAATAGTCTACAATGGTTTGAGCCTCACGCACGGAATACAGATATAAATGACTAATACGTTGAAATTGTGGCAAAAACCTTGAATTAGTAAAGGGTTGGCTGGAAGTCGATTCGTTGGATATATTCCTGGCACTGCGGAAGCTTAAACGTGTAAACCCCGGGTCACGTGTAAATGGAAGTATTGCCGAGGATTGTACTTGGATTCTTGATAACTAATTACACCTTTGAATGTTTTTAGTTGATGCCTATTGCATATTTAACAGGACATTTATATCTGTAATTGTAACCAGCTCGATTTTGTTTGCAAACCTGGTCAAAATGTTTTTATTTAATTATCTTAAAGATAACTCGTCCAGCTCAAACCTCTGTAGGGGTTAGAGGTGGGACCATCATCATCATTTTTTTTTTATTCTTCAAAGTCACTGTATCCTGAAAATCTAGTCCAGTTAAAATGTTATTCGAAAGAGAGGAAAAGAATATTTTTTTTTCTTATTTAGCAACGAAATTCACGGGTTAATCCCGTTTTTTTCCGGTAACATAAAATTTCTGGCATTTTGCAGTTTTTCCGATTTCCCGGTTAACTGGTCCTCGTGATTATTATATAAATTATGTAATCGCAAATAAAAGTGGGCTTTGATGAAGAATGGTCTTGGTTTCATCTGCGTAATTTTCCGTTCATTAGTTTAGTGAACTTCCATCTAAGAACTAAGCCTACTAGGAATATCGGTACCAACAAAGGCATCTCAGAGAATTAGCAGGAATGTAATTATTTTCAACCAATTGGAATTCAAAAGGCAAAAGTTCAATTGTGTTCATTTACGTTTAAAATACAAACGATTAAAATCATTATTCCACTCATTTGTCAAAAGGAAATACATTTCGCGATAACGAACCCTTTTTTATCACCACCGGCTGTTTATGCCACTTTGAAGGATCACCATCAGTGAACAGGCATCCATACATGACAAGCTTGTTTTTCTCATACTAGATATTACACCATTTCGAGTACGATGCACGTGTACTGCCATCACTTACTTTTTGTGTATGTGCTAAACTTATCAGATGATGGAACCCAGCGGAGCAGACAAGCTCTATCAGCCAATATTGTGAACAAGAAGGAAAAACAGCTAGTAATGATGCATTGTTAGCTTGTTTTCTTTTGAAAAAGAACATGAGAGCGCAATTTGCTTGGATTCTCCGGAAAAAAAAAATGACGAACAGATTAACTCAGCATTTGCCTTCTAAAATCAGAACCACAAATAAAATTGTTACAGGGGATATCGCGCTGTTGACAAAAAGCGGCACATTAGCATCTCTAATAACAGTACAATAAGAAACATTCTCATCCACTACGATCTAGCTGCTTCAATTGCGTCGGACGGTTTTGTTATTGTTGTTGCCTCGTGGTGAACGATTCCCGGGATCTCGAATGTTGCTCTATGGAGACGCTTGGTGTACTACACATCACACATCACATATCATACTGATGATGTGCATACATGGTGCTTGGCAGCATCAACTTACTCCACATCTCTAATCAAATTGTGGTTGGTTTTTTGCTAATACTCTTTCTCTTTCTCTCCCTTTCAGACGAGTTGTGATTCCCATTTGTGTAATCGACATGGCAGCCTCATTTGCAAACTGTTCCTATGTGCCAGAGGCGAGCATTGGCGACGCGACATCCTTTAATTACGCAGACCGTGGTGGAACCAGTGGATTGGATGAACGTGATAAAAGGTAAGAGACGACCATTGAACCGTAGATTTTAATTTATGGAAATTTCTATTGGTCGATTTGTGTGCACATCGTTGGTAATTGATGATATCGCACTGTTCCCATCCGCAGGACTACACGTGCCGGCAGTTTGACAAACCACTCACTTCTGCACTTGCTAGAAAAGCATAATCGATACGAGGGAATCAACCTGACGCCACCACCGAAGAGTTCCAGTGGTCGTCGACATTCGTCCGATTCGTTTCCTATGATTGAGGATGAAAACTATCAGATTCCTCAGCGCCAAATAAAGAAACCTCCCGGATTGCAACTAGTTCCTCCTCCAGTGCCAAAACGAACTTTTCAGGGTAAGTTCACCCAACGGCAGTCGGAATCATTTGACGGTCAGAGTCGCAACTCGAGCGTAACATTGGATGGTTACCACCACCAGCAACCAAATAGCTATGCTCAATATCGACCGGATCGAATCTGTCAATCTGCATTCGAAGAGCAAACGTTTGGATTTTTTACCACAAACAAACCTAAAAACATTGGATCCTGCCACACTAGCGTAAGTGCGACGAGTTTCGATGATATTGGCGATACGGATGATTTCGTAATTTTCAACAAAAAGATGTCCTCAATAGAATCCAATCGGTCATCTAGTGATTCGAACAAATCCCAAACCACCATAGATACCGGTTACGTGTCGGCCAACGAGAACGATAGGTCAATTTTTACGACGGCAAGTTCAACCAAAGGCACCTTCCGAAGTCGTTTTTCCTCCGAAGACACCCAATCCTCGTTGGATAGTTTTCTTTCATCCGAACTACACCGAACAGACACGATCGATTCACTGCAAATGAACGATTCGCCATTCAGTTTGAAAAAGAACATTTTCAATTTTGACGTCAAAAATGGCCAAATGCGGAACTCCAGTTCGATATCACCCAATTCGACCGACGAAAAAATGGACAACTGTTCACCACGCAGCATCGAAAACAAAAGTGCTCGCCGTTTACCAATGGTTCCCACTCGGAAGCAAACCAACGTTCCACCTAAGATTCCACCTCCCAATCGCGTAACGCCACCCGCGCTGCCATCACGCTCTCAGCAAGCATTCGAATCACGTAAATTACAGAAACGCCAACAGCAACAACAGCAGCATCAGCAGCACCTCAACAACACTCCATTCAACCACAAAACCAGCCTGGAAAATGTACAAGAGCTTTACAGTCGTCCGACCGGCTTCCGGCGTAACATGCACAAGCCCCCACCGCTAAATCAAGTGCATCACTCGAAAGTCAACCAACGACAGGATTCCAACATATCAAGCGATAGCTTTTCGGCTACATCTAGCCCCGGCTACAGCAACAAGAACGTGGAAGCACCCCTCCTCCAACACACATCCAAAATGAACCGTTCGACGATGCGAAGCCATCAGCTGCCGCACCCGCAACAGCTACTACACCAGCAAACCAATTCGAACACGTCCGTCAACGCCACCCCGCAGGACACCAAGCAGTCCTCCTTGCAGCAGGAAAGTCACAATCCAGCCACTGTACGATCCGTTCCACCACGAGTGAGCATGCGACAAGATTCGAGCATATCGAGCGACAGTTTCAGCCAGACGTCGAGCCCCAGTTATAATACGAAAATCATGGAGGCACCGCTACTATCGCACGCTGCCAAAATGCCCAGGGTTTCCAAACCGATTGCGGTGCGCAACTTGGAGGAAGAGATTGCAAAGGAATGCGCTTCGGACAACAACGGATCGTCAGTTATCATCAAAAGTGCATCGACGCCGGCCAGCTTGCAGACCATCGTCCGGCTGTCCAATGGGTCGAACGTTTCGCTACAGGGGAAGGTAATTATTCAACATTCAAACTCTTACCTTAATGTTTTCGAGAGATTAGAATGCAAAAGGTGTCCAATAGGATAGGTCAACATAACAAACCCCTGCTCTCCACAGCTCTTGAGATTCGTTTTGAGGTCCCCAACGAATCCGGTTACGATCTGGATTTGCGGGAGAGCTTTAAAGTTGGCATGGGAAACGGACCAAAACTGTTCAATTGCTGGTTAAAAACTTAAAAATCGCTTAACTTTTACTTCACCTGGGACTAAGATTAAGAAATGTATTCAGAACAATTTCGTCCAAAACCGCAAAAAGTTATTATTTTTTAAGTACACTCAAAATAATCCTCACATCAATGCTACGTGAAAACACACATAGATTTTTTCCATCGCATTTTTCACGTAAGAGTTACGTGATTCACATATGGAGGCACTCAATTCAGTGAGCTTCTACGTCACAGGATTATCACGTAGAAGTCATGTGATTCTTCCGATAAAATTCATGGTGATTGCAATTGATTATTTAATGACGACTTCTTTTAAATAAAATTTATTCTTTATTTCTTAATATACATAAATAGACAAAAAAAAAACACATCGTTATTAAAAATATATTATCTGTTTCTTTGGTAACAAAACACGCCGAAAACGACGCAGAAATCGTCGCCATAGGAATTTGTATGGCGATGATTTCTGCGTCGTTTTCGGCGTGTTTTGTTACCAAAGAAACAGATAATAATGAAATAAAATTCGACCGAGACAAGGATCGGAAACAGGAACACTAACAAAACTGCATCGGCTTATAACTTCCACTTCATTGGAAGTCCATACATGATGGTCCTTGTTGTCATACTAAAAAAGGAACAACCTAAATTAATCTACATGTAAAATTTTAATTATTTATACCTACTACTCGATATTGCCTCACAAAAATAAAAATCAAACCAATATGGGCTTTCAATGACATGTAAACATGCACAATAAACTAGCATCATATTGAATAGCACTATGAGTGAACTCATTTATTTTTTTCAAACGTGAAAATCACTTAGGGTTTACGTGAAACGCACATAGAATCTGTGTATGTGTAAATCACGTAAACTTCATTAAAAATTCTGGCGATTTCGAAAGGAATTTCGGTTCACATATAAGTGGTATCGTGTAGCGTTTACTTGGGCCACGTAAAATTGACAGCAAAGTAAAAAGAGATACCTTACGTGATTTTTCACGTAACAGTAACGTGTCGATTATTTTGAGTGTATGGCTCAGCGCATACATACTTGCGTACAGATAAGCTTGTATAGGTATGTCTCGAGCACTAGGTCAACAGTAAAAAAATAATAACTTTTTGTACAGAAGTCGAATTGATTTGCGGTCTTGGACGGAGTTATTCCGTATAGTTTTCTCAACCTAAATCCCATGGTTGGTAAAAATTGAGCAATTTTTTAAAACATTACAAGCAAATGAATAGTTTTGTTCCGTTTCCCATACATTTTCCTATAAAACTTTAAAGCTCTCCCGCAAATCCATATCGTAACAGAATTCGGTCAAATTAAGCACAGTTGCTGAACCTCAATACTGATCAAAAGAGCTGTGGGGAGCCGGGCCTTAGGGGTGATTAAGCAAAACCTATTAAGGATAATTGCACACGAGTGGAACTTCGGATCAGAAAGTGGCTCCACTTGTCATTTGCGAACACTAGCGCACCTAGCGGTAGAAGGCATATTCTGCCTGCAGTTAAGATAGGCAGCATGCTATGATAGTGTGAGTGCACATAGAAAGCCCATGTGGAACGCTACCACAACACACTGCTTATTGAGCAGAAAAACGAATCACTTTTTGATTCATCGATTTGTTTGCACTTCCCCTTCTGTTCTGTGATAATTGGCTCATCAGACTGAAGATTTACACACTTAAAATTTTTCGCCGAGATTCCAACAGCCGAGTAGTTCTGCAATTTATTTTGCTGAGATTTAGTAAAATAATTGCCGAGACTCTGCTAACAAATATCATGTTGCTGAGATATTAGCTAACAAACAGATATTTTGGAGATATATCAGCAAAAGTAAATGCCGAAGTAATCGGCTGTTAGAGATTTTATCGAGCTACACACTTAAAAAAAATTCATGTAAATTTAGGTGCTCTGAGACTGACATATACGAGCGTCATTTTTGACATAAAATTGAGTCGTAATAGACGCAAAACTCAGCTCAATCAAACGTACTTTTCGTCGAGTACCGAACTTTTCAGTCTCGGAGCACTTAATTTTACATGACATGTTTGTTTACGTCTCATCCTGTATGTCAAAGATGGATTCCGTCACGTGTAAAATTAGGTATTTCTAAGTGTGTAGATTTAGTGTGTACAGGGCTTGGAAACATTTCTTAATCTCACACATTATTCCTAACACTTAAAATATTTTCATGATCCAAATCAAAGGAAACAATCAAGATCCACACACTTAAACAGAGACCCTGAGTTTGGTAAAAAAAAAAATACCATCGTAGATCGGTAATGCTGAAAATTACAGATGTTTCGGTATTTTCTCGCTTTATTGATGAAAACCGTAATTGAAATGACCGAATTTCGGTAATTTCATTTTAATTTAACGAAAACGGTAAACATTTTTACCGGAAGGTCTGATAATCAGCTTCATCACTGACTTCGGTGAAATATTTTACTGAAGTTTCGGTAAACAAAGCGTTCCATTACTGAGTTCGATAACAGTCTCGGTAAACGTCAAATCCACCATATTGTGATTTTCGATCGACTTTGAAAACATTCGTGTTTGTGAAAAATAAAAAGGTGAAATTATGGAGGCTGTTATGCAACACCAAGATGAGCAAATCGTAGATATTTTCCGTAAGTAATTAATTTTCGGTATCTAAATAAATACCGATTACAAATGGCCGATGTTGTTGCTTGCTTTTTCCGTCAGTCTAAGTTCCGTTCCCGTTGGTGACGATCTGAAAACAGCATTTGGATTCTTCATCCAATGCTTCCCTGTTTTCAGTGTAGCGCCGAATCCTTCCGGCAAAAACTTGTTTTTGTTCATTGGTGGAGCAATTTGCAATACTAACACATTGATCACGACTACAGCCAAATTTTTGCATGGGTTGCAGTGACCACCACCTTGAAACAATATTAAAGCAAACTAAAATTGAGTCGGTTACCTAAAAAATTACAATTTGCATATCGTCCTCAACATTACATTTATCCGGTAAAGTCGACTACAAATCAAGAAATGCACATCGGTAAACGTTATTGATCGTTCGGTAAATTTGACAGCTAATTTTGCTGATTCAGTTTATAGATTTTTCGGTAATGTTCTCGATTACTCATCAGTGTCATTTCCACTACAGAACTTATCCAAATCTAATCGCGTTAAGTACTCATCTCCTGGGTGAAAAAAAAGTCAAGATCACAGGTATAAAAATGAAACTACAATGTGTTGAATCGGAACCTAACTAATAAAAACCAAAGATTTAAGTAAACTAAAGGAGAAAAATCTGTACAACTCTCTAATAAGGAAAATCCCAAAGGCTTGGTAATGAAGTAATGAAATTGGGTTGTTAGCGGAATGCTTAAATAAAACAGCAAAAAAGGTTATCTTCCATTTTATTCCACTTAATAAATTTTGGTATCCATGACAGATACGTATTTCGACTACAATGTGCAGTCTTCATCAGTGTAATTCCCACTAAAGAACTTATCAAAATCTAAAATGAAACTACAATGTGTTGAATCGGAACCTACTTATTAGAGAGTTGTACAGATTTTTCTCCTTTCGTTTACTTAAATCTTTGGTTTTTATTAGTTAGGTAGGTTCCAATTCAACACATTGTAGTTTCATTTTTATACCTGTGATCTTGACTTTTTTACCTAGGAGATGAGTACTTAAGGGGTTAGATTTTGGTAAGTTCTTTAGTGGGAATGACACTGATGAAGACAGTACATTGTAGTTGAAATACGTATCTGTCATGGATACCAAAATTTATTAAGTGGATTAAATGTAAGATAACCTTATTTGCTGTTTTTTCAGATCTCAGAAACTTTGCCAATTTTTCATTTATTTAGATATATATATATTTTCATTTTTTTAGGGTCCTGAGATGATTTCTGAGACTTTCAAACAATTTAAATCTTTGGCCAACTTTGAAGCATCTAGAACATAGCAATTGTTTTGGCATTGGAATACATTGCAGCTTCTGAGACTATGTAAAATTTCAATATTTCTACAAATAAGTCCAAAGTTATGAATTTCTGATGAGGGTTTAGAGGTCGTGCAAATGACGTGAAGTTTGTATGGAGATTTCGGTGAATTAGTATGGGAAATGATTGATTTTCACTTACATTGCTCTAATTTTTGTTGTAGTCAGTGCTGAGATTTGCTCTTTGCATTTGCATTTGCACGCTCTCAGTATCACGCGTGATATTGCAACAAAATTTATCATGCTTGATATTGATTTTTCAAGCTCCTTTGATATTGCGAGACTATTCACAACGTGTAAAGTTGAAGCTGAGAGTTCAATCGCTGCAAAAATGATTCCCTTGTACCTTGTTTTCTTAGAAAGAAAAAGTATAGTTTGCTATCTCTTTTTTCTCTTCAACGATGGCAGAAATGAACCGACAGCTGCCAGCCGTTATGGAAGTTTCGGTTGCTCACCACCGTTTGGTTAGATTTGCAGCTGGTGAGTTTATTTAGCTTGATATTCCGAGTTGCGATATCAAAGCTTGCAATATCAACCATAGTTGTTTGTTTGTTGATTTTCTGTCGACGAAAATCAAGCGTGATCTTGTTTTTTGGTGAGCTTTGATCTTTTGATATTTTCCCAACACTGCAAAAGTAAGTATACCAATTGATTTGTTAGATCATTCTGCATATCTGGAACAAATTTAACAAAAAAAACGTACGCACCAAATTTAAGTTTTCAATATCAGTAAAACATATTGCCGGATCATTATCAGCAATAAAATGCTTTACTAAAAAACAGCAAACGGTATTTTGTACCGAGAAATTCAGCTAACATAGAGCTCTTTGACGTTTAATCGGCGCACACTAATGCACCACTCCAATTGAAGGAGTGCGAGCAAGAGGGAAACATATTAGTGGGAAAACAAACCATCCATTCATCCCTGTGTGCTAGATAGAGAAAGACGATTAAACGTCAAAAAGGTCTATAAACTATTGCTGGCCACCCAGTTAAGAGCTGTCAAACTAATAGCATCACAGTCGCAAGTATTTTGTATTCGCGCAAATCCGTCTACACCGCAGGAGGTAAAAAAAACTACAAATTATGTAGATAAGGACACTGGCTCGGACACTGATTATATTTAATAAATTATACATGGAAAATAGCCTGGCGATTTTGTCTTTATTATTTGTATATTTGTATCAAAGATCTTTTACAGAAGCTAGAAGTCCCTAGTGAAAACAATTTCGATTTACTGAGTTTAATAGTTGAATCAGCAAAATGCTGCCAAATGTCAAAATTTTTTATTGCTGAAAATCAGTAAAGAAATATAGCTGAAATATTTGCTGATTTTCAGTAAAATATTTTCGTTTTGGCAGAAGTTCGAATTGCTGGAAAATTCAGCAGCAATATTTTGCTGGAGAGTTTGCTGATCTTTTAACAAGCCTAAAATCAGCAAAATTTTGCTGATTTTCAGCGATTTAAATTTGGTGTGAAGGGCGCATTTTTGAGTTACGCCCTTTTAAACACGTTACTGCATTAATCTCACTAAAAACAGTGACTTGCCTTCACATATGCTTATATTGCAAGCACCATGACATGAATTTTCAATTGCAGAGTGCTTGATGTATTAATTACTTGACTATAATTTGCTCAACGGTTTATTAAATTGCTTGAGCTTTATTTAAATTAATTAAGTTAAGAACTAAATATATTTAATGAATATGTATGTAACTGTATACTTAAAGGGTGTCCCACATAAAATTGCATCACGAAAAAAAAAACCCTGTAGAAAATTTTCTAGTTGACCGATTCTTTTCAAACTTTCAGACAATAAATAAGTAAGTCAGCTTTTGGCATATTTATTTCATTCAACTTCAATACCATAACCGGACGCTCGCACCTTACGCTTAACTCTGTACAACATCTGGCTGCAGCTTCTTCTGTACGGAAACCCACTTTTTCTTTATGTCTTCCTCAGATTTGACCTCCCTGGGAAGCTTCCGTAGTGCCTGCTTCATAATAGCCCAATATTTTGCTATGGACCTTAGTTCCGGTGCGTTGGGGGGGGGGGGGACATGTTCTTGGGTACGAAAGTGACCCCGTTGGCTTCGTACCACTCCAGGAAAACATTTGAATAGTGGCACGAAGCTAGATCCGGCCAGAAGATAGTAAGACCCTCGGGTTGTTTCAACAGAGGCAGCAGACGCTTCTGTAGACGCTTCTTGAGGTAGATCTCCCCGTTTACAGTCCCGATAGTCACGAACGATGCACTCCGTTTGCCACATGAGCAGATCGCTTGACAAATCATGTATTTCTTGGCAAAATTTGAAAGTTTCTGCTTCCTTACTTCCTCCGGAACATGAAACTTGTGCTGGGCGGTAAAGAACAGTAGCTCCGGAAGCTGTCGAAAGTCCGCCATGACGTAAGTCTTATCATTCATGATGAGATAATGGGCTTCGTCAGCATCTGGGTGTACAGTTTCCAGGCCCGTGACTCTCCCACCGTATTTTGCAGTTCGGCACGATTTGGAGCCTTCTGCACTTTGTACATATGTAGTCCCTCCCGGTCCTTGGCTCTCTGTACGAAAGACTTGGACAGATTCAACTTTTTGACCACATCCCTGACCGAAGCATTCGGATTCCGCTAAAACGCTTTCGAGAGTTGCTTGTGATCCTGATCACTAATAGAACATCCATTCTGACCGCATTTCTCCTTCCGTTCGATGCTCAGAGTTTCGTAGTAACATTTGATGACACGACTCACCGTTGACTGCACGATTCTGAGTTGTTTTCCGATGTCCCGATGAGAGAGTTGAGGATTTTCCAGGTGCTTTCGCAAAATCAATTCGCGACTTTGCTTTTCGGATGACGCCTTTTTTCCAACTTTCGAATGGTAATGGGTAATTTTCTACAGCATTTTTTCCGTGATGCAATTTGATGTGGGACACCCTTTACATCAACAAAATTCAGTAATTCTTCGTTTTCTCGGATAATATCGACAGCATCAAGGAGACTGTAACATGCTCGTCCTGAAAAACCATATGTTCACCGTTGATGTCGTACACAGCAAAAAAATAATTTTGATATCACATCAAAGTGGATGCACTACAATCATGACGAAAATTTCATGTAATTTTTATGACCACATAAATAAACAAATGCAGTAAAAGCAGCGTAATGTCAGTTCATGCATTGTATTAATGATAATTTTGTCTTTTTTGGCAAGTAATATTACACCATATTTTCGACATGATTGTAGTGCATCCACTTTGACGTGATATCAAAATTATTTTTTTGCTGTGTATGTGAGCCTTTTCGATCCATAAATCTGCCCAGTCTGGACTTTGTTTCTCCACTGCTTGAAAAACCATGTTCACGATCCCAAGTTTTATACGGACGAATGTTTTCAGAAGCTGTATGAATCACGTTTTATTTAAAGCTACATTCTGAAACACTGCTGTTTTACCAGAAGTTGATGCTTTTTCGACTAGAAACTTTGACACAGCTGCTTCTAATGCCATTGGTGGAGAATTCTTTTCTTCCAGAATATCTTCTGAACGCTAGCGGCGCCGGTGGTGTAGTGGTAGCGTGATTACCTCTCACCCCAGCAGGCCTGGGTTCAATCCCAGTCGGCGCCGCCGGGATGTTCTGAGGCATAACATCTCTGATCACGCCTTCCTTCGGGGAAGTAAAGCCGTTGGTCCCCGGTTCATGAGTTGATGGGTCGATAGATAGGTAGGGTCGAGGTGTGGGAGCTGCCTCCCTGGCGTCGGTAGCATTGGTGCTCAGCACGGAAAACAAGATCGATCGAAAACAAATCAAGGAAAAAACAAATCTTCTGAACGCTCAGTGATAGTACAAACGTGATTCTTCCCTCGTCTGATTTTCGTTAGACAAGTATTACACATGTTTATGACTTTAATAGCGCTTGAATTACACGGTTTCGAATTGCCTTGCTTTAAGTTACTAGGGACTGTTTCCGGTAGATTTTACCGTACTTTATCTGGGAAGCCTCACAGACTTCAGAAGAACACTTTGAATTTGTTTTCGTACGCTTAGAATAGTTAAACTTGTATTTACGCAGGACCACTTTTTCTACTGTTTCCATTTACAGTGCTGCAAAAAATCAGACACTTGGCACATATTGAGGACGGACAATATTGCGATGATTTTGTACATTTAGGCTCGTCATTCTCAAATTACGCTTTCGATTTCGCTCACACCAATCCCACCTTGGAACATATATAACGTTTGGTTTCCATGACATTTCTTCTTATGTTTACTTTTGACTCCTTTGTTTCAAACCAGCTGGTCAATCCTTTTCCATATGTTTACTTCTAAGCCATTTGTTCTCGAGCTTACAGCTGGTCATGTTTACATAACAAATCCAGCTGGTGAACCTGTTTGCGCGCGAAAACCACAAAGAAATGCTGAAATAGTAAGAGTTTCAAGAGCCACAGAAGATTTTGGTAGCTTCCACATTTCGTCAAAAAAGTCTTAATATTCATTAAAACCACAATACCACTCGCGAGCATCAATATCACTTAAATAGTGATCTCGAATCACTTAACGTATTGGACTGGAACATTGGACATTCGAAAGACAAAAAATGTACACTTTTTTTTTTTGGTTGATTGCATGATTATCCATGATAAAATTTCAATCTAAACAGAGTGCGCTGCAACTCATAAAAGGCACTGGTGTGTGTTGCTGCGCTGTAGCTAATGACTTTTGTTGCCTATGTCTATTTGTGTTCACGCGTTTACGCGTTTGAAACATGGAATTTCATGTAATGGTGCATGTAAAATAAGCATATGTGATGGCTGTTTGTAGTGAGATTAATGCGTCTTTAAAAGGGCGTTACTCGAAAATGTACCCTACGATTTTTTTTTTAATTTGTTCAAGATATGCAGGATGATCTAACGAATCGACTTTTGATGGAACGCAATTTTCGATAATAACCGTCAGAGGAGCACCGTCTACATAGATGCTTGTTCACTTTAAGGGCTCCATGCAATTGTGTTGCACAAGTGATTAAATTTCGTTTCAAATTTAGCTAATACAAAAATTTGCACATGTTCGTCACTGTCAGCATTGTCACTGACAATTGTCATGGTTTGCCTTGACGATGACTGTTAGCTGAAATAAGTCCCCAAAGCAGAATTTTGAATATCGCCGTCTATTGTCGAGACTTTGCAGCACAGGTTGTACACGAAACGAAAATCAATTATTTTATCTATGTGTTTCACTTATACATTTTTGCCAAAAATCAGCCTTATACATTCCATAAGACAAACTACATAGGTCCTATAAGAATGCATAAAAGGTATGTGTGACCGCTTATACATTTCATTTGACACATGATCTTCATTAACTTTTTGCAAGGCGTCTGCTTATTAGTTGACTTATACATTTTATGAATAATCAGCAATAGAAATTTGCCAAAAAGAATAAGGAGATTTCTATCCGTGTAGTTGTTCAAACATTGAAATTCAGTTAGTAGGTGATTGTCATGCCAATGCCTGTTGTATTGTAATGGAATTTGGGTGTTTTGTTTTGGGCACATATTCATCTGTCAATTTACATTATTTCGTCATTATTTTTTTTTTCGCATACCTATCTTTTTTGATCTGCTGTAAAACTGATTGTAGCAAGAAAAAACTTTTTGGTCATAGCCATAGCAACAACATATTAAATTTGTTCAATATTAGAACATGTAGAAGCAAAGTTAGACCGACATAAGTAATATTTGCGCAGTTTTATGTTTTGAGACAATGAAACGTACCGTACCGGAGGTTTGATGATCCCCATTGATTTCCGTCACTTTTTTAAATCCAACATGGTTTCCGTTGGTTTCAGTAAAACTATCAAGTACCCTACAATATGGGTATTTTTGGAACTGGGATGACGTTTATAGGCTGAAAATCCATTGCCGGCGTCATTTTTAAATGCAAGATCGATTATCGACATCTACACATCATTCCGGTGTAAAAAATACCTTATTGTAGGGTACTTGACAGTTTTTCCTAAAATATGCATATTGCAAATACAGTTTTTTTTTCAAAAATCAATGGCTGCCATCTTGGATTCAAAAATGGCGATATATGTCAGCCCTGTTTCGAAAATACCCATATTGCAGGGTATTTGACAGTTTTTTTTCTGAAATCGATGGCCGTCATCTTGGATTTACAAATGGCAGCGGACATCTATTTTCAATCTCTATACGTCATAACCGTTTCGAAAATACGCATATTATAAAATTATTTGATTTGTCTTGTCTTATATGGGAATTTTCAGTGACGACAGCTGATGATGATTATCGGAGATTTTCGCTATTTCATATGATCATGATCTGTAACACAAATGATAGTCGCATTATCAATGCCTTCATCAGAAAACATAACAGATGTTCTTCCCAAAATACCAACTGCACTGTTTGAATACATTCCAGAATAAAATATGACAAGCAAATCACATTAAAATATTTTTTGTGATGTGGAAAATATTTCGAATCTGCTTAGGGCATCTTTAGTGGTGGTCTAATCTTGATCCAAAAGTATGTCACATTTTAACCAGCTAAAATGAAAAAGATCAAGCCAATATAGGTACATAGATCAAACTGTGTGCGAGTCAAAACCAGCTAACACCCTGATGTCGTGGCCAGCCTTTTTTTATCTCGTGCGCATTCGTACACGGTTTTTATAAGGCAATTACCGTGAAATTCACCTCCGATGACTGTCAACGTAAGTGATGTGTGGCTTTAACAAAAAGCCTTGAACTCCTCGTCCTCCTGCTTCTCGTACTTCTCAGTGAAATTATAATAAAAACCTGTATTTATTGAAATTTATCTGGTATGATGTCGCTTGCTGGATTTTGGCCCAAGTCAGAAACTGGACACTTCCCTGGAGGTACCAGGAACATGCCCGAATATGATCAATGTGGTTCTGGGCACTATACTTGACTAAAACTGGTCTTGTTTTTTTTTTTAATTTGTGAGGTTTTATGTATCAAATCACAGGTTTTGAACCAAGTCAAAAACTAGCCACTTCCATGGGGGTTCCAGAAACATGCCCGGAAATGGCAAAGGCACTTTATTTTACTTTCATTGACCTTGTTTTTGGAATCTAATGTGATTTGCTGTGTCGCATAATGGGTTTTGGATCAAATCAAATACTGCCCATTTCCTTGGAGGTGCGGGAACATATCTCAAAGGGGCCAACATGTTCCTGGGCACTATATTTGACTACCATTGATCGTCCGGGCATACATGAATGGAACATCAACATCGATCAAATGTTCAATTAGTCAGCGTTTAATAGACTTTATTACTTCCTTAACCCTTTCCTTCCCAGATGGTTTTTCATTGTTTTGAGATGCAAAAATGTGTTTTTGAAAAAAAGTGCTCGAACAAAAGATGTTCCATAGAGTCTAATATTATGGAATCTTTATATTTAAAAAAAAATATATTTCAATATTTACTAAGTTGAATTTTCAAGAATATATATAGACGAGCATATGAAGGATGATAAATAAGTGCTGACTATTTGATAATATATAAAGTTTGATCCACCCACATTCTATTCCATTCCCTCCAGAAACTCCAAATCTTCAAATCGCGCCGAAGCTCCGAGTCTTACCATTCGCGCCGAAGTCGGATGAAGTTCCGTGCATGCCAGATCGCCGTCAATGCCATCCTTCTGATTGGACTTGCCATCGGTCTCGCATCGTATTTGAGCAAGAATCCACCGATCACATACGTGAATCAAACCACCATTGCCCGAACCATCAACAATCGACTACCACACGTTGACACGACACTTGTTCCTGCCAAGATGGACCGCAACCCGGCCCCAGGGGTTTGTCTACCGGTGATCGTCAAGTTCTGCCAGCAACACAAAGTTCCCTACAACTATACCGTGTTTCCCAACTATATCGGACACTTTGGCCAACCGGAAGCCCAAATGGTAAGTACTCGGTTGTCCCTTGAACTGCCCCACTACCCCACAGCTCCAACCTGTCACTTACTGGTTGTGTTTGTGATTGCTTGCTTCACGTTCACTCTGACTCACCAAGAGCGATGATTTCCAGGAAATTGATCTTTTTGAGGCGCTGGTCGATGTCCAATGCTACGAGCTTGTTCCACTGTTCTTATGTTCCCTGTTTGTGCCTAAATGCGGTGTCACCGGGTCAACGGTGACTCCGTGTAAGAGTTTGTGTATGGGTAAGTGTGAAGCCAGATTCTTAGCGATTTTGTGTAATTTTAACGCTGATTGGTTCCTCCAGAAACTATGCGGCGGTGTAGCTTCTTTTTCGACGTTTTCGGATTGGAGCTGCCTGAATATCTGCGGTGTAGTTTGTTCAACGATGCGACTTCCGACCAGGATGAGTGCGTTGGGATGGCTGAGTTCAAGGAGGCCCAGCTTCGGGCGAGTCAACCTGTTAGTTGTCCGGGATTTTTTTGCGACAAGGATCGCTGCATACCGAATGATTGGCGATGTGATGGACACGTGGACTGTCAGGATCAGACGGATGAGTCACACTGTGATGTTTGTGGAGATAATGCGATTTACTGTGGTGAAGGACGCTGCATGAGCCAGAAGCACGTATGTGATGGCGTGGTAGATTGTCCGTACGGACAGGATGAGAGAAATTGCAGTAAGTTTGATGGTTTTGGGTTAGGTGCTTAGGTTTTGGTTAATCTTTAATGGCTTATCTATCTTTCAGTGCGGCTTAGTGAGCGTAATGGAGACTTGGGTCGAGGAACGCTGGAGGTGTACAAAGCTAATCTCAAACAATGGGCACCTGCTTGTGTGAAGAATTGGGATCCGGCTGCTTCACCGACTACGATTTGCTCAATGCTTGGATACAGTTCGGTGAATTCTAGCCGTACTACGATGCGTGGATCCAATCGAACCCTCGTTGGAACGAAGGATGCCTCATCCTTGTGGCGGATGCTTCAGAAAAAGAGTACTACCATGCTCAAAGAGTTCAACAGCTGCGATGGGAAGACGAGGTACCCAGTAGCAGAGTTGACATGCTCTAATTTCGGTAGGTTTTTACTTATTGATGATGACGTACAAGGTAGCATTTGTTATTGTCTATTGCAGCTTGTGGTAAAGTCCCGAACAAGAAACATCGCAAGCCTCAAACGCGAATAGTAGGTGGATCCACATCTAAGCCGGGAGATTGGCCTTTCATTGCGGCCATCCTTGGTGGACCGGAAGAAATCTTCTACTGTGCTGGCGTCTTGATTGCCGACCAATGGGTTCTGACAGCATCACATTGTATTGGGAAGTAAGTAACGTTAATCGATAACGTCAAAGCGCGAAAAGTTAAATTAATTGCAACCATTTCCTCATCAGTCACACCACGAGAAGTATCAGTGATTGGACAATTCAGCTCGGTATCACCAGACGTCGCTCACATTCATACTACGGCCAGAAGGTGAAGGTTAAGGCGGTGATTCCGCATCCCCAATACAATCTGCTCATCCCACACGACAACGATATTGCGCTGTTCCAGGTACTGTGCTGCAAGTCATGGCCGAAAATGTCTCTTTTATAAATGTTTCCCATAATGAAAAGCTTATTGGCTCACTCGCTGTCCTTTCTTTCATTCTATCTGCACTGTTCCGCCCCACAGCTTGCCACTCGGGTTGCCTTCCACGAGCATTTACTGCCGGTATGTCTTCCACCGCTGCACATCCACGATATGGCGCCCGGAACCAACTGCACCGTAGTAGGCTGGGGAAAACGAGAAGACAGCTGTAAGTATTCAACATCTTTATTTTATCCTTATTCCATGTACATATTAGCTATCCGGAGGGAGTGTCGGACGATAGAACCAACGCATCACAGTGTGCGATGAATGCATTTTAGTAGAGAAAATAATGCGGAAGAAATTTGTTTGTGTCTTGTTCGATACACTGGGAAAAGTTGGCCGGAACAAACAACCCTACTCCCATCCGGGAAATGCAAGATTATATTAGGGGCTGTTCATAAACTACGTAGACAGTTTTTTGGGATTCTTGACCCCCCCCCCCTGCGTAGACAATTTTCCATACAAAAATTTTAAAATTTATATGGGCCGTGGATAATTGTCAACCCCTCCTCTAAACTGTCTACGTAGTTTATGAACAGCCCCTTACAGATTTGATTAAAAAGTATTCAGACTTTGTAATGTTTTAACGCATGAACAGACTCTGTAATGTGGTTTATTGTAATGTTTATAATATAAGTTTGTTTTCAGAATGCACTATTGCTTGAAAATCATGCAAATATTCATTCTTGAAAATGGTGCTTGTACACTACAGTCTATTGTACCTAAGAACTGATATTATATTTGTTATAAGAACACTTGCAGAGGACGTAAGAAATCCACACTTACAGTTGATGTCCATGCCATTTGTTTTAAGTGTATCTTTAAAAGGTTTTGAAAACTTAATGCAGGTTCTGGAGATTTTCGCCGCCTTGTGAAAGAATTTCAAACTAAACAAACTTTTTTACCTATGTGAGCTGAACAACATTGCTCAAGACAGTTTCCTTCTTTCTGATCAGAGTCATGATCACATTATATTCCAAAAATGAACTTTTCTCTGCACACAAGCATCAACAACTGTTTCAATTTCAAACCAAAGTGGTTATCATCGAGTGCTTGGTTTAGTGACAAATATTTGAAAGAACCGAAGAAATACAGTTCGCTAAACATCAAGTTTCTTTACAATAAACAAAGCATTATTGATCTATAAATAAATTATTGACATAGGCATAGCTATGAGGTTAGGCTAGGGAGGGGGGACATGGCCTAAGCTGACAAGACATAAGCCATCGGGAGTATCTTAGTACTTTACTGGTAAAAGTCTTACCAATTATTTATCGATAAAATTTAAACAAGAAACATTTTAATATGTTTGTTCGACCAGCATCCTGAGAGTCGATCGTCGAGATTATCGCAAAAACATTTATTTCCTACGATGTGGGGGAGGTAGCTCATCGATTCTTCCGGTTCGCCTCCTAGCATCGTGCTATAAGGTACCAGGCGATAACCAGGGTAGTTGATCGATAGCTCGATGACGTCATTTCGTTGGCGTCTGCTATGGGAAATTCTCATAGCAGGCGTTGACGATGGGACGTTGTCGAGTTGTTGAATAGCAACTATCGTGGTAACTCACCGATTACCTGTCGATCTGCCAAATTTGGAAAGACGTCTGCATTGAATTGTCTCATATAATAATATTCCGCCCACTATATCACACGAAATTGCGAGTAGTTGAGTGGAATGGAGATAAGTTAAGCATTGGGTACAGGACCAAGTCTCCCCTGGGTGGTGCCAGAAGATGAGCGCAATAGAATCATCAAGTTGCCATAAGGCACGGAATGAGACTATTGCATGGCTGGGTAGTCAAAGTCTTCCATTCGTTAGTCATTTCAGGTGGATTAGAACAGGTTTAGGTTTAGGGTGGGCGTTGGCCAGATTTGGATTTTTCAGATATAATCCTAAATAGGACCTAGATTATTTAATACACTAGTAACCTCAACTTCTGTCACAATGTTTCATTGTGACTAATCAACACTCAATGGGTAAAATATCAAATTTGCGGTAAATTTGAAAAAAAGGGAGCTTGGAGTGTAGAGTGCACTGCCCACTGGACGATTCTGAAGCCTGACCAAGTGAGTGGGTTACGGGTTTATTTGATTGTACGTCATTTCCAAGTTATATATAGATACATTCATACCATTGGCATTTTGTATTTGAGATAAGACAGAAACAGGATGCGGAGGGCCCGCTTAGGGGGAGCGTAACCCATGTTATGGCTTCCATTTATTAAATAGTTCAGATAGGCTGGAAATGATAGGTTCATGGTGAGAAAATGTACCATATGGTGCCCGTTCACTGATCAAAATTAGATTCAAATCGTCAGGCCCTGCCCTGGAATAAGGGAATTGACGATGATTTGTCAAGTTTCATTTTGCATTTGCATATAATTGTAAGTTTAGGTTTGCTCTGGTAATTGTAAGATAGATAGTTTGCCTAAATTGAAACATTGAGTTAAACATGACGAATCATACCTCTAAAATAGTAGTAGTTACAGTGCCGCATTATCTAACTTTTGTTTAGTTTGTTTACATATAACTAATACTAATACCTCCTTGTTTTCTCTCTAATTTGTCTACTATGTCCCACCATCACGATGAGAGATGAGCTACCGTACATGGTACACGCTCCCAAAATAGTATGCCGCAAGTAAGTATATCACAGAGGCAACTAAAGATCCAGAAACAAAAACCGGAAACGCTGAACGGCAGATTGGTTTACAGTGGTCGACCAGGGTGTGTGCTGATAAATTACAAAATTACAATTACATCATTATTCCATACATCAGCTTGAATTACGTTGATCGATATTACATTTTTTGCTGTGCACTACACCACCGGAGCCAGCAAAGTTCAACAATCCATCGTTGCTTATGCCTTTGTTGTCGTTTGGAACCAGTTTTGCGAGGTAGGTGACGATTGTGCGTATTTCTCGCATAAATTTTGAAAAGGGCCTAGCCTGAACAATACGTAAAGAGCAAATTGAAACATTGTACGTCGCGTGAAAGTGGAACTTAATGAAGGCCTAAGTACTTTTTCGTAGTTTTTAGTTTTCGGATTTGAAAGTTCGTCGGTTACAGTGGCCTGCTTACTGAGCAGAAAAACGCGGTCCCAGGTCCTTACATATCAAAGAGATTTATAGTAAAATCGCTTGTGTATCGTGTATTTTGCGAAACTCGTTGTTGTCGTTGGTTCCGGGTTTGAATGGATACAAAAATTAGAGCAACGGTATTATGTGATATGAGGGGCTCGGTGGCCTTAGAGCAACCGTTTTTGCTTACTGAGCAGAACATCATGAGTCTAATCTCAGGCCCATCCACAATCAAGATTCGTCAATCGTTTTATTTGTTAATATGACTACATGGTAATAACAGCAACTCGGTGATTAAAAAGGTGCTCGTCTGCCTAGTGGCAAACGTTTTTGCTTACTGAGCAGAAGACCGTGGGTTTAATCCCAAGCTCCTTCGCGTTATATGATCGTTAGGACATCAATTCAGCTTATCGTTTACCAAAACGAACCCTGCTGCAAACCCAACCCTCTTATCCAACATCCCAGTGATTCCTCGTGGAAGTGCAGAGGTGTTCTCGGCTTCCATCAAAGCGAGTGTCATGTCAACACAATCCTTCCCATTCCTTTCTTGACCTGTGTTCGGGCGCGGCCGGCGCTGGTATTGCTTAATTTAAGATCACCAGTTTTTACACATTGAGGATGATTGCTAGTCCCAAGCATCGTCTATTGGTTCTCTGTGTAATTACAGCTGATCTGGCAATAACAGAGTAGCAACCGTGGGCGGTCAATCAAGCTCAAGCTCAAGCTCAAGCAAAACATTTATTTCCTACGATGACTCGTTTCTTCTTATTGTTCTTCTTCTTCTTATAATTAGTACTTTAACAAGGGGTAATCAACTATATTCTATGTGCCGAAACACAGCATGGCACACTGTTTGTCCCGTTGAGGCACACTTTGACAAGTAGAACACAAATAATATAAAATAAAACGGCATCAGCATGCACTTCTTATTTTTTAACTAAACATTTTGTACTGTCGTGGGTATCCAATTTCGTGGGTATTTCCAATTACAATAAAGTTTCAGAGTAGGATCTTCTGTTAGAAGTGAGCTACATTAACAATTTTCTGATGCATAATGAACAATAAAGTGAAACTAATGTTCTGCCCGACAACAACTCAGCAGCACGAGACTTCTTGAACTGTGTCTCAGAGTCGGCGCACTACTGGGCAAACTGGAGGGGCTACGCGGACGAAAAAGCACTCAAGCTTTCAATTAAACTGAAGCACAGCGCGGATCAATTTAAACATTGTATTTTCTCCAATTAACGATAGTGTGGATTGTGTGGTGTTGTGTTCGATTTTCTTGGCACATACCCTTGATGACGATGGTGACTACAACGACTGCAGACCAGCGAGCGCTCGCTGTGGTTCCGGAATGATCCTTAAAGGCCGGACTTGTCGACAAGATGGTGGTACCACCGCTCGGTGAAATTCCGGTACAATTCCGACAATGGCGGACGAAGCGAGGCTGTCCGAACGCCGGCTGTAGTGCGATGGCGGGTTGGTTTTACCGGGGCTGGTATAGCGGTTTGTGGAGATGGTTCCGATGCACAGGCGCTTCCTTCTGACGAAGCCGGTCGACGACGACAAAGCCGCCCTCTGTCGAACCGGGAAGAGAAATTCTCCTTGGCGTTTAGGGCCTTCAGCCCGAGAACGATGTCCTTTACGTTTAGGTCAAGGTAACTAAATGTCACCTAGACCGTAGCGTGCAATGGCGGTCCTTGACTCGCCAACCAGAAAACCATTTGATTGGTTGAAAAGAAAGGTCCTGAATCAGCTGAATTGGTGATTTACTCTTCACCTTGATTCACTACTCGCACTGTATTCTGTTAAAGTGTACTTCACAGACACTTCTGGTCTACACGCTCCCCTGAGATAAAGTGAACGATGTCCGTTCTCTAAGCATCGCAGAACCCTTCAGCGCATCACCCGTGACTCCGTGTCACCATTTTGCCGCGGCCATGCGCGCCTTATTCAGCAGTCGGCCGTTAAGCATGGCCGTATAGTCTGCCCAGTGGGTTTCACCGCAAGTGTTACACAAATTTATTTGAATGCTCGATCACATGGTGCATATTTAAAATATTGTATTGGACCTTTGTAACAGAACGGTTACAAAAGGAGAACACAAGTTTATCATAGGGGAGCCGACCAGATTCGAATCCCGGTCTTGCCGAGGATCCTCTGGGATGGCCCTGAATTTTTGCTTGGATATTCTTCTCAGTCATTCGTCTCATTTAGGATGGACTTCAATGGGATATTCACAGGACTTTATAGGGATGTCTATAGAAATATGAAAGGAGTCTCAGCATAGATGGGGGATGTCAATACGTTTTAATCTCAAATACATAAGCTCTTGAATCACGAATCGCCCACGTTCATCATCTGTGGATTGTGGATTGTGTGGATTGAGCGGAAAGTTCTCGAGTTCTATACAGACCTGGAAAAAGCGCTTCCGCAGAAATCTGCGCTAACCAAACATCCTATTTTCAATGACAGATCTTAAGGGGAGATGTTTGATAATTTCCCCCGATGGTACATTACGGTAGGAACCACAACTGCATCAGACCGTAGCTTGGTAGGCTTGAACGGTTGGTGGTGTGTAATTAATAGAAGAAAGCATCATAATCAGCGATACGATAGGCTTGGGTGATATCTTGAAGGACACACACTTTTGAGTCGATCAGATTATTTAAAACTGGTTCGACGATGTTGCTCCTAGGGTGAGATTGAACTCTCGGACGCTCAGGTTCTGATTTTACTTTATTTGGGGAGGATTTAAAAGGCAGAAATTCATCTTTTCACCTTTGTTTCTGTACACCTGCAAGAAATATACAGTTCAAAGGGACATCGAGCCAAAATCTTGTGGACGGGTTGAATTTGCTTCAACGTATAGGTTTTATGACTTCCAGTTTCTCTTCCACCACCCGCTATAATGAGAATGAAGGTGAATGTTTGCATGATCTGAGAAATTGATAAACATAATCACAAAAGTCATAGCATTCAGGGTTGCCAAACTCATGGAATATTGACACTTTGATAGGTACACTTTTATTGACCTTGATAGGCACGGCTTTCGGCACACCTCAATCACTCGGCACGAATGAAGGTGTGCAGAGTTGAGTAGCCCTAGTATTACAAGCTTATTGCATATCACATATGGGCTTATTGTTTGCTCTCAACTTAGTGTTCTAAAAACTCTTTCACCGTTATTAATCTGCTTGGAAGTCGATTTGGAGAAACTTGGTTCTGCCACCATGGCACCTAAGCGCAAAAGAAAAGGGCAATCTCTTGATCCCCCTTCTGATGAGATTCAATTGAGCAATCAATTTGATATGCTCACGAATGATCCATCATCCAGGCAAAATTCCATTAAACATTCCCGGCTTAATGCCAAAAAGGAAAAGGTCCCCCTATTTTTGTAACCACTTCTGATTTCCATGCTCTTTGCAAGGAACTATTGAACTTTGTTCAATTTAAGTTTTCACTTCAAATTGGCCGTCGGGGTGAATGCCGTGTATTGGTTGAAACCTTGGACGGATTCAAACGTCTTCTCAAGTACCTTACTGAGCAGTAACACACATTTTTTTACTTATGACACCAAAACTGAACGTCTGTTCATGGTTGTCTTGAAAAGTTTGCCCAGTGGTAATCCCTGGATCAAATGAAAGATGAATTGACTTAATTACTTGGAGTTGAGCCTGTCCAAGTGATCAAAATTAAAATCCCTTCCTGGCGATTCACGCAACGGGACCAACAATGATTAGGTCAATTCAAGTCTAGTGAACTAAACAACCTTAAGGCCTTAGAAAAAAAAGTGAAGTGGGAACGCTTCAGGCAGACTGGAGAAAAATGTCCAAAACCTCTCCCAGTGCCGTAAGTGCCAGGGATGGGGTCACGGAACCAAAAATTGCTACATGTCTGCTAAATGCATGAATTGTGGTGATTCCTCTCACGCTAAAGACGACTGTCCAGTGAAGGAAGATCCTAAAAAATTTAATTGTTCAAAATGTGGTAAAACCCACAAATCCAATTGTTGGGAATGTAACACACGCAAAGCAATCTCGTTCTAAGTGACAGGTAGGACACGCTCTACGTTCCCGAAATGGTTCATATTCCTCTGCTGATCAACTGACTTGATCAATTGACTTGCCCTGTCTAAACCCAGCTTTAGTTTTTTTCTACCGAGCTCGGCTGTGCAAATCTCGGCAAAAAAAAATTATACTGAGATCTCCCGTCCGAGACATGGCAATGGCCAAAGCGAATTTGTTTTGCGCGTGCTTTTTAAAATTCCCAAGCTGTGAACAAACTAATGTTTAACGATAACATCAAAATTTCAACCAGTGCAAAACAGCAAAATCCCGTAATATATCTTACAAAGTCTTCACCGGAGGCTATGATTCCGGATCTCCGGCTTTCGGGTTTCAACTGTAAACGATACCGGTCTGATGTGCGGCTAGAAAAACAAGAATCCTTTTTCAGGACTGTCCTGCACGTGGGCATAACTGACTGACTGGCAAACACCACCAGACGGACGACACCGGTAGCGACGAACGACCACCACCGCAAAAAGACATTCTTTCTTGGAAGCTCAACCCACTCCAGTGAGGCTTGTGCTGCTGCTACCATCATCGGCACTGGTTGCTACTGTATGGCGTGCCCGCGTAGCATTGCTGGTATGCTTTCCATCTGTATTTGCTTGTTATTTTTTAACCGGTCGATCGGAAGGGAACAGTCGAACTGTGCAGTGCTGGTTATGCCGGTAGTTACTCTAAGAAGAGAAACCCCAGTCAGATCGAAAAGTATATAGATGCTGACTGAAATCCAATTTCCGGCTGTACATATTCATTCTATTCTGGCGATTGGTATGGTTTTCACTGATTTCCTTCTCTTGGGTCGAATGTTTTATTTTGCTACTGCTACTCATACGGAAGTCCAGACAATGGTTAAACACCATTAGCTTTGATTGAAACGGATAGAACTCACTGTTTTGAGAGTGTAAACGGTGCAGTACAATTGTGTGGAGAAACCTTTTAACTGAATTAACTTTGTTTTAATCTGTGCTAAGTTGAAACATTTCAATGAAAATGTATTCAGTTGTACCATTTTTGTATGGGTATTCAAATCCAGCATTATTCCATTAATATGTTACCTGTGTAATCCGTTATCCCATCAAATCTTTCACAAGCTGAGTAATACTCCAAAATACGATATTAATTCTCTCTAACAGCTCTCCCCAATGGAGTGACCTATGAACCAGCTTTAAACGAAGTCAACGTACCCATACTGAGTCGTGACCAGTGCATCGAATGGCTGGAGAATCTGAACGTAACGGAGGGAATGATCTGCGCCGGCTACCAGGACGGAGGGCGAGATGCATGCCAGGTAATTGAAAATTAAAATCCTTTTATCGATGAACAGTAGAAAAAAAAAACGCAAATCACTGCAACAAACGTTAATCTTAATTTAAAGGGTGACTCTGGTGGACCGCTGCTGTGTCCGTATCCGACCGAGAAGGACCGCTGGTACGTTGGTGGTATCGTTTCGTGGGGTGTCCGCTGTGCCTCGCCCAAACTGCCCGGGGTGTATGCCAACGTGCCGAAATTCATTCCTTGGATATTGGCACAGATCAACAACCACTCGGTGCTGCAGACAGACACAATTGGCCGATAATTGGGAATCATTTGACGGTATCGATTTTCGGTTTACGCCTCGGAACGAGTTGAAAAGGGAACCACCGGTGGACAACGAATCAATGATGAGTTATGGGCCGATAAGCTTCTCGTCTGACGGGGCAGGCCATCGAACAACGTACAGGTGATATACATAATCAGCTAGGATGCGTTCACATTATATATCGTGGTAATCAATTACGCTAGCCCCGTATCAGTATAGTTAGAGATGCATTATGACAATAAGGAGCTCCGATTGATAAACATATCGATTACGGAGGTGAGAGAGGTGCGGGTGGTTAATTTGTTGAATATATCGGATGCGAATGTAAATGATGACAATAATACCAGCTTCAACTATTTGGATGAATATTTTCAAAACATAAAAGGTTTTCAAAAATGCCATCATTCATCTTACAGTACATTTGAACACATTAAAAAAAATCACTCGTTACGAACACCTGTAGGCAGTTACACCGACTATGAGCTTTTTAATGAATTCCAGCTTCGGCCAGCAATAAAAAAAAATATTCCTTTGAAATCAACGCAACTGTTAGTGACGAGAAGTTCAACCATGATTCTTCCATCCTTTTCCCATACATGCATACTCAAATCTATAAAGACTCATGTAATAGATGTGCGGATATGTGCAAAGTGTTGTATCCAAACGAGCATTTCCATACGATTTGACAGTCCATTAACATCAGCTGACATCCGTACATCTATTATTTACCCAACTCCCGGAGGTATGAACAGGAAAACACGACAGATGGAATGAAAGAACCAGTAGCGGTAGAAAAACAAATTGGTGTGGTGGTGGAATCACCTTTCAAACACCACCCCCGCAAAAGTTGAATCAAGGGAAAAGCGAAAACGATAGGGCTCATGATGTCACCGTGATGGAACGAAACAACGAGCGAACACGATTTCCAATAAAGACAAGTAGAACGCTCTATTTATCTTTTCACTTGGCTTTCCCACACGTGATGCCTGCCGAGAACGGCAGATGCACGATTTAAACACGAATGATTTGCAGTGTTTAATGAGTTGCATTGTCTGACTTTGAGCGTGATAGTGGTGAAACCATTATTAACCTGCAACCACTTTGCCATAAGCATTTGAAGTTCCATACCGGTTCCACTGTCACAGTCAGGCCTTGTCTGCGCGGGGTGGGAGGTGACACGCTGTCAATTGTGAAGTGACAATTGTCACTTCTAAATACTCAGGATCTTGAGATACAGCAGTACGTACATAATGTTTGCTTGCTCACTAGTGCCACCTAGTTGCAGAATTCAAAATTGATATATCCACCACCCAAAAGCCCTTGACATTCTGATCGACTTTGCCGAAGACATCACCCTTCTATATCATCAGGATCTAGAAGTGTAGCAGTACAACATATTTGCATGCTCACTAGCTCTGCCTAGTGGCAGAATTATGAATTGATATGTCCACTTCCCAGCAGTCTTTGGCCTCTTGGACAACTTTACCGAAGACATCACCTGTCTAAATAATCAGGATCATGAGATACAGCAGAAGGCAATAAAAAATGTGGCAGAATTCCGACATGATATGTCAACTTCCCAGCAGCCCTTGACCTCCTGATCAACTTTACGCAAAACGTTATCCTTCTATATAATCTGCATCTGGAGATACAGCAGTATAAAATATTTCCATGCTCACCACCACCGCCTAGCCGAATTCTTAGTTGATCTGTCCACGTTCCAGCCTCGTGATCAACTTTGCACAAGAAGCTATCCGTCGACATAATCTAGATACAGCAGTTCCGAATATGTACATGTGGGATGCTCAGTAGCTCTGCTTAGCGACATATTTCCGATCCCCTACACGAACTCGTATCGCTCTGCAACAACCAATTTATTATGCTATACCAATGTGGAATACCGGAATAAAGTAGATTCTGTAAACATCGATTTTTCGAAAGCGTTCGACGCTATTCCGCACATCTTTGCGGTGGATATGCTGAGACATATGGGTTTTCCTGATTAGAGAGCCGACTGCCCAACAAACATTGAATGTTAAATACGAGCTTATTCAGGCAAAAATAAGCTTCTTAAACTAAAAAGTGGCTTATTCAGCTGTTGATCAACTCAAATTGTTTGTTGGGTGGCTAAGGTCATACTTGACCGGTAAGAAAGCATTCGTTCAGGTGAACACTGGACGTTCGAGGACATTGTGGTAGTGGTAAGCGTGATTACCTCTCACCCCAGCAGGCCTGGGTTCAATTCCAGTCGGCGCCGCCGGGATGTTCTGAGGCATAACATCTCTGATCACGCCTTCCTTCGGATGGGAAGTAAAGCCGTTGGTCCCCGGTTCATGAGTTGATGGGTCGATAGGTAGGGTCCAGGTGTGCGAGCTGCCTTCCTGGCACGTCGGTAGCATTGGTGCTCAGCACGGAAAACAAGATCGACGGAAAAAACAAACCAAAGGAAAAAAAAAAAAGAAGTGTATATTGGACTGTATTGGTTTGCAGGCAGACATCGATGTCCTTCACGATGGGGCAAAGAAAACGGAATGTGTATGTAGTGAACATTAATAAATGCAAAGTGATCACTTTTAGCCGCTGCTATCTGCCGGTTAATCACCTTTACAAAATTGACGCCAGTGCTGCAAAATCTCGACAATACATGGCGAAATTCTGCTTTGGTCACTCATTTGAGCTAACAGTCATCGTCAAGGCAAACCATGTCAATTGTCAGTGACGAACTTGTGCAGATTTTTTATTAGCTAAATTTGAATCGAAATTAAATGACTTGAGCAAAACAATTACATGGATTGAACAAGCATCTACGTACTGAACTGCTTGGGTAACAATAATGTGACTCAGAATACACGAAATTACACTTTTTGTTACCAGGTGAATCCATTTCATTGACAAAAAAAAAATGAAATTGATTTTGAAAAAGATTTTTTCGAGGATCAAGTCTCTCAGTGACTATGTGAAAAACATTTTTTTTTTTCAATATCGCGCGAAAGTCTGTCAATGACAAATCTGATTGACGCTACTTCGTTGGACCACCGCAATGCATCACAATTCACCGACGTATATGCGCTAAAAGCATTGTTCTGTGTTTTCTGTGGCTAGAATACGCTTCTCCAATTTGGGCCCCAACAATACTTCTCAGTTTATTCGTATTGAGCGTGTGCAGAAATCTTTCATTCGCTTTGCTCTTCGGCATCTACTATGGAATGATCCTGTTCATCTCCCCGATTATCCGGAACAATGTCGACTAATTGATTAGGAACTACTCCCGACAAGACGGTTGGAATTGCAACGGCTGGTTGTATTTGACATGATCAAGAATAACGTGGATTGCTCGAACCTTCTCCTGCAAATACCTCTGAACGTTCCTCAGCGTCAGTTGCAGCACTCTGCACTCATTGCTGTTCCAGGCATAGCACGTGTTATGGCTATAACAATCCTCTCAGTTCCTGCATCAGAGCCTTCAACACCGTCTACGATGTTTTCGATTGTTTTGTGTCAAATGCTAACCGCTGAACCTTGAATGTACGTAGTCCTGCTCGTTTCTTGGCTTTCTGCACGAAACTTTTTGACAGGAGCCGTTTTTTTTCGCAACATCCCGAACGGAATAGTTGGGTTTGCATTTGAAGGCAGCAACCACTCGCTTGTGATCTTCAACGCAGTACGGAACACTTTTTCTTGCACTCACTTACTTCCGATCGACAGTTAAACGTTTTCCGAAACGCTTCATGACACAGTAGTAGATTGTTGGATTCCCAACATCTTTCCGATGGCTCGTTGCGAAAGATGTGGGTTGTTGAAAAATTTTCTCACGCACGCACGGTTTCTTTATTTTCAAAACTACTAAAAATTGCACAGTTAAGCTCACGCAGTGTAAACAATACAAGCTGAGGCCATCTCAACCCAAAATTTAATTAGAATTAACCCAAAGGGCAAAATTTTACAGCTTTTTTTAAAGTGATGCAATTTAACTGTGGACACCCTTTAAGGTATTAGGATGCAAATTTCGTCCTTTTCTTCTTTTTTAATCAACTCCAGAATAAAACCTGACTGGTTTCAACTCTTGACAAAATATACAGTTAATATGATGCAGGCCTTTGATCATCTGATGGTCTCTGGAAAAAATCTGATCAACCTGCTATTTATGATACGAGAATATCTAACAGGCATGATTTATTGATCAGTATAACAAGGTCTTTGGAATAATATCTGAGCCACCTGCAATGATATGAGGGAATATCTGAGAAAAGAGATTTGAATTTTCGGATAGCTGGATATCTTCAGGTATCATACCTGATCATTCTGATGTCTTTGAAAAATATTTAGAGGAATTTATGGAGGCCTCTGATCACCTGATCTTTGGAATATCTTCTGAGTAACCTGGTATTATGAGAGAATATCTGAAAGACGTGATTTGAATTGTTGAACAGTTGATTTTGTAGAATTTTTATACAACAACGGACCCCAGTTAACGATAGCAAGGATCTGTGTTCCAGGTACCATTCTGGATGTGGCCAAAATTTGACATGTGCCAAAATCTATCATGCGAAACCACATTGGCTAGAACTGGTCATGTTCCAGTGGCTAAAATCTGACAACTCAAATCCCATGAGACAACAAGATCAATGGTTATGTTGTTTAAATGATTATGTTATATTACAAGTTCAGGAAGTTTTCTCTGCTTGCAAACTAAACAAAAACGCCTCTTCATTCACGCCTCTTCGCCGCCGCGAATAAATTGTGCCAGTAGGGGAGCATTTACGATGGTGGCTATCAAAATAGCACAGTTTAAACTTCAATTCAATCCAGAATATTGTATAACTGTATAAGCGACTTGTTACAGAAAACAACAATTTTTAAATTGGTGCCAAAAACATCCTTGGACTGGTGTTTTTTTACAGTAATTATAATTATCGTGAAATAACCATGGATGGATTTACTACAACATTCTTTAGGGAGTCTAACCACTTGCCCAGGGATACCTGCAACATGTCTGTGATATATTATAGTCTTTGGATACATACTAACCTGAACACGTTCTGTCCATATCTCCACAACGCAACCAGTTGACCGATTCATAAAATCTACACACTTAAATTTTTTCGCCGAGATTCCAACAGCCGAGTAGTTCTGCAATTTATTTTGCTGAGATTTAGTAAAACAATTGCCGAGACTCAGCTAACAAATATCATTTTTCTGAGAAATCAGCTAACAAACAGATATTTTGCAGATATATCAGCGAAAGTAAATTCCGAGGTAATCGGCTGTTGGAGATTTTACCGAGCTAGATTAAGTGTGTAGTCTATAGTACATATACCATTAATTTGGTCCTTATTGTATAATTATGTGCAGTGGATGGTAAGAAACACGTCTTCTAACATTTTAAAGTACGAAACCATGCCGGCGTATCAAAAATTTTAGCGACGGCATTTTAGAAATCGGCGGTAGTGGCGTGTGAAAAGTGCCAGCGGCGGCGGCGTGGCACGGCGGCGCACAGTTCTAGATATACTTCTATTTCCCCTTCTCCATCATCTTTCGTCTTCTAGGTTTTTTACGCTTCGAGCGTTTTGTCGGCTCTCACAACTTGGTGTTCATGAAGCACTTCCGTCCTACAGTTATTAATTGAGAGCCTCAGTTTGTTTATAAAGACTGTCCTCGAAAAAATGCAACAGATAAAAATGATCACATAAAATTCATTTAAGTCGGATATTTTTGAAGCTCGCAGGGAATAAATAAACACATATTACCTATGTTTTTGCAAAGTTGGTTTATTCAACCTCCTCTCCTCAACCTCCTTAATGCCCGCATCTTGGACTTAAAGCTACGAATCAAATCCTTTGCAACACTTGCGCCATCTTCCTTACACACTTTCATCCACTCTTTCTTCAAATCCTTGTCGTTTTTGAAGACCTTCCCTGTTTTTCGGAGCTCGCCCAGAATTTTTCTATTGTGTGAAGTTCTGGCGACTTTGGTTGATTTGCCTCCTTCGGTACAAAAACAACATCGTTGGCTTCGTACAACTTCATCACCGGTTTCACGTAATGGCACGATGCTACATGCGGCCAAAATAGAGTGTCACCTTCGTGGGACCGGAGAAAGGACAGTAGGCGCTTCTGCAGGCATTCTTCTTTATATATTTGGCCGTTGTCATTATGTACGGTTTGCTGAATTTGCCGCACCCACAGATCGCCTTCCACACTAAGCAAACTTGTCGACCGGAACTTCTCCGGAACATCCAGGCGAGACTTGCCGGGGATCTTTCCCAAACAACCAGAAGTCATATAACAATGTACAGACAGTGTCGTAAATTGCTACAGTTTAAGTCTAAATTGCATATAAGAATGGCATACCTCGTATTATGTTTAAGTAAAATCGTATAGAATGCAAATTTCCAACTTAAATGCGATGACTCATTTTTCCGTCGTACTGTATCACAAATTAAATCGGATTTCATCGTAAGACTTTTCAGAATGAATTTGTTATTACAGATCAAATCGTATATGATGTTGAATCAACTCGTTTAAAATTAAATTGAAATATGCACGTATATAGCCTCCACTTTTGTACGTATAAGCCATTTTTTTGCATTCTATACGAATTATTTGTTTTTTTTTATATATGTTTGTACATCACGAAAATAACTTTGAATATACGTGAATTCTGGTTGTCTGAGTTTTGGCGTCGACTTTAATGTACATCTCGTCGTCCATTACGATTCATTTCAGCTGCACCAACCACTCGCGATACAGCTTCCTGGCGCGGGATTTGGCCACCGTATTATGTTTATCGGTTCGGTGAGGTGCCTTCCTTACCTTGAAGATATGAAGTCCGGCCCGCTTGATTATCTGCTGAACGAACCAGACGGAAGAATTGACCTTCTTGGCCACGTCTCGAATCGAAAGATTCGGATTACATTGAAGTCATCCCTCACCTTCCTTCCGTTCACGGGGTCGGTCGTCTTGACTTTATTTCCGTTGCCAGCTCGCCGATGGGATTCCTTGAACGATTGTACCACACGGGACACGGTCGAATTGTTGATTCCAAACTGTTTCGCGATCCATCTGTAGGACTAGCCTGAATTTTCCACGATAGCTCCCATATTTTTTTGTCGAAGCATTTCTTGCTTGAAAGCCATCTCGATAACCACTTGACAGATTGTGACAAGATTTGCACATGTAAACATACCATGCCTTTACTGACTAGGCTATCTGAGGCCCCTTCTTCATCATTCATCCAACGTTTCCCTTCATACCTGAACACACAAGCAATTTTTCCTCTTATATTGGCCACCGTGAAGTTATAATGCTTCTCACTAAGGCGACTCTATAGTAGGAGTGCATCGTGTGAATTTCCACTCTGATGGGTTAAGAAAGGAAAGCAAACTTGATACTATCCGCATCAAAAAGTACCAGTAGGATACGAAACTAATATTCCGGAAGCCATGAATTAAAAGACCTCCTTCCTGTCCAAGCAGAGGGGTGTGTCACTTTCAACATACACACACACAGAGACATTGCATTATTGCCAGTCAATTGACGACCATCATACAATGTCTCGTCTACCTACTCATCCCATTGACCGTGGGCCACGTGTTTACACTTGTCCAGCTTCTCAGATAAAAGCTTTCCATTTACCATTTTTATTTTCTTCAATTCATCTGCGTAAAGCTCTTTTGAAAACCAAAAAAAAATTGAAGATGAATTTTCTGAACTACTGGTACGACTTACATTCTCCTGAGAGAAGTGGAATTAGTGCGATGAAAAAACAATATCTTGTCATTTACAGAGTGATTTATGGTGGAACAAATGCTGGCTGAAGCTGTCAAATCATTACTACGCCTAATAAACAAATGAGCTTTTGTCAAAGAAATAGGTAATTTCATTAGAAACATATCATCTGCAATGAATAATATCAACAATTTTGACACACAAATTTAGAAAACCAAACAAAGGACATTTGATTACAATTTTGAATGATGAGCGGCATAAATTGACAATAATCAATTACTAAATGGAAAAGAGTGATTTTAATTCGAATTGTTAGCTAAACGGAGTGAACTTAAACATTTGGTTTGCATTTAGTTTAAATAAAAGTTGAATGTGTTTGCCTCTGCTACCGAAAGGAAACTAATGACAATAAACAAACCGAGCACAAACGTTGAAACGAAGCACATTTTACTCGAAATGTAATAGAATATTTTTGCAAAGGATGGATGCTATACCGACTAGGAAACGAACGGGATATCAGAAGGACGGCCGGCCCGATCCAAGATGCCAAGGAGCGTGAAAAGAAACTTACAATTAACAGAATATTACATAAGCTAGGAAAAGTGTGTGATTTTAAATAAGCACTAGGAAGTTGGAAATGATAAACAAGGGGAGCGATGTTTTATAGAGAAAAGATGACATATTTTATTAGGGTGAGAAACATGATTGACTAGTTGCGAGAATATGCTACTGTTTCAGTAAGTTTATGAATGCCGTTGTGTCAACTTAGAGTAGATTGATTTAATGGAACGCTTATTAGTTGGTCGTTGTATCGTGCAAAATGATTTTTGTGTGCCCCATGTGAGCAAACGCTTTTGAACTTTTTAACGACAATAATTTAATTTGGAACCCAAGTGTTGTGCAGCAACTTTATACAAATAAAGCACCTTTTCTTGAAAGGGACAAGCATCAATGAATGATTTCAATGTTAGAAAGGAGAGAAACTAATATTAACTATGCACTATATCAGACAAGTGTGATTTACTATGAAAATTTATACAAACTAAATGATAGATGACCTACTATCTTTTGTATTAGTAAACCTTTATAGTACACAACCATGGAAGACAGTAGAGCTGCGTAGTTCTTAGATTCCTTCTGCTAGTGGCAAACAAACACTTTTTTTACATTGTTCCACATACATATATTCAAGTCAGTCACTTTGCACGGACAAAGACTATATAAATAATGAAAATATATCTTATGGAAAGAATCAGATAATTAATCATACCAGAAGAAACAAAACAATGAATGATAAGATCAACTAGTAAACTGCTGCATAATGAGCCTAAAACTATATACATATTACCAAACTGCAGAGTAATCATAACATAGACTAAGAGATGTTCAAACAGATACAGTATCTATGTTCTTGTAAAACTTAGCAAAGCATAAGCCAACAGTAAAGGGAAAAAAACCCTGCAAAGCCGTTTCGAAGAAGGGAAAACACTTGCAGAGCGTAGCACGTGTTATTTGTGGCATTAAGTTTTATACGTACGAGTGTTTTTTCCAGCAGAGTTCAAAACAAACCATAGCCAAACATCGTTGACAGAGCGCCAGCTTAAAGTGTTTTTAAAACAACAGAGAATGAGTTATGATTTTTATTTCTGAAATTGTTGAAGTATAAAAATCTAATTTCAATACAATATTCAATATTCTAAAACGCCAAACTTTAACGCAAACAGTACATAAAAAATAAAAATCAAATGAAGTAGAGCGGTGAGTGACAATAACAATACAATTGAACAGATTTTTGTTTGTAGAAGCCTACTAGTAGAACACTAACTGTCAATCAAATGAACGGTAGTGACGAATCCAAAGAATGGACACAGAGACAATGAATGTAGTAGAAATCCCTCAGAATCAGATTTTGCGTTTGAAATAAGCAAAAACAAACCCAATAGATATATGGAATCTTTTGTGTTTCGGGGTACGTAGTGAAAATCAGTGAGCAACACGTGAACACAGACTTGTGACAATAATTTCCCGTGAAAATATGCGTGGGTTTCAGCTTTAACTAAACCATAGGAGAAACGTAAATAAACGATAGGAAAATGAAGTTGAAAACTATTAATTGAAAATATTGAACAGAAGAAGATAAATCTAAAAAAAAATCACTGTTAGAGTTTTCAACAGCTGCAACCACAACCCTTAGTAGGAGTAGTCGGTGTTCTGGAATAAAAATACTAAAAAACGCAAAATTAATGGATTGGAGATACCGAGGAGGGCTGCGATGTCGAGTAATGATTGAAGTAAGTAATGTAAATGAATTCTTAAAATAGATATTTGATAGATAGAAGTATTTTAACCGCTGATGATGGGAAAATGGACTACTATGTAGATGGTGTACGAAATACGATTAATTGACAATCTAAGCTCACATCTATCTCCGCAATTGATTAACGACAGATACAGTAGCGCTGCGCTTGAGCGATAGTGGAAGCAACGAATAGAAAAATTAGCAAATACACACACCTTTCTTCTGGGGTTGGAATCATCGCTATAAAATAAGATCGGAGAATTTACCTTTGAGTGGCAGATGACGCTTTTGTACCTGTATGATAGCGGATGTATGAGAAAACAGAAGTCTTCTTGAAATGTTGTCTTCGATAAAAGGCATGCAGTATTTATTATGTTTCACCCCTTGAACAGATTTTTAAATGATTTTTCAATTTTTATGTTTGCTAAATTTTTGAACAAAGTTTGGAGAAAAATGAACTGCGACTAGAAAATTGCCTCATGAAGGTTTTGTGCGAAAATATTCACATTAAATACTGAACTGACATTCCATTTGTTGCAATGAAATCCACCCTTGCATTTCATGTTCATGCCATTTAGTTTTGAATATTCCAGGATAAGCCGAAGGACGCTTGAAATACATTGGATGATCGTGTAGTTTAATGGTCATCTATACGGCAGCTATTTGCATAACAATTGGGTTCTTTAATGGTATTGAGGTAAATGTATATTCGGCAGTATGTCAAATACAGATCATCATTTTCAAATGAGTATGAACTGTAATCTGCCTCATCATTCACTGCCTCGTGAGGTAAACGAGTCACTGATAGCCGAACACTCAGTCAGTAACTCAGTCAGCACGTTTATTCTTCCGTGATGGTACCCAATACATGTTTTGCCTCATCCTTTACAGTTTGGTCCAAACGGTCTGCACAGAGCAATGGATTGAATATCGCAGTTTTTTCTACTCTTTATTTCTCCTAATTCAAAATAAATTACATTTCCTTTCAACATTTTCAACCTAGGTGCTCCAGCTACACACTTAGAAATTATCGCCGACTTCGGTAATTTTTACCGAAATCTGAACAGCTGAACCAAAGATGAATACTACCAAAGATGAATACTAAGATGAAACTGTCGGAAGAAAAACTTTCTATTTTAGTGTCCTCTTTCACGGTCCCTTTCATCCATTGAATACCCCTTGTATTCAAGGTAATTTTGTGGTTTTGCTGCCCCCTCGGTAGAGATGAAATTTTGCGCTCATTTTTATCAAAACAAACACACCAAAATCAGAGGTGTCCCGTTTTTTAATTACTCGATTAACAACTAATCGATTTTTTTTTTGTTTGCTGTTCTGCCATTTTTCCACCAATGAGAGTGCAGCACTTGTTTGAAACGATCGGTGATGATCCTCTGGAGAAGTTAATGCTTATATCGACATGATTTAACCGATTGCAAATATTTTACTTTTTGGTTTGTTAATCGATTAATCGATAATTCGAATGAAAATCGGCCCGCACTAGATGAATGTGAAACGTCATTTCATATATATGGACCGTACATAAATAATGATACAATTTGAAAGGGACCGGGGCTAATCACAAATTACGTCCACACGGTAACTGAAATAAACACGAGTGTTCACCGGTTGATGAAACTGTCCGAAGAAAAACTTTCTATTTTAGTGTCCTCTTTCACGGTTCCTTTCATCCAATGCAAGGTAATTTTGTGGTTTTGATGCTCCCTCGGTAGAGATGAAATTTTGCGCACTTTTTTTTATCAAAACAATCACACCAAAATCAGAGGTGTCCCATTTTTTAATTACTCGATTAAAAACTAATCGATTATTTTTTATTCGCTGTGCTGCCATTTTTCCACCAGTGAGAGTGCAGCACATGTTTGAAACGATCGGTGATGATCCTCTGGAGATGTTAATACTTATATCGGCATGATATAACCGATTACACATATTTTACTTTTCGTTTCGTTAATCGATTAATCGATTATTCGCATGAAAATCGGCCATCACTAGATGAATGTGAAACGTCATTTCAACACGAGTGTTCACCGGCTGGCTGAACTGTTCGGTAAAATTTATGCAATTCAATTCAATTGCTTTTCAGCTACTTTGAAACTAAATCTCCACTAAAATGACAAGATTTGATCATTTAAACAAGGTTAAGTTTGACAGATAAAATCAGGGGTTCGTGGATTTCCCCATGCTTCGAGGGGTGCAACGATTAGCTTGGGACCGAAGAGAGTACCAGAGCTGAGCTAACAAGTTGAGCACGTTTCTTCGGGTCCTTCTGGTCTTATAGTTACCTCTATGGTTATACCAACCGGTGGAAACTAACGATTTTAAATTGGCTCATTACTTGACTAGCCGATTAACGTTCCCCATTCTAGTCGAAATTCTAGTACTACACCATGTTTGTTTTGATTCGCTATGGAAGTTTGACAGATACAATGAGAGGTTCGTGGATTTTCCTATGTTTCGAGGGGTGCATCGATTAGCTTCCCTAATAAAAAATAACCATAAACGAACGATCACCCAAATAATTGAACTATTCCACAAATGGTTTGGATGATACCCAGAACACGTCGTTAAGCAAATTAACCATACAATTTTTATTAGGGTTGGAACCGAAGCCAGAGCTGAGCCAAAAAGTTGAGCACGTACCTTTGGGACCTTCTAGACTTAGAGTTATCTCTGTGGTTATACCAACAATCAATACGAAACTAACGATTTTAAATTGGCTCACCACTTTAGTAGCCTATTGGTCCCAAGCAAACGATTAACGTACCCTATTCTAGTCGAAATTCTATTACTACACAATGTTTGTTTTGATTCGCTATGAAAGTTTGACAGATAACATCAGGGGTGTGTGGATTCATGCAGAACATGCAGGGGTGAGTGAAATAGCTTGGGACTGCTTGGGACCGTTGTTCTGGTACTGAGTGAGCCAAAAATAATAATGATTTTCTTCGGGACCCAGTGGTCTTAGAGTTACCTCTATGGTATTACTCCATCACTATTGAGAAATGATGAAGTATTCGATTTTTTTACAGTTGCCACTCTTGCATTTATCGCAAGGATCCGACTCTAATTGAAAGGTCCCGGTGTTAAAACACCCTCCAAAGGCGCGCCCCTTTGTCAGTCAAAATTGAATTCCTTAGCAACAAAATTAAGGTATGACACCGATAATGACCATGCATCAGAACCCTAGTCTTAACCACTTCAAACTAGGGAACAACGAAGAGAAGATTAGGAATCACATAGATGAAGACAACTAACTCATTTTTTTTGCCTTGTTTCAAGATCATCCTCGGTAGACAAAGCCGAGTCTTGTCACTATCAACAAGGCATAAAAAGTAACAAGGACTAAGATGTGTTCCTTGGATTACTGAAAAATCCTGTTCCCCTAGTTTGAAGTAGTCCGGACTAGGAATCGGTGGTAGATCTTACATCCCGTAACGTACCACGAAAAGGTGATTTACCCACGTTACGGGGCAAAATAAGGGGATAGTGGATTTTCCTATGTTTCGAGGGGTGATTCGATTAGCTTGGGACCGAAGATAGTACCAGAGCTGAGCCAAAAAGTTGAGCACGTTTCTTCGGACATCTATTGTATAAAATGTCCACTTTAAGTCTGATATTTGGCGTTAAGCATATCCAACTATGTAAATTGTTAACTTTACGCATGAGAAGTAATAAAAACATGATTAGTCAAAGTGCAATAATTGATGTTAATTTTGTAAACCACATTTGGAGACATTTGCTAAAACATTGAAATAGTCAAAATTTTTGGTACATATGCCTTGCAAAGCTAAAAACACTTTGTTTCTCATCAATTATGTTGATAATTTGCGTTAATTCATTGAAACGCAAAAATACTCCAATATGAATGATTTCCAAAACTAATTTTCATGCTAGATGAACATGCAAGGATACCTGAATACCTACATTTAAAAACTATTGCAAATTACTTTCATCTTATCGAATTATTTAGCAAAACTGTTTGAATCTGATTCATTTCTTTGAAATCTTCACGACTATGTTTAGCTTTTTTCGTACCACTACGCCAACATTGTAGCGAATATATACGTGTATTTTAATATACTTTGCGCACAGCTGTTTGTTTTGCTCAATAATTGAGAAATATTATGCATTCAACGAATAAAACAGAAGCAAAGAGAATACGAACGAAATCAGTGCGATCCAGCAAACAAGTTGAGTTGGTAAAAGCTGAATAAGCTATTTTTCAGCTGAAAAAGCATATTTTTGCCAGGATTAAGATGGGGACTCGCACTGTTCGTTTCTTATGTTGTGTGCGTGTGAGTGAGTATTAGGGTGGGTCAACTTAACAAACCCATGCTCCCTACCGCTTGTTCAATCTGTATTGAGGTACACCTGTTTCGTCGATTTTTCCTTTTAATTCTACTACTTTTGTATCACTTTCAATTTCAATAATAAACCTGAAAACTTGAAAACATACCCTGATAATTTCAGAGAAATCGGTGATCATCTGTAGATTTTTGAAATAATTTCTGATCATACTGGTATCATAAGAGAACATCTGAGAGACGCTGTTTGAATTCCTACAAAGATCTTCAAAATAAAACCTGATCAGCCTGAAGACTTTTCTTACCCCAGTAGACCTGGGTTCAATCTCAGTCGGCGCCGCCGGGATATTCTGAGGCATCTCTGATCACGCCGGTAGTAAAGCCGTTGGTCCCCGGTTCATGAGTTGATGGGTCGATAAGTAGGGTCCAGGTGTGGGAGCTGCCTCCCTGGCGCCGGTAGCATTGGTGCTTAGCTCAGAAAACAAAATCAACTTAAAACAAATCAAGAGAAAGAATACATCCTGAAACAAAGTTCCCTAAAATTCTTTCCAGAAATCTATAAAAATTCTATCTACAACTTGAGGCAAGTTTCTCCTAGAACTGAAAGAAAGTTCTTTCCAAAAATTCAGAAAACTCTTTCCCAGACCTCCAGGCAGCTTTTTCTCAAAAAACTAGGGATGTTCTTCCAGAATATCGAGGAAATTCTTCCCCAAAATTCAGAAAAGCTCTTTTGAAAACTTCAAACAAGTTCTTCCCAGAACTTTAGATATATTATTTCCAAAACTTCAGAAAAGTCTTTCTCAGAACTACAGAAAATTAATTTAAAAAAATTTCAAAGAAGTTCTTCCCAGAACTATAGATATGTTCTTTCCAAAACTCCTTCCCAGAATTACAGAAAAGTTCTTCGGAAAACTATAAAAAGATCCTCTCAGAACTTCAGAAATGCTCTTCCCAGAGCCCCAGGGACTTTAGGATCTTTTTCCCCTGAACCTGTTGTGTTTTTCCCCTGAACGGATGTTCTTCCTAGTACTTTAGGGAAGTTCCCAACTAACATTTTCAGCTTTATAAGCCAACTTTTCCAGCGTTGTGCTGTAAAGTAGCTGAAAAGAAGCTACAAGCAGAAGCTAGCAAAATAGTTTTGGAGAGCGTTTACTCGCCAGATTTGCTTGTATAGGGGTTGAGTTGAGTAAAGGTTTCCTCATATCGTATAACGTTTGAATACAGCTTGAGGCTGTATAAATGAAATGAGTACAGCGATTACATTGTGAAAATTGTTAGTTGGGATTGATCCCAGAACCAGAACGCAAGTCCATTTTACAAGTTCAGGTAATTACTTCCCACAATTCCAGGGCAGTTCTTCCCAGAACACAAGAAGAAGTTTTTCCAAGAACTTTAAAAAAATTTCAAAGAACTTAAAGGAAATATTTGCTAGAACTTTAGAGAAAAAAAATCCACGGAAAAATTCCGGGAAATTCTTCTCAGAACTTACGGGAAGCTAATCTCAGAACTTGAGGAAAGTTCATTCCAGAGCTTGAGGAAAGTTTATCCCAGAACTTGAGAGAATATCTACTCAAAGCTTGAGGAAGTTCTTCTCAAAACTTTAGAGAAGTTCATCTCAGAACAACAGAAACCCAAGCAGCACAAAGCTGCGGCAATATCATGCAATCAGTCACATCAGTTGCCTCAACCGTTTTGCACCACGTGTGCTGCTGGGGAAAATTCTTCGCAGAACTTCAGAAAAGTTCCTCACAAAACTTCACAAAAATTCTTCCTAAAATTTCAAGGATGTCCTTCCCAGAACATGAGGGAAGTGCTTCCCAGAACTTGAGGGAAGTTTATCCCAGAACACGAGTGAAGTTCTTCCAAAAAATTCGGGGAATTTCTTCCCAGAACTTCAGGAAAGTTCATCCCAGAATATGAGGGAAGTTCTTCCCAGAACTCCAAGGAACTTCTACCCAATACTTCTGGGATGAACTTTTCTGAAGTTCTGGCAAGTTCATCTACGAACTCTAGAAAAGTTCTTCCATGAACATCCCAACTAACATTTTTCACTATGTAAACGATTTATACAGCCTCAAGCTGTATTCAAATGCTATACGATATGAGGTAACCTTTACTCAACCTCTATACAAGCAAATCTGGCGAACTTAGTCAGCTACTTATGGCTGTTGGGACGTTTGTGAAAAGTCCTATTGCATATCCATTTACGCTTCTATACAGCTGTTAGTCTGTTGTTTACTTGTGTGTGAACTTGAAAGGCGTTTATTCAACCTTTTCCTGATTATCCAATAATCACTACACAAGCATTATCTTGAAGCCGGGCTAAATATTGTTTGCGCTTTCTTTGTGGAGAAATTCATTGATTTTAATTTAGCTGCGAATCAAATTATCCGAAATTAGTTATGAGCACACCCACCAAATTGTTACCCTGCACCGGAACCTGGACTCACACTCAAGACGACCGCATTGACAAACCATGCCACTACCAAATTCGCTAAGCAAACACTTTGAACTTACGTAAACAAATCTACATGACCTTCTACAACAAGATTGCTGAGTAGAGGCTTTATAATAGTGCACAGGAAGCACTTTTCTCGACTAGTTAGTTCAGCTTTGTAAAGGAGCGGAGTAAAAGCTATAAAACTGCACACGTCTAAAAATAAACCTAGTTGACTATAAAAATGCTTCCAAAGTAGTGCTAACACAGTTTATTAGCTGAGTGCAGGTTGTGTAGTAGTTGAAAAAACACTTTTGATGTTTATGTTATTCAGCAAGAGTGGTTGGTTGTGTAGAAGCCATCAAATGAGTAATATATTCACTTTATTAGCTTTGTTTTGCAGCTACAAGTTGAAAGATGAATAATATTTGCATAGAAGTGACATTAGCGTTTATTGGCTGCTGTTATTCAGTACGTCTGACAAATTGAATAATGGTTGTGGTAAAGTTGAGTAAACGTTCTCCATTTTGCAAGCTTCTGCTTGTAACTGTATCTGCAGCTTTTTTTCAGCTAATTTACAGCACCAAGCTCGAAAAGTCAGCTTAGAAAGCTGAAATTGTTAGTTGGGATGAGGAAAGTTCTTCCCATATCTCCAGGGAAGCTCTTCCCAGAACTTTTGAACTTCAAATGCATTGTGCATTTTACAATAAATTAATGGTAATAACAAGTGATGAACTGCCACTACTCTATTGACTTCAAAAAATTCTTCAGCGCTCATTTTTCATTCAATTGAAAAGAAAATTTGGGAAATTTTCTATGACGATCTCCAAATAGTAGTCATTACCTACCTCGGTCATTACTTCTCTCACTTTGCAACCTTACTCGATTCCCACAGTGGGTTCAGATTATTGGCTTATTGTGAACAAAACATATCGGCTTTATGATAGGAATCAACTGAGAAAAAATCCACAAAAGACGCACACATTGGAAATTGTATTTAGTGAAAACAAGAAAAGAATGTATTGTAACTATCCAACGGTAACCATACCCTTATAGGACAAACTAAAACTAGAATATTTCTAGTGTAAAACCGTAGTTGCTATCACCTTCTGATATAGGAACTTACACAACACACACACATACAACACAAACACACAAATCTAATAGCGAAAATGATAGATTTTATGTATTTCTTCATATACAACAGGAACAAATTCATGTTTAAGGTTAATGAAAGCCTAGAAATAAGTTGTAAAGAGTAAAAAGAATATATAATAATTGAGCTAATGGTCAATAAGGAAGCTATATTAAACAAAAATCCATACTGTAACGACGCAGAAACTAATGTGCTTTTGATATTGGAAGTATATAGGATGATGACTTATACCAAATAAAATAAACGCTATTATCTGTTATACAGAATGATTAATGTTACGAGAACGACAGCTGAATGTATCTACAAAACTGAATCATGAATTCCCACACATGTATGTAGGGGAGCAGAAACTGTTTGCGAGTAATGAGTAAATTTGATATCAAACAAGTTCGATTGAACAACAACATAATCCGGAACGCTTTTTAGCAAATCAAGCGCTACACTGACACATGAATGCCATAGAATAACGAGACAGCAGCTGAATAAAATTACAAGCAAAAAAATAATAATTTTCTATGACAACCAAAACCGACAAATTATGAACCACATGTGCAATAGCAAAACGAAATGTTGAAAATAGCAGTTTTACCGTAACAATACGCTAAGTTGCAGCCTTTTTATTGTATACCATTCCGTGCACTAAATGCACTTTACAAAATATAATGAAATCCCTGTTTGAGATATTGGTTGCTCAAGCTTTATGTTCTGTTAACAAATAAGGAAACAATGATTCAAATGATGATAAATAATTAACTAAAACATATATAACTATAGTGTTCAAACTATTTCCAAGATAACGGAGACAATATAAGTAGGAGTTTAATCTCTTCAAGTGTTAAGTGAAAACCAAACGGAAAACATTGACAATACCTAGTAGACAGAATACTAACAACATAAAGGACAATAATTATCCTATAGTATATTGATGCTGCAAGCAAACATGTTTAAAAGTAAAACCTACCGACATTGGTCAATTCTGGATGCAAATTAGATATTTGTTCCACTGGGACAGGAGATTTACCCTCCCATATCTTGAGTGTGTATGTGTGTTTTTGATACTCCCTTCTCCCCCCGTTGTAGAAGCATCCCAGGGCTCTGCATTATTTTCGATTTGTACACACTTGCGAAATGGGGCGCTTTAGTAGTAGCCACGACAACCTGCCAAAGCAGAGTCTTTATGAATAATGGTTTTCATATTGCAAGTAAATAAGATTTAATAAGTAAACGACAATACACGATATATCATCGGTAAACTGGGCTCTTGTTCAATGCGGACTTTTTAGAACTCGGGTTGAGACATTCCATTTAAAGAAAAAAAAAAACAGATTTTTACACATTACCAGCAAGAAAGATCCCCGCATGGGAGAAGAGCCCAGTGCGCCGGACTAAAACGGCATAATTTTTAGGATGGATATAAACTGAAACATATTATAGGAGGAAATATTTTGTAACAATTTGAGGATAGCGAATAAACAAAAATACCTTCAGAAGGATAAAGTAACTATTGCTGATTAGCAGATCGATGTATTTAATGTTGAACTAAAAAAACAACAACCAAAAGTGCAGAAATTATAGAAGACAGAATAAAGAAGGACGAGTAGAAAGCTTTTTATGTAAGAAAAGGAGTAAATGTAAAGTGGTTCAATAGATCCGAAATGCCTTTCATTGCCCATAAAAGCATAACAGTCACATATACGATTTCCTATTATCTTAGTTTATAAACTTTCAACGAAATTTCACGGTTTCTTCACCAGTCGTTCCCTAAACATGCCGAGTCTCATTTGCTACTTTCGGATGAGTTATACCAACAATCAATACGAAACTAACGATTTCAAATTGGCTCACTACTTAACTAGCCTATTGGTCCCAAGCAAATCGATTAACGTACCCCATTCTAGTATAAATTCCAGTACTACACTATGTTTGTTTTCATTCGCTATGAAAGTTTGACAGATAAAATGAGGGGTTAGTGGATTTTCCTAAGTTTCGAGGGGTGAGTCGATTAGCTTGGGACCGAAGATAGTACCAGAGCTGAGCCAAAAAGTTGAGCTCGTTTCTTCGGGACCTTCTGGTCTTAGAGTTACCTCTATGGTTATACCAACAATCAATACGAAACTAACGATTTTAAATTGGCTCACCACTTTAGTAGCCTATTGGTCCCAAGCAAACGATTAACGTACCCTATTCTAGTCGAAATTCTAGTACTACGCAATGTTTGTTTTGATTCGCTATGAAAGTTTGACAGATAAAATGAGGGGTTATTGGTTTTTCCTATGTTTCGAGGGGTGATTCGACAAGCTTGGGACCGAAGATAGTACCAGAGGTGAGCCAAAAAGTTGAGCACGTTTCTTCGGGACCTACTTGTCTTAGAGTTATCTCTATGGTTATACCCCGTTCACATTACACCGTATATCACGTGATATACGCTGTCTTGCAATGAGCACTCATACATCTAGTTTTCACTGGAAATCATATGTATGAGTGCTCATTGAAAGACAGCCTATATTACGTGATATAGGCTGTAATGTGAACGGGGTATTACATGTTTAGCCACAACGCATTCCAAATGCCACTAAAAAACGAAGCTCAAAATTGCTTGCACCCATCATTTTCTTTTCGGAAACTTGGCGGGAGTCAAAATGGCCAAATTCCAGCACAAACTTGGTATTCAAAATTCTTGTTTTCTCCATACATTTTCGGAAAGAAAAATATATTAGAATCTTTTTACTTATGGTTTGAGAACTTTAACGGTAATGGTTATGGTATTCAGTAAGGTCCATGCATGGTGTTCACGCCGCACGTAAACTGCTTAAAATGATACTTGTTTTGACCATCATGGGAACCCGCCATAGCCCATAGTGCAGAAAGGCAGATTCTCTCCTTGCTACCTTACTTGAGATTCCACGTTATCGTATCATCTATACCAAAACAGCTGATAGCAGTCGATTCTGCAAAACAATACTAGACCAACAATTGAAATAGGCGGAACAACCAAACGTAAACAATGACTTTAAACGAGAATCAAAGCACATCCAAGATATCTAACATCATCATCTGATAAAGCAAACTTCCTTTATCGAATGGCATTGTTAGTTTGTGTGTGGGAGTGTTTTGATTCTCGAGAATTTTGTGCTTAAAGCCATTGTTTACGTTTGGTTGTTGCGCCTATTTCAATTGTTGGTCTAGAATAGTTTTTTTTAATATTATTTTGAGCTTCTCCACTATTCTTCACTTATTCAACACCAGATCTCATATGATCATACGGGGCAGACTGGAGGCCATTGTCCTATCTATACCCACGGTATCCAAGGAATATATACACTCAGGTCTTTTTTACACGGAGGATATGTACCGTGTAAAAAAAACCTACCGAGATTTTGATTTTTCACATGCTTAAATGTTTTTTTTTAAATTGGATTTTGATGCCATTTGTAATTATAGCATGCTATGGTCCATATAGACATATTTAAAAAATTTCTGTATTTACACCAAAATTTGTGATTTTTTTTAAATATGCCATTTGATTACCTATAGCTTGAAACGGATAATGTGATTGTAATCAAGTCAATAGGTGTTGCAAAGATGTTTGCCGAGGAAAATCTTATCATTGGATGGCGATTATAATAGTAGGATTTTCTAGTTAACATGGAGTAGTGACACAATTTATCATAGTGATGATACAAACGGTTATTGAACACGGTTATTTAGCACTCCATTACAAACATTTTGGCAGATTGCATAGACACGAAAAATATCATAGATGGGGGTTATTCCACTTTTGCCACTGTTGTCGTGGTGACGCGTTTCTCCATTTGATTAGCACAGAGAGTCACATCACCACGACATGACTTTTCTCACTTCACTAGTGACAAAAGTCGCTTTGACTCTCGGAATAACCCCCAAAGACTACGGCTTTTTGATTCAAAGACTGTATTGTCTGAAAACTGATCGAAGATTTTACTGATAGGACTTTTTCTCTTCTTTCGCACATGCACCGTACCATCACAATTCAGTCGCGATTTCTGAGGGTAATGTCAAGGAATTTAATAATTTATAATAAAATTTTACAATAATAAAAAAATTAAAGTAAAACCTTTCCTCTTAGTTTATACCGGGATTGATATATTTGTTCACTTCGAATTGCAGCTCACTCACGATTTCAGATTTGTGGTGTGGCAATAAAATGTTGAAATTTATAATTTATAATCAAGCAGTTTTGGCGTGACTTTCTACCAGCGATTTCACAAAACTGGACCAACTAATTTCTATTTTTTCATGAAACGCACAAATTTTGGCTACTTTTCTTGAGGTTCCAGAAAAATAATCTCAAAATAATGTTTTATTTCAAAGTTCAAGTGGTAGTAAACGTCATTTTAACTACTCAAATGAAGTAGTTAATTGAAAGAACACACCGTTTGCCGAAAACTTCAGGCGACCCGTCATAAAGCACACCAAATACGAACTCGTTTTTCTACCAGGCCTTCTCCGGATCATTTCGGAAATACATATTCCTGATTTTTCAACTTTGTTGTCCTACCATTGTTCTGAGACTACGCTTATAAGAGAAATTCAGGTAATTCATGCTGAAAAGAAAAACACATGGATTATTGAGTATTTGTTGCAAGAATACAAAACCAGAATAAATGATTACTCTGACAGCTTATGTTCGTTTATATTGATTTAATTTTATTTTTTTTACGAATGCGAGACTACTATGATTACTTTTGAGTAATTATGAGTTATACCCCTAGGGGCAAGCCAGCTGTACTCCGAGCTAATATTTTTATATCGAGTAAATTTGAGTTACTCATAATTACTCAAAAGTGATCAAAGTAGTCCTATGTTAACAAGTGGAATCAGGGCAACTGTCATCAGTTTGAATAAACATCGACGGCAACCCAACGAGTGCTTGTGACGAGGTTACGGAACCGATTTTGGAGATGGTTGATAATACAGTTTCTATCGTAAAAGCAAGGCTGCTTCTAGTATACCGTCGATTAAAGCGAAATAGCATAAAGCTAAATTTCTTCAAGTCAGTACTCATAGATGTGCGACTAGAAGACTCATTTATAATCTGAAAATAGAATGGAACAATTACACGATAAATGACAAAACTTGAGAGAGATGATGATATTTAGATGATATTGTTTGACATCTGGGAAATGAGCATAACAAAAACATGGTTGCTGAGTCTGCTTGTATTGAATTTTGAATAACTCGAGCTACTCAAAGTTACTCAAAATTAACTCGGTTTTAACTCATGATCAAAAGCTGTCTTGCCCCTAGTTATACCCCATTCACATTACAGCCTATATCACGTAATATAGGCTGTCTTGCAATTAGCACTCATACATAGGATTTCCAGTGAAAACTAGAACAAATTTACTCGCTGTGAAAATATTAGTTCTGAGTGCAGCCGTCTTGCCCCTAGGTAATGGTTCTTAACTACCCATTATTTGTAAGGTTCACTTCCATAATACATAACGTTTAAACTATATCACAGATGGAGACGAACCAGCCCAATGCTGAAAGTCACCTTAATAAAGATATAAAAGAAAAACTATCACACAAACCTATCATGTAAAGTTCCATAACCATTTCAGCTTAAGTTTAGCAGGGATTATAAACAATGTTTAACTATTTTCGGTAAGGTCAAGATAAGGTTCGCGTTTGTGCGGAAGGCGCATTCCCGTTGCAACACTACTTTTACAAAAAAAGGAAGAACAGTATATAATATGAGATCAAAGTAACCCTAAATTGAGTGTGTTACTTTTAGCGTATCCTGATGTTTACATCAGAACGCAGCCACTGCACCGATCGACGAGTTGACCCCCACCCCCGTACAAACCAAACAATTTACTTTCTTTTGTTACAATAAAACGTTTTTTTTTTTCTTCAATTTAAAGAAGATCCAGTTTAATCTACAACATTTGACAGGAAATTAATCAACTTAATTTATTTGTCCGGAATAGCTTCCAATCCCTAGAATTAAAAAGAAATAGTTTCAAATCATATTAACGTATGCACTACCGAATACGGGAATACGGTTATCGTTCAGGTTCAACCGAGGTCGGGTGTACAAAGAATCGTATGTTTTTGAAAACTGGCCCGGAACTTAGGTTGAACCGGAATAAAAAAAAAACAAATTCTATCTAGGATACTCACATTGCCCTTGTAGGGATTGCCAGTGAGTCGCATGTCCCGAACGTACATGACGCGTTCCCATCTCTGATCGGTGTTGCGCCGGTAAGCCTGCCGAGAGGAACTTCGTTATTATTCATACTATATATATTTCAACCACCATCGGTCTAACAACAAGCTGTTATGTAAACCACGGGCAACCTCGTAGATCTTCGAACCAGTAGTGTACAGTCGTTCCACTTACATTATCCAGAGCGAGCACATGCAGCCCATACAGGGCAAAACCAGGAACGGACAGTATGGCAGTGATGATGCCGAATGAGGGCAGGATTTCGAACCACATTGTTTACTTCTACCTGCAAATTCACAAAATAATGTCCTCCACCGAAAAAGTGACTGCAAAAGTCAATGAAGGACCAGACGGACTCCGAAAAGACTGCAAAACGGAATGACAACCAGAGCTGCCAGGTGGTTTTATAAAAAATCTGTATCCACTCTATTAAAAAATCTGTATTTTCTGTATTGACGATTTTTTTTTTCTTAATTAATCATGTTTTGTTGTTTTACAAATACAGTGCATACAAAATAACCATAAAAAGTGCTTAACCACCTATTCGGGCTATCGTACTAACCATACGGGATATAATTGCGCCATTTGTGATATCGTCCGTACATATTTATAAGAGTGATATAAAGCCGTTTGAAAATGTATGGAGATTTTAGTTTCTATTCATTATCTTCCTGATAAGCAGTTTTAAATGCAAAAAAGTGCACGAGTTCATTACTATTTGATATTTTTAATATAGATGAATACAATTAATTACATCATTTGTGTGGTAGTTACACCGAAAAGTCGAGAGATGTCGCCCCGCCAGTGCTGGTAAAATCATTTTTGCAGTATGGAGAATATCAGAAAATCCGCAATTTCTTACGAAATACATTTTCAATGCAAGTTAAATGTTTCTTGTATTTAATATACATGCTTATATTGGAAATATTCAATTAATACTGTAAATCCCCATACAATCAAAAAAGTTATTTTGTTTTTATAAATTTTGATTTTTTTTTCTCAAGCATTTTATAAAAATCTGTATAAATCTGTATTGTAATTTAAAAAATCTGTGATAAATCTGTATTCTGTATCGGGTCTGTATTAAGATTAAAAAATCTGTATAATACAGATAAATCTGTATTAATGGCAGCGCTGATGACAACAGTACATTTGACAGCTGTCTGAAGTAGGGGTGAAATGGATTCAAACGAGCAAGTCGAGCAACTTGCACAAAGGATGAATTTAGAATGAACACTGATGAAAAATGCTATATCTTGCTTGCAATCTATATAAAATTAAACGGCCAGGTTACACGGAAGGGAATAATCTGCTTTGATCGATTCTCTTCATCGACTTTCTCTTTTCATAACCACTGCTATGCAAACAGATTTCGCGCTAATTATACCATCTAGTTTGATAAAGGAGGATCTTTTCTAGCGCCCAAAATGTCAAATACAAAAGGGAAAGCTTTTGCAGCTGAGTTATTGATGAAAGAGAAAGTCGATGAAGAGAATCGATCAAAGCAGATAGGACCATTTGAAATGTTCATCGAGAATTGTGCAGTAGAAACCAAGGTTGCAAAGACTCATTTCAGCTAAAATAATGTTTTTCGGAATAATAAAACCAAAAGATGGTATGATGGCATGTTTTACTTGTAACTTACAAGAAGAGGTTACAAAGTATACGTTGGAAACATAAAACCTGTAAATTTGGCTTTCTATGAGTCACAATCAGCGATTTGCTGATCGCTGAGTGAGTGAGTGAGTGAGTGAGTGAGTTTGTGAAAAATCGCTGATTGTGACTCTCATGAAGTGACATAAACAGGTTTAATATGTCAAACACATTCTTTGCAACCTCTTCTTGTATCCTACCAATTCAAAATTTGATCATGGCATCTAATTATTTCATAATTTAGAAAAACATTGTTTTAGCTGAAATGAGTCTTTGCAACCTTGGTAGAAACTACAATAAGGTAAATTTTGCACCGCCGGGGTTCTCTAACAAAAATGTTATGGTTAATTTTCTTAACGACGTATGTGAGGTATCATCCAAACCATTTGTGGAATAGTTCAACCATTTATATTATCGTTCGTTTATGGTATATTTTATTATGGTTAACCACAATCGAATGACAGTTCAGTGCTACTGTTTTCGTGGACTTGGTCGATTTTTCTTGCGCCGGCGCCGGTGGTGTAGTGGTAAACGTGACTGCTTTCTAACACCTTGATGGGTCTGGGCTCAATCCCAGCCGAGGTCGGTGGGATTTTTCTGAGGCATAAAAATCTCTGATCACGTCTTCCTTCGGAAGGGAAGTAAAGCCGTTGGTCCCGGCCCATGTGTGTTGAATGGGTGCGATATCCTACGCAGGTGTGGAAGCTGCTTTCCTGCACATTCGATTGTCATCAATGGATGGCAATCGATGTCCGTCGGTCAGGGTTGCTTCCACTCACTTGCTATAAAAAATTGTTTTTCGGAATAATTAAATCATTAAGCCTGGTACGCAGCTGAAAAGTAATGACGTTTTTACGTGCTACGGGATAGGACACGGAATGCTAAAGAAATTTCTTTTCCTTAGCATTTCTTGACCCAGTACGCAGTTCAAAAGAAATCGGTAAAGGAAAGATCGATTACATTAGTATCGTGATCGACATGAAGGTGGCGCATTCTGAATGCAATTTCACTTTCCTTGCGGAATAATGGTCTGATCAATTATTCCGTTAGGTAATGTTGGTGTTTATTGCAAAACTGATGTTTTGGATGCATTTAAACAACAGAAACACTAATAAGTGTTGATTTTACAATTTGACCACATCTCCCTATAATCTCAAAATTTAGCAGACTATAGCTGTCAAATTTTCTTTTGGGAAAAATCCACAAAAATTACTTTTCCGTTTTCTTTTCAGCTGCGTACCAGGCTTTAGATGTTATAATGGTAATTAGTACTTGTAAGCAGGGTTGCTTCCACTCACTTGCTATAAAAAATTGTTTTTCGGAATAATTAAATCATTAGATGTTATAATGGTAATTAGTACTTGTAAGTTACAAGAAGGGGTCGTGGAGTATGTCTTTGGCATATAAAACCTGTAAATATTGCTTTTAGTGCGTCACAATCAGCGATTTGACGATTCGTGAGCGCTCACTCTGAGTGAACGCTCACGAATCATAAGATTGCTGATTGTGACGCTCTGAAAGCGAAATTGACAGGTATTATGAGACAACCACATACGTCACGACCTCTTCTTGTAACTTACAAGTACTAATTAACATTATAACATCTAATGACTTAATAATTCTGAAAAACGATTTTTTATAGCAAGTGAGTGGAAGCAACCCTGCCGTTGGTGATTGGCACTAGATTGCGGAACAGAGACCGACGTTAAATAAAGGAAAGAAGAAGAAGATTTTTCTTGTGTAGAGTTTCTAGATAATTTTTCAGACCGCAGTGAGATGTCAACCACTCTTCTGAAATGTCCGCGAGCAGCATCGTCTCCAAGTCCTTTTCGTCTGACCAATGAAGATATCATTACAATCTGGGGTGGACAAGAGATTTTGTAGGCACCGGCTTTTCCTAAGATATTTATTGCATCTTTTGTTGATCCTAACAATGACTCCAACTGATTTGTCCTGTTGCTGAATACTAAATTTGGCCAAAACTTCTAAACTTCGAACTCAATGGTTTGATAATGGTTTTGTCGAAATTCACCGCTACCCGTTTTAAACCTTCAGTTACTGGTGTAAGAGTTGTCAAAGTACGCCTATAATTATTGTTGTTTTACCGATAACTGCCTGAATTGTTTTTTCTTGATACCCATTAGGTCTAGAGATTTAAAAAAAAAATGTAAGCTATTTCCTTTGATTTGCCTGTATCGCTCGGAGAAAGAGTTTGCATCCTGTGAACCATGTGGTAAAAAGCGTCCATTTTGTGTTGATGGGAATGGTTTGAAGAGCTTGATATTACTCTGTTTGTATTTGTTGGTTTCCTATAGATTTCAAATTTGAACGTTTGACGTTTCCCTGATGATGATCGCTAAAAGACTGAAAGCCGATAAAATTTATTTACAAAACAGTCCACAAGTCGATAGCATTAGTATAATTGATGAAAAGATCTAAGAAAGGAAGTTTGCCGTCTTTCTCTTCTTGGTGAGTAAATTTGAAGTCCTTATGACCTTACGGCCGAAATTTTTTTTTATTTTCGATAAATCTTCCTTCTTGACAATTCTAAAAATGTCATCCACGTACCTATACCAACACTTGGGCAACAAATTCCTATCCTCCAGAATATTTTCTAGGTTACTGTGTTACCTGACTTCTAACGAATATACGTTGTAAATATACGAGTACCCCGAGTACAACGTATAGTTCGTCTAATTTTACATTGCAAATGCTATGCAAAATTAGACGAGTCATACGTTGTATTCGGAATACTCGTAAACAACGCATCCTCGTTATAACATCTGACACAGTAGCTATGAACAATTCACATAAAAATGGGGAAAGCGGATTGCACATAGTAGCACCTTTAGTTTGTTTATAAAAATTTCATCTGAAAATGAAATAAGTTTCCTCCATACAAAGACAAGTAAGCTTGAGATATGACCAAACTTTGTTTTTCCAAGTAGAATCCTCACGTTGCTTCAGAAGCCAGTCCTCTAAAAGGCAGATGGCTTTCTTTACTGGTACACTCGGCAAAAGTGCAGTGACATCAAATAAAACCATGACTCCATTTTCCCGAATCTCTCCTGATGCCTGAAGTTGATTTGTGAATTCCTGTGTGCTGTTAACTGAGCGAGTGGCAAAGGGGTTAGGCATATTTCAAAGTTCCTTTACTACACAGCAAAACATAAATTTTAATATTACATCCAATTACATCTACCACTCCGATTGAGCAGTATTGTAGTGAGAGTTGGTCGTGGTAGTCTTCATCTTCTTCTTCTTATTCATTCCTTTATTTAACGTCTCTGTTCCACAATCTAGTTCCACCAGCACAGACGAAAAATCGTCTCTTCTAGCAAAGATTGATAGATTCTTATGGAAATTTTCAGTAAAGTGAAAGGATAGTACGAAGTCCGGCATGTTTCACGTGCAGTCTGACGTTTGCTTATGGATTTTACCATAGGAGTAAAGAGCTACAGAGTCGCCGTCAACGCCAATCACCGACGGACATTGATTGCCATCGATTGACAGCAATCGAATGTGCAGGAAGGCAGCTTCCACACCTGCCTAGGATATCGCACCCATTCAAACACACATGGGCCAGGACCAACGGCTTGCTTTACTTCCCTTCCGAAGGAAGACGTCACCAGAGATTTTTATGCCTCAGAAAAATTCCACCGACCTCGGCTGGGATTGAAATCGTGGTAGTCATAGCAAGCGAATTGTCTGTATCGTTGGTTGCTTTATGTGTTTGGATCCGCAGAATGTCATTGAAGTTTGTGCAAAAACAAATACACCTCGAGAAGGAAAAACTTCGCTTAGATAAATATGAAGCCTAGCCCAAATAACATTGCAAGTTTTATCGAGGTTTTAAAGCATTCTACAAGTTTAAACAATAGTCTAATGAACCCTCATAAAACCAAATTTCATACTTGGGAGATACGGTGCTGCATTTTACCAACATGAAACATTGAGAATCAATGTCATCAATGTAAAATTTGTCATCCAACGAAAACTCGCTCCCTGATTTGTCGTGACATTCCGTCATCTGTATAGTATATATTTTTCTCAGATTCTTAATAATATTCCTATGATTTTCTTTGGATGCTGTCTTCGTCTATTTCATCAGAATATGCAAGCATTTCCTCAAGTCATATTTCTTCAGTGAATAATATTATCGTGGATAATTGTATTACACATGGTTGGTTTTTCATGTCAGGGCCCGATAAGGTCCCAGCAAATCACACTAACTTTGAAGTATATTTAACAATTCCTTATGTTTTTGGTTTGGTTTTGATTTTACACAATGTCTTAACTTGCTTGCCTTACCGACTAGTAAATCTACAGTTCAATTCAATGGGCATCTGTTTGGTATAACCTGATTTAAAACGGTCGTTTTGCTTTATTTGTTGTGGGTCCACTACAAATCGTCAGCGCGCTAAAATAACCGAATTTCCGATCGATACCAAGCTTGTCTAACGTTTCACACCGAAAAGATTCGGGATGGATTTGATCTTCTTCTTGGACCCATTGAGGTACTCTTTGTACATGTCGGACCGAAGGTACCGCGAGTATGAGTCACTCTTCATCAGGTGATACACGTGGGCGGCGGCCACATCAAAACACCACCGATTCGGTGGCGCTGAACTGCTCACCGCTTCCCGGGCCAACTCCATCGATTTCGAATCTACGTTCACCGGGCAGGCCGCATCCGGGGCCAGAAATTCCAGATAGATTGCATGGGCCGCTTCCTTCACCTTTGATTGCGGCTGCGCTTTCATGCTCTGGACCGATTCCCAAAACCTATTTATTCGAAAATATTGAGTGATATTTTTGTCACTGGCAAAATGTTACTTACTTCAAATTTTCTCCGCTAAACTCTTTGTCCAAAAACTTTGAAAATTGCTCCCTTCCGACCGGATCGATCAATAGTTCTCGTAAGCTAAAGCCCCATCGTTTCACGCGTTTTAGCGATACGTCTTTGCTGTTTGGAGGAAAATTCAAATCAAAAAATGGTATACATACCACGAGCAATCTACACTTACGCAGTTCGATCAGTGTCCCACATTTCAATATTGTCCGTAATCCAAGGGTTTGGCTGATCAGGTGTCGTGAGGAAATAATCGTATTCGTGATACTGTTCAAAATATGATATATAACTGAAACGAAAAACGTCGGAATTAGGCAGCAAATTCGCACCAACTCTCTCATCGTCCCAACACTTACGATTCGGCTACTTTGGAGATCTTAATAGTTCTACGTTCTAACTTGAGTTTCAAGAGCTTAATTTGTCTAGTGAGTTGCTCGATTGGATTGCTATTGACGGCCGCGCCGGATGAGCCTGAGCCGTGCGTGGAGGCACCACGGCGGTACGCCTTCTTAATATCGACCTCGGTAGTGTTAACACAACCTGGCATCGGACGGTGTACATCCCAGAATGCACGCTCCTGTGAGTCGAGCACCTTTCGTTCCAGTTTATCACGTTTCTTGTCCACCTTGCTCTGGGCTTCCGCTTGCATGAAGATAAATTCCCACTTTCGGGAAAACATCTTCTGCAGCTTGGCCAAGTTCTCCGCTTCGTAATCCGCCAACTCCAGACGGGTCTTGTTTTGCATCGTCCGCTTACAGAGATACACTGCGTAGTCGGTGTTTTCCGGTTCCCAGCAGTTGGATGGCCAAAAGTACGGTGTCTGAAAACGGTAGAATGTCCCGTCGTTCTTTACCGTGAGCTGATGGTCATCGATTGGAAATAGGTAGCCATGGGATGCCAGTAGATGTGCAATATGCAACGCTTCCGTAACATCATCGATTTTAAGATTCTTCATGATCCACGCGATCAGATCGGAACCAGTAAATACGGACGGTACTTTACTCATGAAAGCTTTGATTGTACGCACAGAAACGCCAGCCTCCTCGCTTTGCATGCGCTCGACTATCGCCTCCATCTAGAATGGAAACCATTGTATTATTTCACACCCACTCATTTCATTCATCCACGCAAACAACTCTTGATAAACATTTCAAAAGGTCCTATCTGCATTGATCGATTCTCTTCATCGACTAGATAGGTAGGTAGGCTTTATCAAACTATGTGCTAGAATTAGCGCAAAATCTGTTTGCATAGCAGTGGTTATGAAAAGAGAAAGTCGATGAAGAGAATCGATCAAAGCAGATAGGACAATTTGAAATGTTCATCATAGTTACTAACCTTTCTGTAAACTAAAATATTCGGTGCATCTTGATTCATGACGACCTGTGTGCTGTGCGATTGGCTACCTCGGCTTCCACCCGGGACTGCAGAACTGCCAGCACTGGTCCCGCAAACAGGCGGATTGCTGGCGTTGCTTATTGCGTTCTTGTCTTTGTCCTTCTCCCGGTCTTTGTCTTTATCCTTGTCTTTCTCGTTGGACGCCATTTTCTTCGGAACGATTATTGATACTGCCTTGTCCTTGTCGATCTCCGTAGTCATCGTTACCATCGTCCCATCGATGGTTCCAATCCACAGCTGGGTTCTACTCTTTACGGGTTGAATCTGTAAATAGTGTGGAATTTTTTGTTCATCTAGTACACTTCAGTTGGTTGGCTGTAGAACGAAAGTCTCTCCCTCTACACTCAAAAAATTTCACACGTTTGATCGAAGTGTTTAAACACTTGATTTTTTAAATGCAGAATCACATTTACTTTAAGTGTATTTCACCTTGGTTCAATGTGTTATACACGTTAATTTATAGTGTTTCAAACTTTGAAATGTTGAAATTTTTTCACTATCTATTCAAGTGTATTGCACATTGAATCACGCTACTGTTCAAAACAGATGGATTTAAAGTGTTTTGCATTTCAATACGATGTGAATTGCTTGCTCAGAAAGGTAAACATCTATAACAAGAGTTGTGACTTTATCCTATCAACCTGCCTCATATATGAGAACAACCGTGGCACAGTGAGATCGAACGAAGACTCCGGCAGCAGCATACCCCAACAGTCCATGATCGAATCCCAAATCAGACCCATTTAAAATATATGTGGAAGCTCTGGCCTCTGGCAGTTTTGTTTATATTTATATATTTGTCGATTCATTTTTAGAGTCGGTAAAATAGAATTCGATAAAGTAGAATATTGTAGAATATTGAACTATGGTGTGCAAAGCTATTGATATCACCATATGAGGCACATAGAATCCAAGTGTGTCACAATTCAAATCCATAGTGTTCAGGCATGGTTCATAGCATAAGATTCACACATGAAATGGATGTGTTTCACAATATGCGCAAAATTAAGTGTGAGACACATGATGATGGCGTGTGAAATTTTTTGAGTGTAATATATAACTAGGGTGAGCCGGCCATCCGGGGTAAGACAGTCATTAGGGTGGGTAAAGTTTGCATGCGGATTGCAACCCCTTGATCATTTTGATTTTTTTAAAGTCTCCAAGGACTGTAGCCAATTTAAATTATTTTGGATGTGATTTGGTTTTGTGGGACAAATCAAAAGTAAGTTTCGATTACAGTACGAGAAACCCATACCTGAAGCTTAGATAGCAAAAATAATGCTCAACAACTATGTCGAAGACCGTAAATCCACAAACGAAGTGACAGACGACTAACTGGCGAAGAAATCAATTAAAATAATGTGGTTCGCTGTAATAGAATTTTCTTAGAAGCTTGTGCCATCAGCCACCAGATGGGCTAGTATTTTTGTTTTGATTTGAACATAGTTGATTTTGTGTGCAATATGATCTTTGATAGTGTGCAAAGAGTGTATCATTTTGTCATTTTTTTATGCATTTCAGTTTAGAGTAGAGTGAAAGAGATAGAACCAAAACAATCCAGCAGTAGTGGCATGATGGTCTAGACCTTCACTAGTACTCTCCATAATCCGATATTCCCACAAGTCGATGTTCTAAGTGGTGTTAATTTGATTAGATGACTCGATATGTTAAAAGTAGAGCTTCTGTATTCTGTGATTCTGATGCTAAAACCAAAGAACCCTAACTCAAGAGCACTCTTAAAAAAAAAATTGTATGCAACATTCATTGAGACTAGGCAAGCAAGCTTCATTCCCCGATTCTGGGTACTGCGGGCTCAATCGATTTTATTTTGCCAATGAAAACTGCTTGAAAATTTTCTCCAGTATAAAATTGTTTTGTTATTCGTCAATGGATTCCCGCTAAAACCTGTGAGCCAGGAATACTAAGTCCCTATGACTCTAATAAATTTTGCTTACATATTATATGTTTTATTTCAATTGAAAACCCTGATGAGTCATCAAAACTGTACTGATTTTTCTGCTTTTGTCACTAAGCCTGCTGGTTTCTGTAATTGTGCGTACAATTATTGGTGTGTTAAGAAAAAGTATGATTGACAATACTTGAATATTGGTAAGAAGAGTAACCACATTTGTGGCTTCTGAATGTTTGTCTCCCGTTTGACAGTTCACACTGGCGCGGCGCCCAGCTGACAAGCATATTAAATTAGTCCGCAGTGACCAGCCCCGAAAAGGTCGCGAAATGTCGTTAGTGAGTTTCATTACGATATATTAAAGGAAACATTATTTAAAGAGTTACATCTGTTTGTCTGTGGTGCGATCGATTAAATCTCATGAACAAATGATTTAATCATTTATGAGTATGTTAGACTGCATATACCTACACATACAACATTTTTTCATACGACATATTCAAGATTAAGAATTACTATAACAGTCGTAATTAATGGACTTAAAATGCAAGTAATGTCTAGGGTAATGTTCTACTCTGTGTAATTAATGTAATTAAAGCAGTAGGTAATAGAATTAATTTAATTACAGCCGTTGCCTGCGTCGGAGTTAAAGGTTATCGCGTGGCGCTAGATGTCACACTAAATTTAGGAAAATCAAGCACCCTATTTTGATTGAATGGTCCTTTATCAAATTCATTACTTATCACATATATAAAACCCCGCCTATCCCGAGAATGAGAGGTATATTTACATCTATCGGATGAAAGTCTCTTTCTCACCAATGCTTGGTAGTCATAAGTTAGAGTGAGGCATCTGTCTTACACCCATCAGTCTTTTGGCGTTAACGACTATCTCTGAGCTAGGACACTATCTTTACTCCAACGATGTTTCTCATTTTCGTGTGTGTAAAAAAAAGCAAAAAATATTCCCTCTTTTACTTTCTAACGTAAACCGCTAACCAAATCATCATACTTATCAACGCCAATTGATAGAGGCGCGGTACTTTGGCACGGTGCCGCACGGTGCACACCAAACCACTTTAGCATGGCACCAAGCAAATCAGAACGGCTCTTCGGTACGGTTTCTTCTTCGCATTGGTGGCGAGCAAGGAAAAGGTACCGAAACCAAGTGCGTGTTCGCTTCAGGAGCGAGCAATATTTCAGCACGATGTGCGGTACCGTGCGGTGTTCTGACACAGGCATCGAAAGCTCTCAATTAATAACCGTGAAAGTGTATCTAGAACACTATGTTAAGAGCACCTAATAGGCTAATATACAATAAGCAATAAGACTGAAATGTGAAGAAAAAGTAGAAGAAGAAGTAAAAGAAGAAGAAGAAGAAAGAAGTCATGAAAACTGAACTTTTGGAATGTTTAAAATTATGGACTCTTAAAAATTGACACACAGTGTTCACTCGGCTGTCGACCAAAGCAGGCCACTCTCGATGTGTGCCACGCGATCGTCTGTTTTCTTGGCAGCAACCATTGTGTGGTCCTCCTCATTGTTCTTCATCAGCAGTTCTTTCGGTCGATGCGTCATCGACTTTGGAAAGCAACCGTTTCGTGATGAGTGTGTGAGTGCTGACCACGTTTTGCAATGGAAGCGCTCTGCCCCTCGATGGCGTAACTGCCATTCAATGAAACCACTGGAAGCGACTCCAGTTCTGATGGACGATTCTTTTTGGATAGCGGAAGATAAAATGTTTATTGTGTTGTACCTTTTGACTATATTTTTAAGATGTATTGTATAGTGACCAAGAATCCTCGGCTCTGTAAAGTAAATTCGTTTGAGCCTTATCAAATAAATTAAATTAGCAATAAAAAAAAATTGACAAACATCGTACAACAAGAACTTTTGGTACAATTTTTGAACTTTTGTGAAATTTTTTTTAATGTAATTTATACAAAATAAAATGTTTGAAATATTTTAAATCATTTTCTGTAAAAAAATACACATAAGCGCGAACATAAAAAAAAGTTATTGTTTACGATTTATGTCAATTTTCAAATGTCCATGGTATTAAAAATTTAAAAAGTTTGCATATTTCATAAGTTTTTTTTCATAGCGGCTCCGGTGGTGTAGTGGTAAGTGTGATTTCCTCTCACTCCAGCAGGCCTGGGTTCAATCAATCCCAGTCGGCACCACCGGCATGTTCTGAGACATAACATCTCTGCCCAAGTAACAGTTTGAGTTTAATGAGGGTTCTGAAGACCATGATTTAGACTTGTAGAATGCTTTAAAACTATGATAAAACTTACAATGTTACTTGGGTGATCACGCCTTCCGTTGGTCCCCGGTCGGCCTCGGTAGCATAGACGAGTGCACGGATGGATTTGAGTTTACTCACTCGACAAAAAGTGACACAACAGCGAGGCCCTGTTTACTAAAAATGAACACATGAATAATATTCGCAACTTTTGTACACAAGACTTGTTAAGCCCTTTTCGCGCGAACCGAATACGCCCACGCAAACTTCCAACACCACAGGGTAGGGGAAATTCTCCCCTTCCCAATAGTACTCTTGGTTTGCGTGGGCGTACTTCGGTTCTAGTGAAAAAGACCTAGTAAATTATATACAAAAGCTGATAGGCCCTTTTCAAATATTACGCGAGAATTATTCATGTGTTCATTTTTAGTAAACAGGGCCCCACTGTTGTGTCAACTTTTTTTCAGTAGATGAGCAAAAGTTCACCTGTGCAATCGTCTATTGGTGCTCAGCACGGAAAACAAGAACGACAAAAAACAAATCAAGGGAAAAAATAAGTTTTTTTTTTAATTTTCAAAAATTTTAACCATTTTTTTTCTGAAATACTTCATTTTTCTCTACAACCTTGTTTCAGAAGACATTTCGATCAGAAATATCGTTTCCGTGCTACTATATTTTTAAAAAGTCTGCCGATTTGAAATTTTTACATTATCCAAAATGGCCGAATTCTGGCATAAATGTGAATCATTGCCCATAACATACAGTTACGCAACGTTTGATGCAAATCGGAGAAGGATTCAAACATTCATTTTTATCAGGCAAAAATCGCAGCAGAGAAAAACAACACGTCAGCCTACTTCGAACTCTTGCAATGCTGCCAGTTGATTATTTATCATATCAAGACCAACAATTGAAAAGGCATCAACTCCATTTTGTAAATAAACCTTGTAAGGCCATTTTATCGCGAACCGAATACCGCCAACGCAAACCAACCAAAGGAACAGGTATGGGGAAATTCTCCTATACCCGATTGTGTTTTAGGTTTGCGAATGTAGGTTTCGGTTCGCGAAGAAGTGGCCTTAAAAGGTTTGTTTACAAAATGGAGTTGAGGCCTTTTCAATTGTTGTTCTTGATATGTTGGGAATGCTCTTATTATTGACTATCAAAACTTTAAGAGATGAACTAGCCTCAGGCTAAAAATCTCCAAAATAAAGAAAAAAAAAAAAAAAAAAAAAAACTATCAAAACTCTATCAAACTATTCAAATTTTATTTTAATAATTGTTTTGGCAGAAAACATTATAAATCTGAAATATAGAAATGTGTCAAAACTCAGCATACTATCTATCAGCACAATATAAAGTTAATCAAAATGTCTTTTTATGCGCATATTGCCTCTCCAGCCGTTTTACGACATTTCCCCCTATTTAAGCTAGTTTGCTCACAATGGTCAATGCGGAACCCCAAAGCTTAAGAACCCCTGGTCCTAGAAAATAAAACGTCCCGATCACATTGAACAGCTTTAGGGAAAGCACTATACTAAAAGTACACCACGATCATCAATCATTTTCTGGAGAACTTGCGTTGATAGGCGTTGTGAAACATGAAAGTGAAAAACATGATCACCATTCACCATTTGCTTTACGACAACACAGTCCGATGAGATACTACGATTGGCATTCTAAATTATTGACTAGACTCGAAGTCACCAGCCATCGTGCATCAGTTTGCTTATATCGATAAACAAGTACCCACTTACGTATTGGTTCTCAGTTGTTGCACCCCACCCCCACAGGAGGATGCTATTTTACTGCCACCCTTCTTGTCACTTTTTTCCCCGTAGTACTACATCCTCTCTTCGATAACATATTGCTTACTGCGCGAGGGAGTAGAGATACGGTTTGATTCTCTCGCTCCGACGGCAGTAAAAAGATTCTCCGGCCCGTGAAGTTTCTCATTACTGGTTGTGGATCTTTGGGCGCCCATATTTGTTTTCCCTCGTAGGTATATGCCTCACGTTAAATGTCTGCTAACTACTTGAACCCACTTTTTTGGACCATAATTTATCAACTTACATTATCCTCACTGGCCTCCCCTGGTTGCCGGAACTCATCCCGCATTCACAAGATGTGAGCACCTGGAACCGGTGGTGACTCTGGCGCTGCTGTTCACTTGTAAAAAGCTCAAATTATATCGAAATGAGCGAAAATTCCTTGCGATGCTCGATTAGCGCTGAAAATTGCTCGCCATATCACTGGTACCGAAGTCACCCTCCGGTTTGTCTGCTATGTCTCCAGCCGCCCTTTTTCAGCCTCTATCCTACGACGCTGCCTGCTGATACGTTCATCATGGGGAATCCAATTTGTGATTCATTTTTTTTTTTCATTTCGCTTTGCTCAAAAGATGGATGGAGTTTTACGATGGAATTTCCTCTGCACGTTTTCGATTAGGAATTCTTTCAATCACTCTGATGGTTTTCGCGATTATTCACTGTAGATCGTAAAACTATTTTTATGCAAAAGTATACTTGGAGAGGGTGTATGGTGCTCAGAAAAGTGTGAAAATTGGAGTGAAATTAGAAACACTTGTAGGCGAACTCGGCACGTACTTTTCACATAGTTTCTGTTGAGCACCACACTGCTTGATTTTCGTTTCGCCCAAAATCTGCTGGCTTCTATGGCGAATCACTCATTTTCACTTTCAATTCCACTTGTTAGAGGATCCGGTTGTTGGAAAATTCACCATACATTCACGCAAAACTATCGCAGACTGCTTGAAAGCCAGGGTCAAAAGCGGATAGATGGAAAACCGAAACAGTATAGCAAGAGAAAGAAGAGGACAAATTGGGGAAAATGTCCCACACTGTTCTTTTAGGAGACCTTCCACACGCACTTACTCTCACGACTGGTAAACGGGTAAAGTTCTCTCGCTCTCAACGGGGCCCTGCTCTTGTACGGTGGTGGTCCATCTGGCTGGAGGACGAATGGGGTGGTTGCCACCCACCGATTACCAGTGTTGTTACTAACGTCTAATCGTCACTGAAAGCTTCAGCCGTGTTCATGCGAGCAGACCCCTCCGTACAAACGTTTGTTCCCTTCGATTTTCAACGACCAACTGAGTTCTGCTGCAGTCACAGCGCGTATAGCCAACATCTGCCGTCGTGACTAACTATGCTGGGAGAAAACGGCTACCCCTTCGTCCGGCTTGAACATTTTATCCAGACTGTAGGTAATATGCATCTCGTTTGCTCTCGCAGGGCTCGCGTGTCGACTCTCGCACTACCAGCGGACGATTATAAGAATTATTTATTATTCCACGCTGTACCGCCGTGTATTGGTGCACCGATTCGACATGGTTAACACGCTAATCAGGAAAACATTCCAAGTTTTCCTACTGGTATATGTGTGTCAATTTCAGAGAGGCGGTCGACCTATATGGATATTTTTGAAAGAAATTTTACTGGGATATCTTGTGATAATATAATCTATTCAAATGGTCTGTTATACAAGCGATAGTAAATCAAGCGTTGTTTAAAACCGGTACTGAAATCAAAATATTGTGATAATATTACTTTCCAAATTTTGGTCAAGGAATTAATTTGGGTGAATCGTATTGGTATTTCTTCATTTTTGTTCGATTTGTTTATTGAATTCTCGGTTTCGTCTCGACCGTCAAACGTTCCGAAAATGCTCTGAGCAGATGTTTCAGGGTCCTTCAGGAAACAGAGTCCCAGTTCGCCAAGAAATGTATGATTTGGCAGGCGGTTTGTTCGTGCGGAAAACGGAGCAAGCCCTTCGTAGCAACTAAAACCGTAAATGGTCTAGTCTACATGAATGACTGCCCGAAGAAACGACTGCTTCCGTTTCTCAAACCACGCAACGTTCCTCAAACTTTTGGCCGGATCTAGCCTCTTACTTTGTGAAAACCGAAAATGGAACATGTAACAAATTAAGAAAGATTTTGAAAGTTAATAACTCAGCTGCCCCTGGTCCAATTTCAATAATTTTTATCAACCATCGATCAGAAATATGGCTACGCATCGATAACAATGCTTCCGAATGTTGATTTTCAACAAGAAACTATTGCAAAACTGGTAAATGTCCAGAATTGTCCAAAAGTGTCGAATTAACTAACAAATCCACCAATTACCTACATGCATATGCTGCTTCCCCAGCACAGTCGCCAGAGAGTAGTAAGTAGACGAAACAAGTCGAAGTGGCATTCGCCTCCGATCCTCGGGCGCGTACGAATAGGGAGCATGGAATTGCGTAATATTTTGCACACTCATCGCCATACTCAGAACAACACGCTCCCAACGACCACACCACTGTCGTCGAAATTAGTAGCAGCAGTAGCAGTGCTTTCGGCGTGTGGCGTTGAAAATTGTTCTTCAGTAACAACGAAAGGCTGCCTGCAAGCAGCGAGCTGCAGAGCCCACATAAGCAACCATCAAAGGAGGAAGAAGCTGCACCGCTATGCTATGGATCGGAATCAGTAGCTCTTCGTGAGTCGCTGTGGGTCGGTCATCTATGCCAAGCGTGTCACCCTCGCACAGTGGTTCAAACCTACCGAAAACGTGCGTTTTTTTATTTTGGGTATGTAAACGTCATTTTGGAAGGGTAGTGTCTTGAGAGAAGTTGTTAGATACTTGGTAAGCTTTGTTTTGAAGTAAGTAAAATTAGGATCTATCCACCAAGAAGGGCAATAGAAAATTCAAATTTTGTAAACATGCTCAAAAGTGGTTGGCATTTCCAGCAAAGTTGTATATAATGCAAATACTAGCAACTTTGCTGAAAATGTCAATATCGTATACTCAATGTATGGTGAGTTAACTGACGTTTTTATGAAAACTTCCTCAAAAATCATTTTTTGTTAGAAAAAATGTTCAAAATTTTATTTTAGCAGTATGATTTGTTGAAAAAAGTTGTAGATATCATCAAAACACGCATTTTATTAGAAGACATTAGGTTGTTATAATGAACCTATCAAAAGTTATTCAATATTTTAACACAAAAATAGGTCATTTTCTACGCAAAATATCTGGATAACGGGCAAATACGGGCAAGCCAAACCATCTTCATTCAAAAAGTTTGCCTTTGAACTACAAAATACAAGTGGTTCCATTAGGTTCTGATAGGTTCTACGCTTGGCATGTTAGAAATACATTTGCCATACTATCAACAACATCCAACCTCTACAACACGTCATCTCTCATTCAAACAACACTGTATAGCTTTTTCGGCTTCACATCATGATCCTAGCAAGCCATGATAAAAACAACTTTCTAGAACAAATCATACTGCTAAAATAAAATTTTGAACATTTTTTCTAACAAAAAATGATTTTTGAGGGAGTTTTCATAAAAACGTCAGTTAACTAATCATACATTGAGTGTACGATATTGACATCTTGAGCAAAGTTGCTAGTATTTGCATTATCTATAACTTTGATGAAAATACCAACCACTTTTGAGCATGTTTACTAAATTTGAATTTTCTATTGCCCTTCTAGGTGGATAGATCCTAATTTTACTTACTTCAAAACAAAGCTTACAAAGTATCTAACAACTTCTCTGAAGACGCTACCCTTCCAAAATGACGTTTAATACCCAAAATAAAAAACGCACGTTTTCGGTAGGTTTGAACCACTGTGCCTCGCTCCAAACGACATACAGCTCGACAGCCTCATCCGTGTTGAACACCCAGCTCAGAATTACTCAACCATCACTACAAAACGGTCCTTTTCAGGGCCACCAAAAATTTGTTAAAGAGTATTATTTGGACATTGGTCAACGTCATCAGTTCCCGCAAGTAGCTAGCTATCAAGGCTCAACCTGTCTATAGAAGGTGTGGAACTGTAGGCCTGAATATATTGGTGCAATTAGTTTTTCCTCGGCTTTCATTCCGCACGATTCGTTTCTTTCGTTTAATCAATCACCCTTGTAGTGACGTCGAAAAGATTGTTTCAATCGGCGCTTACATATGAAATTTAATGTGGATTATAGAATTTTTGTATGTTACCAAAAATTATGAATGGTTTGCCACTAAATGTTGAGATTTATTATCGAATTATCACACTGTATACCATGAAAAAGCAGCCTGTTTGTTATTTTTTTGACTCTTTTCAAGTAAGGAGTTATCATAAAAAAAAAACAAATCGCCAGCTGGTATTTCCCGGCGACTTTACAAATAAATAAAATCAAACAAAATCATCATGCAGAACTAGCTAGGATTTGTTTTACTTCATATTTCGCAAAATTGCTTTCGAGTGTTAAGACATCGTCTCCCGCAAAGTTTACATTTTTCCCTCTACCAACACATACATCAGGGCTAAATAGATCTCCACAGGATCTATAGAATCCACGCAATTTCAAAAAACCAAAATGCACAGCATTACGAAAAGAGGTCAGGTTTCGACCAATAGCAGATAGATTTTAATTCTTAATAAGCCAAACGATTGGAAATTTATCTACCAATCTGCTAAAATGAACACTTAGTTAATTTTCAATAGGTCACTATTAATCATTTTGTTCGACCATTTTCCACAGAGATGGCACTGTTCCGCTGGTAGGAAGTGATAAAAATTCCCATATAGAAATTGAGAGAAGTGGGAGTAATTCGCATTCGGTGCATATTCATGTGAAAAAAAAGTGGACAACCTAAAGAAATTAATCAGGGACTTGACGTTCAGTTTTTTTTTCCGGAAATTATTGTTAAACAAGCTACAATTAAATAAAAATGATTTTTACCCATTCAGTTTTACCTGATTTACTATCAGCTCCCAGAGAGCCAAAACATTCAAATTTGAGAGAGAAAATTTTCTCTCACGACCTCAATCTCTCAACATGCCATGTATTTTGTTGACACTCGATTTGTGATTCCCGTTCCACAGATTACAAAATACAGTACCTGTCACTACAAAACATGTCTGGTACCTATATATATGCATTTGCTATAACATATTTTTTACATATTCTGCGCAAAAAATACTTTGAATCCCGCCCCATACATAAAATTCGGCGGGAAATTTTGTGATGGGTGAGCTATTTCGTGTGCAGAATGCGTAAAAAAGGAGGGACTTCGAATAATAATCTAAATGCATATATAGTGGGACCAGACATGTTTTGCACTGCTGTGTCCTCTGTGAACAATTATAGGAAAACAGATTGTGTCTAGTTTCCGATAGATGTCACCGCAAACAACAGCTGTGACATCTGATGGAACATGAATGCAGAAGCTTGATAAAATGATTAATTGAAAAATACCAAATGTCCAACTGTTGCAATGGTGATCAAAATTATCACCGAATGTCTGAAAACAGCGCATTCCCTAACACAGACATAAAAAACGAATTCGATGCGGTCCCACTGAACGGTGCTCATTCACCGTAAGTGGTGGTGTCCAGTCCAGCAGCAGCAGTAGTAGCAGCAGCAGCAGCAGCAGGAGTGCTTTCAACAACAACAACGAAAGGCTGCCTGCAAGCAGCGAGCTGCAGAGTTCATATGAGCAACCATAGAGAAGGAGGAATAAGTCCTACCGCTAGGCTAGGATCGGAATCAGTAGCTCGTCGTGCTCAGCTCTGCATTACTCAACCATCACTACAAAACGGTCCTTTTCAGGACCACCATAAATTTGTTAAGAGTATTATTTGAACATTTGTCAAGGTCATCAGTTCCCACAAGCAGCTAGCTATCAAGGCTCAACCTGGTCTCTATAGAAGGTGTGGAATTGTAGGCCCGAATGTATTGGTGAGATTAATCATCGTCCGACCATCTTCCAGAACACGCTGGTAGGAAGTGTTAAAAATATATATTGAATTTGAGAGAAGTGGGAATAATTCGCTTTGGGTGTATATTCAGTCCCCAGAAAGCCAATAAATCAAATTTGTGAGAAAATTAGCTCTCAGGAGTTCAATCTCTCGAAGTCCCTCCTTTTTTACATATTTTGCACAAACAATACTTTCCGCCCCGCCCCATTCATATAATTCGGAAGGAAATCCTGTGAGGGGTGATTTGAATACACTTTAATACCAAAATGCACAAAACTTAAAAATTCATAAGTAACAAAAAATTCAAAATACGCATTTTAAAGTCGTTTAGATGAATCGAAAATACTCAAGTTGATAGTCCCTTGGATTCTCTTCATCAACTTTCTCTTTGAAATAAATTCTACAAATTTTATACGCTTACATATAAAAAACGGAAAGAGTTAAGATCATTCATCATTTAAAAGAACTAAATGTTCACATTTGTTCCGTCCACTAGGGGTCCTACGTCAAGCTTCCGTTCGTGCCCCTAGGCACAGACCCTTCTACTTTTTTTTTTCTATTTGTGAGTGTGATTATTCGATACACAAGGCATTAATTATAGTGAATCCGGAATGGACTTATCGGACAATAAACTATTTTTGGTGTATAGATTTAGTCGTTTGTTGGTTGTTTGGAAGAGGAAGTGAAGTTTGTTGTATTGGTGGGGAGGAGTATTGGACGATCGGTCAGCGTTGGATAGAGGAGAAAGGGTGAAGGGAGTGTAGCCAAGTTCCCCTGATATAGCAGCCATCCTGCAAGATTCTCAAAAAAATATTAGAGCTACGTCCCTGATATTCACTGCTTATGTGGTGTTTTCACTTAGGCTAGTTCACTAGCGCTAATGAGCTCGCTGCTAGCAAAAACGCTCACCAGCATAATGTAAACAGGGCATCAGCGTCTACCAGCATGAAATTTCAGGAGCAACTGAAATTCGTGCTAGTTGGCGAGTACAATAGCGCGAGTAAATCCGCACAGATGTAAACATCCCATTAAGGAAGTTTACAAAACGAAGTAAATCCTTGGACCCACGATGTCTTGATCACACTAAGGAGCAAGTTTGAGTTATGAACCTAGCACTCGATTTAGGACATTTCATTCAAGTTTTACCAGACAGCCAGACCGAATGTTGATCCTCATCAAGCAAACGATTTGGACTACTGCGCTGGAACATTGCTTGACAGCTTGATGCAGATTCACTTGGTTACTCGGTGAGATCGTTCTTTTTATCTTTATTTATCTAGTTATATTTCACTTCAGCTTATCGTTTACCAAAACGAACCCTGCTGCAAACCCAACCCTCTTACCCAACCCTCTTACCCGACATTCCAGTGATTCCTCGTAGAAGTGCAGAGGATTTCTCGGCTTCCATCAAAGTGAGTGTCACGTCAACACATTCATGCCCATTTCTTTCTTGACCTGCGTTAAGGCGCGGCCGGCGCTTGAATTGCCTAGTTTGAGATCACCAGTTTTTACACATTGAGGATAATTTCTAGTCCCAAGCATCAGGATTTTCCAGTAATCAAAGGATCACATTTTATTTACTTATTATGACTTGATAATAGTGACAAAACTCGGGTAGTGACCACCGCGCCGTTCTGCATTTCTATATTGTACATTTCAAATCAAAAATATTGTTTTTGTTTATAGATTTCACATAATCCTGTTCCCTTTGTCCTTCTTTTTTTCCTTTCTCTCTTCTCTTTTCAGAAAGCGAGTAATGGCGCTATAGCCATAAGCCATAAAAGGCTAGGACAAGACTTAGTGCTCATGCCCCAACCGTCAGAAGAAAATGGAGCATCACTTAACCTTTCTAGCTTTGATGCTTCCAACAACCAACCAATCATATAATTAACAAAATCGGAACGTACGGTACGGTGTATGGGCCCAAATTAGGGACATGCAGGGCGACATTACCTACATTTCCCCATAAATTCAGCAATCGACTACATTTTCAATAGCGACCAAAAATATCTATTAGTACCGTCCAAATGACGTGCTCATCTAGATGAAATTGATAAATAGCATTTCGTGATGGGGCCAATCTTAGATCCATAGCCCAACATAAGAGCCATTTCCCTTATAAAAAAAGTTGAAATTTCGACTGAAACTATATCTCAAGCTCTGAACCATTTGGCGAATTTTTAAAGTTTTGTTTAAAATTTGACAGATGCAAAGTTATCGATTAACCCTGCTATCCGAGCATGGTTATTTCTGACAGACAATAAGTTAAATTTTGACAACCGTGGCTCGAAAAGCGGTCGACAGCACAGGGATTTTCGAACATAGAAAATAACTTTCGAAAAGTCACTTTTAACCACGACTTAAATTTAACTTAGCAAAGGGTTCATAGCCTAAAGCCTAGTATAAAGATCGAAGCGAAACGAAAATTGAAGCACGCGAAAAATCATGAAATTTTGCTTGCGAAAAAGGTTGTGAAAAAAAAGTTTGTGGAACATTTTCCAGTTTCCTTTTTTCGCAGTTTACAGTTCATGTGAAACGAAAACGATTAGTTTACACCTCCGGTGAAGTGAAAATCTGACAGATACGCTCTTTCTCGAAACGTCAACTTTTCGCTTAGCTGCTGCGAGCGCTGCATGCGTGAAAAAGTAAACGTAAGCGAAAAAGATGCGATCCACAAAATTCGATTTCGCTGGATCGTATCTGTTTACAGTTCAAAGCGAGGTGAAACATTTGCCAATTGCGTTTTTAACGCAGGTGAAAAATTTAGTATTTTGTATGAGGTTTTCCTTTCGCTTTGATCTCTATACAGGCCTTAAGAGTGAAATGTTTACGCTGGCAGAATTTCATCACAATCTGTCAAGTGGCTATCGAGATGGCATCGGAGCAAGAGCAGATTCGCCAAAAATTGTGTGCGCCGTCGTGGAAAATCGAACCGAAGACAGCTGACCCGGTGAAGACCAGGAAGGTGTTGAGTCTGTTCAAGCATCGGCTGAATCTTTGGATCCGCGATGCGGCTTAGGCGGATGTTTCCATCTGGCTTGTCAAAAAAAAACGATGAAACGTGCCGGCATCCACGTCTACAAGGTCCGGTGGGCACCGAATCGGAACGAAAAACAAAACACGGTGTCATAAACCAACGCCAAGAAACGGTACCGGGAGTGGCGACAAAACCGTGATGAATGACGAGATTCATATCAAAGTGGACACAAAGCAATTGCCGGGGCATGAGTTCTACGTTGCCACATCACGGTTGGCAGTTCCTGAGGAAGTAAGGAAGAAGAAGTTGGACACATTCACCATAAATATCATGGTTTTGCAGGCCATCTGTGGGTGCGGCAAGATGAGCCAGCCATCACGACGGGTAACATCAACGGCAAATCTACCGGGATGAGTGCCTCCAGAAGCGCCTTCTACCATTTCTGTGGTCTCACGGAGACAAGAGGCTGTTTTGGCCAGATTTTACATACTGCCACTACGACCGATTGAGAGGTTGATGTCCACAGTTGATGAAGGTCAGACTTCGTAAAACATCTAAGGTGTTGGAGAACGAGCTGGCTTTGATGAAACAGTGGGTAAAAGTACCAAAAGAAGTCGACCCCACCATTAACCAAAACCTTATGAGTGGTGTCAAGGACAAGGTGCTGGCATTCGGTAATGGAGCGGAGATCCAATAAAGCAATAAAATAGAAACCTACCCAAGTAACCAAAAGATATGATAAAAGCTGCTTATGGTTGAAGGTGGTCTATATAATTCTAAGCAGCCTCATTTTTAAGTCGTTATAAGAACTTGAAAGTTCCGGTACCATAATTTAAGATCATTCTAAGCAGCTTCTGGCGGAACTTGAACGGAATTTTTAGTAAATAAATTTAAAAAGGTTTTTGCCCTCTACACCAATTCTATATTTAGTTCGCACTTTTATGAAAGTTATTTCTAAATGCAGGTATTAATGTGTATTGATTTAGTAGAATTGGAGCTGTTTATAGAATTAAACCCATTCCTTCTGCGTGAGAGGCCCAGCACGAACAGCTACGTATCTGAGATATATTAAAGTGAGCTGTTGTCCCGCCTACCATTGGAGTTTTCAGTGCCAGCTGACTGACTTGAATAATGAAAAACAATACCTTGATGAATTTTAAATTGGTGTTTACCCGTATGGTTTTCCAACACATTTGTGGCGCAATGCTTAGCAATCGTAGATCGCATGCCGAATAAACGGGTTCGACTCCAGGAAATTCGCTTTTTTTATGTTTGGATAGAATATTGATGCACTGCATAAATATAAGAATTATGATTTATTTGAGCCTCTGATCATTTCATATATACGTACATTAAATTTTGTTACTCATAAAAACTTGTGCGGATTGTTTCATGTGGTTTGAAAGTTCTGTCGGAACTTTATTTGAACTTTATGGAACCTGGAAGTTCTGTCAGAACTTTATTCGAACTTTATGGAACATGAAAGTTCTGTCCGGACTTTGATCGAATCTTATGGAACTTGAAAGTTCTGTCGGTACTTTATTTGAAATGTATGGAACTTGAAGGTTCGATTGGAACTTTATTTGAACTTTATGGAACTTGGAAGTGATTTTAATCGTTGAATGCGGAACTTTTGGTTACTTGGGTTTTAGTTTATTCCCTGAAAGTTTGAAGAAAATCCAACCTAAAATAAATTTTTGGCGGACTAACTCAGGTAGTTGCACTCTAACCCTGTTATACAATGTATCTTCCTGCGCGCCCACCTTTGCGAGAGAGTCCGCCTTCTCATTGCCTGGGATTGAGCAATGTGGGGGGACCCATAAAAAGGTAATCATATATGATCTTTCGACCAGCACACTCATCTGCTCTCTTACCTTTGAAAGGAAATAAAATGAGTGCCTACTTAGTTGCATCGACCGAATACCCTTAACCGAACTGAGACTATCCGAGAAGATGAATTAATGGTCTGCGGCCATGTTGGAAATAATGGGGGCCACCTGTTGAGATCTCTAAAAAAAGAGTATTTTTGCAATTTTTTTTAATAACATTAGAATAAATGCAATCACTTCGGGTTTTCAGTATGCTATTAAGCCAAGGGGTATTCAACTCTGCACATTCTAATCTGGGCTGAATACTTTAGCTGTGCCGAAAGCTCGGTCAAGCGTTTTGTTGAACGTGCCGAAGTGTGGCAATCACGCTATCAGTCTCAGTAACCCATGAGTTTGGCAACCCTGTTGACTTTTGAGATTGTTCCCAAGTAACCAAAAGTTCTGATAAAAGGCTATTTGTGGCTTAAGCAGCTTGGTTGGAGGTGGTCTATAGAATTCTAAGCAGCCTCATTAGCAGAGTCGTTATAAGAACTTGAAAGTTCCGGTATCATAATTGAAGAGTATTCTAAGCAGCTTCTGGCGGAACTTGAACGGAACTTTTAGAAAATAGATTATAAAAGGTTTTTTGTCCTCTAAATCACAATTCTATATTGAGTTCGTACTGTTATGAAAGTTATTTCTAAAGGAAGGTATTAATGTGTATTGATTTGAAAAGCATTAATAGTAGAAAATTGGAGCTGTTTGAATAATTAAACCCAGTCCTTCTGCGTGAGAGCCCAAGCACGAACCACTGCGTCATCTGATGTATAATAAAGTGAGTTGTTGTCCCGCCTACTGTTGGAGCTTTCAGTGCCAGCTGACTGACTTGAATACGAAACACAACACCCTGATGAATTTTAAATTGGTGTTTATCCGCATGATATTCCAACACATTTGTGGCGCTTTGGTTAGCGTTCGTCGATCGCATACCGCATACAAGGGTTCAAATCCAGGAAATTACTTTTTAATTTTTTTTTATGTTTGGATGAATGTTGATGCACTGCATATATATAAGAATTATGAATTATTCGGGCCACTGATCATTTCATATCAACGTATATTAAATTTTGTTAATAATAAAGACTTGTGCAGATTGCTTCATGTGGCTTGAAAGTTCTGTCGGAACTTTATTTGAACTTTATGGAACTTGAAAGTTCGGTCGGAACTTTTTTTGAACTTTATGGAACTTGAAGGTTCGGTCGGAACTTTATTTGAACTTTACGGAACTTGGAAGTGATTTTAATCGTTGAATGCGGAAGTTTTGGTTACTTGGGTGTGTTTACATTTTCAAATCAAAGACGGAAAAAAAAGTCGTGATCCACTTTAAGGAAGTGGCACTCGAAGATTAGCCCCTCCGCGAGAAGGAGAAGGGTGACTGATGGCAGAAGCTGTCCATCCAAGAGAAGACAGTTCACTACCGTGCGTCATTCTTGTAGACGTTTGCCAAAACCAAGTACCCAACCGGCAAGTGGAAGATGAATTGTGTACCTGCAATATTAACATCTACTAGTGCAATGCTACAATCTGAAAAATAGGAAGGACTCGATCTAAAATGCCCACCGGCGGTAGTAGCAGCAGCAATAGACCTGCAGTAGCTTTCCAGTGTCAGCAGTCGTGGTTAGGTACTAAATTCGTCTGACCGCCCCCCCCCCCTTTTAGCGGGTTAAACTACTTCGTCCATGGTTTATCCAAATGTCGATTCAGAATCTCGATACTGGTTGCAGTCGTTTGATGATTCCCTCCTCCTTGTATCTGCCTGTTGTTCCTTCGTATTTTTTTTTTATCCTTGGTCATGCCGGAATCGCATATTAATCTCCCTGAAACTGCTGCCGGTTCTGATTGCGTTCATTATGATCGTGATTCAGATTGGCTCTGTTACTTCAGGTGTGGTTACCTTCACAATTCTGTTAGCAGCATTTTTCTTAATGTTTCTGTTGCCATTGGTAATACGAACAGTTGCGAAAGAGCGTAAAGAGACCTCCACAGTCAATCGAATCCGAGCTAGTCCATAGAATAAGCTGCACGGCTGACTGATTGGTGCACCATCAATCGTACCGGGTTGTTCTGCGGGAGAAACAGCTGCGATTGCAGATACATCTGAAGAATGGTAGGATCGTTCGGCACCAGGGTGTTGTTGACACCGTACATTATCGCTGCAATGCTCCTTACCCATAAAATAATTATTGACTCTCGGTCCGGATCCTATGGCCATCCAGTTAATATTTAATTCTAGTTTATTCTGGCCTATTCTGTGGGGCACGGTGACTCTGACTAGTTTGTTTGGACTCCCCTGAAACAATGGACATCTCTCTAAAGCCGTGTGGGCTTTCTGTAGAGGTTCATCCCCCAGAATGCTCAAGGACAAAAAGAGTCTCGGCAATTATACAATCTCTTATTATGATTGGGGACAATTTCGCTGGAAAATGGCAGTGACAAAAAAAAATCCCTTTCCCCTTTACTTTGAAGTAAACGAAGAAGTTATCCTTAGCAACGATTGGCAAAAAGTCAACACAAAACAGTAAAGCCCTTTTATATTATATTTTGTGTCGTACTTGCCATCGTGTGCCATGACGCGCCGATCAGTGTGCCACGATGTGTTTCGGCACAATGTGCAGAGTTGATTACCCCTGGTATTAAGCAACATTTCAGCTATATTTTCGAAAATTGTCAGCCCAAATTTTATTTTTCCGCTGTTGGCAACCCATTGTTCAAAAGCAATCTCGGAGTCAATTGGATCAATTTAGCTCAAAATTGAACTTTTTTTTCGAACGCCAGGTGCAATCTAATACCAGATAGAAGAGCAAAGTAGAGTCCAAACTTGAGGATAGCTACAAAGGAATTCTATGACGAATACAAATTCTGAGGAATTACGAGGAAGATTTCAATGAAATTCTATACACTATATAATCCAGTCAATAAAGATTTACTAGGTTTGTGAATTGCGAGACTGTACGGTAAAAGTTTTAAAATCTGTGGAAAATTAAAAAAATAGAAAATTTATTCCAAACTTTACAGATTTAGTTTTTCTGTGTCATTTGAATTTTTACTGACTTTTTCAGTCTTTTCAGACTCAGTAAGAACATACTGTACCGCAATAGGTCAAGTAGCTGGTCGCAGTGGATTAATGTTCCCAACATAGGAAAAAAAAGAATAAACTCCCCCTTATCCTGCACCGCGAGTGAAGTGAGGTTACTAGCTGTCACTAGTGAGGTGACAAAAGTCACCGTGAATGAAATGACTCTCCGTGCAAATCAAATGGAGGCCCTTATTATTGATATCACTTCACGGTGAAGTGACAACTTCCCATTTGATTTACACGGCAATCACAAGTTGTCACTTCACTTAATAAGGGCCGGAGTCACCTCACTCGCGGTGACTATTATCACCTCACTAGTGACAGCGAGTCACCTCACCTCACTCGCGGCGCAGAATAAGGGAGACTGTTCCTGTAAAATAATTTAAGTGTCCAAGGCCGGATTAACGAACCGTCTGATGTTCGATGCATTAAATACGATGTTGGCTAAATGAGCGGGATTAGGTACTGAGTGAAATTATGGCACTTCACGGTACATTTCTGTAACTTTTGTTTCCTTCGGTCAGATACATCGATTGTTAAATGCACTTTACATTCCGTTGCTATAATATATAATGAAAAGATAACATGTGTGTTCCGTCTCCATTATTTTTTCATCTGTCCTGTCGAACACATCTGGTTTGATCGTCACCACCACTAGAACCACGTCCACGCCAGAGCATAAAACAATCCCACTCTTTATTCAATAAACGACTCAACCACGATGCTTTAGCTGCGGTTTTGTTTATCCACGCAGCATAATTCCCAAAACCGAACAAACATTAATGCGCTGCTCGGGCATTATGGTATGATATGTGCATAGAAAGCGAAGGGTGAACTGCGGAGCCAGATAAACAAATGATATTTCAACAAACTACTAGTACAGGCACTACTATGCAGGCATTAAAAGCGTGGTGTGCGTGCTTTGCAGACGGAAGTTTTGAATTTGTAGGGGAATAAATGAGCAGCATGTTGTAGTATGTTCATATAACTGCTAATTTTGAAAAAAAAAGAGGAAGATACATGATTAAAGCTCAATATTGCACAGCGATTTCCGGAGCCGATGTCACGATCGGAATTTCTGTCGCATCGTGTAAGGCTGTTCCGTTCTCTGCTCCAACAATCTCCTCTATGATCTCCACAATTGGCTCGATAGGTGGATTAATGCTACCCCTCCTGCTGTTGGACTCACCAGGCTCAACGTTTACCGGAGCTCGATCTCCCGTTTCCATGACCGGAGTGGTTGGTCTTATCGTTTCCACAGCTTCAGCAGGATTCTTACCCCTCCGTCTGGTAAGCTCGCTAATCTTGCATGGCCTCAATGGCGGATGGAGTCTCAGATGTGCCGGCAGCTCATCATCCGGGTAGAGACGATCACAGAAATAGACCCGTTTAACGCGGACATTTGCATGTATCTGTATCCGTACGGTCTCGATGTAGTTTGTACCGTACGCACGACGCGTAAAATCAGCCAAATTGAACTGGATTTGATTCCAACCAGGGGTTAGAGCTAGCGGCATTACGGTACAGAAATTGTCCACTCGTGTCGCGCTTTGATAATTGGAAGCTCGGAAGCGACGGAGCGTGTTGCGGTCGTCCAATATCTGAGAGGTTGGATTATTATAAGTTGAATTTAAAGCTAGTTTGGCAAAAGTAAAATACCTGAATCTCGAAGGAGAAGAACTTTTTCAAATTCTTTACCAGCAAAACCAAAAACGGAAGCTTTACTCCGAGCGAAGGACAAGGGCACTTCGGTGCTACCATGTAAGTGGTGGCAACATTGACACCCATCAGTTCAAAGGACATAAGCTTGAGTTCTTCATCTGTTACACGTTTGGAGTGACCATTCTTGGTGAAAACGTCCCATATTTCCAGTGGCTTGCTGCCACTGCTGCTAAAAACTGTCAGAAATCCTCGTTGATACGTGTTCCGGAACATCTCCTGAGATGCGAGATATGGCGACCTAAGATGACAAGTGACGCATGTCGAAGTATGCGACCTACTGCGATGACAGTGCAATTAAATTTGTTCAGAATTTCACCATTTCTGAATTGTAACATCCTTTTACAGCCGTTAAAATACTGGTTCGATTCTTATTGGTAGAAGTTTATGGATGTTTTACTTTATCAAAACTTCTCCAACATAAACACAATGACCTACATTAACATCAACGCAAGTGAGCAAAAATAGCATAAATTCAGTCGTAACCCAGCCAACAGAACACTTTGTTTATTACCCTGATCGATCGAACGGTGTGCAAACGAAATCAGTAGTTCAGCGGGGAAAATCAATAACGGCCAAAAAGTGGGAGCCCCAACCATAAGCGCGTAGACTTTCACGATGGCCGGTAAGAAGAAACGTGCTTCGCAACGCAAATCCGTTCAATTTGCGGCCGCCTCGAAGTCGAAAATTTCCAACGACAGTATATATCCCAGTTATTCAAAATTTAAGTTAACCTAGTAAGTACCTTGCGAATGAAAAATTTGCAAATTAAATCATTTTCTTATAGCCCCGTAGTGTGTCGCCAGCGTTACCACCAGGACAAAGTGCGGTACGACAAGCAGTTCGAGTACGAATTGAAAATGTTGGAATTGATGCAGAATTCGGCCTACGATTCGATGCGTTTCCACAGGTCAGTACAGCGTGCAGCAAACAAGCGAAATCGGTTGGATTTATTTACGCATTGAATTGTATTTTTAGACACTTTGCCATAACTACGCTGTGGCCACCGTTGCACACCCGGAAGGAGATTGAATACGTGCTGGACAAATTTTTCCGCTTACCGGACAAACAGACCCGTCGCTTGCACGACATGATGAACGCTCCGGTGTGCTAGTGTATCGTGAATAGCTAATTTGTCCGTTGAAATAAACGTCAAATCTAAAGCATTCGTTTGAACTTTTTTCAGAGACCCGTTCCAATATTGCGCGTTTAAGGTTGTTTAGCTCACTAGATTTGAAGTGTGAACTAAATAAAAAAACATTACAAATCCCGTTCCGCAAATCGCCATTTTCATTTTGATTTACTTGGACTGGCACAACTCAGTCAGTTCAACTTTGATTTGACCAGGGATTCACCACTGACAACCTTGAACACACGTTCAGTGTTGGTGTCGTAAGTAAAAAAAAGTGCTGCTTCTCAGTAAGATACTTGAGAAGACGTTTGAATCCATCCAAGGTTTCAGTCAATACACAGCATTCACCCCAACGGTAAATTTGAAGGGAAAACTTTGAATTTAACGAAGTTCAAAAGTTCCGTACCAAGAGCTTGGAAATTGGAAGTACAATAGGGGAAATCTTTTCCATCTTAGCATTATGCCGGGAAAGTTTATTCGAATTTTTCCTAGATGATGGATCATTAGAGTGATGCAAAATTTGAAATTTTCGCTCCACAATACTTAAACGATTCCAAATCGGATCCTGACTAACCTCTCAAAATGTGAACCCATTTGGTGAGAAACTAAGATGGCACAAACCATTTGAAGTTTGTATGGGAATTACTATGGTAAAACCAAGATTTTTGTTCATGTCTATCTAATAATTCACCATATTTGTCTGCTTCAAAAGCTTTCAACTGTACTTGTAGGAAATTTTCCCAGCTACAACTTTGCTCAAAACCACTTTTTGATTAAATGCAAGGATCGAAAGTTATCAATGGTTCAATGCGCTGATGTCTTATGATCATGCTCAATCAACTGTTTAGCAGGCAACATTGGTGTTTCTGGGGCGTTGAATAGGACACAAAAATCATGGCTACTATGTCACACTGCAAAATACAGTGTTGCCTACAGAGCAGCTGCTTGATCATGTCATAAGTTTACCAATCTCTTAAATAATTAATAACTTTTTCTTGTCTCGTTTAACATAGAAACAATCTTCAGCAAAGTCGTAGCTGAGAAAATTTTCTATAAGAATGGCTATCGATCTGTCTTGCAGCTCAATATGGAAAAAGACTAGAAAGCAATGAACAAAAAGTTGAGATTTCCCATAGTAATTTACATGTAAACTTCAAATGGCTTGTGCGAAGTCTGTTTCTAACCAAATGAGTTGTAACTTTGAGAGGCTAATCAGGACCCGATTTGAAACCATTTAAGCACTGTGGAGCGAAAAAGTCAAATTTTGCATCAGTCTAATGGATCATTCTCATCATCCGTGAGCATATCATATTGATTGCTCACATAAATTTCATCAGAAGGGGGATCAAGAGATTGCCCTTTTCGTTTGCATTTAGGCGCCAGGTGGCAGTAAAACGTTTCTCCAAATAGACTTAAAAACTACAAGGGACAGCCCTATGGGGTTTGTACGGAATGGTGACGTATACGTATACTACATGGTCTTGTATAATAAATATTATTTGTTAACTGCAGCAGGAGCTTGTGTTTTGTCTAGGAATAGGAATTTGAGCGGGGTTATCTCTGTTTATACTCTTTAGCATGACTATGATTGCCCTGAAAAGAACCTTTTGATATGAATTTTAGTTGGGACATGTTCAGAAATTTAACTCTTTTAGAAAACCTTTGTAGCCCTGAAAAGGGCTGATGGTAGTACATACTTAAATCCTTTGGAAGATGATGATGACAGCTGGATCAGCAAATTCGGACCAAACAATCCCATATTCTTCGGATCAATAATTGGGCACTCGCAAGAGTCTCGGCCCGTCTGCTGCTGGACAGGGGTACGCGCTTGAATAATTGAAAATTCGATGAATATTTAATCGAATAGCTTGAAAAATCTTAACGATTAATCGTTAATCGAATATTTGGAGTTTCAAGCTCCCCCCCTAGAAAATAGTGTAATATCATGTTTTTTGGTGGACCTTCGAAAATTTCGAACAGCAGAATTGCAACCTGCAAGTGTAACCAAAAGCGGTACGATGCTATTTTTCATTGCTATGACGACGACTGAATTAAGGGGCTTAGAAGCAGAGGGGTGACAGTCAGTTCTCTTAATAGATTTCCTCTTTTAATGACCATGCCTTCACTAAACTGTTTAAGAAAATTTCTGCTATCTTCTCTAACATCCAGAACAATAAACTTATCAATTACCGAAACAGAAAGTCGATGAAGAGAATCGATCAAAATCACTTTTTTTTTTTTTTTTTTTTTTTTTTTTTTTTAAATTTCAAATGATTTATGTACAGTCAGTTTTTAACCAAATTAGTTGAAATTTTAGGAGAATGAGCAGGACTCGATTTGGAACCGTTTGAGCACTGTGAATTTGAACTTTCATATGTTGCATCAGTCTTATGAACAAGTTATTGATAAATGAATTGTGCTGATCAAATTAGGTTCCTGAATAGTAATGATTTTTCATCCGCTCTTCAACACTGTCGCCCGTTTTCGGCAACACGACTTAATTAGTTATTGGGGTAAGGTGGGACAAGATGGATCACGTAGCAAGATGAGCCGAACGCTCGCCCACAGTGAAAACTAATCAACATCTATAATAGTTCCTGACAGAACACCAAAGTTGACCAAATTATGAACATACCATAAGCACACTTGCGACTTTTCCAACTTACTCTAATCACCGTCCAATTCTGAATCAACCTCGATAAAACTATTCGAATCGCTTCCACCCTCTAGCATTCCCCGCAATTAGCCTTAAACTAAAATTGCAACATCCTACAACTTATCTACTGCTAATTTTAATTTTGGTTACATTTGAGTACATACCTAGGCAAAAGATTCAAGCTACATTCGTAAACTACTCCGTCTTCCACACGAACGGTTCTAACCGATCGTCCACGTCCAACAGGTTATTCAAATATTCCATGCTTTCAATGTTCTGATTGAGAATGTCATTGCACCGGGTCAGTTGCTGCGATATCACCCGCACCTTGGAGAACGTCTCCGCGTAGGAAGTGTAGAGTTTCTGCTTCTGCACCAGCTGGGCCAGCGCGCTGGAAATCTCCTGGTCCACCTCTTTGATTTTGTTGGTAATCTTCTGCTGCTCGGATGCGACCTGGGTGGCACAGGTGTTGAAGTGGCTCTGCAACCGGCTGCACATATTGATCATGTGGTTCGGGTGCAGTCGCTCCAGCACCTCCGGGTCACGATTCGCCGGTAGGGAAAGGGTACCGCGCATCACCGGTAGAAACATGGGAACGCTCTGCAGTCGCACGATGTCGTCATCCTTCTCGATTCCAGTCTCCTTAACAGCGGCCGACTTTACCACCACGATGTTGTGTGCGGAATTGGTCGCCGTCGTGCTCGTATAAGGTCGCTGCCTACCAACGAACATGGCACTGCCACCGGTGCCGATGCTGCTGCCTGCACCGCCACTGCGAAACGCTTCCTGTGTTCTGCCCACGATAACGCTGCTGGGGCGCATTTTGCCCGCTTTCGTCTGCTGCTTGTTGCGCAACTTGGGCGAATCACCGATGGGCTTGTCCGTGTAGGATATGTAGGGTAGATCGGAATCGGAGCACACGCTCATCGGGGGTGACACCGGTCGCGAATCACAGATGTACGCCGACGACGGTGTCCCCGATGAGGACGGACCCCCGCCGTCGTCTAGGCTGAGAGCGGATAACTCCGTCACGGCGATCGTATTGCCACGGAGTAGCTTGGCTCCGGAGGCAGTCGATCGCGATGGAGTCGGAGTGGCATTGCTGGATTGAGCGCGCAGACTTCCGCCGCGGATGGTTCCGGCTTCGGCCTGCTGCTGTAGCTGGGACTGTTCCGATCCCATAGTCCAAGGAAATGGTTCAAATCTCACTACAGTTTCATTTTCTAGTTGATTTCAACACAGCACTTTCCTCCTAGCAAGTATCACAATTTGCAACGCGCAGTTGAGTCGATCGATTCTATTTTTCGATCGAAATATCAACAAAACTGATAAAAATATCAACTTTTCACTGATGATAAGCGGAGCAATTTTCCACCCACCCAATTTTGCACCCCTGCTTCCAAGTTTGGTTACAAGATTACAACTCTGGAGGGCATTTTGTGTGGTCATTGGGGGTGTGTGGTTCTGAATATGGCAATGAGTGTGCAAAATGTTACGCAATTGCATCCTCCCTATTCGCACACATGCCCAATGATCCGAGGCGAATGTCACTTCAACTTCTTTCGTCTACTTACGACTCTCTGATGACAGTGTTGGGGAAGCAGCATATTCATGCACGTAATTGGTGGATTTTTTAGTTATTCCGACGCTTTTGGACAATGCTTGACATTTTCCATTTTTTCAATAGTTTCTTGTTAAATATTAACAGTCAAAAGCATTGATATCGACGCGTAGAAATATTTCTGATCGATTAGTGATCAAATTATTGCAATTGGTCCAGGGACAGCTGAGTTATTAACGTCCAAAATCTTTCATAATTTCGTTACATGTTCCATTTTCGGTTTTCACAAAGTGTACCCTCATATGGAAATCACAGACGTAGTCCTACGTCAAAAAGGAATCAATCAAGCTAAGGCCTTGTTGTCCTCTGCTGTCCAAAGAAATCGTATCCACTCTACTCGATCTATGGCCACATGTCACAGCCTCGTAGTCTGCGAAGGGTCCGCACGTCAGCTTCTATTTGATCGATCCTCCCTGTCTCTTTTTCTTGTTCCTGATGGGTCGCTTTCGAGAACAATTTTCACTGGGTCGTCGTCCGGCATTCTTACGACGTGCCCGGGTTGCAGTGTGGACGATGAATGGTTCTCACAGCAGCTGGTGCAATTCGTGGTTCATTCGCCCCATCCACGTTCCGTCATCCTTCTGCACTCCGCCGTAGATGATACGCAACACCTTCCGCTCGAAAACGCCAAGGGCGCGTTGGTCCTCCACGAGAATAGTCCAGATCTCGTGGCCATAGCGGACCAGCGGTCTAATCAGCGTCTTGTAGATAGTCAACTTCGTGCGGCGGTGAATTTTATTCGACTCTGGAATAAAAAGTAGGTACGATTCCCTGCAATAATGCGTCTTTAAAATTCTCTGCTGGTATTATTTTCAGCGATCACCAGTGAGCCAAAATACACGAACTCGTCGACCACCTCGATTTTGTCACCGTCAATCTGAATTCGGGGTGGGAACTTGAGTAGTAAGCTAACATTGTTTTCCCTAGAACTTCTTCCTCTCATACATTTCGTCTTCAATGCGTTGATGGCTAGTCCAATCCGCCTAGCATCAGCCTTCATTCAGATGTATGTTTCCGCCATCGTCTCAAAGTTCCGTGCCATGATGTCGATGTCATCGGCGAAGCCAAGAAGCAGGATGGACTTCCTGAAGATCGTGTCACTCGTGTATATCCCAGCTCTTCTAATCACACCTTCTTACGCGATGTTGAATAGCAGACACGAAAGTCCATCACCTTGCCGTAACCCCCTTCGAGATTCAAAGGGACTCGAGAGTGTCCTCGATACTCAAACAGCGCACATCACTCGATATATCGTCGCCTAGACCAATTGCGTCAGTTTTTCCGGAAATTCGTACTCGTGCATAATCTGCCATAGCTGATCTCGATTGATAGTGCGGATTTGAAATCGATGAACAAATGATGTGTGGACACGTTGTATTCGCGGCATTTCTGCAGTACCTGCCGAATCGCGAAAATTTGGTCCGTGGTAGCGCGGGCATCTATTAATACCTATTAATGGTATTGTCCCACGAACTCTTTTGTAGGCGGCGCTCTGAAGTATGATCGCGTGGTATTTGCAGCAATACGACACCTTCCATCCACTCCTTCCAAATCTTGGAAATTACCCAACTCAGCGCTCTAGCCAGTGCTTCATCGCCGTATTTTAAAAGCTTACTTGGTAGTTGATCTACACCAGTTGCTTTGTTGTTCTTCAGCCGACAGATCTCCTCCTCATCTTCTTGAAGATGAGGAGCCGGTAGCCTGTCGTCTTCTGTGCGTGCTCCAAGGTCTTTTGCCGTGCCACCTTCGTTTTCTGCTGCATCACCGTTGAGGTGCTCGTTATAGTAAAGGGCGAACACGAAATTATTGCGACACCGAAAATGTCATGCCAATTTTCTTATAATGTTTAGAATCAAACCAAAATTTTAGGGTAGTTTTATACATATATTTACTTCAAAAATCAAAAGAAAAGTTAATCGATGGAGCCTTGAGTGTAAAATTGAACGCATTTTCGCTTGATGCCCTCCATCAAAGTCTTTACAGTGTCATCTGGTACCAGTTTCTCAGTTTTTTTTTCCATTTTCTTAACATGTCCTTCTCGTCTTTGACTGTCTTCTTGCTCTTCCAAAGTTCCCGCTTCATTATTGCCCAGTACTGCTCCACCGGGCGCAGCTCCGGACAGTTTGGCGGATTCATGTCCTTTGGAACAAAATGGACAGAATTGGCCTCATACCACTCCAGGACACTTTTAGAATAGTGGCATGATGCCAAATCTGGCCAAAATAGCGGAGCTTTGTCGTGCTGCTGCAAGAACGGCAAAAGGCGCTTCTCGAGGCACTCAGATTTGTAGATCTCGTTATTTACTGTGCCCTTTGTCACGAAAGGCTCACTCCTCAGTCCGCAAGAGCAGATGGCCTGCCAAATGAGATATTTGGAGGCGAACTTCGACATTTTCTTCTTCTTAAATTTGTCGTCCACATCGAACTTGCTCTTGCCGGTGAAAAACTCCAACCCCGGAATTTGCTTAAAATCGGCTTTTATATACGTTTCGTCGTCCATCACACAGCAGCCATATTTTGTCAGCATCTTCTCGTAGAGCTTCCGTGCCCGAGTTTTAGCCGTCGATTGTTGCCGCTCATCGCGGTTTGGGAAGTTCTGTACCTTGTATGTATGTAGTCCAGCTCTCTTCTTTGCATTCTGGACGTAGCTCTGCGACATGCCGATCTTTTTAGCCAAATCACGGCTTGAGACGTTGGGATTTGCTTTAATCATCCGCTTCACCTTTCCCTCCGTCTTTTTGTTCTCCGGTCCCGGTTTTCTTCCAGCTCCTTTGCCGTGGTCCAACGTCAACCGCTCCTGGAACCGCTTCAACACTCTGGAGACGGTTGAATGGTGAATGTTCAACATTTTTCCCAACTGCCGGTGCGACAGGTCAGGAAATTCCAGGTGTTTGGAAAGAATTTGTTCTCTCAACTCGCGTTGGTTCACCTCCATTTTCGTTGAATCGAAAAACACGACTTCGAGTTTGACAGCATGTACACAATACACATCAATGAGAAAGTGTGCAAAATTTGGTTGATTTTTACCCAATGGTAAAAAAGTTATGCCCTGTTGAATGTGTCGCAATAATTTCGTGTTCGCCCTTTACTGTTTCCACCTCTCAATCACCTCACACTCGTTCGTGAGAATTAGACTGCCAATAAATGTATGGGAAAAATTTGACCATCAAATTTCGCTAACAAACCATAAACAAACTGTTTATTGCCTCGAAAAATGACCCTATGCAAAATTTGAGCTCAATCGGACATGATTTAGGGGTGGCGCAAACGCGTCAAAGTTTGACTTTTTTCACTCTCGAAAATCTCCCAAGGAGGGGGGGGGGGGTACATGAAATTTCGGAAATCAAAAAAAAAAATTTTTATGCCAATTGTCTTAAAAATGCATGAAACGTCGAGATTTGGTGTTATCTCGAAAAAAATTTGTTTTAAAAATCATGAGTTCTATATGGAATAAAGAAGATTGATGAGTCGGCTTCTAAAACTGTTCACAATTGTCTCCAACCTGCTTATATATCGAATTAAACCACCATTTAGGATCTAATACGAAATAATTCACTAGGGTCATTTTGCATAGGGTCATTTTTCGAGGCAATGAACATTTTGTATATGGTTTGTTAGCGAAATTAAAAATTACCATTTTCGCTGGCAGTCTAGTGAGAATATTACCTTACAAGTCCTTGCACATATTGGTATGTGGCAAGTAGCCTTTACGCGAACTATTTAGCTTCTCGTAGAATTTCCGTGTGTCGTTTACGTGGTACAGATTATCCATCCGCCTCGCGATCTCGGTCTTCCTACTGATGCTTCTTCCTACGGATAACCGAGTTTTTTTTCTGTTCCGTATCGCCTGTATTGTCTGTATCGCTCCACATTCAATCTCGTGCGGTGTTGCCGCATTCTCGCCCGTGCTGCATTCTTCTCCTCTACGCAACAGTTTGCGTTCGCCGTCAATCCAATCATTTCTTCGGTCCGGGATCGCAGTACCTAGTGCCACTGCAGCAGTACTACCTATGACGGAACGGATGTCCCTCCAGTCGTCTTCAAGAGTAGCTGCGCCAAGCTGCTCTTGCGTGGGTAGTGCAGCTTCCATCTGCTGCGCGTAATCCTGGACAACTCCGGTGTCCCGTAATTGCTCAATGTTGGGTCACGACGTTCGACTTCGATGGGTGATATGCACCGTCGAGAGTTTAGAGCGCATGCATACTGCAACTTAATACTTGTCCGAATATATGTTCGCACTGCGGTACGTTGATAATGTTCGAGAAGAATTTCCTGTCGATTAGAACGTGATCGATTTGGTTTTCCGTATGTTGGTCAGGTGATCTCCAGGTGGCCTCGTGGATATCCTTGCGTGGGAAAAAGGTATTTTGAACTACCTCTGCGATGCACGAAAGACTTCGTTTTACTATGTTTAGCACGCTGAGTAGATAGAAAGAAGATTGATGACGATTCTGAAGATTTTCTGCAAAAAGATGATGCGCGATGCAAATACAGTCGAATTTCGCTGGTTGTGCCACTACCTCGGCTTAACTAACGAATTTGATTCCTTTCAAAGTGTTTTTTATGATACTTCATACGTCAAGTTTGCGATTTTCAGAGTTGGTTGGAAATGCTATCTAACATGAAGCTTTAGCGTAATAATTTACTAGCTAGAGAATGTCTGCATTCTCTAGCTAAGAAATTATCACACTAAAGCTTCATGTTAGATAGCATTTCCAACCAACTCTGAATTTGATTCATCTGTTAAGTAGTTTTACCAAGAAATACAAGGTAGGGTAGAGAACTACTTCGACCTAATCGCCCATTTTGGGCCTATCGAGTAGAAAACTTCAAATAAATCCTTGATTTCAGAGTTAAAAAGTCAATTATGCGTTTGGTACGATACTTTAGTTAATAAGCTACGGAACGAAGTCAACGAGAACGCGTCCTAGAAAGGTTTGTACCCATTATTCCCAAAAACAAAAGAAGCGCTCCGACCGAATCCATTTTTATGTTCATCCGATAGGCCAAAGTGAATTAATTGGCGTTTCAATGCGTTAGGCCGAGTTTAGAATTTGTAGGCCGAGTTTGGCGTCAAGAAGCAGTGTTAGACTAGTGACAATATCTCAACGATTGGTTTCTCTTTATCAAATCTTACGGTACGTACGGAAAGGTAAATAAATTTGGAAGCCATCAGTAATAATAACATTCCGTTTGGTGCTAAACTGCGCTAGATTAAGAAAGACTAAGGCTGTGAACCATTTGCCGAGTTAAATTTAACTCGTGGTTAAAAGTGACATTTCGAAAGTTATTTTCTATGTTCGAAAATCCCCGTGCTGTCGAGCGACAGGTTTTCGAGCCACAATTGTGAAATTTTAACTTCTTGTCTGTCAGAAGTAACCACGCTCGGATAGCAGGGTTAATCCACAGACAAACAGACGTAACTCTTCATTGTGTATCTTCGTTCATGCATTTAACGGTTGATTTGAATATTATCATTTCCGCGAACTACTCGCCGCAGCGCTGGCATCGGATCACTTTGACGTCTCTATATATTCTATAGAACTTCTATGCAATATTGTTTACGAGTTAGCGAGCAAGCTTGTTTTCCGCGAGAAGCCAGAGAGATGTCGTTACTGAGGTTATATGTTTTGAGATACTATGTTTTCAAGAACAAGTTTTTCTAAGAGTTACGTCTGTTTGTCTGTGGTTAATCGATAACTTTCCATCTGTCAAATTTTAACCAAAAGTTAAAATAATTCGCCAAATGGTTCAGAGCCTAAGTGCGGGTTGTGCTTAATAGGCCGGAAATGGGGTAGTTAACCCTACTCTCTTGGGAGTTTTTGATGAGAATATAGAAAATTCCATCATCTCTTAGAGCTTTCATATTATGAAACTTTTTAGTTATAGATCTTACATCGTCCAAATCAGGCCCCCAGGAATCATCAAAAATATTTCCCGAGAGAAAATATTCAGATAATCCCGAGTAACCTGTTTCTCACTAGTCCTTAGTAAGACCTAAATTGAAAATATGGGAATTCTCGAATTGCTAAACAAGTGTTGCTCTATATTGATGTTGATTTATTTCTATGAGTATGCACCTTTAAAGCATCATCACAAAAATTCTGCAGAGTCCAGAAGTTTTGAAAATTATGAGCGGCTCTTATTATGAGTATCACTTCCTTATCACCCGTGATAAGGCCCAAAAAATCGATTTTTGGTCAGCTAGGTTGAAGAACTACCCCTCTGTGGAATGAAGTTTTTTTTTTTGGCTCAGACTGCACATAACGGAATGAAGAAATAAACATAAATAATACGGACTCTCAAAGCTAGGCATCAAAATAAAAACTACCAGTGGTCTTATATATTTTCACCATATGTCGACATGAGGTCTATTTCAGTAGGAGTATATTTCATTTCGTGGAAAAAGACTGAAACAGTAACAATAGGTTAGGTGGTACAGTTACATACGTAGTAGCATATCTTCCTGTTGATGGCCTCTAATAGCCCTGTCTAAAGAAAACTGTATTGATACGTGTCGGTTGGCTCACTAGAGTATTTTTTGTCCTACAGTAATGAGTAAATGTAAAGTCCTACAAAAAATAATGAGTATTTGATCTTCCAGAACTGTAATATTTTTGCTATGTTGTTATGTTGATTTCGAGTTTGTGGTTTCTATCAATTCCTAAATAATGTCTACTATTTTCAATCATTTCCTTTGAATGACGTTTAGCTTCCATTTCGGAATCCTTATTTAAAACTAAAATTGTGTTTTAAATATTCTTAGAACAAATCTAGTTATCACAATGCTATTATACAAAACAACGATGCTCGTACATAGTTTTCCGTATGTAGTTGAGAGAGATAACATTCGAGTTGGTTCGGTGGTTAGATACCGGAAATGGATATTATTTGGTAACATACCAGTCTATCTTAAAGGGCTTTTTCAAACTATTGTATTCATATTGTCTACAGACACTATCATTTAATTTAATGTGGGCAGAAAGGAAAAAAAAACACGAACACCTAGGGTTTCTGAGATACATAACTTAAAATTAAAATGCTAAGCCCAAACCAATGAAAATAATGAATTCCCTTGAAACAGGGAACACCTTAATAATTGAGGGCTGAATCCCAAAAAAATAAAGGTATTTTTCCTAACCGCTTTCAGCGTCCTAACCGTCAACATTTTTGGTGGTCGTTGATAATATCACTAATTCACTAAATCGAGAGCACATTCCGATAAGGATTCCATTTTTCTAAGAAGCGCCAACTGCCTCCACTGGATATAGATGGTTGAGTATGGCAAAGTAGTGTACTGAAGCGGCCAACACAACGAATAAATGCCAAATCGCATGAGCGAAAGGAAATAATCCGTCTGACTTGAAGAAACCAAGTCCAACTATGTACAGGAGTCCTCCCAATTTCAGTTCGGTCATTCCGGTGAATTCATGACCCCAGCAGACGATCACCAGTGATGGGACTACACCGATCACGGTGTAAAAGAAGGTTTCCAAGCATTTGTAGCGCTCGTGGAACATCTGAAACGGGAAGGGGGAAATTTGAGTTCAACTACAAATAGCTAGCATAGAATATATCAGCAGACCTGTTGGTAAATTATGCCCAAGATAGCCATCACCCAAACGCACCACTTGACCACCGAGACTATCTGCGGATGGGAAGTGTGTCCCAGACTGAGCCACGGATAGTACGACCCTGCAATGAAGATGTAAATCATTGCCCTGTCGCACCGGTGCAGCACGTCCTTCAGCTGGCGGCTCCGGTTGCAGTAGAACACACAATGGAAGAAGGTGGACACGAAGAATAGCATCGACAGAGCGGCTCCGTAGATAACGGCGGCAAGCATCTGTGAGGGGGTGTAGCTGCGAAAGAGCAAATTCATTCCGGCATACACCGACGGTAGCACCCAGAGCCCGTGCGTGATGACGTTGGCAATGTGTTCGATCTGCAAGCAGGAAAACGAGATGATAAATGATGAAATGAATTGAAATGGTAAAATTAATAATTAATTGCCGGTCAACTTATGTAGATTAGGCTTAGTAATATCAAGAATGTTTGCTCAGTATTTCTAAGATATTGCATAACAACTCGGTACCTGTAATGATATAGTCTCAAGCGAATGGCACAAAGTTGAGTTCAGTGAAATAAAATTCTTCGTTCGGCGTGGATGGTTCAGTTCTTATAGGACGCACATGGAGCTAGATTTAAGGTGAATTCTCACGATTTTTTAATGTAAATTTATAGATAGGGTGGGTGAGCCAGTAGTGGAGGAGCTAAGACAAGTTATTTATTAAAAAATAAAATAAACAATGTACATACTTTTTTTAGATGTCAATCTATAGCTTTCAATCTCTATTTTGCTAGAAAAATATTACATCGTAATCAAATTGAATACATTTTCCGAAAACTTGTTCTCCATTAATAGAAACACTGTTCCAGTAGTAGTGATACTTGCTAACTTTGGTTCCTATAATAGTGGAACGCATTGCTTCTTATCGGTTCCACTATTATAGGAACACTAGCACAACTATTGGTGCAAAGGAGTCAAAATCTTAAGGAAAATTAATTGTTTTCCATTGATTTTGAGCAAATTTTAAGTTTTCAATATGCAAATCTGCATTATTTTAGGAGAGCTACCAAAAATAACCTCATCTGGTTTTCTCTCATTATTCCGGCACAACCCCTATATTACCACTATTGCTGGAACTTCCCATAAACAATGAACTAGTTAACAAGCTTACTGGCTGAAGTGGTACTATCACAGACTAACAGACGGAACTCTTCATACTGGTTCACCGTTCACGCATTTAACGACAGATTTGAATATAATCATTTTCGCGAACAGCGCTGGCATCGGATCACTTTGACATTTCTATATGATCTGTTTACCTTGCATGCTACATTGTTTGCGACTTAGCAAGCTAGCTTGTTTTACGCGAGAAGCTCGAGAGATGTCTTTACTGAGGTCCTGTTTTTGAGGCACAATGTTTTCAAGAAAAACTTATTCAAAGAGCTACGTCTGTTTGTCCGTGGCACTACGATTTTTATCGTTCAGTATACAGGGTGAGGAATAATTATCCGTGTAATGAGAAAGAGAAGGATTAGTAATTTCCATTTAATTCTACTACCTTATTTGCTTATCCTTGACAGATACGCGTATTTCGTCTACAATGTGCAGACTTCTTCAGTGTCTTGTACTAATACAGTCGAGTATTAGTACAAGACACTGAAGAAGTCTGCACATTGTAGAAAAAATACGCGTATCTGTCAAGGATAAGCAAATAAGGTAGTGGAATTAAATGGAAATTACTAATCCTTCTCTCTCTCTCTCTCTCTCTCTCTCATTATACAGGTATTCCACTAAGACGCCCACATTCATCAGAATTACCCGTGGTTAATGATTTAGTCGTAACTTTATTGCTTGTGTATTGAATTACAACATATTTATGGGAAATGTAGGTACACCAACACAGTTCATGATATTTACAACAATTTCTCAAAATGTGCTCCTTTGACTCGTACACACGCCTTCAACCTCTTAGGGAAATTATCGACGATGGACGTTAGTTCCTCCACATATATTGCATCCCAGACTTTTGTCAAACTTGCTTTCAGATGATCTAAAGATACGTGTGACTTAGTACAGGCTCTGGACTCAAGAATAGACCAGACGGAAATAGTCCATTGGATTCAAATCAGGAGAGTTTGAAGGCCATTCATCTTTTGTCAAATATCTAGGAAAAAGTTTGCTTCAAAGTTCCAGCGTCTTTTTCGCTTCATGGTGCCCAATCCTGTTGAAACGTCCAATCGTTGTTACCGAAATGCGTACGTGCCCAAGGTGCAACGGTGTCCGTCAGCAGCATCTGGTAGACTATTTGGTTGATTTTGACGCCTTTTTCGATAAATATTAAGGGAGTTTTATCGGAAGCCGTAATTCCCGCCCAAACCATCACCGAAGCTGAATGATGTGATCTGGCAACATTCGTACGGTTAGAAGAACCCTTTGGCAATAGCTGGCGATAGTTTTGGTGATTGTGGTATTTCTCAACAGTGAAAATCTTCTCATCGGTGAATAAAATCGTGCGATACCGTCCATTGCCGAAATCCTTCAATAATATCTTGGATTATTGTTACCGATTCCTTTTCATCCTGTCATTTAGGTAATTGTTTTTCGAAAATTTGTAAGAATGCAATCCTAAATCCTTGCGTAGAATAGTTCGTACCAGAGTTGGCAAAATCAGAAATCAATTGATATTTTCCGCTCTCATGCGCTCGCAATATCACGCATGATATTGGAACAAAATATCATGCTTGATATTGATTTTACAAGCTCCTTTGATATTGCGAGACTATTCACAACGTGCAAAAATCAAGCTGACAGTTGACTCGACACAAAAAAGATTCCATTGCACATCGTTTTCTTAGAAAAAGAATGCATAGTTTGCTATCTCTTTTTAATCTTCATCGATGACAGACGCGAAGGGACTGCTGCAAGCCGTTATGGAAGTTTCGGTTGCATTCGGATGTAAAGCAAAAATCATTAAACTCAATCTCACCACAGTTTGGTGAGATTTTCATTTGGTGAGTTGTGTTAGCTTGATATTCCGAGCTGTGGTATCATAGCTTGCAAAATCAACCGCAGTAGTTTGCTTGTTGATTTTTGTCTACGAAAATCAAGCGTGATCTTGGGCGTTGGTGAGATTTGATTTTTTGATATCTTCCCAACACTGGTTCGTACTGACTTTGGGTCGATTTTCAATGATTCCGCCATTTTTCGGATAGACCGTATAGAATCTTGATTAATCCTTAGACGAAGTATGTTCCGGTTCTGAGGGGTCCTCACACTTCTTTTTCTGCATTTTCCTGAAAGGTCCTCCAAATTTACGAGTTCTTGGTACCGTTTTATAGCATCCCGAACTGTTTGTGAAGGTATTTGCAATGTTTTTGCAATACGTGCCGGACGAATTCCTTGTTTATAAAGCTTAATTACCGCACTTCGTAGTGGACTGGGCTTCATTACGGCAATACACGTGAACCGATTCAAACGAAACTACAAGCGTTTGTTTATTATGTACCAAGGTCTCAATTGGCAGAGGTGTGCTTCATTTCAGCAAGAAAGCTAGAATTTTTTATAAGCTTACAAATAAACATAAGTTTGAAAATCTTTAAAAATTTGCATAACTTGCTTTAACTTCCATTTTAAAAAAAAAATAGCATTTTTGATAAGCTTTTATAAGTTTTGAAATTGGAAAAATGTAAATTTTTTTGTGATAAAAGTTCAAACAGTTTTTTTTTCCAATATGTGATTTTTTTGCCGATGACTCGTCGTTGCTTTGCTCATCACTTTCAATGAAAGTAACGTCGATTATCGAGATTAAACGAAACCTCCTTTTGGCTTTCAATCCCTTTCACCGACACTCTGTCACTGCTCTTTCAATTTGTGTAATATGCGTTCCCAAGTAACCAAAAATTCTGATAAAATGCTATTTGTGGCTTAAGCAGCTTGGTTGAAGATGGTCTATATAATTCTAAGCAGCCTCATTTTTAAGTTGTTATAAGAGCTTGAAAGTTCCGGTATCATAATTGAAGAGTATTCTAAGCAGCTTCTGGCGGAACTTGAACGGAACTTTTAGAAAATAAATTAAAAAGATTTTCATCCTCTAATTCTTTTAATTCGCACTTTTATGAAAGTTATTTCTAAAGACAGGTATTAATGTGTATTGATTTATCAGTAGAATTGGAGCTGTTTGAAGAATTAAACCCAGTCCTTCTGCGTGAGAGCCCCAGCACGAGCCGCTGCGTCATCTGAGATATAATATAGTAAGCTGTTGTCCCGCCTACTGTTGGAGTTTTCAGTGCCAGCTGACTGACTTGAATACTAAACACAACACCTTGATGAATTTTTAATTGGTGTTTGCCCGCATGGTATTCCAACACATTTGTGGTGCAGTGGTTAGCGTTCGTAGATCGCATGTCGAATACACGGGTTCGAATCCAGGAAATGTTGATGCACTGCATACATATAAGAATTATGATTTATTCGGGCCACTGTTCATTTCATATTTACGTACATTAAATTTGGTTACTAATAAAGACTTGTGCGGATTGCTTCATGTGGTTTGAGAGTTCTGTCTGAAATTTATTTGAACTTTATGGAACTTGGAAGTGATTTTAATCGTTGAATGCGGAACTTTTGGTTACTTGGGTTAGGTCCCGTTTTCGTTACTTTTTTTTAGATAAAAAGGTGGATGGAATGTAAATTAAACAAATTACGTGTAATCTTCAAGTGTTTTCACGTGTGAAATGCTTTAAACATATTTTTTTCATTTTCCGTCATATACGGCATGAAACCTTTGTTGATGAGTTCCATGAAAGACGAAACTATCAAAGTCGAGCGCTCTTGCACTCGTCCGCTTCACCGAAGCTTGAAAAAAAAAACGACAGGAGAAAGAAAGACTAGCGATTGAAAATTTGATTGCAGACGCCGACTGAGGTTCTAGAATACTGCGAAGCTGTTCGACTTCACCAGAAAAAGAAAGCTAGCAGTCTCTTCGTCGCATCGATTTTGTCCATTGAAGCTGATATTGTGACGCCCTGCTTGTGGATTACTCGAGCTTAGAGGGGTACATTGTTGAAGGATAGAATCAGGGGAGGATCTTGAAGTTACCTCTCACACCAGCAGACCTGGGTTTAACCCCAGCCGGCGCCGCCGTGATTTTCTGAAGCAAGTATAGGGAAGTAAAGCCGTTGGTCTCCGGTTCATGAGTTGATGGGTCGATAGGTAGGGTCCAGGTGTGGGAACTGCCTCCCTGGCGTCGGTAGCATTGGTGCTCAGCACGGAAAACATGATCGACGGAAAACAAATCAAGGAAAAAAAAAGGGGAGGATCTTGGGGGTGAGGCTTCGTTGACTCATCAGAACATTGTCACCAGTGAACAAGAGTGCTGATATGTGAATTTTTTTTTCAGTATATTTTTTCAGAAACGGCAAACCAGTTTCCTATAACTTTGAGTCAAACGTTATTTTGAATAGATGAGCCGTTTTCATGCTACGATTTATTAAAACATATCGAATACATTTTGAAAAACTAAATGAGCTTGAGCTTGATTGACCGCCCACGGTTGCTACTCTGTTATTGCCAGACCAGCTGTAATTACACAGAGAACCAATAGACGATGCTTGGGACTAGCAATCATCCTCAATGTGTAAAAACTGGTGATCTTAAATTAGGCAATACCAGCGCCGGCCGCGCCCGAACACAGGTCAAGAAAGGAATGGGAAGGATTGTGTTGTCATAACACTCGCTTTGATGGAAGCCGAGAACACCTCTGCACTTCCACGAGGAATCACTGGGATGTTGGATAAGAGGGTTGGGTTTGCAGCAGGGTTCGTTTTGGTAAACGATAAGCTGAATTGATGTCCTAACGATCATATAACGCGAAGGAGCTTGGGATTAAACCCACGGTCTTCTGCTCAGTAAGCAAAAACGTTTGCCACTAGGCAGACGAGCACCTTTTTAATCACCGAGTTGCTGTTATTACCATGTAGTCATATTAACAAATAAAACGATTGACGAATCTTGAATGTGGATGGGCCTGAGATTAGACTCATGATGTTCTGCTCAGTAAGCAAAAACGGTTGCTCTAAGTCCAACGAGCCCCTCATATCACATAATACCGTTGCTCAAATTTTTGTATCCATTCAAACCCGGAACCAACGACAACAACGAGTTTCGCAAAATACACGATACACAAGCGATTTTACCATAAATCTCTTTGATATGTAAGGACCTGGGACCACGTTTTTCTGCTCAGTAAGCAGGCCACTGTAACCGACGATCTTTCAAATCCAAAAACTAAAAACTACGAAAAAGTACTTAGGCCTTCATTAAGTTCCACTTTCACGCGACGTTCAATGTTTCAATTTGCTCTTTACGTATTGTTCAGGCTATAAATAGACTCTTTTCAAAAGTTACGCGAGAAATACGCACAATCGTCGCCTACCTCGCAAAACTGGTTCCAAACAACAACAAAGGCATAAGCAACGATGGATTGTTGAACTTTGCTGGCTGGTGTAGTGCTGCTGAAAAAAGATAAGTCTATTATTTTGGTTAGTGATCGTTTGGGTTTGGGTCACCCCACGTTGTGTTTAGGTTAGTATAAATAAATAATACTATTTAGTCATATAAATCACCACAGCTCATTATCTTCAGCGTTATCGGTTTTCGTTTCTGGATCTTTAGTTGACTCTGTGATATACTTACTTGCGGCATACTATTTTGGGAGTGTATATGAGCGTGTACCATGTACGGTAGCTCATCTCACATCGTGATGGTGGGACATAGTAGACAAATTAGAGAGAAAACAAGGAGGTATTAGTATTAGTTATATGTAAACAAACAAAACAAAAGAAGAGAAGAGGAAAGAAGAGCAGACAAATAAAAAAGGGATGAAGTAGATAACAAATAAAAGAAACGTAGGCAGATTATTAGAAAAGGCATTATCCGAGACTCGGCAATCAAATGTCACTCCCGCCGAGGTCTCAGCGAAACCCCCTCCCCGCCGAGACCCGCACAGCCGAGCTCGGTAGAAAAAACTAAGTGTGTAGATAGATTAGTAGGAAAATAAATAAAACTACTTTATGACTCAAAGTGCAATGAATGAGCGTTAGTTTCGGGATCATTTCAGTGTTAGAGTTATGTTAGTTTTGATCCGTAATCAGCCCTGCTGACCCCTCCAACATTTGTTGCAGGCAGTGGTTGTTAGATAATGCGGCACTGTAACTACTACTATTTTAGAGGTATGATTCGTCAAGTTTATACAACTCAATGTTTCAATTGAGCCAAACTATCTATCTTACAATTACAAAAGCAAACCTAAACTTACAATTATATGCAAATGCAAAATGAAACTTGACAAATAATCGTTAATCCCCTTATTACAGGGCAGGGCCTGACGATTTCAATCTAATTTTGATCAGTGAACGGGCACCATATGGTACATTTTCTCACGATGAACCTATCATTTCCAGCCTATCTGAACTATTTAATAAATGGAAGCCATAACATGGGTTACGCTCCCCCTAAGCGGGCCCTCCGCATCCTGTCTCTGTCTTATCTCAAATACAAAATGCCAATGGTATGAATGTATCTATATATATTGTTCAGGCTTCAGAATCGTCCAGTGGGCAGTGCACTCTACACTCCAAGTTACCTTTTTTTTCAAATTTACCGCAAATTTGATATTTTACCCATTGAGTGTTGATTAGTCACAATGAAACATTGTGACAGAAGTTGAGGTTACTAGTGTATAAAATAATCTAGGTCCTATTTAGGATTATATCTGAACAATCCAAATCTGGCCAACGCCCACCCTAAACCTAAACCTGTTCTAATCCACCTGAAATGACTAACGTATGGAAGACTTTGACTACCCAGCCATGCAATAGTCTCATTCCGTGCCTTATGGCAACTTGATGATTCTATTGCGCTCATCTTTTGGCACCACCCAGGGGAGACTTGGTCCTGTACCCAATGCTTAACTCATCTCCATTCCACTCAGCTACTCGCAATTTCTTGTGATATAGTGGGCGGAATATTATTATATGAGACAATTCAATGCAGACGTCTTTCCAAATTTGTCAGATCGTCAGGTAATCGGTGAGTTACCACGATAGTTGCTATTCAACAACTCGACAACGTCCCATCGTCAACGCCTGCTATGAGAATTTCCCATTGCAGACGCCAACGAAATGACATCATCGAGATATCGACCAACTACCTGGTTATCGCCTGGTACCTTATAGCACGATGCTAGGAGGCGAACCGGAAGAATCGATGAGCTACCTCCCCCCTACATTTAGAAAAACTAAATGAGATTCAAAATAGACGAATTCCGGCCAAAAATAGGTTCATTGCTACTAGCAGCTATGAGATGTAGATCTAAAATTTGTTATTTTTTTTTCTCTATTTGGCCTGGAACTGCTCAATTTCAAGAACTTCAGGAAAGTTCAGAAAGCGTCAGGATTGTTAAAAAATATTTTAAAGGATGACCAGATAATTTTGAAACACCTTTGAGCATACATACACATCAGAAACATTGTGAATATTGGGACAGTAACATATTAGATCTGAGAATTTCAAGGAAGTTCCAAAAACATCATAGTTGTTCCAAGAATTTCAGGATCATCCAGAGCTTCGAAGTAGTTTAATTACATTAACTAAAGGATAAGTTCCGGCAGCATCAAGACAGATTCATAGATTTCAGGAAAATGTATTGTTTGACGATGAAGTAGCTTCAGAGCAGTATTAACTTTAGAAAAATTGCAGGACTTTACAGAAGTTGCAAAATTTCAAGGAAGTTTTAAGATCTTAGGGATATAAGGAAGTTACTTGAACTGCTGGGCAGTTCTGAAAACTTCAGTATAGTTCCATAAATATCTGAAAAAAAGCAGCAACTTCAGGTAAAATCCAAGAATTTCAGATAAATATCAAGAACTTTAGGAGCGGCTTTTAAATTCAGGAAAACAGCAGGAACCTTCAAGAAGTCCCGTAAATTTCAGGACATTTCAGAGATATTTAGAACATTTAAATCAATTTCAGTGTAATTACAGGAACATTATCACGAGAAATGTGAGAACTTCAGAAAGATCACACTGAAAATAAAATTTAGTTTATACATCGAAATTGTTCCTTTGTTTCACGAATCCATTCGTTGTTATCTGCAACGAAATAGATTCGTACTTTTAATAAAGCTAGTTTCGTTAGAAATCCCAAACTCGCTGTTGGTCTTAAGGAATGTTCCAATAACGTCAGCAATGTTTATAGATCTGGATCATTTCGTTTGTCCGCAATTCGATTTGTCAAATGAGCGATTCGATCTATCAAACGGGCGATCAGATCTGTCACACGAGGTGAGACTTAAACCAGGACAATATAAATTTTACATGTATTTGTGTCCTTTCTCACGATAAGACGCGATCGGATGAGTAGATGGCGGTAGTGTTTAATGTATTTTAAATATGGCGTCTTGGGCAAGAATTTGAATGTAGCTTCTATGAGCTGTTACGTCGGTTCGTCGGTGGTTCAATGATCGTAAGAGCATAAGTTCAGGAGAAATCAGAACAGTTTTAAGAATTTCAAGAAAATTTTGATGACCTTTTATACGTACCGGGAATTTGGGGATATCCAGAAAAATACAGTAATTTTTCGAAAACAATTTAAATGGTGCAGAAATTTCAGGAAAGTCCGGAAAACTTCGGAGATGTTCAAAAAATGTTCGGACATTTCCATTTATTTCACATCTTCAGAGAAGCACTTCAGTGCTGATAAAAATCATTTTTACACTCAACTTAACTGAAAATGAAGACAACTTTAACAGATAGACCAACTACCTGCATAAATTTGATTTTGACATAAACACATTCTCTTGATCAAGGCAACCTCTGAGTATCGAAGTCAACATTAAATGTTCAAATTTTGTTTTTTTTTCCATTCGTGACTGGATGCTTATTATCGCCTGTGTTATTGTCAATTTCAATGTTCATCGTCATCTTGGTAGGGATGATTTTGAGGATCAAATGCAAAATGATTATTTTCATTTTACACAGATATAGCGCTGTAGAACGTGTTGTGTTGGGTTTTAAAAACATATTGATGGAAAATTATTACCTCATGCTGAATTGATGATAATATTGAGGTTTTAGGCGCAGTCGACAATATTCAAAATAATCATTTTGCCCAAAATAAATTTGATTATTTTGCTTTTGAGGGGCCTCCCTTAGCTCAGTCAGTAAAGGCGCAGCTACAAAGCAAGACCATGCTGGAGGTGGCTGGGTTCAATTCCCGGTCCGGTCGAGGAATTTTTCAAGTTGGAAAATTTCTCTCCTTCCCTGGGCATAGAAGTATGATTGGACTTGCCACATAATTATACCAATGCAAAAATGGTACAGGCATCGAAAGCTCTCAATTAATAGCTGTGGAAGTGCATCTAGAACACTAAGTTGAGAGCACGCAATAAGCTAATATGCGATATGCAATAAGCTTGAAATGCGAAGAAGAAGAAAGAAGTATTTTGCTTTTGAGGATTGCTTCTGATTTTGACAATTTTTGGTTGGATAATCAAGCACTGGTAAATATCAACAAACGCGTATTCGTTGATGTATAATGAACTCACTTGTTCGTTTCGCTAGTATTACACAGCGGAGATATTCAAAACGAACGCTATTCATCTACACTGGTTTGAAACGCTACTCCTTGCGTGTGATAGTAAATGCTAAAAACAGACACTGCTTCAGATGCGTGAACGTTCGGAACGCTCCCAGACCATCAGAGAAGATCAAAGAACCTCAGAGCAGTTCAATTAACTTCAATGAAATTACAGAACTTTCAAATAATTTCTGAGAAACTCAAAAAAAAAATCGAAAACTTAAGCAAAGATCCGAGAGTTTCAGAAGCAAATCGGATTCTTCAGGAATGTTTCATGAAATAAATTCATAGCAGTTTCGAGAACTGTAGTAAAATTTCGGAAACATTAGCGTACGAATTTTCAAGAAGTTCCAAGATCTTTAGGGCAGTCCAAAGAACTTCAGAAAAGTTTAGAGATTCTTCGGCAGCTTCTTTATCTTCAGATATGTTCCAAGAACTTTAAAGTACGTCTATTATTTTCAGGAAAGTTGTACAAACTACAAAGAAGCTTTAAAGAAACATGGCAACTCCGGAAAATTTAGTAATGTTCCGAAAATGCCGGAAAAATTACGGGCTCATCAGTGAGGTTCCATAAATATCAGAAAAATTGTTGGAGCATTAAGGAAAGTTCAAGGAAGCATTATAGAATTTAAAGGCGTCCTGCGAGCTTCAAGAAAGGTTCGAAAACATCAGGAAAATTTAGGGAACTTCAGGGTCTTCCTTTCAAAGGACTTCAAAATAGTTCAAGTAACTTCTGGAAACAGCCTGCAACTTCTGAGAAAAGTATAGAATTCTTTAAGCAAGTTTAGAAAATTTTAAGAAAATTAAGAATATTTTAGGAAAGTTCTTTTATCTTCAGAGAACAATCAAAAACCTCAGGAAAGTCCAAACTTTTGGGGAAGTGTAAAGATTTCGAAGAATTATTTTTGATAAAATAAGAGCCGTTACATGAACTTTAAAAACCATTCAAGAACTTCAGTGTTATTCATTTCTTTTTTTCCAAAGGAAAATAACGGTAATATTAAAAAAGTTTCGGAAATTTTGAGGAAGTTCATAGAACTCCAGTGAAATTTAGAGAATCTAGGAAAGCTTTGAGACCTTCAGAAAAGTTCAATGGTCAACAGGATGAAGCAGAATCATTTTAATTTAAGTTCCGTAAGCTTGATAGCCAAAACAAAAAAAATTGATTGTATCTTATGAGTATTGTAGTAGTTAGTATTTTTAAATTTTATGGCGAGCTGTTTGCAGACAAGTTTTATCAATATTACAGTGTCAATAAGAGGGAGAAGAATTATGTGTACATTAAGATGGGTCAAGTTTATATGGCAGATCACAACCCATGGCTCACCACATTTTGCTTTGGAGTGCTTTAAATTGTGTATGAGAATATGTATGGGAAGCGGAACAAAACTATTAATTTACTTGATAAAATTTCAAAAATTGGTCAATTTTTACAAAACCTGATATTTAGATTGAGAACTATATAGAACAACTTCGTCCAAGATTACAAATCGATTCGCCTTCTGGGCAAAAGTCATTAATTTTTTACTGTAGATCTAGTGCTCCGCGCATACCTACCAGCTTATATGCATCTCACTAGGTATGCGCCAAGCCATGGCCATAAATAAAAAAATAATAACTTTTGGCTCAGAAGTCGAATGGATTTTGGTCTTCAACGAAGTTTTTCTGTATAGTTTTCTCAATATAAGTCCCAAATTTGGTAAAAATTGAGCGATTTTAAAATTTTCGATAAGCAATTGAAAAACTTCGATCAGTTTCCCATGAATTTATAAAGTGCTCCCGTAAATCCAGATCGTAGCCAAATTTGCTCAAATTTGGCACAGCTGTTGGGGACCTCAATACGAATCGAAATATCTGTAGGGAGTAGGGGCTGCTAAGTTGACCCATCCTAGTGGACATGCAGTTAAACATTCTTTTATTACAATCATAGGCAATCATAGTGAGCGCATGTCGCACATACATCAGTAAGTAACCACACACTTAGAAAAAATCATGTAAATTTAGGTGCTCTGAGACTGACATATACGAGCGTCAATTTTGACATAAAATTGAGTCTTCAGTTCAATCCAACGTGCTTTTCGTCGAGTATCGAACTTTTCAGTCTCGGAGTACTTAATTTTACATGACATGTTTGTTTACGTCTCATCCTTTGTGTCAAAGATGGATTCCGTCACGTGTAAAATTAGTTATTTCTAAGTGTGCAGCTCTAAACTTACCAAGGTAAAAATGGGCAAGACAGAAACAATCCCAATTTTTTTGATTAGGTACATTGATGTAGATATGTACTGGGACTGATAACAGCTCTCTGGTATTCCTTAAGAGAGCACAATTTAAATACGCTTCCCATTCCCTATGCAATGTTATAAATCTTATAGTCGATCTGAGATTAGGAAACAACGACAGCTGAACAGGTTCCAATTCCAACTAAGTCCAGTATGCCAGTGATAACGCAATAACTGTTATCTGCGAAAACAAAACAAACCTTTGATTTCAGCCGAAATTACTAACCTTTGTCGGAATGTAGGCACAACCAGGTGCGGCACGAGGATTCTTCATCTTGACCTCCTTGAATTGCTTCCAGGGAACGGATTTCAAATCGTGTCGTAGCTTCAGCCAAAATCCCAATATTCCAAAAATTTCCGCCGGTGACGTTCCGCCACTGCCGCAATCCTCCCCGTTGCCGTCGTAGCCACACAACTTGAACTCTCCATTGCAACTTCCTCCGCCCATGGAGCCCGCTCCATTGCTGAAGATATGCGAAGGAGATGACGAGGGTGACTTCTTCGCCGGAGACGAGGACAGCGATGCAGGTGGGGTGCTATGGCGATGGTGATGCTGTTGCTGCTGATAAAGCTGCGCGGCTGTACTTCCTCCGTTGCTAATGTTTCCGCTGCCGTAAGATTCACTGTAGGATGAGCCGTTCCGGGCAGTAATGCCATCTTGCATTGCGATTATGCTGAAATAGAAATTGTAATATCGAGTTAAAAATACATTGGGTTTATTATGGGAGAAGGAGCAATCAAAAGAAGTTTATAATTGGGAAGTTTTCATACACAAATATCCGGATAAGAATTCAAAACAAACCACCGGTCGGCATTTCTGTTTGTTTTCTCGTACTTCAAGCCAAGTTAACACCACATTGTATTAATCATCGAAATCATGTTCCCACCCATCGAGCAGCTTCTAACCGGCTCTGAATTCAGTTCAATTTTGGCTGTGTGCTTCTTCTAGTCGTTCGGTCAGTCGGTGTGAATGATCTTCGTATCAAAATAGAAGTTCAATCACACCTCTCTCTCTCTCTGTGTCCTACAATCAATTGCCAGATGGTGAAAAACGCTTTCGGTCAGTAGAGGTCAGTAGTAGCGTCCGAGCGAAAATCACAATTTCAGTCTTATACTTTGTGTTTGGTAGCATCAAACTTTGTAGATTATTGTGAATGAGGTGATGGACACCTGCTGCCAAATACTTATAATTTAGTATTCAATTTATGAGTTTGCTAAATGAACAGCTGTCAACGCTTTATATAGTGGTCAAGCATCATTTGCGTAAAAAGTTTAAATTCAGAGCCATATTTGGAAGATACTCTTAAAATTTGAAATTGTGATTTTTAAACATACCCATGAAATGGGTTGCTGATATTGTATGACATTCATTTGCTATAAAATAATGTTTATGAAGCCTTTAGATGATATGATGGTTATTTGAACTAGTTAGTTACAAGAATGAAGTATGTGTTTGACATACCTGTACAATCCTGTCAATGTTACATTCAGAGAGTCACAATCAGCGATTTTATAATCGGTGAATATTCACTCTTCACGAAGAGTTAACATTCACTGATGATAAAATTCAAGACCAACAATTGAAAAGGCCTCAACTCATTTTTGTAAACAAACCTCGTAAGGCCATTTTCTCGTGAACCGAAGTCCGTCAAGGCAAAACAACAGAATGGATAGGTAGGGTAAATTCTCCTCTATTCGATTTTGGCGAGAAATTGACCTTACAAGGTTTGTTTACAAAATTGACTTGAGGCCTTTTCAATTGTTGATCTTGAATTGTGAATCTCTGATAGCGAAATTGACATGTGTCATGTGTCAAACAGAAATCTGATGAACACTTTCTTTAAAGCAAACGAACCTTGTCCATCAGACTGTGGAACAGAATTCTAATGTCATTCAAATAAAAATAAACCATGCAGTGACGTACGACGTAAACGTTGCAACACAACCAGTAGAAAGGTAGATTAGAAACAAAATCAACTCTATCTCGTACAGTTGGACGATAACGTATGGTTCACGCAAACACCAGGATGCACACAAATAAACAAACCATGACTCGATCATGTAGGGTGCATTATGTCTTCATCAGATGGGAAATTTTATTCCAAACATCGGAGTTTCTTCAAGAAAATGAATCGATAATTCAGCCAAAAGATGCATCGACACGTGATGCATACTGCTGCAGAAGACAAACGTCGAGTGATAACGAAACGTAACTAACACAAAACAATGCAACAGACGTAGCCAAATACATGCCAGTGCGATTCATAATTAAATTTAACGATTAAAAATAAGATGCTCGGTGGTTGAACAGCAATGTACAGCGAATCCAAGGCCACAGGATAGACATATACCTAGATTGTAGATGTTTAGGAATGGAAGAAAGGAACGTGGTTTGTACTTACGTCAAACGGTGCGTCTACCCGGCCGCTTATGCATATGCAGGCAAATAATCCGAAGATTTATGATTTAAAGCAGATGTTCAGCCAGGTGTTCAACATAGTTTTGGTTGAAATGTGGTTGATAACACCATGATGCATTTGTTTTAATCATGTAAAGAGCAATAAGCTCCGGATTACACTTATTCTAGAGTTGAAAGTTGGCACTACATAGGGGTCGTCCATTAATTATGTCACACATTTAGGGGGGGATGGGGGGTTTTTGAAAACCATGACGAGCCATAAAAAAAAATTAAGGTTCATACAAAAAATGTGACAAAGGGGGAGGGGGGTTGAAAATGGGCCAAATTTGCGTGACATAATTAATGGACCATCCCATATGTACATACTCGAAACACAAAGTGGAATAAGCAAGAAATTCAATGGCAAGGCGAGAAGAAACACATCGATCCAAACACAAGTAAGGGTCCGTTCAAATATTGCGGAACGCAAAACATAGCGCTTTTACATAGGTAAACGTTCGTTTACTCGTTGACAAACGTTACCTGTAGTGCTCGTACCTGCTCCTCCCGATCGTGGTTGATCAACTCTAACTCCAAGATTTTTCATAAAGCTGTGCCGTTACTTTTTTTTTGTTTTTTGGCTGTGAAACATTCCATTGCTTTGTATCCATACGATACGAAATATGCAGCAGTTGGAGGCGAACCAGCCTAAGGCTGAAAGCCTCCTAAATAAAGCTAAATAATAATAATAATAATAATATGCAGCAGACATTCAAAGAAGCGAGTCCATGCATGAAGTGGAGATATACCATAAACTAGGGTATCTACGTTGGATAGAAATCCTTCTTGTAATGTGTCTTTGTTGTTCATTACGTTTGGATTTGTCCCACATATAGGACACTTCTGCATTGATGAACTACCACAAATCAAGAGCCACATGTGAAAAGGGCATACAAGCTTTTTGTAAACAAACCTTTGTAGGCCCGCTTCTCGCCAACCGATGGTTGCCTACGCAAACTAATAACATCATCGGGAAGGGAAAAGCTTCTCCTATCAGGTGATATTGATGGTTTGCGTTGGTGTCATATGGGTGGCGAGAAAAGAGCATAAGAAGGTTTGTTTACAAAAAGCTTGTATGCCCTTTTCACATGTTGTTCTTGAAATATATGTTAACACCTTACCATCAATCATACTTAGTGCAAACTTAAAATCAACTAAGATTGTATTTCCGTTTAATAGATCAAATTTCACTGGTATTAGCTCTTGCATTTCTTTCTCCACGTCTTGTTTTGTAGCAAGAATTATCTCTCTACTCACTTTCACGAATTGCAGGATGAATGGTCTAAAAAAACGACTGCTTTGAGGCATGCTGTTAAACCACATAATTTTGTTCGAAATATTCGCCACATAAACCGTATTGGAGAGAGTGTTGATGAGAATACATCAGAATCATCTTAACATTCGTCTGGCAGTGTTTGATGATACTGGGAATAACCGGTTGAACCATCCATGCCCAAACTACTCAATAGAATCAATTCTGCATATTCTCGGTTATTAGTAGTCATAAACTCGTCGAGTTTCCTCTCAATAACTTTGATGATTCGGTGGACTGTATGCTCCAACAGAGCCTGTAGTTTCACCTTTATTTTGGATGCGGTTTCCTCAATGTATTGAGTTGGAGGGGCACATACTTTTTTAAATGTCCCGATAACGTTGTATGGTGGAAATCTTGATGGTGTCTCTCAATGTATTACTTCGTATTGACTGTTCCTTAAGCCAGCTTCAATGAACATACTAAATACTTTTTCAGGTGACATCATTCCACCAGATTAAATTCCCGTCGATTATAGGCAATAAATAAGGCCTTCTCGATGCTGTCCACCTTTGGATTTACTTCCTCGTTGTCGACGAGACGACGCTTGCTTATTTCGCTCAGCTCATCAAACTGCTTTGAAGGTCTCCCTCGTTTTGATATTGAAGGAACGTTTTGCTCTTCTTCGATGAATTCCTTGATGGCAAAACTAGATTCGACCCAACTCCGATGATCTGTATCAAATCTATCTTTTTTTTCTTTGAGATTAACTCCACTTCTCCTTGTATTTACTGACAAGTTTGTAAATTTTATCCTGCAGTCGTGTTTGCTTTTCCACGTGGATATGATATTTTTCACAGATATACTTGAAGGCTTTTTGAACGTTTTCGCTATGGGTTAGCTTTACGTCAAAAAGTGAAATAATAGTTTTATTATCCATATGCACACTTGTGTTTAACCGTCTTCAATGAAACTATCAACATCCCATAACAATTTATATACGATTCTGAACTCAATGAGAAATATAGGTAGCTTCAACAAGTTTTGAACGACAGGTAGGAATACTGGGTAGCAGCTGCTTTATTGACGTAGAACTACGTCTTTGATTTCTATATGGGGGTACACTTTGTGAAAACCGAAAATGGAACATGTAACAAATTAAGAAAGATTTTGAACGTTTATAACTCAGCTGCCCCTGGTCCAATTTCAATAATTGTATCACCAATCGATCAGAAATATAGCTACGCATTGATAACAATGCTTCCGAATGTTGATTTTCAACAAGAAACTTTTGAAAAACTGGTAAATAACCAGCATTGTCCAAAAGCGTCGAATTAACTAACAAATCCACCAATTACCTACATGCATATGCTGCTTCCCCAGCACAGTCGTCAGAGAGTAGTAAGTAGACGAAACAAGTCGAAGTGGCATTCGCCTTCGATCCTCGGGCGCGTGCGAATAGGGAGGATGGAATTGCGTAATATGTTGCACACTCATCGCCATATTCAGAACCTAACGCAAATTCTTCGAGATAACTACCATCCGTCGTCTGGCTCGCCATGGCGGTGTCTGACGTATCTCCGGTTTGATTTACGAGGTGTGCTGAAGGTGTTACTGAAAAATGAGATCCGTGATGCTGTCACCTACACTAAACACGCCAAGCGTAAGCGGCCATGGATGTCATCTACGTTTTTGAAGTGACATAGACGCACTCTGTTTGGTTTCGGAGGTTAAATCATCACCAACATTGGAAACCAAATGGCTCTTTTCAGGGCCACCAAGCTTTTTACAGTAAAGAGTAGGAATAGAATTCATCTGTCTGTTTGTCCATATTCAGAACCACCGACCACACAAAATGCTCATGTAATCAAACTGCAAGCAGGGGTACAAATTATTGTGATCAACCTTGACCAACTTTGAATTGCCACGGCCGGATATTTTCGATGGAAGAAGCAACAATCTAGCATCTAATTCGACGAAGACGGCAGGAAACATTTAGGGATCAACAATAGAATAGGGCCCATCAGCATTTGTAAACAAACCGTTCCAAAGCCTCACAAATCGAAGGCCGCTCACACAAACCAACACCATCATCTTGTAGGTAGAAGTTTTCCCCTATCCAATGATGGTGTTGGTTTGTGTGGGTGGCCTTCGCTTTGTGAGTAAAGGGCTTTGGAACGGTTTGCTTACAAATGCTGATGGGCTCTTTTCTATTGTTGATCCAGATTTGTGAAGCCGAGTTATTTACGAAAGAGAGTGTCGATGAAGAGAATCGATCAATGTAGATAGGACCTATTGAAACCTATTGGACCTATTGAAACCTATTGACGCAGCTCCCAGAGATGTTATGCCTTAGAACATGCCGGTGGCGCCGACTGAGATTGGACCCAGGCCTGCTGGGGTGAGAGGTAATCACGCTAACCACCGGCGCTGATATCTATGACGGCGAATGAGAACGATCCAAATTTGAGTTTAGTTATCTCAGAAATAAGAAATAAAGTGCAGGAACTCAGCGATGAGTAGATTTGTCTCATGTTTTCCCAGGTTTTTCCAGGATTTTCCAGGGAAAAATTCCCGAATATGAGAAAAGTAAAGATTGGATTCACTCAGTCTATTGGTACTACTCCGAGACTGAATAAAATTTTCGTCAATTTCCTAATTATCTGGCAGATCTTTTAGGTTTTCCACAGGAAACCATGAGACAAATTTACTCATCGCTGAGTTCCTACACTTTTGGCGATTATGAGTGAACTTATCTCAAATTTGGGTTGTTCTCATTCACCGTGTACGCAAAAAGAAAATAGCCAGCGTCGCTACTTGATAGCAAACTACTCATAATGGGAGGAGTCTTTGTAGCTTTTATACCACTTGGTTGCACATCATTCTGCTTTAACCTAAAAAGATATAAAGCAGCGCAGCGCCGATATAAAGCAGGTCTACTTGAACAATGTCTCCTCTGATACGTTCAACGTTGATGCAGGGGTCCCTCAAGGTAGCCTGCTTGGGCCTATCCTATTTAACATTTTCACGTCAGACGTTCCTCCCCTGCCGGGTGGTGGTATCCTGTCAATGTTCGCAGATGACACCTCCATCATCTATAAGGGTCGAGTGATCCGTGCTCTGGCGAGTAAACTACAATCAGGCCTGGATGTTTTGTCCGACTATTTTAAGAGCTGGAAGATTTGTATCAATGCAGCTAAAACACAAACCATTCTGTTTCCACATTCGTATTCACCTCGGCTTGTTCCGCCTGCTAACGTCAAGATCCATCTTGATTGCACTCCCATTGAATGGTCGAGTGAAGTAGTCTACCTTGGTCTCACCCTCGATAGCAAATTGCTATTCCGATCCCATGTGGACAAGACATCCACCAAGTGTAACATCTTGATCAGGTCGCTCTACCCTCTGATAAACAGGAAGTCCACCCTGTCCCTCAAAAACAAGCTTGCTGTCCACAAGCAAATCATTCTGCCGGCTATTGAGTATGGTATGCCAATCTGGGAGAGTTGTGCTAAGTGCCACCACTTAAAGCTTCAGAGGATTCAAAACAAGATCCTCAGAATGATCCTTAACAGTCCACCGCGAACTCGTAATTCTGAGATTCACCACCTGGCCGGTCTTCAAACACTCGAGGAGCGAAAGACTTCCACGCTGGAAAGGTTCAGAGTCGCCTGTCTGCGATCAAACCACCAGATCATTCGTGATTTGGCAACCTAGTTTAAGTAGTTAGGTGCTCAAGTAGGTAGGTTATCAAATTTTTAAATTCAAACCAAAACAATCCCACAAAGGGTATCCTGTAAATTAGCGCTAAACGCAATCATCACATTAGAATAACCAATTAACTAGAACAAAGATGAAGAGCCAAAGGCTAACCAATTGAAATGTTAAATGTTGAAATGTTGAAACATAAAACCCAGAAAATAAACGTATATTTTACTACTACTACTACTGGTATCAGCTCATTTTCGCTTCGGACGGCGTGGTCAGCAATAGCAGCAGTAGGAAGGTGGCTAGTCCACTTTTCTATAACCAACAAGCAACACTTGACTGGTCGTGGCAAAGGAGGTGCCAATCGTCATCGCAAATTCTTCGTGATAACCACCATCCATCGTCTGGCTCGCCGTGGCAGTGTCTGACGTATCTCCGGTCTGATCTACGAGGTGTGCTGAAGGTGTTCGTGGAAAATGAGGTCCGTGATGCTGTAACCTACACTAAACACGCCAAGCGTAAGTGGCAATGGATGTCCTCTTCAATAAAACGGCCCTTTTCAGGGCCATCAAGCTTACATCAGTAAAGAGTTGGAATAGAATTTATCTGTGCTTGTTTGTCCATATTCAGAACCGCAAGCCCCCAACGACCACACAAACTTGGAAGCAGGGGTGCAAGTGATTTTGATTGATTCTCGTAATCAACTTTTTTTTTGAAAAAGATCACTACAAATTTGGTACGCCTACAATTCAAAAACGGAAAGAGTTGAGATAATAGATATTTGATCAATTAAAAGAACTTGATGCTCTTCACATTTATTCCGTCCACTAGCGGTCCTACGTCAAGCTTCCGTTCGTGCCCCTAGGCACAGACCCTTCTACTTTTCTACCTTTGATACATAATAAAGCCCACAAATAACAGGTATAAATATAAATGATCATATCAGGCGTAACATTTGATAACGGCACAAAAACTTTTGTAAATAAAAGTTGTAAGGCCCTTTACACGCGAACTGAAGTACGCCCACGCAAACCAATACAATTATCGGAAAGGGGAAAATTTCCTTCACCCAATGCTGTTGTTGGTTTACGTGGGCGTTCTTCGGTTCGCGTGTAAGGGACCCTACAACTTTTGATTACAAAAGCTTTTGTGCCGTTATCAAATGTTACGCCTGATATAAGCACCATCACAATACATTCTTAATACGTCATGTTTTTCTATATAAAAAATTAAATTAAGTCCGTTGTTCAACAACATATTTCAATATAACGAAACAGTTTCATCGTAAAAATTGAAAATAGGGTAAATGTTGGCACCTACGACTATTCTCGGCAACCAATTTGCAAGCGGTAATTGCACAGCATAACATCTTGTTAGATGTATTCAAACGATTCCTTGGTTAATCAGCTACAAACTGATTACATTTGGATGTCTGAACAAATTTGTCATGCCAGTTTTTTACATAATGCAGCTAATTTAGAGGTGCCGATAATAGGACAACCGGTTAACACGTAAATCAAATGGAAAGGCTGCCGAAGAAAAAGAAGCTGCTAATAATTGTCACACTCACCTGGGAAGTTTGGAGCGTTGTAAAAACGATTTATTGGCAATTTTGGACAATTAGGTCGATTGGAATACATAAATCAGCCGACAGCAAAAGAATGTAAACAAACAAGGTCTTCAGTTGTGTGCATGAGAACGAGACAATGTAAACAGAAGCATGCACGCTGCTTAGACTGACGAGAATATGTAAATTCCTTTATTACGCGAAAATAATGTTAATCACGAAAATCAGCTAATCTTATTAAATTTTTGAAAACGCTCTAAATCCAAACGGCGCAAGATTTTTTTCTGAACTCAGTAAAATACACATAAAACTCGATCATGGAGCATAAAATGGCTGACCAACAAAAAGTAAATTTTGATGTGTTTCTTGTTATTTTCATTAATTTTTTTTAATTCTTATTATTTTTAAATATCATTCTATCGTATTATATTGCATTCTCATTGAAAGCTCTTTTCATAAGCTTTTTAATGGTATGTGAAAACATAGGAATAGCTTTTAAATATATTATAAAATGATATTTAAATGTGGGCTTGTTTTTAAACTAAAAACTACCAGGAACAGCCCTATGTGGTTGTACGCAATGGTGACGTAGAATTACGTGGTCTTATATAATAAATCTTATTTGTTACCTGCAGCAGGAGCTTGTGTTTTAGGAATAGGAATTTGAGCAGGGTTCACTCTGTTTATACTCTTTAGTATGACGCGCTTGACATAGGGTTAACTATCCCATTTCCATTAAGCACAACCCGGACTTAGTCTTTTTTTAATCTAGCGCAGTCTAGCACCAAACAGAATGTTATTATTACAGATGGCTTTCAAATTTATTTACCTTTACGTACGTACCGCAAGATTTTTTAAAGAGAAACCAATCATTGAGATATTTTCAAAAGTCTAACACTGCTTCTTGACGCCAAATTCGGCCAACGGATTCCAAACTCGGCCTAACGCATTGAAACGCCATTGAAACACCAATGAATTCACTTCGGCCTATCAGATGAAGATAATACATGATTCGGTTGGAGCGTTTCTTTTGTTTTTGAAAATAATGGGTGCAAACCTTCATATCACGCGTTCTCATTGACATCGTTCGGTAGCTTATTAACTAAAGAATCGTACCAAACGCATAATTGACTTGTTAACTCTGAAAGCATGGATTTATTTGAACTTTTCTGCTCGATAGGCCCAAAATGGGCGATTAGGCCGAAGTAGTTCTCTACCCTATATGGCGCACAGCGACTCACGAAGAGCTACTGATTCCGATCAATAGCGGTGCGGCTTCTTCCTCCTTCTATGGATGCTCATGTGGGCTGCAGCTCACTGCTTGCAAGCAGCCTTTCGTTGTGTACTGTAGAACACCATCACTCACCACACGGTGAGACCGGATGGAATTCAACTTTGAAATCTGTGTTAGGGAAATCGCTTTTCGCAGGCAATCGATGATAATTTTAATTATCATAGGAACAGTTGCACATTCGTACAATTTTCAATAGTGACATTTTGAAAAATGATAAAATCTTAATGTTAACAGAATCACAGAAAAAATCCTATCGATTGGCGTATTAAGAATTAAAATCCACCATCTCTGGATCAAAATAAGACCACTTTCTTTCATCCCGCGACCGACTTTGGTTTTTGAAATTGCACCCCCAATGTTGTCTTCAAAGACATGGTATGTTAGGTTTAAACATATCTAGATAGAGCTGGAAATAGGCGCAACAGCTTTTGTAAACAATGGCTTCTGTCGATGATTTTTAGGAATTCAAGACACGCCCACGCAAACCAATATTCCCATCAGGTCTTACCCTACCAGATGGTGATGTTGATTTGCGTGGGCGAGCTTTGACTTTCAAGACATCATCGAAAAAGTCATTGTTTATAAAAGCTGTTACGCCCTAATTCCAACTCTATCTTGATATGGGAACTGACATCCGATTGATGACCTTGACAAATCTGCCGCTCTTTAAGCCGCACCATGGTAAAAAGACGCCTACCGGTAGCATCACTTATGTAGTGTTAGCATCAGTGCTGATTTTCTAGCGCTAGTGTACTAGGACTGTTCCAAAAGTAGCCAGCATAATGTAAACAGGGCGTCAGCATCTACCAGCCAGGATGAGATTTCAGGAACAACTGAAATTCATGCTAGTTGATTGAGCTGGTTGAGCTAGTGAACTAACATAAGTGTAAACAGTTCATAAAGCGGTATCTCGGAAAGTGCGCTAGGCTTCATAAAATTAGAATGCTAGTTGAAATTAAGCATAGCCAACAGTAAGATCCGTTCCATGAGGGTACACCGATGTCAATAGCGTTATATCGATGTAAGGTCACAAACTATCGATTCGAATCATCTCCGTCTGCCGCATCTACATCGTCGTTTCTCCCACCCTTGAATCAAGCGACAGCGACTCACGAAGAGCTACTGATCTCGATAGCGGTGCGGCTTCTTCCTTCTTCTATGGATGCTCATGTGGGCTGCAGCTCGCTGATTGTAGGCAGCCTATTGTTGTGTACTGGAGAACACCACCACTCACCACGCGGTGATTAAATAAACACCGTTTGGTGAGACCGGATGGAATTCAACTTTAAAATCTGTGTTTGTGAAATCGTTGATAGATTTTGCACATTCGTACAAAGTCTTAAAGATGCGTAGAATTATTTCTGATCGATTGGTGTTAAAATTATTGAAATTGGTCCAGGGACAGCTGAGTTATTAACGTTCAAAATCTTTAATAATTTTGTTACATGTTCCATTTTTGGTTTTCACAAAGTGCACCCCTATATAGAAATCACAGATGTAGTTCTACGTCAAAAGTGTACGATTTCAGCATTTTTTCAACTTTCAAGTTGAATATCTCTGAAACTACAACTATCGTAGACACCTGAAATTTCCTATAGTGCACCCTTGGCTCCCCAGACCGCAGGTGATTTTCTCTACCAGTTCACACTGCAATTATGTGGTAAGAACAAAAGAGAATAATAATTTATAATTTGCTTGCAACCATTATTAATACGACTGCACTAGTTTGGGAAAGGTTTTGGGGTAGCTCTCAGTGGAAGTATGCTAAGAACACTTCTTTGAGACGCAATTGGTTCTTTGATTTTGAAAAAAAAAAATGACGCTTTTTATACACCATTTAAAAGAGCTTCGTTTTCTGAGCACAGCGATATTTTTATCAAAACCTTAGACTTCCATCTCGATTTTTAAATCAAGATTTAAAGCAAAATAATTACTTCACTGTGAACTAAGGTGGTGATTTTTTCTAATGTAATCACATTTATTTGAAATAGATCAAGTGTACCACAATTGATGAAATTTTGAATTTCAGTTCCATTTTAACGCAGATAACAGTGATATGCATTTAGTGCAATACCCTTAAATAACCAATTTGCACGAGGAAGAAGCAGAGCATTATATTGATATATTCTTTGATCAATATCTTCATATTAATGACCGCTATACATCTTTAAAAATAATCCATTTCCAACATGATTTCAACAAGTTCAACGTTCTCGTCCAAACGAATCCTTACCCGTTTTAATAGTCACCCGGTAGCATCAACCATAAATGTGAAGTTTAGATTATGCAATAAGACCATATTCACTCCTGCGTTCAAGCGTATGCGTATACATCAAACGAGAGCGGCCGACTTGGGAGCAGTGAGAGAAATAGTAACCTAGTAACAACGATATGGCATGCTTCTGTGGTTCTCATGATTAGCAGTGATACAAGCATAAGTAGCAGCAGCAAACCAGCTAAACTTGTATTTTTTTCTTACTTAATTTGAACATTGATCGTGTCAGTAGTACGTAACTTCTAAGTATCGTAACAGTAACAAATTAATCCGCAAATCGACATTCTGAAGCACGAACTGTAAAATGTTGAGCATCACCATACAAAAATAAATAAGTATTTCTTCTTCTTTGTTTTGCTCATTAATTTAATTAGATTTCATCATCGTTTCGCAACGATTAGACATGAAGGATGAGTGAAATTTGCTTAAAAATAACACTTTTCTGTGGCACCCGCTACCAAAGCACCATCAAAAATCTCGGAAGCATGACAAAAACAACAAATCGCATATAACTATGCCGCAAGTTCCTGACCTTCGTGTCGGTGCAATTAATGCAGGGTGATCTATATTTCTGGCTGTGTTAGCAAAATAAAGGTGCAATCGATAGCACATGCCTGAATTAATTTTAATTTTACACATGTACATGTATCTTTTCGACAATCCGATATTGTTTAATCCGACATATTTTTAATGTGACGATGAAAGATTAAAAAGTATGCAACGTCATTCTGGTTGAGTCACAGGGGTGAATACTGATACCTACACCCAACCGGTGGATGTAAGATTCGCTTACAATTATGTGGGATTCATCATCAGAGGATGTAAGTGGAGACCGCATGAACCGAGGATGCGATATACCTAGATGCGGTCCGATGTAAGAAAATTGGAGACCGAAAAATGTGGAGTGTATTAGTGAGTGAAATTAATTATGTGGAAAAAATAGAAAAAAGGTTGCCGACTGGAATCGAACCACGGCACTATCTTTTTTGATTAGAAAGTTAAAGGCTATTTTCTTCGAAAAAATTGCTCTTTTAAATATTCAACATCTCAAAATGGAGCAAACCGAATTTCAAACATTCAATTTCATTGGAAACATCGTTTTCTGGTAAAAGTATTTAATTTAATTAAAAAAGTAATATTTTTCAGCAATAACTAGCCATACATTTTCAAATAAAAGAGATAACAACTTAGCAAAAATATGCGTCAGAAAAAGTTCTTAAAGTTTTTTTTAATAATGCATTTATTTTTCCAGGCTAATTTGCTGTAGCTTATTATTATTATTTAGCTTTATTAAGGAGGCTTTCAGCCTTGGGCTGGTTCGCCTCCAATTGCTGTAGCTTTGCGGAGCCGATATTCATCGTTTAAATAACAAAATTACTTAAAACTAACGTTAGTAAAGCGGGGGCCGATTGCTCGCGGCTATCTCGAGGTTAGGAGTAACAAATTGTAACAAATGGATGGCAGGGTAAGGCTTGAGAACACAAGGTTTGGAGTAGTTCTTAAAGTGACTAGTATAAAAATATCACGAGAACTGATCGTATAAAAAGATATTTAAAGAATGCCGATTGTCTAGGGGCCACCCTAACCTGATTGTTTAGAAAAATCATAACTCATGAACCATAAGAGATAGATATATGGTGGGTGTGTATATGTGTTTGCGTGTTGATTTGCTTTAAAAAAAGCATTGTGCAGCTTGCTACAGTATGCACCGCAGATTATAAAACTTAAGAAACGGATATTTTCCAAAGAACACTTTACTTGTTATTTCTATTTTCAACATATTTCGCAAAAAATAGCAAAACACATTAACGCTAATCTGAAAGCTAACTTTTTTAGCTATCTTTTAATTACTAAAGGATACTGGGCGGATGTGTCCGTCATATCACAGACAAACAGACGTAACTCTTTGAAAAACTTGTTCTTGAAAACATAGTATCTCAAAACATATAACCTCAGTAACGACATCTCTCTGGCTTCTCGCGGAAAACAAGCTTGCTCGCTAACTCGTAAACAATATTGCATAAAAGTTCTATAGAATGTATAGAAACGTCAAAGTGATCCGATGCCAGCGCTGCGGCGAGTAGTTCGCGGAACTGATAATATTCAAATCAACCGTTAAATGCATGAACGAAGATACACAATGAAGAGTTACGTCTGTTTGTCTGTGGTCATATGTTTAGCTAAGTCTAAGTGTGAAAAAAGTATATTTTTGTTAATTTTGCAATAGAAACTGTCACTTTAAATAGTGCAGACACTCTTTTTTACCATTCATTTGACGAGGAATAAACCGAGGAACATTTCTTTTGAAGCAACTCAGTTGATAAACACATTAGTTTTTGCTATGTTTGAGCAAAACAGTAACAAGAAACATTACAATTTAAAGAAAATGTGATATCGCTACACTATAACAACCATTAAAAAATATGTAATCAACAAAGCTGCACAAATCATTCAATGTAAGATACTCTCAATGTGTTAAAATAATAAAAAAATATTGAAATAAAAAAAAATAACAACTATATTTTTTGAGGTTTTGGCCAGCCAGGAACCACTGTGCAATGGTTGCTGCCGAGTAAACAGGCGATCGCGTGACACACATTGAGAGTCTGCTTCTGTTGACAGCCGAGTGAACACTGATGTAGTGTTTTGATAGCGTTGATTTGGTCAAAAGCTATACTGTTTTTTCCTTGATTTGCTTTCCGTGCTGAGCGACAATGCTACCGACGCCAAGGAGGTGCTCCCACACCCGAACCCTACCTATCGACTCATCAACTCATGAACCGGGGACCAACGGCATTACTTCCCTTCCGAAGGAAGGCGTGATCAGAGATGTTATGCCTCAGAACACCCCAGTGGCACCGACTGGAATTGAACCCAGGCCTGCTTGGGTGAGAAGTCTAGACCAACAATTAAACACTCCATTCGAGCAGATAAAATGACGTTTACTACCACTCGAACTTTGAAATGAAACATTATTTTGAGATTTTTTCTTCTAGAACCTCGAGAAAATTAGCCAACATTTGTACGTTTCTTAAAAAAATAGAAATTAGTTGGACCAGTTTTGTGAAATCGCTGGTAGAAAGTCACGCCAAAACTGCTTGACAAAGTGGTCAATTGAAATAGGCGGAACAACCTAACGTAAACAATGGCTTTAAACGCAAACTCCTCCAGAATCAAAGCACATCCAAGCAATCTAACACCGTCATCTGATAGAGCAAAGTTTCTTTATCGAATGGCATTGTTAGTTTGCGTGGGAGTGTTTTGATTCTCGAGAACTTTGTGTTTAAAGCCATTGTTTTCGTTTGGTTGTTCCGCCTATTTCAATTGTTGGTCTAGAAGTAATCACGCGTACCTCTACACCACCGGCACCGCTAGTTACAGCGGGTTGGGCAAGTTTTAAACATGTATTAGGAGTCTCCGCAGATAGCATGGCTTGCGACATGCATCCATGGATCAAGTTGAATGGAGACTACTGCTAGGTAGGTTCAGCAGCCAATCCGGCTTAGCATGAAAGATACCATGATTTTTTTTTTTAATAATTCGTTTATTTTTCTAGGCTCATTTGCTGTAGCTTTGCGGAGCCGATATTCATTGTTTAGATAACAAAATTACTTAAAACTAACGTTAGTAAAGCGGGGGCCGATTACTCGCGGTTATCTCGAGGTTAGGGGTAACAAATTGTAACAAATGGATGGCAGGGTAGGGATTGTGAACACAAGGTTTGGCGAGCAATGTGCTCTTGATCTCGAACTAGGCGACACTCTGAAGATACCATGATGCTGCCGTGCCGATTGAGTAAAAGAAATGTGGATAGAATTTTAGACATTAAATGATCTTTATTTCTTGAATTTATGTGGGTTACATGTATGAATGTTTCAAGTGACACAGATGCGTCTGTTCAACTTTAGTTCTTTGATCGATTCTTTTCATCGGCTTTCTCTTTCGTTAATAACTTAACTGCAACAACATTCCCTGTTGTATTTGATGATTTGGACGATAGATAACAACCTCCTTTATCATGCTATGTGGCAAAAATAGCACGAAAACTGTTTGCATAGCCGTGGTTATGAAAAGAGAAAGTCGATGAAGAGAATCGATCAAAGCAGAAAATAGGCCCTTTTTACAGCTCTGTATAGAGTTCATTTGAAATTTATAAATAATCATTTAAAGTTCCTAGTCCTATCAGACCTGTTTAGAGCATTCCTACCTTGATAGGATTGGTTTGTTTGGAATTGAAAAAAGACTACTTATAACTACTATTTACAACTACAACTACTATAAACACTTGACTGATGCAAAATTTGAAATTTTCACTCCACAGTGCTCAAACGGTTTCAAATTGGGCACTGATTACCCTCCCAAAATTTGAACTAATTTGGTGAGAAACTGACTTGGCACAAACCATTTGAAGTTTATATGTGAATTACTATGGAGAAACCATAATTTCGGTTCATATCTATCGCAAAATTCACCAGTTTACTCTGCTTTAAAAAATGATAGCTGAGCTTGTTGAAAATTTTCTCAGCTACAACTTTGTTCAAGACCACTTTTCGATCAAATGTAAGGAACAAACATTATTAATGATTCAAGTCACTGATATCTTATGATTATGCTCAATCAACCGGTTAAGCAGGCAACATTGGTGTTTATGGCGCGTAGAATGGAAAATCATGGCTACTATGTCGCACTGCAGAATACAGTGTTGCCCACAATACAGTTGCTTGATCTTACCATAAGATTATCAATCTCTTAAACAATTAATAACTATTTAATTTGACGTTTGGCTGAAAAACGAGTTTCTGAAAAGTTGTAGCTGATAAAAATTCCCATAAGAATAGCAGTAGAACTTGTTAACAGTACAATATGTAAAAAGGCTATAAGACAATGAACAAAAAGTTTTTTTTTTCATAGTAATTTCCATATAAACTTCAAATGGTTTGTGCCATGTCAGTTTCTTATCAAATGAGTTTAAACTTTCGGAGGCTAATCAGGACCCGATTTGGAGCCGTTTGAACACTGTGGAGCGAAAATTTCAAATTTTGCCTCAGTCTAATATACACCTAACCTATTTACTATACACAAATTGCTTATTAAAGCATGTTCTGATATATTACATTTTTGTGCAAATTGAGTTCATTTCGTTAATTCTGGAATCTAAGCACTCTGTTTTGTGCCACCTGAACTTTGTTCCTGTGAGTTTGAGCACTTGATTCCCAAACCGGCGCAGCGTAGAAAATTGCATGTGCTATGATTTGATTGTAGACAGCCAGTTTGTTAACCCTAGAGAGGTGGGATCTACGGCAAAACAGCGGATACAGACACCTAACCAAGGTAGAACACTGGACTGCGGTTTTATCGACATGCGAACGGAAGAGGAGCTTTGTTACTACGGCAGACCACTCAACCCTTGTGCCATCCATGATTACAGTACAAGATGGCGCCGATTTTAGTTTAGGCGATTGCCTGTAGAGGAACATGATTGCTTGGGTTTTGGAGGCATTGATTTTAATTACCCAGGTGTTTGCATAATCAGCAAAGACGTTAATGTTTGTTTGTTATTTTGCGAGGCATCCTTCCATTGACGGCTATTGCGGTATCTGCGGACAGGAAAAATACGCAACCGTCTCCGAGAGGAGGAATGTCGGAAGTGTAAATGATGTAAAGCAAAGGGCCCAGCATACTGCCTTGTGGGACTCCTGCTGGGATGGAAAACGTGTCTGAAAGACAACCATTCAACGATACCTTAAACGACCTTTGCTGGAGGTAGTTACGGGTGATTTTAACCAGATGTAATGGGAAGTTGAAGTTACAAACAATTTGCGCAGCGCTGAAAGGAGGCTGATTGGTCTAAAGCTTAAAGGCTACGTTGGATCCTTACCGGGTTGTGGATGGAATTTCCTTCCTCACGTCTATATATACATCACGCACACCTCTGTATACATGTCATAGTCCAGCTTTGCAGGAAATTTATCTCGGATGACACGTGTTACTTTTCTTATTTCTCCAGCGCTATTTAGCAGTTCCACATCAATTGACGAATCTGAAAAAAATCGACCGCCTCCGATTTGCATGAAACTTTGCATCGTTGTTGGTTCATTTTGGATCTTGTAAACATTGAAAATGGCTTTTTTTTTCAAAAAATTGTAGAAAGGAAACGGCACTTCTAATCGAAATGACGTCTGAGACAAAGGTGTAAAGAAAAATATTTTTTTTTTCTGGGAAACAGATACAACAAAATGTTTTTAGTAATTTCAAGTAAATGTTCAAAATACAATGTTAAAAACCTAAAAAAAAAATCAAAATAATGGAAAACACATTTAAAAATTAGTATTTTTGAAATTTTTAAATTATGCTTATTTTTAATTATGGTTAGCAACTTTGTAGTCAATAACAATTGTTGAGAAAGTTAGAAGATACTGGGAGGTAAGCACTTATAATCGGCAAGAGATGTGAGAGTGTGAGAAAATTTGCGAAAAAATCTAAGTGCACCGGTGGGATACTCTTGCCGATGATATGTGCTTACCTATTCTTATCTTCTATCTTTCTCATATACATTTAAAATTATGGACACTTAAAAATGGTAAAAAACCGTAGAACAAGAATTTTTGGTACAATTTTTGAACCTTCTTTTTAAGACTTTTTTATGTTTTTATACTCAGAGAATAAAAAAGTTCAAACACTTAGCCAAAAGTTTCCTGTTCGACGATTTTTGTCAGTTTTCAAGTGTCCATGGTTTCCAAAAGTTTGCATTTTTCATAACCTTAACAATAAAATTTAAAATCGGACAACGAAAATTTGAGATATTTGAGTTTTTTTTAATTTTTACTTCAAATAAATAAATAAAATATCGAACAGTATCGTATTTACCATAAAGGTATGGGAGGGACCCATTCCACTCCATGGCATTTGATATAATGCAATTTGGCGAAGGAAATTTAACTAATACCTAGTTCTTTACTCCATTAATCTGTTCAGGCTTCCATCTTTATGATCTTAGCACAGAACAGAAGGGGAAGTGCAAACAAATCGGTGAATCAAAAAGTGGTTCGTTTTTCTGCTCAACCAGCGATGTGTTGTGGTAGCGTTCCACACGGGCTTTCTATGTGCACTCACACTATCATAGCATGCTGCCTATCTTAACTGCAGGCAGAAGATGCCTTCTACCGCTAGGTGGGCTAGTGTTCGCAAATGATAAGTGGAGCCACTTTCTGATCCGAAGTTTCATTCCTGTGCTCTTAGTCTGAATGGAACCGCACATTAACTGCTATCAACTTTTCAATTTTTGAATTGTTTTTCAATATCTTGCAAATTTGCAAATATTTTCTCACCCCTTTCATTTACGCAAATATGCGCAGGATTACTCCAGAACGAAAATAATGATCAATCGTGGTATCGAACTCTTCCTCGCTGTATACCTATTTAACATCTTTCTCTTTCAGAGAAAAATGAACCTTGAAAAAACCTACCGGTGTATTTGGCAGCCTCCTCTGCAATTATCTCCCTTGCTCGGTAGCTTTGCGTGGTAGAAACTTCTACACTCTGACAGACGATTGATTTCCAATTTTCTTCTGCGCTAGATTGTGCACTGTGCAGCTTCGTTCTGCCAGGGCAATAGTAGATTAAATGCAATGCAGCTTATTTCACTTGCCAGCGCTTTTTTCACCGCTTGCACCCGTACGGCGTTGAGTGCGATGAAAAACAAAATGCACCGCCTTATTCACTGGAGGAACGCATTTTAGTGAGCTTTTGGCAGACTGGGCACTCCATTAGCACAACTCTTTTTTTTTTTTCTAAAACAATAACACAAATTCACTCGACCAACTAGCTAATAGAGGCAAACTCTAATAGCCTATTCCAATCACTGTTAGATCACACTGGATTATGAATACGAAATTAAAACCGAAACAGCTGCTTTTGCGACCGGTGGTGCTGGGAAATACAAATCACAATGCTGATGATATTGAAAGAAGTATGACTATGTATGACACAAATATGTTTATGGAAACGCAAGGAGGAAGCCAACGCCAAGCAACGATATGCTACCGCCACGGTGTCAAGAGATGAACTGGTTCGAAACAGACTCGCCGGAGCATTCTGCTGTTGAATGAACCGACTATGGAGGTGTTTACAGTTGCTTCAGGGTTTCAGAGCATTCTAGAGAGGCACAAATGAATTCATTTATTAGATTAGGACTGAGTTCACGATGCTCGTTTTCTCCGTTTTCTCAGCATAGAGAAAGGGGAGTAAAGCAACGGTACGCCGATAATCACCCGTTATGTCACGTTTGGTAGCACCAGCTATTTAGTGTGGGTAGGCTTGATGCGTATATTATACTTTTAAACTAGAATGTTAACGTTAACTTATGTGTATTCTTGAATTGGAAGAGACGTATAAAGCTTGGTAAGAGCTCTATTGCAGCAAAGTTGTATATCCATATATTTATTAGTTTGCAATACTTTGATTGTCTAACATTCTCACATTCATTTTGTAACTTATTAACAATTTCGGTAGATCAATTTAAAAATGGACCGATATATTATTTGAAGCAAATCTTATCAGTATAGAAATTAATTAAAGAAAATATTGGCTGCTACAGAAAGTATAATCTTGGAATCACAATCCTATCTTGTATAAAAGCTGGTGTAATTCTAGGGTAGTATGCGACTGGGCATTCATTTTCAACTTGAACACAACTTTTACACGGTGTGTTTCGTGTGCTAGCAGTATACTATAAATACCACTGTAAATTTGACTCACTGGCACCCGATCCGCCCATAAACGAAGAAACGGCTGTCGGCCCACGGTGTTTATGTGGAGAAAATTCATAACAAAAAAAGCATCGCTTAATATTTCGCCATTTGAAAATCTAGCTTTTTACCTGTTTGAAAAGAATACACCGAGGGATGTGTATAATCACAAATATTGTTGCTACCTCAAGACCGTTCAAAGCGAGGTTGCTGAGCTCGAACTTCTAAAGTTAATTTAAGATCACTTAAAAATATACAAAATATTTTTCTCATAACTTAAGGGGAACTATTAATTAATAACCAAAGTAATTTAGAGTTTAATATCTCTATGAACCAGATAGCCACGAAAATGATGATTGATGCATTTTTAAAGCATTTGCCAACTAGTAGCAGTAAATAGATGAAAGTAAACGTTACTCCATCAGTATTACATTTAAAAACCATGTAACCCTTCACGAAATTCTTCTAATATTATAACTAAAACACTTTTTTGACGATCTCAAAGAAAATCAGCCCTTTTCGTTGAGAAATAAAAAATAAATTCATAAGATTGTAATTTTGATAGAGGACGCATTTCGCGCCAAATCGTATTCGGAGCTGGCAGCACCCTCTCAGATTTCAATAAAACTTTCTAGATGTGTGGACCTGGACTTTAGTAAGCCACTTTGCATATACTTAGTTTTTCCAAAATTTATCTAGACTAACCTTTGAGAAGGGCCAAACTTTTTTTGCCGATTTTTTTTCAAAAAAAAATATTATGGAAAAATGACAACTCCTATAAAAATGTGATGTAGGGATGACTTTTAGGAAATTGTCCAAATTATCGAAAAAAAATACTGAAAAATTCAATTAGAGATCTACATTGAAAAAAATCGATTTTTAAAATTTGAAGTCGATTTAAAAAAATGACCATGTTTGTACTTTGACTATATGTTTTAGTATTACCAACAATCAATACGAAACTAACGATTTTAAATTGGCTCACCACTTTAGTAGCCTATTGGTCCCAAGCAAACGATTAACGTACCCTATTCTAGTTGAAATTCTATTACTACACGATGTTTGTTTTGATTCGCTATGAAAGTTTGACAGATAACATCAGGGGTGTGTGGATTCATGCAGAACATGCAGGGGTAAGTGAAATAGCTTGGGACTGCTTGGGACCGTTGTTCTGGTACTGAGTGAGCCAAAAATAATAATGATTTTCTTCGGGACCCAGTGGTCTTAGAGTTACCTCTATGGTATTACTTCTACGTGAAGTCAACGATTTACATAGTTGAAGATGCTAATTTCAAATAACAGACTGTAGTGGTAATTTTTATACGATAGATGGAGTAGATGAAAGCATAGAGTTGATAGTTCCGTTATAGTACGGCAGTGTGAAGATTGCATATAGATATTAGAATAGAGAGCTAGGACAACTTTTAAGGAAGGTACAAATCGGTTTTTTCATCTCTCTTTACCAAACTCCCCCTTTGGAGAGGGATGGTGAGGGGTGCCCCCCCCCCCACCACCACTGGCAAAAAGAGATGAAAACCGAATCGCTCAAGTACCAACTGTGTGTTTGAAACAGTTCTACCGATTTTTTACCGCACTTCAGTTGTTATTCGAAGGAAGGCATCCAGTCGTAGGTTTGGAAATTGCAACTATTGTTTACCCCTACCAAAAAAATCGGTAGAACTGTTTCAAACACACAGTTGGTACTTGAGCGGGTCGGTTTTCATCTCTTTTTGCCAGCTTCAACTATGACCATGTTTGATTTAGATGAAACTTTTTCTCAAGATAGGTAATTATGTTTAGTCCCAACCGTCCATATTTACATCGTGAGATGGGCACTTTTAAGGAAAAAAAATTTCTAAAAAAAACTTTTTCATGTCTGAACTGATTTTTTTAATTTCCATGTTCACACAAAACTAAACCAGTGAAGCTCATAATCATCTCAGAACCCAATGAAGCGCAATTTGCGATTCAATTTTGTCTAATCAGCACTCAAGTTCACTTTGATTAATCGAGAATTTCATATGAAAAGGGCTCATGATGCATTTCTCGCCAAATCATATCCGGAATCGGCAGCACCCTCTCAGAGTTCAATAAAAATTTCTGGACATGTAGACCTTGTCAAAAAATATCATTCCTTTATTCTGTTGCCTACTACTGAGGCAAAATCTGATAATATATGAGAGAAAAAGGACAAGATTTTTCATATTTCATTTACTTATATATTTTCAATGTTTTAAACCTATTTTCATACATTCTATTTTTTCCTATTTTCCAATCAAGTTAAATATTTTTGAGTGTGCTTAGAATACCCTGCTCCTTACCAAGGCTCTTCACCTGCCTCACCATGTACGTTGGTGCGTTAAATTCTGCTACGACTTTATTCACGGACCAAGACTTTGGCAATACTGATAGTACTGTTATCTGATCTTTTCTGTCAGCTGTAGGGGAATTGAACTTCTCCTTTAGCTGCACAATCATTTCTTCGTATGTCTCTACTTTGCTCATATCTGCTGTATCTTGGCCAAATACATTTTTTTCGCACTGCTTGTGTAATTCCTAGAGATTTTTTAGAACGATAATCCATGCTCCTCATGTTCCTTGATGAAATTGGAGATAAATTCAACGTTTCCACAAAGCCATTAAACTTCTCAACATTGTATGGGCGTAGCAGATCATCTGCTGATGAAACTGACTCCAATGATGGAACCAATGGTACCGTATATGAAGCAAAGAAAAAAAAAATTAAAAAAAAAATAGAAGTGCAAGGTTCAGAGGTTGCAGTTAAAAGTTTATAGAATCATCAGGATGACTGTTCTTACCTAGCTCATCTACGGATTGATGGCCACTCGTTGATCGACCTGGATCATCACTATGCTGCTGCCCACTAGTTGACGGTTGGATGTTTACTTCATTTCCAACTGATCGGCGTTTTTTCATAACTGGACTTCTATTATGAGATATCACGCTACGGCATGACTTATAAATGCTCATCGTTTCATCCATTTTGTGGTTATATCCCATAGAATGTATTTTTTCTACATCGTTGACCATATGGCCCGTAACTTATTTCGGTTGCATCTCGGATTATTTATATTTGCACAACATTTCAATCCTTTGAGCTTTAATTAACTACTTTGGTCCATGATAATAATTTTACTAAAACTTGTCTTCCCAACTTTCGTTATCAGATTGAGTGCTGCTTGTATGAAATCAACCTTAGTTTTATAGTGCTCATAGATAGAACGAAGTGGTAGGTATATAATGTTAATGGTTTAGGTATAAATAACAGAAGGGCATATAGAATTATGATGTGATAGGTTGGCTTCCCAAATCGTTGTTGATACGAAAGAAGATCTCAATTTAAATTTTATTCATACCTAATTCTTTATGGATAATTTCACCTAAGAATGCTAAGTTGCTATAGAAGTATCGGATTTCGCCTCAGTAGCAGACAATATAATCAATTATATTATTTTCTAATAAGCCCTTTTCATATGGAATTCTCGATTAATCAAAGTGATTAGTTGCTAATTCGACCAAATTGAATCACAAATTGAGCGTCATTTGGGTTCTGAGATGATTTTGAGCTTCACTGGTTTAGTTTCGTGTGAAAATGATAAGGTACAGTGGGGTAAGTGGGTAAAGGAAATCGTATAGTTTATGTTTGTTGGGTCATAGCATTTGCAGATTAAAATTAATCAGGTCATGTATATTATAATGATTAGCTTCAATCGAATCTGTGCAGGCTTACATACTTGATTTTTATACAAAAATATATGGAAAAAATAACACAACTTTTTGAAAATAGTGTCCGAAATAAATGGTCGTGTTTTTCAAATCAGTTTTAAATTTGATATTTGGCATAATTTATGTGAATTTTTCAGATTTCCAATAAATACTCATCAACATATGGAAACGATAACAACTTTATTTCCTTTAATCGAACATGTTTATAACCTGAACTTGTTAAATCTTCTCATGCTTTGTGAGAGTTATTAGGCTTTTGAGCCCGTTTGCCTTTCTTAGCTGCTTTTGATTGTTCCTCTGCATCCTTCTTCCTTAAGCGTTCGAGAACCTCTGACGATGTTATGACCTCCACGCCAGCACATATTTTCCTTCTCTTCTGACCTCTAGTTGACGGCTGTTGCTTTACGTGTTCAAGAAGGATTTCCTCGAATGATTTACCAGGCTTACGCTTAGTGGGAGGATCTTTATTCACAAGCGATAACGGCTTGGGAAGATATGCTTTGCTCGAGCTTCCTTCAGTATTATCAAATCCATGGAAACTTGATTCACTCGAGCTATCGAGAACAGACGCAGACGGTATGTTTTCCTGAGCTGGCGTATGACCTACTTCACTTGGAACTTCATTTTCGTCATTGGAAAGCTTGTTTACACTCTGTGCCTTTTGAAACCTTCTCCAGGCACCTACATCGTATTTTGCACTGGGAATCACATTATCGCAAAACGGATAGATTCCAGATTTACCGAATCCACTTTCCAATATGGTTCGATCCATATCATTCCATACACGAGAAATGATGGCTGAAAAAACAGATTTCGGCATTTTCACCCCATAATTCTTACGTTGCCATGCTATGACTGCTTTGTCGTAGCTCAGTTTTAGCAACAATCAATACGAAACTAACGATTTTAAATTGGCTCACCACTTTAGTAGCCTATTGGTCCCAAGCAAACGATTAACGTACCCTATTCTAGTCGAAATTCTAGTACTACGCAATGTTTGTTTTGATTCGCTATGAAAGTTTGACAGATAAAATGAGGGGTTATTGGTTTTACCAATGTTTCGAGGGGTGATTCGACAAGCTTGGGACCGAAGATAGTACCAGAGGTGAGCCAAAAAGTTGAGCACGTATCTTCGGGACCTACTTGTCTTAGAGTTACCTCTATGGTTTTAGTGGCTTAAACACTGCAAGATCCATCGGCTGGAGCAAATGGCTGGTATGCGGGGGTAGTTTTAGTATGATCACTTGTTCTTTCAGAGCTTTTTCGATAAGTTTAAGCGAAGTATGTGACGAATGTCCATCGTAAATAAGGACAACAGGTCTCGCCTTCGAAATCGCTTTCAAAAACACACGGTCGAAATAGTTCTCAAACGTGGTCGTTTCCATCCATCCATTCTGGGTAGCAGCATAGGACATTCCAGGAAATTCGTCACTACTCTTAGCTGTCCAAGAATCCCACACATTTTTCCCTTTGAAGATAATCAGTGGTGGCAACTTGTCTCCTGCTGCATTTCCACCTAGCAATACAGAGAAATTTTCTCTGCCCGGACCCGCAGTTATCCTATGCGCCGCAGTTCCCTTTTCTCCAACCACTTTAACTCGGGATGGATCCAAACAGAAACTTGTCTCGTCGAGATTATAGATGCGATGAGGTGGAATACCCGTGGTAATTTCCTTGACCATTTTGAAGTACTCTGCTATAACGAACGGATCAACATTTCTTTTTCGAGCAATTTCTACCGCTTGTGGTTTCTTTTGGGATAGTCTGTGACGTCGCATAAATCCTCTGAAGAAATCATTTCCCACGACGAAATTTTTAAATGGAGTTTTCAGCCCGCTATCTTTTATATACTATCCAATCGCCAAGAGGATTTCTTGCTTGGAAAGGCCGAAACCCCATTTCTCCATTGTTTTAATATGTGCGGCTAACTTGGCTTCAATGTTCCATGGGATTGCCGTGTCTCTTCCCAGATTGGAACTCTTTGCCCCACGTCTTCCTTTCAGCCGATTATTCAATGTAGAAACCGGAATGCCGTAGCGTTTTGCTGCCTCGGTTTGAGACATTTCATGGTTTCTAATAGCCGCCAACGCATTGAACAAGTTGTGTTTTGGGTAACCCGCACGCGCCGTTTTCCTCCGGTAATTACGAACCATGTTTACCTGGAGAGCAGAAAGAAACTCATTCTCAAATCAGTACGTTTTCACTTGCCCTCCCGCTTTGAAAATTGATGGTGATTTTATTTGACTTTTTTTGTGTCAACACCGATTACCCTCTAGACTTTTGTCGATAAAATGAAGAACTATTAAGAAAACCAACTCACCAATGCACAAGGAAAGTATTTTCGACATCTTTTTCACAGAAATATATCAAATTAAGTGTACACGCAACCAACTTGTACCGGAGTGAAAGTTGACAGGTAAACAAACTTTTGCTCTTCTTAGCTATAGCGGTTGAATATCGGATGACTTTCACACTGAATGAAATGTTCTGAATGTTTTCGAAGGTTTATGCGTGGAAATAAATGGTACGCTCTCGCAATGTATGGACAGATGGTAGTAAACATAATTTCCCATCTTGTAGGAGTTGTCATTTTTCCATAATATTTTTTTGAAAAAATCGGCAGAAAAAGTTCGGCTCCTCTCAAATGTTAGTCTAGATAAATTTGGTAAAAACTGAGTATGCAAAAGTACTTATTTAGTCAAAGTCTACACATCCAGATAATTTCATTAAAATCTGAGCCAGCTTCGATTCAATTTGGCGCGAAATGCGTCAGAGGTTAAATATGGTGTAGGCAGGAGAAATTTTAACGTCAATTTTTGTTTGAATAGCAATTTGACCCGAAAGTTGTCACTTATGAAACTTAACTGTAGTTATTAATTTGCCTAATATGTACTAAAATATTATCAAAAATAAACATATTAACCTAAATTAATATGTTTATAATGTAGGGGAATTTACGTATTCTCGTCAATCTATGCAGCGTCTGCACTTCTACTAGCATTTTCTCAGCGCCACGCACATATATGATGTGTCTGTTTGTTTACATTCATCTGCTGCTTGCTTCTCTATCCATTCCAATCGACAGAATTTTTCAAAACGTTTTGAAAGCGTTTTTACAACGCTCCAAACTTCTCAGGTGAGTGTGACTATTTATTGTCGGCAGCCTCTTTTTCTTCGGCAACCTTCCCATTAGAACTGCGTGTTAACCAGCTGTTCTATTATCGGCAACTCGAAATCAACCCAATTTTGTAGTGCGTATGCTTTATTTGAAGAAAAATGTAGCATTACTGGATTGCTCGATCGTTCAAATATAATCAGATTGAAGTTGAAAGGCTAAACAATCGTTTGGACACATTCAGGGAAGTGCGTTGATGGGAAAACATAGTGAAATTAACGTTTAAATTTTGGTTGCCGAAAACAGTCAATGGGTGCCGAAGCCAACATTTACCCTATATGACTTCTGGAACTTGTCATCAATTTCCGATTTTTAAAAAAGACCTCCGATCACAATTACAGCCTAAGACCAACTGAACTGTTTATTCAAAATTAATTAAAGTCGAACCTAAAGCCCTATCGATAAGCTGAGTAAGATATTTCATGTGAAAAGAATGGTCACTGTTTTTCTGTTGCAAGGCGTCGAACCAACAATCAATACGAAACTAACGATTTTAAATTGGCTCACCACTTTAGTAGCCTATTGGTCCCAAGCAAACGATTAACGTACCCTATTCTAGTTGAAATTCTATTACTACACTATGTTTGTTTTGATTCGCTATGAAAGTTTGACAGATAACATCAGGGGTGTGTGGATTCATGCAGAACATGCAGGGGTGAGTGAAATAGCTTGGGACTGCTTGGGACCGTTGTTCTGGTACTGAGTGAGCCAAAAATAATAATGATTTTCTTCGGGACCCAGTGGTCTTAGAGTTACCTCTATGGTCGAACTGCTGAGGTGTCTTCCGTCCAAAGGTTGGGTCGTCGTTCTCTGCCACTTGGTGTTATCGAGTGAAGAATTGCTGATGCTAGGCTTGGGTGCTGTGCAGGGTCCGATCGTGTTGGCTGTTGAATCGTATTCATCATTGTTGTTGTTGTTGTTGTTGAAAATGGTGCTGAACAGAGACGATGTTATATAAGAGACGCGCGGAGAGAATAAAAGTAAATCTGGTTGCACGGCCAACTAATTTCTTTTTCTGCAAGGTTTGGCAACCCACAATTTTGTATTTACTTCAAGTGACTTTCAATTTGAGCGACTGTCGTCTGCTTCAGCATCACGGTAAAATGAATACTTTTTTAACCGTATCGTTAGTATCGCTATTCAATGGAAGTATTTGAAGACTCAATTTTTGACAAATCTGAGTGAAACCAAATATACCACATTGGAGGGTATATTCTACAGAGCGTTGCACAAAATTATTCAATCTGCGATTGTACACACCTAATCACGGCTTCCCTGTTCGGTATTTTTTTTACATTTTTCGAACTGTAAATCACAAAAATGACCGAATAAACAGCTATTCTCAATAAAACAACTGAAGAGCAGTAGCTCTTGCGACAAACTATTATTAAGTAAAGGGTGTTCAATAAAAAATGAGAATGATTTCAGTGCCGTCCAGCGCTCTTGTGAGAGCATCGTGATTAAGTTGCGTCGTACGGCTGACCAGGGCCCCTTCTCCAATATTCATTGACGTTTTTTTTTTTGAAGAATAAACATTATGTTTTTAATAAAAGATACTGAATTCGTTGAAAAAAAAATTTACTAGCTACATGACTGAAAAAAATTTCATTTTTTATTGAACACCCGTTATGTACTGAACTTATCGTAAAATAACAGCTTTGCGGATAATGACAAAAACTCTGTAAAATATAGTACCGAGTTTTTTTGTATTCGTTATGTTTTACTGGAGCAGTCATCAAACGAAATTCCAACATTGCTCCATTCAACCTCTTCCATTCAATCTCACGCACTTGACGTCGGAAATCTTCTCGTGAAAACAGGAAACCATTTTGAAAATTAGTGAAACTTCTGGAAGTCAACACAGGACTGCATAAAGTACCACGAAATTTATCAGTTTCTGCACTCCTGCATTGACTTTCAGATGTTCAAGTTAGTTTGAAGGAAGAAATTTCACTCAAATTTCCTGTTATAGAACTCCAGACTTAGGCACGCAATCCAGCACATCGAAAGAGCCACCACTCGGCTAAACCACCGGAAGCTCAGACCACTCAACCTAGACTAGTTAAAACAGCATTACTGCTAATCCGAAACTAAACTCCGTCCCCAAATACAAATCGCTATAAATTCGAAATCAAATAATGAAATAAAAACATTGTTGATGAATTTACTGACTTATTCATCATAAAACTAAATTAAAAATGCTGAAAAACTCAGCAAAAAACTATGTAAACAAAGAAATTATACTGAAAAAGACAGTAATGCTAATACTGACTAACACGGTAATTTTGGACAGTTCAGAGATTCTGCGATTTACGGAGTTTTCAGCAAAAGCAAAAACTACTGGGTTGATTACTGAAAACTCAGCTGTTTAAAAAGCCAGAAAAATTTTACCGACTTCGGTAATCTAAACTCTGTGTGTAGCTTCCTATCATGTATGAGTGAAATCTCTCTTTTGAAGTCTTTCACAAATTTTACTATCTTGAAAAATTACACCGATCTTTGTAACAGAGCCTATGTAGATGTATTTCGTTGTGCTGGAGCAAATATTTCGTGAGAACATAACGAGAATTCAGCTGGTGAATAGCAATAATATTCCATGTCGAATTTCACTTTCCATACGCAAACTTAATAATAATTATTTAAATCTCAACAGTTAACCAGCGTCTGGCCGAAAATCTCCTTAATAAAGACAACAAACCTCAAACATTAAATTCAACCCCAATCTCAATACTTTCCACGCTTTTCTTCGTGAAGCGCTCGTGTTTATTTACATTGCTCGATTGGAACCGCGTTTGACGGTTCGATTGGAACTTTTGGCTTCAGTCTTCGCGCGTCTCTTATTTAACATCGTATCTGGTGCTGACCATAATGATGATGTAGCGATGTAACAATTGGTGCTGGGATGTATTATGTTGGAGATTCCAGAGGGTTCGATCGTAACTTATGTATAGTAAATTATTCTAGGAGAGAGAAATCGAAAACCAGCCTGAAATATTGAACCACAGGGAATTTCAGTCCAAAATATATTTTTTTTAAATATCGGAATCCCCAACAAACAATCGTCTATTGAAGAAACGACTTCTTGGCCATTTTATTCAACTGCATGCTTAATAGTACTTGTACTATTTTTAATAATAACTTCTGTTCAGGCTTTGTTCACACAAATCTGGAGAATTTATTCAACCACAACATTGAACTACTGGGGTTGTCTAAGGTATGTCGAGAAGCTTTTATTCGACTTATATGAGTTGTAACAGAGTTTATACGATAAAATTTTTGATTATTCAGCGTTTATTAGACATCACTGCTTCCTTAAAACAGTGATGCTCTGTGACGCTTGATTCTCATGTGAAGTAACGTTTAATAAAACATTATTATACATTTATTAAACGATTAATTCAACTGCGGGAACATTAACCCGAAAATAAGAGGACAGGGGGGACAAGGACAAGGGAAGGGTGTGTTGTGGTGTTTTCTTAAGTGTATTGTATTTCAATATTTCTGACGTGGCTCGCACCACACAGATATTAGAAAATTTATTAAATACTTATACATGCCGTTGTATGGGAATCGAACCATGTACCTTCCGATCACCAGCCGCTTGCCTTGTCATCTGAGCTATCCTAGAATTCATCATATGGGCAACTCAATAATCTATAAAAGCTTGCATGAAAGTAAATACCTATCAGCACTCCCGATCGCAACTCGAGCTCCTTCAAGGCCCTGTGGGAATGATTAATTCATTCATCGTTGTTTTAAATGCGACCAATCTTCACATCTCCAAGTCGAAAGAAAGGATGCTCGGTTATATTTTAAACTAGATCAATGCATTCATTATCGTGAGTCATGTGATCGATGATTACTATTTAAATTAATTATGTTCTACACAAATTAAAAAAAGGGTTAGGCTTGGGATTGAACTCACGACCTTCTAATTGGAAAGCGGAAACGGTAACCACTACTCTACTGATTTAGCCTTGTTGTAAGATTGAATCAGTGTTGTCGAATAATGAATCTAATACGTCGTTTATAAAACATTTACAAATCATGTGATTACAACATGGAAGCATAGAGCTATTATGCTGACTGTATTCACCTTTATTCAGCAATATTGTAAAGTAATGCAATGAAATCTAATAAAAGAGCTGGAGAACATTTATTAGACGTCTAATAAAGCATGTTATTAAATCAATTGAAAACAGTCGAATTAAAGTGTCAATGTATGTACAAATTACACTTATTCAGTTTGTTATTAGATCGAACTTCTGGCGTTGAATTGGGAAGACATTTAACACTTTTACAGCTTTTAATAAGTAAATTAATCAGATCAGAGCAAACAGTGGAACAATGAGCTTTTTCAGTACATAATTCGACAACTCTTTTTATTCAGCATTGTACACTGTTATACAGCATTTATTCAATATATATGCTTATTTGTGACTTTGAATTGTTTGTTGGGTGGTATAAGAGCTATTTTGCTGAGTGTATTCACCTTTATACAGCAATATTGTAAAGCAATGCAATGAAATCTAATAATGGAGCTACAAAACATTTATAAGACGTTTAATAAAGCATTTTATTCAATCATTTGAAAACAGTTGAATAAAAGCGACAATGTATGTGCAAATTACACTTATTCAGTTTGTTATTAGATCAAACTTCTGGTTCTGAATAAGGAAGACAGTCAACGTTTATAAAGCTTTTAATAAGGAAATTAATCATATCAGAGCAAACGGCGGAATAAAAGCGCATCTATCGATCTCAATGAGCTTTTTTCAGCACATAATTCGACATCCTGTTTTATTCAGCATTGTACACTGTTATACAGCATTTATTCAATGTGTATGCTTATTTGTGACTTTGAATTGTTTGTTGGGTCGTTCGGTGGATTATTTTCTAACAGGTCTCAAATGAAAGGTAAAAAGGTCTATTTTTAAATATTGCACGATAGCAATGCTTATTTTTATGTTATAATATTGTTCTACCATACACACAGTGCGCCCAGAGGTGGTAAATGTACATTTTTACAGGAAAGATGTTACCACTAAATTGTATGGGGGAAACTAACCTCAAAGGTTTCCCCATAACATTTTCATGACATTTATCGTGCCACAAGGAGTTGGCCAGATATGGGCACACCTGGTCTCATACATTGGCACTGTTTGGCACCCATGCTTAGAATTTTTATTGTTTTTAAAGTAACTGGCAACATTGCACTATCTCTGTGCCAGTAAACACAATCCAGCTTTTGTAAACCGCAACCGTTAATTTTTGCAAAGTCTCGCCATAGATTCCCCAAATACAGAGTTAGATTTCCCGATACAAAGTCAGCGTACATTCTAATGCCTAAATAGTGACCCTGAGTTCGATATTATTTTGTTTACCCTTTTAGATTGGAAATCCTAAAAAAAATACAAATTTATCTGTGTCTTCTCACTTTGTTATTGAAAATGGAAAGCAAAATGACCGAATTCCTGTGATTTCGTGTCAGTTTAACGAAAACGGTAATCATTTTTACCGACAGATCTTTAAATCAGCTGCATCACTGACTTCGGTGAAATATTTTGCTGAAGTTTCGGCAAACAAAGCGTTCCATTACCGAGTTCGGTAACGCAGCGCATGATTCCATGGAAAATGCTTTGGAAGTGAAAACGGAGGAAGGAACGTGTTCGCAAGGAGCGGAATTTTTCGGAGATCATCAGTATTAAATCTGGTGGTCACAGCGAGATCCAGAAGCAGCAGTAAGCCCCAAGGTGAGCAGTAAGAACTCCAAGGAGAGCAGCCAGGCTTTGGGCTAAGCCAGATATTCACACCGATATCCAGCAGTAGCAAATCTCAAGAACTGCAGCTTGGGAGAAATAAAAACACGGAGGTCAGGAGGAAGATCGATGAACTCTATGTGTTCGTAAAGGATATAAACAACGTACACAAAGAGATAAAGCAATTTGTAACCGGTATTATATCCGGCATAACAGTGGCAGATCTGGAATTTCAAAAGTAGAAAAAAAGAGCCGAAAATGCCGAAGCGGCTCTGCTCGAGGCCAAGGAGAGCATAATGCTGGCTGAAGCACATGAGACGCCGAAGGGACCCACAAATCCACGTCCTGAAAAGAGATATAGGGACACGCCAGGAGACGAGGAGGAGCCCAAGAAACGCAGGGGCGACGAGGAATTGATGCCTGATGAGATGGGAGGAAATGATATGTGACGTAAAGTTGAGAACCAGACGGAGAGAAGGAAAAAACAGAAGGAAGATGAAGTGAGGAAGAATGAAGAGGAAGTGAGGAAGAAAGAAGATAAGAAGATCGAAGACAGGAAGAACAAGGAGAAGCCTAGGCCTCGTAGTGAGAGAAATAATGGTGACGCTCTGGTTGTTGAGGCAAAGGACAAAACGTCCTACGCAACACTCCTCAGAAAAGTGAGAGCGGATCCGGTGTTGAAGCAACTAGGCGAGAACGTGGTGAAAACCATGCGAACCCAGAGAGGCGAGATGCTATTTGAGCTTTAAAGGAGCTCGTCGAAAAATCTCTTGGCGAGACGGCGAACGTAAGAGCATTATCCCAGGAGCTAGTGGTCGAGTGCAGGGATCTGGACGAGATCACAACGCAAGACGAGCTGAAAAGTGCGCTGAAAGTGCAATGCAACCTGGGCGACGTACCGATGGTAATTCTGTTGAGAAAGACGTATGGTGGCACGCAGACGGCGTCGCTACGACTTTCTTCGGACGCAGCTAACGAGCTGCTAAAGACACGACAAATCAAGGTTGGGTGGTCAGTGTGCCCAGTGAAAGCTATTCCTCGGGTGTCTAAGAAAATGGAGAAATGCTTTAAGTGCATGGGCTTCGGTCACCAGGCGAGAAACTGCAAAGGCCCTGACAGATCTGATCTGTGTAGGAAATGTGGAGAGCAGGGGCTCGTTGCCAAAGACTGTACTAAGCAACCAAGGTGCATGCTCTGCAAAAACGAGGACGGAAACGGCCATGTGACGGGAAGTTCAAAAAGGCGATGGTGGGCCAAGAATAATGGAGGTAACCCAAATAAATCTCAATCATTGCAACACAACACAGCAAATGCTGTGGCAGTCGACAACGGAAACAAAGTGCGACGTTGGTGGTGGCGGATAGAGCAGGAATGGCGGCCATACAAGTCATGGGTAGGTATCCCATTCAACAAGTGGTGGTGGGCTCATATGAAGGTTTCGTGATCGCCAAAATCAATTTAATCTATAGGGTTTTTGATCTAATTTCCGTCCTACTAAGCACAACCCACACTTTACCTCTCTTTTCTGAACGGGTTTGAGCAAAAAATGGAATATTTCTATCAAATATGACTTCTAAATTTATTCACCTTTCCATACGTACCGTTGGATTTGAAAAAGAGTCACAAATTGTTGAGATATTGTTTAAAATCTAACACTGCTTCTTGATTCTAAATTCGTCTTACGAGTTTCAATTCCGTCCTAACGCATTGAAACGCCATTAGATTTTCTTCGTCCTACGGATAGGGTGCCTTCCATTCATTTTGAATCAAAAAATGTTTTAAGAAATTATGGAATAATAAGATATTATGAAAAAAATTTGATAGTGTGAACAACAAGAAAAGATTGTAAAGTTTGTATTTGACACATAATACCTGCCAATTTTGCTACATGAGAGTCGCGATAAGCGATTTTGTAATTTATCTCACCCACTCTTCGCTCTTCACTCTTCGCGAAGAGGTGATCAGAAAAACGCTCATTGTGACTCTTTCAAAGCTAAATTTGCAGGTTTGATGTGTCAAACACAAACTTATCAATCTTTTCTTATTACTTACACATACAAAATATCATCATATTATCTTATTATTCCATAATTTCATAAAACATTTTTTTAGTCAAAATGAATGGAAGGCACCCTGCCTACGGATAAACGTAGAAAAACGGGATTCGTTAGGAGCGCTTCTTTTGTTTTGAGAACAATGAGCGTAAATATTCATACAATGCGCTCTAATAGGATTTATGTTGTAGCTAATGAACTAACGCATCGGAACAAACCTATTTTTGATTTGTGCTCGGTGAAATCATTGATATTATTGATCTTTTCTGATCGATAGAACGGAAATGGGCGATTACGATGAAGTAGTGCTCTACCCTATATATAGTTGCTATGCACCCCCAAGATGGACAATGGAGCAGTTTCACCAGATGCTAGATGGGCTCACCGGAGAGCTCATAGGACGGAGACCAGTCGTCATCGCAGGAGATTTCAATGCTTGGGCAGTGGATTGGGGGAGCAGATATGGCAACGCAAGAGGCGTTTGTACTGACTGGTTGCAAGTGTTGTTGTTTGTTGTACGCTCCGTCGATTCGTTAATGTTCGTCAAGTATTAAATGAAAAATATTTCAATCAGTGGCAAGATCATCAATCAAATTATATTTGTCTGCTCTCATAAGCTCTCAATATTGATTTTACAAGCTCGTTTGATATTGCGAGATTATTCACTACGTGCCAAAATCAGACTGAGAGTTGACTCGACACAAAAATGATAATAATGAGAGAGAAGGATTAGTATTTTCCATCCTTCTCTCTGTCATTATACAGGTATTCCACTAAGACGCCCACATTCATCAGGACAAAAATGATTCCGCTGCACATCGTTTTCTTAAAAAGAGAAAGTATAACTTGCTATCTCCTTTTACCCTTCATCTTTGGCTAACACGATGCTTCTGCTGCCACGCCAGCAGTGACGGCAGTTTCAGGTTGCGGTCGGATGTAAAGCGAAAATCATGGAACTCAAAATCACCACGGTTTGGTTAGAATTCAAGTTCGTGAGTTTTGTTAGCTTGATATTCGTAGCTACGATATCACAGCTTGTAATATCATCCGCATTTGCTTGCTTGTTGATTTTTTGTGTACTAAAATCAAGCGTGATCTTAGGCATTGGTGAGATTTGATATTTTCCAACACTGATTTCAATTATGCTTATCGAATAATGTAAAAAAAAAAAAACTTAATTTTGCCTCAACTCAAAGAGAGAAATTATTTGTGAGCATTTCAATTGAATTTTTTAATCTAATTTAACTGTTTAAGAGCACCTCATTATAAAGACTCGACTCCTAAATAGAAATTATTTGTGATCATTTCGATTGAATTTTAGGAAAAGATTTTATCTTTTAAAGAATAAGACAAATAATTAGTTATAATTCTAGTTGGATAAAACAATGCAACAAAATTATAGATAACGTCTATGATGGTAAACGTATTCATCTTTATGACAATCGTACGTATAGCAAAATCCGTATGGCTAATATATTTATGTCTGTTGTCCGGTCACCATACCCCCTAAACTGTAAATGCATTTATTCTACACTTCAGGATTTCGGTAAAAAAAAGAATCAAACTGCACACAGCACAATTGGTTACCATTTTCTTTATTCTGATTCACTGTTTCTTAGCATTCCAGATGGCTACAATCACATAGCATTTTGTTGGTGCAACACACAGGTTTGCATTCTTATTATCAAATGCTTTCTTGGTTTTCTGTTTTCTACGCAATGTCTTCCTTTGTGGCTGGGTTTATCTTTTACATATCTTCATCAGCATATGCTTGACGAGAAACGCCTCTGCTGCTGGTACGTACCTATAATAGATATTTTCACTTTACAGTGTGTTTGTAACAGTGACGGGTGTTTACAGGTTTTTGTTTTACTTTCATTTTAATGTGACACTTAATAAACGTCACCGCCGTCACATTTATTGGGCTTAGTTTGGTTTATTGGTTCCACTCAGTTGTATTTGACAGTTTACACGTTATATATAAATATATATACTTTATCAAAGTGATGGGGGGCTTTTCTTTTTTATATATATATACGAATATACATATGTATAGGTAGATACTTTGTAGTTGATTTCATTCTGCTCTTCTTCCCTTCTAAAGTGATCGTTGCGAAATTTTTCGATTTGTGTTGTTTACTTAGACGGTGGACCTGTCTTGTTATAGAATTTTCAATTTTCATCCCCAAGGTATTTAACTCCTAGTTAAAGTTGAGTTTCTGTTTAGTTTTCTCCTTTCGACAATCGCGTGAATAACATTTGATTGTTTGGCTGAAGCATGCTTTGTAAAGGATTCCTCTCAAAACATTCCTAAAAGCGATCCAGTATCGTATAAAAGCATTCCAAAACTTATCCAGTGATATGTTGGAGGAAGATGTAATGAACAAATGTGGGCGTTTAAAGTGAAAGGGAAAAATTATATGAAAGTGGTGCACTAGTCGAAGAAATGCAAAAAGCTGCAATTCCTTAAGCTGTCTAATTCAAAATGCAGTTTCAAAACATCGCATTGCAAGCGATATGTACTTCTAAATAGTGTAAACGTGTTGAGGTAAACATGTTCGTTTCTTTTATGAAAAGTTGCAACTCTTTGTGAGCACGTTTCGTTTGTTTTTACTATTTATTGACTCGGCCTGCAGTGTTGATGTCAAATTGTGTGATGGCAGTTGTCAATTTTGTTTAAATCTTGGCCGGTTCGAAAGATGTCGCTTTCTAGGCAGTGTGCTGCGCTATCTTTAAAGTTTCCAAAAATGTATATTTTCAACTACAAAGAGAGGGGGTGAAGCTGGTGAGCTAAACTGTGTGACTAAACGAAGATTTTATTACTGTGCCTTAGGAAGACGCAATCTAAAGTTGTGAATTTGTGATGGTTTCATCTCGTAGCTTCTAAGACCGATCTACGCGCGTTTGAGGCATAAAGATCATCCAAAAAATGTGGCTGAGGTTTTCCGTATCGGTGGTGGTTCTTGAAGCTTACCGTATTGTAGATTTGTTTTCAGTGCAATGTTTGATTTTCGGTGCAAGTTTGTTGAAGCAATCAGCAAAAATTCTGTAGAAAGTTTGTGTTTCTTCAATATCACAATCCGATTTCTACCTTCCGACTACGGCGCTTTGTATATTGAAAAAATCTTTTGTATTCTATCATTTGTCCTCAATCTCATGGAAATTCTTATCGCCTAGCCTAAAATGTCTTCCGGTTCTGTCCCTAGGTTATGTTGTTCGTTATCACTTGATTGATTTTATTTTCTTTCGGTTCAGTTTTACTCTTCTTCCGATCCTTTCTTATTGGCTGGTCCATAAAAGAAACAATGTTCCCATTTTGGTCTACCTGCAAAGCTGATCGCTCTTCCAGCAAGAAGTTGATTTACGTTCGCAGATTAAGCAGTGATGGATCTCCGTATTCCACGAAAGTCACGTTTCTCCCAGTGTCGCAATTTAGTTTTTCAATCTTGGGTGTCACTTTTCCGTCTCCAATGTAACAAAGAGTTTCTTAACGCCACGCGTTACTCGAAGAATACGGAGAACATGCTAGCATTTTCCTTAAATTTCACGATGCTACAAACCAAACGTAAGCTCAGTTCATTTTCGCAAAAGCTGGTAAACAATTGCAATAGTAGCGTAATATTTACTGTAATATACTGGTATAAACATCGAAAGCACATGTATATTGTATATAGCGCAGATTCTATTTGATACAAGAGATGCCAGTGATTTGCCGTTGCGCTACGGATAATATTAATTTATATAAATGATTTACAAAGACAGCGCGTGTCTCAATCAAGGGGTTTAGTGAGTACATTGATGTTTTGTCATTAGTGCCATTAAGGGATACGTGTGCCGTGCGTAACCAAGGGCAACCGGGGTGGTGACCAGTGGTTGCTCAATTCAACATTGGTTGCATTGTCGCTTTAATTACTCTGTTTTTCAAACAATGAACAAATCAACAGCAACAGGTTCGTACTTTCGTTTGCTTTGTTTTTTTTTGCGATTCTCTTCTCTGTCATCCTTCGGGTTTATGTTTTTAACATTCTTCATCATTTGATTTTTTTGTTTATTGAAAGGATGGTTGTTCCTTTTTCTTCAAGTTTGAGATCGTGATCGTATATGTTTGCTTTTGACAAAGGTAGTTAAAACTAGAATCGATGTGAAAAAACCTTAAAGGTGATTTTTTACAGGTTTTAGTATCATTTAGCACATTAAACAAGTAGTTTTGTTTGGATTTGGGATGATAATAAACCAAAAATTAAAATAAATAATATATAAGGCATTTTCGGAAAATCATAAATTAAGTAAAACACAAAAACGATTATCTTCAATCAAATGTCAAATGTATTATAAAATAAAAATATTTTAAAAATTTATACAAAAGAAGACAAAAATATCTCGCTAGTAATGGATTTTTTGTTCCACTAATAGCGCCTAAGATGAATGTAGCGATCGAGCCGAACGGTGGAAATATAAAATTGCATGCTTTAGCTAATTAGAATGTATGACATTGCTCACTTTTTCCTTTCCTTTCCTTTCCAACAGAGTATAATCGATCTGCTTTTGTTTTCTCTTTTACTTGTAAAAATAAACATTTACTTTAAGGAAATGAAAAATCATTCTCATAATAAAGAATCTAATATATGCTTTTAAATCAATCAATTCGTCCTTCTTTGTTATACATAGGATTTAAACATACATATATTTATATTTAAATATTACAATATTAAATGACACATAGTTTAAAAAAAATCGATTAATTTTGATGGCTCCTACTCGCTCGTACTGTGTTGTCCGGTGTATTCAAATCAAGACGATAAATAAATCGTTTTACTACTAATAAACACTAACCAACTGAAGGAAAAAAAACTATATGGTGTAATCATTTGTGCTAAATTTTGTTCTCTTGATGTGTGAGCGTGATGAATTGGGATGAAATCTGAATCTCGTTTTTTAGTAGGTGTTCATAGATCAATGTGTGTGTGTGTTTGTGTGTATGAGTGTGTTGTTTGGCTGTGAACTTGTATGCGTATGTGCACAAACTGGTGTAGCTTTGCGTTTGCATCCTGAAACCTTCAACATTTTCGAGGCTTACATTTGTTCGGTATTGTTTCGCTTAAAGTGCTTACTCGGTAGCTTAGTGCTAACAATTGTTACTTTTTAGCATTTAACTGTAACTGAACTACAAACTGACGGGATTTGTTAAACGAGATCGTGAGACATCACTTAATTGCAATAATATAAACCGGAGAAAAATTTCAGACAAAAACATAACTCAGGATGCATGTTCTCGCGCACACACTCTCTCATTCGCCTCTTTTTATTTCTCGCACTCTTTGCTTGAATTATTTGATTTTCTTTCACTTCTCACTGACCGCACTGTGCTGATCAGATTATTCTGAAGGATGATTCACGTAAAGCAAAAAAAAAATAGAAGAACGTCGCTGTCGTCCTAAAGTTCATTCATCTGAAATTTCAAAGGAGTTTGTGGGAAAACGAAAAAAAAACGGATTTTATATCAAGTATGGGAATCAGCTGCACATCGGATAGCTTAATGGTGATGATACTAAACACTTCATTTCTGAAGAAGTGGATTCCACGGATTATTCTGATTCGATTCAAACTTGCTGGGATGTTGCTGGTACCTAGATGTTGATGTGTAAAGATGGTTGTTTTCTGGTTGGCGGCATGATTCTTCATTTGAGCTTGACTATCTTAAGCTGTTCAACTCGATTCCTTTTTCTCTGCAAGGGTTTAAGAATAATGTATAGAATTTAATTAGAATAGTTTGATCAAACACTTACAACTATTGTAGCGAGTTTATACAATGTTCTTTGCTAAATTTATTAACAATTGCAGGATACATAGACAAAGAGGGTTATTTTTTATAAAGTCTCAGAATCTTGAATTCCAAATCTTGGACCTTAAATAATGTGTTTGTATCAGATAACATTTAAAAAATGTGTGTTCAAATTATCTTGTAAGGGCTAATAGAACTATTTGTTTACAGGTTATCTTTGAATCGTTTTCGTAAATTTCGTTAGAATCCAATATCAGGGCTGGTAGTGATCGCTGTTGTCAAAAATAGTGATTTTAGTGACCATGTTGAAGGAATTTGTGACCAAATAGTGACTTATAGTTGTAAAAATAGTGAGTAAAAAGTGACCTAAGAGAAAACAAATGCTTGATGTTTTAGACTTATTCAATAAGTATCTCATAAACACTTATGTACGATATGAACCTTTAAAGCGAAAGATTCAATAGAAAGTTTACGGCCAAACCCACGGTATTAGTCAGGGTGTCTACTAACCGCAAAAACCTGCAAAACCGGGAAACATCATGAAATTTTATTTTTTCCTTATACTACCTGGAAGGCTCAGAGAATTTAATAATTTTCTTACTGAGGATATTTTAAAGAAACGAATGAATTTAAAAATACAAGAATTAAAATTTTCCCGTTATTTTCATCCACACTTTGAACTTTATAGATCCACAGTGGACCAATCTTCAGTAACAAATAAATTAAAAAAACAGAGACTTGAAATGTTTTTTTTTGGAACATGCATATTTTCTAGAAATTTTAAATTTGTACTAGTTCTGCACTTAAAATCTATAATACTTCCAGAAATATTCAAGAATCTGAACACAAAATCCATGCAAAAAAAAGCTCGTGGAATTTTAATATAATTTCTAAGGACCTCATTTCAAAGATGTTCTGGAAAAAAAACCTTCAGAAAAACATCAAATGCAATCTGCTTTTAAGGTAGTTCTGTGGAATTTTAGATTTCTTGTGAAGTCTGATAGTTTTGAGTAGAATTTCAAGAAATTGAATTGAATTAAAAGCAATATCAAAACTCTGAAAATTTCTCAGGAGTACAACTCCATCAGAGCAAAATTCCAAGAAGGATAATTTTGTGTTTGTGGGACAAAACAAATCTGGAGCATAAGTCCTTGGAATCTTTTTGAAAATACTAAAAGGAGGATTACATTTAAATCAGAGAATAACTCAAGAACATCTTCAAAGGAGTTCGGAAAATAAATTCAGTAGGGGTCGCCAAATTATGAGAAGAAATCTAAGGAATTTGTGAGGAGAAATGATAATGAATTCTTAGGATACTTTCAATGTGAGTAGAATTCCAAGGGAAGTTTTGAAGTTCTTGTGAAGTTTGAGAAACTAACCAGATGTTCACAATACTTCTCATTAAATTCTTAAACTTCTGTGAAGTTTTCGAAGTTTTTCTAAATTTCAGGAACTTTTCCCGTTATGTTCATGGAATTTTTTTGTAGTTCATGAAACTTCCCTTAAATTATCGACACTAATTTAAAACTTCTTCAATAGTCTAGACTTTCCTGCCTAAACGATTATTGAATTTCTTTAAAGTTCTCTAGACTGCTCTGAATTATCAGTATTTTTTAAAAATCCGCAACTTTACTGAAATTTAATGATCTGCCTTTAAGTTTCGACAATTTCCTTCAAGTATTATAACCATTATAAACGCTCACTAATTTTCTCTGAACTTATATATGGTTACCTGAAATTCTCTAAATTTGTTTAATAACCCGGCAAATTTTCTGATATCTATTAATAATTCCCTGACGCTTCTGTCGTTTTCGAATCAATCTTAGAATTCATGGAATAACCCATCTTTCCACGGAACCACTTGTAAGTCTCTGCACATTTTTTTAAGTTAATGGAATTATTCTGAAGCTAACTGATCGTCCTTGAAGTACTCGAAACTTCGCTGAATAGCATGAAACTATCTAAAAGTATCTAAATTTATTAGAAGTTCTCTGGAATTTCTTGAAGATATCACTGCTTGCTAAAAGTTCTCACATTTTTTTAATTAATGGAAATTTGTTGATTTTCTTTTCGCTTTTTTATTTAAGTTCTTGAAATCTCCATGCTTAAAATACTCTCACGTTTTCCGGATGTTCATATAATTTTTATCACGTTCCAGAAATTCTCTTGGAGCTTTGCTGAAGTATCCGGAAATACCCTGAGTTTCTCGAAACTTCTTTAGGGTTTCTACAATTTCGTTGAAATTATTTGAACTGCTCTTTGATTCTCTAATCTGTCTTGATGTTCTAGAAGCTTCCCTCAAGCTCTCAATTCTATTGAAGATCTTGGTTCTACTGCTTGAAAATAAATGGAATTCCCGTAAACACCTTTAAATTTCCCTGAAATTCTCTGGACTTCTGTGAAGTTTCTGAAATATTTCTGAAGTTTTCATAAATTCTTTGAAGGGCTCTGTACTTCCCTGAAATTCTCGGAACATCTTAAGGGACATCTCGTTTTTTTTTTCAGCACATCATGGAACTATCCTGATTTTTTTTTTCAAAATTTACCGATTATAGATCTTTAAACTGCTCCAAAAGTTTGGACTAAAGCTACGGAAACTGCTCTTAAGATGTGAAATTCCCCAAAAATCTCTAGGTACTTAGAACTTCTTAAAAATTTGCATAATACCCCTCATGTTTTCTATATTTCTCAAGTTCGCTTGACACCTGTGAAGTTCTCTGAAATTCTAAGAACTTCATAGAAGTTCCCGAAAATGTTCAGATGCTAAAAGAACTGCTTTGAGGTTCTTAAAGCTTCCAGTAAGTTCCCCGTATTTTCAGCTTGGACTTACTCAAATTAAGTAAGTTTTTTTTTAACTTTATTAAGTGAGAAATTAAGGAAGTGTTTAACTTCAACATTCATGGATTTGATTGTAAAGCTGTATCTTTAAAACTGATTGAAATATAGCTTTTTTTTATTATAAACCTGAATTTTACCCGTTAAAGTACTGGAAAAACCTGGAAAACTCAGATAAATTTAATAATAAAAATGAGTAGACACCCTGTAGATAGACAAAGACGATTAAACGCCACAAAGCAAAGAATTCATGCTAAAAAAGTTGAAAATAGTGACTGATTACGAAAAACAGTGACTTCAGTGACTTGGCCTTAAAAAAGAGACTTTTTAGTGACTGGCTTGAAAAAAGAGACCAAGTCACTAAAAAGTGACTTGCTACCAGCTCTGCAATATTGTTTTTGTCAGTATTACGGAGAGTCTGGTTTGTCTCTTCTCCTAGAATGTCCTCAAAGTTCATTTCAGGTTTCCCGTTGAACAGCCTTAGGATACTCTCTGGAATAATTTATAAAACACTATAAGAACTCTGTCCAGGAAATTCTTGCAGTTTATCCTTCAATTCAAATAATGTTGAAATTATTGATAATTCTCATGAGAATTTGTTTATTTTTTTCTACAAAGCTCTCTTTAAATTTTCCATGAACAATGTCTCAGAAGTCCCTTGGCATACTCTTCAGATTAATATTGGAATTCTTTGAAATCCCCCTAAGGGTTATCTTGGAATCTTCCTCAGATTCATCCTAAGAATTTCCCTTAAATTCTTACCCGAGCAAAGTCGGTTAACAAAATGAAAGCAAATCGATATTAAAGATTGCAGTTCCTATCGTTATGAAAACTCATTTTAATTTTAATTGTCACGACATTAGTCTGATATTATATTGTGCTTTCATTATGCAGTTTAATGAAAGCAACTTAACTTGAAGTTCTGATGTTAACGTCTTGTTTAAAATTTAATTTAAGCTCATCTGTCGTTGAACCAACGATTATTGTTTATTTGTTTTGTTTAACACATTTTAGATCATTCGTTACTTGCCCGGGGAGAGATTTGAGCTCAAGTCTTTCAGCGTAAGAAGCATGGATGCTAACGATTTACGACAGGCCCGCATTCAGTTAAACATTATGAATGCAAAATCAGAAATCAAATTGATTTCTTTGAAAGCAAGATTAGTTTTCCGTTTGATTCAACAGTGTAAAAGTTTACTCTAATTTTTGCTGTGTTAACCGTTAAGTCAACCAAAATGAGATCAACTGGAGTATTCAAAATAAGTTACATCATAACAGCAAATTTTGGTTTCCATTTGATCTTCAGCTTTGCTCGGGTAGTGGGTATGATATAAAGAAAATAATGACCATAGTGGCTTTAAAATAATAAAAAAGTGACACGTATTAATCGAAAAAATGGTTCCAATCTTTCGTTGACTGCGATCCACTTCGAGACATTTTATAAACTCACAATCATGCTCTTTAAAAGAAAACAAATAATGGTTTAAGGATCCCATAAATTTGATCTCGAAGAATTATTGTTAGGTAATCAAATAATAATGTTATTAGTTCAATAAGCAAGTACAGTCAACACTCCTATTGTACGGTTAATAGGGACCGGCATTAACGGATACACGTACCATATGGGATTAGAGCTAATTGAGGACAAACACTTATGGTTGGATATTTTGAAAAGTTATTAACAAGATGGATGACCATCTTTTGAGAAAATTTTGCATCTGGAAAATCACAAGTCTGGCCCTCCCGGAAGACCCGGAACATCCGTAAAAGTGGTCATTTCATGAAACTTATCCTAGAGCTCCGTATTTCTTTCGGAACCGTTTATAGACGTCTTATTACAATTCATTCGGAGTTATGACCGGAATATGGACGCTGGAGACTACAGGTTGGTCCACTAGAAGATCCGGAGCATCCGTAAAAGTGGTCATTTCATGAAACTGATCATAGAGCTCCGTGTTTTTTTTTCGAATCCATTCATAGACGTCTTATTACAATTAACTTGAATTTATGAACGGAATTTGGACTCTGGGGACTGCAGAATGGTCCACCGGAAGATCCATAACATCCTTAAAAGTGGTTAGTTCATGAAACTGATCCTAGAGCTCCGCGAATTTTTTGAAACCACTTATAGACGTCTTATCAGAATGAATTCGCTGTTGTGAAAGGAATATGGACGCTAAGGACTACGGGATGGTCCAATAGAAGATCCCGTAAAATCCGTAAAAGTGGCAAATTAATTAAACTGATCCTGTAGCTCCGTGGATTTTTTCTAAACCACTCATAGACGTCTTATCAGAATGAATTTGATTTGTGACCGGAATATGAACCTTGTGGACCACGAGATGGCTCACCGGTAGATCCGGAACATCCATAAAAGTGGTCAATTCATGAAACTGATCGTAGAGCTCCATGTTTTTTTTATTTCGACATCGCTCATAAACGTCTAATCACAATTAATTCGAAGTTATGACCATAATGTGTACTCTGGGGTATACAGGTTGGTCCTCCGGAAGATCCGGAACATCCGCAAAAATGGCAAATGAAAGAAACTGATCATGTAGCACCGTCGTTTTTTTCTAAATCACTCATAGGCGTCTTATTAGAATTACTTCGGAATTTTTACTGGAATATGACTGGGGACCACATCCGTAAAAGTGGTCAATTCATGAAACTGATCCTAAAGCTCCGTGTATTTTGCGAAACCACTCATGGACGTGTTATCAGAATGAATTCGAAGTTGTGATCGGAAAATAGACCCTGGGGACCATTGAATGCTCATATGGAAGATCATAAAGCTCGATTCAAAGTAAATCTGGACGGACGGTTTAATACACCTCCGCACCTCTGGTGGTTGAAACAAAAAACGTTTCACAGGCATTTGTTGATGTTTCATTGACGAAGAAATTGGTGAAAAGTTTTTCTCGATTGATCGACGCATCCCGAAATTACGGATCATGGAACTTGAGAAAAGAAAATTAATTGTGCACAAACATCTAGAGAACCCTTCGTGGTCTGCCTCAAAAATAGCAAAAGTGTTAAAATTTCCAAAGTCAACGGTGAGTCTTGTAATCAAACGTTACAAGGATACTCTGAGATACTCTGAGTGTGTACAGCGCATCTATCATAAAAGTGGCACTAGGGACAAAGAGCTGAGGAGAAAGGTGTTGAGGTACGTGAAAAGCAACCCAGGTGTCTCCATACGTGATTTGGCAAAGAAATACGATTCCAACTTTTCCACCGTGCGTAACATCCTTTCAAGAGAAGGTTATGAGTCTTTTTGTGCCAGTAAACATCCGAATCGCTCCCTGAAACAATATTTAGTGGTCAAAAAGCGAGCACGATTACTATACGAACGAGTTTTGACGAAATTTGATGGCTGTATTTTAATGGATGATGAAACAAATGTCAAAATGGATTATAAACAAATCCCCGGACGAAAATGTTACCTGGCAACTGTTCGTGGGGATGTCCCTTCCAGGTATAAATTTGTTTTTGCTGATAAATTTGCTCGGAAACTAATGATTTGGCAAGGAATCTACAGTTGTGGCCTTAAAACCAAGGTTTTCATCACATCTCACACAATGACTCGAAGGTTTACATTAAAGAGTGTCTGAAAAAGCGGATTTTACCCTTCATTCGGCAACACAAGACCAACGTTATGTTTTGGCCGGATCTAGCCAGCTGTCACTACTCTAAGGAGGCACTAGAATGGTATGCTGCAAACAATGTTAATTTCGTCGCCAAAAAGATTAATCCTCCGAATTGCCCTGAGTTTAGACTGATCGAAAAATATTGGGCAATTGTCAAGCGAAAACTTCGAGGATGCGGTAAAGAAGTGACAAATGCACAACAAATGCGTTTAAAGTTGAATAAGTTCGCCGGTACAGTGTCACCAGCGACTGGGCAGATCTTGATGGCATCGAACACAAGTAAAGTGCGACAGTTCGTTCTAAACGGTGAAATGTAATAACTTGTTATATATCGTTTGGAAGCTGGATAAATACCCATTTGTTGGACGTTTTGATCAACCGTGTATGTTATTTAATTCTTGAGTTATGATCACTTGAAAGCGTCCAAATTTACTTTGAATCGGGCTTTAGATTCATCAGAATGAACTCGGAGTTGTGCCTGGAAAATGGACCCCGGGGTCATTGCATGGTCCTCCAAAATATCCGAAACATCCGTTAAAGTGGTGAATTCAAGAAAACTGATCTCAGCTCTCTGTGGTTTTCTTAGAACTGCTCATAGACCTAGACCGAGAATAATTCCTTGGATTTCTTGGACTTCTTTCTCTTGACTTCTTGGAGATCTATCTTTGGAGTTAAAAGTTAACGACGGTATATCATAGTTTTTATTCATCACATCAAAATTTATCCAATAAACAATTTAAAAATATCGAGTTATTGAGTTCTTATTCATATTAATTTATGAATTGGTTTGAAAAAAAAAACGCGGAGCTCTAGGGTCAGTTCCATGAATTGACCACTTTTTCGAATGTTTCGGTGAACAACCCCGTTAGTCTTCAGAGTCCATATTCCGAACACTTAGCATACGCGCAGAATCTCGAGGCAGCGTTGCCAGAGGAGTGCCCCCTCTAGAGGACTGCTGGAGTACAGTAAAAGCAGCCATCACCGACGCAGCCGAGAGCACCATCGGGTACGTGGAAAGAATGGTTCGACGAGGAGTGCAGAGCAATTTTGGAGGAGAAGAACGCAGCGCGGGTGGTAATGCTGCAGCGGGGAACCCGACAGAACGTGGAACGGTATATAAACAGAAGCGGAAGCAGCAGACCCGCATTCTTCGGGAGAAAAAACGCCGCTTGGAAGAAGTGGAGTGCGAGGAAATAGAACTGCTGTGCCGTTCCCAAGAAACACGGAAGTTCTACCAGAAGCTGAACGCATCCCGCAACGGCTTCGTGCCGCGAGCCGAAATGTGCAAGGATAAGGACGGGAGCCTCTTGACAGACGGACGTGAGGTGATTGAAAGGTGGAAGCAGCACTTCGATGCGCACCTGAATGGCAAGGAGAACGTAGGCACGGGAGACCAGCGCAATGGAGGAAACGACTACGTCAGTGCAGCAGAGGACGGAACTGACCCAACTCCCACGCTGAGGGAAGTTAAGGATGCCATTCAGCAGCTCAAAAACAACAAAGCGGCTGGTAAGGATAGTATCGCAGCCGAACTCATCAAGATGGGTTCAGAAAAGTTGGCCACCTGCCTGCACCGGATGATAGTCCGAATCTGGGAAACATAACAGCTACCGGAGGAGTGAAAGGAGGGGGTAATCTGCTCCATCCACAAGAAAGGCGACCATTTGGAATGTGAGAACTTCAGAGCGATCACCATTTTGAATGCCGCCTTCAAAGTGCTATCCCAGATCATCTTCCGTCGTCTATCACCTAAAATGACCGAGTTCGTGGAAAGTTATCAAGCCGGCTTCATCGACGGCCGATCGACAACGGACCAGATCTTTACCGAACGGCAAATCCTCCAGAAATGCCGTGAATACCAAGTCCCAACGCATCATTTGTTCATCGACTTTAAGGCGGCATACGGCAGAGCTATGGAAAATCATGGACGAGAACGGCTTTCCTGGGAAGCTGATCAGACTAATCAAAGCAACGATGGACGGTGTGCAAAACTGCGTCAGGGTTTCGGGCGAACTATCCAGTTCATTTGAATCTCGCCGGGGACTGCGACAAGGTGACGGACTCTCATCAACATCGCTCTAGAAGGTGTAATGCGACGAGCCGGGCTCAACAGCCGGGGTACGATTTTCACGAAATCCGGTCAATTTGTGTGCTTTGCGGACGACATGGACATTATCGCAAGAACATTTGGAATGGTGGCAGAACTATACACCCGCCTGAAACACGAAGCAGCAAAGGTCGGACTGGTGGTGTCAAAAACGTCAAAAACAAAGTACATGCTTGTAGGCGGAACCGAACATGACAGGATTCGTCTAGGAAGTAATGTCACGATAGACGAAGATACTTGTAGTGGAGGAATTCGTTTACCTTGGATCCTTACTGACGGCGGAGGATGTGAGTCGTGAAATAAGAAGGCGCATTATCAGTGGAAGTCGTGCCTACTACGGGCTCCAGAGGAAACTGCGGTCAAAAAAGATTCACCCCCGCACCAAATGTACCATGTACAGAACGCTAATAAGACCGGTGGTCCTCTATGGACACGAGACATTGACTATGCTCGAGGAGGACCTGCAAGCACTCGGAGTTTTCGAGCGACGCGTGCTAATGACGAGTGGCGGCGAAGAATGAACCACGAGCTCGCTGCACTCTACGGTGAACCCAGCATCCAGAAGGTGGCCAAAGCCGGAAGGATGCGGTGGGCAGGGCATGTTGCAAGAATGCCGGACAACAACCCTGCAAAGTTGGTGTTCGCTACTGATCCGGTTGGCACAAGAAAGCGTGGAGCGCAGAGAGCGCGATGGGCGGACCAGGTAGAGCGTGATCTTGCGAGCGTTGGGCATGACCGAGGATGGAGAGCGGCAGTCGCAAACCGAGTATTGTGGCGTACTATCAACAATCAATATGAAACTAACGATTTTAAATTGTTTCACTACTTGACTAGCCTATTGGTCCCAAGCAAATCGATTAACATACCCCATTCTAGTCAAAATTCTAGTACTTCACTATGTTTGTTTTGATTCGCTATGAAAGTTTGACAGATAAAAATTGGATTTTCATATGTTTCGAGGGGTGCATCGATTAGCTTGGGACCGAAGATAGTACCAGAGCTGAGCCAAAGAGTTGAGCTCGTTTCTTCGGGACCTTCTGGTCTTAGAGTTACCTCTATGGTACTATTGTTGATTATGTCTTATCTTAAATGTGATGTTGTACAAATATATATACACACTAAGATTATTTTACAGATTTCTGTAAAAATTTCTAAGTGTGTATGTATGTATGAATGTATTCCGAACATAGCCCCGAATTCATTCTGATAAGATATCTATGAGTGCTTTCTAAAAAAAAAAAAAACAAGGAGCCCTAGGATCAGTTTCATGAATTGACCACTTCAACGGATGTTTCGGATCTTTTACAGGATCATCCCGTGGTCCACAGTTTAAATTTTCTGGTCAAAACTCCGAATTTATTGTGATACGTCGTCTTAAAAACCGTGGAGCTCTAGGATCAGTTTCATGAATTGACCACTTTTAGGGATGTTTCGGATCTTTAACAGGATCATCCCGTGGTTCACAGTTTAAATTTTCTGGTCGAAACTCCGAATTTATTGTGATAAGTCGTCTTAAAAACCGTGGAGCTCTACGATTAGCTGCATGAATTGACTACTTTTACGGATGTTCCGGTGGACCATCCCGTAGTCTCCAGAGTCCATATTCCGAACACAACTCCGAATTCATTCTGATAAGATGTCTACGAGTGGCTTCTAAAAAACAGCGGAGCTCTAGGATCAGTTTCCTGGATTGACCATTTTTACGGATGTTCCGGATCTTCCACAGGACCAGACTTGTGTCTTACCGGTAACTGACTTCTATAGGAATCCAGTGGCATCAGTACTATAGGAATCCGGCAGGAACGAATCCGTTCTTTAGAAATCTTGACTGTACTTCATTTTGAAAGTATTGAGTTAATTTCCAGTTTGGTGCTCAAAGCAGCCAGCGATGCCAACCTTCCAGATTTATCTGGAATCTTCCGTTTTTTATAGTATTCCCAGACAAGAGCAGACTATACATGATTTTTCCAGATTTTTCCAGAGTTCTCAATTCACCTTGATTCACAATGTTAATGAAAGGAGGCATCAAACGATTTTATCGCTATCGGAAAATTTAAAATATTATTCCTCGGGAAATGATTAAGGAGGACGATCAAAAATTTAGAGAGCTGATAAATCATAACTTTTTGAATTATTTCTGGATGAAACAAGCAACGTGGTTCACTTTTGGGGTTAAAGTATGAGTTACGACAAAATGTGGTGGTGAGCTGGCATTTCCTCAACTAAGAAAATGTATACCAAGTTTGATTGCCCTGCCACGCTCATCATCTTCCGTCGATCTGTTTGAAAATTTCCAATGGGAATTAAATATAAATTGAAAGGAATCTTGACACAGGCTTAACGTTTCAACAATTCATGGAATTCTAGTTTGAATAATTATGTTAACCTTCACACCAATGATAGTGGTTAGGTGCATGTCTCCTCGACAATCAAATTTAAATGTATTATTTCAAAGCATGCCAAAAAAAAAACAAACGAATAACCTTGTTCTGTTAAACATAAATGTGAACACATTGAAACAAATTGGCATATATTAATAAAAACTTCATTATGTTGAATATCCAGACAAATCCAGACTTTTTATTGTGCATCAGCCAGATTTTTCGAAAAACCACTTGGCAACCCTGGTTCGAAAAGTAAATAACCTAACCTAACCTGAAAACATCTACTTACCACTTTCCGTAGCATCCCCATTGGTAGCAGCCGGTTCTTCCTTCTTCTCCGCGCTGTCACCGTTCACCGCTTCTGGGGTGGTAGCAGAACCCGCGGCAGCATCTCCACCCTCACCGTTGGACTTTCCTTCATCATCCTTCTTCTCGTCACCATTTTCCGAAGACTTATCCTTTTTGCTGCTCTTGTCTTCGCTGGCCTGCTTCTTCGACTTGGTCTTGGCCGGGGTAGCTGGTTTCGGTTTCGGTTCCATAGCCGGATCCAGCACCAACTTGCCGATGTTCTTGCGGTCGTGCATCTTCTGCATGGCTTCAGCAACATCTTCCAGAGCCCAGGCGCTGTCTACCACCGGCTTGACCTTACCGTCCTTCCACAGAGCCAAGATCTTCTCAACGGTGGAACGAACGTACTCCGATCCACCCTGCTGATACAGCAGGTGTCGCAGATTGAAGCCGGTCAAACTCTTGTTCTCGTCGAACAGCTTGATCGGGGACACTTTGTCCACCTGCCACCACTACAATAATTCAGAAAATAGGATTAAACTTTTTGGTTTTTTTTGTCAAACCAAGAGGAACCTACCGAACGAGCAACGCTGAAGAAGCTCTTGGTTTCTCCTGTGACGACATTGGACGATCCGTACAGAATGTACTTGCCCATGGGTTTCAACAGTCCGTAACCTCGGCTGCATTCCTCGCCGCACAGGCAGTCCATGACCACGTCGACACCCTCGGTTGTGATCCTGGAAGCAAATAAGCAATCATCCAATTGTACCATGTGACTTAACCCACGCTGAAACTCACTTTCTAACTTCATTGACATAGTCGGTTCTGTCGATCAGGTGATCGATCAATCCTGTGGCAGCCAGGGCTTCGTGCTTACCCTTGGAGCAAACACCGAAGATGGTTACATTCGGAATGGTGCGTGCAAGCTGGACGACGGCTTGACCCTATTGCGAGGAGAGAAAAAAGGTTTGGTTTACCACTCATCATAAACATATTTAAAGATGGAAATTAGCGAATCAAAACCAAAAATTTGCAATCCGTCATGCGAGGGGCGATTAAAAGCCGATTATTTTTTATTGCCTGATGAGACTGATTTCATGACTTCAGCGGGGAAAAAAAAAGTTATGACATAATCACCCCTGCCATATCAATTTATCACAAATGTGTCAAGAACGAATCCGCGCGAAAGGACTTTCACCAGTTGTGCGCGAGCACATACAGCACATGTAGGTCGTGTCGTGTGATGCCTTGCATGTCGGGAACAGGAAGGAAACCCGGGAGGGTCAGCTTCACTGCTGGATAGATTTGCCACTATAATAGATGAGAACATATCATCGTATGCTATTAATGTCATAAACATGCTCGTTTTCCAACTTTTTCCCGTAATGGTCGCTAATTATAGTGACGGAGGGCACTAGACTGCCGATTGACGCCACTATTGGCGCTTGTTGAAAGATCCTTGGGGAACACGGCAGCATTCTACCATACAAATAACAAACTGGAGGAAACTAGTGCAAGGTTTTGCAGTCACGAAGTGTTTTCATGGACAGTTTATAAGAATTTCAGAACTTTTATCGAACAAGGTTAGCAAGGTGCTTACATATTTATACAAAATATGTGGTTAATTTTCAATTTTTTTCTTTGATTAAAAAACGCATTGTATGATCCAATTCACCCCTTCTTGACGCATGTTTTGCATGTTATGATTAAGCACAGGGCTGTTACAAGATTTTTAAAACTCGCAAGTAAATGTTGGACTAACATACCTTTCCTATCCCTACCAGTTACAAGGACGTGGTCAGGACAATCGTTATCTGTTGGAGAGGGATATGTCTTTATCTGGGACATAGTGATTATTTCCTAGTTTGAATGATACTTTGGTGCTCCCTTCCAACCCAGTTTATTTATATAATGAAAGTTTATGTAATGGAGAAATTAAATATATCAGAACATTATGTAAATATGAAATAATGAAAATAAATTTATCTGGATAAATTACTTGATATTCTACAATGAAAATATTGTACATACAATATGATGCAGCTCTATGTCTCCTCAGCTTCCAATATAAGAAAGTTGTAACCCTGAAATGTCCAGGTTATATTATGCAAAAAAATATTTTTAGCTCAAATAATAGGTACTTGATATTTTTCAAAAATGAAAAAAAAAAAATTGGATGTATAACAAACAGGGCTACAAATAAAATGGGCCTCCTATCTTGTCTACATGATGTCATGCATGACGAGAAACTAATTTCCCGGTTTTTAATATTCAACAAAAAACGAAATTGTACGCATTAAAAAAAAAAAACGCGGCCGACTGAAAATTTTCGGAGGTTATTTGCGGGGAAAATAAAAGCAAAATTACAGAAAGTATTTTTGAAGCTGAAAGTCTAAATTCAACTTTATGAGTCACTTTATGTATCCAAAACAAATCATTGATCTTTCGAGATACTTTGAAAAATCAATTTCTATCACTTTTTATGCTCGATACATCTTATGATTACAAAGAGATTATGGTCACTAGGCCAAATGTTACCCGGATAAATAGGTCATAAGACAGTATTGTGAAAAATAAGAGATTTAATGGAAGAAGAAAAAATGTTTCAGAAAAAATTAACTTAATACAAATGAGAATTAGAGGACATTGTTATCGGGATATCGAATAAAGAAAATGGGTCTTCACTTTGTTGTCTATACTAACATAAATATTAAACTTTCAGTACTCACGCTGATGTACAAAGTTAAACACGAAAAAAATATGTAAAACCTACTGACGTTGGAACTTGCCCAACGTGAAACTAAACATGGTTCATTAAATTTAATACCCACGTCCAATAGACCAATACTTGAAGAATATTACTGAAAGGTTATATACTGAAAGCAATTAGTAAATTACTTAAAGATAAAACAAGTATGATTTAAGAAGATTCCCAAGATTATATGACTTTGAAATTTGTGTAAAGTCTGAAACAAGAACTTTTCTTCAAAATTTGTGATTAATAACAATCTTCGTGATGCAAGATTTGGAGAAAAAATAATTCAAATTTGAGATTTTGATTTTTTTTTTCCAGATCACAGATTTGAAGAAAAAAAATATCATATTTATGAGTCGTGGAGGGATTTTAAGGGTTATAACAAATTACAGAACAATCTATAGAATCTTGCGGACAAACCCTGGAATTTTTAGTAAAATTTAAAAGTATTCAAACTGTTGACTTCAAACAAATATTAAGGAGAATTCCCTGATAATTTTCGAAGAAGTTTTGAGCAGAATTCAGAAACATTCTGACATGAAGTCCTTAGAAATTGGTAGATGAATTTGGAAGGATTTCTGTGGAAAAGAATGCAAGTATTAAATTAAATTCTTATGTAATTTTAGAAGATTTCAAACAGAGTTATAATAAAAAAATTAAAGGTAAATATCGACGTGATTCTTAAGAGATTTGTATGGGGATCGCGAGGAAAATGACAGATGATTTTTAAGAAGAATTCCAAGAGAATTAGGATGAGAATTCAACATATGTTCTAGGAGTGTTCTGGGGATAATTTCAACCCTAGTGCGAGAGATTCATCACAGAACTCCAGCAAAATTGATTGCAAAAAAAATTGCTGATGATTACAAAGAAATTCTTTAAAATACTCCATGGGGCTTCTAAATAAAATTTTGAAAGATTTTGTTGTTTTGAATAGAGTTAAAAGAAAATTTTGAAAAGAGTTTCAGAGAAATCAAAGTCTCCGAATAGGTTCAAGGGAATTCTAAGAAGGATTCCAATCAAATTCTTAGAAGGGTTTCAAGGAAATTCCAAAAAGAATTCAACGGTAATTATTACGCGGTGTGTTTTCTGGTTCATTTCAGCAGAATTCTATGATAATTCAGAGCAGAATTCCAAGTTAATTCTGGAATTCATATCATTAGAATTCTGAAAAACGAAAATAAATACCCCGGAGAAGAATAGTTCAGTGTCGGTTTTTTTCAAATATTTGTTTCCAAAGTCCAGCATCTTCAATATTTTCTTTTAAGGCCCATGCACATTACATCTGAGATTGGAACGATAAAAATCAATTTGAAATACTGCTTCATGATTATGTTCTTAAAACAAAGACTAAGACTGTATAACTATAACTGTAGAAAATTATGTAGCAAACAGAGCAAGACATTCAATTGGTAAAGAATCACTCTTTTTCTGAAATTCTGGGGTAAAAATTTGTTCCTATGGTGTGATTAATTAATTTTTCCCAGTTCTCTTGCCGAATTGCCGGCTTTTCCCGGTTTTCCCTGTTACTTTTCAAATTCCCGGATATTTCCCGGTATTCCCGGTTTGCTGGCCACCCTGCTAATGCTAATGCTGTTACAAGTTTTTTTTTTTAAATTTGATCCACGAAATCCGTGATTTCAAATATTAACCCACAACAAATTAAAAACTGTATTAATTGCTATAAAACACTATTTGTATTACTACTACATGGCATTTCAAACTTATAGTTTATAGCATATTAGCTTTTTGCCTGCTCTCAACTAAGTGTTCTATGAAGCAGTTCCATATTTTAATTGAGAGCTTTTTAATGCCTCGACCATCCTAAGCCCAAGGAAGTTGAAGAATTTTTCATCCCGAAAAATTAGTAGACCGAACGGGAATCGACAATGGACTAGCTTCGTAGCTGCGCCTAGACCGACTGAGCTGAGGGGGTATCGTTTTTACCCATTAAAAAAAAAATAATGTAGCATCTTCATTTATTTATGTTCTGAGTAGTATAGATTCCGAGCATTTAGTAAACATAATAAAACACCCTTACATCATGAGATTCTATTGAATAAAAGCAGCCTAGCATTTCCGAAACATTATTTTAAAACATTTATGCATTTCTAAATAAAATGCAAAAACTTGAAAATGACATCCAAATCCCAATAAAAAGTGAAAAATAAAATCATAGAACGTCTTGCCATGCAATACATTTAATTTGAGGTTTTAGGGAAAATTTTAAAGTATTTCTAAGGAAAAATCCAATGGAATTGAATTATGAATTCTGAGGATCGTTTCAACAAATATTTGAGGAAAATTTCTTTAGAATTCTGAGAAGTATTCCAAAGAAATTCCGGTGATAATTTTTGGAAAATTCAAAAGAGAGTTCCATGGAAATTATGAGGAGCATTTTTAAGAATTAACGCTCCGAAAACGATGCCTTCTGTAAAATATGTAACGACAAATTGGCAATGTTTGAAAAATCATTGCTCATCAATTAATGAATAGATTTTAAATCTATTGATACTGAATATATCTTTAAAATCTGTTATTTCGAATGGCGCAAATAGATTTGTAATTCGTCAATAAATAGCAATTTTGCCGTTACACATTTTACCGGAGGCATCGTGTTCGGACTGTTTATGGGAATTCTGAGTATGTTAATTCCACGGGAATTTCAGGAGAATACTAAGTAAATGCTGAGGAGAACTCCAAATGGATTTTTTCTCGGAGCATTTTTCGGGGAATTGCTAAAAATATTAATAAAATGAAGAGCATTGCAGAGTGAATTCAAAGTTTTCTGAAATAGATATCCATGAGAATTATGGAGGAAGTTAGAAGAGAATTCAATTGTTTCATAAAAAATTTCAAGATCCTGGACACAGAAAAAGGATCAAGATTCTTAGATTGGGATAAAAAGGAAATTCTGAGGCATAGATTTTTTTTTTAAGATTTCATGCTTAGAACATTATATCACAGACAAACAGACATAAAACTCGAAAACTGTTCATCGAACAAGCATTTAACGGTCAATTTAAAAGTATCGTAGTTGGTAGTACCGCCACCTGTGGCACGCATAGTCTATTCCCTTGCGTTTGACGTTTACAAACTACCGCCATCTGTTCAGCGTACTACCATAGTGTACTCAACAGATGGCGGTAATGTTTTAGCGACGATGTTTTACAGTGAGAAATATGCAATGTGTTATGTCTGTCTGTGGTTATATCTTGTTAACACAATTAGAAAACTGGTTTCTTATATAGACATTCAAAGCAAAAAGTGGTAAATTTCGTTAAAATTTGTAGTTTTGTTCCTTATTGTAAAATATTAGACACATATTTTTTTTTTTTCTTTAGGGTGACCATTGATGGTCCAAAAAATCAACTTTTTTCAAAAATCACTTTTTTCAAAAATTTATAACTTTTGAATCACTGCGCCGATTTCAAGGACCAAGATATCAAATGAAAGGTAATTAAATAACAAATATAATGATGTTAAAAAAATTAGCTTTCTTATTGAAAAACAATGATTTTATTTGTTTTTTTTTATGGTTTTCATGGTTTGTAGACAGAGGGTGCAATATGTTTTTTATATATTTCCTTGAAAATTAAGATTTGGGTTTTCCCTTAATACTCCTATACAACTAGACTAGAATAGGAAATGGTCGCTCTTATGAAAAAAAAATAAAATACGGGTCTAATATTTTGCGATAAGGAACATAACTATCAATTTTTACGAAATTCTGAGAACCACTATATCGTTTTGCTATGGAATGGCTGTATAAACGTGAAAATTATCCAGAAACTCCTGGAAAACTCAGAAAATTATATTTAGAAAAATGAGTAGACACGCTGCATAAGAACCAGCTTAAATGTTTCTTTAATTGTAATTTCAATTTGATAATTTAATAAATAAATTCACAATAGATCAAGACGAAGGCAAAAGAAACCCCTATAATTTAAAATTATATTTCTAGATAAACAAAAGAGATAAATCATTAATATTAATGGCAATATTTGAGTTGATGCTATTGTAATGAAACTTACTGATTTGATACAAATTCTCAACATCATTTAGGTTAACTTTGACATAACGTTATGTTAAAATGCGTGTCGATGCTGTGCAATATTGCATTTCATTTAAATACTGTATTTCCAACTATTGGTTCTCTATGCAATTACAAATTGATCTGGTAGTAACGGAGTAGCGGTCGTGGGCGATCAGTTATGCTTATGCTCATGCAAGTGAATTTACTAATTAACCATGGATCATGGTTGGATTTGATGAGTTTGTTCCAGTTAAAAACAATCTGTTTGCTGCCCGGTGGGATAACCTCGATCGCGCGTGATCTTTTGTTCGGATTTAGTTAAAATAAGCATGTTGTTTTTTTTGTGTCGTTTCTAGTGAAAAGGAAGATAAAACTGCTGTAATTTTAATTTGTTGTTTTTGGATGCATGAGTGGCTAATTGTGTTGTGTTTGGAAAAGTCATTCACGATTTGTTCGGTCACGTATGCTATACTTTAGGTGCACTTAAATAATGTTATGCACAAGGCCGCTTTTTAGCGTGCGGGTACTCGGAACTTGTTATCGTTGTCGTCGTCGCCGTTGGTACCAGGTTTGAATGGTTACGAAAACAACTCGATCATAGATGGTATGATGTGATATGAGGGGCTCGGTGGCCATACATATAAAGCGACCACTTTTGCTTATTTAGTAGAACATCATGAATTTAATCTCAGGCTTCTCCACATTCAAGACTCGTTAATCGCTGTTGCAATATAAGGAGCTCGTTTGCCTAGTGGCAGACGTTTATGTTTACTGAGCAGAAGACCGTGGGTTCAATCCCAAGCTCCTTCGCGTTGTAGGATCGTTAGGATATCAATTCAGCTTACCATTTATCAAAACGAATCCTGATGCAAGCCCAACCCTCTTACCCAACATCTCAGTTATTCCTCGTGGAAGTGCAGAGGATTTCTCGGCTTCCATCAAAGCGAGTGTCACGCCAACCCATTCCTTTCTTGACCTGCGTTCAAGCGCGGCCTCCGCTGGTTTTGCCTAGTTTGAGATCATCAGTTTTTACACGTTGAGGACGAATGCTAGTCCCAAGCATCGTCTATTGGTTCTCTGTGTAATTACAGCTGATCTGGCAGTAGCATACACGGGCGGTCAATCATGCTCATGCTCATTTAAATACTGTATTTCCAGATTTCAATTCCAATACAAAAGTTTACTGTAACTGTTTGACTGGATGCGTCATAATACACGATAAAAAGAATATCGTGATAACTTTTCTCAACAATGACCGAAAACAATTCACGCAATTAAAATTAATTCCGCAAATTTTTGTAAAAGAACATCAGTCCCTTCGTGATTTTCGCGCCATCATTTAATGTATCTACGATTTTCACGACTGACAGTTCAGATCCGCGAAAAATCCACGCCTCTTGTAACAACCCTGTAAATGCAAGTCGTGCACTGGACAATCAAGTTAGTTTGTTATCCATAAAACAAGGCAAAGACACTCAATGTTAACTGAGTAATCCATAATCGTGACACTACTAGATCACATATGATATCGGGCAAGGAATGTTAATTGCATATACCCATCGTGCAGCATTATTCTAAGTAAGGAAAATTACTCCAAGCTGGGTCAGACTCGGTGAGCTCTATCATTGAAGGTAGTAAATAATAATTTTATTACTCATTCATCATAGTTTTCGAACCGCACAGGAACAACAAGAACGGTTTATCGATTAAAACGAGCAGCTGTTGCAGGAAATGAAACTGCAGTGATGAAGGGAAGGGAAGAGTGGAAATGTACGGAATAGGGTGATTCAAAATATAGATTTTGCTCCACTCCGCTCAATCGATTATAAATCAGGTCCTGAGATTTCTCCCAAAATTAGAGCTTATTTGATAGCGATCTCATGCTCCACTGACTCTTTAGGGTTCATATGGGAATACTATGGCAAAAGTGTACTTTTCATTCTCATCGACCGAGTCTCTTTCCATAATGATTTACGGGTAAGCATACTATCCATTCTTATGTGCAATTGAATCTGATACAACTTTGCTGAAGACCACTTTTTGATTTAACTTCAGGATAATTATTTATTAATTGATTTCGAAATCGCTATCTTTCTGATATAATTAATCAACTGCCGTCAGGGCAACACTGCTTCATGTAGTATGGCATACACGCTAACTTGAAAGTACCCATTAATGAGCAAAATGTCACCCATTTGAAGTAAAGTGGCTTAACTCATTAATGGGCTATTTTTTATTATCCTGACGTTCAATTAAAAAGTGGTACTTAGCAAAGTTGTAGCTGATTAAATTTCACATAGGAACAAATAGCACGCTTACCCGTAACTCATTACGAAAAAGGCTGGAACGATGAGAACGAAAATTCACTTTTCACATAGTATTTCTTATATAAACTTCAAAGGGCCACTATGAAATCCCAACCAAATGAGCTCAAATTTTGAGAAAATGATCAGGACCTGATTTAGAATCGATTGAGCTGGGTGGAACGAAATCGATATTTTGAACCACCCTAGTTCGGTACCATATATTTCAGGCTGACATTATTTGCGTTGATGTAAGACAATATGACTGATAAAGGAGCTATTTAAATGATTAGTCATCACTGCGGCAACCACCAACCGCCACACTGTCGCGGTCTGCCTGTCAGTCGTCACGTTGTGCGTTTGTTGCTGCGAACAAACAGCAAGCAAATGCACGTCTCCGGATCGTCCCGTACTTCAAGTAAACACGAAAATACACAGTAGGATGAGCCGGATGGATGGAATAAATATTGTCCCCTCCTGTTTGCCCGTTCTGCCCTACCGCACTGACATATTTCTTGCCGGACTAAGTTGAGAGATAATGCTAAAAGCAGACCCATTGGTGTAAATTAAGTGATTGAAGTTGCTCTGATGGTAACTTCGAAGAATTGGTTCTGGAACGATAGACGTGTTTTTGTTGCTCTGATAACAAGTCAAGAAGAAAGGTGACTCGTGCCGTAAACATTACACGTTATCTTCAGCGTAAAGTAGGGCATTGTGCAGAACAAGCTTCATGTTTGCAAACGACGCCAAATTATCACGGCCAAGGAAGCTTATGCAAAAATCCCGCAAAACAAGTCAAACTCAATTTAGCTCGTTCATGGCAATCGAATTTAAAATTTCATCGATTCCAACGTTACGGTGCTGCTCCTGTTGGTCCTACTACCGCAAAGGTGGAAACTCAAGCAAATCAAAACCCCCTACCGCATGCAACCAGGTGGGCGCCCGACTGTCTGTCTACACACAGCACGCTTGAGGAGGGCAGGTAAACCACTTTTCTCCAACCCCACCGACCTCACTTTAGTGGGGAACAGCGCGCAGTAGCACAACCAACGCAACACGGTGATGGTGACTAGGATTCTCCGTGGAAAGGTACACTCGCTCACCCTCCAATTAGGGCCTATACAAATTTCAACTCACGGGGAGAGGAAGTCACCGGAAAGCCGAGCACGGAAATTGATTTTTTATATTTAGAATCAAATCTCAAATATTATCTGTTTTCAAAAGGTTAATTTCAATTAAACTTACACTTTGATAGAATTTCCTGGTATTTAGGTTTTCGACTAAGCAGAACAATTATCCAAAGCCAAACCTTACGTCAGCTAAATTTCAACATTTTTTTTAAATAAATTTAAAGGCTGCTTGATCCGAGGACGGCCCCAGCGTACTGGTACATCAAGTACTACAACCGAAACCCAATTTATGGTCCTCATTTCCATCAGATGGCTGGTCTTTCTTCGGAAAAGCAATTCAATCCCAAGCGTCACGGACGTCTACTAGTGATCAATTATTCATTCGCCTGTAGTTTCAGACGAATTTCTCGGTAATTTTCTTACGTGGCCTAGCCCCAGATAACAAATCGATACGGTCAACCGACACTGGGGCACCAACGTACGTAATTGCTTGCTGCGGGCTGCGAGTAGCGAGCGGAGAGGGTAGTTGAATTGCGTTCGCCTGCAAGGGGTTAAAAATAGTGTGATAAAGGATCTTTATAGCTAACGTTATGGGCAGTAAACGTAATACAGAAATTAATATCATCATAACAATCCTTAAACTTTCTTAGGAACCATGCATAAATGACTTTGTATTTAAGAATTTAAGAGGAGGGAGGAATCCAGAATATCAATTGACCACAGGTAACAGGAAAAACCTGTTTGTCATAAAGCAATGCTCTAGCGACAGAATTACTAACTAAAATTATGTCACTTTGACCAATTTTGCTGAAAACACAAAGCTTCAAAAATGCCACCCTGAGGAGGTATTACTTTATGCTACGTATTGGTAGTCCTCCGGCTACTGAGTCACACCCCAATCCGCATCGTGCTCTCTTGCCATGAGGATCTATTTGATTTTTGCTGAAGGAAGTGTTACCGCTACCTAAAGCTACAACAAATTTAAATAGCACAAATAAAAATTTTCTACCTTGTTGGATATCGATTTGGAAAATTCCTTTTAGATCCTTCAGATTCTTATAGTAATCTGCTTGAAAGTCGATTTCAAGAAACATTTTACTGCCGCCATGGCGCCTAAACGCAAAAAGAAAAAAGCAATCTCTTGGTCCCCCTACTGATGAAATTTATTGAGCAATCAATTTGATATGCTCACGGATGATCATCATCTAGGCAAAATTCCATTAAACAATCTCAGCTTAATGCCAAGAAGGAAAAGGTTCCCCCTATTGTCATAGCAACTTCCAATTTCTATGCTCTTCGCATGGAACTTTTGAACTTCGTTAAATTAAAGTTTTCACTTCAAATTGGTCGTTGGAGTAAATGCCGTGTATTGGCTGAAACCTTGGATGGATTCAAAAGTCTTCTAAAGTATCTTAATGAGAAGCAAGACAAATTTTTCACTTGCGACACCGTAACTGAACGTCTGTTCAAAGTTGTCTTGAAAGATCTGCCCAATGGTGAATCCTTGAATCAGATCAAAGATGAACTGGCAACATTACTTGGAGTTGAGCCACTCTATGTAATCAAAATGAAAATGAAATTCCGTCCTAGCGATTCACGCAATGGGATTTCTAATGATTTTTATTTAGTTCACTTTAATATTAGTGAACTAAGCGGCCTTAGAAAAAGCTTGTGCTATGCTCTATGTCCGAGTGAAATGGGAACACTTTAGGAAAACTGGTGGCCAGAGATGGGGTCACGGAACAAAAAAATGCTACATGCCAGCTAAATGCATGAATTGTGGAGATTCCTCTCATGAAAACATCGGCTGTCATGTGCAGGAAGATCATGAGAAATTTAAATGTTCAAATTGTGGTGAAAACCACAAATCCAATTTTTGGGAATGTAAGACTCGCAAAGCAATCCTAAAATCCATTCTAAGCTCCACGTTCCCAACCAGGTACTCATTTCTCTGCTGTTAACGATCAGCGAGGAATAAATTCTACATTCGTACCCGAAGGTACAAATAGCTCACCTGCTTCAAATTCTTCATCTATGCCTACAGCTAACAAAGTTCAGCAAATAAATGGACATGATTACTGATATGCTAAAAACTAGCTCCATGTTTGATGCCATTCAACCTGGAATTAAATTTGCGAACAATATCGTCATGACTTTTTTCAGTAATGAATTTTAAATCATAAAATATTTTGAATTGGAATGTTCGATCTCTTCAAGATAATGAAGACGAGCTATTTAGCTTTTTGAGAGTTCATAACGTGAATATTGCCGTTATAACTGAAACGTTACTTAAACATGACCATACGATTAAAAGGAAGCGAAGCCAGTGGCGGGATTGCCATCATTGTACAAACTTTGGGAGTTTCTCTCGATACAACATTTGGACCATTTACCTTTATGGCTGCCTATTTACCATTAGAAACATACCCGTCATAGGTCATAATTCTACATTAATGGTGATTTTAATGCAAAAAACCGCTCATGGAATAATGCTCAAAGCAATTCCAATGATAATATTCTGATTGATGATTGTTCTGCTAGTTATTACACTATTCAATATCCAAACAGCCCAACACTCTTTTCTTCAGCAAAAAATCCCTCAACTATTGATTTGGTCTTAACTGATTCATGTCAACTTTGAAGCTCTACTTTCAATTGCCATAGAGATGATTGAGAGCATTTATGGAATATAACTTCAATCCAAATATTCCTTTGCAATCCAAAGATGATGTCAATTATGCTCTTGAATCTCTGACTACTTCTATAGTTGAAGCAAGAGCTGCCTCAGTATCAAAATGTGAGGTTATATTCGATTCAATAACAATAGACGATCAACTTCAGCTCTTGATCCGTCTGAAAAATGTCCGTAGGAGACAATATCAAAGAACACGCGATCCTGCCAGGAAAGTTAATCGGCGGGATTTGCAAAAACAAATTAAAAAACGATTCTCTGTCCTGAGGTACAAAACTTTTGAAAATAATATTTCTAAATTAGACCCAAGTTCTACAGCTCAAAAGCCTATTCCATCGCTAAAATAAGGTGGCAACATATTGATCACATAAAGCAGGCCACTCTCGATGTGTGCCACGCGATCGTCTGTTTTCTCGGCAGCAACCATTGTGTGGTCCTCCTCATTGTTCTTCATCAGCAGTTCTTTCGGTCGATGCGTCGTCGACTTTGGAAAGCAACCGTTTCGTGATGAGTGTGTGAGTGCTGACCACGTTTTGCGTCCATTGCTGCAATGGACGCGCTCTGACCCTCGTTGGCGTACAACAATTTGCCATACAATGAAACTACTGGAAGCGGCTCCAGTTCTGATGGAGGAGGCTTTTTGGATAGCGGAAGATAAAGTGTTTATTATGTTGTACCTTTTGACTATAGTTTTAAGATGTATTGTATAGTGACCAAGAATCCTCGGCTCTGTAAAGTTAATTCGGTTGAGCCTTATCAAATAAATTGATGAACAAAAAAAAAAAAATATTGATCACAAATTCGGAAAAAGCTCAGAAACTTGCTAAGCAATTCGAGAGCTCCCATAATTTCAGTTTGGGTCTTACAAGTCCTATTGAGAATCAAAAAGCTAGAAATTTTCTGAATATTTTTGATGATTCTTGGAGGACTGATTTGGACGAAGTAAGATCTACAACAAAAAAAGTTTCATAATATGAAAGCTTCAGGTGCTGATGGAATTTTCTATATCCTCATCAAAAAACTCTCAGAGAGTGCCTTGTCTTTTGTGGTAAAATTATTTAACAGATGTTATGGCATACTTTCCTGATAAATGGAAAAATGAAAAAGTTGGTCCAATTTTGAAGCCGGATAAAAATCCAGCTGAAGCTTCTAGCTACCGTCCAATAAGTTTGCTTTCTTCAATAAGTAAACTTTTTGGAAAGATAATTTTAAATAGAATGATACTTCACATCAATACGAACTCAATGTTTGCAGATGAACAGTTTGGATTTCGCCATGGGCATTCAACTACTCATCAACTCTTAAGAGTTACCAATTTAATTCGTTCAAGCAAATCTGAAGGCTGCTCAACTAAAGTTGCTCTTCTAGACATAGAAAAAGAGCATTCGACAGTGTTTGACATGAAGGTTTGATTGCCAAATAAAAAAAATTCCACTTTATATTATGAAATTAGTTCAAAATTATCTAACTGACAGAACTCTGCAGGTAAATTATCAATATTCCAAATCTGATCGACTACCTGTTAGAGCAGGAGTTCCTAAGGGTAGCAGTCTTGGGTCTATATTGTATAAAATTTTCACTTCGGACCTCCCTGATTTGCTTCAGGGTTGCCACAACTCTTTGTTCGTTGATGACACATGCTTTTCCGCTAAAGGAAGACGTCTTCGTGTTATTTGCAGCAGACTGCAGAAATGTTTAGATATTTTCTCTTCTTATTTACAAAAATGGAAGATTTCTCCCAACGCTTCCAAAACTCAACTTACAACATTTCCACATAAGCCTAGAGCTTCCTTTTTGAAACCTAGTATTAGTCACATAGTCACTATGAACGGAGTTCCAATTTCTTGGTCAAGTTAAGTGAAATATCTTGGATAAGTACTTGACCAAAAATTAACATTTAAAGATCATAATGAGGGCAGTCAGGCCAAATGTAACATATACAAAATGTTTGTATCCTCTTTTAAACAGGAAATCCAAACTTTGCCTGAAGAATAAATTTCTAATATTTCATTTTTTTTTTAGACCGGCCATGCTTTACGCTGTGCCAATATGGTCTAGTTGTTGCACTACCAGGAAAAAAGCGCTTCAAAGGATTTAGAACAAAGTTCTGAAGATGATTTTGAGCTTGACTCCCTACCGAATGGTGAGACTTTAAAGCAAATTTCCAACAACATAATTAATAATTTCAGGCAAAACCATTACAATCCTCAATTGCAACGATTAATTCCCTTTATACTTACACACTTAGAAATACCTAGTCTTACAAGTGACGTTTGATTGAGCAGAATTTTGCGTCTATTATGACTCAATTCTATGTCAAAATGTACGCTCTTATATGTCAGTCTAAGAACACCTAAATTTACATTAATTTTTCTAAGTGTGTAGACAAGATTTAGTTTTTCGAAAACCTGTTTAAAATACTGAATTAACAAGGCAGGAACAATGTTAAAACACTTTGATATATATCATAACAATTGAAGCTGGTAAGTTGCTGTAGTAGCTATTGCCAATGTTTGATATTAACGTTAAGGATCTCCAATTATGTAAATTGTTAACTTCACACATGAAGTAATAAAAACATGATTAGTTAAAGTAAATAACTCTAGATAGGAGCTTACCATCAATCATACTGTCATTGGTCGAAATGTACAGTAGCTGCACCTCCCCGAGCCGTGTCTCCCTGAGATCGTTTAGTTGACGATGATGGGAGCCCAGACAGAAGCAATCGATATAACTATTTCCACACTTTAGGAGATACATGAGCAAATTGGTGATCATCCCTCATCAATGGATGAGTTTGGTAAACGGGATGCTCAACCCGATTCGTACCTTCCTCAAAGTTGTCCTTTGCTCGCTTTCTACATTCTATATACAATTTTCACACTGCCGTCTATAACAGAACTATCAACTCTATATCTAGATAGAGCTGGAATTAGGACGTAACAGCTTTTGTAAGCAATGACTTCTATCGATAATTTCTAGGAAGTTAAAGCTTGCCAACGCAAATCAACAACATCATCGAGTAGAGGAAGACTTCCCCTACCCGACGGTTATGTTGGTTTCAGTAGGCGTGCCTTGAGTTCCTAGAAATCGTCGATAGAAGTCATTGTTCATAAAAGCTGTTACGGCCTAATTCCAGCCCTATCTAGATATGTTCATCTTCTCATCTATCGTGAGAAGATGATCAGTTTAAGTCTGATATTGACGTTAAATATCAGATTTACAGTGGTCATTTTATACGATACGATGAGGAGATGAAAGTATAGAGTTCCTAGTTCCGTTAGAGTACGGCAGTGTGCACACTTAGAAATTATCGCCGACTTCGGTCATTTTTACCCAAATCTGAACAGCTGAACTGTTCGGTAAAATTCAATTACTTTTCAGTTACTTAGAAACTAAATCTCCACTAAAATGACAAGATTTGATCATTTAAACAAGGTTGAACATGTTTTGAAATTAGTTTTTAATTCAGTGGACTTTAAAATGAAGGTCAAAGTTTTACCGAACGTTCAGCTGTTAGGATTTCGGTAAAAATTTACCGAACACGAAAACAAAATCTTAGTGTGTGGAAATCGTATAAAGATAGTAGAAAGCAAGCAAAGGTCAATTTTGAGGAGGGCACGAATCGGGTTGATTATCTCTTTTACCAAACTCCCCTGTTGGGGAGCGATAATGAGGGGTATATCTCCCTGCCACCACTGGCAAAAGAGATAATCGCTGATTTGCTTACATACTTTAGATGTGCGGAAACAGCTTCACACTCAAGTCAAAATGACGTTAAGCAACTCCAACTATGTTAAGCAACTCCAACTATTCAGAGAAAGATCTGAAAACACTGAAAGAGTCATTGAATCGCAATAATATCAAAATAACAAAGTGGTATCAAAACTAAATAAAAAAGTACCTCAAAAAGATGACATGGTAAATAAAATAACTCCGGGACAAGTTGTAAAAACGCAAAAATCATCAAAACGCTTACAACGGCTTTACAATAGTCAAAATAGCACATATTTACCTATGTTTAAAATAATAAAGTTGCGCATAATAACTCTTAAAACGCCAAAACGAACATAAGATCATTGGAACGACCTGAAACCTTTATAATAGTCATGAAGACGACAACTTTCATGATAATCTTGAACTGAATGGGTTGAATGGACCAAACAATCAAAATTACCATAACTTTCCAAACTGGTCGTGAAATGTCAAAATAGCCTGAAATCACCAGTTTTGAAAACGCCAAAGCAACCTTAAACATTTGGACATGTTTAAGGTTGCTTTTAATCCATTAATCAGAAACATGATATTGACTACAGATTTTAATTGTAAATCAATATGGATTATCTTAAGGAAAGAAGCATAAATGACGTACAATATTAGGGTAACCAACCATGTAAACAAATACGCAACAACCCCGTCTTGCTAAACATTTGTTTACGTCTCATGAAGCTCCATCATTGGTCCCCCTCCCCCTTGTAGCGTATTTTTCGACATGGCTGGTCACTCTGAAATGATACGCCATTTATGCATCTCCCCTAATATAATTGTATATTCAAAAAAAAAAATAGCTTGAAATTAAAAAAAAAAACATTACCAGTTGTCTGACTGTCTGACCTGAAGGCAATCGCTATCCAAAGATTGAGAAACGCTGCCCAAGAGGAAGAACATATATTTTGTTACACCACACCTACACTCTTTTCATGACTAACCGAAGTTCAAACAATCAACCGATCCCACGATAAATCCCTCACGATATCCCTATCGTCACGTTCCCTCTCTGATGGAGTACTTGTTTGATAGGTAGGAACCACAATAAACTTCCATTCACCCGTACCTACCTACCGGTGAAACATGACCTTTCTATAGATTCGCTAATTTACCACCAATTACCCAAGGACAAATTGTCCTGCCGAATCGTTCCCGTAGACTTCCTCTACAATAGAACACAATACTTACCACACCGCCTCCGACGGAATGCAGCAGGATGGACTTGCCCTCCCGCAGCGAGATCAGGTCGAAGATGAGGATGTACGCGACCAGGTAGTTCATCACGATGGCTGCCGCGTCCTGGAATGTCATCTCGTCCGGAATGTGGTACACGTACTTGGTCGGGACGGCGACCAGTTCGGACCAGGCGCGGAATTCCGGCAGCGCAACGACACGGTCTCCGACCTATGAAGCGAAACGAAAGAGATAAAAAGAAAGCAAACTCATCAGAAAAGTGCCGCTCGTATAAATAATGGAGAAATGCTGCACGGGAAGCAGGATATTTCATGGCAATGAGGATTAGCCGAAATGACGGTAGCGTGGCGGTACCATTATTTTGACATGCTGATGACTTTCGTATAATCCGGGCGAAGGTAACGATAAGAACGAGAAGAAAGCATACAACATCTGAATAACAATCAGCCAAGGGAGTGCACGTTAATAAACTTTTTACGTGTCCCCTCCCCTCTCCCCTCACCAACTGCGGTGTGATCCTTTAATGGTATGTTCCCATCGACGACATCAGGTTCGGAAAATATTTCTCGTCCAAAATCGTGTCCAGTTGCTGGAAAACGTTGCAATTGGAGCGAGACCTGACGGAAGCTTTGCAGCCGCAGTCTAAGGAAGTGAGTGTCCACAGCAAAAAAAAAATCAAAACACCATCAGTGCAACAAGGATCCACATATTGCGAGTGGTGTGTTCGGGAGGGGCATGGAAGCTCTTTCTCCCAATAATAAAGAATCCACTGAACCGAAAATTTATAAGCTCGAGAAATGAGAAGCTACTCGGCACTGATGCCGGTTACGTGATAGTAATTCATAAGCGATGCTATTTCATCTGATGCTGTGCCCTCGCTTGTTGGCTTTTGCCAACGTTGACGAAGAAGATGATGCGAGAGGTATGCCTGTCTTCGGTTGTGGTTTCCCGAGCTAATTTAGGATATATGCGGAAATGATGAACGAAGTGGAATGTGCTTTGGCCTTAACGAGAATTAAATAAGGATAATAATAAGTCAGTTCGTTATCATGATATGCATGATCTGACAGGAGGATTTTTTGATTGCAAAAACTCCTGATATAATTGCGAATACACATGCATATCCAAAGGAAATATTTAAACTTTTAACAAAAGCGTCAAGTTGTCGGTCAAGTTGGACACCGGAAAACCCCACACGCGACATTCGACATCTGTACGCAGGGTTGCTTCCATTCACTTGCTATAAAAAATTGTTTTTTGGAATTATGGAATCATTAGATGTTATAATAATATGTTTTGCTAGTAAGTTACATGAGGGGGTTGTAAAGTATTAATTTGACTCATAAAACCTGTCAATTTCGCTTCCAGAGCGTCACAATAAGCGGTTTTATGATTCGTGAGCTCACTCGTGAGTTCACTCACAGTGAGCGCTCACGAATCGTAAAATCAGCTATTGTAACTCTCTGAAAATAATATTGATAGGTTTTATGAGTTAAACACATACTTTATAACCTCTTCTTGTAACTTACAAGAACTTATTATCATTTTAACGTCTAATGATTTCATAATTCTGAAAAACATTTTTTATAGCAAGTAAGTGGAAGAAACCCTGTCTGCACGTTTAACATAACGTCGCAATATTGTGCAAATATAGCGCACTATGTCTGACACTTTGTTTAACGTACAGAACAAGAGTAACTCGATTGTCGCGTGTGGGATTTCCGGTTTTCAACTGTACCGATAATACTTGGTTGCAAGCATGGTAATACTAATTCACACGCTCGATCCCCAACAAAACTAATGTCGTTTTCGTTTTTGCGGTGTCGTACACCAAAAGTGTGAGCACAAACAAGTGCGATTCGCTGACAGCTAAACATCATTTGTTTGTAAACAAAGGTGCAACCGATATCTACACCCTGAATTATTTCGGTGTACGGTGGTGAAGCACCGGTGTACTTCCTATAATCCCATCTCAGTCCCATATGGAAAAAGTAGGCATTGAGAAAATGGCAGTTGAAGCTAAGAAGTGCAATTTCGATGTACATAAATATTTAAAAATCAAAGTAAGTTAATAGATACTTTTGTCAAGTTAAAACCAATTACAACGAAGCCTAAATGATTTGTTTTATCATCGAAAAATATGGCGATTAAAAAAAAACAGCACTTTAACTTGACTTCTGGACGATTGAATTTCAGAATGATACTGATATATGATTACTTTGCTTGATTGGACAAACTGACTTGATGTCAAGGGGTTTTCAACTCCCTTAATCTGTGCCGCAGGATTTAACTGTGCCGATAGCTGTACCAAGCGCTGTGCCGAACGTGTCGGAGTAGGTGGAAGTGTACCAATCAAGGTATCAATATCCTATGAGTTTGACAACCCTGAAGTTATAATGACTTTTGTGATTGTGTTTACATTTTCAATTTGAACGTTAGCGGAGCGGGCAGTGGAAGAGGATATGGAAACCATCTAGCTAATACGGTATTCAAACAATTTCAAAGGACTGATATGCGATTATAGGCAGTGTAGCTATAGTTTTAAATTATTGGGAATCAAATATGATAGCGATTGAAATTAAAACATTAGTGAATGGTAAAGAACGAGAATCAAGTGAGTAAGCCATGTATCGAAAACCTATGTATTGCTTGATTAAGGACTCATTAATTGGTCGAGTTAAATTTTGCATTGTTTCTAAATGCAGATTTAATGTTCATTTTCGTACATAGCAGGTGTATTTCAAGAATGTCATTATTGAAAATAACCAGAGAAAACGGAAAGACAAATTTACTGATAACGGGTGCACGGAGTCTCTGGAAGGATATCGTTTTTATAAAAAAAATCAATGTCGTTGAAACATCCACCAAACGAAAACTTATGCTCGCTAATTTCGTATGATGCTAGTATCGAAAGGTTCTATCGGGGAGTCTGGAACAATTTGTTTTTTTGGTATTCTTAGTGTAAATCATGTCCAAAAAATAATGTTCAAACCCTTTTGAGCCCAAAACATGAATGGAAAACTGACCCCCGATAGAAGATTTTGAAACTAGATTTCATTTGGTATGTGCTTCAGCGATACAAATTTTTTGATGTTGTTGTTTTTCTACTAGAGACACTGTGGGTTTATTACTGAATAAGAAAAACGGGATTCGTGGTAGTTCCTTTTCATAGCCTCCATGATTATCCCTCAGCAGATTGGCCCACTATAACACTCATCGATCGAAGGGATGGTCACTTTACACATTTATTTTGCGCCAACTTTTTTTCTCAGAGTGCCTAACGTGTGCTGCGGCTGTGCCAAGAGTGCTGTCATTGGACTGACTTTGTTTGCATTTGAATAATGGAATGTTTGGCAACACGGTTAATTTGACAGTTTTAAAGTTTTGTTTTAAAGGAATAGTAGTGGAATCCGAACCAAGGTGACAGAAGCATCCCAGCTGGACAAGCTGATAGCGGACCGGCTCGACCGGATGATCCTAGCGAGAAGGCGATCGGATTTCTCCAACCGCTGCAGCTGCTTAGCAAAGACTACATCGAAATGCAGTCTACAGTCGCTGTGACAAGCTGCTGCTATTGCTGAAATCGCTGGTTCTCTTCCGGGGATCAACGATGGCTACCTGTAGAGAATCGCAACAACATGAATGCATGGTTTGAGATGGCCAAGGAAATGTACCAACTGGATGTGAAGAAACTTAATGAAGCGGCTATATTGCTTAATCGGCGGATTTGAAGACGGTGACACTGCATAATGCGACGAAAGAGTTCCGTTACTAAAGGTTGGCTTTCTCAGTGGTGTCACTGAGGATCAGGTAGATGCATTAAAAAAATGTGACCTAGACTGGGCCCAGAATCCTTCAGCCATATTAAAATAAAAGCCAATTAAACCTACACACTTAGAAATAACTAATTTAAACGTGACGGAATCCGTCTTGACATAAAAGATAAGACGTAAACGAACATGTCATGTAATATTAAGTGCTCCGAGACTGAAAAGTTCGAAAGTACGTTTGATTGAGCTAAATTTCGCATCTATAATGAATACCTAAGAATACCTAAGTAGTGAAGGGCCGTTTCTCTTCCTTTCTCCTACACAAAGCTGCAGCCGCAAATTTGGATTTTTTTTTCTTCTGGTGCTTCTAGGAAAGTGGGATGTAATTGTGCATACGATGTTGATAATTAGTGATTGTTCTGATCTGGTTTGCACGGATTAAACTATTTATTCGGACAGGTATTAGGATGTGTGTTGTTGAGGAATTTGGAAATGGAAATGACCTATCCTATATATGCCATAGCTCCATATGTGTCTATTCTGAACATGCCAAGACTGTAGATGTATTAGCTTGATCAAACTTGAACAAGCCATTCTCCCGAGGTTCAGTAGCAAAGATTTTCGCACCAAAGTTTACCACTTTGCACAAGTGATCTTCGATAAGGATACTTCGTTAACGTTTTCGACTAGGCATCTGACTTACGGACAGACAATTTTTTGATAGCTCGGAATCAATTGAACGTTTCACTCGTCTTTTTCTGGTTCTTCTGGGCAACACTGGGACGTCTGCTTCATATCACCGACTTATTTATTTGGAAATTATCAACAGACCACACGGGGCCACAGGGATAAAAATAATTTAGCCTAAATTACACAAATCGCCTGAAAGCATTCACAAACTTATTCTTTAACGTTTCACGGGAAAAACAGAATTCAAAAATACAGGCTACCCTATTAAAAACTCGCAGAAGGTCACGAATTACACAGTTTACACTACTATATAGTATATATAGTTGGTACGACGAAAAGGCAATCTTATTAATGAGTTATTTCTCAAACTACGCGCTCTTGCCTGAAGAGGTAGATGAGCTAGTAGAGTGGGACACTCAATACGAACACAGAGCACATTCTGACGCTGAGAGTGTTCAGAACTATCAGCTGACACCGATTTTCATAAGGTGGCAGCTCAAAGCGATTGCGCCATGGAAGGTGTCGCAGGGCCCAGCGAAGAAACCTTTCTATCCTGTCGGATCTATTTTGGTAGAAAGGATTCCCAACTGCTGATCCATATACTAGTACCACAGTGCATAGTGATTTTAAACAGTACACGTCTTTGGAATCTTTGTCTACGCGGAAAATCAGTCCTAGGTTTCTTGAAGCTTTATCCGTTATATAAGAAACGGGTCTACTGAACGTCATTTTGGAATCCAAGATCACCCCAAGATCTTTCACCAGGCTATCTCTACTAATACGAACACCCGACAAAGAATAAAGACTGGAACGCGCAAAAAATGTTCTACAAAAAATCGTTCCATTCAGTCAAAATTCATAACACAAAAATCTTCTTATTTTTCTTTTGGTAGTTCAATTCATATATTTAAAGGAAAAAATATAAAAATATTCGTTTATTCTTTTGGTTTGCCAAATCCCAACTGCCGTGTCTTCCGCTTAACCCCTTCCATTAAATTTTGAACAGTGGTCTCATCGACCTTATTCGCCGCCGAACGCCAGTTAGATTTAAACGGCTGCTCGTTTTCCATTGATTTATTAGTTTTTTTTTTTTAGATTCCGTTTGACCAAGGCCGTTCGATATGGCGGAGTTCTAGGCTGTTGGGAGAGTTGTGGTCTTTGGGCACCACAACCACGTTGTTAGCATCGTACCACTCGATTGCCTTTTTCCCATAGTTGTAGCTCGCCAAGTCCGGCCAGAACAGCACAGGTCTATTATGTTGCTTTAGGAATGGTAGCAGCCGCTTTTCCAGGCACTCCTGGACTTAGATCTCTTGATTGATGGTTCCCGTAGTAATGAAAATGCCGCTTTTTAGACCACACGTGCATATAGCCTGCCAGGAACTTCGATAGTTTGATGGTTTTTTAAAATTTCAGCCACCTTCCCTTTTCCTGATGCGGTAATCTTGTTTGTAATCTCGGTTCACAACCTTCACCTTCTTAAACGTCGACAACGCGGCTCTTTTCTTGGCCCACTGGACAGTAGTATGGGAGACATTGAGCTTGTCAGCGACGTCCCGGATGGAGAGGTTAGGATTCCGCATATATTTCACCGCCACCTTCTTCGTCGTCGCTGCCACGTCCGGATTACGATTGCCGCCGCTTCCAGGATTCCTGGTGGTCGACAGACGCTCCCCGAACACTTTTAAAACGTTTGTCACGGGCGATTTGGCCACATCCAGAAATTTTGCCAACTTGGCGTGTGAGAACGTCGGATTCTCTTGCTGCGCGAGCAAAATTTTGACACTCTGCTCCTCTTGCTTGGACGTCATTTTGAAAACTCGAGAGCAAACGATGAAAACTCATCATAGCAACCATTGTATATACACTCAACTTCCAAATGCAGCATTTCAGGTTTTTTTTATGCATTTTTAACAGAAATACACCCATTTTTTTTTTATATATCTTTATTAAGGAGACTTTCAGCCCTGGGCTGGTTCGTCTCCGGAATACAACAATTTGAAGTTAACCAATTTTTGCGCGTTCCAGACTTTAGTCGTAGATATGCGGACTCCGGCTTCTTGTGAATGAAATTACCGCGCACTTTTTCGGGTTTACCACCATCCTGTTCAAGTCGTATCAGTCCGCGAATATAGCAGCCTTCGTAAGAAATTCGGATCGTGTGGTTTAGCTACAATAGGAAAATTAACGGGCCCAGATGGCTGTCTTGAGGAACTCCAGAAGAGGCAGAGAAGGCGATAGAGAGGCAGCCTCTAGTTGTTGTAATCTTGTTGTAGTCGGCCTTGTTGAAATCATACCTCACCGTTTCTGCGTTATCGTTGCAAACTGAAAGCTTCTTGTTTTTAAGGATTACCTGCAGGGGTGGGTGATGTGGCACGTGTTTCACGAGTAGAGCTGGACTCACTGAGATGTCTGGAGCGACGTCTTGATGGTTTACAAAACATAAGTCCAACGTTCGCCCATATTCGTTGAAACAGTAGTTAATTTGGTGAAGGTTTGCTTAGCTGTAGCTATCTAGCAAGGCATTGGTGCACGATGGGAACGAAAACCTGTCCGTGTCTGCTAACAAGAAGGGATTATTTGAAGATTGCCAAATAATTCCGGGAAGATTGAAGTCACCGTGGATAACAAACTCGTCACATGAAATTGATATAACAGATCGGATGAGAGCGTTGTAGAGCAAATCATCACGATTACGATCTGGATGGATGTATACATTGCTTGAACCTGGATTACATCTCTGTTTGCTTTCGAAGCAAAACAGATTCAATTGATGTAGCTCACTTTATCTATCACTTCCACTCACCTTAAACCACATTTGGATGTTTGACGCTTTTTAGATTTGATTTTAAAATAAAAATACCAACGGTAGCAAAAGAACTGGATGAAGTCTCTAGTTGACACCTCTCAAAATCTAATTGTCTACGTAATTCATGGACACCCCTACGTATAATATTAAATATTGTGTGTTGTTGATATCAAGAAAAGAAGAGTAAACTGTATAACATTGAAATTTGTTCTACGTAATGAACAAAAGTTGCAGTTTTAGTGATGCTTCTATTTTTTTAATACTTGGTCAACATTAGGTTTTTAAAAGTTTGAGATTATGAACAAAAGATAATTGTATTAAAATTAATGTCTCAGAATTCACGCCAAAAATGCAAGAAAATTGTGACACGCACATTTCTTACGATTTAAAGGTAACAAACAACATTGCAAATATTACGCATACATTGTTAGGTAAACATTGCGATTAAATACAATCTCTAAAGTATTGCTGACTTAATTCACTCTTTAAAACTATCCAAACCACCATAGTTCCGCATAAGCATCGAGATAGTAGATCTTATTCATCGCCATGCCAAAAGAAGACACCGATAGCAAATAGAAAAATGTAACAATTTCCCATTGCACATTCCGATCACCGATTCCACAATCGATTACCTAACCCTGTTATATCTGTTCTGGAAGCATTCCAATACCAAGAATAAAACTACAAACAAATCTCCACCTCTTCCGCTGTCTGCACACAGGAAAATGTCAACTGCAAGCGCCTCGGAGAGCTCGGCTGTTCCATTTCTTCTCTGTTCCTTTTTCCAGACCGCAATTTTCTTCCTGAGCAGTTCCACGCCAACTGACGAATCGATTTTACATTTCCCTCTTTGAATTCCACGAAACTTCGCATCACTGTTCACTAGGGGCAATGAACGAACATTTGTGCTGGAACTCGACCATTTTGACCAACGACTATGTTTCAAAATGGCTTATTCGATATTTTTTTAGTAAATCATAGGATGAAAACGGCTCAATCAAAATTAAGTCTGAAACTAACTTGCTGTAAACTGAAGTGTCTGTTCAGAAATAAAAATACACACTGAAAAAAAAAGTATTAAAAACTTTAATAACAAAAAAAACATAATTTTAAGAACTGTATTGGTTTTCAGAGAACAGTTTAAATACACACTGAAAAAGAAAATCAAAACTTTAATAACCAAACAAATCAAATTGCAATAACATAAAAAAGTTCATTATAAAGATTTATAAATTTATGTTTATGGATACAACGAACACTTCAAAATGAACCAAAATCGTTCAACATGAACTTTTTTAAGCCAATATTTATGTGATTTGTGCATAAGAAACAATTTTCTGGACTAAAAAACTGTTTTCAGCAGCAGCAATAAAAATTATTTGAGGAAAAAAAGTTCAATTGTTTTTACAAAAACTTTATGTTCTACGATTTTGAACAACTTTTAAGTGTTCGTTGTGTCTATTTCAGAAAAGTTAGCATTTTTGATAATTGAATGCTTATCTTAACTTAAACATAAGTTTATAAATCATAAAAATGTACGTATTTTTTGGTATTGACATTTTAACAAGTTTTTTTTTTATCAGTGAGTGGTTTTTTTTCCTGAAAAGCAATCCAGTTCGTCCAATTTTATCTCAAGCGTCATTCGATTAGATGAGCCGTTTTCGTGCTTTAATTAATTGAAAAATATAGAAAACGCCATTTTGAAAAATTGGGCGCGGGTCATTATTACCGAATTTAGGTTCAAACTTGATTCATTGCTCCAGCGAACAAATAGGGTAAACGCTCCTATAGTTATGTTAGAAGCTCTAGGTTCCTATAGTTGCTTATGGAGACTCCATAAGCAACTATAGGAACCTAACGCTTCTAACGTACCGCAACTATAGGATCAGTGTTGGCAAAATCATCAATGAAATGATATATTTTCGCTCTCATACGCTCTCAATATCACGCGTAATGTTGGAACAAAATATCATGCTTGATATTGATTTTGAAAGTTCCTTTGATATTGCGAGACTATTCACAACGTGCAAAAATCAAGCTGAGAGTTGACTCAACTCAAAAATGATTCCGTTGCACATCGTTTTCTTCGAAAGAGAAAGTATAGTTTGCCATCTCTTTTTACTCTTCACTGATGGCAGACACGAGGTGACTGTTGCTAGCCGTTATGGAAGTTTCGGTTGCGTTCGGGTATAAAGCGAAAATCATGAAACTCAATCTCATCTCAGCTTGTTGCGATTTGCAGCTGGTGAGTTTTGTTAGCTTGATATTCCGAGCTGCGATATCACAGCTTGATTTTGGGCATTGGAGAGATTGGATTTTTTGATATTTTCCCAACACTGTATAGGAGCGTTTACCCTATGGAAGTTTCATGGAATTCTGCGAGGTAAAATCTGAAATTTCTTTATTGTTTTGCTATTTTGCCTGGAAGTGCTCTCCAACACTCGCACAGGGTGTTGAAACTCAGCAAATAAGATTGCAGATTAAAAACTTTTCCCATTACATTTTCCTCGAAACGTCGGAACGCACCCGTCGAAATTTCTCGTTCGCCATCATCGTCATTCGATCGGTGGTGTCCTTGTGCCGCGTTTGAAAAGCTCTCGCTTTTCCAAAGTACAAACTTGGCGGAAAATTTGTCTTCCGCCTTATAAGCTGTATATGTATGTGTGTGTATGAGAACACTTACCTTGAATCCTTCGACTTCTTCTCCGACGGCTTCAATTTCACCGGCACACTCGAAGCCCAGGATGGTTGGTGTCTTCGGCGGCGAATCGATGGCTCCCAGACGTACCATCAAGTCCTGGAAGTTGAGGCCACTGCAGACGAGATAAGAGGTAAAATATGAACCGTCGTTAGTAAATATAATTTGCAGATTGTACGATCAATAACTGTTTGCATTGCAGAGAGAAGAAGACATATTTAAACTGTGTTGTTTTACTCGTGCGGCTTTAAAACGGTCGATGGAAATTATTGACTCGGAACCCGGAGGGCACCGGCGAAAAACTCGTGTGACAGTGAGCATCTGGTAAATGTTTCCCAATTTATATTCCACACATAATTAAAGAAATTTCTTCACTTTGGAGAACTCGAGTGTCGGAGATGTGTTTGAAGCATCTAGCTCACGAGTTTGACTATCTAGTTCTAGATAGACATCCATTCAAACAGCCAGCCAGCCATCCAGCCAGACAGACGTAGACAGATAGAGCGACGGAACGTGATGGCACTGCTAGATGCAAGAGGAAAACTTGCCAGGGAAAAAACTTTTCAAACAAGGCACATGCACTTGACAACGAAAGTATAGCTGAACGGTTCGTTTTCCGTTCGGTGGGAAAATCATGTGGAATTCGCAGCTGGTGACAAATGGAAAGGTTGCCATACTAGCTGGCAAACGAGAGATTTGGAAAACTGGATACCGTTGGTAACTCTTCCAAATGCACTTGCTGAAATGGAAATGACGAAAGGAACAAGATTCGGTGTTGGGACATATTCTTTGAAAGTTTATGTTCTCCCCGAGCATCTCTAACTAGTCGTCTGACATGTCTGATGCGAGATGTATGGTTTCAAGTTCTTCCCCCTTTCAGAAAGCGCCATGCACGTATATTTATGAATTTACACTAGAACAGAGCTAGGAAATGAGCACGCAAAGAAAGACCCCGTCACATTCAAGAGCATGCTACACGGTAGTGTAGCACACCCTCGCTCTGGACGTGATGTGTATATGATTTATGCTATCAACTCGAAGTAATCTAAACTGTTTTCAAATTAGTTGAGTTTTATGGGTTTAATGGTGATTTGATGAATTGATGAATGTGATGTGTGTGTGTTTTCATCGGCTTCAGCCTGAGAATAGATTCAGGGGTCAAGGGAAGAACATTTAGAATGATTTGTACCATGTTAGATCATTATTTGAAACTGAAACAGCCCAAACAAACAAATTTTACTCTTGTCTTGAAGACTTTCAAGAAATACCTTACAGTGTATTTATCTTGTTTGGTCGTATTATTTCTTTCGGGGCTGTGTATAAACTACAAGAGATTCAAGAAATAAAACTATATTAGTGGCGAGTGCGAAACTCCTTAAATGATGAAGCACTGTTTTGACGAGATAAAACTGAAGAAGAAATTACTCGTTGGTAAAACATTAAATTTGACGAACGAATTCTATCCCACATGCTTAATAAAAGCATACCGCCTTTAAATTTGTTGGATTGTTTAGTTAAATTCCAATTCTACTATTGAGAGGCGATTGGTGCTACTTATACACTTCCTATTGTACGAATTTGTCCACCTATGTACTGCTTTAGCATATCTTTTTCACTTACATCTACAGTAATAGCGTAATGATGTGACCCAGATAATAATCTTTAATTTGGAATTAAGCGGCTCCAAGGATAGAGCTTCGTTAATTTTCTACGGACTCACTGCTGATTGCCATATTCTGGTGATGACGTTTTCTCATTTACCACCAACCGTGATGCTCTTTTTTTCATTCTCCCTTCCCCCTGACGTCAAGCACACGCTAATGATACCCTATGATACCCATTGATGGCATCCGTGACGTTCGATTTATTTGTATGACCAAAAACGTGTAGCAGAATTTCTACTCATTTCACTGAATGACATTCCATGAGTTTTCCAGATTTATCCAAATTTATCGAAAATTACACATAGGGGAAATGGTTCTAATTTTGGCCTATGGATCTAAGATTGGGCCCATTGCTAAAACCTGCTATTTATCAATTATATCTATTGAACGTGTCATTGGGACGGTACTAATGGATATTTTTGGTCGCTATTGAAAATTTAGTCGATTGCTGAATTTATGTATGGGCCCACATTAGGGGCATTTAGGCCGACATTACATCCAGTTCCCCTATGTCTTTGTTTTATAATGCTATAATTTGATATATTTTTTCAAAGGATAGGTGTACCAATTGGGGCAACTGCATACTATCAACCGGTGGAAGCTAATGATTAAAACTTGGCTCACTACTTGACTAGCCTATTGGTCCCAAGTAAATCTATAAGCGTACCTCATTCAAGTCGAAATTCTAGTACTACACTATGTTTGTTTTGATTCGCTATGAAAGTTTGACAGATAAAAATTAGATTTTCCTATGTTTCGAGGGGTGCATCGATTAGCTTGGGACCGAAGATAGTACCAGAGCTGAGCCAAAAAGTTGAGCACGTTTCTTCGGGACCTTCAGGTCTTAGAGTTACCTCTATGATACTATCATAGAGGTAACTCTAAGACCACTGGGTCCCGGAGAAAATCATTATTATTTTTGGCTCACTCAGTACCAGAACAACGGTCCCAAGCAGTCCCAAGCTATTTCACTCACCCCTGCATGTTCTGCATGAATCCACACACCCCTGATGTTATCTGTCAAACTTTCATAGCGAATCAAAACAAACATAGTGTAGTAATAGAATTTCGACTAGAATAGGGTACGTTAATCGTTTGCTTGGGACCAATAGGCTACTAAAGTGGTGAGCCAATTTGAAATCGTTAGTTTCGTATTGATTGTTGATACTATCCTGTATGCGCAATGGTACCAGTTTAGGCAGTCTTCTATTTAAATTCCATGGTCCATAACTGGTAGATTTTTCAAGTAAGTTCTGTATCCACATTAATCCGGACACCTTCTAATCATTGTAACTTTTGAAAGATTGCACGTAGGAGTGACAAATATCGCTGAGGTATAGCTGGGAGTCATTGATGAAAAAGACTATGATTGGTGTTTACATTCCATGTTTAGTGTTCAAGATGGCGATGAATGAAAAACTCCAATGCAAATCCTGACTTGTCAATACGGGAACTTGCAAAAAATCCACTGTTGACGGTGTGCTCAAATCATTTTCGGAATGTTTGACGGTCGAGAGGAAACCGAGAAGTGATCAAAACATTGAACGTGCTGATCCTGTCATGGACCGAAAGGAAAACTGGAAAACTGTAAAATAGGAATGTCATCTGGTTTTGTCCAAAAATCAAAACAGCGCGTTTGGGGCTGAAGTTGTGCTAAAGTAAAAACAGTTCCAAATGACAACGACAAACAGAATTTGCCAGCAAAATCAAGGGGCCGACGTGTGTACTGCGAATATGCGACGAAGTTTTCATGCGTTGTTATGGACGATGGAACTTATATCCTGGAGGATTTCAAGCAGCTTCCAGGGCTGATTTTCTATTCTGCTATGGGCAAAAATGCTACAGCTGAGTATTTCAGGTCGAATAAGGCATCGAATTTTTTTCAAAATGCACACGAGTGGCCCAGAGAGTCGAAATTGGTAAGCAATGTACACGTGTGGCCGAAAGAGTAAATCTTTCGTCACTACAGGCACAATCAACAAGGAGATTTGAAAAAAAGAGTGCCTGAAAAAGCGATTGTTACCCTTCATCAAAAGCCACAAAGAAAACCCTTTGTTCTGGTCCGATTTGGCATCATGCCATGATGCATAAACTGTGATAGAGTGGTACGAAGCAAATCAAGTGAATATTGTACCAAACACCGCAAATCAACCAAATTGTCCAGAGTTACGTCCAATCGAGAGATATTGGGCTCTGATGAAGCGAAAGCTTGCTGGAAAGAAACAAGGAATCAAAGATATCAAACATTTCCAACAAATTTGGACAAATACAGCCACCACGGTATCTGAGGAGCCTGTACGAACCCTAATGGATGGACTAAAGCGCAAAGTTCGAAAATTTTATGCAAATACCGAATAACTATGTTTTGACTGGCTAGTATAGGGTGCCCCAGAACGTATAAGCACATTTTCAACTCGCCGCCATTTCTACTCCGATGACTTTTATCAGCTGTTCATCGATGTCTGTTGTTGTTTACTTATTGCTCAACAAGTTTGTGTGCGCAAAGTGCATTTCATTTTCATAATCATCACAATGCAAGGCATTTCCCCGGAAAAGCACAAACCGATCGTGCACAAATGGTGCACTATTCCCAATCTGTCAGTAAGGAAGTTGTAGAAAATGGAGGAAGTAAGTATCGGATCAGACCAAACCGCCATCTGGAAGTTCGATGAAGAAGTTACCTTCAAGGACCTACCGAAATCTGGCCGTAAACCGAGACCGGTGAACCAAAAACTGAACCGGAAGATCACCCAAGCTTTCGTCAATAAGAAAATTGCCTAAATTCGAGATTTGGCCCAAAAACTGAGGACATCGAAGAATAAAGTCCAACGTGCCAAGGCAACAAACGTACTGCAAACGTTCAAGAAGCAGAAGAAACCAAATTGGAGTCAGGAACAAGCCACATCCGTCAAACTGAGAGGTCGGAAGCTATATGTTAGCCTGCTGTGTGGAAATTGGCATGTTTTATCATGGACGATGAAACATACGTCAAATTTGACTATCAGACGATCCCGGGAGACCCGGCCCGGCCCGGCCAATCGAAACATGAAGTGCCCTTTCCAAGGTATATCTACGGAAACACTTTAAGGCAGCAAATTCAATCGAAGAATTTGAAAAAATACTGGACAGAAGTGACCAAATTATCGCCGAGGAATTTGTGCTGAAACTCATGGGCAGCGTCAGATCAAAAGTTCGCTCCGATTAAAGGAACTGCGAATTATTTTCATCCAATTAAAAGAGACACAACAAAAAATAGTGACCAAAAAGTAACTGTAAAACGCTTAAAAATGACCAATAGTGAAAGATATCGTTGATTGCGACCCACTTCGGGAAATGTTATGTACTTACACCAGGGCTGTAATTTCATCACTCATCGAAGTTTGTTAATCTTTCCCACTCAGGGTGGCCAGACCTACCGATTTATCGGTAGTCCTATCGATTCTTGGGATGCGTACCGATTCACAGACGAAAGGTTTAAAAATACCGATAATTCACTTTTCCTACCGAGAATCACAGATTTTAAGGCTGTGTTCCATTTGGTGAATTTTCACTTAAACTTTACACTTCGAAAATAAATTATAGTGTTCGAAAATACTTCTGTTGTTGATCGTCCGATTTTTGAGAAGGTGTTTTTCAAGATTGATTCCTGATCGATCAGAAATAAGTCTGCTGGAATAGCAGGTTTATTTGAAATTTTTAAATCTGTCAAATTTAAGTGAAAATTGACCATAGGAATACAGTCTTACACACTATTTTTGCGATTTTTGCTAATGTAATCGTACTTATTTAAAATAGTTCCAGTGTACCAAAATTGATGAAATTCTGGATTTCGGTTCTATTTTTCACGCAGATAATGAACATATATTAACCTCAATACTCCTAGACAACCCAAATCGTATGGAATTTCCCACTAGCTTTCTACCCAACAGTATGTTAGTTGTACCCAAAAGTATGTTAGTTGTACCCAAAAGTAAGTAAACATTATTATACTCAACGTTGGGATCCCACACTTTACTACTCTTGTTTTGGATTGGTTTTGCTCCTCCATTTTTTGACAGCATTAGAAAGAGAAAAGGAGACAAACTAGTCAAAAGTAGGTCAAAGTTAACTGGGCGTTGGGTACTTTTTTCTTACCGTGTACGAATGAGTTTATTTTACGTTTAATCGAATTCTCTGGCTGATGCTATTTTTTGTTCCTCCCTTTTTTGATTTCGTGTTCCGTTTATCCTACTCGCATTTACTTGTTGTTTTCAATTGTTATTGTTATTATTCGCATATTTTTAGGGATAAGAATTACTCATTTCATTGAACCGATGGCTGTAAGACGGATCTCTTTCTGTTTACCTTGTGTTTAAAAGTAATATAACGTCTGACATCTAGGAAATCGTATCTGGGAAGTACACCAATATTGGCCATAGGTTCCTGAGGCCATAGGCGAAGACAACAAATCAAGAAGACTGGCAACTCTTCCATTTTATCATACGAACGCTATGAGACAGGTACAATCGCGTCATCTGCCGCTCAAAGGTAAATGCTTCGAACGAATTTGATAGCAAAGATTACATCCTCACAAGAAGGGTTTGCGTATATGCTATTTTTTCTATGCGTTGCTTCCACCTTCACTCTAGCGCAGTGCCATTGTATCTGTCGCTTGGACTCTGACAAAGTTGCCAGTCTTCTTGATTTGTTGTCTTCGCCATAGGCCATAGCAGTGTGCCTTCCATTCATTTTCACTAAAATTTTTTTTAGGAAATTATGGAATAATAAGATGTTTATTGTGGTATTTTGTATGTGTAAGGAACAAGAAAAGATTTTAAAGTTTGTGTTTGACACATAAAACCTGCAAATTTAGTTTTGACAGAGCCACAATGAGCGATTTTCTGATCGCCTCTTCGCGAAGAGTGAAGAGCGAAGAGTGGGTAAGATGAATGACAAAATCGCTTATTGCGACTCTCATGCTGCAACATTGACTGGTATTATGTGTCAAACACAAACTCCACAATCGTTTCTTGTTGCTTACACAAACAAAATAGTATTTTAATATCTTATTATTACATAATTTCATAAAACTTTTTTTTAAGCCAAAATGAATGGAAGGGTTCCTAGTTTAGCCACACCACCGAAAACCGATTAAATTACAATATTCGTGCATTTTGGGGTCAAAATGTTTATGTACACAGATGAATATCATTTGTACCAATAAACTGAACGCAAATGAACATCTCAAAATTTTAAACAACGTGAAATAGCGACAAAACGTGGCCAAAATAAGAACATGACCAATTGGGATATTGCCGTAAAAGCTCAACGCAGATGTCACCACTGCATGATGATGATAATGTTGACAGACTGCATATAAAATTCGTGAAAATTAGCATTTAATCATAATTTTCATCAAGCCTGCGTAAAATCCTTCCAATATAACATTCGAATTGAAGAAGAAAACGTTTTTACGATCAGACTGATGTGCATCTTTGACTTGTCCAGATGAACTTTCATAAGATATATTCATTTCATTTCACGGCTCTATCAATGCTGCATCGTAAATATGATGTAAACATAAGTAAATTGCTCAATTACTCAAAATAAAGATGATTTGTCATCTTGTTATCACTTCGAAAACCATCTAGCACCATTTTATAGTATGGAGCGTGTTGAGTAAATCACACATTAACAATTTTCCGAAAAATGCAGCTGCGCAAGAGGTAACCTCTCCCTGTGGGTGCAAACTTGTTATGCATAATTTTCCATGAAAATATCTCCGATCCATACCGAAATAATAACAGTTAGTTTTCAAACACGTTTTCTTACACGATTCAAGCAAAAGTTTTCACGGGAAATTATTAGTTTTTGTTTATGGACCGATTTGGCCCAAAAATCGTCTGTTTTACTTGGAAAGTTTAGAAACTATCCTCCTTCTAGTAGTTCTCACTTCGAAATGTAGGTGGCGAAAGCTTGGAAAAGTTTCACTGCAAGACCCCAATACTGGTTCAACAAACCACCCTCCACTCACAAAGGTTTCAAGTTTCGGGAAAGCTTTCTTAAGACGGCCTACCGATAACTACCGATAAAAGTTTTGAGAACCTACCGATAATGAAAAAAAAAATAACTGGTCGCCGGAATCCCACTGCTTAAATGCGCAGCAGCGGAGAAGAGAAGAAAGCCACACACCCAAAAATAACTAAAACACACAAAGTGTAGGATTGCAAATGAAAAACCCCGCAGAAAGTCAAAGCTCTTCTTGTTCCTCCGCAGTGATAAGGAAAGGCAAAGATGATAGAGGAGACATTAGTTGCCTTTTGTATTTCATTCGCTGTCTGCACCGCACGGAGTGTTACTTTTTCCACCGCTCTTTGTGCGGATTGCTTCCTCGATGATAACAAGTTGGAAAAGAGTGTGCGAAGCAAATGTAAGAACCACACTCTCTTCGCCAAGTGCTGTACTATGCATGTAAAAAGTTGATCTGCAAATGTTCTGAGGCGCTTTCTCGCCCTAACACCTATCATGAACATTTGTGATGCTACTTTAAGGATTTCTTAAATTTGTATTCGAAAAATCAGTATCAATTCAACAAGCAAGAGCACGGTCCAATTATGACCTGTATTTCTCCACTATGCATGTATTTTTCAACCTTTATTTTTTTTAAATCAACAAGTTCATTTTTGGTTGGGATCGTTGGGTTGAGATTGGGGATTAGAATTGAAAAAAATTTCTTTTGAATGAGAGAAAAACGTTCAAAGTCTCAAGCATAGACAAATTTTGACAATTTTAAGACAATTAATTTTAAATATCAAGGATGTAGAAGCTTCTATAACACTTCAAAAAAAAAAAAAAAAATCATAACTCTGGGACCTAGACAACTAAGGAAAAATATCATTATATTGGAACTTGGAAAATTTTCCAATTTTTGGAAAGATCACGGACATAGACAATTTTGCATGCGCCTTGGACTTAAAATCTTGATCTGGAACAACATTAAGTTTCTTGATAAATTTTAGAAATTGTGGACCTTTTTTTTAATGCTCGGGCCTTGGCTGGGATTTCAATTCGAGATCTTTAAAACATATATATTAAGAAAATTGTGGAATAATTTCCGATATTTTGAACACATAAAATGCAAGTTGTCCAAGACAAATTAAAATGCTTCTGTCAAATAGAAAACATTGTATGATTATGGATATGTTTACTTTTTTTGCCTTGATTTTTTTTATTCCAGAAAAAAAAGAATACGATTTAATGGACGTCAGTGAGAACTCAAAATTCTATGAAATGAATTTTTCTCGATGTTTGGTCAAATACTAAACCTACCGGGGTTTTAAGATTTTTAAAATTTCTGGTGTTTGAAAAAATGTTTCCAGATTATTTTTTTACATTGGAAAACTTTTCAGATCACAAAGTAAAAAAGCAGGATATTGGGACCAAAGATTTTCCCAAGGCTCAGAAAATGTGTGAAAAGTCTGACCATTTCGAGATCATAGGCAAAGGAAAAAAATTAGAAATGTTTTAATACGGACAAGAAGATAACGGACTTGAATATCTAGATCACGGAGTTGAAAAAAAGTCAAAATAGTAGTGATCCCGTCTATAGCAATTAACCCCTTCATTTGAGCGCCTAAAATGACGTGACTTCGAAATAAAACAATGTTTTGAGATCTTTTCATCTAGAACAAAAAAAGTAGCCAAAATATGCGCGTCTCTAAAAAACAAAAAATAACTTCAGATTTTATTATTTATTTTACAAATACAGTCACAATTCTCTTACACGATCTGAAAGGAACATTTAGGGTTACTCTACAAACCGAGTTACTTCAGGCTTGGCTAATGTTTTTTTATCGACTATGTAGATATAGTAAGTAGAATCGCGTCCCCCGCAATTTAATCGAAGTGTAGGTTTTTTTTAATAGAGGCGTCATTTATATTTTACCATGAAATCTTCATGGTAACATGCATAACTTTTTATTTTTTATTTTTCTGGAGAGCCATGACGAAATTCGCTCCGAATTCTCGATTATCTTTTCTATTTTCTTTTTAGTAGATGTGGAAAAAAATGAATACCTTCATGCCACCAGGCAATAAAGCTTCTCGTATTAACGAGACAAGATATTCCTCCTTGGTATGCCGTGTGACGAAGTGTGGATGATAAAATTAAGGCCTTTTGTGGAACTTTTCCGCACCTCCCACCGTTATTGTACGCACGAATGCACAGAAGTTGTTACACGTGTGTGACGGCTCCTAGAGGCAAGGTGTCGTTTCGCAAAGAACTGCTCTCGTTATTTCAGGATGCAGAAGCCACCGGTCGGCCATCAGATCGTAAATTATATTACGCAGGATTTAATGGGCGACATAAATAAAGTGTGACTTTCGAACGGTCGGGGTGGACCGATGTCACTTGTGCACAAACCGTGTGATAAGATGGAAATAGTGGAAATTGGTCTGCAGCATGACCGCGATTTTGTCGGAATCTATATTGGGGCGGTTAAAGGTGAAGGATGCTATTTCGATAGCATTAGTGGCTATCCATAAACTACTGAGACAGTTTTTCAGACCGCCAACTACATCTACATAGACAATCTTCTGTTTGAAAATTTAAGTGAACCGTACATACTTGCCAACCAATAGTGTCTACGTGTATTATGGACAACCCCTTAGACGTTTGTATTTCAACTTAATTGCTCTGTATACTGGATCCGCAAAACCCATAGTCTTAAGGAATCACAATTTGATTTTCCAATAAAAAAAAACAGACGAGAGCACCAAACAAAGAAAATCAATACGAAAAACACTACGACTCTACCCAGGAAGCTCCCGTCAAGTCCAAGAAAAACCATCAGCCTGGTGCTAAAGTAATTTCTTTTGGTTATTTTCCTAGCCAGACTGCTGGCTGCAAAAGGAAAACAAGTGCACGAACAACAAAATGTGTTGTACACAGCGGCTCAGTCGAAGTGGATGGGTGTTGTCGTTTTCCGGAAGAGCACTGTAGTATACCCGTCTTTGCCCCATATCCCCAGAGGATATCACGGATTATGGGCAGGATTTTAACCTTTGATCTTTGCTCATGTCGACGGCATCGTTTTTGCTGGTGTTGTTGTTGTCGTCGTCTTCGTCGTCGTTGCCATTCCGACATAGCTGGCTGACTCCATCTGTATTTGAAACCATGTCTCATTGCTTTACGGAAGCTGGATGAAAGGAGAGCTGTGTCCGTTTTTTCTTGGCTTTGGTTTCTCTCCATCATCCAATACCATGGCGACGAGGAATCGTAATTGATTGCTTAGGTCAAAATGGTAACGAAATTTGAAAAGGATTAAAGGATATTTATCGGTTCACTCAGTTGGAGGGATTTTTACCGTATTGAGAAAGTAGTAGGAGTAAAGATTGATCCTCGAGGGAACTGTAAGGTAAGATTATCTATTTTATAATTATTAATTTTATAATTTTTTTTTTTTGCATTTTATCTGACATCTGTGGTCTTATCTTTCCACTACACAGCAACACAATATCCTAGAACGCACCAAAATACGAATGGACTAGTTAAAGGAACAAACGGAAATTGTCCAAATATGAAAGGTCAATTTACGTTGATGTGCTCGATCCCATCTAATTTCATTACATTCGTTGCCCGAATGTCAAATTGTTCCTTTCGTGACAATTAAAATCACACTATATTTTTGACAGGGTTGAAATGCGCGCTCTTTTATAAAATATTAAATTGTATTTTTTACTGTGTACTCGATATTCAAGAGATCATCGACTTATCTTAATATCGAGACATAAAGTGGTATCTTAATAGCCCAGAAAACCATATTCCCCATACAAGTATATCCAGCATTCCACGCAAAGAAATGGCAGCCTGCAAGGTCTCACAATCCATCTTTGACTGTAGTTTTTGACACTAGCTGGTGGTTCAAATTTTCCCTCCTCCTTTTTTCTTCTCCCGGAAACAGAGGGAAATGAAACGATATGGGACCACCAGTTAGTATCAAAAACTATAACGAAGGATGCACTTTAAGCACTATTGATGCTACCTTTACTGGATAGCTCTACAAATCTGGATAGCTCGATATCGACTTGGCGAAGTTGTGCAGAGTTGACTGCATGTTCAAAATAATATTCTTATACATGTTTTTTTTTTCTCCTTGATTTGTTTTCCATCGATCTTGTTTTCCGTGCTCAGCACCAATGCTACCGACGCCAGAGAGGCAGCTCCCACACCTGGACTCAACCTACCTATCAACTCATCAACTCATGAACCGGGGACCAACGGCTTTACTTTCCGTTATCAGAGATATTATGCCTCAGAACATCCCGGCAGCGCCGACTAGGATTGAACCCAAGCCTGCTGGGGTGAGATGTAATCACTTTTACCACTACACCAACGGCGCCGCTCTATACATGTTTTGAGGGCATCGGAAAAACTTCTATTTTTTATCAACCAGTTGATTCACGTGTCTATCTTGAATCGCACACATATCCCAAAGACGTGCCATATCGAATTCTGCCTTCCAACAAGCGCATGATTGTCATCGAAGAATGATTTTCAACCACCGTCTTCTTTTCTTCTGCATCAACGCCCATCCACTCAGGAATACAACAGCTCAGCCTGACCACTTGTTGGGCCATGTTCCCAGGCACAGATATTCTTGAGATAACCCGTCGACCCTCCTCTCTGCCATCAGGAAAAATGAGGCAAAACAAACAAATTTCCGCATGTTATGCCCCTTGACAGGAAGCAAACAGAATTCAATTTCATTTAATCGCAACCTCGATTCCCCCGCAGTGCTCAGTGTTCTCCACGCCGCACAACTGTGACTGAAGCGGAAAACCTAGCCGGGAAAACAATTTCACCACTAACCCAAAAAAGAACCCCACCCATCACTCACTTCTCCACTTTACTGCGATACGCAGTCCTCAAACAAAGACCCATCCTTTTCCGTCGTCCTGAAAGTTTTCCCTTTTGTATTCTCGCATTACTTTCCAAATATTGCCTCGATGTCTCCCCTCTTCCCAAGCACGGCAGCGTGGTGACAATATGCGAATCAGAAAAGGACTCAAAGTTTTCTTCGGCCTAGGGAGAGAAAGAGACAATGTCTTGCTTCCGTCATTAGCTTTTGTCACGTCGTCGTTGCTCTACACTTTCTTCGACCTAACGGATGGGCTCCGTAGAATTTGTCCCCGAAGGGCATTCACTTTGTCCAGAACGACGACGACTACAGGGCCCCGTTTTTTTCAACTGCGAAAATTGTGGCATTTCAGTGCGAGGAAAGCTTGTCTAGGTACTTAATCCTGAGTAACATACTCCCCAAACGTTGCACAATTTGCCCCTAATTTAAAAAGTGGTACGAGGAACAGCGACAAGATTTAGGCCTGTTGGGATGGTTTTTGTACGGATAAGTGTTACTGCAGTGACATTTTTTGTTTTGGTTTGTGGCGTACAATGCGTTCGTACGTAAATGAAGCTACTTTGTTTGGTAAACTGAATCCAAAGGGCTAAGCTAAGATCAAAGAGTTAGTGGAATGGTAATGGAGACTAACAGTTTAGAAGGCAGTTTCCCTTTCTTGGTGATAATGGCTTGAGAGGGGATGGAAGTGAAAAAGTTGAGGAGTTTAATTAAGTTCTGTATTTATAGGGCGATTTGTTGGCTCGAGGCAATCATTAAAATGAGGTAATTGTATTGCGAAAACGATTTTTTTGTGTTTTCCTGGAAGCATTTGTGTTTATAATATATAAATACATAGCTTCCCAGGATGTAATAAGCTCAGTCGCCTAGCGAAGGTCTCATCGATTTATCATAACGTTTATTTCCTTCTATTTATAAACACGCTTACTTACTTACCACATAATTTATCAAACCGATACCATTTGAATAGCTTCATGTTGTCGGGTTTTAACGGTCGTCGTTTGTAATGGTTGGTTGAAATGTAAGGTTAGCTCGGTGGCGTAGTAGCGACCGTTTTTGCTTACTGAGTAGAAGATCGTGGGACCAAGTTCTGCCCTTTTTTTTTTTAAGAGGACACGATCGAAATTCCCGAGTAAGCACACTTTCAGTCATATAGATTTTTGCGTGGATATAATAAAGTATACAGATTGTTGCACTGTCATATATGGGATTTCTAGTGAGGTCACTCTTCAGTCGTTTTTGTCGTTGCATTATTCCACATATAAAGTTGGTTTTTGTCTGGTGGTGCACCGACCAATTGGCCGATATTATAGATTTTAGTCAATAGAGTTCGGCTGCCAATTTAATCTGCTGTTTAATCAATAGTTGCCGCTTGCAAAATGCTATATAATTAGTTGTAAAAATCGACCGATTAGTCAGAAACAACGTCGGTCGCTCACACCAAAGCGAACCGACTAAATTGTGACTATGGCTTGACCAGAAACTCCCGGTAGCTACTCAGTAGCATGAGACCCCTGAACTGTGGCGCAGGGCCGGCATGTTACTGGGTATTCGGAAGGGCTACGCGGACAAAGTATGAAAACACAGGAACATTCACATTTTATATAACATTTATTTGCCCTTTTCTGTGGCGTGTGGGTGTGAGTTTTCACATATTTGTGTGGCACGTAAGCGAGAGTGTATGAACGGTACGGTACTCACTGTTGCAGCAGAATCTCCTTCGGCGTCGCGACGCTGACGTTGGCCCACACGGCTGTTCCTGCACTACCGTGTGGTCGGAATCTTGCGACGCGTGCTGCTAACAGCGTTTCGTTGCAAAATTGGGAGAATGGCGGATCTGGTGGCGTTCATCAGCCACATACGGCTCAGCAGGCGTTGCTGGCTCGTTTGGCTGGCAGGCGTCTTCCGCCGTTGACGGCATCGGCTGACCGTGGCATGGCCGAGACGGGACCCTCCTTGGAAATTAAAGCCACCGGCCTGAGGGAATCGTCCCTGACGGACGATCGGGGTTCATTTGCGATTAGGCTCGGAAGCCATCTTGACCGTATGAGACCGTTTTATTTTACGTTACGAGGTCCTGAGAATTGTCATAATTCAGGGAAATTTCCGTCAGGATAATAAAAAGTAAATTACCTGAACGGAGGCAGTCCAACATCCCAGCAACCCCACAAGCGTGGTGAGAGGGGGTACACTAAATGGCACTGCACTTAAAAATACCGGTCTTTTGCACACGGACGCCTGTTTGTTTGTGGTCAATCTTCCACTCGAAGATGGCCTCTCCAATATATTCAATAATTATCATTCTCCCTCTTTTCACACAACCATTTTTGTGCGAGATGTTGTATAATAGTTTTTCCCTTCAGTAACATTCTTGTTCTTTGCAGCGGCACAAACCCTCTCGCTCTTGTGTGTGTCTACTGTTTTAGGTTTAACAAAGCGTGAATTGTCCCAACCAACAATAACTCATACAGAAGAAAATCCACGGATTGTAACCAACTGGTTACAAAATCGTGGGTAAAATCGGGAGGAATTTTGAGGAACTTTCGGTCTAATGTGGCGTTATTTCGATCCAGGTTCAACAACATATTTTCTACGGGGCGTAATTTCGTTTATGTTGCCTTAAAGTATTCTTGTTTGCTGTAGTATGCTGTGATGCATGGTTAGGGCTCGGTGGCCTAATGAAGACTGTTTTTTCATACCGACCAATAGATCGTGATTTCAATCCCAAACCTATCTTTTGGATAGGGTCCTAGGGGTATTCCTGTTTGGATAGGGTCGCATTGTTTGCTTATCAGGCTTTAAAAGAACCCATCACTTTCCAACGAGAATCCATGTTCTCCCGGTTTTCGCGATCAGTGGTCACCCTACATGTAGGTAATTCCAGTTATTTTGGCGTTTCTGTCACTATGTTTGGCCCTTGGAGGGTCATTTTGGCGATTTGACGTTATCAAGATTATCGTGAGGAATGTTATTCCATTTGAGCGATTTTATGGATTATTAAATATCTAGAGCATTTCCAGCCCAAAACGCAAACCGGTTGGTCATGAGTGTTTCCGATTTGAATGAAACATTTCTCACGTGTTCGCTGCTACTAATGGTTGCATTTTTCATTTAAATATGATTTTTTCCTCCAGAGTAACTTTTGAAAAGGGCGTATAAAAAAATGGATTATTTTTTTTTCAAAAAATCATAACTTGAAAACTATTGATCTGATCAAAATGACATATCAAAAGAAGTTTTAGGTAGTTAAATTATCTTTGCGGAAAAAAAACACTGAAAGAAAAACTTAGTAAATTAGTATTTAAAAAACGTGAAACGATGATTACCTCAAAACACCCCCCCTTCGATCTTTATAATTTTTTTTTTCAAGAAAACTGAAAAAATGCCCTAATATTTGGTAAAGAGTGTATGCTGGTAACTTTCTTAAAAAAAAATCTATAATTTTTGAAATTTTTGTTGGTTTTTACAAGTTGGTGAAATTGCATATTTTTAAGTGAAATAGTAATTTATTTGGATTCTACGCATAATTTTCAAAAACTTTGCATATAGAAACTTTTTTCCTAAGTCCAGCCGTTCTCAAGTTAATGCAATTTAAAAAAATAATTATAATAATTTTCTACATTTTGGGCCATTTTCAAATGTTAGTCGTGATGTCCAGCAACGAGATGTTTTTCCATGAATATATATTAAAAAAACAAACAATTCATTCTCAAATATGGTAGCTGTCAGACTTACCCGTTTCTATTTAGACGTAGCAGAAAAGAAACAAGTTTATAAGTAGATACTCTCAAATATACCCAAATAATCAACAAACCCACTCATGTGCCTTTTTTCTGTCCTCTATTAGTTGTATACCTGGATAGAATTGTGTATGTCATAACAGAGGCTCAAAACATAAACAGGTAAACAAATATGTTATTAAACCTGTAATTGAGATAAATTCTATAGGTACTTCTCTGACGTATACCATATTGTGCCTTAAGAGCTCATCCCGCGATATCACAACTACATAAAAAGGCACCCCGTGGAGGCTTCTTACACTCACACTTAAAAAAGTTTGCTATAATCAATTGTACCTAATGAAGATAGGTATAATGTCAACATTGTAATTATTCTGCTACATATATATATATTGGGACGTTCTTCACCTGTTCTGTATCCGCTGATTTGCCGCAGATCCCGCCTCTCAAGGGTGAACAAACTGGCTGTCTACAAACAAATCATAGCACCTGCGATCCTCTATGCAGCTCCGGTGTGAGAATCATGTGCACAGACTCACAGGAACAAAATCCAAATCACTCAGAATAGAGTGCTGAGGATGGTTCTTGATCGTCCTTTCGACACTAGAATAACAAATTTACATGAAGAGGCAGGCATTGCCAAAATAGATTCCCGAATTAACGAAATTAAGACTAAATTTGCACAAAAATGTATTTTATCAGAACATGTATATAGTAGTTGTAGGTTAGTTGTAGTTGTAAATAGTAGTTATAAGTAGTCTACTTTTTTCAAATTTTAAACAAACCAATCCCACAAAGGTGGTCATTCTTAAAACAGGCCTGATAGGACTAGGAACTGTAATTAATAATAATTTTAATTGAAAAGGAACTAAAGCTGAAAAGACGCATCTGTGTCACTTGATAAGGTATACATGTAAACCACACAATACAAGAAATAAAGATCATTTAAGTCAAGTTCTTCACCTGTTCCATTCAGTTCATCTCTCTTAGCGTTTCAAGTTAAAAAGCAAGTAGTTTTTCATGATGGATAACAATTTCAAGTGTTGTAAACCTCTACCTAAATCAATTTCAAAGCATGACACAGTAGCAGTTCAGTTGTTTATCTCAAAATTATTAGAATTTTTAAAGTCGCAAATAACAGTCCAAAAGTGTATTTTTATGTTAGATGGAGCAGCACCACAATACAAAAACATAAAAAATTTTGCTAGCCTTTGTGGATTTAAAGATAAGCATAATGTAGAAATGGAATGGCATTTTTTTGCAACTTCACACGGCAAAGGTCCTTGTGATGCGATTGGCGGTACCCTTAAGAGAATGGCAACCAGAGAAAGTTTAGCTAAGCAACACGAGCACCCTATAACGAACCCTAAACAACTGTATGACTGGGCAAACAGTCGTAAAGAAGATCTTCAAACAAAAATGTCATTTTGTTATGTTTCTACGGAAGAATACAAAAAGGCTGACACGGAATTTGATCCAATTTTTAAGAAAGTGAAACCAATTCCTGGAACTCGAAAATATCATTGCTATATTCCAGTTTCAAACAACCAAATTGCAGTAAAAATATTCTCTAATTCAAATGTATTCAAATAATATGAGTTGTAAACTAAAATAATAAATATATACTGTTTCTTATCTCAACAAATCTTTCATTTGACCACATCAACGTGCTTCTCTTCCGCTGCCTCTAGATAGAAACGGGTAAGTCTGACAGCTACCATATCTGAGAATGAATTGTTTGGTTTTTAATAGAAAATCATGAAATAAAATCTCGTTGCTGGACATCTCGACGAACATTTGAAAATGGCCTAATATGTTGAAAATTGTTATAATTATATTTTTTTAATTCGCATTAACTTGAGAACGGCTGGACTTAGGAAAAAAGTTTCTATATGCAAAGTTATCGAAAATTATGCGTTAAATCCAAATAAATTATTATTTTATAAAAAAATATGCATTTTCATCAACTTGTAAAAATCAACAAAAGTTTAAAAAATTATAGCTTTCTTTTTAAGAAAGTTACCAGCATATACTTTTCACGAAATTTAAGGGTATTCCATCAATTTTCTTGAAAAAAAAAATTATAAAGATCGAAGGGGGGGTGTTTTGAGATAATCATCGTTTTACGTTTTTTAAATACTAATTTACGAAGTTTTTTCTTTCAGTGTATTTTTTCCGCAAAGATAATTTAATTACCTAAAACTTTTTCTCATATGCCGTTTTGATCAGATCAACAGTTTTCAAGTTATGATTTTTTGGAAAAAAAAAATCCAATTATTTGTATACGCCCTTTTCAAAAGTTACTCTGGAGGAAAAAATCATATTTAAATGAAAAATGCAACCATTAGTAGCAGCGAACACGTGAGCAATGTTTCATTCAAATCAGAAGGGGTCGAGACAAAATTGACATTTTTTTTACGATTTGAGCTAGAAATGCTCTAAAATGGATGGTATAGTATAGTCGAGTATTAGTACAAGACACTGAAGAAGTCTGCATAGATCGCAGTAGGCCGCGCTTGAAAGCTGAAGTGTTTTTCTTTTGCTGCGTATTTTTCGTAAGCGAATTAAACACTTTTTTGTTTTAAATTTGTAAATTTGTGTGCTGAAATTTAGTTTCAAGTGTTCATAAAGTTATCATTTAGTAATATATCTTGTTTTGCCTGAGTTTGCCTTGAGTGACTCGGTTGACCTTGAATGTAACCTCCAAAATACAAGACGCAGCTTCAGTTCCATTGTTCATTGTCGATTTTCATTGCTTCCCGGGAGCCCGGTTCGCCGAGTTCGGATGCTACACTTTCGGCGTGCAGTTCTATTGAGAGATCGGTCCGGTTGGTGAATTAGCCCAGGAGCGTATCGATAATGTGTCCGTCGCGAGTTTTGTTGGTGATTCGATGGCCGACGTTACCGTGAATCAGCGAGTTTACGTCTTACGAAAGTGCTCGTCTGCTGGTCTCTCGCCAGTGTCGGAGATTGTGAGCAAGCTGAAGGATGCCTCGCTGGATACGCCCAAGACTGGACGGGCGGTATTTGGAGGCCGTGAACGGAACCTGGGGAAAGCACTACACGCGAACCTCCTCCCAGGTGACCATTGCAATGCAAGAAAATTTCTGTTCGTTAAAGGAAGTATTACGACAAAGCTACATCACGAAATGAGATGTAAAGCTTAGAGAAAATCAAAATTACGGAGCCCATAGATTGGAGGATCAAATTAACATGGTGAGACCAGTCCAAATACATTTTACAATTTAAAAAAAAACATAAACTAAATACGTGCCAGGTTTGAAAAGAATATTTTCGAACCTGGAAGCGTGTATGTAACACCAATATCCATTTGATAACGGTGATGCATACATGTGGGGCTAATTGTAAGTGAAAGTAACATCGGAATGGGCGTGACTCTCCAGGCATTTAGAATAATTATCAATATTTTATTACGGATTTGGAAGGAACATTTTGTTTACAGCTTACAGTCCTTATGTACAAAAAACGTAAATGCTCTTATATTGTCTTGCGAGTGTATCCGCCGTATCACAACCAGAACGAACAACCGGACATTAGGGATATTCACTAAGCGCATCGTAAGCATATACACTATCGTAAAAATACCAGGGTCCTGATGAAAATTCACGCGCATACGAGGGTTTACAGGATTGCCATGCTCCACGTGAATATCCCTATTAATTTTCGATCTTCCATGCCTAACTCCTTTAACTACAAAATTACGCTTTAAATCTGCGGGTCCCGCAATTTGTATTCTCGATTTTACATCTTTTTAATTTCGACTCAATGTATTACGGAACAAAGTACCTGCCCTCGACCCGAACACATTTAAATAACCTTTTTCTCTGCATTTGCATACATATAACCGCACCTCATTATCTCGGTTTCCTTTCGCTGGAGTATCCTCTTAGCCACCCCACACTAAGATCTCAAAAAGTTTCACTGAAAACTTGAGCAGACTAACAAAAAATAAACAAGAAAATCTATAAATTGCACTCGACTCAAAAGCTCAGAGATATCGTGAAAAGAACAAAAAAAACCTATCCAGACAAAACCGGAACCGGTAGATGGGAAAAACGACCCCACCGGTCAATTATCCGGTACAAGAAAAAGTCATAAACTCCCAATCGGGAGATCTTTCCCCTTCCGGTGGTGGCTATCAACGATCAAAAAGTCAGTCTTTAGTCCGCTGAAGGAAATGCTGATTCTATCGAATCATGTTAATCAATTTAGAAAATTGTTACCAGTTTATTTCTTTTCACATTTTCCAGCTCCCTCTCTATCTCTCTCTTCCTCTACTCATTCATTCATTCATGGATGGAAATTGACTCCCTTTCCTGCATTTGCGTTTGCATTGGACGATGGGGACAAGTTATTTCTGGAACGCAGAAAAGAATCGTTCAATCATGATGGAAAGCGGTTCGGAATGAATATGTAAGGAACCGGCGCATTTTGCTCTCCGATGACAAATCGGATTTGCTTCGTCTTCTTCTGCTTCTTGAAGACGACTTTTCAACTCCCAATGTTCTGTGGCTAGTTGCCTGCAAGCGGCAAGCAGAAGACAGCGTAACATTATTGAGAAGTAAAGTATAACAAGCATAAAATCATATCTGCACGTTTCACATAAGAAATAACCGAGCAATGACGACGGGTGCATTCAGGATGAAAGTAAGCGATGGAGGACGGGAAAAAGAAAACCTGCTGCTTAGATGCTGTGTAGTGCAGGCACAGCACCTAGTGCAATGGAAGTGCCCTGAATCGGGTGTGGTCCAAAGTCGGATAGGAAAATTGATTTTCTCAACGCCATTGTTCTGCTTATTGAAGATCCCAGTGTGCACCACAAGAGGGATGGAGTTGGATGTGCCTGCATTCCTAAGGATAAATTGATGTCGTACGAAAGGGTTACGAGGGGAGTCAGCATACAGCATCCATTGTCGCCATTTGGCGCGGCAGGTTTGTGAAGCATTTAAATACACAGAGAAGAGGATTGTCACTACTGGCATTGGAAGGGGGTTGTATCCTAGTCTTGTTCTTCTACCAGCGGTGCTCCTGCACTACTGGGCGACTGTTGCTGTCATGGTTGGAAAGTGCAAATTCCTGCACTTTGCTCGGTAACAACCCAGTCTAGTTGTTCGATGGGTGGTAAGAAAAAAAAGGCGGAAAATGCATCGTTATTTTGCGATCGATTATTCGCTCTTGAACCGTGCTGCCGACCTACGATTTATTCTGTTAAAGCAGGCTAAAACCATGGAAACAATTTTCAATGGGATCTAAGCTCTGCCTACTTTGCTATTTCGGGGCTAAAAAAAAATAGCGATATACATTTAAATGGCAGATATTACCGGGGTATGTCTACGGTACATACAAATGTTAATAGGAGAGGGGAGGGGTCAAATACCTCTTAAAAATGGTCTACGTAGTTTATGAACAGCCTCTTTTTACTAATTCAATATTTTGGAGCAACATTTAATCAGCGGGAAGTCTTTCTATGTTTCTGCTTATTCTCTAGTATTGCTTTTGTACACAAATTACACAGTGAAAAATAGTACATTCCAATTCAAATATCAATTCCAAGATCAGAAAACAATAAACTAGATATTGTTAAATATTTGAACTGCTCATCGCTGTCGTTCAGAACTACAAAGCATTACTTGATTGCTCGTATGAAAATGTAATAAAAATAATTAATTTTAAAAGCATAACAAGAGATCTCGAATCTTCAAACCGATCAACATAATCAATGAAGTATTTTAAGGCATCGAAATTCGGCACATCCAGCCTTTTGCTTTCATATCTTCCCGGTATTGTCCTCCCGAATCGAAACACGATACGGCACAACTTTGACGCGAAGCCAAACATTCTTGGAACAAATTACGCTCAATCCTATCAGGCAAACCGGATCTGCTACCAACGATATCGCACACCATTCGCCGGTGGTAGGCCGAATTCAGATCGATACAAAGTACCTGTTGACGCATCCACTTCTGGCAGAGCATTAAATATTCAATGGGAGGAATGTGTAGCCACCCGAAAAACGAACAGAGAATTGAAGTCTTTCGCACTTTTTATGTATCCTCCTCAGGGCGGATTCCCGACAACATCAACAACAACAACAACAACAATAATGGTTCATAAAAATTTATACTGCAGACTGGTTTTATTTCAACAGGAAGGGCCTACAGCAACAGCGGTAGCTCGTACCTCTTTTTTTGATAAACATTTTAGCAACACAAGTATCGACCAGCAACTCAAAGTATGCCTTTTCACATCACCTGTGGGAGGCAGATGAAGATATCAAATTGTGTTCCATCTTCCTGCACCATCATTTTCATGAAAACAAGGAAAAGCTCCAACCTCGTTTTCGATCTTACGATTCCGGTCGTGTGCAAAGTGCCATCCACGGGGAATGGCTTTTTCCACCTTCCACCTCCATCCGCTGAGCTGTTACGAGATTATGTGCGTATGAAGTTATAATCACCATCAGCAGGGAAAAATTAATTAAAACTTCCTCAACAGTCAGCGGTGGCATTTTTCTTGTGGGAGAAATATAAATCGCACTCTGAGGTTGTAAATGTGTAGGCGTAATGTGACACAGTGCGGTGTAGTTTCCTGGTTCGGGTAGCATTATGCTATTTGCGTGATACTAGCGTGTTTTGGATGTACACTTAGAAAATATTACCATCTTCGGTGAATTTTATCGAATTTTAAATAGCTGAACCTTGAACATAGTGGTTGCGAGAAATTACAATAGGAATCAACGATAACCTTAATTCAAAAACACACCAAATCCACACGAATGATCAAAAACCTACCAATTAACAAATATGACAGGACTGGTAGCGGTTTATGTTCAAGAAAATATTGTTTTACAATTAATAGGTATGCAGGGTTTTGGATGTTTAAAATAATCAATTTTTTTTAAGAAAACAGCAGGAACGTTTTGAAATTTCTGGGAGCTTCGGGAGATTCCATCAACCACTTGGATCTTACATGAGAACATTCTTTTATTATAAAGAGAAAGAGAAGGATTAGTAATTTCCATTTAATTCCTCTACCTTATTTGCTAATCCTTGACAGATACGCAAAACTTAAAAAATTCCCGGTTGTTAATATTCAACAAAAAACTAAATTGTACAAATTTAAAAAAAAAACGTGGCCAGCTGTCAATTTTCGGAGGTTATTTGTGGGAAAAATAAAAGAAAAATTACAGATAGTATTTGGTAAAACTTGATATTAATGAGAATTAGAGGAAATTGTTAGGGATATCGGATAAAGAAAATGTGTCTTAACTTCGTTGTCTATACTAACATAAATGTTAACCTTTCAGTACTCACGCTGATGTACAAAGTTAAACACGAAAAAAATGTGTAAAACCTACTGACGATGAAACTCGCTCGATCATTTAATTCAATACCCACGTTCAATAGACCAATACTTGAAGAATATTACTGAGAGGTAATTTACTGAAGCAATTTACTGAAAGATTAAACAAATGTGATTTAAGAAGATTCCCAAGATTATGTAGCAACTTGAAGAACTTTGTTTTTTTTTTCACAATTTGTGATTGATAACATTCTGCAATGCAAGATTTGGAGAAAAAATAATTAAAATGTGAGATTTTGGAAAATTTTCAGGATCACAGATTTGAAAAAAAAAATACTGCTTATGAGTCGTGGAGGTATTTTAAGGGTTATACAAATTAAAAAAAAATCTATAGAATCTTGTGGACAAACTCGAAATTTTTTAGTATAATATAAAAGTATTCAAAGTGCTGATTTCAAACAAATATTTAGGAGGATTCCCTCATTATTTTCGAAGGAAAAGTTCTAAGCAGAATTCCATAGTTATTCTGACATGAAGTCCTTAGAAATTGTTTGATAAATTTTTAGAAATTTTTGTGGAAAAGAAGGCAAGTTTTAAATTAAATTCTTAGGTAATTTTAGTTTGCAACCTTCTAAAATTACATAAGAATTTAATTTAGAACTTGCATTATTTGTATCGTAGGAGTTGTGAATAAAAAAATTAAGGAAAATTCCAACGTGATTCTGAGAAGATTAGTTTGGAGATCGTAAGGAAAATTACAGATAAATTCCAAGAGAATTATTATGAGAATTCAACAAGAAACAGAGTTCTAAGAGTGTTCTGGTGATACCCTAGTGCGAAAGATTAATCACAAAGCTAAAAAAATAATTGATGCTGATCTTGAGAAAGAAATTCTTTAAAATATACCAAGAGGTTCTTAAGAAAATTGCGAAAGATTTCTGCTGTTTTGAATAGAGTTAAAAGAAAATTTTGAAAAGAATTTCAAAGAAATCAAAGTCTTCGAATATGTTCAAGGGAATTCTAATAAGGATTCCAATCAAATTCTTAGAAGAAGGAAAATCCAAAAAGAATTCAACTGTAATTATTACGCGGAGTATTTTCGGGTTTATTTCAGAAGAATTCCCAGTTAATTCTGGAATTTATATCATGAGAAACCGTTTTTTACAAATATTTTTTTCCAAAGTCCAGCATCTTCAATATTTTCTTTAAGGATCCATGCACTTTACATCTGAAATTGAAACGATAAAAATCAATTTGAAATATTGCTGAGTGATTAGATTCTAAAAACAAAGACTAAGACGGGAAACCGAAGAAAATTATGCAGCAAACAGAGCAAGACATTCATTTGATAAAGAATTACTCTGTTTTAATGGTTTCTTCTGAAATTCTGGTGTAAACATTTTTTCTTATGGTGTGAATAATTTATTTTTCCCTGTTCTCTCGTCGAATTCCCGCGTTTTTCCCGGTTACTTTTCAAATTCCCGGATCTTTCCCGGTTTTCCCGGTTTGCTGCCTGGGCGTATTTCGTCTACAATGTGCAGACTTCTTCAGTGTCTTGTACTACTCGACTGGTCAATCATTATCAGGATTCTTTTATTGTTCTCTCTATCGTGCTTTTTGCATGGACTGACATCTATTTCATTGTTACATGAGTTTCAAATAAAACACGTTTCAAATAAGCCACGCGAGAATAAAAATTTGACCATGATAAAATCGAATCTTTACTGCATTAAACATTTTGTAATACTGCACAACGCATATTTGTGTTAGTTTTGAATCATCAGAGCATCTTATATTCCAGAATGTTGTAAATTTCTCAATTCCCGGAACATTGGTCTGAGAAGTCATATGTTATAAGTTATGATAATCGAAAAACAAAATACTCCTGATCCTGAAGAATTTTTTTACAGAATCAATAGAACTTTTTTAAGCATGAAATATTAAATAAAAAAAGTTCTAAGTCTCAGAATTTTGCTTTTTTCCTTGTGAACTCGATTAAATTTCTGTGTTTGAATCAGTTTGGAATTTTACACACATTTTTTTTTAATTTTCACAAAAATTTCCTTAGAATCGACTGAAAATTACCTTAGAGATCATCATAACTTCTTCTTCTTATTCGCATTTCAAGCTTATTGCTTAGTGCATATTAGCTTATTGCGTGCTCTCAACTTAGTGTTCTAAATGCACTCCACTATTAATTGAGAGCTTTCGATGCCAATACCAATGCATGAATTTGTATATTGTTTGGCAAGCACAATGATACTTTATGCCCAGGGAAGTCGAGAAAATATCCAACCCGAAAGATTCCCTCGACCGGACCAGGAATCGAACCCGCCGCCTCCGGCTTGGTAATACCGTGCCTTTACTGACTAGGCTATGAGGCCCCTGATAGATCATCATAAGGGCTATTCATTAACTACGTAGACTGTTTTTTTGGGATTCTAGTTCATACAAGTTTTTAAATTTGTATGGGCCGTGGATAATTGTCAATCACCCTCCCCTATACTGTACACGTAGTTTATGAACAGCTCCTTAGCTATTCCCTTACAGAGACTCTTTAATGCTCTAGAAATTTTCTATAGAACGCTCTTTGATTTACCTTGCAATTCTCATAAAATTCTTAACAATTCTCGTTGTATTACATAATAATTGCCCAAATATTACTACTGAAACTATCTCTCCTCGGTGTTCACTAAGTATTCATTTAAAATTGCCATGTAATAATCTGCGAAATTCCCTCTATTTTCAGCTCAGAATTCTTTTGGAGCGGTTCCGTGTATTTCTTTAAATGGTCCACATAATTCCCTACAAACTCTTCTTTGAGTTATCTAAAGACGACAGCAACAACCTTGAAACTTTCCATGGTATTTCTTTAAAATATACCGCAAAACTTCGATGGAAATTTTAGTTGAAACTTCATTGATATACACCTAAGAGTACTTTTGGAATTATCTACAGAATGATCATTGAATTATTTTCAGAATTCCGTTTGGATTATCTTGCTTCTCTTGAAATTCTTCTTACAAGAACCAAGTACCTTACAAATCCCTAAGAAATCTCATTAGAATTACCTTGGGATGCTCCACAGAATTATGTTGTAAACTTACTATGAATCCTACTCAGGATTTCCTTGTAATTCTACTCAGAATTATCTTGGAATACACAGAATTTTTTTTTTAATTTTAACTATCGCGTAAAATTTCCCTTCGTTTGATTTTGATCCATACTTGCCGCAAACAGCGAAATATTTTACAAGCTTGCATACAATACTGCTAATTTATGCGATATTGCGCTTAAATTTACACGAAATATCGCGTGAATTTATGCCAAATCTAGCGTTAATTTTAAGTGCGCTATATCTCGCAGAAATTTACATGAATTTTTCGAACGGTGTACTCTTTATGTTTCACCTGAAGTCTGGAGACCCTCAGAGCTAATTTGAAAGGAATCATCGGATTTCACTATCCTAAAAAATCATCCTTTGATATTTTCCTCTGGATTACCTTGAAATTATTCCTAGAGATCCTTGGAAATTTATCATTTAAATTTATTCACTAAAGTTCATAAGCTTTGAAACTTTATCAAGGCCCTTAAGTTATTGGAAATCTGGGTGCTTGAAAATATTGTATGCCCCTAGTATTGAATATTGATTTCGTTCCAAGTTTGATTTCCGTAGGTCCAAGATTAAAAAAAAAACTATAACATAAGTTGAAAATCTGCCCAAGATTAAAAAAAAAACATAACATAAGTTGAACATCCCTGTTCCAGAACCTGACAAAAATCAATTCAAGTCTGAGATTTTATGTTGTTACTGAAGTTAAATCCACTCCAGAGTTAATATGTTCGTTGTATAAGGAAACATTTTAAAATTCCTTAGAAGGTTCTCTGGCGAACTTCAATATATTCTATTTCTTAAAAATTACATCATAACGGAATTTGATTACTCGCTGAGAATTTCAGGTTTTTGTCAGATTAAATAAAATTCTCTGTAAATTCCAGGTTTTTCAGATTGTTTGTTTTTTTCAGGTAGTAGACATCCTGAAAAACTCTACCTGTGGGTAAAATTTCTTAATATTCTAAGACCCTTCCTAAAGTTAAAAAAAAATCCCCATAAGGCTCATGTGATTTAGCGGTGTAATTCCAAATTATGGGATCACATGGAAGTTATGTGAAATGCACATTGATATTTTTCATTGGTTATGAGAATTATTTATGTGTGCACAGTGTGCACTGCACAATCTGCATTTTTATTTAGTGAAATAACAATTACAATAGGGGAAAATGATCAAATACTTGTCAATGAAGTTATGAATACTAACTGGGAGGGATAATTCCAAGGGAGATCCTAAAAGCATTTCAAGGGAGTTTTGGCGAGTAATCCTTGAGAGCTCTGTCCAGTGTTGGCAAAATCATCAATCAAATAATATGTTTCCGCTCTCATACGCTCTCAATATCACGCGTGATACTGGATCAAAATATCATGCTTGATATGGATTTTACAAGCTCCTTTGATATTACCAGACTATTCACAGCACGCAAAAATCAAGCTGAGAGTTGACTCGACACAAAAATGATTCCGTTGCACATCGTTTTCTTAGAAAGAGAAAGCATAGTTTGCAATCTCTTTTTACTCTTCCATCCACACGAAGGGACTGCTGCAAGCCGTTATGGAAGTTTCGGTTGCATTCGGGTGTATAGCAAAAATAATGAAACTCAATCTCATCACAGTTTGGTGAGATTTTCAGTTGGTGAGAAGAAATTCTTAAAAAAAATAGAAATTTCTTCTAAATGCTGAATGTTGATTTTCACGATTATTCTGGGTTCCCATTGATTACAAGTGAATACAAAAGAGAATTACAAGCGACTTAGGAGGAGAATACATAGGGGTTCTGAGGCAGTCCTGGCTAGTGTTTAGAAAAACTCATAAATTGAAATCTCATGCATGAGTTTATGCACTTATGAGTTTTACCTTTCAAAATTCAACTTCGCCAAAATCACCGATGAGTTTTTAAGTTCTAAAAAGCAACTCCTTTTAGATTGGTGTTACTAATTGTAATTACTAGTGTTTGTGCATCAGGGGTTGCAAAACTAACACAACATGCATAAGCATAACGGCGCCGGTGGTGTAGTGGTAAGCGTGATTACCTCTCACCCCAGCAGGCCTGGGTTCAATCCCAGTCGGCGCCGCCGGGATGTTCTGAGGCATAACATCTCTGATCACGCCTTTCTTCGGATGGGAAGTAAAGCCGTTGGTCCCCGGTTCATGAGTTGATGGGTCGATAGGTAGGGTCCAGGTGTGGGAGCTGCCTTCCTGGCACGTCGGTAGCATTGGTGCTCAGCACGGAAAACAAGATCGACGGAAAAAAAACAAACCAAAGGAAAAAAAAATGCATAAGCATGCTATCAATTGACGTTTGAGTGGTTTTTATGAGTTTAAAGCTGAAATGATTTAAAGGCGTTGTGAGTGTGAGTGCGGGCATATGCATCAGGATCTCAAGCGTGGATTTTGTTTGCCACATTCCCATGCGAGTTTATTCTCGCAGGGAGACTCAATGAATAAGATTTGAAAATGATTATCCGATCCTGACTAGAATTCCATGGTAATTCTGAGATGAATTCAAATAGATTTTTAGGGAAAGAACAAGCCAATACTATGAAACAATCTGGGATTTTATTCCAAAGGGATTCCAAAGAGAATTCAACCAAATTTCTGCGGGAAAATTTTACAGTGAGATTCAGGGGTTAGTTTGAAAACCATTCCGAGACGTATTTTAAATTTTTGACTGCATTGCATGGAAATTTTGAAGAAATTTCATAGATAATTTTACGTAAATTATTTTGAGAGTGTTGGGAGAACACTGAGAAGAACTCCAAGGGGATAATGAGCAAAATTACAGGTAAAATTTAAGCAAATTTTTGGCCAAGAACTTCGAGCTAACTCTGTGAACAATTCATAGGGAATAGCGAGGATAATATTGAAATATAAAAATACAATTGATACCGTCTTCAATCAGAGGATGTACAGACTGAATACTTCACAGCAGATAACTGACAACACAGACCACCCAGCAGACCAGCAGCTAAATTTTCTTTTTACGATAAATTAGAACGGCTGGGGGCGGGAATTGAACACTCAATTTGTGGTACACACATGAGTCAATTCTAAATAGGATTCTATGGCAGTTCTCTGTGGAATCCCAAGAAAAATCTAAGGAAAATTCAAAGAAAATTCGGACGAGAATTCAATAGCAATTCCGAGAATAATTCCAAAGCAATTCTACGGTACATTACAATAGAGTTTTAGCCATATTTTGAGCAGAATTCCAAGAGAATAGAATTCTGAGCATACATGCTGAGATCGTTCTAAGGGAAAGCGAGGGCTAAAATGTATCTAAAACTATGTACTCGTAGTCTATGGAGGTAGCCATTACATAAGCCATTATATAGTTTTCAAAGCAAATTTTTCCTCCCTTGAAGTATGCCAGTTTACTCGAAATTTTACTCTCCCCATCCCTCTCTACGCAGACTATGCCTTCGAATGCTTCTGAAGGCAGCAAACCTTTTTTAGAAGACACAACAAATATAAATGAAATTTTCTTAGGTCTACCAGGATCAGCAATAACATAAAATTCTTACAAACATAGAGAAAATGATAAGTAATTTCCATTTAATTCCACTACCTTATTTGCATATCCTTGGCAGTTACGCGTACTTCGTATTTATAATGTGCAGACTTCTTCAGTGTCGTGTACTAATACTCGACTGGTACAAGAAACAAAAGAAATCTGCACATTGTAAATACGAAATACGAAACACACGTATCTGTTAAGGATAAGTAAATAGGGTAGTGGAATTAAACGGAAGTTACTAATACTTATCTATTTCTCTATACAGGTATTTCACTAAGAAGACGCCCACATTCACCAGGGTTTAAAATTATTGTTAACTCATCCGTCGGTTCATGTTATCGTTACTATCTGAATCAATCTTCAAATGCGAAAGGCACATTTTCCTCACTTTATCTAGGGTGTTCTTCAGTTCCTCCCGTCAAACATCCCAAATATCGATCCAAATTCTTTATCAAAATTCACATTTTGGCATGTTTGGCTTTCCGTTCCGCTCTGAAATGCGTCACAGAATATGCAAATAAACCACTTGGAAAGAGGTGCCACCCCATTGTGACATCATCGGTTTGCGTGACTGATGACTATCAGCAGTTTAACAGACGCGCGTCACAATAACACACCATCGACCAGAAAAAAAAGAAATTTGGAGGTCCTTACCATTTGATGCCATCAACAAACACATTCTAAATATGCTTCATGCGGAAAATTCCGGAATGGTAAACGGTTTACTCACCTGAAAAAGAGAGAAAAAGAAAATAAAATCGATTAGAAAAATTATTCAAATCGAATAACAACTAGTAGACATGCGAAAAAATGTTTCAACAGTGCGAGAGAAAAAAAAGTCGAATCGATGAGCATATTACAGTACCGGACAAAAGTATGTATAACATCGTGAGGTTTTATTTCTCTCCGAAAATGTTTTCATTCTTCAATTCATAGTTTGGCGGTATGGTTTTAGGTTTGATTAGATGATTCTAAATACATGAAGTTTGAGCAATTCTACACCCAACCGGGGGGGATTCATCATCATGTTAGTGGAGACCGCATGAACCGAGGATGCGATATATCTAGCTGCGGTCAAATGTAAGAAAATTGGAGACCGAAAAATGTGTATTAGTGAGTGATATTAGTTATGTCGAAAAAATGAGGAAACAGAGTGCCGACTGGACTCGAACCATGAACGTTGCGAATATCAGACCTGTGCTTTCTCCACTGCTCTCTTCGTGCTTCTCTATATGGATAGCCTAAAAGCAAACACGAAACGCTCATTTTCTCGCATACTCGACTTCGTATGCTTTTTCTGCTGGAGAGATTCGAGAGCAGTGTGTGTGTCGTTCTACTATGTTCTATAATATGCGTCGTTCTATAATGACCATGATTTAGAATTGAAGAATGCTTTAAAACCTCGATACAATTTTCAATGTTACTTTACAAGAAGTGTTTTACAAGATTTCAAGCCGATTAATGCATTAGGTCGTAAGTAACATCGACAGATTATTTTCGTCGATTTTCTCTTCGCATTCCCACGGCCATGTGAAAGCATTTCCAGCTATTTTATACACAGTTTGATGGAAGAAGTTACTTAAATTGTTAGATGATTAGAAACGGTTTTGGAGCCAAATTATTCTCGAAAAAGTAAGTCGATGAAGATAATTGATCAATACTACTTACAAACTTTATGTAGACTCATCCAATCAAACCCAAAACTACACATAACAATCTTGAATAGTTGATGAACCAGCAGCAAATTTGAGAAATGCTCATCCTAAAAACATAATTTTTCTGCGAGAAAAATAAAATCACGATGTCATATACTATTGTCCGGTACTGTATAACGAAAACCACTTATGCAAAGTGGCTAAGCGCAATGTCGTTCACCACCTCTCAAAGACGGTGACGAACCGTTCAGTTTGATTTTCTCACAAACCGTGAAAATCAAGCCCTTTCTCCATTCGTTCTATCGCAAAAAGACGGAAGATACACGAGCTATCTTCTCTATCGATTGGCTTCCTGCTGACTGAAGTGTCCTGAAAAATGGTTGTTGCCGGGTGGGGGGTGGCATCTCAAGGAGTCACGTTGTCACAGAACGTGATGGATGTATAAATATCGGCACAAAAAAAGTTGGATTTCTTTTTTTTTTCTCAGTTGCGAAGGCTGAGTTGAGTGGATTGTGCGAAAAGAATGCTTCTTTTTCTAGACTTTTTACGCTTCTGCAGCGAACTTTTTGCCAGCTCTTACAGTTATCGATTGAGAACTTTCTATGCCCACTAATGCATGGATTGGTATATTGTGTGACAAACATGCCCCGGGAAATCGAGAAAATTTCCCTCAACCGGAACGTAAATCGAACCCACCGCCTCCGGCTTGACAATACCGCATCTTTACTGACTAGGCTATCTGAGGCCCAGGTGAAAAGAATGTGCTACCTCTAAAATATGTGGGAAAACTTTATGTGGGCACAATTTCCGATGGTGGAATAAACTCTGGAAAAGTCAACGTTGATGGGACCTCACTTATAAGAAATGGGCTTTTAAATGCGAAGTACTTGAACCGTGCACGAAAGAATTTGGCAGAGAATTTGGTTGGCCTACCTCGAATAGGTAACTGGAATTTTAGAACCTTTTTGACCTTTTCAATTTATCATTTTGTCAAGCTTCTGCATTCATTTTCCATCAGATGTCACTACTGTTTTTGGCGGTGACATTTATAGGAAACTACACATACTCTGATTTCCGTTAATTTTTCACAGAGGTCAGTGCAGTGCAAAACATGTCTGGTACCTCTATATATGCATTTAGATTAGCATCAGAGGTCCCTCCTTTTTTCACATTCTGCACACAAAATAGGTCACCCCACACAGGATTTCCCGCTGATTTCTATGAATGGGGCGGGGCAGAAAGTATCTTTTGTGCAGAATATGTAAAAAAGGAGGGACTTCGGTTGTTAATCAAAATACATGTATAGAGTTACCAGACATGTTTAGCAGTGTCAGATACTCTATTTTGCAATCTGTGAGAGGAAAATCACTAATCGAGTATCATCAAAATACGTGGCATGTTGAGAGATTGAGCTCGTTAGAGAGAATTTCTCTCTCAAATTTGAATTTGAAGCAGGTAAAACTGTGTGGGGAAACATCACTTTTATTTAATTGTAGCTTATTTAACAATAATTTCCGGGAAAAACTGAACGACAAAGTCCCTGACTAATTTATTTAGATTGTCGTTCACTTCTTTTGACCTGAATATGCGCCGAAAGTGAATTATTCCCACTTCTCTCAATTTTTATATGGGAATATTAATCACTTTTTACCAGCGGAACAGCGCCATCTCTGTGGAAAATGCCCGGACGATATGATTAATTGTTGGGTGCACACAGTGAAAATATTTACGGTTTTGGATAAAAATCACGTAATCATTACGTAGAAAGTCTTGTTTATTCATTCGCGTTGTTTTCGATGATCAAATGTCATGATTACCTGAGATTTGTCAAATTCGTCCTCCGAAGAATACTGCGGTTTTGTTGTCATAACAGGTCTTTGATAATAGGAATTCAGTATGACATACGGCTGTTACGTGACCACGAACTTATCGAAACTTATTGCCGATCCCGTTTTTACAATAATGGAGAGTGCGACACCAATTGATGAGATAATCGTTCTAGGTGACTTCAATTTAGCTGGCGTTTGCTGGAAACTGTCTCATGACGACATTCTCTACCCAGACCCTGTACACTCTGTATTTGACACAGGATCAGTTAGCCTTTTCGACTGCTACAGTTCAGCAACGCAATCTCAAATCAACCACGTAGTCAACGAGAACAATCAAAGCTTAGATCTCTTAGATCGGAAGTGCTCAGGATACCGCTCCATTTTATCTTCAAGGCACCTTTTCCTCTAGTAAAGCAAATTCATCATCACCCTCCTTTGGTTGTCACTGTTAAAGATAATAGCGCTTGGGATTTTGTCGACATTTACACAATCGTGTCATACGACTTCCGGAAAACAGATCATCGTAGTATCGTCGACGAATCTAGCATAGATTGGAAGAGCATCCTCGATCCTGACAACGATGAAACTGTCGCGCAAACTTTGTCATGGTGTCTTGGAAAATGTCATTGACAGACACGTACCGAAAAGAATTCACCATAAAGTTTCTCATCCTCCCTAGCAGACGAAGGTTGAAGTCGGCCAAGAGAGCCGCATTTATGAAATTTACCAAGTATGGCAGGCTTTCACTGAAACACCACTACGTTGGGCTCAATTATGAGTTCAAGCAAGTTAGCCGTCGATGCTATTCGCGTTATCAACGAGAAATTCAGAGAGAACTCAAGTCGCACCCGAAGTCCTTCTGGAACTACGTAAATAAGCAGCGCAAAAAGTCAGGCCTACCATCTTGAATAAAGTTAAACGGTGCAGTCGCTTCTACCTCTCAGGTGTCGACGAGATTAGCCGACGAACACGTTACTCTAACTGCTAGTAATGTTGCATTGTACGGTCAAACAATGGGTGCAATTGGTGTCAAAGTCGAGATGATTTTCATTACCGCGTCGAAACTCAAGTCGTCCTTCAACCCAGGACCCGATGGTGTCCCATCTGTATTTCGCAAAGGACTTCGACAAGGCGATGGTCTTTCCTGCCTCCTGTTCAACATTGCGCTAGAAGGTGTGAAGGCACTATCTTAAAATAAGTCCAGCCAGTTCATCTGCTTCGCTGACGACGTGGACATTGTCGGAAGAACGTTTCAGGCCGTAGCGGAGCAGTACACCAGGCTGAAACGTGAAGCAGCGAAGGTTGGATTAAAGGTGAATACGTCGAAGACAAACTATCTGTTAGCTGGAGGAACCGAGCGGGATAGGGCTCGCATAGGCAGAAGCGTGACAATCGACGGAGATGAGTTCGAGGTGGTGGATGAATTTGTGTACCTCGGATCATTGGTGACGTCAGATAACAACTGCAGCAGAGAAATTCATCGCCGTATTATTGCCGGAAGTCGTGACTCCACAAGACCCTGAGGTCGGGTAAACTTCACCTCCGTACTAAATGTACCATGTACAAGACGCTGATAAGACCGGTAGTTCTCTACGGGCACGAGACGTGGACGATGCTCGAGGAGGACCTGCAAACACTGGGTGTTTTCGAACAACGAGTGCTTAGGATTATCTTTGGCGGGGTATGTGAGAACGGTGTATGGAGGCGAAGGATGAACCACGAGCTGGCGCAACTCTATGGCGAACCCTGTATCCAGAAAGTTGCGAAAGCTGGACGGGTACGATGGGCGGGACACGTTTTAAGAATGCCGGACAAAAATCCCGCAAAAATGGTGTTTGCCTCGAATCCGGCCGGTACAAGACGAAGAGGAGCACAGCGAGCATGGTGGTTAGACCAAGTGGAGCAGGATCTTGGAAGTGTGGGACGGTCAAGAAATTGGAGACAAGCAGTCACGGACCGAGTGAATTGGCGTAACATTGTGATGCAGGTGCAATCCTGAGGGATGTTGGACCAGAATACTTTCAATTAAATTTGCACATATGTTTCCTGTCCATAAAAAGCGAAGCAAGACGTGAATATTTATCGAGGAATCACATCGTTGTAAGCAGTATCTAAGTGCCGATTAACACGCCTTCACTTCCGGTCGTTCCACCACCACTAATATGCTGTGTCTTACACCGTATATCACGGAAAGGTTGGCTGAACGGGCACAAAAAGACGTCATATATGCCGATTTGTCAGCAGCATTCGATAAGCTAAACCACGCCATTGCGATTGCCAAACTACAAAGACTTGGGGTTAGCGAAAACCTTCTTCAACGGTTTCACTCAAATCTCACTGATCGTCAGCTGTTGGTTGCCGTCGGTGATTGCCGGTTCGATAATTACGAAGCCACCTCAGGAATACCTCAAGAAAGTCACCTAGGATCGTTGATCTTCTTACTTTACTTCAAGATGCGAATCTGGTCATCGAAGGGCCACCGCTGTCTTATGCAAGTGATCTTAAAATCTACTTCCGGATCTCAACAAACGTATAAGCAGCATATCGCATATGTTGTCGACAAGGCGTCAAGAACGTTGGGCTCTTCAGGATAACTAAGAATTTCTCCGACATCAACTGTCTCAAATCGTCGTTCTGTTCCCTGGTACGTTCCATTCTGGAATACTGCTCTGTGGTTTGGAACCCAAACTACAACAATGGTGTTAAGTGAGTGGAGTCCGTACAATGTCATTTCCTTGGAGAGACACGTTTCGTCTGTCCAGTTATGAACCTCTTCGAATTCGTAGGGGCAGAATAGACTGCGCCACACGTTTGGAGCAAATTAATGTAAACGTTCAATCACGAGCGCTACGGAACAACGTTAGGCTGAGATTACCACTTCGTCGCGCTAAATACAGCATGAACTGTGCGATCGGTGGCTTACAGCAAGTGTTCAACCGAGTTTCAGCGATATTTGACTTCCACCTGCCATGACAGATGCTACGCAGGCATTTTGATTCATTTTTCTTTGAGAATCCAAACCGTGAATGACTATGTATTCTATTATGTTGACCTTACTTTTAAGTTACACTTTTAAACCATCATTGGGGCCACATTGATCCTGTTAACAAATAATAATAATAATGAAAATAGCGGCAGTATACTATAATTTTCAGAAATATTTCATAGAGCTGCTGTATGAAGAATTTAGATGTTGTTGGAAGCAAATTTTTAATGTATAACAAATTCATTTATTGATTAAGAATTGTTCGAAGTCATCCGCAATGTTCAACATTCTTACATTATCATTTATCATCGTTAAACCGAAGCGATAGTTAGTTAGTTTTCTGTATTGAAGAAGTTGAAACTACGATGCTAAAAATTCCCTGTTTTGATACATCCTCTTCAACCGACGAACTCATCCATTCCCATCTAGAGAGCATTGTCGCTTTCAAAAACACAATCCACTCGATGAGACGTAGTGATCCAATTGACATTTTCACACTCGGAACTGTCCCAACCAGATGAGCACGGTGTCCGACTGTCTCAAATATCCCGGTGAAATGAAGAATAATCGAACAAAGGATCTCCACTCCATGGATTCAACACATACAGATTTTTTTTTTTCAATTTACGAAAGCATGAATTTGACCTTTTCAATTTTACCAATACCGTAATTGCTACCCAATTAATAAGTGGTCCCCACTTCTTCGTCCTTTTGCACTCTTCGTCGTTTCCCAATGTCTGATGAAAACCAAAATATTCAGAACGAAAACATATTTCAAATGAATTAACGCCGCTCGAGCTTCTTACCACACCACCTTCAGAAGGAACCATAGCTGACGCCTCTGGAAGGTATTTCCGTTTTTTACTAAGAAAGAATTTTCCGGTTCCTTCTGGTCCTGGGTTTTGTTCGCTTTCCCTTTGGTCTTCTCGCATGCCGGCGGCGAATTTTAATTAAATCCTTTGTGCGGAAATATACCGGCTGGGAGGTACTACTGCTGCCTAGATGGCATATTTGCCACCGAAACGAGAGCAGCAGTCATCCGGTTATTTTTAGGATTATAACAAGAAATCATACGCCCATAGTAGAGATAGAGAGTCGGTAAGAGGAGGAGGTTCCGAGGAATCAAAGTTCAAGGCTGTGACTGGTGAACTCTCACATCAGCAAATCTTTGGCCTCATCTTAGCTCGGTAGGTTGATATCCAGATGAAAGCAAACGGCAAGGTGTTTGGTTGGCAAAGTAAAGCACTTCTCGTGATGATGATCATTCAGAAAATTTTTGGATTTTGGCCAAACGTAAGCGTGGCGCTACCGGTTCGAGCAACTGGTTTCGTTTGGTTGAATAAGTAGAAAACCAGTGTCTAAGAAAGCTGTCCTGAGCTCGATCTCACATATTATTTTGCAGTTCAGTTCATTACTGGTTGCAGTGCATTAGAATCCCGACCAAGAAATGGAACTAATTTGTATTGAATCCTAAAAATACAACCTTAACCTTATAAGCTCCTGTTCGACAGCCAAGGTTCCTAAATTAGAAATGAATTAATCCATGAAATATGACCTCTTCAGCCGTCGGTACCCTACGAAAACATATAAACTATATCACCGAAAAAAAAGGTATCCATTCACGATCCTTTGCCTCACCGTTTCGAGATGGAGTTTTATGGCCGATACATGCTGAGATGGGACCGAAGTTTTACTACCCGGTTGACTGCCTGATGTCAGGTTTTTTTCCTGTCTGTTTGACTCATAAAAACAGCCCCACGCGATAATAAAATAAAATGTAAGAGAACACACGACAAGGCCCAAAATTAGATGAAGGACTCATGATGTGTGTCCCTTTTAGCGAATGTTTATATGTGGCTGAGCCAGCCTTCTTGCCTATCTGCCTGCCAGGTGAATTCGGCGCTGTTCTGCTTGACAACAACATCGAATCGGTGTTTCCTTCTTGGGGTGCTGTCTTCTCTTCTTCATAAAGAGGGTGAACCGTTCCTTCGTGTTACCAAATCTGTGGGAGTTTCATGTATCCTATCCTATCCGGTCAAGGTAGGATTCGATAGCAGTTTGAACCGCATTTGTTAGAATTATGGCGAGTAAAAACTACCTGCTTCTTGCGTTGAAAAAAAAAAGCGAAAATAGGCTATGTTAGTAACCCGAACTTGAAAGCAGTGCAGTCATTCATCAAGTTCAATCCCACGTTACTCAAGGCAACGTGAATGGATGGATACAAAATTGAATAACTCTTGCAAATTAACGTTCCGCTTATGTTGCACGTTACGTACACTTCAAGAGCAACGGAATAACGTACGGGACCGCGGCGTCGGTCGTCGTCGTCGACTTGGAAATTAGAGTCCGGTCTCCGGAAAGAAAGTGCATACAGCGTTCTACACTCCAACCGCCATTCATTCACTCGAGACATTTACTTCTTCTTTTTTTTTCGTTCGCTTTCTTCAAGCTGCTTGGGTCCGCACCATTAATATTAAGAGGATATATAATCTTGAGATTTATTAGCAGCTTCTTTATGCTTTCTTCGAGTTTGAGTCTTCTGATCTCCGGGAGAAAAGAACCTCCATTACCGAAGTCTATCTCTGTGTGTGTGATGTTATTGTTAAAGAGAACGAAACATCATTCGTATGATACACGTGCTTGGTCAGGACCACCGCCGACCGCCAAAGACGAGTATGTACATTTAATTCAATTATTTATGAATGGTCTTTAGCTTTCTTCGAATGTACATCACCGACGATAGCTGTGTCAGAACAGAGAGCATGTGGAAGAAAGTAGCTCGAGAGTAGACCGCACAGAGCGGTTTCCGTGAAAGCTTTCTTCCTGTCATAGTCGCCGTCGGGTTGCTCTGAACCGACAATTTGGGATGATCTTCTCGAATGCTTCCGGTCGGTGGAAGCTTCCGTCTTGTTTTGATTTGTATTCTAGATAATTGCGCTGCCTTTTTTCCGACAATGTTGAACCGACATGAATTGGGGTTGTAATTACAATGAAAATGTTCAATCGCTTTTGACAGAATTTATGGTCTACTTCCTTGCAAAGGAGTATGTAAGAACGTAACCGAGGAATCAATCTAGTAGCTTTTTCAATACTTATTCGGGGTTTTGGCAAACAGAATATCTAGTGCCTCAACTGAATCAGGATCGCCACTGGATTTAAAAAAAATCACTCGGATTTTTCTCGGTGTTTCCCGGGGCTTAACATATTCTTCCCGGTTTCATATAAACAGAAAAATATGGTATAAAATCAAATTTTAGTATGGCTGATTTCAGCAATACGTGAGGCTTGAAAAACAGTAACGGGATTATATGTTTAAGTAAAAACGTCAGAAAATAACCTCAATTGATAAAAATATCTAAATTTTGAAAACTTCGAAGGCTCCACGACCGCAACAGATTGTCGATTTATTTTTCATAATTTATATTAAAAAAAAATTGTTCAGAACTTGAAATATTTGAAAGCTTCAATTACATGTCGAGCGCCACTGGACCGGTTGTTATAAAAATCGATTGCTAAAAGGATTTTTTTGAAAACATCTAGAGAAAATTCGAGGCTAGGCCATTTTTTTACAATCTTGCGAACTTTTCGTGACATTCATAAAAGCACTATTTTCGGCAACCAAAATTTAAACGCTAATGTCACTGCATTTTCTTACCAAAACACTTCGCTGAATGTATTCAAAAGCTTCCTTACTTTTTCAGCTTCAATCTGATTAGGTGTTTACAACTGAACAAACGTATTTTGCCAGGTATTTCTTGAAATTAAACATACGCACTACAAAATTTTGCTGCTTTTAAGTAGCTGATAATAGAACAGCAGACTAACACGCAGTTTGAATGGGAAGGTTGCCGACAATATTCACTCTCACCTGAGATGTTTAGAGCGTTGTAAAATCGTTTTTATTCGTGTTTGGACAATTCTATCAGTTGAAATGGATAGACCAGAAGGCAATAGATGAATGTATACAAACAAACACTGCACATCTGTGCGAAACGTAGAGAAAACGTCCATGGAAGCGCGGAAGCTACTTAAATTGAGGAGAATACGTAAATTCCCATATGACGATTTTTTCTAGATCTCAGATTAAACCAAAAACGTAAATCTTGAACTAAGATACAATTTTGGAATTCTGACACATTGAAGAATTATCCAGAGAATTTTGACAAGAATGTACAACGAGTTTTTAGGAGAATTGTAGTCCTCTACAATCAGGGTGGCCAGTGAATTTTTATTTTAAAATTCCCGCTTTGTTCCCGGTTTTCCCGGTTTAAATCTCAAAATATTCCCGGTTTTTAATATTTAGTAAAAAATAATGATTACAATATCACGTTATTTTCGAGGTACTAAGAATCAATTTGAATAACTTTTTTTTAGAGTCGAGACCTCTTAAGATTGTTAAACGCCAGAATTTACAAAGTACCAGAATTATGGATTTTTTAAGGTCGCGTAGCCGAATGCTATTGGGCTGAATGGGTCATTATACCGAATTTTAGAGGGAGAGATAATTTTTTTTAATCTTGAGCTCCTTACGGCACAAGACATTTTTGTAAAGTATCGTGATCTGTACGAATATAAATCTTAAAAACAAATGTAATCTTAAGAATAACTTTAATTTCTAAGATTCCGAGACTTTATCATGTGTTTAGAGTCTTAGAATATGCATTTTTTTTTTTTGAAATTTGTGACTTATGAAAATCTATCCTAGTTTAAGAAGAAAAAACAGGATTGATTTTTTTTCCCAACAATATGAATATGAGAAAATTACTCAAAATATGGGATTTTGAAAATGTTTCGAGATCCCTGATTTTTTTTTTTTCGAGATTCCAGATTTGGAAAAATACAGTCCCTGTCAAATTTTGTTCGCTTGGGTTCCAAAATTGTTCAGGGTTCTAATAATTTGAAGAACTTTTTATAAAATTTTTAAAATTATAAATTTTGAGAAGAACTCGAAGAAAAATTCAACGGAGCTCTGACAAGAATCCCAAACTAATTCAAGGATTAAGTCCTGACGAACTCTTAGAATTATAAGGGAGTTGTGAGGAGAACTTCAAGGAGAGTTCCCAGTTGATTCTGAAGAGAATTGTATGCGGATTGTGAGGAGTATTTTAAGGAGAATTCAAGAATAGATATAAACATTTTTTTTTTTTTTTTTTTCTTTATTTTAGAGATTTTTAGCCTGAGGCTAGTTCATCTCTTATAGATATAAACAGAATTTAAAGGGTTTTCAGCAAAATCTGAGAAAAATGCCGAAGGAATCGTGTTCTGAGGTAAATAAAGAAAAAGGCTGAAGAACTTATATTACATTCTAAAGAAAGTGTCAAGAAAATTCAGCACAGAATTCCAAGGTATTCTAAGGTGAATTCCAAAGTATTTCTGTACGGAGAGTTTTGCGGAAGAGCTGAATAAACCATTTTTAAGCTGAAGAAATATATGTTTGCTTGATTAGGCTCAAGCTGTTATTAAACTTTCAATGTTTGTTGCAATATGTTAAGGTTTTTTTTATTTTTCCCGGTTCTCCCGTCAAATTCCCGGCTTTTTCTCGGTTTTCCAGGCTTCTTTTCAAATTCCCGTTTATTTCTGGGTTTTCACAGTTTTCCCGGTTCGCTAGCCACCCTGTACAATCCACACTTTTTAGGAATTAGACTAGAAATTCCAGGCAATTTTGAGAAGCATTTCAAGAAAATTGTCAGAAGAGCTAAAGGCGAATTCACAAGTAGTTCTAACGAAACTCTGATGAAATTTCGACAAACCTAATATTGATATGGATTCAACCCCGGCACTACCCTTACGACAGAAAGTCGAAAGTTTAAAGAAAAGGATGTACTAATGTCCACAACAGGTACAGCAAAACATCACATAGACACCCTTATTCGCACTATCCATTTAGGTACAGAAGGGGAAGAAGAGTCACCGCAGCCAACTGAAGCTTGACTGGGTACCTGGGAAACCAACAATATCTAAGGCAACAGCCAGCAAACGATGCCCTGTGGTATTAAGTTTTTGAAAATTGTTGCATTTATAACTGCATTTTATGTTATGTGTTGGTATAAATTTAATGATTCTTATCAAATTTTGAGCCGTTATACTTAAAAACTCTGGTAGCCAGTGATGCAAATTATCATGACACTCACGCGACACTCGTCAACGCATCAACCGACTATCGCTGACAGAAGCCCCGTAACGTGGGTAGATCACCTTTTCGTGGTACGTTACGGGATGTAAGATCTACCACCGATTCCTAGTCCTGACTACTTCAAACTAGGGGAACAGGATTTTTTAGTAATCCAAGGAATACATCTTAGTCCTTGTTACTTTTTATGCCTTGTTTGATAGTGACAAGACTCGGCTTTGTCTACCGAGGATGATCTTGAAACAAGGAAAAAAAATGAGTTAGTTGTCTTCATCTATGTGATTCCTAATCTTCTATTCGTTGTTCCCTAGTTTGAAGTAGTTAAGACTAGGGTTCTGATGCATGGTCATTATCGATGTCATACCTTAATTTTGTTGCTAAGGAATCCAATTTTGACTGACAAAGGGGCGCGCCTTTGGAGGGTGTTTCAACACTCCGAAGGGTATAAATAGCGGGACCTTTCAATTAGAGTCGGATCCTTGCGATAAATGCAAGAGTGGCAACTGTAAAAAAATCGAATACTTCATCATTTCTCAATAGTGATGGAGTAATACGACATGCACTAAACTAAGGACACGGGATATACTACAATAGATCAATTTACTGGTCGCAGTAGTGTTAGGTCCCGAACAAAGGAAAAAAAATCGCTAACAGAATGTTTTGTCACGCAGTGAGAGGTAGAGCCATGGCATTAAACAACAATAACCAGTAATTGTCGCTGCTCATAGGCTAAACGTAACACTCACTGCTGATGATGAAAAGCACAACGAAAGCAGTGAAGACTTCTGCAGTGCGATGATGAGAAAAAGTGAAACGACAGAAGAAAATGAAAACAATGCCTACGCATTCCAAGTTCGTCTCGGCAGGCACGACTGTGTGAGTTACAAACAAAGCTGGCATAATTAAACAGCAGCTGTTGGGCTCACTTACCAACACACTCAAATAAGCAAGCAAAGCAGCAACTGGTTCAAAACGAGCACAGATGATTGTCGTGATTGTCGGGAATGAGCAGATCGGTGATGGATCACCACCGAAGATGACATTCACCAGTTGCTTTTAACTTATTTCGTCAACTTGATGGATGATCGTGGAGAGTGCTTCGACAAAAACATTGATAGGAATGTACCAAGCACTACTACCATCAGCTGTTTGGCGATCGTGATTGTGATAGGTCGCAACTCTGATTTCAACACAAGGTCCAGTTCACTGCTGGTCGGTCCACGAGAGATGCTGCTCATCTAACAGGTTAAGATCTTTCCGCATGAAACGTCATTTCTCTATTGATGTAATGAAATGGGGTTGTTAGCGGAATGCTTAAATAAAACAGCAAAAAAGGTTATCTTCCATTTAATTCTACTTAATTAATTTTGGTATCCATGACAGATACGTATTTCGACTATAATGTGCAAGACTGCACATTATAGTCGAAATACGATGAAGACTCATCAGTGTCATTCCCACTAGAGAACTTATCAAAATATAACCACCTTAAGGGGGTATTCCCGATCTTTTTTTTCAAAAAATCAAATTTTTTTTTTCACGTTTTTTTGTACTTTAGACTATATACTTTCATCCCCCCAAGCCGTTTTCCGATCAGCGAATTCGGTGTCCAGGCATAGCTGACTAATGGTAAGAACCCCCAAATGGTTTTAACTAAAGTCAAAACTTTAAACGCGTTTTTCTCGAAACCACATTTTTTTTATCGGGCGAAGATTTTTCTCAGAAACTATAAGAGATATTGACTTGAATCTTTGCGCATTTTGTTCCTTATTAAATTCTTTGGAGCTTCTCCCACTTTCAGCCAAAATATTAACATTTAACATTGTTTGAAGCACCTTAAAGTTGCAAAAAAGCGGGCTAAAAATCGCCTGTTTTTTCATATGGCCGCCATTTTGTTAATTTGCAAGATTTTTTGCTACCAACGGGAGAAGCTCCAGAGAATCTTATGCAGATTATTATTTCATCACGAAATCTGTTTCAGATGAAGCCGTTCCAGAGAAAAGTCTTCGCCCGTCCAGGCGTTTGCGGCGAACAGGGGTCTGTTTGTCGCCATTTTGTGACGTCAATAATGTCTTTTTTTATGTCGAAAAAAAATTATTTGTAAACTTTAATGTTCAATAAACAAGAATCCCAAAGAGTTAGGCGCATTACTATTCATTTTCCTTGAAAAAAAAATTAATTGAAAAACAGGCCGAAAAAAGGCAAAAGATTGGGAATACCCCCTTAAGTACTCATCCCTGTGATCTTGACTTTTTTTTACCTAGGGATGAGTACTTAAGGGGGTTAGATTTTGATAAGTTCTCTAGTGGGAATGACATTGATGAAGACTGCACATTATAGTCGAAATACGTATCTGTCATGGATACAAAAATTAATTAAGTGGAATTAAATGGAAGATAACCTTTTTTGCTGTTTTATAGTCATTTCTCTAGCCTTCGGAACATATTTTCATATTATAGTTTCATCATTATTGCACTTCTAAGTCATATCGTTTCCAAATCCTGACCAGGAAAACGTGCCGATAATATTCGTTTTAGCATTTTAAGTACAATATTCGACCGAATTGCAAAACTCACTTGTTAAATATAGTGGAACACTCTGGGCCTTCACTTCGTCAGAGATGTATTGACATTGATTGAAAGCATATGTTAACCCATTGATTGCAGAAGACATTTTATCAAATGGAAAAAAAATTCTCGCTTTTCGTTTTATGAAAATATCATTTTTATGACAGTTTTGAATAACTTCAAAAAATTAGATACATGATACTCATTTAATGGGTACCTTCGAGTTGGCGTGTATCATATTGGCATCGTTTTTTCGTTCTAATTATTCTATTTTGTGTACATGTAAACTATTTCTGATCAGGATCAAAGTGTGCTCTGCTTCAAAACGGATTCGAAAAAAATCTGCTGTCAAATTGCTCGTATAATATGTTTTCGTCGCGGTTTTCCAAATTTTATCTTAAGATGATTTACCAGTTTTGAAAATCGAAATTTTGACGTAGAACTACGTCTTTGTCGACTATACTGAGGTGCAAATCAAAATATATGCATGGTGAAATAGCGTTAGGTTTTGAACGCTTGTAACTTTGTCATTTATAAATTAAATCCAAATACGCCAATAGGATATTACTTTACAAATCTGCTGAAATAAATACTTTTCCAATTTTCCATAGTTAAACATTTGAAAAATGTACTTATGAAATTTTTAACATTGTTTTCATGAAATAAACGTTTTCCCTAAACACAGTCGAGTACCATCGTTCTGCTTGAACCTAAAAATATATAAAACAGCGCTGTTGTCGTTCCTCTTCTTATTACCGCTTCGGACCGCATGGCACTGGGTCCTGCAGCAAGCAGGAGCAAATCAGTGGTTAATGTTGTGTTTACATCTATGCGGATTTGTTAGCGCTAGTGTACTAGCACTCTGCAAAAAAGTAGCCAGCATAATTTAAGCAGGGCATCAGCGTCTACCAGTATGCGCTAGCGTTAACAAATCAGCACAGATGTTAACACCCCTAAAGGCGGAGCACCCGCGATGGGGTCGAAGGAGACTTGGGTTCAACTAGATTTAAACGCGGAAATTATTGTCACAAAACACCCTCCCCCCCCCTCTCTCTATCCCCTAGAATGACAACCTGAAAAAACCATTAATGTTTTACCCGCTTCTATCCAGAAAGCCAAAAAATTCTAATTTGAGAAAAAAAATCGCATCCGAAGTCCATCCATTTTTACATACTCTGCACAAAAAAAAATCTACCCGCCCAATTAATAAAAAAAACGGCGGGAAATGCTGTCAAGGGCGGAGCTTAGAAAGTATTCTTTGAGCATTTGTAAAAAGGGATGGACTTCGGATGTTAATCTAATTGCATATAAGAGGCACCAGCTATGTTTTACAGTCGCTGCAAAGAGAGTTCGGTATTATCAAGCCTTCGGTTTGTTTACAATTTCCTACGCGCATCAACACGATTTTCTGTTTACTTTCCTCGTCACAACTTTCTCAAACAAAGCATGGAGGAAGTAGATAAATTCTCATGTGATTTGATGCATCGCATAATGAATTTGGATCCAAGTCAAAAACTGACTACTTCGCTATGGGTTTTCTGAAATTGAATGGATGTGGCCAGCGTGATCGTGGCAATTCCTAATAACTGCCATTGAACTGGTTGTTGAATTTTAATGTTTTTTTGGTTTTTGACCATATTCAGAAGCTGGCCACTTCTCCGTGGGATCGAAACATGACCAGCTGTAGCCAATGCGGTACTGGGCCCCCCAAATGACTATAATTGAACTAGTTTTTGAATTATAATGTGATTTTAGGTGTCACATGATAAGTTTTATTCGTTTGAGGTTGCAATTAGCTTTATGCTTCATATAAACCGCAGCATATTCCGGTCATATTTCCGGAACCGGTTGACCGATTCCAAAAAATATGCGCTTTCTACGAACACGCTGTAAGCTATATAATGATGATGCATGATAATTTTATGTTAGGGTTGTCCTTCGAATAGAAGAACAAAGAGGTGCTTAAGCCCCGTATGATCGTTATACCCCTTCATTTCCTACTTTGCTGACATATGAACCAACATTTTGTTCAATATTGAAAGTACCGTCTTCTGATAAGGAAAACACAACTTCCTGTTGCGTTATCATTAAATGCAACCTTCACTCTCTTCTCTGCTTTAGAGACCTTATTTAAAACTAATCATGGAGCTACTGAAAAAAAAAAACGTATTTTTTGGCAATTGTTTTATCCCACATCATGCATGGTGTCTTGGTGGACAATACTGGGGTGCTCTCCAAAATAACGGCTTGTTTAGGACTCCGTATTTAAATTTTCATAATCTATTACAATCCAGGAAAAATACTTGAACCAACATTGAACCATAACCGAAACAATGAAATACTTGAAAATAAAGTATAATAGTCATTACATACATCTATTTTGCGTAGTTCTATGTCATACTAGGGCACAACTCTTTAATTTTTTTTTTAAGAATAGTTTTTGTTTTTGTGGCCGAAAGAAGGGTTTTTTTTTTCAAGTACATTTATGACCGGTATTCCATTAGACGTTAGGTATTTCCTTCAACTATTCAAAGAAGTACTTCGATGCTACAATCGTAAAGTTTTGTATTATTTTTATACCAGTAGCTTACAATCAACTGGACAGGACTACTGGATACATTGGATTCATATGGTGAGACCATTGATTGTTATCATTTTATATACATGACATATTATAAATTGACTTACATTTATATAACTCGAAGCGTCTGGTACGGTATGTCCACGCATCCTTTCACCCCTGAGGATTCCATAAATGCTTTGTTGTTTGAATGTTTTTATTTAAACATTAATCATTTCAAAGAATCATCTTTGCAGCAAATGCAACGCAGCAGGCCTGGCCGATTAGATCATTGTATCATATCCCAGATATGCTGCCAACATCAATATTAACATGAAAAATGATTGAGCGTCTTCTAACCTAATCAGTTTTCCAGGATGCTTTCTCGTACTGGCTGCGTTTGTATTAGATTAGATTAGATTAGATGTCAACTATTTCTAATCAGCAATGTTTCCTCTCGCTTATCGCTGCATATTGTATTGATAATTATCACGTAAAATTTGAAAAGAGTCTATGTTCAAAATGTCAACAAACCAGAAAATGAATTGTATATTTTCCGCCACAATTTAATTCATATATAAGGAAATTGAAATATTTCAGGCATTTGTATTTTTCACAATAACAACAGAATCTATATTTCAGTACACAACATCCGATATGCGAAAAGTTTAAAAAAATAAGTACATTAAAATCGATAACAATTTAATTTCATAAATTAATAAGCCTTTTTGTGAATCATTCAATGGTTAGGTTCTTTTTGTTAAGCCGTTGTCACGTCAATTAAATGCAAAACATATCATCGGCCCTGCCTCAACCGCGAAGCAGCAGTAGGGCCTAGCTTTGATTTGAAAATCTTCAATCATCGGCCATTCTTCTATAACACTAGAAACCAAATGAAACAAAAAATATATATGTTAGGCCGTTTTAGCAAGTGGGCTTCAAGTTATTTTTATTGATTTTTATCGATAATGCGGAACATTCCTATACGACTGGTAGCTATTAGCGGGGCAATAGAATGATATCATTGTTTTACATGATTTGTTTACATTTTGGTCATAGGCCCTTTTCAAGTCATGCTCATGCCGTGCAGCTTTTATATTGAAAAAAAAATGCAACACGAAAGCGTAACATTCTTAGACGTACTGTATTTTGATAGCTTGTGTTGCGAGAGCCAGAATAAAAGGCAATGGATTATCACAGAAAATACGTCGACTACTGTCACCGCTTAAAAATAGTTATGTTGAAAACATCTGATTTGTAATTATTAATAATAATTAACAAAATGCTTTGAACTTCAGGAAAAAACGTTTAAATTGAATAGATTTTGTCTTTGAATTGCTTGCGAGAATTTGCTTTTGAATTCTAGTTTTAGTTTTGATTAAAAACCGTGGGGTCTCCCTTAGCTCAGTCGGTAAAACGCAGCTACAAAGCAAGACCATGCTGGAGGTGGCTGGGTTCGATTCCCGGTGCAGTCTAGGAATTTTTCGGGTTGGAAAATGTCTCGACTTCCTTGGGCATAGAAGTATGATTGGACTTGCCACACAATTATACCAATGCAAGAATGGTAAAAGCATCGAAAGCTCTCAATTAATAACAGTGGAAGTGCATCTAGAACACTAAGTTGAGAGCACGCAATAAGCTAATATGTGATATGCAATGAACTTGAAATGCGAAGAAGAAGAAGAAGAAGAAGAAGAAGAAGTAAAAACCGTGAAATAAATTGTGAGAAAATTAAAACAGTTTTGATTTTACAAAGACAGCACTAAAATAGTTAAATTGATCAAGATCAAAATAATGTGCTCCATTTCTTCATATTGACTTCAAGGCCTTTCGAAGGCAATTATAAGATTAGATAGCATTTCCAACCAACTCTGAATTATAAGAAATTATGCAGAATTATCTCAGGAATCAAAACAACAATTTTGGCAGCAGAGGGTTAACATCGCTCAAAAGTCACCTACGTAGGTAATTAGTTGATATTCCATATTATGGCTGAATGAACAAGGTGTGGCACTAAATCGCCATATTTCACTTTGGTTCGACACACGTTTTCGGTAAATCGGTCGATAGCACCATCATTTTAACATCAATGATCATTTAACTAAAGTATTATAGAATTTAATGACAGAAACATATCATTTATGACGAAGTAGTACTACACCCTATTTAATAAGCGTTATAAAAAACGAGAGCATTGAGGATTATGGTTCCAAAAGCTAAGCCTTTATAAAACAACTATTTTTATCAATGAAGGACGCACTCATGATTCCTTAATGCACCATATTGCTATTTTCTCGCCCACTGGCTGTCAACCACACCCACACGCAAAGGGATGAATTTAATTAATTCCGGTTTATTCGCTCTGCAGTCCGTGTCTGTGACTGTCTGACTCTGAAAACCCTTCGCTGTGTGAGTAGAGCTGCATCGATACTGCTTTGTAGCCATGTGGATGATTCCCAGAGCTCCATAAAATCCATGAATCCTTTTTTCCCCACATTTCGACTGCTGCTGCTGACGACGAGAACGAAATAAAACTTTTTTTTCGTGCCCACATGACCAACATTGCCCTCGGTTTGAATGTGATATGGTTTTGTTTTGCGCTTATCTGCGGTGGAAAAACCGACAAAAAAAGTATTTTTGCTGTGACTTTTATTGGATTACATCAATTATCGTTTTTTTAAATAATTTTTGGTTGAATCATGAAAACATTCTTTTTTGTTTTGCTGGCGGGATAAATTTAAATTTATAACATAACTTTTTCACACTTTCTCCAAGTGAACTCGATTCGATTTAGTCGCAAACACGTTGGCATTTCCATTAAATCAATTTAGATAAAGTGTTTATTTCAGTGAGTTCATGATTCCTTTGGGAACTACGGAACCGGATGGCGTGTTTCACCGTGCAGGTCCATGTCGCGTCGCGCCGGTCGCTAATAACTAGAGAAAGCCCTTTTTGGCACGTTATTGCCTAGCTCTGGATGGCTGCACGAAGCGAACCTCTAATCCTGACAGCACCGCAAACCAGCTGTCTGGTTCTGGGTTCCGTCGTTTTGTCTACATGCGGGCTTCGTCAACTGGGAAAAGCGAATCATGCGATACAAAGGATATAAATTGTCTTGGCTCTGCTGGCCGACGACGGTGAATAGTTGAAGAAAAGGAAAATTGCCTCGATGTCAGGAATTGTCTGCGGGAATCTGTAGCATTTTTTGATGGATTAATGTCAAGCTGCAGACAAGTGTTTTGGTGATTTCTTCTACCGGCTAGCAAGTTAACAAATGTTCAGGATAATGCACTACTAGCGTGATCTAGATAGACAATTTTAGCACAGAATGTGTTTGTTTTTAACCTGAGCGTCTACCAAAGTGTATCAAACCTGTAGGCAGCTTTGTTTAAGCAGATTTCCAAAAGTTCATTAGGCTATTAATCTAATGTTCCCTTAAAGAATGCAGTATTGTGAGAACTCAATATTCGCTGAATAAAACATTATTTTATCGGTGGAGCATGTTAGAAGTGATGCAATTTAGTTCTGATAATTAAATGTAATTAATGTCAAGATTGATTGATTTATCTTTATTTAGGAGGAGTTTAAAAGCATTACAAAGTCATACAACGGATCTCAAACTTTATTACCCACATTGAAACGTGTAGTTAGAGTCAAAATGATCCTGATAACTGATCAGCCAAAAAAAAAGCCTTTAAAATGCACAATGGTCTAAAAACCACATAAATGCGCTTAGAATGTGAAAATAGCGTAAACTCGCTCAAACAAATAGAAAATGGATTCTAAAACTAACAAAATGGTGCTAAATTGACGGAAGATGGAGCGAAAAAAACAATTTAATATGACGAAAGCCAGACAAATGGAGATAGTGAATCAAATAAAAACATGAAATAATTGTCAACCAATCCGAAATCAACTAACTAAATGCTAGAAAATCGTATCGTATACAAATTTGGGCCATTATGGAACGGCAATTTCAGATCGTCAAAATGGCATTGAAACGCCAATACGGCTAGAATTTTTTCTAAATAAATTATAAATGGCGTTTTAAAACGTGAAAACGTTCTGAAAGATCAAAATAGCATAGAATCGCCAGAAGGACACAAAAGCTGGCATGGTAATAGGACAAATGCTTACAAAATGCCAAAATAGGCTGGAAATACCATAATTTAAAAATGCTCAAAGCTGGCGTGACCCATAGATTGAGAAACGCTGATATGAGATGATCTACTCCTGCGAAATTTTAATTGAGGAAGAGTGCCAATTATGGCACTAGTGCTTCCATAATTGTCCTTACGATCTAGATCATATTCAACATTAGTTTCTCCAATTCTTTCATCGCAAGTATACTGTTAAAAACATCTTTCATGTTCATTCAAATTTTGAGGTTTTAGCCCTTAAGGAAAATTAGGAGAGCACTAGTGCCATAACTGATACACTCCCCCTGACCTGAGACCTGATTATTAGTTTGTATCTATTGTAAGAATGGCGATGGGTCATTATGTGACACTATGCCAAACGCCATTAGGTCGAATGGGTAATTTGGTCGAAATGTTAAAATTTGTTAATTTTTCATCATGTGGGCAAAATGTCGTTGATGTATATTCAGAGTGTCGACTCAATGATGAAAACCAAATTCCCTGATATTCCCTGATGCTCCAGTATTTCTTGAAAAAAAAAATCTTGGTACAGTGCCTACCCTTTTTGGCAACACGTCCTCAGCGACGATCAGCTATTACTTTCCTTAGATATGTACTAGTGCTTTCTGGATTTTTTTCCATGAAATACCCCATGGACCTCTAACCCATGAAGAGGGGTCCAGTACAATCTCAAACTCAGAATTCGTTACAATTTATAGATTGCAAAAAATTCGGAAATTGTGTGTTGCCAAAAGCACCACAATTTTCTAAATTCACAAATCTTAAATAGGGGAAAAGTTGGCTTCGGCAATACCTTAACTTATTATCGTCAGGGGGTAAACAACGTCCCTGAGAGCTCATTTTTGGCATGTGGATACTTTGTGTTTCAGAGCAACTATTGGCCAAATTTGAGTGGTCTAGGACTTTGTTTACCCCCTGACGATAATAGGTTCAGGTATTGCCGAAGCCAACTTCTCCCCTACCAATCTCTGGAACATTGGCATTTTTTTTAGGTCTCAAATTTAATTTTTGATATGCTGTACAATGGAAAATAAATAAAAAGCCAACCTTAAAGAAATATTAAAAATATATTATAGAGAAATTTTCGAGTATCGAACTAAGAATATTTATTAATACTTATAAAAATTCTAAGTTCGATACTCCAATACTTCGCTATGAATCTTGAATATTGTTTAAATGCTGGATATTTTTATTAACTATAATAAAAATTCTAAATTCGATACTCAAATTCTTCTCTATGAATCATGAATATTTTTTGAAGGCATAATTTTTTAATATTTTTTTAAAATCTATCAAAACTTTAAAAACAAGACCCTAAATTACATTAGGATAATAAATCAATGCTACTTCAAAAGACTCGAAAATTATGCTGCAAAACATAAAAGAAAACCATGTGGATTATGCAGGATCTTCCTACAGGCTTTTACGCTCTTATCCCTAGTAACATTTTTGGTTTTATGAGGGTTCTGTAGCCCATGATTTAGACTTGTAGAAAGCTATAACACCTCGATAAAACTTGCAATGTTGCTTGGGATATGTTGCTTCCGCCTACCACCAAACCCGAAAAATATTCTATACTGGACGAGGAATCGAACCCAGTTTTTCAGACTTAGTAATACCATGCATTAACTGGCTAGGTTATCAGAGGCCCCAATAGGAAGGCTTAAACATACAAATAAAGAATCACATATACTATTTACGAAATGCACAATACGCTTGTTGCAGATTTCAGTCACTTTTAATGTGCTGATTTGTGTCACTGTAGATTTTGTTTGTTTTTTAATCTATGCACAATAAATGTTCAACAACCTTATTTTATTAACCTCGAGTAAGCTGCAAGTATTCGGCCCCCATTTCATTATGGCTCCGCAAAGGTAACGGAATTAACCCTCAACAAATAAATGTATTACATAAAACCCTCATTTTTGTAAAAATATAAACAAGGTCTTAATTATAATAAGGGGTGTCCCACATCAAATTGCATCACGGAAAAAACGCTGTAGAAAATTACCAATTGGGTATTTTCTCTTGAAAATTTGGGTAAAAGTAGTTTAGAGTGTATTGTTTACACTGTATTTTTATCGCTGTCAGTTTTTCGAAAGTTGGAAAAAATTGTGTCACCCGAAAAGCAACGTCGCAAATTGATTTTGCGCAAGCACCTGGAAAATCCTCAACTCTCTCATCGGGACATCGGAAAACAACTCGGAATCGTGCAGTCAATGGTGAGTCGTGTGATTAAACGTTACTACGAAACTCTGAGCATCGAACGGCAGCAAAAATGCGGTCAGAATGGATGTTCTATTAGTGATCAGGATCACAAGCGTGTCGTGAAAGCGTTTTAGTGGAATTTCAATGCTCAAGTCAGGGATGTGGCCAAAAAGTTGAATCTGTCCAAGTCTTTCGTTCAGAGAGCCAAGTGTAGAAGGCTCCAAATCGTGACGAACGGCAAAATACGGTGGGAAAGTCACGGGCCCGGAAACTGTACACCCAGATGCTGACGAAGCCTCATTGTCTCATCATTGATGATGAGACTTACGTCAATGCGGACTTCCGGCATCTTCCGTACTGTTCTTCACCGCCCAGCACAAGTTTGATGTTCCGGAGGAAGTAAAAAGGCAGAAACTTTCAAAGTTTGCCAAGAAACACATGATTAATTTGGCAAGCGATCTGCTCATGTGGCAAACGTAGTGCGCCGTTCGTGACTACCGGGACTGTAAACGGGGAGATCTACCTCAAGGAGTATCTACAGAAGCGTCTGCTTCCTCTGCTGAAGCAACACGAGGGCCCTACGATCTTCTTGCCAGATCTAGCTTCGTGCCACTATTCAAATGTTGTCTTGGAGTGGTACGAAGCCAACGGGGAAACTTTCGTACCCAAGGACATGAACCCCCACAACGCACCGGAACTAAGGCCCATCGAAAAACACTGGACTATTATGAAGCAGGCACTTCGGAAGCATCCAAAGAGGTCAAATCTGAGGAAGACATGAAGAAAAAGTGGGTTTCCGTACAGAAGAAGCTGCAGCCAGCTGTTGTACAGAACCTATTGAGTGGAGTTAAGCGTACGGTTATGGGTTTTGAAGTTGAATGAAATAAATATGCCAAAAGCTTACTCATGGGTTATATTTTATTGTCTGAAATTTTGAAAAAGATCGGCTAACTAGGTAAATTTCTGCAGCGTTTGTCCGTGATGCAATTTGATGTGGGACACCCTTTATATTTTTACCGAAATCTGAACAGCTGAACTGTTCGGTAAAATTTATGCAATTCAATTCAATTGCTTTTCAGCTAATTTGAAACTAAATCTCCACTAAAATTACAAGATTTGATCATTTAAACAAGGTTGAACATGTTTTGAAACTATTTTCAAATTCAATAGCCTTTAAAATGAAGGTCAAAGTTTTATCGAACGTTCAGCTGTTTTGATTTCGGTAAAATTTACCGAACACGAAAAGAAAATCTAAGTGTGTAGAGGCAATGAGTTAGATTCCCTATGTGGCTAAAGGAATGTTCGAGTAGGCAATTTTATCGACTTTGCTGGGTTTAAACATTGTAGAAGTGCTCAAAGAATGCAAAGTTAAGAACAGGGTTAATGTTCCATTTGCAACGCTCTAGCTAAGAAGAAGATGAAGAAAATAGAAATTCGATCGATTTGGATGAATGTGACCAACATCAGCTGTAATCAATAATGTCATTTGCATTATCACATTACTACATGGCAAAATTAACGGATTGCAGCCTACATACAACGAAGCTCATACACCCGGCATTCCATTGATTCTAAACAATAAACATAATTTCTATCCATCCATGAATACGTTGCAACCTAGAGACGATGACCAGCGATAGAATGCGTCACCCATCCTATCAGGTCGATTCTGCTTCGATAGGCCAGCATTACCAAGAAATGATAAAACGATGACTATGCATCCAGCCAAGGTTGCTGCTATGCATATATTATAAATAAAAATGTTTTTTTCTGAATTATTAAATCAGTAAATGTTATGATCATATTTTGCACTTGTAGGTTACCAGAAGACGTTGTAAAACATGTTTTTGACACATGAAACCTGTCAATTTTGCATTCAGAGAGTCAGAATTTTACGATCTGATTGTGACTCTCTAAATACGAAATTGACAGGTTACATTCCTCAATCACATACTTTACAACGCCTTCTGTAACTTACCTATTCAAAACGCATGTTTTTATACCAAATCAATGGCGGCAACATTGCATCCAGCCAGGACGTAGTTTTAATAAACGGGAACACTCAGGCGGGATTACTCACAGAAACAATATTTGCCATCGGAAGCTCCATAGTCACACGTACCACACACACCGAAGTGCGCAATTTCTTAATCACTCTATTTATTATTCATCTCAGAGCTGAATGGATTTGCTGAGCAATTAATTAGCAGAAACTTGTTTGCCATCGGCTCTGTTATCACCGGTGAACTGTGAGCAGAGTCATGCCACTGCTTGCAAATGATGCTTATGCCGGAAGATCAATCATCAGAATACATCAAGCCAATGGATAATATCCATACGCCACATGGGAAGCAACCACCAGCACCATAAGCCGGTCTTAAATTGAATTTAATTCATCTATTATCAGTCTGACATTAATTGAGGGCCAGATTGGATTACATCGCACTTCGACCGCCGCCATTGCTGTTTTCTTCTACCAGAGATCTTTCGCGTTTGCCTTTTCCCTGGTATCAGCAGTGAAAAAATTCACGCTCCTTCTCAGGGATCTAGCGAATGTGAAAATCATTTTTTATCTTTCAATTACTTTTTGCCCACCTTCCCTTCTACGGAAAAAAAAATCCCTGCTGCATGTGGCTTATGCAGGACCATCCAGCAAAAAGACGAACGAAGTCGACTCCCTAATTGACTTAGATCAGTAAGGGGGAAGAGACAAATCTTATTTGATTAATTGTCGGGGCTTTTCTCCCGAAATGCTTTCGCTTGTCGGCTGCCAAAAAGTCAGAATGATCAGCGCATGTATGTACCACCGCAGCACAGCAGACACACAAGATAAGCGGGCTCACTTTGTCACCGCAGTGAACAAATAACTGAATTCAAGGACATGTGGACTCTGCGGAATGCTGCGGGATCACTCATTCGTCAAGTCTGAGAGCGCCGAGAGGGGCTTTTCTCCGGTCCCATCATGACAATTTGAGTTATGATTGCTGTTGAATTGAATGATCAGGGCTGTGACAAGCCACTGTCTGTCGAATCAATTCTGTGGCGTTGGGATGAGCTGCATTGTTCAGGGATAAATTGTTGATTGATTATAGCACTTATTAGACCATGTTACGTCTAATGAAGGTTGTTGATCGTGGGGAACGATAAGATTCCATAGTGGTTCAAGGCCCTGTTGCTTTTCTCTCTCTCTCTCTCTCTCTCTTATGACCTTTTGACATAGATACTACTGTTCACAAGAATGCCATCATTATGCTTCCAACAGTAGCAGTGGTGTTGTAACATGTGAATACAAATTAAAATAACAATCTGCTCGTCCTCCAGAACATGCATGTTCCGAAAGGGTTAAAATCTCACCAAACGAGCTTCCCCTTTTTCACACTACCCAACTATAAATTTCATTAACATCCTACACTAGCAGCGAGTGCAAACGATTCCAGACAACACATCAACATTGTCGAGCCAGAGGAACATTAACTTTATTACCATCTGCATGGCGAAGAAATTATCATCTCTAGACGATCAACCAACTCGCAGCGAAAGGAAAGGGACTCGATATATCTTCCTTTTCTGCGCTTCACTCGAGTCTGAGATGCTCCGCTCCGGAGTTGTCAGTAGCAGCAGAAGCAGCATCCTCGAAACGCATAAAAAAGTGAATCTCTCGGCAAGAAGACGACGATGACGACGACGGCAAGAAATACGTTGCTCTCGGTTGCTGACGCGAGCGCGTAGGGCTTCAATATGTGTGTTTATACAAGCGAACATAAAATTTCCTATACTATCATTACATTGGTTGGATAGCAGCCAACCAGCCGCTGTCTGGTGAGGATCGGAACACTGGTGGAAGCAACGGAACGGACGGACCCACAGAAGTCGAACTTCGACTCGTATATAAATCGATAGTGCTTTGATCAGGGCTGCCAGTTGATTTGTAAGATTGCAAACAGTTTCTTGAAGTTTTCGATGACTTTTGGGGTGTTTACACTTATGCTAGTTAACTAGCCCAACCAGCTCAACCAACTAGCACGAATTTAAGTAGCTCCTGAAATCTCCTTTTTTGCCATTAGAGTTGATGCATATATTATGTCACGCTCTTTTTTATAAGATTTTGTGACAAGCAATGCATTAGGTATAGGAAAAACGTCACGATAGAGGGGAGGGGGTACTTTTTGCTCGATTTAGCGTGACATAATTAATGCATGGGCTTGCATGCATGTTGACATCTGTGCTGTTTTGCTAGCGCTAGTACTTGAACTGTACTAAAAAGTAGTCAGCATAATCTAAACTGAAATCCGAGCTAGTTGGTTGAATTGGGTGAGCTAGAGAATTAGCATAAGGGCCCATACATGAATGACGTAGCCTATTTTTAACCAATTTTTGACTCCTTCCTTCCACTCGTAGCGTGTTTTGCTATGTCTAATACATGGCCGGTTACAAATTATGCCGACCCCCTCCCCACTAAAATGCTACGTCATTTGTGCATGCTCCCTAAGTGTAAACATCCCATAATTCATTGGAAAACTTCAAGAAACTGTTTGCGATCTTACAAATCAGCAGTAGATTTTCACGAGGAACTCCATGTGCAACTTTACACTTCCAACTACTTCAGAAAGAAGAAAAACAAAGGAAATACAAATGCAGATGAGAGAAGACCTCTCGCTGTTTTAGGTGGTACCCAAGAGTCTTCAACAATTAAATGTTTTAAAATTCAGGAAAACTAGGTCATTTTAAGTCTAGGATGTTCAAAATTAATGTGAAGTTAAAAAAAAAATGTGGTTCAAAAAACTCCGAAAATCTTGAAAATATGTCGAGGTCTTGCAAAAATATCCGAGACAGAAATAACACAATTTCCATCGTCACACAATCATAGAACTTTTTTCTGGGTACGAAAATATATCTAAGCCAAAATCCCTGAATATTGAAAAAAAATCATAATTTTTGTTTCAATATTTTAGATTTTGTAATTACGAAAATTTGTGACGTCCAAAGCCTTAAAAAAATAAACTTTTGATAAAGTTTAAAGCTAAGCATCTCGAAGTCCCAGAATCTTTCAAGTACATCCGTTCACTGAAGGCGAGGAAGAGGACTTTTATTTAGCAGTACCCGCAGGCAAAAGGGGTTCTCTCGGGAATTCGATTCCGGGAAATTTACCAAAAATCCAGATTCCTGGGAATCTGATATGCTTTCCCGGGAAAATGTTTATTTTTTTAAACACCACTCGGAAAACCATTTCTGGATTTTTGCATAATGTTCGGAATAAAGTTTATGATGAAGCTTCTGCGGTAAGTTTAAAGAAATAGCAAAGGCAAACAGAAAGAAGCTTGGAGCTAATTGGAAGAACTTCCGGAGAAAGCCAGTAAACAAAATCCGATCAATGTTGAAAGCAACTTCCGTGGAAACTTGGAATAAAGTTTCAGATATTACGGACAAAACGTACAGTGGAAATCAAGTAAAAAAGAAAACTACTGGATGAAATCAGAAGGTAATTCTAGTGAAAAGGGAGAAGCTCTTTTAAAACAAGTCTCAAAAAGCTTCCAGGAAAAGTCGGAACACACTTTTAGGGGAAGTCTGAACGACTTTTGGTGGAATTCGGAAGATGATTCCAGAATATGTTGGAAGAATCTTCAAAGAGAAGTGGAAAGTAGCTTCCTGGAGAAGTCAGAAGATTCTTGAGAGAAACTTTCAGTAGTAGGTGGATAAAACGTTCGGAGGAAGTCTGGAGGAGTCCAGTGGAAGTCAGTTTAACATCTGAGAGAGATAGAAACTTTCTGTGGAAGATGAAAAAGCCTAATGGAGAAGACGGAAGGCGGATGAAACCTTCTGGATCAGAGGAAACTTATGGAGAATATATATTGGTAGAATCATCCAACGTAAGCCAGAAAGATATTCGAGGCTGTCAGGAAATACTTTTCAGAGCAACTGGAAGAAATTCCGGAAGAAAGTGAGACTAAAAATACTGCCGGGCCATGCCAGAAAGAAATCGGAAAAATGTTTCCGTGGGTAAGTCGGAAAAAAGTTCCGGGAGAAGTAGGAAAAACATCATGTGAAGCCGGAAAACATTTGCAGGATAAGTTCAACAGAAGTTAAAGAAAATTAACGCTCTGCTAAACGTACCTGATCTTATCGATAAAAGTGTTTCTCAATTCTTGGGAAGAGCCGTAAATTGTTTCCCGGATCCCGGATAGCTATATGAGGCCGGGGAATGGAAACACTAGACGAAAGTATCGATATTCGTATTCCTGTGTTTTCACTGTTATCTATCTCTTAATCGATACGCACTGCACTTGAGGAGTTCCAGCCCGATTGATGCACTTCACAGAAAAAATAACACTTGCACTAGAATAACACGAAAAATATACGCATTGCAGAATCACAGTGAGCTCTCGCAAATATTCAAATTTATCTTGAATTTGATGTCAGCCTATTGGTTAAAAAATGGTGTCGGACATCGATGATCAACTTCTAGTAGTCAATTCTATTCCGTAGATATTCATATTCCTTAATTTCAGATAAATTATGCGCTTTTCAGAGGCCGCTGGAATACCAAAATAAAAGGCAGACATAGATTTTCAGCTTCTACTCGTTTATGGGGTGTTTACATTTATGCTATTTCACTAGCGCTAATGAGCTAGCTGCTAGCAAAAAAGTTCACTAGCATAATGTAAACAGGGCATCCGCGTCTACCAGCATGAAATTTCAGGAGCAACTGAAATTCGTGCTAGTTGGCGAGTACACTAGCGCGAGTAAATCCGCAAATGTCTGTCTATCTGTCTGACCTGTTCATTTAGTTGCAAGGATAGCAACGCTCGCACGGGGTTCAGCTAGTATTCTATAAGTTCTGATGACGATTCACTCTCCAAAGGCTACCATATTTATGCTGGGTCCGTCATCTTGTATTACAAAATGGCAACGGACATAGATTTTGAACCCATATTAAAGTCTGTTCCAGTTAGTATTTGGCGGCTTCCTTTTAATTACTGTAGCGCCTCTAGTTGTCGTAGCAAGAAACTATTGACAGCGTTTTTATTCGGAGGATTGTTTATTTAGTAGTGAAAATTTCGTCAGGATTCATATACTTGTTCAAAAGTTATCGAAGATGGAACGTGACAGACGTGAAAAAATTCTGCACACTCACATTTTGATGGACGATGAAACTTACGTAAAAATGGACTTTGGACAAATCCCGAGCCAATTTTTTTACTTTGCTTAACGTAAGGAGGATGCTCCGGATAAATTCATTCGGATTGTCTTTGCAAATAAATTTGCTCGCAAATTGATGATTTGGCAGTTGCGGAAAGAAAACAAATGTTTTTATCACATGAGCGACTATATATGAATGGACAACTTTACAAGGAGGAGTGTCTCCAGAACATAATTTTGCCGTTCATTCAATCACACGAAGGTCCCGTAAAGTTCTGGCCAGATTTAGTCAGCTGCCATTACAGCCGCGATGTCATAGAATGGTATAAGCAGAATAATGTCCATTTTATTGATTAAAGTATCAATCCACCAAATTGTTCAGATTTTCGTTCCATTGAAAAAATTTGGGCAATTATCAAGCGCAAATTCAAGAAATGTGGCAAAACAATCAAAACACCATCTGATTTGGAGAAGTGGTGGAAAAGGATGGTAGATGAGGTTGACAGTACTACTGTGCAAGACATGATGAGAGGTATTCCGCGATAAGCTCAAAATTTCATCCGAAAAGCTGACGAATAATTTTTGTTGTATTTTTCCCTTAAAGTTAAATAAAAATCCTACAAAATGATACCTTTAGCGTTTTTATTTTATTTCCCCTTGGAGAAATGACCTATTTTGTGCGGCAAAATTCTAAATGGAACAGACTTTAGTGGATCCTTTTAGATGCATCTGTAGAGATACGTATTTGCTTTTCAGTGGCCGCCATCTTGGACTTAAATCCAATATCTTGAAGATCATGTGTGCTTTAATTCTCAGTATATTATAATTTTTCAGTCGAAAAGCCCGAAAATTTAGTGTTGCCAAAATTGAACGGTTTATTTTGAAATTTTATTTATGATATCGTTGATTTTCAACCACCGTGAGACAATTTTATAACATAGACGTTATTAATAATTAATCTTTTATTAAAAATTGTGATCAAAAATAGCAAACATTATTTTCAAAATCTGTTCGATTTTAGTACAGTGCCAAAATCAAAATCTGTGCCAAAATCGAACGGGTACTGTAAAAGTAAAAGATTAGTAGTGAAAAATATTAAAGAGCTGTCATCATGAATTCCATAACGACCAAGATTCTAAGAATCACCAAAGGGAGCTGATCATAAAGCACATATACAACTTAGCGGGAGGAGGGATCCTTGAGTGTCCACAGTCGATACAAATTTCCAAAAAATAGGTATATGGAAGATTAGCTAAACAGTTTTTTTTTTCAAAATGACGTTTTTGACATTTTTCAATAAATTGTAGCACAAAAATGTCAATTCTAATCGAAATGGCATCTGAGACCAAAATTAAGTTTTTTTCAGTAAAAATATACACGAAATTTTTTAATCAATAATTTTGAGTAAAACAGACAAAAAAACAAAGTTTTTAAAACTTAAATAAACAGTGATCTTTGTTCTATATTTATCAGTGGTGGAAAAATCGCCAGAAGATCATTATAACAAGCGATACGAATTTCACAAAGCGATATTTCCAGAGCGAACTTTCCACTTTACGATAGTTTTTCCCACAGGACTACAACGCCTGTCATCTGCGAAAAACTAGAGTGAAACCAAAATGAGAATGGTTTTAAGGGCATTAACTTTGTTGCTACCTTGCCGCATGTAATGTTCCATGGTTGGAGCCTAAATATGTAATGCAGTAACAGCACTACTGATGGTTCAGCAGTTTCAAGAACTGGGTCTCATTGCAGGGGGTTGTTTTTCCCAAGAAGACTTTATTTTCTCTACAACTTTGTTTCAGACGTCGTTTCACAATTAGAAGTGACGATTTCGTGCTACGATTTATTGAAAAATGTTAAATACGCCATTTTGATAAAAATTGCAAGATCCAAAATGGACGAAGTTTAGCAAAAATGTGAGGTAACATACATAAATAGCATAATTAAAAAAAATAGTAGATATCTCCATCGCTTAGTTAGGAAAGTCAATCATCCCTATCTGTGACCTATCTGTGGTTCATGACCGATTACAACGAGTGCTGCCATAAATTCATTAGTTTAACCTGATACTTTAAAAAAAATAGCCACGATTTTCACAAAAACACCATGAGTTCAGGTGCCTTATTATATTTAATACAAATTCATCTTCCAACACTGCCACTGAACAGTTCCATGTGTAGGACGAGGGCGTAGAAGAACACGACGGCACGTCAGGAGAAGCTGCCGAAGAAGATCTTTCTTCTCTCGGTGTGTGCACTGGATGCTCCAAAGGGAAGAATCTAATTTATATTCATTAGGCGTATTAAGCACATTTTATTGTGGTGTTGAACGTGCGGAAGAAGATGCTCCTTCGAGTGTTGCTTCGGCACAGTCTGAATGGGCCACGCGGAAACATTCAACAATGCGCCACTATCGGAAACCGAAACGGGCCGTAAATTCTCTCGATCAAAGGAGAAAAATACTCCACCCTTCGGCGATTTCCAACTATCATTTTTTTTTTAAAGCGTAATATGCAAATGGCAAATGCCGAACGAAATGGGAAAACTTATCTATTATTATTCATTTTTCTTCAGGAATTGAAGAAAAAAATACACAACCTCTTCAAGCAGGGTACTCCACGCCCCGATTGAACTGAGAAGCAGGAGACTCAAACGAGCACATGTGCAATGCACATGTTCCTTCTTTGCCGAGCTTGTCGTTTTTGAGTTTGTTCCTGGTTCAGTGTTTTTTTTTTCGGAAGGCATTTTTTCATCTTACTTTGCCAATATCTTATGCATGGCTCCTCTACTCGTCCAGCTTCGCTGCCACTTCCTCTTCTGTCATAAGCTTATGTACTGACGTTAATAATAATATCGCAAAAACAGAGTGAGCATACCCACATTTCCATCCCCGGTTTGATGAAGCTGATGGGAGCTGCATTTTTATGAGATTCTCCGGAAAACAAAGTTTTGCGCTCGATCAAAGTTTCGTAAGGAACCATGCCGGTTTGTTCGCTGTTGTAGATGACGATGATGATGGTGCCTGTTTGTGTTTGTGGTAAGCAATCAATGTCAGAGGATACCTACTCGGCAGTGCTTTAGTCATTGACCGATGACGGCGTTGATGATTCCGGCATGGAAAATTAACGATTCGTTAAGCGATAAGAGAAATTGATACTACGCTTCAGCTTGTTTCTGATAACAGCAAGTGGTGCAAATGGGTAAACGAATGTTTGCACTGCATTACGACATTTTGGTGAAAGGTTCACTGATTGTGGAAACGATCGATAATGGGAAAGAAAAGATGACTTATGTGTGACGCCAATATTCGAATGAACATTTGGCCAAATGGGAAATTCTCGGTTGTAATGCCTTCCTTAGACTAACCATGAAATGGTATTTTTTAATCAAATTACGTATTTAAACGTGCTTAAAAAATAATTATAACTATCAGCAAAGAATTATTTCAACAGCGCAATTGCAATATCCTTAGAACCCACCAAAGTACGAATTTAATGCCGCAACTAATGGAATCATCGATGGGCTCACTTTCATCTAATTTCAAACATTCGCTGCCCGAGCGATTTTTTTTTCTTTCGTGACATTTGAAAGTATGTACACCATATTTTTAACGTGGATGAAGTGCATCGTATTTCGGCCCCTCTTGTACTAACTCTAGTATTAAGAAACATTGTAAAAAGTGAAATGAAGTTCGGCATTTGAGCCGAAATCGTGGTAGGCCACGCACGTATCGTCTTCTATAAAAGGACTTGAGATGTATCTTGTCGGGCAGCTTGCAGTAGTCTCAGCTTGCCGCTTGCTTGAGATTTTATAATACTGCTGTTGGAACAATTTGTGCCAGCTGGCTCCAAATTTGGTGAGATCCATCCATTTCATAAGCTTTAATATCAGTAAGAACACGAAATGCATTTATAAATGCATCAACTTTAACACTAACTACGACAGGACATTCTTGTTGCCGCGGGTATTGTGGATTTTCCAGGTACTCGGTTCAAGCTTCAGTTCGCTGCGGTGGCTCTATAGCACGAATAAGGGTGTCTATGTGATATTTTACTGAGCCTCTTGTGTACATTAGTACATCCTTTTCCCAAAAATTGTTGAGGACACCCTGTCTTGCCTCAAAAGTTATCCTTTTTAAAGTACTGATGAAGAATCGTTGTCCGACCGCAAGCACATCAGGTTTGATTATAAAGCCGGATCAGTAATATCCCCATGTAACAATTTAACAGCCTTTTGGCATTCACTCTGATTTATTGTGGTTTTATAACGGGTATAAGCAATCTTTTAAGTTTAAATACAGCATTGGTGAACAAACTTTTAAAGTCTGACGATAAAATTAGAAAGTGTCTGGTTTTAAAAATGAATTTAATGCAGCACTCTATCTTTTTATAAAACTGTTCAGTAAATCAATTGGTATTTGTTTTATTGATGTCACGACAAAATTCTCCTTAAAGACGTGCTATCATTATAAAAACAATTATGAAAACGTTCGGTCTCAAACGGGATCAAAAAGCATATATTGATGCATTTTGGTGTTAATGAAGTGTATTACAAAACCTCCCACTGTTTAAAAATAAAACTAAAAAGATGGATCCGCCTAGAGGCAGAGAAAAGCATAATCGAGTGGGATTTTCAAACGCAGAATCACAAGGAAATGCCAAAGGATAATCGAGTAATAATTCTAGCAATGCTATCGACGGAAGAGAAAAGGAATCCATTTCTAGAACTTTTTGGGAGGGCAGCTCTGACAAAATCGGTCAATAACAACAGAGCAGCCGACTGAGAGGAGCGAAGTGAATGCGGTTTACGAAGAACTGGAAGCCATCAAATTAGACGCCCAAAATTGATGGAAATACCTGCCTTCTCCAGAAATAACATTGCGATGATGATCCGAATATCATCAGTGCCAAACTGGGACTACGGAAAACTGCTGACAGGAAACTCATCCGGAAGAAGGAAAACTTTTCGGGAACGATTGAGCTTCCACCTGTTCCAAGTTACGTAGACTCACTTCCTGAGTAACTGCTTCCAATAGATGAATTTCCCTTATCAAGGATGTCACGTTGATTGCGTTGATCCAACGCTGGAGTAGAATATTGTTGCAATGATCGCACAACAAAACTATCGAAAGCTAAACAAATTTAGACGTTTAAATTTTTCTAGGCAACTTTGCCACCATTAATGCCGTCATAAAACTAAACGGAATAGGATGAAGCAAAATGGCTTCAGATAAAAACAATTTAGTCTGCAAATTATCTTCATTTTTTGCATTTGTTAGCGATTTCATGAAAACAAAACAGCTTTTTTCACAAATGGCTTATGGAAAATTAATGTTAATGCTACCGCCATATTGTTATTATTCTATTTGCTTTTTTACAATCTTCGTCTTTTCAAGATGTTTTTCCTTTAAAATAACATTATTCTAATCAATTCATCAATGAGCAGTAATAGAAAATACGAAAATCATCAAATTTTCTCGGCTGTGAGCAATGATAAACATAACATATAAGTATATTTTGTTTCCTAAATTAAAAATAATTAGTCAAATCAGCGTTTTCCGAAGGCGGACTTATTTTCTTCGATTTTCCGAAGCACATTTTGCATTAGATTTAATCTGTCACCTAAAAATAGACCACAATATGAGTTTCGATAATTTTAGTAATTCTTTCATTTTCCAATGATTAGGATATTTATGAGAATTTTTTCCCGATTCATTTTTAAACAATGTATGTATGTATCCTTTTTCATCTTGATTGATGCTTTATTTTTAGTGCGCTTAGCAAGCGTCAAAGACAAATGACACAAGTATTGGTACTAAATGGCTTTTATTGTACTTTTAATAAGGATTTCAAACGGTTCTCATGCATTCGTCATATAACCTTGTTGCAGCAAATCAATCTTGAAGTGCCTTGAATATATGCCCTTCAAAACCTTCTCCAGGGTGGGCCAACTAGACAGATTCTTAATGAGGTCTTAATGAGGTTTTCATTAACACAATTATCTCATCAAATCATGCTAGTTGCCCTATCCAAAATAGATCATCTAATAGGGATGATGCAAGGACAAGCTGGCAAAATTGAGGAAGATGTCCAGACGATTGTTGAATAAAACTAAAGCTACTTCAGATTAGGGTCAATACAAAAAGGCCCTAACTGAATACAACAGATAATTGATGCGAGCTACACGGAAGGATTGGAGACGGGTATGTGGAGACATCAATAACGCTTCAGCAGCTGCAAGGATGCGTAAAGTTCTTTCAGAAGACCATTAAAATTGTCTAGGCAGCCTAAAAAAAGGTAGCTTTACAGCTGACTTTTCTGAAACAGTAGAAGAGAGGGCTTGAATGTAAACCCTTCAAAAACTGTTATAGTACCTTTCACCAAAAGAACATGTTGGTATAGCTTACTCTAGATGGTGTTCAAATTAAGTTCGCGGAAGAGGCCAAGTATCTAGGTGTTACTTTCGACCGGAAACTAAATTGGAAGTCTCATCTAGATAAGGTTATCACTACACACTAAGATTTTGGTTCCGTGTTCGGTAAATTTTACCCAAATCAGAACAGCTGAATGTTCGCTAAAACTTTGACCTTCATTTTAAAGGCTATTGAATCTGAAAATCATTTTAAAACATGTTCAACCTTGTTTAAATGATCAAATCTTGTCATTTTAGTGGAGATTTAGTTTCAAAGTAGCTGAAAAGCAATGGAATTCAATTGCATAAATTTTACCGAACAGTGCAGCTATTCAGATTTCGGTAAAAATTACCGAAGTCGGCGATAATTTCTAAGTGTGTATGGCTACAAATGCGCTGTGGGACTGTAGTAAAGCTGTGCGGAAAACGTGGGGACTACGACCGAATATGGTACACTGGATATATTCGGCCATAGTTTGACCAAAAATTACCTGTGTGCTTCACATGAAGTAACCGCTCAAAAGAAGTTAGGAAAACTGCAAAGACTTGTGCTTGTATATCAATGACAAGGGGAAATGAAAAGTACACCGTCTGTTGCCTTGGATGCCTTTCTCAATATTTTGCCCTTGTATCAATTTGTTAAATTACAGGCAGAAAAAAGTGGGTGCAAAATAATATTTTAGATCGCAATCTGATTGGGCATTTGACTATCCTTAAGGATTTCAACTTAAATTCAGCTGTTAATACAGTGGAGGATTGGATAGTAACGAAGACAAACTATGATGTTCCCTTCAAAGTGGTCAATCAAGCCGCCATATATGCGAATCTGGTGGACCAGGATCTATTGTATTTTACACCAACGGGTCGAAAATGGGTGAAAATACTGGAGCTGGGGTCCATGGTACTGGAATCAGTAAAGTTGTATCAATGGCACATAGTCCCACAGTATTTCAAGCAGAAATTTAAGCTATCATTGAATGTGTGAATATCTGCCTGATAAGGAAATTCAGGTTTGCTAAGATCTGTATTTTTTGGGACAGCCAAGCAGCTCTTAATGCGCTTAAGTCATTTACATGCCGATCAAAGCTAGTGTGGGAATGCATTCTTTCTCTAAAACAATTGTCCGAAACGAACGAAGTTACATAATACTGGGTGCCCGGTCATTGTGGTATTGAAGGAAATGCAAATGCTGACAGTCTAGCAAGACAAGCTTCTGCATCGAGCTTCATCGTTCCGGGACCATTTTTTTGAAGTCCCTGTGTGCGCTCCGAGAAGTTTAGCGACTGCCGTTTGTCATTTTGTAAACGAAACAGCAGAACTGCTGTTCAATCAAAGAATGTCAATATTTGGAAAAGGGATATTAGAACCGTTTGAAATTTGGCAAAGCAATCCCAACAGGGTGTTAGACTTTTTTTTTTTTTAAATGGGTTGAACCTAGTTGGGAATGCATGCTATGTCAACTAATGTCCATTGGCGTAGCTAGAAAATTTGTCTGGAGGGGGCCTGTGGGGGGGGGGGGGTCCTGTTATTTTTTTTTATTTTGCTAAACTACGGTTAAATAAAAAGTCGCGAAAAATGCCTGTTCATTTTTTCTGTGTACAATAATATGGCATTGAGCCTTACTTTCATTTTAATGGTGAAACAATAAATTTAATTATATTTATTCCATAGCAACGATTCTGACCTCGATTGGGGGAGCCTTAGCCTTACTTAATTTGGACAAGTATCCTTTGTTCATGCTTTTTTGTAATGAAATCACATAGCGTCCGGATGTCATAAATTTAAGCATATCAAAATAAGAAAATGCTCATAGTTAGGTGTGAATTTTGTAACTAGTTTTATTTTTTTTTAGATTTTGAAAATTTTATCATCAGTGAAATCTCAGACATAGGAACCAAAATTAAATTCTAGGAGTTTGAATTTTAAACATGGTAAAGTGCACACGGAATAAATATCATTCTTTTAGGACGCCTGGCAAAAATTATGAAAAGTTAATAACTTCTCTTCTTTGAAATTTATGCCCGAAATTCAGCTGCTGGAGTGCTAATTCTTGACAATATAGCTAAATCACAGAGGCACGGGTATTTCCTATAGATAATGTACAAACATGGCCATACAATGTAGATTCATCATTCAAGATTCCATCAGTGGCAATTAGGTGGAAAACATTTGAATACCTTAATCCGGAAATAAATTGATCACTATTTAACGTAAATATGCTCCATCGTCCTGTAAGATTTCTTATAATACTGGATGTTTTGTTAATTTTTAGGACATTTTTGAAATCTTAAATTTGAAAATATCGATATGGGGGGAAATTGATCAATCCCTCAAATGGCTTCCCAGTGCTTTTTTTTAGAAATTGTTCTTATTAAATGTGGATTCACTGAATCCGATGCAGATGCTAAAGCCCTTGTTTGAAAAGTATTTTCAGCAGAAATTCAAAAAAAAATGTCTTAAATGCTCAGTTCCGCCTAAATGTAGGCAATTTCATTCAAATTCACTAGTAATTTTGATAAAACCCTGGATTTCTGGATATTTTAAACCTTCTACCGCAATTTGTTAAATAATTCGAATTCATTGACACTTAGTTTAGTAAAAAATGCTACTTGAATGGTAATGACATTAATCGTCTATATGGAGATCTTTTGAATATTTCCTGCTGTCTAAGAAGGATGTTTGAAAGAATATCCTATAACTTATGCAACGTTTCCTGAACATCTACTAAACTCCCTTAAGTTTTACTAAATATCCTTAACTTCTACGAAGTTCCCTGATTTTATTCCAAATTCCATATGTTGTTAATATATCTTAATTCTACGAAGATCTCTGAACATCTTTGTACTTCTGGAAGGCACCTATCATCTACACATATTCATGAACATCTGGAAAGTTCCTTGCAAATTAACGAAGTTTCTAAAACCTCCAACAAGTTCATGCAGCTTTTTCGAATTAAGATCTCGGACAAACTGTCTTCTTAAGAATCTTCTACAAAATTCCCTGAACTTTTTCAAAATTCCTTACATTTATACGAAGTTTAACGCAAAATGCTTCGAAATTCGCAAAACTTCTACAAAGTTTGCTGTACTTTTACGTTTCTCGTTGATTTTCCGCGAAGTTCCACGAACGAAATTTCTTGAATTTGTACGTAATCTTCAAAACTATTCCAAATCCATGGGGCTTCAAAAAAGTGCCCTGAAATTGTACAGAGGTTCCCGATCGATCAATAATGAGGTTCCCTGAAATAAAATAATGTTTCCTTAACTTCTAAGAAGGTTCTCAAATTTAAATAAAGTTTCCACTTCTACGCAGTTTGCAGAACTTTCCCAAGTTCCTTGATTCTACGAATTTTTCTGTAGAATTCCCAGATTTTCTAATAAGTTTCCTCAATTTCTACGATGTTCCCTGAACTTCTTAGAAGTAATTGAAGTTTTACGAAGTTCCCAAAAGTTAAATTAAAATCCCTGGGCTCATGGCCAGTTAGTAGAGCTTGAATACGTCTTATTATGTCATCAATTATATATCGATATAAGATGATTTCTCAAAATTCCCTGGCACCAGCTTTGGCAAAATACCGGCGAATAAAAAAAACACTAAAAGTTCTGAGGGAGCCTCTCTTGGCACCCCCATTAGGTACGTCAATGCTAATGTCTATCACACCTTACTTGTGAAATATGATTCAAACAACAACGCAGTTGTAAAAAGTACTGAACTTCACAGGGCACGGAGCATAAAATTTGATCAAACTATCCACAGTTCTATTTGTCCAACGCCCTCAACTGGGTTAAAGGTAGGGGATAATACACAAACGCGTAGCCTTGATAAAATGAATTTATAATAATAATGCACCGTCATTGATGTTATAGTGATTTTTATTATGTGCTGTGTTCATCTGTTCTTGTGGATTGACATCAAAATAATTGAAAACATGTTTTCTCTTTTTCCAATGTTTCGGTCCTGTAAAATGAATTCTTGAACAAGGTCCAATAACAGAATGGTGTTAAGTGTTTTCACAAATTAAGACTGCAGAGACAAATCGGAGGAATATAACCCACATACTGTTGAATCACCAAATAATTCAACTGATATAATATTATTACGGATACAAGGCTTTTTTAAGGTAGAACGTATGAGCTATTACAATCACCAACCGACACACAGCAGATTGCGACTTTCGTCTAATAAAACAAAACTGCACTTTTCCTATCGCCGTCGGTGGGGTTATCAGTGCTGAACCAATCCCGGACAGCGTACCCTTCTTGTGCCAACACCGAGAATTAACAAGTCAATAAAAAAAAAACTTTAGGATGACACCTTTTGACCCGGTTATGTGCAGCTCCAGTGATAACGAGCGTGACAGTGATTAACCCGTTGCTCAAATTTGTTCAACGACTTCCGTCCCGGCTGATAAGACCATTTTTGCGCACATAATTTCGCATGTTTGTCCCCGCAAATTAAAAGCGATTTCAAATTAATTTCTGTCAGAATTTGAAAGCCCTCCTTCTGCAACCTGCTGCGAAAACTTTTCGCCATCACAATGAGAGAAAAAAAATAACAATAAAATACCAAATAGATCACCCCATGCGGACAATTTATGGCCATTACTGCGGACGGCATGCGGTCGGTCGGCCTCACGCGCCGGCTACTGAGTAAAGCTGTTAAAATGCCATCAAGCGGTCGGCCACCACCGAAATGTGCAGCCAGACCTAACGATCCATGAAAGTTTTCACTTTCACACAGCAAAGGTTTTCCGATCCTCGTTACCCTCTGGGTATGTGCGTGAGCTCACTCAAGCCGTCCGGGTTGCATTGTAGTTTGGATCCTAACCAGTAACTGGTAGGAGAGTAGAGAAAATTGTGTTTCTGTTCGGAAGTTTTCCCATTGCTCTTTACTTAACTTTTTTTTTCAGCAATTCCACGTCCCACTGCTCCAGTGCTGCTGTCGGTGGGTGGAAAGTGAAACTTGAGTCTCACTAAAAACTATTGCGGTTGAGAAGCTTTGCTATTTTTAAACCGATAAGCAAACTTTTAATAAGCATTGCTGCACTTTTTCCTCTTCCATTTTAGGTGTTCGGATGATGATTGGAATTGAATTTCTACTATTTTGTTTGGTACGAGGTTTAGATGAGTCCTCTTTAAGTGGACATTTCAACTGCTATTTAAATATATTTTAAGAAAGTTTTTACATTTTACGGTCCATTTCACATCGTTAAGGTTACATTGCAAATTTTAAGAGAAATTAATTTTGAATCAATTTCACATTATAAATCAATGGTATTTTACGTCTTCGTCAATTCCTTTACTTATCATCGTCAAAGAGTAAACGAGGTCCTAGAACGTTGAGTACTCGATTTTGTCCAAATGATGCCCTAAGAATTATGCATTTTCATGCAAGAAACGAGCCCACGATTTACACCCCCTGACAATAGTAGGTAATACCTAAAGTTGACGAAGCCGTAATTAACCCAAAATAATAGGAAGCATACTCAACAAAAGGGTAGCAATTTAAAATTTGTATGTTTTGTGGGAGCTGATATTTATGCTTTTGAAGTTTCACGCTTAGGCTTCCTTAGAGTATCACCTTAAAAAGCTCGTTTTATGGCCGTTTTTAAAATTAGGGTGGTTCTCAAATTATTGATATAGGTAATATAACTTACATATTTTTCAAAGTAAAGACGTATGTTCTTCAGCAAAGTTGTAGTTGAGATGATTTCAAGTTACTTTGATTAAGAAACATTTGTTCAATCTCTTAACGTTCCCATTTTTCAAATTACTTTAAAATATAAAAAAACACCCAAAGTCAAATCAGAAAAAAATGCTTTAAAATGATATAACTTTTCTAAGGCAAAGTAGCTTAAAATCATCTCAGCCTCATTTTGGCTGAAGATCATGTGTCATTATTTTCAAAAACTAAAAAGTTAGTCTTTTTTCATATCAACCATTTGAGGACCTCCCTTATTACAAAAATCGCCAAAAGAAGAAACTGTTTTAAGCTGAACAAGTTCACACAAATTCTCTAAACACTTTTTTGTCTTGCTTAAATATCATCTTGTACTTCTGTAAATGGTAGTAATTCGTAAATCATGAGAGATATAAATTTACTTTTCTCGACAAAAATATGTATTTCAACAAGCTCTAAAAATCATTTGAAGATGATTTTCATGGAAAAAGAAAAGAAAAAGGTAGAGCTAAAAAACCGAATTTTTCAGGAAAACCCTAGGTCTATTCAAAAAAATTGCTCCAAAATGAGAACAGTACGAGAATTTAAAAATGTTTCTTCAGTGAAGTAGCTTGAAATCATCTAAGCATGCGTTTTTACTTTCAAAAATGAAAAAAAAAATAGTTTTTCTTTAACAATATCTAACTTGAGGACCACCCTAATTTAAAAAACGGCTAAAGGAAAGCACATTTCAAGCTGAAAATGTTTGCATAAGACCCTACACCTGTAAAACTTAAGATAAATTCATTAGGATTTTTGTCTAACGAAATTCTTATCCTGGATCGGGCCTGCATGGCCAATGAGAACAACTTAACATTGAGTCAAATTTGACTAACAATGGCGTTCAGTTGAATCATAAAATTTTCATAGATTTTCCAGAAAAAAAAAAACTTTTGGAATATGAGGAAAATCTAGGGATATTTCACTCAGTATATTAGTATGCTCTTAGACTGAGTCAAATTTTCGTTCATTTAATTCATCTTCATGCAGTTTTTCCTGGAAAAGTGAGGAAAATTTTAATGCTACAGTTATTTAACACAGCAAAACATAATATTGATATCACATCAGAGGGGATGCACTTCAATCGTATCGAAAATATGGTGTAATATTACTTGCCAAAAAAGAGAAAATTATCATTAATATAGTGCATGAACTGACATTACGCTGCTTTCACTGCATTTGTTTATTTTTGTGGGAATAAAAATTACATGAGATTTTCGACATGATTGAAGTGCATCCTCTTGGATGTAATATTAAAATTAATTTTTTGCTGTGAAGGTTGCTTTCATGGCATTGGCCACATCTTGCTGGACCTCATTAATGAATCATTGCTAACTGGACACGTGCCACTGGTGTGGAAGGAATCCTATGTTGTTCCTATTCAAAAAGTTGCTGGAACTATTAAAACCAAAGAGTATCATCATATATGTTGCATACATTTGAGAAAATTTTAGATGACCTACTGTTGGAGTATATAAATAGTAATAGTTTGTTGATACCGGAACAATCGGGATATCAGAAAGGTTATTATTGTGAAACCACGTTGAATTTGGTATCAGCGAAGTGGAAAGATGACTTGAAGCGTAAAGATTCGATTGATGCTGTTTTTTTGGATCTAAAACGCGCTTTTAAAACAATTACGACAAATCAAGCGCTTTGGAATTACGAGTACTGTATATAGATGGTTCGAAAGCTATTTGTGTGACTGAATTCAACGGACTTTTTTTAATGATTCTGTTTCCAGTCCCGTGGGGAATAACCTTGGAGTGCGCCAGGGAAATGTATTAGAGCCGCTTTTATTTATTTTGTATTTATTACGGCATTGGACGTGCTTTACAATTTTGCGACATTAATCTTTTGGCAGATGATACTGTGTTATTCAAGGATTTAGATGCTGCCAAAGATTTGCATTCTCTAGGTAGATGGTTGAAGTATAAGCAATTGAGATTGAATGAGAATGAAAAAAATGAGAACGTCTTTGTAGTAATTGATGATGAGGCTATTGATCGCGTTCGGGGGATTAAATATTTTTGCGTGTTTATTTATGAGAAACTTAAGATCAACTCTCACATTGACAATGTCATCAATAAAATTGCCAGGAAGTATGGCATTCTATGTCGGTTGAAAAACGATTTAACTATTACCACATGTCGGTACTGTAAAGCCTTGAAGGCCTGGAACAATTCTGATGGAGCTCTTATCTATGTACTGTAAAGTTTTGAAGGCCTTGAACAATTCTGATGGAGCTCCTATCTTGAAGTTACCCCAAAATACCCATGAAGAATTCTCTTTGAACCGACCCACAGTGTCCCCAGAGTTCTATGTGAAGTTTTCAAAGAATAATCTCCAAAACTCACTACGTTTTAATTATCAAATTCTATACCAGCTCTTCACAACTCAATTATATTTTTCTCAAAAAACCGCCGAATTGCCTGCATATAATATTCATTATTTTCTTAGCTGAATTGTAATGGAATTTTAATTAAAATTCAGCTAATAATTCATCTGAAAATTGTACTCATAATGCCTTATTTGTTTTTCTAAAATTTCCTTGGAAAGCTCCTAGATGTTCAGTTCAGTGATGCTTTCCTTTGAATTTTCTTCTATTTTTCTTTGTAAATTTGGCATTAACTCTCCACAGAATTGGAGCCTATACATATCTAAGGAACTATTTTCCGATACATTATTAGTAGAATTTATTCTGATTTTTTTTATCAGGATGCCATTGGAGTTTGTGTAAGAATTGTCTTGTAATTGTTGTTAGAATTACTCACTAACCAAACAATCATTGAGAGCTGTTTGTTGGGAATACATACTTCTCGGAATTTCTTTGGAACTGTCATCACAATCATTTCTCAAATCCCCTTTAAATTCTGCTCAGAATTCGATTTAAATATCAAAATTTTTCTTAATTTTCCTCAGAATCCTCATGAATTTACCCTTACAAGTTCTGACCAAGCATGCAGTAGTTCATTACAGCTAAAATGCTATTATTCGGAACTATGAAAGTATGAGATATTATAACCATATTTTTTATTTGTAAGATGCAGGAAGAGGAGGTAAAGTTTATGTATGACACATAAAACCTATCAATTAAGCTTCCAGAGTGTCACAATTAGCGATAAGCTATAACGATGAGGGCTCACTCATCGCGATTGTTCCTTACAGCTAAAATCACTCATTGTGACCCTTTGAAAGCAAAATTGACAGGTTTTATGTGTCATACACATACATTACCTCCTCTTCTTGTATCTAACATATAAAAATTATTATTATAAGATCTCATAGTTTGATAATTTCTAAAACTAGTAGCTGTAATGTAATGAGCATTTTCAAGCTTAGTATTGAGCCTTGAAATTATACTCATAACTACCATTACTACGCCCTAGGAAATCCGTTCAGCATTCCTTAAATAATCTCTCCTTGGAATGCTGTCAAGAAAGTTATAATCTCCATAGAATTCCCTTGGAGCTATCTTCAGATTCAGATTGTTTTGGAATTATCACAATTCTCATGGAGTGGAGGCGAACCAGCCCCAGGCTGAAAGCCTCCATAATAAAGATAAATTAATTAATTAATTCTCATGGAATTTATACTAGAATACCTTCGGAGTTCTTGTTATATTTTTTAGGAAATTGCGGACAGAACTTCTTTCGTATTTTCATTAAAAATATGTTTTAATTATCCTCAGAGTTCCCGTTCAGTTATTATGAGAGCTCCTTTGAAACTTCCCCAAGAATACCTTTTGTACTTTTCCTGGACTGTACAATCTCTATGAAAATCTCCTCAATAGCACATGTAGTTCTACTCATAAGTCCCTTGGAATTGATGTTACAATTTACCTGAAGTTCTTTTCAGTTAGTCCATGGAATTTTTTCATAATTTAGAGAGAAAATCGTTGCAAAAAAGCATTCTAGGAGAAATTGATATAATGTCGACTTAAATGCCCCTAATTTGGACCCATACATAAATTCAGCAATCGACTAAATGTTCAATAGCGTCCAAAAATATCCATTAGAGCAGTCAGAAAAAAACTTCCGGGAAAGTTAAAAGAAGCTGACTGACTCCCGACATCCAAGACGGAAGAATTGTCCGGTGCAAGTTGAAAAAAAAGCTTTCAGAAAAAGTTTAGCGAAACTTCCAGAAGAAGTCGGAAGGAGCTTTCAATCTAAATCGTTAGAATTGACCAATGTCAGTCAGAAGAAACTTCAAGATCAAGTCTAGACAAATTGGAATCAACTTCCAGAAAAGATGCAGGACTCTTTCGATGGAAGTCGTAAAAAACACCCTAATAAAACTGGAACAGGCCTACGCGGAAAGATAGACGACAGTTAAGGTAACCATTCCAAGAAAACTAGAATAAATTTTCAGGCGTGACCTTAAGATTCTTTTAGGGGAAAATAAACTATCAGGATAATTTGGAAGAATCTTCCGCAGAAGGTTAGAAAAAACTTCTGAGCGATGTCTGAAGAATCTTTCAAAGGAAATCAGAAGAAACTTTCAGAGGGACCTGGAAGAAACTCCTGAAAAAAAAAGTATGGAGAAGTCGGACGACACGTCCTGGAGTAGTTGGATTTAACATCTGGAACAAGTTTACTTCCAGAGAAGTCAGACGAAACTTTTGGGGGAAGTTCAAAAAATCTTCCCGGGTAAATCAAAATATTAAAATTAAATTGATATATTTATTTAATAGGGTAAATTATGGCTTCGGCACCCATTGACTGTTTTCGGCAACCGAAATAGAATCGTTTATTTCACTGTATTTTCCCGTCAAAACTCTTCGCTGAATGTATTAAGCCGATTCCTTATCTTTTCAGCTTCAATCTGATTACATTTTTACGGCTGTGAATTCCTGTTATACCATATTTTTCTTTAAATGAAATATACATACTACAAAATACGGCTGATTTCGAGTTGCCGATAATAGAACAGCTGGTTAACACACAGTTCAAATGCAAAGGGTGCCGAAGAAAAAGAGACTGCCGACAATAGTCACTCTCACCTGAGAAGTTTGGAGCGTTGTAAAAACATGTTCAACCCGTTTTGATCAATTCTGTCGATTGGAATTGGTAGAACAGCAAGCAGCAGATAAATGTCAACAAACAAACCTGTCATGTATGTGTGTGACGCTGAGAAATCGCTAATAGAAGTTCGGACGCTGCTTAGATTGACGAGAATACGTAAATTCCCCTACTTAAGGGAATGTAGTTGTACAGAAGCTCAGCATTGATTTTCCTTCGGCTAAAATCATCCCATGGGGTGCTGTTATAATGAAAGAAATACTAAAAATTTGATTTCCAAAATCTCCACGATTTAAAAGAAAACACTTAGTTGAAGATGCTTATTTCAAATAACAGACTAAAGTGGTAATTTTTATACGATAGATGAGGAGGAAATGAAAGTATAGAATTGATAGTTCCGTTAGAGTACGGCAGTGTGAAAATTGTATATAGAGAGTAGACAGCGAGCTAGGACAGCTTTTTTAAGGAAGGTACAAATCGGTTTTATCATTGCTCTTTACCAAACTTCCCCTTTGGATAGGGATGGTAAGGGGTGCCTCCCCCCCCCCCCCCTGCCACCATTGGCAAAAAGAGATGATCGCCAACCACTCAAGTACCAACGATGTGTTTGAAACAGTTCTACCGATTTTTACCGCACTCCAGTTGTTATTTGAAGGAAGGCATCCAGTCGTAGGTTTGGAAATTGCAGCTATTGTGAGGGGGACACCCCTCACCATCCCTCTCTAAAGGGGAAGTTTGGAAAAGAGAGATGATAAAACCGATTTGTACCTTCCTTAAAAAAGCTGTCCTAGCTCGCTGTCTACTCTCTATATGCAATTTTCACACTGCCGTACTCTAAACGGCACTATCAATTCTATACTTTAATCTCACCCTCATCTATCGTATAAAAATTACCACGTTAGTCTGTTATTTGAAATTAGCATCTTCAAGCATGAAAATCGTTGACTTCACGCAGAAGTAATACCAAACATATATTCAAAGTAGAAAACACTGTCCCCTGCATTTTGATACTTCATAAGATTGTTAAGGGGAATCCTGATATCGAAAATAATTCTGGAGATATTTTGAAATAATCCTAAGGAAATTCATGAGAGATCAACTGTTCAGCAGGCAACATTAGTGTTTCTGGCGCGTATACTGCACAATACAGTGTTGCCAAAAAACAGCTGCTTAATCATGCTATAAGAGTATCAATCTCTTAAACAACTAATCACTATTTTAATTGACGTTTGACCTAAAAACTATATTTTGCAAAGTAGTAGTTTCCCAAATGAATAACTATAGAACTTTTTAACAGTGTAATATGGAGAAAGACTAGAAGAATAAGAAGTGTTGATTTCCCATAGTAATTTTCATATAAACTTCAAATCGTTTCTGCCAGGTCAGTTTCTTACCAAATAAATTCAAATTTTGAGACTAACCAGGGCCCGATTTGGAACGGTTTGAGCACTGTGGATCGAAAATGCCAAATTTTGCATCAGCCTAGTGGCCACCCTGTATGAATATTCAGTTCGGAGAAAAAAAATCAAGCCCATCATGCCATTATGTTCATTATTCAAGTAATCAATTCTTCTCATCTGTACAAACATAATAGGTTCGGATGTGTGAATGAAATACCAATTTGCTGAATAAATTTGTTTCGCTTGTGATGGCTACCGATTCACTAAGTGATGAATGAACAACCAACGAAACATTATGCTGATGATAGTTTTCCTCTCGTTTTTTTTTCTCTCTCTCTCTCTGAAATCCCTTCCTCTTAGCATAACAAACGAAAAAAAAAAAAATCTAAAAACACTCACCATGCCTTCACCCGGATCAGCACCTCTCCAGCCTGCGGGGCCGGTTCTGGCTTCTTCAGGATCTTGACGTTCTTGAATCCACCGAAACCGGTCAGCACGACGGCACGCATCTCTTTCGGCGGTGGAACGTCCTCCTTGGGTTCGGATTTGGCTTTGTCGTCGGCCGTCGTTCCATTGGTTTCCTCGGTGGATTTCTGTTCCGCTGCGGCTGGCTGATCTTCGGCGTGTCCGTTGGTGGTGACTGCCACCTCCGCCGGTGCCGCATTTTCATTCGTGGGCGAGGGGGTCTTAACCTCGGCGACAACTGCTGGAGCTTCGGTAGTTTCGGTCATTTTGATTGGGTTCGTGGAAACGTTTGTCTTTCAAACGCAGCGAAGAAACGTTTCTGGCGGCGTGGGTGCTGGAATTGCTCCTCTGGTGATTTCAGCGGAGTTCTGCGTTTGCTCGGGAACCGGTGAAGCTCCTATAGCTGTGTCAAGGTAAGAAAGGGAAAAGTGTGAAGAAGAAAATTAATTAGAGCCTATTAATCAACATCAAACGGAAGTGTCTGGCACGGCAGCGCGGAGGGTTCGACAGTGAAGGGAAGTTTAAAGGTAGATGAGGAAGGTCTACGAAGACTGAAGGCGATGTAAATATTTATAAACATGACTACAGGCTGCTACTAGAGAGAGTGGCAGAGATTTTTTTTTCTCAAATGAGGTGCACTTTGAACATTGTTCGGCTGATAATTGTTGTTTGCTTTTTATGCTTCTTTAGATTGTGTTATGAGCCGACGGAGCGATGTGTCAAGCTATTTGCTCATGAATATTTTGAACACAAAAAAAAACCACAACTCATCACTCATTTTAGGAGGAATTTTTCATCGTCAATATCCAATGTAAGGTATCATAATTTTGATTATTTTCAAAGACGTCGTGTATTCTTCGTCCGTCTCCTGTTTTTCGTTTTCCTTGATTGATGGTCAAAGTGTTGTCAAAACAGAGATTTTCATTTAAGTCGGTAGTATATCACTTATAATTCTACAAGTAAAGCAAATTAAATTTGTCTTTTTCTCGGCTGGCTTTTGCTACTCGAAGCACATTAATAATGTATTGTATCTTAATAAGGGTTTTGATAATTTCAGTGCTTAAAAAACATATCGAAAGAAACCCAATTAACAAAGGTCATTTAAGTTTTTCGAAAGCATCCCGGCTGGAAAAGGTCGTCGCAAATTGTCAATCCAATAAATCACGTTGGATTGGTCTTCTGTGGTATTATTTTAGAAAACATCGTTCCAAGAATCTAACGCCAGAGAAAGCCAGACAAGGAACACTTTTCAGGTAGTTTGAAACGATTCGCCTAGCTGGCGTCGTCACCAACGTAACTGACCACACTTTTTCCGAGAACTGCCGTCGAAACCCATTAACATGTAACGCCCGTTTCCCTTTCTTGACTAGATCGAATGGACAAAAAAAAACGCCGAGTACCCCAATCAAAACTTTCTTCTTGGGGTCGGAACCAGCATAAAACCCTATGGCAGCTATAACCAACCATTACTGGTCGACCGACCAGTGTGGATCAATAAATCCAATTAAATCGATACGGATCTCCTACACACTCTCTGTCTGCCTGTCTGCCAGTCAAGGGTGTGCGCTTGGCTGCCGGAGAAAGGGGTTCGGTTTATTCCAAGACTCTACGCGCCAGTTGGCCGGCTGGGGGTCGGCCAGAAACACGCGAACAAACAAATTTGCTGTCTCGGTTTAGGGATGATAAATTATTACTTAGTCAGCCACACAATCCCTCCAGGGAATGTCACAGCACTCAGCGCGCGCAAATGGAATGCGAAATGTTTTGCACACATGAACTCATCTGATCTACTTTACGGACGACGACGCCTCATTGAGTCGGTGCAATTTGCTATCAAATAATTTTTGCCACTTTTTATCATCCTGACATAAATATTGCACTCTTAAATCAAACATGCATCATGAGGCCTAACCACAAACACTTCCATTCTGTGCTCCATTTTGCGCTGCTTGCACCAGCAGCAGCAGCAGCACCATCGTCATCCAAGAGCCATTATAAATTATCTCTCATTTCATCCTCAAGGTTTTTTTTTTCTGTCTTCATCTCGGAGTACATACATGGTTGCACCAGTGCATTCCGGTTGTTCCTCTCTGCTGATGTTGCTCCTGCACCAGAGATGGTGCAAATGACGATCATCCAGCCAGCAGTAACCGGGCAATGAGAAAGAAGCGAGAATGAAGGACGCGCGATGGTTAAGGGTTAAGAAACCATACCAAAGACTTATAACAGAGTCACACACAGCAGCATTCATCATCATTCTTCCCTGGGCGAATACATCATCATAACTATGGCACTATATGTGTGGTTGACTCAAACAACGATGCAGTTATGGACAGAAATGCGGCAGTTCTTGAAGATTCAGTACGTATCTCGCTATTGGATCGAAGATATCGTTATAGGATGGAGCATTAGAATTGATTGAAAGATGGCAGTATGCCATTCATATGCAATATGCATAAAGTAGAAAACTCTCAAGCCTGGAGAAATGTAGCCATGAAAAAATAGCGTAGGTTTACATTACGAGGACTTAAAGGTTGAACACGAAAAAATCCGGACACATTAAAAACGCTGCCAAGGCTAAAAGCATTTTTTGAGTAATTTTTTTCAAAATTTCACTGAATCAATCTAAGAGTGTATAGAATCACAGTAGGCATTGGTTGTCAGGATAAGTTCATTTGTTTACATCTTGGCTTCACCGGAGCAAGCACACGCGATTCGATCCTGCACGCTCGAAACGAAAATCCCGGTCTATCCGCTCCTGGCAGATTTTGATCAAATTCCTGGGTAGGAATTTTATACCTCCTTTGAACGGAAGAATGTAAAATCAAAAAGAAGCTGAAATTCCCAAAAAAGCTCCTCATCTGGCAAGCAATCTGCAGTTGTGGGCTGAAAAGCGGAACTTTCGTTACTTCTGGTACCATGAACCAACAAATTTACCAGGAGTGCTACGGAAGAGTTTACTACCTTTTCCTTTCTTTGCAGCATAAGGTGAAAATGGCGTCACAGTGGTGATGGAGATGTTATGTGTCAGCGAAATCACGTGATATAGCATCAAAACAGCAAGTGGATTCGCTTTACGTTGATTTTGCGACCGCACAACCTCATCATTAGCAAGATGAAACACATAGGATTTCCAACCTGGATCACGGAATGGCTCAACTCGTACCTGCCTGACCGAAATGCTTTCGTCGTGGTGAATACCGTACGCTCCAGGATCTTTGACACTCCATCTGACGTACCACAAGGCAGTGTTCTCGGTCCTCTTATTTGTATTATCTATGTGAATGACTTGTGTGAGCTGCTCTCATCGTCCAAACTGTCTTATGCTGATGACCAAAAATTTCCTCGTGTAATTGTTTCTCCTGCCGACTGTGTTGCAGTACAAGAAGATATAAATCGTTTGCTAGTCTGGTGCGGCGACAACGGCATGCGAGTCAACAGCAAAAAATGCAAAGTAATATCCTTCACCCGCTGCAATAGCGTTACTCTTCATCCATTCTGCATGGGACCGGATTCCCTAGAACGTGTAAAAACAATCTGCGATCTAGGTGTTACGATCGATTCCAGGTTAACGTTTTGTAAACACATAAGCATCATAACTGCCAAAGCATTCACTGTGCTTGGTTTCATTCGTCGTCATGCTTCTGGTTTCACCGATGTGTATTGCCTCTAGACACTATTCTGCTCGCTGAATCGTAGTATCTTAGAATATGCTTCCCCAGTGTGGTTTCCATTTTACACTACGCATACACTTACGATTGAACGAATTCAGAAAAGTTTCATGAGATTTGCTTTACGTCAGCTCCCATGGAATGATCCAGTAATTCTTCCTAGCTATCCAAACCGATGGAAGCTGATTGATTTGGAATCTCTCTCAGCAAGGCGTATCAACTGACTGTTCATATTGGACCTAATTACCGGCAATGTGGACTGTCCCAAAGTGCTGTAACGGATTCCATGGAATATTCCTCCTCGCAGATTTCGTAACTCCCCGTTTTTTCCCTCTGTTTGGGAAAAAATACCACTGTGACCAGTAAATTGATCTATTGTAGATCGCGTGTTCTTGGTTTAGTGCATGTCGGATTACTCCATCACTATTGAGAAACGATGAAGTATTCGGTTTTGATACAGTTGTCATTCTTACCTTCATCGCAAGGAATCGATTCTAATTGAAAGGTCCCGCTATTACTACCCTTCGGAGTATTGGAACACCCTCCAAAGACGCGCCCTTTTGTCAGTCAAAATTGGATTCCTTAGCAAAAAAAAAGCGATGACACCGATAATTACCATGTATCAGAACTCTAGTCTTAACCACTTTAAACTAGGGAACAACGAATAGAAGATTATGAATCACATAAGTAAAGACTAAGTAATTCAATTTTTCCTTGTTTGAAGATCATCCTCGATTCAGGCAACCCGAGGACTTATCTCTATCAACAAAACATAAAAAGTAACAAGGACTAAGGTGTGTTGCTTTGATTACTGAAAAATCCTGTTCCTCTAGATTGTATCGGTGGTAGATCTTACATCCCGTAACGTACCACAAAAAGGTGATCTACCCACGTTACGGCCCAAGTAACATTTTAAGTTTTATGAAATACTACAAAGCAACTATAAAACAACATTCATAAAACCCTGGTCAAGGCTATCTTGTCATTAATGCATCCACCAAAACCTCATTAAGACTAGAATATGTCTAGTTGGCCCACCCTGAAGAAGGTTCTGAAGGGTGTATTCTCGAAGCTCTTCAAGATTGATTTACTGCAAAAGGTTGTATGACGAACGCATTGAGAACCGTTTGAAAACTACAACAAAAGCTATTTAGCAACAATAAAAACCCTTTCCGAGCCATTTCCCCTAGCCGCTTACTAAATCCACTAGGAAAGCATCAATCAAGATAGAAAAGGATTTATGAATCCGATCTTATCAAAATAATTAAAATAAAAACTGATGGTATAAAAATTGTGTTGAATCTCCAAATTTATTACAATAGTTCTCATTATGTGGCCTAGTTTTAAGTGCCTTATTAAATGTCATGTGAAGTGTACATGAAAACATCGAAAAAAAATAGGTCCGCTCTCGTAAAACGTCGATTTGACTAATTATTTTACATTGAATCAAATAAATTATTTTTCAGATCGAGCTAGGCCGAGATTATTTTTTTATGATTTTCGCATTTAAATGTTTGCTCATTGCTAAATTTACCAAAATATAGTTATATCCAAGGAAATATAGATAGAAAATCGAAAATTGTAAACAAAAAAGCAAACTAATTGCAACATGGCGGTGGCATAAAAGTTGATTTTCATGGGTCATTTGTGAAAAAGTTGTTTTGCTTTTAAGAAATCCATAAAAAAATCCTTAGGTTGTAAAATGGCTTTTATGAAGAAAACTTGCAGGCTGAATTGTATTTATCTAAAGCCATTTTGCTTGATCTTAACCCGTTCAGATTTATGGCAGCATTTATGGAGGTAAAGTTGCCTGCAAAAGTTAAACGTCAAAGTTTGTTTATCTTTCGATAGTTGCGCTGTTAGATTCAGCGTTCTTCCAGGAGATTATCTCCCGATGGCTTGGAAGCAGTTACTAAGAAAGTATTCACAACATTTCGCATTTCGCACAGCTGTAACCTCGATAATTTCCGAAAAGATTCCCTTCTTCCGGATGGTTCTGGAAGTGCACCATCAAACGATGCAGAAATGTACAGTTGAATTAATTTTTTCCAAGTGATGACCCTTTCACCGAATAAAATCGCAGCTATGGATCGGAAACCAACTAGTGTCCGCTAACTGACAGTTTCAGTGGTTTGCTGTCGGTACTGACACAAGTTATTCCGATCTTCATCTATTCGCAAGGTCTGGAGAAGGCTGGTCTGTTTTCAGGCTGTTTTGACAATGTTTTATGAATTTGAGGACCACGCTCTCCTCTCTCTTCTCCACCAGATGCTTAGTCGTTGATTGTACCCGTTCCACCGGACGTGCTGGTTCTGAAATCGACCTACCTTCGGTCGTTAGCATCGCTTGAATTTTTCTTCCAACTTCGTTTATCCTTCGATATATCCTTGTCATAAATTTGGTTTTTATTCACTGTGAGGATCCATCCTTAAAATTCAATTTGTAAACAGAGGAGATTTTATGATACACTTATAAAAGCCTAAAAGGCAACAATATATGCAATTTGCTCTCATTTAAAACTTAATGGTTTTATGATTGCTTTTATAATGATAGAACAGGTTTATAGAGTATTTTATCAAGACATTAATAAAAAATTGCTAATGAAGTTTATGATTGATTTATAGAACAGTTTTATGGTGGGATTGAGAACAACTTTAAATTTAATTTTAAAACAAGACAGTTTTTGACTTCTCGACAGACTGTAAAAGGTTTTTAAAACAGCGAAAAGGTGAACTACTTAGCAGGAACGTGTTACACTGCGAAATACTGTATTTAAACTAAATGGATCATTCATTGCCATTATAAAACCATCATAAATCAGAGTGGATGCCAAATGATTGCAGAATTGTTACTTGGGGGGGCACTACCCATTTCTGTCAATTCCATTCCACAGAACTAATTTTGGAATCAATAACTGTTTTAATTCCTGTTTGCGTTCCTTTCATGATGTCTGTAACGAATTTGATTTTACTTTGTCCAAATATGTGTTTAGTAATAGAATAAGATGTCTAGATTAAACAAGTTTTAAATAATCAGTCTGTACGACGTAGTCGAAGACGGTGTGAAATAAATAAATAAATAAATCAAGGAGATGAATCCGGCCAATAATCTGGAACTAAGGCCAATTGAGGAATACTGGTCAATTGTGAAGCACATACTGAAGAATAATGGGTGTAGCTGCAATTGATCCATAATATGATGGGCCGTGTACGAATAAAAGTTTTAACAATAGCCTATGGTAAGAAAGAAGACTGAAACAATGGTCTTACAATAAGCATAATACCTACTAAGGTTTGTTCGCGATAAAATCTGGACACTCCTAAACACATACATCTCCTGAAATATATCATCGACGAGTGAAATATTTCGCAAAGTGGCGAACGTATGTCTGTTCTTTCTGAAAATACAACCTTTGTTTACATTAGAAGAGCTTAGTCAAAAAAGGCGTCAAAATAAGAGTCAGTGAAAAGCAATTGTGTGCGCCCGCAATGGAAATCTAGATCTCTCGATCAGAAAACTTGCCAAAAAAGCTTGGGTTTTCTGCAAGTACTGTTCACAAGTGTTCAGGTATTTCTGTCAATGGTTCTCCAATAAATTATAAGCATATTTACAATAACATTTTCATTTTAAAATCATTTAACAAAAATCTATTCACATGGAAAGTCATAATTGGTACAACAACACGGTTTGGTTGGTATTGTTGTACCAATTATGAATTTGTGGTAGTTTTCGCAGAAGTTCATTCTCTCGTCACTAACTACGTAAGAATATTGAAGTTCCACGTGCCTCCACTGTTGATCTACCGACCCGACCCGAAGCATCAACATTCGATCGTGGAATATTCCAAAGGCGTTCATCCTAACGGGTGCAACGTTCAAAGAATCCCGAGAAGTCCACTGGATAGTTGGAACTGCAGTCTATCTGGAATTGATTATGGCAGAACACCTGCAGAACTGCAGGAATTTCAGAAGATTCAAGGTTCTTCAAGACGGTATCGTTGTACACTGTTCTTCGAGCATGAATTGTGCACTATATCGCTGTAAGAATCAACTGGCAAGTAACATTTCCAAAGGACGGCAACGAGAGATTCGAGTCACAACATCACTGCTCACAGCGAAATCTATGGTAGCTCCTCTATAAGACCTACATGCTATTCCAAAACTACCCAAATTTGGGTAGAATCCACCCAAACCGGTCAAAACTGAACCTACCCAAAAATGGGTAAACTATGCGGAAACAAACCTCCATTCCACGGAATTGCAATCTTCACTCACTGGTGATTACGTGTTCGAGAAGCGCCCAGAGTATCTAGATAACCCATACTTTTGGACTGACGTCAAATGATGGAGCGATTTTCCTCTCTCTCTCTATTTTGCTGGAAAATTTTGCGAAATAATGTGAAATACTACATTTATACCACCAGATAACTTTTTGTTCATGTTCAGTATATATATATGTAATGTTTTTTCACTATTTTGAAAGAGTAATAGAACTTACTTCCAAAAAGCACGGTGAATGAAGCACCTACGGTGAGGTGAACCGGTCAAAAATTGCCAATGGAAAGTGTGTTGCAGTAATCTTGATTACCGTGAAAGCATTAATATCGTATTCAGCATACGAATCCGTAAGTGAATAGTCATGCATGCATGCCATCGACATGTTGAGACTCGGGTAGTGATCTATCATACATTCTAACCAACTACTGCCAGCTGTCCAGGAACTGTCAACATCACATTCTCGAGGACTAAGAGGAACTCTGCATCACATTGCATCAGTTGCACAAAAAAGCAACAAAATCACAACTGCACTTGAAAAGTAACAGCCCCCTCCCCCTCCCCATCCACCATTGCCACACACTCTACACAGTGCACAGTATATAGTGTACCAAACGCATGAAGCGAGATTCCTACACAAGATTACAAATGACTTGTTTCCTTTTCGAGTTTAACAGAGTTCATTAATTTTCCGTCGGACCAAAGCCAACTGCTGCTGGCCGCCTGTCAACATTGTAAGCTGACCGAACATTTCAACCGGAGATCTGGGTAAAAGTGATAAGCGTCCGAACCCACAAACGCGCGCGCGCGTGTGGATGAGCTCAAATTAATAACAATTAAACCAGCATAATAAAGAGATTTACAACGGAAAAATTGTCTACTAATAATCGTTTGTCCGGTCACGATGAATAAAAAGAAAAAAAAAAGGAGCCAGCGGAAACTGAAGCACACTCCAAACAGCACGTATCGCACCTTCATTAGTGTTATTGCTGTTATTATTGTTTTTATTGGCACGGCACGCCCCGTAACCGTAATGATCAATGTGGCCGGGTTAGACTTGCGTGGTTTTCTTACAAAATATCCGGTGGGCTTTCGAGATAACATTTTGTTTTAAATTGTTGTTGATGTTCAAGATGGAGATTAATTAAGCATACACAGAATACAAGTCTTTCCGCGATTCAGCCCAAGCCTATGTCATGTTACTTGTCCTGGTAGTTTATTCTCCACCGATGAAGTTTCTATCCCAGCGGATGTGAACGTTATGGCAAATGCAACGGCGCTGCCAGAGCTGTTAAATTGATGTTTCACAGGAGTCAATTTTCCGCTGGGATTTGGGGATCCCCCCACTTTACTTTCCCCTGTAAACACCCGCTGCGCGATCATCGCGGGTGCGGAAATGAAAGACGTAATAAATCGTATCTTAATTATATTGTTGCACTTTATATGTACGCAGTAATTTTTCTTTCCCCATCCTCTCGGAGGTGGCGGTGACGTCTCGCCGGGCGTCGTTTGGTGCCGGTGGTGGTGATAGCCGCAACACACTGTGCACTGCCCGGTAATGTTGATTCAAGCTGATTGTACCACCACCGTAAACGGAAGAAGTCACACTGGGTTAAGCCTAGAGACAGGTGAAATAAATATCTTTCACTCTCTAGGGCGTAAATATGTGAACGAGCGGGCGGTGACACACCAATTTGTTGTGGCAAAAATTGTGTGCTTTCCGGTGACGTAGGGTTACGGTATGTAATGTGGGTCTAGTCCTTTCATTCGGCCTATCACGCAAATAAATAATTAATTAAGGAATATTACACAAAAAATAAGGAAAATATTGATCACTGATGATTGATAAATGTGTACCACACACAAATCAATTTATATCACAACATTTCAATACATTTTCAGCTCTCGTAAGTAATAAAACTGGTTGAGAATATCACTCTGTTCGGAGTTTTTAGCCGCCATGACTTCTAAGGTTAAGATGGGAAGGTTGCACTGACGATCATCAAATGGCCTGATTATGGCATTTATTGAATGGAATTACCTGATAATACACACTAGACGTAAAACTCACAGTTACTGTTTGAATATTTTATGTTTATTTTAATTGTTTAACAACGTTTTCACAAGTAAATCATGGACCCAACTTTAGGGACACATTTCTTTTCTATGTTCCTAACTTTGGCCCATGAAATTCATTTGACAGCATATAGCAATAAGAGTAACGTCAACAATGTGGTTTGCATTTGGATGATAAGGAACGAACAGGAAGGGAGATTTTTTCTGCCAAATCTGTATAATGAACATCACAATGTTTTGATTTAGATATTCTGCGGTCGAAAGACGATAAGCGAAATTTTTAATTTTTAATTTTTAACTTGAGTGATTTAATGTAGTTTTCGTAAAATTTTCTCTAAGAAATGTTTTGAGGAATGAAGAGTATTAAGTTAACAGTGATAGTGATAAAAAAAAATACATAAGAAAACGTTACCAAGAGCGTTTTTTTTGAGAATCAAACAGGATAGGACGAAGTTGCATCCATAAATAGACCCAATTTGGGGACAATAGACCGATATTACATACATTTCCCTGGTGAGTTTTTGTCTTAAAAAAAGTAAGTTTTTCAACTTTTTGCGGTTCCTGATAGCAAACGACATGATAAGCATATCTAAGCATACCATTTAGCAGTAGAATATCGTTTGCAGGTAAATTAATTGATGAGTTATGATTAAAAACGTAATCTATGGCTGCATATTAGACCGAGGTTAGGGACGTATACCCTATTTTATATTGTTGCAATGTTGCTTCTTCTGGAAAAAATGGGGGATTTTAAGGAGAACTCAGCGATTCTCAAACATTCGTTGAGTGCGAATCACTCTGAGAAATAACATAAACTTGCTAAGGGACTGATCATAAACCACGTAGACACCTTGGGTTCCTAAAAAATGTATGGACGATTGTCTGAAACCTAAAAAATATATGTGCATAGTTTATTAACAGCCCCTAGTCACCTATATTGAAAGGAGATATTGTACACACATCGTGCATCCAGGGCTGGAAAGCACCTCAGAGCGTTAGCAAAGCAACTTTGTGCATTAGACTGATGCAAAATTTGACTTTTTCGCTCCACAGTGCTTAAATGGTTTCAAATCTGGTCCTGATTAGCCTCCCAAAGTTACAACTCATTTGGTTAGAAACAGACTTTGCACAAACCATTTGAAGTTTACATGTAAATTACTATGGGAAATCTCAACTTTTTGTTCATTGCCTTCTAGTCTTTTTCCATATTGAGCTGCGAAACAGTTCGATAGCCATTCTTATAGAAAATCAGCTACAACTTTGCTGAAGAGACGAGACAGGAAAAAGTTATTAATTAATTAAGAGATTGGTAAACTTATGAGATGATCAAGCAGCTGCTCTGCAGGCAACACTGTATTTTGCAGTGTGACATAGTAGCCATGATTTTTGTGTCCTATTCAACGCCCCAGAAACACCAATGTTGCCTGCTGAGCAGCTGATTGAGCATGATCATAAGACATCAGCGCATTGAACCATTGAAAACTTTCGGTCCTTGCATTTAAACAAAAAGTGGTCTTGAGCAAAGTTGTAGCTGGGAAAATTTCCTACAAGTACAGTTGAAAGTTTTTGAAGCAGACCGATATCGTGAATTATTAGATCGACATGAACAAAAATCTTGGTTTTACCATAGTAATTCTCATACAAACTTCAAATGGTTTGTGCCATCTCAGTTTCTCACCAAATGTTCAAATTTTGAGAGGTTAGTCCGAGCTGCTAGGTGGTGCCCATCTCGGCAAAAAAAAATCTAAGTGTGCGCACAGATGTAAACACCCCAAGGGCGGTGGGTGAACAGAACTACTCACCATTCATGTACACACTTGGTTTTTTCTACCGATCTCGGCTGTGCAAATCTCGGCAAAAATAAGTTTCACTGAGATCTCAGCAAAAGTGACATTTGATTGCTGAGTCTCGGATAATTCTTAGCTGAATCTCAGCAAGCAAATGAAATGTTTGCTGAGATCTCACCCCGGGCAAAACACCCGATTTGGTTTTTCATAGCTATTCGACTCTTAATTCTACGATTTTTTTTATGCCGAAATGCTAGTTTAAGTACTAAATGCAATTTATGAATTAAAAATGGGAATGCTATGAAAGATCCCATCGAGTGTTCTGTCCGGGGTGCATTTTGGGCTGTTTTCCGCTAAATAAAAACAACACGCTCAAAAAGGTTAGCATTCTTCTTTTACACGACCAATGAGATCAACCCAAATTTGAGTTCAGTTTACTCATAAATCGCAAAAAGTGCAGGAACTTTGCGATGAGTAAATTTGCATCATGTTTTCCTGTGGAAAACCTCTAAATTTTGACGGCAAATGGGGAAAACTGAAGAAAATGTCACTCAGTCCAAAAGTAATAGCAATAGACTAAGTGAATCTAATCTTGACTTTTCTCATATTCGGTGTTGTTTTCCTGGAAACTTAAAAAAATATACTCAGAACTGAGTTCCTGCACTTTTGGCGATTTATGAGTAAACTGCACTCAAATTTTGTCGATCTCATTGGCTGTGTTCAAAATTTTGGAATAAATATAAAAAATCCAAGAAAACCAGTTTCTTTCTTAGAAAATGTACAAATATACTCATCATGGAAAAAATGGAATCGCAACAAAACCGAAAGGTCGATGATTTGTGGTTTGAGTCCAACTTTATGTCACGACAACTTACAAAAAATGTTTTTGCGTGTGAATTTTCTGTAGAAAAAATGTGATTGTTTTAGATTTTTGATATCTTTTCCAATATTTTTTAGAAAAATCGAAACGGCAATATTTTTTTCAGAGCGGCAAACTTCCCCTTAAGTGAACATTACACGAACATTGTCAATCTAGTACCACCTATCTTGTTTTCATTGACAGAAAGTATTGCTAGGAACCGCCTGCTTAAAGGGTGGAACGGTCAAAAATTGGTCGACTGAAATTTGGCGATTTTTTTTTTTTCAAATCGTGCATTTAAAAATCTTGAAAACCCCTTATTGTGTAGATCTGTGCGTACCGAATGTTGCCTCTATTTTATTTTGCCATTTTCCATTCAGTTGTCAAAATGACGTCGAAGTAAGAGTAACAGCGTATCAAAATATTGCTCGTGCATAAGCGAAAGAATTAAAGAATTAAATATACGTCAAGGCGGATTTCAAGAAGCTCCCAGGTCAAGAGTTTACACGGCTACCGGAAAAGGAACAGTTCAAAATAATTTTAAGCAGAAAAAGATGTCAACGTACCCGAAAAAGTACTTCGTTTGGCAGGCGACCCAAGGACAAAAACCCTCCAAACGCGCCGGAGCTGCGCTAAATCGAAAAATATTGGGCAATCGTTAAGGGGAACCTCAAGAAAACTCAGAAAACAGTTGAAAATGAGAAACAGTTCATAGCACATTGACTTTCAGCATCAAATAAGGTTCAAATAATGTTCCTGTACTTCAAAAAGAAAAAAAAGTTTGATCATGTACACAATAACATAATCAGTGTGCACTTAATCATGACTGACGAATTTTTGACCGTTCCACCCTTTATAAATAATCGCATATCAGTCCCATATGGGGAAAGTAGGCATTTCAAAAATGCCAGTAGAAGTTACGAAGTTCAATTTCCATGTCAATATTTGAAAAATCATACTTAGTTTATTAATATTTTTTCAAGCTGGCATCAGTTGCATTGAAGCTTGCAAGTTTTGTTATATCAGCGAAAAATATGGCAACTTAAAAATCAGAACTGTTACTTGACCTCTGGAAGATTGAGTTTCAGAAGACTGATATGTGATTACTTTGCTTGATGGGACAAACTGACTTGATGTTGTTTTCATATTTGTCATGATGTGTTGTTTTATCACATAATACGAAAGTAGATGCCAACGTTGTTATCCCAATATTGGCGATAATCCACATGGGACTGATACGCTTTTATAGGCAGTATATGTGCTAGTACCTTACTTCCTTCACCCATCTTTTTCTTTAGTTTAGTTTTTGAATATTTTCGTGCAAGACTGCTTATTATTGGCTACTGACAGTTTGGAACCGATCATTTATTACAGCGAGTCGTAGTAAGCGTTGCCTTTGATGTAGGATTACGTATTTCGGCAACATATTGGGAGTGCAATTTCAAATCGACTGTGTTACGAAAAGTGGTCAGGTTTAGACCACTTACAACTCTGTCAACATCGGATGGATTTTAATTCTAAAAAACGAAACGATTTAAATGAACACTTTACCAATTTTTAATAGGTCACTATTGAAAATAACAAAAATGTCCAACTGTGCAATGGTGATCAAAATTATCACCGATTGCCTGCGAAAAGCGCTTTCCCTATCATAGGTTTCAAAATCGAATTCCATCCGGTCTCGCCGAATGGTACTTATTCAATCACCGTGTGTGGTGGTGTCCGGTCGGTCGTCGTCATCAGCTGCCTACTAGCTCAGCATAACTCAATTATCACGACAAAATGGTCCTTTTCAGGACCGCCAAAAATTTGATAAAGAATATTTTCTGGACATTTGTTAAGGTCATCAATCGGATGTAAGTTACCATAAGTTTAAATCTAACAAACCCCTTTTTTTTGGGCAATGGGGAGTCCAATTTCAAAAACCAAAGTGTGTCGTGGTATGAAGGTGGATCAACATCATTCCAAAGATGATGGATTTTTATTCTTAATTCGACAATCGATAGGAAATTTTTCTACGAATCTGTTACAATTAAGACTTTACCAATTTTAAAAAAGGTAGCTATTGAAAATTGCACGCTATGACTGTTAAAATTATCACCGATTGCCTGCGAAAAGCGCTTTCCCTAACACAGATTTCAAAATCGAATTCCATCCGCTTTCGCCGAACAGTGTTTATTCAATCACAGCGTGTGGTGAGTTGTGATGGTTGGTCTTCATCATCATCAACAGCAGCAGCAGTGCTTTCAGTGCAGCAAAATCAAACAAAATTTGTATGAATTTATATGATTGATCGCGAATATCTCGCGAATGGAAAATTTTAGCCAGAAATTCCTGCAATCAATTTTCGCCTTTTTATTATCTATTGAATAAACCAAAAATTCCGTGCGTTTTGTGCACGAAAATGCGTAATTTTGTGATCAGAAAACGAGGCACCTGTACAGTCATAATAAATAAAATACAACTTATAACCATATATTTCCTTTCCCAGTTCCACCGTCGCAGTCGTAGGATTTTCTTGGTTATTTTCCGACTTTATTTTTTTTCCCTGATCACTGGCCACCCTGCTCTCTTTTATGATCAGGTTCGAACAAATCAAGGAATGATTATATCAAATCTAGACCAACAATTGAAATAGGCGGAACGCATATCCCTCGAGAATCAAAGCACATCCAAGAAATCTAACATCATCATCTGATAGAGCAAACTTCCTTTATCGAATGGCATTGTTGGTTTGTGTGGGAGTGTTTTGATTCTCGAGAATTTTGTGGTAAAAGCCATTGTTTACGTTTGGTTGTTCCGCCTATTTCAATTGTTGGTCTAGTAATATGACTTGTAAATTTATTTAGTTTTCCATTTCTACCGTTAGAGTTGATAAAGAGTGACCAATTATTGTGATATTGATAAGAATCCAACATCGCTTCTTGACCCGAGTAGCACACTTCCGTTGAGAAAAGTTGCAGCAACTTGTTTATGACTGAAATAAGTCGTAAAGAAGTTTCTACAACCGATATGTGTCAAGCGTGCTACTAGGGGACTCCAATTCTATCATATGAGTTTCAATTCCGTCACAACATATTGAAACGCCATTGAATTGACTTTGACATGGATTCGCTAGAAGCGCTTCTTTTGTTTTCGAGAATAATAGATGCATTCTTATAGACTTTATTTTGTAGATTTTGAACAACACTGTCGTACCGCTCGTATGATTGATTCGTTCACGTCGAAATTATTGATATATGCGATGTTTCTGTTCGATACTACGTAAATGGGCGCTTATGCCGAAGTAGTGCTCTACCCTAAGGTCGATGGAAATATTATTTCATTTTCATTTTGCAGCGTTTGGTGGGGCAATGGGAGCGCAAGTCAATCCAAAGCCGAGGATAAAGGACGGGTAATGGCTGAATAGTCTATGCGGACCACTTGAACGCCATGGGAAAAGGAAGGGATTGAAGAGGCCGGTTATTGGGGGGTTTTGAGGAAATGACACATAGTGATGCTAAATGTAAAGAAACCGAAAATCCAGCTCCCACTAATTCATCCTTTCACATATACACCAAATTGATATTTTAAAGCAATAATCAAAATAAACAGACAATACATGAAAAGGCTAGTTGCCAGTTGCTTTAAAGGCTAGTTGCCTCCCTAAGCGGACCCTCCGCATCCTAACTCTTCTGTTAATCCACTTAATGCTACTAGGCTGTCTAAATTTTCTTATTTAAGTTCAATTGATGATTATGATATCTCTAGTCTAATTTAATAAATAATTGAAATCTCTAATCTACCTACCATGTTTTATTAAGTACCTGCACTTGTGAATGTAATGTAAAATTTAACGTGTTTCAAGTTGTTTTCGACTTTGACCTATATTTAATATATATTAGTTCGTCCCAGGTGACACCTTCAAGTGACTAAAATGCTTCACTTTGAAGTTAGTTTCCTAGCTGATTTTTAAATTATATAGGGTATATGCTTCAACTACGCTCACACGTTTCCACTATGTCGCACCACAAAAATACGTATGGTTATGTAACAATAGAAGCACGCCACAGTGGAAAACCCGAGCCATAGTTCAAACACTTATCCCAAATCAAAATGAAGCACATATAAGATTAGTTGCAATACCATGGACAAAAATGGTGTTTAACATTGTTTCCTGAGTAATACCTCAATGAAAACAACAACGAAAGCTTGTCACGCAAGTAGAAGGAGTACTGTTGGGCACTTTCTGAAATATTTCAATAGTACAATTCCCTTGCAAACCCAAATAAATCTATCTGCGTAAAAATAAATAAAATAAGAGTGATTTGCGGCAAAACCCGCCAGTATCGCACCCAACGTTAGTGCCTATACGTAAGCGTACTACAACGCGGCTTTCAAATAAAGGAGTAACAAGTGTGATACTATCACTTCAGGCTAGAACTTTGGTTCTCTTATGCAATGGTTCATCAGAGAGGGGAAGCTCAGTAATCCTCATCACATGCTCATGACGCTATTCTGTCACGGCATGAGCCAACGATGTAGGACCTAAACCAACCGTCTCCAACGCTCCACTATGAAGCATAAGATTAGGCCCGCCCACCAACGTCCAGGTTAAAAAACTAGCCAAGGGGAGGGAAGGTCGATGGAAATATTATTTTCATTTTATGTCTGACATCGCTCAAGTTGTTCGAGGGGGGAGGACGAAAAAGAAAAATGAAATCACTCGGAATATCTACAAGCATCAACTAAAAATAAATAGATTAAAGAAATTATTATTAAAAGAAAATCATGATTTGCAGCTTCCTTTGGGTGTAACTTTTTTGTTCTTTCCATTCAATATTTTGCTATTTTGATGCAGGGGGAGTTACATAAAACAAAAATAAAATTTACATTAGCATAATTGATCAGAAAACTTTTTTTTAATCTACCGATTCAACTTCAGCTTGTTTCATTTCAACGAAAATTTAATTAACGAAATTTGTCGTATTGTTTCAATCACCAATCAGCGTGTAGTCTTATTAAAGAATTACGTGCTTATGTGTTTAATCTCTTCAGCAAACATTGGCCACAAGAGCCATTTGCAGCAATCAGTATACAATCTCACGTCATCATACCGATAGGTAATGAAGATATCCGATACCGATCGAACGGAACGAGGAGGCTGCCCATCATAGTCATCGACAATCCACCCCGCCCGGCAGCGCAACACATATGCGCGAGCGTCTCATAATAAGGAAACCACCGAACACTCCTCTATGCGCACGCTGCCACCCCGAAGCGAGAACATTACGTGAGGAAATTTCGTAATTTTCAATTATCATTCAATTTTTGCCTGCCTGCCTGCCAGGCTGCCTATGCTTTGTGCATAAATTAAGCCGCCACCACCATGATACAAGCGCGCGTGTGAATTGTATTTCCGCTGACTGTTGACTGCTTTAAGAGGAGGATCCTTGTCTTAGCAGCGAAGCGATGATTGATTTGCCGTGAAGTGCCATAATAGTTTCTTAAAAGCTAAAAATCTGGATCACGTGACTGGAATGAGATACGTTCGATGATCTCGGACGAGCTCAACCCGTTCGAGTGGGATAACCGGTTGTTCGGAAGGCACTGGTGACCCAGTAGCAAAGGGAGGCGAGCTCCAGAAACACTGTTGGATGTGCGGCACGAGGGGTAATAAAATGCTGGAAAAACTCTTTCATCGGGTACTACCTCCGAGGAATGGGTTTATCAGATGGAGAGCAGAAAAAAAAAATTTGCTAAATAAGTGTAACGTTACACTCGAGGGGATTTTGACGAAGCGTGACGCGCGTTCGGTTCGCTATTGACATTGAAATAGAAAATGAAAGTTAGGGGCACGCCACATGCCCGGCTCGACTGACTAACGAACAGTGCACTCTTTCATGCACACAGTTAGGTTAGGCGGTGACTGGGACAACCAACGGGCCGTCATTCGATACCGGTGGGAGTTGGGTAAATGAATACTGGTTAAAAAGGATAATGAGCGGGTTTTGCGGTTTACTTATGTCGATTTTCAGTGGTTGGATTCAAAACTATTATCGTGTACTGATTATTTTGAAAATGTGACCACCAGTGGAGGTTTCCCTAATTATAATAGTTGCACTGATTACTTCAGAAAAACTCTTCAATCTGTTGAATCTACCAAAATTCTAGATCATGGATTAATAATCAATCTATTTTAACCGAATCTAACAAAAATGTATTAACCTCCCTACGGTGTACAAAAAAAGGTTAGAACAGCCTTGTTGACCGGATTTGACCCAACGATTTCGGAGGCATTTCAGATTATTTGCACCCAAACTAATATTTTGGGCTTAAATGTTGTGAATCCGGTCACAAATCAAGGATTGGCCGGAATTGACCACTCAGAATCGGTGTCGGAATGATCAAGGTTTGACAATTTTTGTACGGGTGTGTTTTTTCACAATAGGTGTCGTAAAATGCATCTGCATTGCATTTGATAAGGCTGAATATTTTGTAACTTGAAACCAGAATGTACATCACTGTCCATGTGTACTGTCCAGGAAAAAATAAGGCTATCCGGTAGCCAGGTTCCGGAAACACCGTAAATGTATCCATTTTATAATTTTCATAGAAGCAATTCATGCGACACCTCAAAATTCTCAGAATTTCATGGATAATTCATCAGAAGTGGAATCGTTGTGTCAAATCCGGGTCAATATGACCCGAATACCTTAAACATAGCTTTTTTGTGGAGCCCTTCAGAAACGTCCAAACATTTCCGTCAAAACGGAATTTTCCAAAGATTAAAAGTCACAAAATTTGAGAGCGATAACTGGAAACCGTCAAAAGTTATAACACTTTGAAAGTGCGATTCGGGTCATAATGACCCGAACACCGTAGTAAAATTCAATAAAGCTTGGGTGCGCTGTAGAAACTGGATGAAGTATCTAGAGCAGATGTGGGTGAAATTTGTTCTAAAATCTCCTATTTTGAATCAATTACTCACTTGAGATTGACAATTTCGTGAAAGCAATGAATGCGAATGTCGTTCAGATGGAAGCAACTTAAATGATTAGGGAGGAGAAAGCACTTTGCATAAAGTTAAAGTCAGTAGAAACGATGCTGCATAACCCCTACGGAATTGGGTCTTGACATGTACCCAGGTGTACGGGGTGTTTATATGGCCGTGAAAAAGGAAGCAGTTGGGCATTTTTCAGGGGAATATATCCTAAGAAGAGAGACGCTTAGGGGGGAGTTGGTGAGTGTCTACGGTCGATACAAATTTTCAAAAATTAGTTTAGGATTGCCTACGTGGTAGGAAGGAGGAGGGGGGGAGGTCTAAAAACCACAGGTGTTTTATTGTATGTAAGATGGAGGGGTACTGGGAGAACTCCTGCCCAAGCGGTAGGTCCATAAACAGCCAGAAAAGAAAAAATAACACGACAGAGAGCACAGCCAATGTTGTGGCAGCAGGTACCTAGATTGTTGGACAACAACCGAAGAGATAAACGGAGAAGTGGTGAAAAAAAAATGAATAAACACGGCTGGCACTGGTAAAGGAAAAATTATTGGAAGAATTAAACAAGTTTCGGGCACAGTGGAAAGCACACCACACCGTTTGAATAAATCGACGTAATTAACGCTAGTTTTGGCGTAAATCTACACCTAATGTATAAATTTAAGCGCGATATCGGATAAATCAGTAAGTTTGCAAACAATTTCGATGAGAGATACAGATTTGTGTAATTCACAAAAGTTGTAGTTAATATCAAAAACTACAAAACCTACATTTTGTAAGATTCTGTTGATGCAAAAAGGTAACGGAAAATAAATGTAAATTATTTTTCATGCCTAGTGCCAATTATAAAGGGTGTCCCACATCAAATTACATCACTAAAAAAAATCTGTGGAAAATTACCTAGTTGACCGATCCTTTTCAAACTTTCAGGCAATAAAATATAACCCATTAATAAGCTCTTGGTATATTTATTTCATTCAACTTCAAAACCATAACCGTACGCTCGCACCTTACGCTTAACTCCAATCATTAGGTTCTGTATAATATGTGGCTGCAGCTTCTTCTGTACGGAAACCCACTTTTTCTTCATGTCTTCCTCAGATTTGACCAATACTTCCGTAGTGCCTGCTTCATAATAGTCGAGTATTTTTCGATGGGCCTTAGTTCCGGTGCGTTGGAGGGGGGGGGGGGGGGTCATGTCCTTGGGTACGAAAGTGACACCTTTGGCTTCGTACCACTCCAGAAGATCGTAGGGCCCCTCGTGTTGCTTCAACAGAGGAAGCAGACGCTTCTGTAGACACTCCTTAAGGTATATCTCTCCGTTTACAGTCCCGGTAGTCACGAGCGGCGCATCTCTGTTTGCCACATGAGCAGATCTCTTGCCAAATCATGTATTTCTTGGCAAACTTTGAAAGTTTCTGCTTCCTTTCAAACTTGTGCTGGGCGGTGAAGAACAGTACGGAAGATGCCAGAGGTCCGCCTTGACGTAAGTCTCATCATCCATGATGAGACAATGAGGCTTCGTCAGCATCTGGGTGTACAGTTTCCGGGTCCGTGACTTTCCCACCGTATTTTGCCGTTCGTCACGATTTGTACGTATGCAGTCCCTCCCGGCCCTTGGCTCTCTGACCGAAAGACTTGGACAGATTCAACTTTTTGGCCACATCCCTGACTGAAGCATTGGGATTCCGCTTAAACGTTTTCACGACACGCGTTAGTGATCCTGATCACTAATAGAACATCCATTCTGACCGCATTTCTCCTTCCGTTCGATGCTCAGAGTTTCGTAGTAACGTTTAATCACACGACTCACCGTTGATTGCACGATTCTGAGTTGTTTTCCGATGTCCTGATGAGAGAGTTGAGGATTTTCCAGGTGCTTGCGCAAAATCAATTGGCGACGTTGCTTTTCGGGTGACGCCATTTTTCCAACTATCGAAAAACTGACAGCGATAAAAATACAGTGTAAACAATACACTCTAAACTACTTCTACCCTTATTTTCAAGAGAAAATATCTAATGAGTAATTTTCTACAGCGTTTTTTCCGTGATGCAATTTTACGTGGGACACCATTAAGCCTAAAATTAAACGAACGATAAACGATTTTACGCGATGTTTAAAATTCAGAATATGGCCACTCAAGTAAAATCACAAGAACTCTTCACAATCTGACCATGGTTCACCATAGTATTTTAATCAATTATAAAATTGTTTTTATTCGATTGAGCCTGTACAAATAAAGCAATTATAAAAAAAAAACTATAAAATTGTTTTACAGACTTTCGGCTTCGCAATCTTTTTTTGAACAGTTGAGCCGCATAATAAATAAATGAACTCACTTCCGTGGCAAATTGAACGTTTTACAGTAAATTTGGTGTTTTCAGATGATTGTGGTTTTTAGGCCCGTTTTAGTGATTAAAGTGGTTTTAAGAAATTTTTAGCGTCAAGGTCAAATCATGTCTTACAATTTTTTATATTTGAAAAAGATTTTTACGTATCAAGATCAATTTAGAACGTTACAGCACCCAAGTTTTCACCGAACCTTGTTTGGGAGCAACAAACCAATCTCAGCGTGTATTAGTACGTTTACGGTTGTCGAAGAGCTTTCTAAGTCTAATAAATAAGCTGGACGTTTTGCAACTCGAATTAGATCTGTGTAAAATTAACTTTAATTTTATTCATTCAGACTAAATTGTCAGATGAAATATTTTTGATACAAATACAAATACAAACACAAATTTGGCGAAACTATTAATGGTATATATCAACACGCAAAAAAATGAGCATAAACCTTAAATTTAAGGGTGGATGTACTCTGTATGTTTTCTTACAGAAAATGTCAATTCTTACAGCGGACTGCAGTGTACAATTAAATGTTTTTAGAATAAATATGTTCATCCCAACCCATCAGGGGCTGATTTTCTAGCAGCAGAGCTTTTAGGGAAACAAGCTTTGATCGATAAATAATCTATCATTGGCAACTGTATTGTTCTGGATTGAGAAAAGAAAGAGCAGTAAAAAAGAAGACTATCGATGCATATTTCATCCAAGATGCCAACAATCATTGCTGCAATAGGCCTTGAAAGAACCAATTATACTTGAAAGAAGCAAAACTAGGCATATCTTCAGATTTGAAGATATGATATTTTATGAAAGTGTAAGCTGATATGAAAAATCGTAAACTAAAAATGTATCAGCAGAACATATTCCTACATTTAAAATCTCGAAAAAACAAATTCCCAGTCGTTATTCATAAATCAATTTCTGCGCCTATGATCTTCAAATTTATCTAATTCACAACCTTGGAAAGATTTCAATTCGGCCATGTTAAAATTAGGACAAAATTTTGAATGCTTTTTTTTTTTGAATTTAAGGTTCTTTTTTGAAAAACACAGAAGGAAGAGATTTTTTTTCGAGTGCTAAAATTTTCATATAAATTTTCTAGGTAGGTGTTATCAAAGAACTACAGTCAAGATTTTCCAATTTATTTAATATCTGAGCAGGAAGACAGGGATACATTTTTTAAAGTATCAGATTGTTCAAAATTGTTTCGATGAGTTCTCTAAGCTCTATATTTCACTTCGGCCTACTGGCTAAAACGAGGGTAGAGTTTCTTGGGGTCTTATCAAGGTGAGTGTTGGCATGAATTAATTAATTAATTTAGCTTTATTTAGGAGGCTTTCAGCCTTAGGCTGGTTCGCCTCCAATGTGTTGGCATGAACCCATCCATAAGATTTCCTTTTAAAACACAGCACATGCGTCCATCTATCACACACATCACACATCACCATGCTGGAAGTTTTTGGGTTCGATTCCCGGTCCAGTCTATGAACTTTTCGGGTTGGACAATTTCTCGACTGCCATGGGCAATAGAGTATGATTGTAATTGTCACAAAATAATACAAATGCAGAAAAGCTCTCAATCAGCGGCGCCGGTGGTGTAGTGGTAAGCGTGATTACCTCTCACCTCAGCAGGCTTAGGTTCAATCCCAGTCGGCGTGATCACGCCTTCCTTCGGAAAGGAATTAAAGCCGTTGGTCCCCGGTTCATGAGTTGATGGTTCGATATGTAGGGTCCAGGTGTGGGTGCTGCCTCCCTGGCGTCGGTAGCATTGGTGCTCAGCACGGAAAAAAAAGATCGACGGAAAATAAATCAAGGAAAAAAAATACAACAAAAACTGGTTTTTGAGAACCTGAGGCAAGGGGAAAGACAGCTTTTGATCATGAGTAAAATCGGAGGTAATGTTGAGTAACTCTGAGTAACTCGCGTTGATCAACATCAAATACACATAGCAACCTGATTTTTGTGTCGAAATCTGTCATCATCAGTGGGGGCTGCAACCGATTGACATATTTTTCCACAATAATTTCATAAACAACTGAAAACAGGTGCCGAAGTTCTTACGAATGAGATACTTGTGATGCTGGACTTGCTGGATTGTATAATTCTATCCTGGATATCGGTGTTACAGAATGCGAGATGACCACCAGGCCTGAGTTAACGGATACCATCATCGGGTGGATCTATTTGCAGAAACAAATGAAGCTGTTTTAAGATTGTGGCTTGTGCCACCGTTTATTTCTGCTTCTCCCAGTATCTAGCACTTTGCTGAATTTTCATGAGCAGCTTGAGAATGGCGTCCACCAAGAAAGATCACCAGCTGACGAAAATGACATTTCCCGGAGCTATTGTTCAAGCGAACAGGGAATGTTTTAGCACTGAGCTCTCCTTGAATTCCCTTGGAATTATGGTTCAAATATCGTTTGTATCCTACTTCTTCTAGCACATGGTTACTCTTTCTTCCAATCTCCATTTGACGACTTCTCACCAACCCATCCTTGATGGCGTCGCAGGTCTCGTTCTGCCGATGCTCGCGACTAGTTTCGGAACCGCATACCGCTCAACTGATCATTTCTGCGATAAATTAAAATTCCTTCCCAGTTATCCCTTTCTAGATATAAGGAACTGTTTCGCCGCATACGTCTTTCTGTCGTATCAATGGTGGTAACCAGCTCTTTGATATAAAATTTTGGTAGATATCGGTAGAGATGAACCAGCCTAAGGCTGAAAGTCTCGGTAATAAAGGAAAAAAAAAAAAAAGGTAGATATCGTAAGGCTTCTACGCACTGTTTCTGCACCCAGACAGAAACTAATACCACAAACGAAGTGACAGCCGACTAACTGGCGAAGAAATAAATTAAAATAATGTGGTTCGCTGTTTTAGAAATTTGGTGAAAATGCTAGTACAATCCAGTACACGGGAAAAAAAGAGTTCCCATATTCGTGAACCACAGCCGTGAACCATAGTTCACGGTGTATATTTGAGAAAATTTTGTTCTGGATAGCTGGCCGTGATTTTTAGTTCACGGTCCGTTCCCGTTTTCGGGAACAGATTTTTTTCCAAGTAGTAGTGTTGCCATGTGGTACATTGAAAAATTGCAATAGCAGGTTCGTCACCAAAGTTTTCGAGCCGCTCCGTCTGTCACTCCATTTGTGCTAATAGACCACCTAGAAAAGAAAGCTTTAGCTATGATAAATCAGGTGTCTTCATAAGAATCAAATCCCTGATTACGAGCGATATCTTGACGACTAATGCCGATTGATGTTACATAGTTCACGCGGTTGATGTCACAATCTGTTATCAGATATGACCCGTCCTGCAAGCGATCTCATACAATTTTAACGATTATTAATTTAACAAATGCATGATTTCAACTCAAATAAATAAAATCTTGGGTAGGGAGATGACGTCTGTTTCGACTTTTCATTGAAGGTATGTATATTTTGAACAATGCGAGACTACTTTGGTCAGTTTTGTGTAATTATGAGTTGCTCAAATTTACTCGCTGCGAATCTTTTTGCTCTGAGTACAGCTGACTTGCCCCTTGCTCTGAGGTAAAAACATTGAAATGTAAATAAATCGGTTACATCCTAGAATTTTGAATTTTGATGATATCATTAACATAACATAAAGATTTTTTTTGCGTTTGAACCTTTCAATTAACCTGTATCCAATGAAGCTCAGAGATAATCCCAGTGCATCTGCTTTGTAAGGCTTCTTGAACCTGTAGAGCAAGCTCAACTTGAATTAGGTAAAGCTTAAATCTCGCGTAACATTTGAAAAGGGCCTATAACAAAACGTGTAAAGCCCCTTTTGCGCGAATCGAAACTCGCCTATGCAAACCAACAGGTAAGGGAATCGGGCGTCCGTCGGTTCGCGTTAAACGTGTTTACATAAGCTGATAGGCCCTGTTAAAATGTTCGCGTGTAATCCTCTACTGGAACACTCCACAACACTTATCATCTATAAGTATCATGAAGTTTGTCCCACTGCATTGATTAAAATCTCTGAAGTAAGGCTAGCCATTCTACCATAGTGGCTGTTATGTATTTCATTAGCTGATTAAAGTGATTTAAGTTCAAAAACAGCAGATTTATTACTTTTATGATAGTATTTATGATTAATGACGAAATATTAGAATACCAAATTCTTTCGGTTAAAGTATGCTTATTATGTTTTATGATGTTTAATACGCCAATATATTTCACCTGCTGGTGATAAAAAATATTCCAGCCTGAGTGAATAAAATTCACACTGATTTTGACAGAGTACGCTACGAAGCATTCATTGAAACAAAATAGCTTCGCTCAAACGCTCACGATTTTCCACGCTAAACGGTCAGTTTACCAGATTCATATCGATTCACAGCGAGAGAAAAGCATTTCGCGATGATATGCGTTAACATTTCACAAACGTACCCTCCCAGGATCTTCGCTCGCAAATAGAAAGACCATTAACAACGACGCAAAAATGCTGTAACAATTTAAAGCTTGCTAAAATATCGCTAGTGAAAATGATAATGCATCTCTTCGCATGCCCAGTTCACGAACACACGCACACTCAGCCTTCTACCACCCACCCACCCGTTGACGTTAATGGCGTTGATGGCTCACAACAACAGAACCAACAAAAAATATGCCTCGGAGATGTGCTGATGGATAAAAGCACTCACAAAAAAACATGAAAACCGCAACGCATAGCGAGAAAGTTGTTGCGTTTTCCACACTGACAAACTCATACACACACAGAGACCACCTAATGCCTACAAGCAGGGCCGATACATTTTTTGCGCTTTTCGTCCATTTCTCGCTTGTCGAAATTATATTCAACAAACAGAAGGTTTTTTCATTAAATTATACCACGTTCATCACATTTTCGGCCGTTCCTCTCCCGGCAACAGATTCGATGGTTTTGTGTTATGAAAGATACACGATGGCTCAGTTGTTGTATGTTTTCTTTTTATCAATAATGCATTTACGAACAAACTCGACGACGGACGGTCAAGTTATTTTTTTTTTTGGTTGATTGTGAAGCTTAACAAGTGTCCGGAATGCATTTTGTGTATTAAACCAAGTGCAGCACAGAGAAAACCTGTTCCTCAATGTGACAACTTTTGAAAGTGCTCCGGAGCAAGACACTTGATGTGATACGTTATGAAGCACGCTTTCGGCGGATAACTTGATTTTATCACAATTAGCTCCCTATTCACAACGGAAGCATATTGTTGCAAAAAGTCTAAAGCGAATATGCGTAGGTGCTCTGCAGGGGGTAAAACCAGATTGGACGGTCAAGCGCATGACCGTGGCCTTCGGCAGGGTGAGCTCTACCTCTACCGTGCGCCTCCATCGTCTGCGTCATTCCGACGGAGGAGGGAGTCTGCAATACACTGATACAAAGGACCCAAAGCTACAGACAACCCTACCGGCAGGATGACTTCCTATTTACTTCCTCGCGGATGAAACTGCTGAAAGCTGTTTGCCCTATACAGATGCAGATATGGCACGACCTATGGTTCTCATCCCATCCGGTGTTGTGGTCGAGTCTCACACCGTTGGCTTTATACTAGGTCCCACATGTTTAGCCCCAAGTCGGTGCAATGCAAAGCACGGACGCACAAACAGGGATGCATCATCGCTTTCAGCATCAGTCGAGTGATGATATCTTCTCGTGCTAGAGCTGCATGTGCTCCGGTGAGATTGAAGTGATTTATGATGAAAGGTGGCTGATACGCAGTAACGGTACCAAATTTGCCGCTTGCCAGAGTGGTGTCATTTTATATGAGTGCATGGATTACTTTGGATGATGTCATCTGGAAAGTTTAGATAATAGAAGATTGGACAAAGTATAGGTGAACTTTCAGCATTGAAATGATAAATGCTTGCATTTTCATCTGAAGTCAGAAGTTGCATTTATAACAAATGTAATAGAATAGGAATGTAAACGTACTATTTTTAGTTTCGTACCTGAACAAAAGCTGTGCATTCAGCTACAGGCCGAATCTAACAAAATAGTTAGAATAGTGCGTACTCAGCTTTTATATAACCACTATTTACAGTTAATGAATGCTTGCACAACTTCTATACACATGTTACTTAAGTTCAGTCAAGATTGACGTTTTTCTTATAAAAATACGCTCTTTTCAAATGTTGATATCTCAGGTTGGGGCAAATATTAAACATATATAGATCAGTAAATAATTGCATTAAAAAAATAATATTCATGAGCAACAATATTTATGATTTCTTCTTATTTGTCCTGGGTTTTGCAACTGCTTTCTGCCGTCGACGAAACTCTCTTTTCTCTTCGGAGAGATTTTCCTTCCAGAGCACCAGCCGCTTGGCTTACGCTTGAAAAGGAAGTCAACCAGTCCATCTTGCATAAAAAACACATGTTTTTGTTTCCCTCATACAATATGTTTTCCTTCCGATTGAGGAAATGGACCGATGAGAGAATCTCCTTTTTATCTTCCATATACATTCCATATACACACTGCATACATCAGGTTACATGTCAATGTCCAGCTCAGCAGAGAATTTCTCCCGAACGATACGCTTCACTTTTTTTTCGTATTTCCCCAACACCAAAGCTAGAGCATTATCCGGGTCTTATATTGGCAAACCATAAACTCGCTCGTATTGAATGTTGCCTCCTGCAGGCTACATATTTACCTTCACTGCCTTTCCATCGGCATAATGAAAAATTAAATCCACACTGTTGTTACTTAGTGCATAAAGCTCAGACTCCTCCGACTTAAACTTGATGAACTCACAATCTTCTCCGATATCTGATAACTTGCTTTTAGTAGCCTTTGCGTCAGCGTCTTGACGAAATTGGCAATTTCGTCCAAGGAAGTCGAAGTCAAAACAACCGGTGTTCTAGACCTCAATTCCAGGCATCATCGAACTTAGTTTTACTTCACCGATCGACCAAGCTGCAGGCAATGAACAAAGCTTTCGGGAAAACAGCTTCCATCGGCTATATGAACGCGTGATCTAGACCGAGAGAACCGCTGCTACTGCCTGTTGTATCGGCAACAGTTAAAAAGTCGCAATGAAGCGGCAGCGGAAAGCCCGATCTGAATAAGCCCACTTGTCTGATTGAAAACTAGTTAGAACCAAATCGACTTCGGTTAGGCATCTTGATGTCATAAGTGACATCTGTCAAACTTGCCGTTTCCGTTCCGCTTCCGCCGACATTGCGTTTGGGCCGTCTCTTTTGGAAATTTATTATGATTTTTCGTTAGAATTTCCTTGGACATTTCGTCAGAATCTCCTCCAACGCTACTTGGAATTTCTTTGGAAATATGCTCAAAATTTCCTTTGAATTCTTCTCTTTGTAACCTTTTTCTTCATCTTCATATTTTCAAACTTATTGCTTATCGCATATTAGCTTATTGCGTGCTCTCAACTTAGTGTTCTAGATGCTTCCACAGTTATTAATTGAGAGCTTTCGATGCCTGTAACATTTTTGCATTAGTATAATTGTGTGGCAAGTACATTCATACTCTATGCCCAGGGATGTCGAGAAATGTTCCAACCCGAAAAATTCCTAGAGCGAACGTGATTGAATTGTAGAGGTGGCTAGATTATATTGGTCATAACAGTAGAATTTTCATTGGATTTTGAATTTTATTCTGCGCCCGAAATCGTCAACATGTTCAACTACATTTATAATTCACTCAGAACTCTTCACATGCTTTCTTTAAAACGTTTTCAAGATGTTCCTTTGAATCTATATGCATTACAAAATTCTTTTCAGAATACGCCTAAAATGAACATGAGATTCTCTGATACTCCATAGTGATTTTCTTTATAGCAGTCTAGAAACTCTCGTCAGAACTCTATATTATGGAGTTTACTCTAAGATTCTTTTCGAATTACTAATGATTCTCTAAAGAATTCGCTGAAGTTGCTTTAATAATTCTATCTCTAACTTCGATGCTCAACACTGAAATGTCTTGAAATTCTACTCAGAATTATCGTGGAATTCTGATATTTCACTTGGAATTCTCCCCCTGAAAATGTCAAAAAAATCATTTCCTAATGCCCTTGGTATTACCCTTGGAATTCCCTTACAATGCTTCTCAGAATTCTATGGAAATTGTAACGTTAAAATTTGATTCCTTTGATATTCTTCTCGAGATCATATTGAAATTATCCTTACAATATCCTTGGAATTTGCCCCACAATTATTCAGGAACCATCATCAGAACTCAAAAGTCTTAATGACCTTCCCTAAACTAGCTTGGAATTCTCATCAGAACTTTCTAGGCACTTAGTAACTTATATTAACTAATCATTATAGATCACATTCTTTGGCATTCTAGTTGGAATCTTCTTCATAATAGTCATGCAATTCTCGTCAAAACACCCTAAATTTTAGAGGGAGCTCTTCTTAAAACCATCATGATTTTTTTTTTCACAATTGCCTTGGAATTCCTGCTATGACTTTCTTGTCGCTCATCCTAAATTACCATGATTATCCCTGAAATTGCTTCTAAACGTTCCTAACTCTTTAAGGTTAGGAATTTTTAAATATCCTAAAAATCTAAAAACATTCCAAGCTTCAAATCTTGTTTTTTTTTTGTGAGCAAGAAGCATATTTTATGGAGGATTTGTCATTTAAATGCACGGGATTTTTTCATTGTTTTCCCAATGTTTTTGAAATCTTGAACATATCCCAGTGATTCCAATTTACCTGTTCACTGGTACCTTTAAATTATCCGCCATATCAACCTCCAGACAGCTCAAGCAACATTGAAAATTTTATCAAGGTTTTAAAACATTCTCCAAGTCAAAATCATGGTCTACAGAACTCTCATAAAATTGTTAATTAGGTTGACCACTATTTTCCAAAATGCTTAAAAGAAAAATCTGTGGTCTAAAGACTGAATGCCAGCTTCCCTAGGCACAACTGTTCTCATGTTGATTAATGAAACATTCGGAAGCATATTATTCATTTACAATAAGTTTGTTAATTTTCAATGTCTTAAAATCCTCTTGATGATTTCAGAGCATGCTTCTTTCTTGAAAACTTGAACGCAGTTTATTGACAATAATAGGGCAACTGGGTGCACAATGAACATAGGGGATAAAATGAGGAATTGACATTTTAAGCGGGCTTACGTTGCTGAATTTTGCTTGTATAGGCTGATTTGCAGCTAAAATTGCTTGTTGAGTTATTTGATGTACTACAAAGTACTTTAAAACATAAAATTTCAAAAAATTTACTAAAACGATGTCGATAAATAGTGAAAATCAATCAACAGACTAATTTTAAATTATTTTAATGAACATCCTGAAAAAAAAAGCTCGCAAAGCTGGAATAGAGTTTTTTTTTTTTTTTTTTAATTCTTTATTTAAGAGATTTTTAGCCTTAGGCTAGTTCATCTCTAATAAGCTGGTATAGAGAGTAAGTACACAAATTACGATAAATGATTTTAATAACGACCAAAGTTTAAAAACAAGTATAAGTTACACAACTCTTCCACAAATACATTCAATACCTTCCAATTCCAATGGTGCTGGTTTGACTTTTAATCCAATAAAGTCAATACGTACCTGTAAATAGAAAGAAAGATAACAATTTAGCATAGATTCCAAATTTAACTAAAGGCTGTAATACTGTAATACATTGTCAGTGTGATTAATATTTTTTAAATATAATTACAATCAACAAGTACATTAGACATGCAGTGGACGATACCCGAGTAGCACACTTTCACCACAATAAGTTACAGCAACTTGTTTATGACTGAAATAAGTCGTATATAAGTTTCTACAATTGATTAGTGACAAGCGTGCTACTAGGGTAAGCAAAAAGGCATAAAATCTAATGCCAGTTTACTTGTTTTATTTTCAAATATAAGGCCAGCAATCGCAAACTTGGATTGGTAATCTCCTGACCGTGCTCTAAGTTAATCGGAGCCTTCTTGAAGTTCGTGCTGATACGTACTGGTTTTACGTGCATAGCCAGGTAGGTTGACCTAACTCATTCATAGAATACATTTTCAAGAAAATGATTTACATCAATATTTTAAAAGTTCTTCAAGGACCTAAAATTTTAAAAAATTCTTCTTGAATACGGATCTACGAAACAATGCCGAAGGTAACTAAGCCCATCGCCATCATGATCAGTACCCAGTTAAGTCCGGTTTATAGTATTCCTCAATTTATTGATCACTCATTTTAATTATTGAGCAGTTGGTGGTCATAATTGAAATATATATCCCGAGGATTATTTTCACATTTGGGAAAACCAATTTCCCATCTAAATAGCAGCTTTGGTATCATCACAACCTTGGTCCATGATTTGGACTCATAGACAGGCATGGCAAATCATTTACATTCATTTCCATGCATTTGCCTCTAACTTTTTTCATCAACAGAATTCCATGAAATGATGTATGAAGCTTTTGTAGCTTTTGATGTTTTCTTGGCAGCAACCATTGTGTGGTCCTCCTCATTGTTCTTCATCAGCAGTTCTTTCGGTCGATGCGTCGTCGACTTTGGAAAGCAACCGTTTCGTGATGAGTGTGTGAGTGTTGACCACGTTTTGCGTCCATTGCTAGAAGCGCTTTGCCCCACGATGGCGTAACTCCCATACAATGAAACCACTGGAAGCGGGTCCAGTTCTGATGAAGGAGGCTTTTTGGATAGCGGAAGGTAAAGTGTTTATTGTGTTGTACCTTTTGACTATAGTTTTAAGATGTATTGTATAGTGACCAAGAATCCGCGGCTCTGTAAAGTTAATTCGGTTGAGCCTTATCAAATAAATTAATAAACAAAAAAAACTGACTAAACATCGTTCAAAGTGTTGTCAAAAATTGACAAAAATCTTATCCAATAATCACGAAACTTTGAAAAATCGTTATTCAATGTATGAGAAACCTAGAAAAAATATACAATATAAACATAATTTTTAGAGGTGCTGTGGGCTACAGAGTCGCATAATTCGCTTATCACTCATTAAAAGAATTGAAATTTGATTCACGTGTTTTCGGAAAACTATTTAGCATGAAAGCTTCACTGATTTTCCCTCCTGTGACTTTTGTAGGGACGCAGAAGTCAGTGCGCAAAACAGTCAGGTTCAATGAGTCATTTTCATATGAATACGAACAGCTATCCACCTCGTGAGAGTCTGAATGATTTAAAAGTAAACGAGTCACTGACAGCATAGCACTCAGTCAGCACGTTTATTTTTCCGTGATGGTACCCAATCCTTGTTTTGAATGACTGAGCGTGCATTTTCAGTGGAAAAATGCCTCAATTACATGCTGTGTGAGCGAAGGCAAGCGGTGTGAGTCAGCTGTTTGTGAGTGACTGAATGTTTTTGTTGGCTCTTTCATTGCCTCGTCCTTTACCGTTTGGTACATACGATCTGGATAGAGCAATAAATTGAATAGAGCAGTGCTTTCACACTCAGCCTAAGCAGTCACACTTTGCGCAGAAGTAAACACGGTCCCCAAAAACAACATAGGTCATTCTAATATTCCAAAGAAATGGCCAATGCCATTATTTTTATCTCTTGATTTGCTTGCCGTCGATCTTGTTTTCCGTACTGAGTACCAATGCTACCGACGCCAGGGAGGCAGCTTCCACACCTGAACCCTACCTATCGACCAATCAGAAAATCCCGACGGCACCGACTGAGATTGAACCCAGGCCTTTTAGAGTGAGATGCAATCACGCTTATCGCTACAACAAGGGCGCCGCTCGGTGCCGTTATTGATATTTAATATAAAGAGTCACTGAAACATGCACAATTAGAATGGACGGTCACTCCCAGCTACATTCAATTGATTAATTGTGCAATTTCACTGATTCTGATCTACCACGGAGTAGCTCCCATTGATATGTGCAGTCAGTATAAGCTAAACTAAGCTATGAATAGCCCCGTAACGTGGGTAGATCACCTTTTCGTGGTACGTTACGGGATGTAAGATCTACCACCGATTCCTAGCCCTGACTACTTCAAACTAGGGGAAAAAGATTTTTCATTAATCCAAGGAACACATCTTAGTCCTTGTTACTTTTTATGCCTTGTTGATAGTGATAAGTCCACGGGTTGCCTGAACCGAGGTTGATCTTGAAACAAGGAAAAAAATAGTTAGTTAGTCTTCAACTATGTGATTCCTAATTTTCTATTCGTTGTTCCCTAGTTTGAAGTGGTTGTGACTAGGGTTCTGATGCATGGTCATTATCAATGTATCCTTAATTTTTTTGCTAAAGAATCCAATTTTGACTGACGAAGGGGCGCACCTTTGGAGGGTGTTTCAACACTCCGAAGGGTATAAATAGCGGGACCTTTCAATTAGAGTCGGATCCTTGCGATAAATGCGAGAATGACAACTGTAAAAAAAAATCGAATACTACATCACTTCTCAATAGTGATGGAGTAATACGACATGCACTAAACTAAGGACACGGGATATACTACAATAGATCAAATTACTGGTCGCAGTGGTGTTAGGTCCCGAACAGAGGAAAAAAAAAGCACATTCAATAAAAATCGTAGTGACCGTTTCACACAACTGGTTTATCAAACATTCGATGTAATATTGTCTACATGTAACCGATCACATAATTTCGGAAACTCCCCACAAATCTCTTATGTAAATACAATCGAATCGAAAACCCAACAGCCAACAGTAGCAGCTGATCGATTATATTATTTGATCATGTTCAACAGTAAATTGCTCATCACGGCAGGTAATCTTCCGACTTGTTATGTCCGTGCAACCGAGGGAATGCACAGAAACGCAAGGAAATAAGAGATTCATTTCGACGGCGCAATGATTTATTGGTAACAACAAACACACATACATAATAATAAACTACTCACGCGGTTCAGTCAATAGGTCATTAAAGAGCCGTACACTGACCGCACTTGGACAGGTTGGCGGAAAAAAAGAGCGAGAAAACAAAAACAGGGCGGGGGTGGTGTTGGAGCATATAAAAAATGAAAGCTGTTTAACATTTCTCCACGTGGAGAAAATTTTCACTTGTTTCTGTCGGTGGAACATTATTTGCTAAGAAATGGTGTTCGCGGTCCGAGGCAGAGAAGACGAAAAACTGATCTACGGAGATGCATTGTCGAATGAATGCATGTATGGTACAAACCACTACGACTAGACACTACATACAGGTAAAGCTGCAGGGGAGAATCTACTAAGGAAATGCGTAATCTGGATGAGTGTATTTTTGGTGCATAAATTAGGTACCACCTTCTGTGACAGATAAATTTATTATTCTCGAATTACACAGAACAGAAACATACCCAACGTGATTCGAGCTAGAATGAATAATCGTAGCAACATTGTCTGGAAGAATATTATACAGGACTATCATTGGATTGAATTTCTCAAACCAATGTTTCCAGGAACACTGGAATGATTTTGTTTAGCAGACTTTAGGAACACCTATTAACTCTAAGAACTCTGCAGAACACACTGATACAACTGGCTTCAACCGGATCGAGAACCACCAACCGTGATTACAAGTGGCAGTAAACACCTTTACGCGCCATGGTGTTAGCCATCGTAGAACAGTCGCTCTCGATGGCAATCGTGTGTAGCACAAAGCCAAAAAAAGAATAATTAAAATTAATGCCAGGAAGTTATCTGTTTTAAGAGACGGCTATCATATTTATTTTCATTTCATTTACAAAGTAGCGTCATACACACAGCCACATTCACACCCACACGCGCATTCACGAGTCATGTGCCGATGCGATGTACTACATTTCGTTTAACCCGCGAGACATGAATTAATGTGCGGGACCCTGCTGTTGTTGAAAATGCGCGAAATTAAAAAAAAAACGCATTTTAAATTCTATTCAATTCATCCGCTGCTGTTCCCTGTCTAACTGCTAGCAGCACCCACATTCGGTTGAAACGTCCCATCGTAGTCGAATCACTTGCGCACACGGCTGCCGCAGCGGCTATCGAAAGGGAACCCTTCCGCGACCGTTTCGTCGAGCTTTTCGTTATTCGCATTATGTTATCCATATGGAGCTTAGAGGAAGGCACCTATGTACAACTGGGCAAACGGAAGTAGCTTGGCTTTTTGGCTCTGCAAAAGACAGCTGGCAATTTTGCCAAAATTGACTTTCTGCTTTCAAAGGCTGACGGGTTGTCTATTCGTTTGGGTTGGCACAGTGTCAGCGCATTGGCTGATTTGATTAGTTTTATAGGAACGGATGGATCACAGCATGGAGGAATAGACAAAGTTCTTTGATTAAAGTTTGTCTATTCATTATAGCAAACAGTGAAATGAAATATTGTTTCATAAGTCCGGCAAGTATGGATGAATATTTCTATCTTCATAAGAACATACCGTAGCATTATGATGTTGGTGGTTATACTATATGTATGTGCAATAGACTGATGCAAAATTTGAAATTTTCGCTCCACAGTGCTCAAACGGTTTTAATTTGGGTCCTGATTAGCCTCTCAAAATTTGAACTCATTTAGTAAGAAACTGACTTGGCACAAACCATTTCGCAGATAATCTCTGCTGAATACACTGATAAAAAAATCACAAATTTTCATCAAAAAAATTATAGCAGCAATTAAACAAAAAGCCGGCGCCAGTGGTTGAGTGGTAAGCGTCAGTGCTTTCTCACCTCCAATGGGTCTGGGTTCAATCCCAGCCGAGGTCGGTGAGATTTTTCTGAGGCATAAAAATCTCTGGTCACATCTTCCTTCAGAAGGGAAGTACAGCCGTTGGTCCCGGCCCATGTGTGTTGAATGGGTTCGCAGGTGTGGAAGCTGCCTTTCACTGCAGCACATTCGATTGCCGTTAATGGTGATTGGCACTAGATTGCGGAACAGGGACAGACGCTAAATAAAGGAATGAAGAAAAACAACAAAAGTGATCTTTTCAGATATTTAAACTTATGCTTATTTGAAAGCTTATCAAAAATTGTTAACTATCCTGAAATGGACACAATCGACACTTTATTATCTAAAATCGTACAACATTTCGACAGTGAGCATTCATAAGGGCGTATACGCGATGATCGATTCTCTTCATCGATTTTCTCTTTTGTTAATAAATCGCTAGATTTAACGTTTGTCGGTGCGTTTGCTGTTGCTTTTGATAGCAAATACAACCTGTAACAACTCTACATTGAACAAATTCTACAACATTGTTTCGCTTAGCTGTAGCAATGCAAAGAGAAAATCGATGAAGAGAATCGATCATCGCGTATACGCCCTTATGAATGCTCACTGTCGATTTAATTTTTTTCCCACAAATATTTTTTGTTGATTTTTATGCATAAAACACATTTTTAGTCCAGAAAATCGTTTCCTATGCACAAATCACATAAATATTATGTGAAAAATCGTTTGAAATTTTTATTAAAAGTTTATGTTCAATTTTGGTAAATTTTTATACGTCCATTAAGGACCAGTTTAGAAAAAAAACAGCATTTTTAATAAGCTTTCAAATAAACTTAAATTCAAAAACCTTAAAAATGCGCTATATTCTATTGAAATTTTTAACAGTTTTACTAATTTTTGGACGAAAATTTGTGATTTTTTTAAAGTTTATATTTTCGTCATTTCGACTAGATGAGCCGTTTTCGTGCTATCATTTATTGAAAAATATCGAATACGTCATTTTTAAATATTTGAAAAAAAATTGAGTCAAAATGGCCGAATGCCAGTACAAGTTTAGTTCACTGCCCCTAGTGACCAATTATGCCAAGTCTTATGAAATTCTGAGAGGTAAAATCTAACATTTGTTTATTTTGTCGCTAACTGTATAACTCGAAAATCGTTGATTGTAAATAAATTGTGTCTGACAAGAAATTGAAAAAAAAGCAAACTGAAAAAAAAATGTTAATTATTTTCAAAAAGGCGGAAATCGAATTTTAGATGCAAATTGTTCATCGCTGCAATGTACGCTATCTTTATTTTATTTTAAAATCAAAAGGAAAATAATAGAAGTTCCTAATTAGGAATTAGTAATATATTGATAATTTAAAAACAAATGTCAGTATAATTCTAATTATTCTACTTCTCATTAAGATAATGTGGATTGAACAAAATATTTATATCAGAATCAAACTTATCGTGACGTGATTACCTCTCACCCCAGCAGGCCTGGGTTCAATCCCAGTCGGCGCCGCTGGGATGTTCTGAGGCATAACATCTCTGATCACGCCTTCCTTCGGAAGGGAAGTAAAGTCGTTGATCCCCGGTTCATGAGTTGATGGGTCAATAGGTAGAGTCTAGGTGTGGGAGCTGCCTCCCTGGCGTCGGTAGCATTGGTGCTCAGCACGGAAAACAAGATCGATGGAAAAAAAAATCATGGAAAAAAAACTTATCTTGGGAAGGAGTTTTCTTACGTTTACAGGTTGTTTTTACAGATTACTTTAAAGTATCGTTTTTTTTTTAAGTAATATGTCACAAAGAATAAGAGTTGCAAAATGCTTCTGGAATATGAAATACATAATAAACAATTGATTTACCATGGTTGAAAGTATCATACACTAGATATAATTAATTTTACGTTTCAGAAGAGCATGAACGTTTCTTTACCAAACGTAAAGGGTAGGATCTTCTTTTCATTTATTGGGGCGTCCCACTTAGGCATCAACCCGTTTTAACCCTTCATACAGCAACATGCTGACATTTTAGGATTAAAAGATTTCTCAGAGGTCACGACCATCACACATTTTTCATCAGCAACAGATGGACGTTTTCAACAGATAAACAGAATACCAAAACTTATTTTTTATCGGCAACACCGTGTATGTGTATCAATTATTGTCAACTCCTTACTACCACAAATTGTTGTAACATTAATAGGAGGTCGGTTCGTAGTGTCTCCTGCATCTCCCTTTCCCTTAAGTAATTGTCGTATTTAGCCTTTGGCTACATTATCCACAGATTAAACTAATCATATATGGGAAAAGATCAATTTTTAAATTTTTCAGACAACCCAATATCATATTTTCAATTTTTAAATGAGACATAACTTCATTATTGAATTGTTCATTGCTCATACAACATGCATATTCATATTTTTTTTTCATATTACATTTCATTAGGGACTATCAGAGCACCCGATTGAAGCAATTTGGACGGAAAGAGTGGGAATGAAAACTCCCTGTTGATAACATTTCGTGGAGAAAGGGCGAGCTCTCCTCCCCACACATTAGAGCATCTTTCTGTTTGAGGGTTCATCTTTTTGACCAATTGTGCGATCATGCTGCTGGAAGGAGATTCTTTACTGTCCCGTAGATGCTTTCTGTAGCGACATGTTGAGAGCAAATAGAAGTTATTAAGCTGAATCAAGACAAAAAGAGAAGAGAGCCCATTGCTATCGGACTTAGTTTCCGTGCTACAATTGGTGTTAAACCACTATCATGCACCATGTTCTTCTACGTGAAGTCAACGATTTACATAGTTGAAGATGCTAATTTCAAATAACAGACTGTAGTGGTAATTTTTATACGATAGATGGAGTAGATGAAAGCATAGAGTTGATAGTTCCGTTAGAGTACGGCAGTGTGAAGATTGTGTATAGATATTAGAAAAGCGAGCTAGGACAACTTTTAAGGAAGGTACAAATCGGTTTTTTCATCTCTCTTTACCAAACTCCCCCTTTGGAGAGGGATGGTGGGGGGGGACCGCCACCACTGGCAACTGGTGCCAACTTTCAGAACCAATTCCAGTCACCTCTGGAGTACCCCAGGGTTCTCATTTAAGCCCACTTCTTTTTTATTTTGGACATAAACGACATTTCCTACATTCTTAAAAATATAAAACTGCTTGTATATGCAGATGACATGAAGCTCTTCATGGAAATAAGTAATTCCAGCGATGCAGAAGAATTCCAGAATGAAATCAATCACCTGGTGTAGTAAAAGTCTACTTCAACTGAACGTAAAAATATGTACCGCAATAGCATTTAGCAGAAAAATTTAAACACTGCATATTGATATATCATTAGGCAACCAAATAGTAGAAAAATGCAAAATTTTAAGAGATCTAGGTGTAATCCTAGACTTCAAACTAACTTTTATAGAACATTATAATACTAAAGGGTGATACGGTCAAAATTTGGTCAATATCAACTTGACGTATTTCTTTCAATTTTGCATTTAAAAAACCTGAACACCCCTCATTTTGAAGGTGTGTGTGTGTAGAATGTTGCTCCTATTTTGATTTTGGAATTCACTCTTCAGTTGTCAAAATGCCGTCCAAGCAAGAAGAGCAGCGTATCAAAATTTTGCTCGCGCATCGCGAAAATCCGAGCTACTCGCACGCAAAGTTGGCAAAATCGCTAAAAGTTGCCAAATCAACCGTTACAAATGTAATTAAAGTGTTTGGGGAACGTTTGTCGACAGCCAGGAAGTCTGGATCGGGGGGAAATCGAAAACCGGAAGCCGCTGAGACGACAAAGAGAGTTGCCGGTAGTTTCAAGCGAAACCCTAACCTCTCTCTCCGAGATGCCGCAAATAAGCTGGGTGTATCGTCTACAACCGTGCATCGAGCCAAAAAACGAGCCGGACTATCGACTTACAAGAAGGTAGTGACTCCAAATCGCGATGATAAACAAAATACGACGGCCAAAGCGCGATCCCGGAGGCTGTACACGACGATGCTGACGAAGTTTGACTGCGTGGTAATGGACGACGAAACCTACGTCAAAGCCGACTACAAGCAGCTTCCGGGACAGGAGTTTTATACGGCAAAAGGAAGGGGAAAGGTAGCAGATGTTTTCAAGCACATGAAACTGTCAAAGTTCGCAAAGAAATATCTGGTTTGGCAAGCTATCTGTACCTGTGGCTTGAAAAGCAGCATTTTCATAGCTTCCGGGACTGTCAACCAAGAAATTTACGTGAAAGAGTGTTTGAATAAACGTCTGCTGCCTTTCCTGAAGAAACACGGTTGTTCCGTACTGTTTTGGCCGGATTTGGCATCTTGCCATTACGGTAAAAAGGCCATGGAGTGGTACGCCGCCAACAACGTGCAGGTGGTTCCCAAGGACAAGAACCCTCCCAACACGCCAGAGCTCCGCCCAATTGAGAAATACTGGGCTATTGTCAAGCGGAACCTAAAGAAGACCAAAAAAACTGCTAAGGGCGAGCAGCAGTTCAAGGCAAACTGGCTTTCTGCGGCGAAGAAGGTGGACAAGGTGGCTGTACAAAATCTGATGGCAGGGGTCAAGCGTAAGGCCCGGCAATTCGGATTTGGAAAAGCGGAAGCCTAACTGAATATTTTTCCTGAATTTTATACTAATTGAACTTGAAAAAGAAATTTAATTTGATTTTTTAAATAAACGATTTCACCGATTTACACGCGTTTTCCCTTGACCAAATTTTGACCGTATCACCCTTTATCATTAGTAAAGCAAACAGAATGCTAGGCTTCATTGAAAGGTTCAGTCATAATTTCGAAGACCCATACACTATTAAGCTATTATATACCACATGGCCTTACATCAATTCTGGAATACTGCCACCATACATTTCCATACACGAAGAACGCATAGAATCTGTCCAAATTCAATTCCTTTTATATGCTTTACGTAAATTGAATTGGACTGCATTTTCATTACCATCTTATGAAGCGCGCTGCATGCTCATCAATATACAAACACTTAAGGAGCGCCGCCAATTTGCAATACTTTTCTTCATCAACGACATTATTTCAATGCGCATAGATTTGGCAGAAATTCTCGCACAATTAAACTTTTACACACCTTGTCGATATCTTAGAACACGGAATTTATTTTCTGAAGAATCGAACAAAACAAACTTTGCAAAAAATAGCCCAATCAATGGAATGATGCGCCTGTATAATTTGCATTGCGGAACTATTGACATCACTATGTCCAAGCAGCAAATAAAAACTAAACTAAAACAGAATAGAATTAATGCATAGTATGTAAGTAAACATTGTAATAATCATTGTATATAGTCTACACGAAATAAATAAATAAATAAAAATAAACATTATTATCATACGTTCATTTTTTGTTTGTTTCACATTTTATAATATTATACTATATATGACTTTCATAAGACATTATTTTTTACATGTTTATACATACTATTAAAACTCAGTAGGTGATATGGGCATAATGAGCACTCATAATTTTAATAAAACTGTGCAATTTTAAACTTAATATGAAATGCAAAACACTTTTGGAGTTGCTAAACAATCTATTTCTGTTCAATCTGTTTTTTGATTTGCACACACACTTTTCGATATTTTCATCATTGACCATGTGGTATGAGGTATTCTGTATCGTATTTAAATGCACATGGGTCATTCCGTACCAAATGTTCAATGCGCATTGTGAGATATTTACATTTGAAAATCGCAACTTTTTTCAAGTTCTCAGCGTTTTCTTCAAAATTATTGGTTTAAACTAGTTTATACCTAAACATTAGTGTGATTAGTGTATTCTAATCAGGAAAAAATATAAATGTACCTGATTAATAATGAAAATATCAAAATAGATTTCAAAAACAGCATACCCTTTTTATGATATGCATTTATTTTTTTTATTTTGAATGTGTCAATATTATGGAAGTTCGGGTATCCCAAACAGAGTTTTATTTTTTTACACTCATATATCAGAATTAAGTGTGTGCAATTCTTGGGCGATAAAGTCTCCTCTAACTGAGTTTTCAACTTTAAATAAAACTGAACAAAATATCACTAGAAAAAGCCTTGATTCAATCGTTATTATTGGTACTACTTATTCACAGCTTTTAGCTGTGAAAATGTGATACGTTTTGGATGAATATCCAAAAAATATTGAGAATTGTCATGTCTGCTGGCTAAAAAAATGTCAAAGGGAGTGAAAATATACGAACTGCTCTAAAATATATACAGTTAATCCATTCGATTTTGCACTAAAATTTAGTTGTGCAAAAATCGAACCGTGCCGGTTTTAGTTTGAAATTTAAGGTAAACATTAAAGGGCTACTGTACGTTCCACGATCTGACGCAAATGTCACATTATGCGTCAACATTAGCACCGTTAAACACTGTGATAACAAAACAAAAATCTCAAAATTTACGGAGTTTAAAAAAATCTAACCTATGTCGATAGAATTTCCATTTGCCGTAATTCCGGCCTCAACATGCTTCCGGAATGCTCGACAGGTTCTGATAATGTAGTCCGGATCCAAATCTCTCCAGGCGCGGGTCAATTTTTGTCTGAGGCTTGCTGTACTGGAGTGGCGTTTGACACATGCCTTGGTAATCATGACGCTCCACACTGAACAAACCAAGGGGTTAAGATCGGGGTTGGATGGCGGCCACACGACTTTCAGCCAGAAGAAGTTGAAGAAAACAAAACTTTTTGTTAATTGTCTTCTAGCCTTTTTACTTATTGTACTGTTAACAAATTCTATTGCTATTCTTATGCGAATTTTTATCCGCTACAACTTTGCATCAATATAACTTTATAGAAATGTAAAAAATCCCTTCTAGATATCCAGAAAACAGAATCAAGTGTCCCCAAGGGTCAAGTGTTTCCTTTTGATTCAAGTGTGCCTTTTGATTACCTATAGTCCAGAATGGAAAATTTGTATTTGGAAATAGTTGTATCGTTTCCGAGAAATCGACAAAATTGTAAAAACATTATAAAAAACCATTTCAGTGTATTGGTTGGCGCTCATGCCACGAATCAATCAATCTTAAAGGCGTAATTCAATTTAGTGGTTAAGTAGACTAGATATTTTGGAAACGCAATGTTATAGTGAGTTTTGGGGAATATTTTCAACACTGCGTTATTGTAGTTGCTATCTTGAATAAACCTCAAAACGAGCAGGAATCCGTTATCTGTAGAATATTGATTATTATACATCAAACTCGTTACAACTATACGAACTGATGAAAATTACTTTCATTTTGACGTTATACTTTTAATTTATTTCAAGACGTTATAATTTTTCAAGAAATGCATTTGAAAAAAAACTCAACACAAAGGTCACTGAACCACGTAGCTGCACCGCGCAATGCATGTTGAATAAACGATCTGATTTGAACCAATTCTCCAGAAGCTCAACAGCTCTCTTGCTCTCATCTCAAAAACTTACACCCTCCTCCAGCGCCCCTTCGGCGACTGCAACATCGATTCTTCGCACTGTACAAACAGCTCGAAGGTATTCATCAGTCTTCACGCGAACCCCAACTTCAACAGCATCTTCTTCGGTAGCTGCAACAACAACATCAGCCAGCTAAAAAAAAACGATGAGTAAATGCTTCTTCTCCTCCCGCTTTCGCTTTATTTTGGTTGTTTCAACGTTAAATAAACACTTTTCGATAATTGATTCAATTATTTTGAAATTAAACATGAATGAAAGTGAGAGTGCTGTACCAGGTCGTCGGAGGGGTAGGGGGAGAACCGATTTGTGTGTTTCGTTGCATCGCTGCTGCTGTGAGCCGGAGGCCTTATGTTTCACGCGTTCGTGCATCCAACTGCCCATTTGCTGCATGTACCCTATGTACTGGGAACACAAAGATGGTGTTTTTCTTGATGATGAGTTGCTGTTTTGAAATGATAACAATAATAGATACTCGATGGCGCTTTCTATGGGATGAAAACCACTACAGCTATTTCGGTTCGTTCCTCGAAATTAGAATGGAGCATCGGAGTCGATTCCATTTTAAGGAATTTCGCTATTTTGGTTCACGTAATCCGTGAACACTAAGAAAAGTTGACATATGACAATGATAAGATTCGCCTTTGAAATATGGGCATGACGAAATTTTTAGCAGTTCATGAGGTAATTTTTATTGATGTTGTGAAAAATTAAGTAACCTGGAGTTTAAGCATTACCGTCGAGCATGCAATGTTAAAGTGCTCATATGTACTAATTATTGGAAAAGCTTGTTTTGCAATGTAAGGTTGAATTTAGTACATCGTCTGCCTATGTTTCATATGACAAATGTAATGACAGTGCAATGGACTGCAGCGTACAATCAAGTTTTTCCAGAATGCATATTTTTGTATAAAACCTTCACGAGATGATTTTTTAAACGCATGCATTTGGGGAAACAAACTCTGTTCGAACAATAAGCTAACATTGTAGAAACATTGCAAATTCTGCATACTTTTCATGCAAATCTGTAATAGAATCTTAAATTTCTCGGTTTGGTGTATGAGTTGCAATCGAAACGTTAGGAGCATATTTCTCTCAGTGTACAACTGAGGCTAGACGATGACAACGGCACAATGGAGGAAAGCGCAATAAAATGAAAGGGTGCGCTTTCCCCGCTTCGCCTGTTTTGGCCAGCCGTAACAGATATAGATAGGGGGTGTTGTGCAGACTGGGACTAGGATATAGTTAGACAGACAGTCGGGAAGGCACACAGGATATCTCTGCCGCCGACACGATCCGTCTGTGTGTTAGTGTGGAAATACTGCCTCCCCTTGATGCACATGGCGTGGCTTATAGTTGCCAGCCGATGTATTTTTGTACAGTATTTTTCTACCTCCACTCGACTGCCTGTCTGTCTCCGTCCTGCTACTGCAGCAACCCCCGGTAAAGAGAGCGCTTTGCGATGACAATTTTCGTCTGGTTTGGTGATTTTTTATTCCCCGTTCCTACATCCTTCGTTCAACGTTTATTTCGATCACTGAAATGGATTCAGCAGCATTGTTGTTGTTACAGTTTCAGGTTTTGATTTCGAGTCCTTTTTCGTTTCCTCTTTAGCGGAGGTTTCAATGGTCGTGGAATGTGACATTTGCTACCTGTTCGACCTGTAACCGGTGCAGTGCGTGTCGTGGAGGTTCATTACAGTGATTTATTTACTGGAGAGGACGAATTTAGGTGAATTTCTTGTTATTTGAATAGGAAAGCCTCTATAACTGGTTATTTGGAACTCATGAATGATTTTAGCTAGCTTTCAATAAAAAAAAAATTTCCGAAGCGGATCCCTCCAAGACAGTCTACAAATCACAAAATGAAGAAAGCGACGTTGAACAAATTCGATTCTCCCGGCATCGTTTTTGTAATTTGGATTCCAACCTGTGGACCACTGTGGATACTAAAGCGTCGGTCGTACGAGGGAGCAGTAGACATTTTAAACAGCTTGAGTAACATTTCTGGTTTTATGAGGACTCTGTTTTAATTATTGTTTTATTAGATTATTTGATCAGACTCAATCGAATAAACTTTACAGAGCCGAGGATTCTTGTTCATTGTACAATACAATAAATACAACAATTCTTTACACAATGCGTAAAACACCTTATCTTGCGCTATCCAATAACCTTCTTCCATCTGAATGGAATTCACTTCAAATAATTACCAGTTATAACAATATCGAAAAAGGGGCCATAGCGCTTCCATTGAAGAAATGAACACAGATTGTTGTCTTCACTTATACACTCATCACGCAATGTTTGCTTCCAAGGTCAACAACAAAAGGATCCACTGACCAAACCGCAGATGATGAACAATGAACACCACACATCCACAAACCGCATCTGAAAGTTGAACACGAATATCTTGTTGGGGTTTGAAAATGCGTTTTATTTCTCATAGTTCAATGTATCAGCTATACATTAGTAGGTACTATGCTTATTGTCAGTCTTCCTTCTTATCATAGGCCATTGCTAAAAAATTTCTTCGTATCATCTTTTGCACGAGCCCTGTTTCCACTTGTTTGGCTGCCATATTCCAATTCCGCTTGAAATCCTTCAGGTCAATTGCAGTTCCACCCTTTTTTCAGTATGTGCTTCACAATTGACTAGTATTCCTTAATTGGCCTTCTTTCTGGAGTATTGGCCTTAGTGCCGGAGTATTGCCCAATTTTTCGCCTCATTGGATACCACTGTGATGCCATTTTCGCTGTACCACTGTTTGGTGGAATTTGAGTAGCGGCAGCTTGCCAAGTCCGGCCAGAATAGGCCATCTACTTCATGCTGCTCCAGAATAGGCGGTAGTCTGTTCCATAGGCACTCCTCGTGGTAAATTTACTGGTGCATGGTTCCATAAGTAACGAAAGCTTCGCTTTTCAGACCACCACTGCAGATTGTTTGCCAGACAAGGAACTTTTTGGGGAATTTTACATTCTTCCGGTCAACCGAGGTATGAAATTCCTGCCCAAGAATTTGGTTGAAAACTGTCAGGAGAGGATATACCGGGATTTTCTTTTCGAGCGTGCAGGATCGAATCACGACGTGTTTGCTCCGGTTAAGCCATGATGTAAACAAATGAACTTATCCTGACAACCAATGCCTACTGTGATTATTTACATTCTTAGCTTGATTCAGTGAAATTTTGAAAAATTTTACTCAAAAAACACAAACACGAACCGATTGCGGTAGCTGAGGGTCAACTGAGCAGGGTTGCCAGGTATTTTTGGAAAATATCAGGAACCTAGTGATAAAAAATCAGGATTTACCAGGATAGGAATTTTCAGGGCTGTTAGAAGATTTTCAAAATTTGTTCCGCGAAATCCGCGATTTTAAAAAAAGAAAACCGCGGCTTCAAATACTAATCTGCGACAAATAAAAAACTGTTTTTGTTGCTTAAAAAATCCATTTGTATTACTACTGCATGGATTTTCAAGATTATTGCTTACAACATATTTGATTTTTGCCTGCTCTCAACTTAGTGTTCTTTGAAGCACTTCCACCTTTTAATAGAGAGCTTTTTTTGCCTGTACCATCCTATGCCCAGGGAAGTAGAGAAATAGTCCAACCCGAAACATTAATAGACCAGATGGGAATCCAACCAAGCCGCCTCCAGCATGGATTCGCTTTGTAGCTGCGTCTTTACCGACTGAGCTAAGGGAGTATCGACACCCTGCAAATAATCGAGAAATTATCAGATTCACACTTGTTGGTCACGCAGGATTAACGGTTCTGGATTTACACTGATATTCTGTGATATGGGGTCTGTCCAATGGTCATGTGAGACATACCCGAATCGTATACATGTAACTTATTACCATGTATACCGGAAATTCTAGGTTCTCCAAATCATGCAGGACATCAGTTGATTTTTTCTACCAGATCAACCAAGACTGCAATAATGACTGTAGTATCGAAATATGTCCAATCAGATTCAAAGTGTCTATGTGGATCATTCATGACCTATTTCTAAGTATTCCAAATGTTCTAGGTTCGGCCTGGACTGGGACAATGTTTATAGTATCGAAATCCTTCCAGACAGATTCACAATGACTATGTAGATCATGCATGACCTATTGCCATGTATGCTACATGTTCTAGATGTTACAAATCTTCCTGGATATCAATTGATTGGTTCTACTAGATCAACCATGACAGGGACGATGTTTGTAGTACCAAAGTATATCAAAACAGATTCTCAATGTCTATGTGAATCATGCACGAACTATTGCCATGTATACCAGATGCTCTAGGTTCTCAGAATCTTTCTGGAGTTCAGATGATGTATTGTACTAGATCAACCATGACTGGGATAATGTCTGTAGTATCGAGATGTGTTCAAACAGATTCGTAGTGTGTGATTTATTCCCATGGCAAATTCCTGATAAATGATAAATCCTGATATTTAGCTACGCGAGTAAACATTGGTGAAATTCTTAACTATCCTCAAGACGAATCCTAAAGTCCTAAACTCCTTATCAACGATTAGCCTCCCAAAATTTAAACTAATTTGGTATGATACTGACTTGGCCAAACCATTTGAAGTTTATATAGAAATTACTATGGGAAAAGCAAATTTGATGATAATAGTCTTCGAGCCTTTTACCGTAGTGTTCTGTTAGAAAGTGTTCTAGCTACTCTTATGGCAAAATTTTCTCCGTTACAACTTTGCTGAAGATCGTTTTTTAGCAAAACGTCAAATTTAATAGTTATTAATTGTTTGTGAGATTTACAATCTTATGGCATGATCAAGCAGCTGTTTCTTGAACTACACAACAGTGTAACATAGTAGCCATGATTTTTATGCTCTATTCTACGCGCCAGAAAATACCAATGTTGCCTTCTGAACAGTTGATTAAACATAATCATTAGACATCAATAATTGAATCAGTAATAACTTTTACTGCTTTCATTTAGTCGGAAAGAGGTGGGGCGACCCCGGCGTAGTGGTTAGCATCCATACCTCTCACGCCAAAGTCACGAGTTCTAATCTCAACCCCGGATAAGTCACGAATAACCCAAGAGCGTTAAAGTGACTATAATTAAAAAAAAAAAAAAAAAAAAAAAAAAAAAAAAAAAAAAAAAAAATCGGAAAGAAATCTTTAACAATGTTGTAGCTGGGAAAATTTCCAACAAGTGCAGCTATGATTAAAGCAGAGTGAAGTGGTAAAATTTGTGATAGATATGAACAAAAATGTTGGTTTTCCCATAGTTATTTCCATATAAGCAATTCAAATGGTTTGTACCAAGTCAGTTTCTTACTAAATGAGTTAAACTCATCCCCATTTGGAACCTTTTGAGAACTGTGGAGCGAAAATTTCAAATTTTGCATCAGTCAATTGTCCCCAAACAGAGATTCAAGAATCCAAATAAAAGTTTCGGGAACATTTTATCATCGGCTCATTTATTTAAACTTCAATGGTATAATTCAGGGAATTCCGAAGAAGTTCAGACAACTTAATAGAAATTCAATAAACTTCGCAGAAAATCAACGATTTTTTAGAAGTTTAGGGAATTTTGTAGAAGTGTAACGAACTTTATAGTAGTTCAACGAGCTTTGTGGAATTTTTGCGAATTATGTAGCAATTCGAAGAAAGAAATTGCATGAAATTTTGGAAAGGTGCTGGGAACTTCATAGAAGTTCAGTAAAGGTTATAGAAGTGCAGCGAACTTCGTAGGAATATCGAATTCACTCAAGAAATATCGTAGAAAATGCTAAATTCTTGGTACTTTGTTTTGGGAGCTTCCTGGAAGTTTTAGGAACTTCGTTTTGCCTAAATGTTCAGGAAAATTCATAGAAAAAATTCAGAGCTTTCCCGGAAGTTTGAGGAAGTTCATAGATAGTCTAAGATCTTGGTCGAATTAATAATAATCATGGAACTTGGAAGAAGCTCAGCGAAAAGAGGTACAGCAAATTCGTACAAGTTCACAAAACTTGGTAGAAAATCAGTTTTAGTTTGTTAGTTGTATAAGCTATGGAAAATTCTTAGAAGTTTAGGGAACTTTGTTGAAATTGACGGAACTTTCTGGCTCACGAAACGTTCCACAAGTTTTGAGAATTTCATAACGTTAAATGAGCTCAGTTGGTTTGAGTTCATGCAAGTGTGTTTAAGTTTTAGGATGTGAATGTACATAAATCTTCGATAACTTTGATAATATTTACGAATAAATCTTATTGAATCTATAAAGTTCTCGGGAATTTTTTTCAAGACATCACATTCGGCAAATATTATGGCAGCCCTACTTTTGCTCAATAAAACAGAGGAAATTATCCTTCATAAGTAAAAAGAATCTCCTTAAAATAGATCGGATTGCTCCTTAAATGATTGATCAAAATACGTTAAAAATCTTAAAATGCTCAGTAAATATTTAAAGTACGCTCCCTAAAATGGAGAAAACTGTACATTAAGGATTTGAAAATGCTCCTTAGTATGCACCGCTTTGCACCATTTTGAAGTGTAATTGTACCATATATCCTCGGAAAAGCTGCTGTAGAAAGGTTAATAAGTACCATGAAATCAGCTGAAATGTTCAGTAAATCATTGTGTGCATTTGTGCATTTTTACTGAAAATTTCAGCTGGTTTCATGGCAACCTTTCTACAGTAGCTTTTCCGATGATATATGGTACAATTACACTTCAAAATGGTGCAAAGCGGTGCATACTAAGGAGCATTTTCAAATCGTTAATGTACAGTTTTCTCCATTTTAGGGAGCGTACTTTAAATATTTACTGAGCATTTTAAGATTTTTAACGTATTTTGATCAATCATTTAAGGAGCAACCCGATCTATTTTAAGGAGATCTTTTTTACTTATTAAGAAACATCGTCATTGTTTAATGATTCATTTACCTTTTTACCAAATATTATTCTGATCATCTTCAACTGTTCAAAAAGTTTAAATGGCGTCTTGAGGTATTCTTCTTAGATTCCTGGTTGATCAGATATAATCATGTGAATTATCTGAAAGACCTCCAGATGATCTTAAATTAAAAAAAAATGTTCTGGTTCATTTTTCAAAACTTCGGGTTGATCAAGATGAAGTTCGGAGCACAGGATGGTAAGTGAAATTCCTGGTCTATAACTAAAAGAAATAGTGTTTTAGAAAATAATTGAATTATTTTCTATTAAATATTAAGGTGATTTTATGTTGCGTCATTTTTCTCATACAACTTTGCAATATTACAAGCCAAAATATTAAGGTTTTTGTGAAACCAATACTAGTTGTTTTTTTGCGGGTGAGTAAGTAATGTCTGAAATTTACAGATCTACCTCTTGAATTGCATGTTCTTAATATTACTAGATGTGTTATGGAAAAGGACTCTCAAAGGAAACATCTTCTATCAATTTATTTGTAAATTCGTTTATATTTTCTGCATTTTTTATTATTTGAAATTCTATCCGATTTAGCCTTGTTATTTAAACATAATGTTGATCATATACTGATTTTTAAATCAGATAAATTTTAAATATATTATAAACAACGCTGGTCGGTCAACATTCATAGTACCAAGGCTGCAAAACTGCGTGTCGAAATTTTGAGCAGGCTCACTTCTCGGTAACAGGTCTGGTTTACTCAGGTCGGTAACAGGTTTTACTCTGAGAGTAATGTCTGAAGTTTGATTCTGTTTGATTGTATTTACATACACAGATTTATGTAAATTTTTAAAAGTTCTCTAAAATCACGAAGTGAAGCCAATATTAAAGATTTAAAATACATATAAATTGGAGCCACAATGAGGGCATTCATGGACCACTAAAGGCTCTTAAGTAGAATCAGAAGGTATTACGACATTCACTCTTTCCTTAAAGTATTATTTTTTAACTGTTTCTATGAAAGTTGTAAAACAATTGCAAAACATTGTATTTTGAAAGAAAGAGCATTTTAACCGATTTTGAATGAATCAAGAAAAAAATTTCACTCAAATGAGACGAAAAATAGCCATGGTTGGAAGCAAAAAAATAGTTTAACATGTGTTGATTCTACCAAGAAGATGACTGCACATATGATCAGAATTAACAGCAGTAGAGCGAATCTGAGCAAGAAACTGAAAGAATATGCAAAACGTTCTCACCGAGTGCAAACTTGAAAATGATAGATTAAAGACTGACCGATTAAGGTATGAAATCAGCGAGAAATTAGTTTGGGCTTAGATCCCCCCGTTTGGATTGATTTTATCTGCTGCAACATAGCCAAAATAGTTTAAAGCTAGGAAGAAAGTGATTGGTGCTCTCCACTAAGCGACCGCTTAACTATTACAAATAAATGTACTTGAAAACGACTCAGTAATTAGTCACGGTATGCTCAGTTGTCAATTTCAATTATCAATTATCATCACCGAATTCAATTGATTCGAGAAAAAAATTAAAATGATATAAATAGGCAATACGTCTACTAAACACTTCAGATAAATTTTGTTCATCTTGCAGTAAATTGTTTAGTTGTTTGGAAGTTTTAGCTTCAAATAAATTAGCAGTTTTGACTGATTTTAAAAATAAACGATGATATACGTTTCGTTAAAACATTTACCATTATAACCGATGTACAATTCAGAAGTTATATAAATTATAGCATCAATATTATTTCCCTGGTAATTTTATCAAATTACCTACTTTTTCCCGGTTTTTCCTGGTGAAAATGAAATCCCGACTTTTTCCAGAATTTCTCTCCTGTTCTCTGATTATGTTTTTGATCAGTATTCTATAAATAATGCTTATAGTCGTTTATGTCGCCGAATAAGTGGGAAAAATACAATCAGAATTGTTCAAAATTTTCGGCATTTTCAATAAAATTCAAAACAATTTGCCTTAATTTTTATACTTTTCATTATTACATCATTTAACGCAAAAAATGTTTCATATTCAATACGGATGCTACTTTTGTCATTTGCCGCTATGATACAGTTTTTAGACACATTTATAACTTTTTATATAAATTTTCGTAACTTTTTTTTTAATTTCATTGGTTTAAGAAAAATAACTCATTTTTCATGTTAGTTAAGAGTATTCAATGGGAAATTCATGAATTAATACTGTTCAATAAATTTAGATCGATATTATAAATTTCGTTATCAATTTTACAAAAACAGAAATACATTTCGTTCAATGATTTACGATTATTTAACGATTCATCTAAATTTAAAATGCGCTGCTAAAATATGCACTGCCAAATTATGCCATTATAATTAGAAGCTATTCTAAAAAAATACGACGCCATGCCCAGTATTATTTCGGTGATTGTAGCGATAGATTGTGACATAGTCACAAGAACCCTTTTCCACTGAATGAGTAATTCCTTTTAAAGATAAAGCATTCGCCACTCATCTACGAATGACCATGCGTCAACACAAAAGATTAACGTTCCACCCTTTTATCAATGCTACTGCAGCAACCATGACTCATCCTCAAGAATTTTCATGTCACTAGAACAACGACATCTTGTGTGAGACCGCTTCCAGACTGTTCCACTGGCTTTCAGCACAGACGGAAAGAACACACCCCGATTTCCGGTCATCGCGATCACATCGTAAATTTCATCCCTGCCCCACATCGATCGATATGCATATCCCCAGATGCACTCACTGCGCTGTGCACGATCACTTCTTGGCTCTGCTCTTCAGTATTTATCGATCGAGTTCGTTGAGGGGGCCCTCAACGGAAGAAAATCAACACCGTGTACATGGTTAATGGAACAGAGGTGGAGAAAAACTTTAAAAATCAATCATTATGACTCACCATATGTAATTTCTCCTGATTGCCGGGGGCTTAAACACGCTGCACACTGTGGTAAAACAACAGCTCACTTTTCACTCTCTGCTTTATATTTTGTCACACGATGGTGAAAATTGTAACCGAACTCCACACGGCTTTATGCTTACAACCGACACAACGCACTGCTCTCGCAACTGACTCGAATGCTACTAAAAGGAATCGACGAGAAGCCGGACAGCCCCGATGATACGTTTTTCCTTTGTTATATTTTTTTATATTTGCGCTGCTGCACACACTGTACACTAGCGAGCGACTCTCTTCGGCAGTTGTTATACTACACACTCGCACACACTTTGTGATGGTCGTCGTCGTCTCCGTCGCGTTTTTTCTTCTTTATTATTTTTTTCGCTGTAGGTTGGCGTGGCCCCACCAGAATATATGGGTGCAAAATGTAATATTATTACTCTTCAAATCGAACAACTACGAACACGGGCACAGAAGGAGCGCGCGCGATCGCAAGGATGGACGATGGTCAGGCAAAAAAAAACGGCAAAGAAAAGAGACTCTGCTGAAGAAGAGAGAACGAACCGGTCAAATAATTAACCAACAGGAATTAAAGGAAAAGACAAGGCAAAATGGACAAAACTTGATCGCTTCGATCTTCTTCTTAGTTTCAATGAGCACTGGGTAATTTTCTTTTCATGTATTTTTAAAAAGAAATCGGTTCAGAACACTTGCACTCTTGCAAACACCGAAAAAAGGGTGTCCTTCCTAATTCAAATCACAGAATATCCCAATTGTTCTAGAAACCTGCATTCTATTGTTCAGGCTGGAAAACAACGTATGCACTCTAAAAAAAACATCCCATCAAAGCAAGCTAATTTGCACGAAATAAAAAAAACTAATCTAGCAGCTTCCTACAACTGGAATCGAACGTTCTACCATCAGAACCTTTATCAACTCACTCAACAAGGAATCTGCAACGATCCAAGCACTCTCTGGAGCTACGGAAAAATATATTAACGCCTAACAACGCCTACAGTACAACAGACACACGGGATATACAACAAGGTGAGCTAATGGACGATTTGAGCCTCTGGCTTTTCCACGCTGAACTGAACGCTACGAAAATTCAAAGTGAAATGATTGATTTGAATTGAAAACCGAAGCGTTGTCGCATCTAGGTATGGTAGATTGTTGCTCCTCGCACAGTGCCGCATACAACCAGAGCAAGGAACATTGCGCTTTCCCCTTGGCCCGCCCGTTTGATCAACCATGCTTCTGCCTATCAAACCCACAGCATGCACCACGCACCAACACACAACTTTACGATCATCGTCTGGCCCGGGGTGCATAGTCTTGGTGTGGCTTTTTGAGCCTCACCAACATCAACAAGCGATGGCGGTTGCGATGCACCGAAATCGAAAAACTGTTTTAATACTAAACCAACTCATTTCAGAATAAATTAACCAACAATGGACAGTTCTCCTGCACGAATCCGGACATGGTAAATTTACTTATTTTTATCGAAAAATAAAGCAACCATTCTTAAAAATATGTTATTTTTCGACAGACTCATCAAATTGCAGCGATAGCAAAAAGAAGTTTGCTTTTGATCGTGTTGGTTACCTATACAGAGTTTGGGTGTAACTTCCCCTCCAACATACAAACATGCGGACGGTTGTTCGGCACACTGTTGCAACTATTTTATACAGCATACATGCTTGGGCATAGAAGCTCTATAATTATAGCATGATTTTATATCAAGCAATTCAAAATGATTATAGCATTTATTAAGCGACCAGGGAAAGAAGAAGGGTGCGTTCACAACTTCAGCATTGAATACGACTGTTGATGTGCAAATGTGCGAAAGTTGGCTGAGGAATGAAATCAATATCAGCAACTTTCAAAATAAGAAGACGCATGGTACTTTACGAGTGTTCCCCATAGGGTGGTGATTCATGTATGATATGATGATGTATGATAATTGCCTACCAGTCATTGTAGCACGGAAACTAAGTCCGATAAGAGCTTAATAACCTCTGATTGTCCTCAACATGTCACTGTATGAAGGGCCAAAAACGGGTTTGGTGGATGGATAGGTAAATTCACCTATACGCCTCCACGGGATGGTAGAGAATCTCCAACCAGCCACATGATCATACAATTGGTCAAAAAACGAGCCGTCCGACAGAAGGATACCCCAATGAGTGTGGAGAAGAGCCCGCCCTTTTTCCATGAGATGTTAACACCAGGGAGTTGACAATTTCACTCTCCCCATCCAAATCGCTTCAATCGGGTGCCCAGATGGCCCGTCCCAATCCCAGCATTGTTTGGTTTATATGAGCAATAATAAAAATTAAAAATTTAAAACTATCTCACAACTTTCGCTGTTTCTTCACCCTTCTGTCCAATTTTCGTGCCTATTTGTGAACTCGTTGTCCTTCTCTGCATCACTGCAAGTCGCTACTAGTCTCCCGAAAGTCTCCCATGTTATTTCTGATGAGTTCTACGATATTTCGACGTCCATTATTTTTGTATGATGATCTTGAGTTCCTAGTTGCGTCTTATAAAACCGCAATACCAAGGCGAGAAATGATAATTTTCCACGGGCCAACCTCTAGATTTGTGCCTTTAAGTGAGAAAACCATTCTCTGAAAGTTTCAGCTCATTTGGTTGTAGGATGAGCTAGCGCTTTTAGTTTGAATTTTGTATATGAAAATTTCAACCTAATCTCCTATCTATATGAACATTAAACCAAAAGCGCCAACCCGTGTAACGTCAAAAATAGTTCAAACAGTCAGTGAGTGGTTATCATACACGAGTCTGTATGTTGGCCTATGGAAAATATGAACTTTTATTATTTTAGTGATAATCTAGTTGATAACTTGGATAAGCTGCCTGTATTTTGCTGCAATATATGAACAAAATGCACATATAAATTCAAGAATGAATTTCTCCATAAAACTAACTCGAATCATGATGATGTCTTGAACAAAGTTGTTTCTCATCGATTAAGCTACATGTGCTGAAATTCTGAGCTTAAAAGAGTTTGCTGAACCAATTTTATGCACGAAAGAGTGAAGGGATGTTAATTCTCCATACATTTTAAAAAAATCCCCATATAAACTTAAAGCCAAAAGCGCCAACTCGTGAAAAAGCTGAAATTTGTAGAGAGTGGTTTTCTCACCTAATGACACAAATCTGGGGGTTGATAAAAACGATAAAAAAAAATTTCCCAAATAAATGTGGGCCAGTCTAATATACAGTGTCTTCGGGTATTTTCTTAACGAGCATCACTCCATTGTCGTATCGTATGTGCTCTATTTTGCAGCTCTTCTTTCACTTTTACTTTGTTGACTTCTTGGTACCGGAAAGATATAGATATATACATTATTAGCAATAATGTGATATAACCACAACAGGATGGCCGTTCAGAATGATTCAATGGATGTGAAATGAGAGAACATTTAAATTTAACACGATTTAAACTATTTCAATGCAACATTACATTTTTTCACTAACAATTAACACAATTTTCAATATGTTATTTTAACTAATTGCTGGAAGAATTAACTTGTGTTTTATACAATTAGTATCAATGTTCCGTCATATCGCATCTTCAAGTGATCTTCGCAAACGGCACATTTTGTTCAGGCTCTTTGGAACTACATGTGATGTAATATGAAACGCATCTTTTAAAGTGAATTACACATAACAATGTTACCGTAATTATTTTTGATAGCCAGGAAATTAATGTGTTTTCTAGTTTTTTTATTGGGAAGGCTCAATTGCATTAGCTTTAAGGAGCCGATAATTCATTGTTCATTGTTTGTAGCAATATTCAGACACATTCTATGTCTAGTAGGAGTTGAGCCGATTACTCACGACTTACCCGAGATTAGAGAGGTACATTTTCGAAGGATAGGATCAGGGGAGGAGCTTGGGAGTGGGGTTTAGTTGTCTCATCAGAGCGTTGGCCCCAGTATGAACGGTAGTGCGGTTCTAGATTCGTCTGGAGTTCGACCTGCCATGGTGACCATGGTATGCACAAGTGTCGCATTGTATATCGATTTTTCACGGTGAAGAGAGAGATTACCACTAGTGTACAGTTTTATGGATCGTTGCAAGATTATTGATTCCGATCTTAGATATTTCAAACCGATACTGGAATTGTTGGAGTTCAGCATGGATATTGTAGACAGAAATACAACAAACTGCTCGATCCTATCTAAAGATATGGAGACAGGGACAACCGTTGGTACCGAGGAGCTCATGGAGATCCAACTTTTGAGTGATTCTGTTTCAGAGTTTCAATCTTATTCCTCTTCAATCCTTGATACACCAAACCGAGATGATTCGAAAGAGACGGTAGCGATGGTGATGATGATGATGATGACGATGGAATAAATGTCACCATCAAGCCGATTACCGTCAGTGGAACTGCAAGTAACTTTTCCACTGTAAATGCGTTGAAAATCATGTGGCGCAAAAAGTATTTCGAAAGCCAAAAAAGAATAAAATTAAGTAATTTTTAGAATCTGGAATGAGTATGGAGGAAGCTCGAAAGCAAGTATTTGCTAATACTGATCCTGGGACCCAGCAAAACGATCAAGAGATGGCGATCAAGGTAGCAGTTGCGAAAAACCAAACGTTAAAAGGACTAAGTCAAATCTTTGTCCTAAAACGCGTACTGGGTTATCAAATATTGGCGATCAGACTAAATCCAAGGAGGAGGCAGACCAGAGAAAAGGAAAGGAATATCCCCCAAAGGCCCGTCAGCTGATTCTGACTCAGGTGATCGCTCCTACAAGGATATTGCTAGTCTTATAAAGATTGGCATAATTGTAAAAGATTATTCCCTGCAGAAAATGTTCACGGTACAACTTGATGCTATACAAAATGTTCTGCTCTTCAAAATCGAAGAGCAAAGGCATGAGGTAATAAAACCGAAATTCAGCTAATGAAGCTGCAAGCATGGTTATTTTTCCTTAGTTTGTAAGGATCTAGCAACAGTGACGTGGCTAAAGGAAGTGACGAAGGTTCTTACCCCTTGGGAAAATGCAGAACTTTTTGCCCTGGACGAGAAGGAGGTCCCTTGTGTGGATTTGTTCCACGCATTCTTCCCCCTAAATGCCGAATTCAGCGATGAGAGGCTTAAGGGACTCATCGAGAGTCAAAATGACGACTTAAGCACGAAAGGATGGAACATACTGAATCGTTCTAACCAGGGTTACTTCCACTCAGTTCGCAATCAAAAATGTTTTTCGGAATTATGGAATCATTAAATGCTATAAGGATATTTTGTACTTGTCAGATACAAGAAGAGGTTGGAAAGTATGTATTTGTCACATAAAACCTGTAAATTAAGCTTCTAGTGCGTCACAAGCAGCGAATTTGAAGCGTTCACTCAGAGTGAGCGCTCACGAATCGTATAATTGCTGATTGTGACGCAATGAAAGCAATAATGACAGGTTTTCTGTGTCAAACACATAGGTTAAAACCTCTTCTTGTAACTTAAAAGTACTAATTATCATTATAAAATCTAATGATTTCATAATTCCGAAAAAAAAAATCATTGTATAGCAAGTGAGTGGAAGCAACTATAGGTTCCAACGTAAGTAAATATGCCGAATGGACACTAAAAGTGGATTCAAGCTCGCTTAAGACACTAGCGGAACGTAAAAAATGATACCCATTAAGCTGGGTTTAGACTAGGCAAGTCAAATGATCAACTCAGTTCAATTCAATTGGTTTGAAAAGTTGGGCCTGCTTCAACTTTTTTTCAATTCAAGTGAGTTGATCAAGTCAGTTGAATGGCATGGTTTACACGTTCAATTCGCGTTCAAGTCAGTTGAATTCAACTAACTTGATCAATTGACTTGCCCTGTCTAAACCCAGCTTTAAGCTCCTGCAAGTCAACCATCACAATGCAAAAGGTGCTTCAGCTGTATTGAGTCGGAGGTTCAAAAATGAGGAGCTGGACATGGCACTCATTCAAGAGCCATGGTCCAATAGAGGAAAATATACGGTATCGACATAAAAGCATGTAAGTTATACTATGATGAAAAGAAAAGTTCACCCAGAACTACTATTATAGTTAGTAAAACATTGAAATGCTACCTTATTTCAGAATTCATCAAACGGGACATCGTCGCAGACATTGTTGATGTACCAACCACCAGGGATCAAACCGTTAAATGTCGGAAATTAGCATGTGTCCGATGAAATCTCTTTGTCTGATCATAAACATATTATGTTTGAATGGGGGAGGTGATTTATAACCTTCTGCATTTAGGGATCCTAGGAAAACAAACTGGGATCATTATGCACAGTGAATGAATTCTGACATATTTACAAATGATATTAAAATTGAATCGATTCAACAGTTGGAATCATTTTCCCAAAAGTAAAACGAAAGGATTATCAGTTCTTTCAACAGTAGTTGTCCTATCAAGCGGTCCTCCTCTAGCAGGGATGTACTGTGGTGGAATTCAAATTTGGAACGCCTTCGGAAAACTTCTCGTAAGAAAATCACTTCTGATTGGACACAGAACAAGAAATCTCTATCTGAATATAATAACAAAATACGGAAATCTAAGAGGTGGTGTTGGATTCGAATGTGTGAAAGCATTAACAGTATTCCGGAAGTGGCAATGTTACAAAAAACTTTTTCGAAAGATCATACGACAGAACTTGGTAATATTGAATGTCTTGATGGAGGTTTCACTAAATCTCCTTCTGAAACTTTAGATCTAATGACGGAAACAAATTTTTCAGGATCAGCCTTGAGTGAGGAATCGACTAACTCTGATTTTGTTGATGAAAGATGTTCTACGGAGACCTCTTCGGAGTCTCAAAGAACAAGAGACACCACACCAGGCAAAGTTGATGAAATCTTCACTGAGGCCAGATTAGAAAATGCGATGAGATCTTTTCAGCCCTTTAAATCTGCAGGTTTGGACGGAATATTCCCGGCGCTACTTCAAAAAGGTGAAGCAGTGCTGATTCCGGCTCTAAATAAGATTTTTAAGTCAAGTATAAGGTTAAATTATATTCCATCAAAATGGAGATTGGTAAGAGTTATATTCATACCAAAAAAATAGGAGGCGCGACAAAACGCATCCAAAATCATTCAGGCCCATCAGTCTTTCATCAATTTTGTTAAAGACTATGGAAAAGGTGTTGAAAGATTTCATCAATTCAACTTACATGTTCACGCATCCATTATCTAATTTTCAGTTTTCGTATCAATCCGGAAAGTCAACAGTTACTGCTCTCCATACCTTAGTAACAAAAATTGAAAAATCTCTTTCAGTTAAAGAAATTGCACTCTGCTCTTTCTTGGATATTGAAGGAGCTTTTGATAACGCATCCTATTCCTGTATGGCCATGAAGGCAAGGAACTTCGATAGGCGCATCGTCAACTGGATTCAGACTATGCTTGCAAAAAACGAAATCACTTCTGCGCTGGGTAGCTCATCTATAACAGTAAAGGCAACGAAAGGTTGTCCTCAAGGAGGAGTTCTCTCACCACTGCTGTGGTCTTTAGTTGTAGATGATTTCTAAGGAGCCATAGTCATTATAGAAAGAGGAAAGTTGAATTAATTGGCGTTTCGATGCGTTAGGCCGAGTTTAGAATCCGTAGGCCGAGTTTGGCGTCAAGAAGCATTGTTAGACTTTGGTGTTTTTGAACGAGAACCAGAACCCTCCTAGCAGCAGCTAGTGTACGCTAAGGAATTTTAACGTTTAGGTAACTAAATACCCTGCACCCAAAGTCGTAAATTAATTACGTATTAGTCCGATATAACCTCTTTTGTGTTGGACCTTAAAAAGGTCATCCGTCAGCACACGGCCGGCTCGTGAAATTGGAATAATTGTCAAGGACCAAACACTTTTATCTGTACAAACGTAGGCCATAGTCCCAAAGGAGTTTTCCCTTCTCGGCTTGACCAAGGTGGCCTTGCCACGGTCAGCCGATCGTGCCAACGAAGGACGACGACTGCAATCCCACCGTCCAGCAACGCCCGCTGGTCCGGCATCCGCTCGGTTCGCCAATCTGGCGAGAGTTCCGACCGCACAGTAGGACAGGAGTCACTGTATTGGCCATCCCGATTCACCATCAACGGCAGCGGCGGTATGTAACGGTACAGTGAACAACGTGATTAGGCTACACGACACATATTACATGAAATTCTGAACACAGAACAACACGCACATAATACAGATAGTGACTAATAAATGCATTTAAAGGAAAGTGAAAGTTCTTCGTTTTTGTATCGCGAAACCCTCTGATTACCCGGTAGCTAGCCGACCCTGGGCGTTCCGGAGCTTGCTCTTGTCACCTGAATTGACCGGGTGCTGTATGTTTGATCTCCGAGTAGGTAGTTGGGGAGTGCTGAGTTCTTACATCAGTTATAAGACAATTGCAGAAGCACATAAATCGACAGCATATAGCAGAAATGGCGGGTTCTCATCACATAGGGGTTGTATTCAAAAGTCGCTCTCTGGCGGCGTTATTATCCATACATTTCCAAACTGCGTGATCGATGTCATTGTAACCGTTTCCACACCGACAGATGTTGCTGTCCACGAGACTTATTCTATGGAGATGCGCATCTAGTGAGTAGCGATTGGACTTAAGTCTACTTATCACGCGAATGAAGTCACGACTAAAGCCCAAACCTTTAAAGCACGCTCTAGACGAAACATTGAATGTAACCACCGTCCAAGATTTCCAGTGTCCAGAAAATTAATGTTAGCATTTAGCAATCACCTAGTTGATAATCGGTCAATCCACAGCAGAGGGATTTTCGAACATTTTCATAAATATTCGAAGCGTCAATTTTAAGAGAAATTTCATCAAATAGAAACCAGTCTAAGTGACATAAAATCAAATTTAAACCTTCGTGTATTATCGACAGTATCCCTCGCAGTATCCATAAAACGATCTTCGAACATAGGTGCCAACATTTCGTTAGGGTGAAACTGCTTTTGTAAACAATACTTTCGAACACCAATTCCTAGCTAATAAAAAAATCCTGCAAACTTACGATGCCAGCTGGTAGAGGTAACATTCCTTCCCCTGACGGTTCGTTACTTTGTTTCGCCCTTTTGTAATGTTGTTACCTAATTGGTTATAATATGGTTTCTAGAATTTTTGTCCACGCCTTTAAGTAATAAAAAAACATCTATTTAGATTTGAAAAATCTGAGTAATTTGGGGAATATTTCGTTAGCAAATGCCACCTTCGCCACCTGGCTGAGTACGGTACTGCATATTAAAAAAGAAAACTTGGGTTTATCAACCACGATTTATCTTGCCACCAATAGAGTTTCCGACTCCTACCCATTTTTGACTATTTTTATCCAGAGGGAATCCCAATATTTATATTTTTCCTTGATTTGTTTTCCCATTGATCTTGTTTTCTGTACTCAGTACCAATACTATTGAAGCCAGGAGGGCGGCTTCCCCTACCTATCGCCCCATCAACTCATGGACCGGGGACGAACGGCTTTACTTCCCTTCCGAAGGATGCCTTAAAAAATCCCGACGGTACCAACTGGGATTGAACACAGACCTTTTGTAGTGAGAGGCATTCATCCCTTACCACTACACCACGGGCGCAGCTAAATCCCAATAAATGTTTTGAAGCTTGTGAATGTTTTGTTGCGAATATCCCGGAAGATTATTTTGACTTCCTTCGAGAGTTAGGGTTTTTGATCTAATTTCCGTCCTACTAAGCACGACCCTCGTTTAACCTCTCTTTTTTGAACGAGTTTAATCAAAAAATTGAATATTTCTTTCAAAGATGACTTCAAAATTTATTCACCTTGGATTTGATAAAGAGTCACAAATTGTTGAGATATTGTTTAAAATCCAATACTACTTCTTGATTCTAAATTCGTCCTACGAGTTTCAATTCCGTCCAAACGCATTGAAATGCCATTAGTTTTGCTTCGTCCTACGCATAAACGTAGAAAAAGTTGATTCGCTAGGAGTGCTTCTTTTGTATTGAGAACAATGAGCGTAAATATTCATACAATGCGCACTAATTGGATTTATGTTGTAGCTAATGAACTAACGCATCGGAACAAACCTATTATTGATTTGTATACGGTGAAATCATTGATATTATTGATCTTTTCTGATCGATAGAACGGAAATTGGGCGATTACAACGAAGTAGCGCTCTACCCTATCTACAACTATTTCCGAAAGTTTCTTTCATGTTTTCCAAAAAAAATCTAGCTTGTTTCTCAGGTTTACTCGATTTCTGTTTTTTTGCTTCCGCTGGATTTTATTTGACTATTCAGGATGTTTTTCCCTACCTTTCCCGACTTATTCCGGACGACTTCATCGTTCTTCCATTTTGATAAAGACATTTCTTCCAACTTCTCCTTCTCCTAACTTTATTCCGAGGTTCTTCTGGCCTCATATATAATTTCAAATTTTCCTAGGGCTTTCTTATGACTTCACTTAGAAGTCTGTTTGGCTATCCCAAGTTGTGTCTTCCGACTTCAGAAGTTTCGTCCAACTACCTACTACTCATGGAAGGATTTTTTATATAGATTTCCCCCCGGAAAATACAAACCAAGTTTCCCCAAAATTGTTTTGCTTCTAATTTAGTCTCTTTTTGGTAAAAGTTTAATCATGACTTTTTTTAAATGATGTTTCCTGGGAACACAAACACAATTCGAAAAACAAAGAGTACCGTGATATGGCGAACAAAGTAGTGTTTTTGTTGAGTTGTGCTGTGGAAATAAATACATAATTTCGTGTGAAATAGTGCCGTGTGCCGCGAAAGGATCATCCCAACGCGTGCCCGTTGTGTTGTTTTTAACAGGATAAGTAGAGAACGGTTGCCTAGCAACTCGTTTTGGATTTAATTTTGATTTTCCCCCCAGCGCGCTATTGATTTTGTATAGTGAGCTGCGGCGGTAAAATTTTATTTTGTGTTCTCTTCCCCTGTATATGTCTACTGCTAACAGTGTGCGCGTTTAATTTGGCGTGGTAATATGGATGTGTGTAATGTCTGCAAGGAGTCTATTACTATTAGTGGGCTCCCAGTCACATGTGTAGGTCCGTGCAATGGAATGTTCCACTTCAATTGTGCGGCACTCACTAAGACTGCGGCGCGCCTAATAGCAGATAATGCAAATGTTGTTTTCAAATGTGGTAACTGTCTATCAGGTCAGTGTTGTGGCGAGCAGAATGATCTGATCTCGCGCGTCAATAGGATAGAAGAAGAGATGAAGAAAGTTTTTCAACTCTCGGACTCTATCACTGGCATACGAGATCACATTGCTGCTCAGATAGACATCGCGGTTAAAAGCGGGATGGCAGATATAAGCCGAAATGTAAATGGTTTTGAAAATTTAATTTGTGAGAAATTGGATAATATGAAAAGTTCATTTTTTAAAATTGATGCGGAAAACAAATTAGCGGTAATGAATGATCAGTGCAGTGTATCTAGGACGATTCAGTCGGAATCGGACCAAAATACCAGACGCAAAAAACGTAAATTAGTAATCAGTAATAGTGATAATGATGATGTTTTTCAAGAAAATGCGAGTTTTGCGGATGTTGTAAAAAGAGACAGTCGTGCTAGTAAAAGTAAACATGTTAGTAACAGTAACAGTAAAAATAACAGTAACAGTAACAAACAAGATAATCGTAAGACTCGTCCGGTCATTGTGATTAAACCGAAAGAGTCCAAACAAGCTTGCGAAGACACTCGTAAGTTTTTGAAAACTCAGTTGGATCCAAAAACACACAAAATCAGTAATTTTAGAAATGGTAAAGATGGCTCCATTATTGTTGAGTGTGCAACAGGAGCAAATGTAAGTGATGTCAAAAATGGTATTGAAAGCAATCTGGGTGAAAACTATAGTGCTGTTGTTCCCACTTCGGTGCCGAGATTGAAAATAGTGGGCATGAGCGATCAGTATTCCTCCGATGTCTTCATTGACTATTTAAAAAGTCAAAATGAAGACATCGCTATAAATGATGTAAAAGTAGTTAACATGTTTGAAAATCCACGCTTCACGTACAACAAGTTCAGTGTTGTGATTGAAGTCGATTTCGATACGTATAAATGTTTGTTATGCGCGAAAAAAGTAAATGTAGGGTTTGATCGGTGCTCTATAGTTCCCGCGATTAATGTATTGAGGTGTTTCAAATGTGGAGAATTTGGGCACAAGAGCATGGATTGCAAAAATTGTGAGAGATGCTCTAGGTGCAGCCAACAACACAAAACATCGGAGTGTACGTCAACTGTATTGAAATGTGTTAATTGTTTGGAAATGAATAAAGAACGTAAAATGAACTTGGACGTCAACCATGCCGCATTTAGTCCTGAATGTTTGCTCTATAAAAGACTTTTTGAACAGAAGAAAAGCAGCTTGCGTTTCAATAAATAGCAGCCAAGTTCCAGGAATGTGAATCAATTTGATTTTTTATATTTGAATATTGCGGGGTTGTCAACAAACTACGTAGCATTACGTCAGATTGTTGAGGAAAAACGTCCACTTTTAGTTTTATTAGCTGAAACTCATATTGTAGAAACTGAAGCTTTTGACCAGTATAGTATTCCGGGATATATTGTTGCTGCTTGTTTATCACATTCTAGACACACTGGCGGTGTTGCTATTTATGTCAAAGAATCAATTCAATTCGACCTTCGAATCAACGAAGTTATCGATGGTAACTGGTTCTTGGGCATTACAGTTGTGCGTGGCATGAAGATGGGTAATTATGGTGTTTTGTATCATTCTCCCAGTTCTAGTGACCAGCGTTTTGTTGATGTTTTAGAGAACTGGCTAGAGACATTCCTTGATTCAAGTAAATTAAATATATTAGCTGGTGATTTTAATATTAATTGGCGTGACAACCATAATTCGAATCATTTGAAGCGTTTAGCTGATTTTTTCAATTTAAAACAAACGGTAGATGAGTATACGCGTATTTCCAGGCACAGTAGAACTTTAATTGACCACGTTTATTCCAATTTTGATTCCATTTGTTCAGTTCCGGATGCTGATTTGAAAATAACCGATCATGAGACCTTAGTGATTAATGTATTAGATAATATCAATAATAACGATGACTTAGTCAAATTGAAGTGCTGGAGGAAATATTCGAAACAGGCTGTTTCAAATCTTGTTGAGAGAAGCGTGGATTTTCCATTCGCGGCCGGTAATTTAGATGAATCTGCAGCTGTTCTAACTAACACTTTGAAAACGTGTACCAATCAATTAGTTGAGCAAAAGTTTGTTTCTTTGAAAAACTCGAACAGCTGGTACAATTTGGAACTTTTGCGTCTTAAACGTAAGAGGGACAAATGGTACAAAAAGTTTTGCAGATCAAATAATGATAATCATTGGAATAGGTACACAATCGCGCGTAATAAATATTCACAATCGATAAAACAAACTCGTTGTGAATATGTCCAGAGGAAGATTGATCAGCATCAAAACAACAGCAAAGAGTTATGGAAAATTTTGAAATCTTTATTAAAACCTAGTAATTGCAAACCGCGGTCCATAACTTTTAATGGCACATTAGAACAGTCAGAACCAGTAATTGCATCTATGTTTAATGATTATTTTGTCGAAAGTGTTTCATTGATTAATCAATCCATTGAATTGGTCGATGAACCTGACGAAATAAAACAGCCAGTTAATAGTAGTTGTAGATTTGAAGGTTTTCACCAAATTACTTTAGATGAACTTAGAGTTATTTGCTTTTCATTAGGAAAATCGGCTGGAGTAGATAATGTTAATTCTAGAGTTATTCAAGATTGCTTTCATGTCATTGGCCACATCTTGCTGGACCTTATTAATGAATCTTTGCAGACTGGACATGTGCCACAAATTTGGAAGGAATCCTTAGTGGTTCCTATTCAAAAAGTTGCTGGAACGATTAAAGCCGAAGAGTTTCGTCCCATCAACATGTTGCACACATTAGAGAAAATTTTAGAACTTGTTGTTAAAGGCCAGCTGTTGGAGTATTTGAATAGCAACTCTTTGTTGATACCAGAACAATCAGAATATCGGGAAGGTCATTCCTGTGAAACTGCGTTGAATTTGGTGTTAGCAAAGTGGAAAGACAACTTGGAGCGTAAAGATACGACTGTTGCTGTTTTTTTGGATCTGAAACGCGCTTTTGAAACAATTTCTAGGCCCTTACTGTTAAGTACAATCAAGCGCTTTGGAATTACGAGTACTGCTTATAAATGGTTTGAAAGCTATTTATCTGACAGAACTCAACGGACTGTTTTTAATGATTCTGTTTCCAGTCCCGTGGGGAATAACCTTGGAGTGCCCCAGGGAAGTGTATTAGGGCCTCTTTTATTTATTATGTATATTAATGATTTGCGACGCGTTTTACGATTTTGCGACATTAATCTTTTTGCAGATGATACTGTGTTATTCATTGCAGCTAAGGATTTAGAAGTTGCCGTCTCACATTTGAATGAAGATTTGCGTTCTCTAAGTAGATGGTTGAAGTGTAAGCAGTTGAAATTAAATACAAGTAAAACTAAATTCATGGTAATTTCGCGGAACCGAGTAAATGATAATGTCTCCGTGGTAATTGATGATGAGGCTATTGATCGCGTTCGGGAGATTAAATATCTTGGCGTGATTATTGATGACAAACTTAAGTTCAACTCTCACATTGACAATGTCATCAAGAAAATTGCCAAGAAGTATGGAATTCTATGTCGACTGAAAAACGATTTAACTATTGCCAGTAAAATACAGCTATACAAATCAATCATCTCTCCTCATCTAGACTTTTGCCCATCCATTTTATTTCTAGCCAATGAAACACAAATATCGAGATTACAGCGTTTGCAGAATAAAATAATGCGTTTGATTTTGCGATGTAATAGATTCACTTCCTCAACTTTGATGCTGGACGCTTTAAAATGGCTGTCAGTGAAGCAAAGAATAGTTTATTTGACTATGGTGTTCATTTTTAAAGTAGTAAATGGTTTGCTGCCTCGATATTTGTGTGATCGAATTGAAAGAGGAAGTGATTTTCATAGATATAATACTAGAAACGCGGATGAAATAAGAACACCACATTTCTTGACTTGCGCTTCACAGAATTCATTGTATTTTAAAGGAGTAAATGTTTTCAATTCGATGCCTAGACATATTAAACGTGCAACAACATTAGCAGAATTCAAGAGACATTGTATTTCACACGTTAAAACTGTCTTTTGAACAGTTATCCAGTGATTTTTTTTTTTTTTTTTTTTTTTATGAATGGACGAAGTATGTATCTTGACGAAGTTATTTATAACGGATTATTTTGTATGGATAGCTGTCATAACGACTTTTTAATAATTATTGTAGCACTGCAAAAACTATTTTGTTCGCCACGATGGTGATGATGGATTTTTTTTTTATATATGAATTAAAGTAGTAGTTAAAAAAAAAAAAAGTAGTAGTCTACAAAGGTTTGAGCCTCGCGCGCGTATTACGGATATAGAGGACTGAATTTAACATTTGATAAAAAAAATGCAACTTTGAAGCTTATTTGGAAGATACTTTGAATTAGTATTAAGTTTTCTGGCTGAATGTCGGGGGTTCGTGAGCATTCCTGACATTGCTGAAAATTATAATAGCATCATTGCGGGGTTGCTAGTGTATAGGATGCTTTGTTGATTGTTCATTAACTCTTGATTGCTTGTAATACTTATGAATATTCTAGGTGGACAAAAGGCGAACTAAGAGGTGGACGCCTAAGCTTTTTCACATTTATGTATATTGCTGTGAAGCAACTGTAAAGTCTAGAGGAAATTTATATCTGTAACTGTAACCAGCTCGTTTTTGTTTGCTAACCTGGTTAAAATGTTTATATTTAATTATCTTAAAGATAAATCGTCCAGCTCAACCCTTTGTAGGGGTAAGAGGTGGGACCATCATCATCATTTTTTTATCATCAATTCTTGGGAATCAGGAAACGAGATTATTGGCAACTCGCTTTGTCAACTTTACTATTTTTGATAGTCAATTTTCTCGGATGATGATCGTGATTATGAATATTTTTCATGCTTTCCCGTTAGCAACATTTATGTTCAAGATATTTTGACAGGTCTAAAAGATTTGGACGCCACTAAAGGCCCAGGACCAGGTGAAATCTCACCAGCCTTTATGAAAAATTTAGCAATTGAGCTCAAAACCCCTTTAAACCGGTTGTTTAATATGTCTCTTGACTCTTGGACATTCCCGCAGGAATGGAGAAAAACGTTTTTAATACCCATTTATGTATCTGGTAAAAAATCTGATATCCGAAATATCGTGGGATTGCCATCATTGCATTCCTAAACTATTCGAATCAATCATAAACAAAAATATCTTCAGCCAAATAAAACACGGAATAACAAATGCACAACACGGCTTTTTTAAAGGTCGTTCTACCACAACAAACCTCATGGAAATGGTTGATTACTCATTAACTGCAATGGACCATGGAAAACCAAATAGAAGCTCTTTACACTGACTTCAGTAAAGCGTTCGATAGACTTGACATTCCAATGTTGATTTTTAAATTAGAAAAAAAAAATGGGTGTTGAGATGAAACTCCTCACCTGGATTAAGTCATATTTAACGGACCGTCAGCAAATTGTAAGATTCAGCGAGAAAAAATCTAACCCAATTTAAGTCACGCCAGGAGTTCCACAGGACTCGAACTTGGGACCTCTTTTTTTCATTTTGTACGTTAACGATATCTCTCTTATTTTGAAAAATCTAAGAGTGCTGATTTATGCTGATGACATGAAACTATTTTTAGAGACAAAAAATGATGATGATATGAATATGTTTCATAATGAAGTTCATGTTTTTTATACGTGGTGTTGTAAAAGTTTGTTGGAACTAAATGTTAAAAAATGTAATCTTATAACTTACAGTAGAAAACTAATAAAACCAGATATTCGTATTACATTAGGTAATCATATTGTTCAAAGTTTTTATTAGGAGTTATTCTTGATTATAAATTAACATTTGTGGATCATTATAACACAATAATTCATATAGCCGGCAATGTGTTTAATTTTATAAAGCGTTTTGGTTTCCACTTTAAAGATCCTTACACAATTAAAACACAACTTTATGTTGCCTATGTGAGGCCAATATTAGAATATTGCAGTGTTGTTTGGTCACCTTATATGAAAAGGCATGAAGAACGAATAAAGTCAATCCAAAGGCAATTTTTATTATATGCACTACGTAAATTGGGATGGAAAGAATTTCCTCTCCCATCTTATGAAGCTCGTTGCTTGTTAGTCAATATTCAGTCATTGAAAGAGCGTCGAGATTATGCTATGGTCTCTTCCGTGAACAATATTGCTTCGCAACGCATTGACTCAGCTTATTTATTATCAAGACTTAATTTGTATGTACCTTCTCGTCAATTGCGTAATCGACAATTGTTCGCGGTAGATCGTGAAATATGGACCGATAAATCGGATGATGTCTATTTATAATCTACACTGTGAAATGATAGCCTAAATATGCCGCCCTAATCCAGGGAGCAGTTTGGCATGCCGCTGATTTTTTTTAAAATATTTTGTGTAAAAAAGCCTAAATTTTCTTGGAAAAATATAAAAACTTATTGCGCCCGCTGTCTACAAACCATGAAAACCATTAAAAACTAATACAATCAATGTTTTTCAATACAAATTTTTAATACCCTTTCATTTGATATTTTGATCTTTGAAATCGGCCCTATGGTTCAAATGAATGAATTTAATAAAAAAATGACCGCCCTAATGACAAAAAAATACGGGTCTAATATTTTGCAAAAAAGAACTAAACTACCAATTTTTACGAAGTTCTGAGAACCACTATATCGTTTTGCTATGGGATGGCTGTATATATATATATTTTATCTAGAATATTTCAAAACTGAACCCGATGTTCTATAGAATCGAACCCACTGCCTCCGGATTGGTAATACCATGCCTTGACTGACTAGGCTATCTGAGGTCCCAGCACGATTTCAATTGCAATGTTTGAAATGCATGTTTGCTACTTGCCTCCAGCTTCATGAAACTAATCGCATATCGTCATATCATGAGTTTAGTTTAGCACAGTAAAGACGATGCCTAGAACAAATTGTGGTTTAAAACAATGCTTATTAGCTTACAAACTGCATAAAAACAGTTGGTAAGATATGTGTTGACTTAGTCACACATATTTATTCTACACAGGGACTTTGAATGCAATCCTCGTCGCAATGAAATGTGTCATGTACGGACATTTTCCAAAAAAAATAAATTTTCGCCTTCTAATGTACACCATTACTTCGATTCTATTTGAGATTTGAATGTTCATCGTTTATTTGCAAACATGAATCACATTATATAGTGCTGACTAAACTGCCATTAGATGACAAAGTGACGTAAACTCCACCATGACCAATCGTCGCTTTTCTCCTTGTTCAGGTTCTGCATCCACAATGCCATCCAAAAACACTTCACACTTGTACAAAATTTGATTTAGAAGCATACATCCAGTTTCTACACAAAAATAGCGTTCACGATATATTCCGGTGTGATTTGAGATTTAGGCGTAATTGCTTTTGTAAACAAATGCTTCAATTGACGATTTCTCGCGAATAAAGGGCAACCTAGAAAATGTAGAGGAATAATTCATCTAGCATGTGGTATAATTTGATCCCGAGACTGACGGCAATTGACGTGTTTGTTTACAAAATCAACTACGCCTATATCTCGAAGTTCTCCGGATATACAATATTAAGGCTGTTTCAAACATCAAGGATCACATTCGAAGTGTTTTTTGTTACATCATAGGTACGTGAATTTTACGATTTTCAGAGTTGCTTGGAAATGAACATGAACATGAAGCTTTAGTGTAATAATTTATGAACTAGAGAAAGTTCTGAAGATGATAGGTTGATAGTTCCGCTAGAGTACGACAGTGTGGAAATTGAATGGAAGTTGAATTTGAGCGAAGGGCCATTAATGCAACAGTACTAGTCTATCAAGGTTTATATTTTTACCTTTGTTTAGAACATATTCAAGATCAGAGTGTATTTATGAAGAATTACAAAATGCAAAAAATCTAAAATAACTGATTTCGGAATAATTCACTAAATGGATTTACGTCCCATTGTCATCTCACGGCAGCATAGCCAAATTGTGAAATAACACATGAATAATTCGTCTATTTAAAACCAATTAACTGCGTTTCTTTTCACTCGTCAGAGAGCGAGCTCCAGTGGAAATTTACCACACAAACAGAATTCAACATCCTTACTGGCACATCTGATGCTTCTACCATACGGTGACATAGGCGTAGCCAGATAGGGGCAGGGGGGGGGGCGACTGCCCCCCCCTAAACTCGGCAACACAAAGGCTTTCGAGGAAATGGCGTTCGGTGAAATGGCATTCGGCCAAATTTTCCATGGTAATTTTTTTTTCGCCCCTCCCTAGCTCGAAACCTGGCTACGCCCTTGTACGGTGATATTTTTTTTGCTAGTGACACACGATTTTTTGGAGCTAGAACTTTGTGCTATTCATATTATGGGATGTTTTGAATGTATTTAATGTTCCGTAATAGCAGAAACGTAAAAAATAAAAAAATAAATCATGAGACTAATTGAAAAAAAAAACAAATAAATAGGTATAATAAATTTGCAGTTTATTCAAATAAATATTATTTGCTGAACTGAATTAAGGTGACTTTTCAATCTGCTTTGAATGAATAATTTTTTTAAAAATCATAATAACCACATTTTCATCCAAAATTTACAAATCATCCAAGAAGCTATGTGATTACGTTTATGTTTGCCATAATTTTCCTCTGCTTCTCTTTCGCTCCAAGTCTACGGTAACGAGGCTGATGTCATACGGAAAACCCTTTGAATCAGGAAATCCGTCTCCTTCCGAAAACTCGAAGAGGCATATGACGTGGCCGTCTGTCTCCTTCCGTGTCGATGGCGTGGTCGGCATTCTCTGGAGAGTTTCCTTCCGAACCACCGAATTGATCAACGCAATATAGGGAGATTGCGAAAAAGGGCGCGGTGGGTTTTGGAGGGAAAACAAAACTCTGACTCCGAAGCGGGTGGCATGTCGGAGTTTGCGCAGATTCCCTCAAAGACAAAACGTGCAAGGCAATTTGGCAGACGAGCACTCATTATGTTGCGAGTGTGATCCAATCCTTTCGCTGTATTGAGTTGAATACTGCTCTCTAAAACGTTCGCAGGTATGGGTTTTCCGCTCACTTTCCTAAAGGAATCACCGGAATAGCGCGGTGGGTGGTGCCATCCACCCACCGCAATTTCTCGGCTGTCTTCAAATCAATTGAGCTTATTTTTTGTATGCGATTAGTCTCAACCATAAACTTGTCACCTACAGAGAATCCGCTCAATTGTTTGAAAGACAATGTACAAGTTGCGGTGGGTGGACGGCACACCCCATCGCGCTATTTGGGGGATTCCTGTGTATAGATTTCTCCACGTTTTCTCTCTGTTCGGCGTTCAGAAATTCCAAAAATGCATTTAGTGTTTTAATTCTATTTCCCATTCGTCAATAAACAATGGTCTGTTTTGTTTATGCGACGTCCCGTAGGATTATCGTGCGCCGCGTGCATTGCCGTTGAGAAAACCCCGCAAGAACTGGCCAGTTGGTTTAGTTATAAAATTGCTGAGTAAACAACGGCCGCATGCCGACGACGGTGACGTGTTTCTCTCGCTTACCCAGTTCCTGTCCCAATCCACCAGCATACCTACACGGCCAATGAGAGTAACCTAAAATTGAGTCAAATTCAACTGAAAAGTGCAAACAGTGGAGTTTCTCAGTGGTTGAGCAAAATCGACAAAAATGTTCTATTCAAGCAGTTTTTCCCGGAAAATCGAGGAAAAATTTTCTCACCTACTGATTAATTCAATTTTGGTTTGCTCTAATTCACCGTGTTCAGAGTAAATGCATTGGTGTTTAAGCATGATGGCATATGCCAAACATTGATAGAAAGCTTGGTGGTGCGATGGGCAGCATAAAATGCGTTCCAAGAGGGGATTGTGTGCTGCGCGTGGGTCAATATTTGATTTCACTGATAATTTAAGACGGCTTCAGGAGAGAGGAACTATCTCTCACGGCTGTTCGGTGTAGTTGTGTTTTTTATAGTAAGGGTGCGTTCACGATAACGATCTCGGTTAGCCGGCATAACAAATTGGGAAGTGTAAACATTCTTCATTGTGGAAGTTTTCAAATTGAGCAAATTTACACTGTGATAATATTATATCTATTGACAAATTGCTTTAGGCACACAGCATTGGTTTTGTTTGTCAAATCTCAGCCAATTTTTGCCACACAGCCGAGCTCGCTCTGAAATCACAGTAAAATTATTGATTGATTGCTGAGTAGGATGCTTAATTTAAAATATTGAGGAAGTTTTCTTGAGAATCACAGTAAGGAACTGATTTTGTTCGGTTTTTGATATAATTTTTCATTATGTTTAGAAAAATCCAAATGAAATTTTTTTGTTGGCGACGTTAAATTTCGCGTTAAAGTCATTTCAATTCAAAATGCTACAAAAAACGGTTTGGATTAATCCGTGGGAAACAGCGCCCACGTGCTTCCACGGGATAAATGAGAATGAGTGGGGAGACGAAGCCCACCCTCTATTCACGAAATGTTAAAAACAGAGAGTTGGCATTTCCAGTCTTCCCATCCATTTCGCTTCAATCGGGTGCCCTGGTGAACACTCCCTAGCCCAGCATTTAATAATTCATAAAATAATATAATGTCAGTAAAAAAAAATTATAAAATATTAAATGCTTGCTCACCTTTATAATGAAGCAACTTACCGATCCAAACCTCCTTTTTGTGTTATGCACGCAGAGCTTGATTTCTTTAATATAAGTACTTAAGCAATTAAAAAGTTCTCCCGCATATAAAAATACCATTTCTAGAACAGTTCAAACTTCACTGACACCTTACTAGCTATGTTAACTTTACACAAAATAGTTTTGTTATGGTTTATGGAATGTAATAAACATTAAAGAAACACTACTTTCAACTGTTACAGTTTCTGGTATGTTCCAGCTAAATTTTGCTACGGTTGATCAACTATACTGAACTGTTGCAAAACATTACGAATAAAAGTTGTAAACAACTTGTACAACGCTTACGTGTTTCGATTATGGTTGCTTTATGTTTTTACAATTGGTACAAACAGAAGAAAACGCTTTTGATTGAAACTGTGCTCGTAAGTTCATTGTGTTGTTTTGTTCGTTATTTTATTTTTAAAACCCTCGGTAAATCATCTTTGGTAATACTAGCTTAAAGTATAAAATATTTCTTAAAAGCGCATGCAATTTCTACACAAATATTCAGGGCTAGCAGCCGTTTACATGTGAAGGAGATTTCGATGCTGGCGGCTCACATCATCCAAAAAGGAAATCCAAGCAGGTTCGTTTTGCCGGGGCCTTTTTATTTTCCAGAAATGAATGGAGTTTGTTTTGCAGGGCAAATTCATTTATTTATTCATTTAATATTAAGATCAATAAACATGTTACCAAGGGCAAGGGAGGTATCCACAAAAAGAAATCTTGTAAATCACAATAAAATTAAAGAACAGCTCATGATGGCTGTATTCCGGATAAGCTACGACAGTATTTATTATAACGTCAATAAGAATGGTAATTTATACCATTTCATAGTATATCAGGAAGTTAACAACAATGGTTGGTTCTAAACCGTACTACCCCGCATAAATCACAACCATACGATTACCACATTGAAAATGGTTTATCTTCCTCTGAAAACCATAATGAGAAAGGTTCAGTCAACTTTAATCAAACCATACCTAGATAAAGTTTTGACCATATGGATTAAGGTTTTCGAAGACCCAACCATACGAACAATGGGTGGTTAAGAACGTTCACCATACGGAATCTCGCTTGTTCCCATACATTTTTAGCAGAACAACTATAGCCTTACCACATCAGAAAAGGTTCTAGTTGGATATGTGAAACTATTTCCATTAACTTTCGAATAAGGTAGTACGGTTTAGAACCAACCATTGTTGTTAACTTCCTGATATACTATGAAATGGTATAAATTACCATACGTTCTTAACCACCCATTGTTCGTATGTTTGGGTCTTCGAAAACCTTAATCCATATGGTCAAAACTTTATCTAGGTATGGTTTGATTAAAGTTGACTGAACCTTTCTCATTATGGTTTTCAGAGGAAGATAAACCATTTTCAATGTGGTAATCGTATGGTTGTGATTTATGCGGGCTCTACTAAAGTATTTTGAGCGTGCATCTCACAAGTTCCCGTTGCTTTTCTTTTTGTCAGTTTATTTACTATTTTCTACTTTGTTTTTAATTAGGGGGAGGTAGCTCATCGATTCTTCCGGTTCGCCTCCTAGCATCGTGCTATAAGGTACCAGGCGATAACCAGGGTAGTTGATCGATAGTTCGATGACGTCATTTCGTTGGCGTCTGCAATGGGAAATTCTCATAGCAGGCGTTGACGATGGGACGTTGTCGAGTTGTTGAATAGCAACTATCGTGGTAACTCACCGATTACCTGTCGATCTGCCAAATTTGGAAAGACGTCTGCATTGAATTGTCTCATATAATAATATTCCGCCCACTATATCACAAGAAATTGCGAGTAGCTGAGTGGAATGGAGATAAGTTAGGCATTGGGTACAGGACCAAGTCTCCCCTGGGTGGTGCCAGAAGATGAGTGCAATAGAATCATCAGGTTGCCATAAGGCACGGAATGAGACTATTGCATGGCTGGGTAGTCAAAGTCTTCCATTCGTTAGTCATTTCAGGTGGATTAGAACAGGTTTAGGTTTAGGGTGGTCGTTGGCCAGATTTAGATTTTTCAGATATAATCCTAAATAGGACCTAGATTATGTAATACACTAGTAACCTCAACTTCTGTCACAATGTTTTATTGTGACTAATCAACACTCAATGGGTAAAATATCAAATTTGCGGTAAATTTGAAAAAAAGGGAACTTGGAGTGTAGAGCGCACTGCCCACTGGACGATTCTGAAGCCTGACCAAGTGAGTGGGTTACGGGTTTATTTGATTGTATGTCATTTCCAAGTTATAGGGGAAATGACGGCTTCGGCATGCCAGACTATTTTCGGCAACCCAAATTGAAACACTATTTTCACTGGATTTTCTTACGAAAACACTTCGCTGAATGCATGCAAACGATTCTTTATGCTTTCAGCTTCAATTTGACTATATTTTTACCACTGAGAAAAAGCAATCTAGCAAGGTTTTCTTGAAATGAAACACACGCACTACAAATTGTAGCTGATTTCGAGTTGCCGATAATAGAACAGCAGATTTACATGCAGTTCAAATGGAACGGTTGCCGAAGAAAAACTGGTTGCCGACAATACTCGTTCTCACTAGAGAAGATTGGAGCTTTGTAAAAGCGTTTCAAAACAGTTTTTGACAATTCTTTCGACTGAAATTGTTAGAGCAGCTGGCAGCAAAAGATTGTAAACAAACCAATACTGCATATGTGTGCGTTCCTCAGAGAAAAAGGCTATAGAAAGAAGGTCGCTGCTTAGATTGCCGAGAATACGTAAATTCCCCTATATAGATACATTCATACCATTGGCATTTTGTATTTGAGATAAGACAGAGACAGGATGCGGAGGGCCCGCTTAGGGGGAGCGTAACCCATGTTATGGCTTCCATTTATTAAATAGTTCAGATAGGCTGGAAATGATAGGTTCATGGTGAGAAAATGTACCATATGGTGCCCGTTCACTGATCAAAATTAGATTCAAATCGTCAGGCCCTGGAATAAGGGGATTGACGATGATTTGTCAAGTTTCATTTTGCATTTGCATATAATTGTAAGTTTAGGTTTGCTTTTGTAATTGTAAGATAGATAGTTTGCCTCAATTGTAACATTGAGTTGTATAAACTTGACGAATCATACCTCTAAAATAGTAGTAGTTACAGTGCCGCATTATCTAACAACCACTGCCTGCAACTAATGTTGGAGGGGTCGGCAGGGCTGATTACGGATCAAAACTAACATAACTCTAACACTGAAATGATCCCGAAACTAACGCTCATTCATTGCACTTTGAGTCATCAAGTAGTTTTATTTATTTTCCTTCTAATCTATCTACACACTAAGTTTTTTCTACCAAGCTCGGCTGTGCGGGTCTCGGCGGGGAGGGTTTCGCTGAGATCTTGGCGGGAGTGACATTTGATTGAGGTCTCGGATAATGCCTTTTCTAATAATCTGCCTACGTTTCTTTTCTTTGTTATCTACTTTATCCCCCTTTTTATTTTTCTGCTCTTCTTTCCTCTTCTCTTCTTTTGTTTTGTTTGTTTACATATAACTAATACTAATACCTCCTTGTTTTCTCTCTAATTTGTCTACTATGTCCCACCATCACGATGAGAGATGAGCTGAAGATAATGCGCTGTGGTGATTTATATGACTATATAGTATTATTTATTTATACCAACCTAAACACAACGTGGGGTGACCCAAATCCAAACGATCCCTAACTAAAATAATAGACTTATCTTTTTTTCAGCAGGTGTAATTTCGTATAGTTCTGTTTCTTTCTTTACAGCAAAACAACATCTAAGTACTTTTTCGTAGTTTTTAGTTTTCGGATTTGAAAGATTGTCGGTTACAGTGGCCTGCTTACTGAGAAGAAAAACGCGGTCCCAGGTCCTTACATATCAAAGAGATTTATGGTAAAATCGCTTGTGTATCGTGTATTTTGCGAAACTCGTTGTTGTCGTTGGTTCCGGGTTTGAATGGATACAAAAATTTGAGCAACGGTATTATGTGATATGAGGGGCTCGGTGGCCTTAGAGCAACCGTTTTTGCTTACTGAGCAGAACATCATGAGTCTAATCTCAGGCCCATCCACATTCAAGATTCGTCAATCGTTTTATTTGTTAATATGACTACATGGTAATAACAGCAACTCGGTGATTAAAAAGGTGCTCGTCTGTCTAGTGGCAAACGTTTTTGCTTACTGAGCAGAAGACCGTGGGTTTAGTCCCAAGCTCCTTCGCGTTATATGATCGTTAGGACATCAATTCAGCTTACCGTTTACCAAAACGAACCCTGCTGCAAACCCAACCCTCTTATCCAACATCCCAGTGATTCCTCGTGGAAGTGCAGAGGTGTTCTCGGCTTCCATCAAAGCGAGTGTCATGTCAACACAATCCTTCCCATTCCTTCCTTGACCTGTGTTCGGGCGCGGCCGGCGCTGGTATTGCCTAATATAAGATCACCAGTTTTTACACATTGAGGATGATCGCTAGTCCCAAGCATCGTCTATTGGTTCTCTGTGTAATTACAGCTGATCTGGCAATAACAGAGTAGCAACCGTGGGCGGTCAATCAAGCTCAAGCTCAAGCTCAAGCTATTTTCTACTTTGTTTTTAATTAACCGAAAGTGAAATGTAATTCAAAATGTACCATGTAACAGATAAGTGAAATCCATAGCATCCCTGAGTAATTACTTTTTTCTTTTCCATTGTTTACATATCCTGTCAATTTTTGCTTTCATTCTCTCAAGACTCTCCATCTGAAATTCCGCTATTTTCTTCTTTATAAATCTCTCCAGCTTGAGCTTTATTTTTTCCTTTTCTTCTGCCAAGAGCACCCATTAATTGTGATTTATACTTTGATACCTACTTAAGTCCTGATTTAGTGAATTTATGCAAGTTAAGCTAGGGTGTCCTTCTTCAAGCTCTTCTGTTAATGGTTTCACCAACCGGTGGAATCTGATGATTTTAAACTGGCTCACTACTTGACTAGCCTATTGGTCCCAAGCAAATCGATTAACGTTCCCTATTCTAGTCGAAATTCTAATGTTGTTTGTTTAGATTTGCCATTAAAGTTTGACAAATAAAATGAGGGGTTCGTGGATTTTCCTATGTTTCGAGGGGTGCATCGATTAGTTTGGGACCGAAGAGAGTACCAGAGTTGAGTCAAAAAGTTGAGCACGTTTCTTCGGGACCTTCTGGTCTTAGAGTTACCTCTATGGTTTTACCGGCAAGCAATTTCTTGGCGTTAAATTTAATGCTAATGGTGGTTTCGACTGGTTGATTGGAATCACTTTATGGGGTGGCTTTCTCAGTCTTTTAGTAGAAACGATTATTTTTTTACGTTCCCTGGGAACGTAAAAAAAATAATCGTTTCTACTAAAAGACTGAGAAAGCCACCCCATAAAGTGGTTAAATTTAATGAAGTAATGAAATTGGGTTGTCAGTGGAACGATTGAATAAAACAGCAAAAAAGGGTTATATTCCATTTAATTCCACTTAATTAATTTTGGTATCCATGACCGATATGTATATCGACTACAATGTGCAGTATTTCAGTGTCATTCCCACTAAAGAACTTATCGAAATCTAACCGCCTACTCATCCCCTAGGTAAAAATGTCAAGATCACAGGTATGAAAATGAAACTACAACGTGTAGAATCGGAATTTACCTAATTAATAAAAACCAAAGATTTAAGTAAACTAAAGGAGCAAAATTTATACAACTCCCTAATAAGAAAAATTTCCAAAGGCTTGGTAGCCATCATAATGAAGAAATGAAATTGGTTTCTTAGTTATATATCAGATAATCTCGAGCAACCTGATTCTTAATAGGACAAGTAAGATCCAAACTTAAATTATGGGAATTATCAAACTACTTAGTAAGTTTCTGACCTTTTTCCGAATTTGTGATCAAAATTTTACCACCTTCTTTAAGCGTTGAAATAGGCTTTTGAGAGTTTTTTTTTCCAAAATTTGTGTGAGCTTCCAAAAGGGTTTAGAATTTGGGTCTAATTTCGATACATTATTTTTAAAAGGTTTGTTCCTCAGGGCAGAGAATCGCTTTTTATTTTGTTTTTTAAATCCCTTCAGATATCACACATGGATATCATGTTCTTTGATATTGCCTCTTACAGACATTTTTCAGACGGATCAAGAGCTGAAGATTGTCGTCTATTATAATTGAATCGAAATTAACTATTGAAGAACCATAAAACGGGGTATCTTTGATAATGCGGGTAGCTATAATAGTAGAATATAATGATTTAATTTACTATCTGCCTTTTTTCCGAATTAGAAACATTGGTTTCAAATTGTAGCTTAGGGCATTTCCCTTGATATTGCATATTTTTTTATATAGTTTGTGTTACATGTTTGCCAAACATATTGAAAAACAATTTTCTTGCTTTTTGTCTGTTTAAGTTTAAGTAGTACTCAAATCATCACTTATGAAATGTATTTCTGATATAGCCATCACAAATTCAATGTTGTCTTATTATTGCTTATGGTGTTTCTGATTATATACTCAATCAATGTTTCATATTTATTTAACTAAATTGTTTGAGATTCACGCATGTTTTTCTATATTCATCGAGCATTATCAAAGTAACCCCAAATCAAAATACTGATGTTCGGTCACAAGACTAAAAAATAGTGCAAATGCAATAAGTTTCATTAAACATATTACTAACGAATTGACTCTAGGATCCTCAGTACTTGTTTTGAAAAAATAGAAATTTGAGAAACATTAATTAATTTAAAAAATATTTAGAATATACTTCAAAAAATTATCAATGTTACCCCGTTTTACGGTACTCAGAGATTCAAGATCATAATTAACATCATCTTTGGTTGGCTATATTCCAGAAATGTTCAATATTGTCCCAATCAGTTCTATGGTAATTTGTGTTTGAGTTTAGAAATTACTTGTAGAGATATTTCTAAAGTTACTGGAAGGTGATCAAAACCGTTATCACCGACATGAATCAGTTAAGACCAAATCAATAGTTGATTACAAATGGACAAGAGTGGAGGGCAGCGATCTAACAACGTCAACTAGATGAGCTGAGTCAAGTAGATGTGCATGAGCACAGCCTTCCGCATCCCGGGAGAACTCAAAGAAGACGATTAAGGATATTGTAGTAATCAAACATCTCTCACACGGAGCAGTCACTTGAGACGTGGTTTGGTATATTGTATTCATGAAAATTCTCCAGTAAGTTTAAATGTATAAGATAGGTATGCATTAGTTAATGCAGAAATGTTTATAACTGTATAATTTGTATATACATTGCAAGTCTATCTATGACACGATTCAAACCACTTTTACATGTTTTCAATTAACACAGTTTTCCAATGCGGCACAGCAACCTATAGCCACATCTCCGACTCCTCCAGATTTCTCGAAAAACATGTAATCCTGGAACAGAAAAACTTAGTATTTCAATCCGTATCCAAGCTTACCTTAACTCACAATCAAAAACACCGCAGCTAGTATAATTGCCTTTACTTCAACATTCACATTTTGGGGGAAAACCACACTATAATGGTCGGCACTGGTATACATTTCACGTACCAATCCAGACCACTGTTTGAGGATTGCTCCTACCTCAAAACCTTTGCTGGAAGAAATCTGTAAGAAAAGTTCCATGACCGCACAGCTTTCAACGCTTTCAACGTTATTCAATGATTCTCACCTTAAACTTCACATCGCCAAAACAATTGGACTTGCAAAATGGTGCATTGATTGTTAGTACCGTATCACCTGCTGCATTTCTAATACGGAACCAGGATCGCAACAAGGACCAGCCCTGTTCGACAATACCAATGGGAGTACCCTGCGGAGTAGCCACCTCGATTGCTTGCAAGCAACATGGGAAGCAACAGGACTCGCAACGGAATGGCCGCGAAAGATGCAATATCTCATTGCGAAAGTTGTCGAAAAGTTTCATGTCAAACGAACGACTTGAGCCACAGCAGATCCGAGCGCAACAGCCGGAACCCTCTGCTGCCCAATACACTGGCTGACCTAGGGTATTCTTGATGGCATATTTATTGGCCGTTTCAAAACCCGTTAGCACTTCCACAAGTTCAACCTGTTGGTGTATCAGCAGTTGATCGACGGTCGCGAGATACTGCAAGCCGGGTGGACTGCAGGAAACCTTTCTCGGCACATCCATAATGATTGTTGAACTTGGCGAAACTGCTGCTTTTGATGAATAGGAATTCGTTTTTTGTTGCTATAAATTTAAATACCTAAGTTGACTATACTGTATTGAAGTATCATTCGATCTTCACAGCAGTGGTGGTAAGCACAATATTGTTCATGAGTTGTTTTGAAGCGTCCTTTAGTATATGGAAAGGGACTACCACAGTAGAGGTATTCAACCGATAACAATCAAATCTTACATTCCTATTCCCGTTTTCGATCGAATCGTATTTACAATACAAAAAACTATATATAGGGGATATAGGTGATATAGGGGAAATGGAAGTAATGTCGACCTAACTGCCCCTAATTTGGGCCCATACATAAAGTCAGCAATCGACTTAATTTTCAATAGCGACCAATATCCATTAGTGCGGTCCCAATAACGCGTTCATCTAGATAAAATTGATAAATAGCAGATTTTTTACGATGGGCCCAATCTTAGATCCATAGGCCAACATTAGAGCCATTTCCCCTATGTGTGGAAAATCGAAACGGGAACAAGGGTGCTTAACCGTTATGTGATCGACAGGGCACCCGGATACCTTTCCAGATTGCAAGTTAAGAAATTATACAGTTATTTTCACGACAGGAAACCAGAATTCAGTGATATCTTAGAACTCATAGAGAGACAACTTTTAATGAAGAAAGATTTCATATTGCAGGCTTCGAAGAGGGGTGGGGGTCCTGAAATTGTTTACCCTTTAGGAGCTCGACAAGGGTACCCGGGTATCCACAACATTTAAATACTTGCTACCACTGGCGTGCACAGGGTGGGGCAAGGTGGGTCAATTGCCCCACCTTTTATATATAAGATTTTTATTTCCACGATTACAAAATTATGATATAAAATAACTTTCTTGATATCTTGATTTGACGGTAAAATAATTTCATTTCATAATATAAGAGCACTGAAAACCTTTTATTGCGTCGATTTTTTTTTTTTGATTTTCTCCCGGACCAGAAATTAGTGGCATCGCGAGTGATAATTTTTAATTTCAGTTTATTTAGGCGCTGCAAGGTGCGTGAAAGAGTTCGGCACAATCGGTATAGACTCGGGTGTTGATGTTGGCTCGCTTGCAACTTTTTTTTGTGTTTTCGAAAGAAATTGATCGAAAGTGTACCAAAAGTGCTTCTGAACGTGTTTCGCGGTTGGGAGTGGTGAAATTCGTAAATTCGCGGTTTATGTTCAGTGAAAATTCCGTACCACAAAATTGCTCACCGAGCTCCCTTTTTTTGCCGTTCGACGACGACGGACATGCGAGATAAAAATAAGCATCGGGAATGTGCTCCCGGATGTATTGATTTGGTGAGTACGTTCCAGTTGAAGATTGTTCTTATACATTTCTCGATTGCATTTTCGAGGGGACGTCCGGAGAGCTTTGAGATTTAGGCGTTGTTGCTTTTGCGGGCAGACGAGTTGGTCGCCGGTAAGGGCCAGTAAGTGCTGCCAGCAGATGAATCAAGAGGTATTCGAAACAAAATTGGTAAGAAATGTCCATTCAAATCGATTTAATACAGTTGAACAAATTTCAAAACTAGGGGAATTTACGTATTCTCGGCAATCTAAGCAGTGACCTTCTTTCTATAGCCTTTTTCTCTGAGGAACGCACACATATGCAGTATTGGTTTGTTTACAATCTTTTGCTGCCAGCTGCTCTAACAATTTCAGTCGAAAGAATTGTCAAAAACTGTTTTGAAACGCTTTTACAAAGCTCCAATCTTCTCTAGTGAGAGCGAGTATTGTCGGCAACCAGTTTTTCTTCGGCAACCGTTCCATTTGAACTGCATGTAAATCTGCTGTTCTATTATCGGCAACTCGAAATCAGCTACAATTTGTAGTGCGTGTGTTTCATTTCAAGAAAATCCTGCTAGATTGCTTTTTCTCAGTGGTAAAAATATAGTCAAATTGAAGCTGAAAGCATAAAGAATCGTTTGCATGCATTCAGCGAAGTGTTTTCGTAAGAAAATCCAGTGAAAATAGTGTTTCAATTTGGGTTGCCGAAAATAGTCTGGCATGGCGAAGCCGTCATTTCCCTTATATACGTGCCAGATTTGGAAATAATATTTTTTGAATCTGGAAGTGTGTTTATGATACCATTATCCATTTGATAAAGGTAGAGTGAACATGCGGGGCTTATTGTAAGTAAAAGTGACCTCGGAGTGGTCGTGAATTACCAGGCATTCTGAAATGGGTCACTGGAGCTGCAATAAAGGGTGTCCACGATGAAATTGCCACACACAAAATTGATTCGCAAAATTCGAGTTTTCATCCGATTGCCATCAAATTTTCAGGGATTGAGAAATAACTATTAAGCTTCATTTTACCATTTTACTCGTATTTTATTTACATATCATACGCAAATGCCCGCACCTTGGCCTTAACCCCGGCCATAAGATTCTGCACAACCTGTGAATCAACCGTTTTTTGCATGTAAACCCATACTTTCTTCAGTTCCTCGACTGTCTTCACTACCTTAGGTCGTTTAAGAAGGTGCTGCTTCATAATCGCCCAGTACTTCTCGATGGGGCGGAGCTCCGGAGTGTTGGGAGGGTTGAACATTTTCGGCACGAAATTGACCTTATTGTCCGCATACCACTTCAGCACGTCCTTGGAGTAGTGGAATGAGGCCAAATCCGGCCAGAAGATTGTTGGGACGTTGTGGGCCTTCAGGAGAGGAAGCAGCCGCTTCTGGAGGTACTCTTTTATGTACACCTGTCCGTTCATCGTGTCCTGGGTCACGAAAGGTGCACTCCGCTTCCCGCACGTGCAGATGGCTTGCCAAACCAGGAATTTCTTCGCAAATTTGGACATCTTCTGAGTGCAGACATGCTCCGGAACGCTGAACTTATCCTTGGCCGTGAAAAACAGGTTGCCGGGGATCTGTTTGAAGTCGGCCTTCACATATGTTTCGTCGTCCATGATGCAGCATTCAACTTTCGTCAGCATGTTGAGGTACAACTTCCTGGCACGGGTTTTGGCGGACTTGTTCTGCTTCTCGTCGCGATTAGGGGCCTTTTGTACCTTGAACGTTCGAAGCCCAGCCTTAGTTTTGGCCTTCTAGACAAAACTTCGGCTTAGGTGCAGCTTCTTAGCCACATCCCTAACGGAGGCGTTCGGATTTCGGTTGAAGGCCCCAACTACGCGGTTGTGATTTTTGGTGTTGTACGGAATACTTTTTCCTTCACTTCTGGGCTTCCGATCGGTGGTTAACCGTTCCTCGAACCGCTTAATCACTCGCGACATCGTGGAATTCGCGATTCCCAACGTTTTAGCGATGGAACGATGCGAGAGATCCTTGTTCTCGTGATGAATGCGCAAGATTTTATCACGCACGAGCTGTTCTTTCGACTGGAGGAGCATGCTTTATTGAAAATTTCTGGTGCAAAATTTGCATCGCTCTGATAAATGAAATGAACAGAATATTTCTGGTGGAAAACCTGCACTGGTATGGTAAATGAAGGCACAAGCTTTATTTAAAATTAAGCTATATTGAAAATTTCTGGTGGAAAATCAGCACCGTTCTGGTGAACGGATAGGCAAGCTTTTGGGAAAATTTTTGGTCTTAATTTTGCATCCTTCTGCTAATAAATTTTAAAAATTATTTTTTGGTTTAAAATTTGCACTATTCTGATGATTGGAGGGAAGTTGCTTTACTGAAGATTTATGATGAAAAATCTAAAAATAGGGACAATCTTTATTTAGTGAAAAACCTGCAACATTCTGATGATACACGGATAGAAAATTGTTTGCATTGAACCAAAAAAAAAAGCTTTAGTTGTATTTAAACAAAAAATTCCGGTTGAAATTATATTGCATTTTGTTGTTTCAATGATACTTATTCATATAAATTCAAAATAGGGTTCTTTTTGTTTTAATAAGCCACTTTTTAACTGCAACTATTAGAAAAATAACAATATTCTATTATTACGCCAACAATAGTTAATTTAAATTTAGCATTTATTTGCTGTGTCCATTCCCCGGGCCATGAGCACAAAAATAACTACCAACCATTCCCTCGTTTTCACCCGGACAAAAATGTAAACAATAACAAAACTTGTGAATTTCGGGAAATAAGTGCAAAATTTGAGACTTGAGGTAAGTAAGAATGCTGCAGTTCGAGCTGCAGTTGATAAATATAATCATTTTTTTGTTTTTTACCTTGATTTTTTCCGTCGATCTTGTTTTCCGTACTGAGTACCAATGCTCCCGACGCCAGGAAGGCAGCTGCCACACCTGGACCCAACATATTCAAGAGAAATCAGTAATTGACGTGTTTGTTTTCAAAAGCAATTACGCCCAAATCTTAAATCACTCCGGATTTTTGAATCAATAAACATATTTTTATTTCTACTGGGTGAATTGTCCGACTTCATAAAATAAATATGATTGAATCAACAAGAAATCTTTTTTAAAAACAAACATATTTTTGTTGTTGACCCTGCTGCCAAATTTGACAGCTTACGTCAAAACCATGAAAGCTCTTGTAAATTCGAAAAGATTTTCTTTTTGATTTATCAATCCATGGGTTTTGAGGAACAAAAATACTGGATTGTTGAAACAATAATGATTTCTTTTTGCAGCCAAAACAAAATGAAATTCTTATTGATTTTATGTCAAATATTATTACGTTTAAAATATTTTTTTTCTGCGTGTAGGAGAAGCAATCTATATTGAAAGCATCTGGTGAAAATGGAAAAAGGAAATCTGCACTAATCAGAAGATTGGAGAAGCAATTTTTATTGAACATTAACGGTGGAAAATTTGCATCGTTCAGGTCAATTGAAATTTTTTGGTTTAAAATTACCTGGGGGCAAGCTTGTATTGAAAATTTCTGGTGCAAGATTTGAAACAATCTGCTGCATGGAGGGGCAAGCTGAATTGAAAATTCCTTATGTAAAATTTGCATGGTTCTGGTGAATGGAGGGGCAAGCCTTATTGAACATTTCTGGTAGAAAAACTACAACGTTTTTGTAAATGCACGGACAACTTAACATGACTTCCGAGAAGAACCTCAAGGGTATTGAATTCTGAGGACAGTTCCAAAAGAAAATATTTCTGGGTATGATTTCATGAAAATTCTGCGAATAATTTCTAGTAAATCGTGCAGATAGTTCCATAATAATTTTGAAAATAATACTGAACACTGAATAACCACATCACCTAATAAACTCTAATGTCACTTCTATGCCAATATTAATCTACTTTCAACTTTTAGCTTCAAAACAAAGCTATTATAGCGAATATATTACTTATTTGACGGCTTCTACACAACCAACCACTCTTGCTGATTAACATAAACATCAAAAGTGCTTTTTTAACAACTAAACAACCTGTACTCAACTAATAAACTGTGTTAACGGTACTTTGGAAGCTATTTTACAGTCAACTAGATTTATTTTAAGACTTGTGCAGTTTTACAGCTTTTACTCTGCTTCTTTACAAAGCTGAATTAACTAGTCGAGAAAAGTTATTCATGTGCACTATTATAAAGCCTCTACTCAGCGATCTTGTTGTAGAAGGACATGTAAATTTGTTTACGTCAGTTCAAAGTGTTGGCGTAGAGAAGTTGGTAGTATCAAAGTGCACATAATGTAGGGGTCAAAACAAGATTTGAGAATTGTTTTTTTTTTTCTTTAAAATTATTTAAAACATGGAAATTCATAAACCTTTCGTTTTACTGCTCAACCATATTTTGGTCATATTTTCACACGCCCATGGACGATTGAACATTAATTTTTACTATGCAATGCTTCTGCATCGTGTTGCATCATGATAAACACAAAACACGTGTCAGTCAAACCATTACTCTCGTGCGGAAAAACGCTATTATCCTGACCGAGTCATCCCTAAACGTCGTCGTTACCACTTCGATGAGTCATCGTATTGCAACAAGATCCGTAGGATAGTTCCGTTATGGAAAACGTTATTCGAGTCGAGACGTGTAGACGATTGTAAAAATGACCATGTTCAGGATAATTTATCATCAATAGAAAGTAAGAATGTTGTACAGCAATGCAACATTAACTGGGAAAGTCCTATAGTGCTAGATGACCCATAAAAGAAGGTAGTGCGTGTGGTGACTGAGTAAGACTTAATTGAAGACATGTACAGGATGTGCATGTACGCACGCAAATGCATCTTTTGCTATTCCAAACCGAACGTTTGACAAAGATAGTACACGTTTATTATCAATTAGAACAATGTGTCGTTGATTCTTTTTTTTTTCAAAATGAGCGGATCTAAAGACTTGATAAATTACATACATCCGTTTGAATGAACCAACAACTATGTGAAGGAAAACTTCATTCAACATTCTGTTCTTATATTGTAATGCTGCTGCAACAAGGCGATAAGAATGAATGCGTACCCAAACCTATGCATATTTGAAAACCGGCTCATGTCTGTAATTACTTGACAGGTACAAACTCTACCGGATATGTTTTACCAAAAAAGAAAGAAACGGATATGCAATCGACGAGAGCAGCAAGATAATGCACCATAAATGCGACCGGATGTTTTTATCTATTCCGATGGCCTTTTTACCGTTAAGAATTTACTGAGACTGCTATCAGTGTACCAGTTACCGCTCATGCCCCAATTATCACTCACTTTTGCTTAATTGTGATGTCTATTTTAAACATATTGCCAAATACAATCACAGTGAGGGAAAAAAAGAGAATCAAAATCCCATGTAATTGAAGGCCATTGCCTAGGAGCCCCACGAAACAGCTTATTTAATGTAAACAAAATTAAAGGTTGTGACCACATTGTTGACGTTGAACTATGAGATTATTTTTGATGTTCCATTCACTAATATATTAATATCAAAATAAATGGTTTTGAAAATTAACTCAAACATGAACAATTCATTATTCACATTTTTTTAAATTGAGCGTTTATTGAATAAATCCTAAAATTAAGATTCAATGTTTGAAATTAGAAAATCAGTTCCTTTATTATTCATAATTAGGTTCCAGACATGTTCAGCCAACTTTCGGAAACATACTAATGTCATGGCAAAAAAACTTTAGAAATCAAAGTGCACCTGACATCATTAATATTTATGTTGCAGAACTATGACAGACAAATGGCTTTCAACTGCAATTTATCTACTGCCTGTGCTCAATTGAAAATCTATAAAAAAAAGTATACAACGTTTGCAATAAATGGATTGTCATTGTAGCACAATAGAATGGATCAAACCCATATAAGTAATGTATCGAAAATAAGTTCTAAGCTATTTTTTCTTTCCAAATCCATACAAAATATTTTAAAATGAAAAAATAATCTTCTATTATTTATGTCATGCCCTTCTTAAGAAGCTAAATTCACAAAAACAAAGAAAAAATAATTCTTTTAGGTACTTTTATGATCTTCGATTTTGGTCGTCGTATAAATTTTGGACAGTGTGACAAAACAGGTTTTTCACACTTTTTGTACACATCGAACATTATTTTGTAAAGTTGTTTTGTGATATTAGTAGCTTTAGCATCCATGTAAAAGGCTGTGAAGAAAACACATAAATTTTAAATTGTTTTGGTCGAATTGGACATCGCATCAGTTCTAATTTGCCGAGCAGGAACGAATATCTCGATATCCTAAATGTGTATGGATTAGCCTGACATAAGTCTGTGCTAAAACTAAATCTTATCTAAGTATAAAGGGAATTAATCGTTGCAAATGAGAATTGCAACAATTTTTCATGAAATTTTTAATTATTTTGTTGGACATTTGTTCTAAAGTCTCAACATTAGAAATTCTATGTACCTTGGTAGAACCAACCGGTGGAAACAAACGATTTTAAATTGCCTCACTACTTGACTAGCCTATTGGTCCCAAGTAAATCTATTAACGTACCCCCTTCTAGTACTGCGCTATGTTTGTTTTGATTCGCTATAAAAGTTTGACAGATAAAATGAGGGGTACATGGATTTTCCTATGTTTCGAGGGGTGCATCGATTAGCTTAAGACCGAAGAAAGTACCAGAGCTGAGCCAAAAAGTTGAGCACCTTTTTTCGGAACCTTCTAGTCTTAGAGTAACCTCTATCTATGGTACTACCATAGAGGTAACTATAAGTCCAGTGTGTGTGAGCCAATCTAAACTCGTTAGTTTCCACCGATTGGTAGTATTGTACCAAGGAGGCACCTTTAAAATCATCTTCAGAACTAATTACATAATATAGAGTGGAAAATTGAACTTTTTCAATTTGACAATCAAACCTTCATGCCAAACACTGTCGATTGCTTTTTGTATGTCTAGAAGAGCAACTCCAATTGAGTAGCCTTCAGATTTGCTTGAACGAATTAAATTGGTAACTCTTAAGAGTTGATGAGCAGTTGAATGCTCATGGCGAAATCCAACCTGCTCATCTGCAAATATTGAGTAGTACTGATGTGAAGCATTATTGTATTCAAAATAATCTTTTCAAAAAGTTTACTTGTTGATGAAAGCAAGCTTATTGGACGGTAGCTGAAGCTTCAGCTGGGTATTTATCCGGCTTCAAAATCGGAACAACTTTGGCATTTTTCCATTTATCAGGAAAGTATGCAAAGTGGAAACATCTGTTTACCAAGAAATACAAGGTACTCTCTGGGAGTTTTTTGAGGATATAGAAAATTCCGTAAACACCTAGAGCTTGCATATTATGAAACTAGGGGAAATGACGGCTTCGGCATGACAGACTATTTTCGGCAACCCAAATTGAAACACTATTTTCACTGAATTTTCTTACGAAAACACTTCGCTGAATGCATGCAAACGATTCTTTATGCTTTCAGCTTCAATTTGACTATATTTTTACCACTGAGAAAAAGCAATCTAGCAGGGTTTTCTTGAAATGAAACACACGCACTACAAATTGTAGCTGATTTCGAGTTGCCGATAATAGAACAGCAGATTTACATGCAGTTCAAATGGAACGGTTGCCGAAGAAAAACTGGTTGCCGACAATACTCGCTCTCACTAGAGAAGATTGGAGCTTTGTAAAAGCGTTTCAAAACAGTTTTTAACAATTCTTTCGACTGAAATTGTTAGAACAGCTGGCAGCAAAAGATAGTAAACAAACCAATACTGCATATGTGTGCGTTCCATAGATAAAAAGGCTATAGAAAGAAGGTCACTGCTTAGGTTGCCGAGAATACGTAAATTCCCCTATTTAGTTATAGATCTTACTTCGTCCAAATCAGTCCCATAGGAATTATCAAAAATATTCTCCCGAAAATATTCAGATAATTCTTAGCAACCTGATTCTCAATAGGACTAGTGAGAACCGAGGTAAGAACAAAACTTAAATTATGGGAATTATCGAATTGCTTGCAAGTTTCTGAGCAAGTATTTTTATGTTACTTCATACGTGAAGTTAACGATTTTCAGAGTTGGTTGGACATGCTTTCTAACATGAAGATTTAGTGTGATAATTTTTTAGCTAGAGAAAGGTCTGAGATACCTACCTACATACCCTTTTAAGACCTTTCTCTAGCTAATAAATGATCACATTAAAGCTTCATGTTAGATAGCATTTCCAACCAACTCTGAAGTTTCTGAGATTTTTCCGAATTTGTGACCCCAATTTTACCACCTTCTTTAAGTGCTGGAATAGGCTATTGAGGTTCTTTTTTCAAAAATTTTGTGATCTTCCAAAAGAATTTGGAGCTCGGGTCCAATTTCAAAACATTATTTCCAAAATTTTTGTTCCTAATGACAATCGCTAATCGCGTTTTAATTTGTTTTTGCAAATCCTGCCAGATAAATTTTATGGCATGATCGCGTGTTCTTTGATATTGCCTCCTCCGGACATTTTTCAGACGGTTGTTGAAGATCGTCATGTATTATAATTGAATCAAATTTAACCTTGCATTTTGATACTGAGGCAGCTCTTGCTTCAACTATAGAAGTAGTCAGAGATCCAATTAACATCATCTTTGGTTTGCAAAGGAATATTTGGATCAAAGTTATATTCCATAATCAGCTCTATGGTAATCGATATTCTTAGGATATTTCAAAAGTTACTGGAAAATGATCAGAACCGAAGTCAGTAGGGTAATTGGCATTGGATACAAAGTTGTCCAAATCAATAGTTGAGGGATTTCTTGATGAAGAAAAGCATGTTGAGCTGTTTGGATATTGAATAGTGTAACAACCTGTAGAACAATCATCAAACAGAATATTTGGAATTGCTTTGAGCGTTATTTCATGAGCGGTGTTTTGCAATAAAATCACCAATAATGTTGAATTTAGACCTATGAGGGGTAAGTTTCTGCAGAATTAGTAAGTAAATTGCTGAGATTTTTTTACTGGCCTACGCATTGGAATGGCTAATAGGTGACTATAAACGTAAGTTCTAGATCAAAATTAAAAAAAAAGTGGAACAACCAAGCGTAAACAATGCCTTTCAACGCAAATTTATCGAGAATCAAAACACATAAAAGCAATATATAAAAGGGCTGGTGAGAAGAGTAGCAGCCGAATGTCAGCGGTGTAAGAACAACAAAGCGATGCCTCGGATCCCTCGGATGGCACAATTACCAAGATCCCGGCTGACCCCGTTCGTGAAGCCGTTTTCGTACGTTGGTATTGACTATTTCGGGCCGATGTTGGTCAAAGTGGGAAGAAGCCTCGGAAGAAGCCAAGTCATGCGCTGGGTGCCTTTATTAGCCTGCTTGACCATCAGGGCGGTGCATATGGAAGTGCATAATGGCATTTCGGCGGTTCGTGGCACGACGGGGGACGCCTCTTGAAGTATACAGCGATAACGGTACCTGTTTCGTCGGATCGAATCGACCACTAAAGATGGAAATGAAGAAGATCAATGAAAACTGCGCTTCGACATTCACCAACGCGGGCACAAAATGGATTTTCAATCCACCTGCAGCACCACACATGGGTGGCCTATGGGAACGGATGGTACGATCCGTAAAAACAGCCATGTTTGCCATTGGGAACGGACTGCGACAACCGAACGAGGAAACTTTCGAAACCATTGTTCTAGAAGCCAATCAGTCGTCAACTCACGTCCTCTAACCTACATCGCTCTCGATTCGGCGGATCAAGAATCACTTACCCCGAATCACTTCCTGTTGTATGGGACACAGGGAGTAAATCAACCAGCAGTGCAGCCAGTAGACCATCGTAGCGCGCTGACAGATAGTTGGAAGCTAGCTCAATGGATGATCGACGAATTCTGGCGTCGATGGACTCGTGAGTACTTACCGGTGCTGGCGAGGCGGTCCAAATGGTTCGAGCCGATGTAGCCACTCCAGGTAGGCGACATTGTGATCGTGGTTGATGATACGGCGAGGAATCAGTGGATTAGAGGGAGGATCACGGAGGTTTGAGTTGCTCAAGATGGACACGTCAGGAAGGCTAGGATTCTAACAGCGAAAGGGATCATCTTGCGACCATCAGTGAAGATTGCTGTCCTGGACGTCTTCGGTAGTCCCCGACCACACGGATCGGGGAATGTTGCGACAACCACTGGGTCGTCACCGGGCGATTGTGCGACCGGGCGCTCCCTCGACTTGGTCGGATGACATATCGTATCAGGAATGTCAACCGTTGAAATCGAAAACAGTAATCAGAAGTGTTTTTTTTTTTTCAAAGAACCACGTTAACACAAAGTGAAATTCATCTGCTTGTGGATTTATTTAATATTGATATGAACCTAATTGCCTTTATTTAGTACTAGAATAGTGGTCTGAATTAGTATAATCTAAATATTATAAATCCATTCACCACTACCTAAATCTTAAGTTGAAAATAAGATAATTGGAATCTAAATTCGTTATTCTAATACTGAAATCTTTGAAGCTGTAAGTAACAGCTAGCAGAATTTCAGTGTTTTGCTTCCAAACTATCGCAACACTGACACCAACATTTGATAGAGCAAGCTTCCTTTACCAAATTGCATTGTTAGTTTGCGTGGGTGTGTTTTGATTCTCGAAGTTTCAAAAACTTTGGTTTCAAATGATTTTGTTGTTGTTGTTGTTTGATACGTCTATGAACAATGATGGCAACGCCACCACAGGATCCATCAAGACGATCATTTTGATAAATGAAATAATTTGCGTCCCTTTTAACCTTATGGTAAGGTTTAAGGGCAATATGCACGTTATAAACTATCAAGAAGTTAAATAGCTCGACTTCATTATCTTTAAGAAGTCAAGCATTCCAATTCAAAATATTTAATGATTTAAAATAATGACTGAATATCAAAGTTATCACGACATTGTTCTCAAATTTTACTCCAGTTTGAATAGAATCAAACTTGGAGTTAGTTTTTTGTATATCTCGCGCAACCCGAGAAAAGGGCCTATCATTGTTAATCGATTCTCTTCATCGATTTTCTCTTTCGCGAATAACCCGACTGCAAATGAATTTCCCATTCAGTGTGTTATTTCAGGCGCAAGACAACATCATCTTCTGTCGAACTGTGCTGCGAGCTTAGCGATAAATTCGTTTAAGTTGCCGTGGTAGACCAAAGAGAAAATCGATGAAGAGAATCGATCAACAATGATAAGCACTTTTCTCGTGTTGTGCGAAATATCAGTAATCATGTCGATTTATGATATCTGTAAAAATTCCATTTTAGGATTTTTTTTTTACTTTATTAGAGAGATTTTTAGCCGTTGGCTAGTTCATCTCTAAAAAGGAGTAGTAATGCTACCTAAGTCAAGATCATCACAATTTTCGTTAGAATTATGATGGTTAGAAGTTTGATTTCGTTTTATATCAGCTACAATAGCATAGAGGTAACTCTAAGACTAGAAGGTCCCGAAATAACATCATAGAGGTAACTCTAAGACCAGAAGGTCCCGAAGAAACGAGCTCAACTTTCATAGCGAATCAAAACAAACATAGTGTAGTACTGGAATTTATACTAGAATGGGATACGTTAATCGATTTGTTTGGGATCAATAGGCTAGTCAAGTAGTGAGCCAATTTAAAATCGTTAGTTTCGTATTGATTGTTGATAACATGCTCAACTTTTTGGCTCAGCTCTGGTACCATAGAGCTAACTCTAAGACCAGAAGGTTCCAAAAAAACGTGCTCAACTTTTTGGCTCAGCTCTGGTACTATCTTCGGTCCCAAGCTAATCAATTCACCCCTTGAAACATAGGAAAATCCACGAACCTCTCATTTTGTCTGTCAAACTTTCATAGGGAATCAAAACAAACATTGTGTAGTACTAGAATTTCAACTGGAATGGGGTACGTTAATCGATCTGCTTGGGACCAATAGGCTAGTCAAGTAGTGAGCCAATTTCAAATCGATAGTTTCGTATTGATTGTTGACAATAGCCCTGCCATAATGCGTCTTTGATTTGAGCCTAAATACACGAACTCGTCGTCCACCTCGATTTCTTTACCGTCAATGTGAACTCGGGATGGGAGGCTAACATTGTCTTCCCTAGAACCTCTCTCACTCATGTATTTCGTCTTCGATGCGTTGATGGCAATTCCAATCCGCCTAGCTTTAGCCTTCAGTCTGATGTACGTTTCCACCATCGTCTCAAAGTTCCGTTGATGTCATCGGCAAAGCCAGGAAGCTAGATGGACTTCCTGAAGATCGTGCCACTCGTGTCTATCCCAGCTCTTCTGATCACACCTCCTAACGCGATGTTGAATAGCAGACACGAAATTCCATCACCTTGCCGTAACCCCCTTCGAGATTCAAAGGGACTCGAGAGTGTCCCCGATACTCGAACAACTCACATCACTTGATCCGTACTCGTGCATAATCTGCCATAGCTGATCTCGATCAATTGTGTGGTATGCGGATTTGAAATCGATGAACAAATGATTTGTGGGCACGTTGTATTCGCAGCATTTCTGTAGAACTTTTGTACTATCACTATTTATGCGGGGGAACGCAGTTTGGCATAACATAACCTGTTATAGTAGTCGTTTGCTACAGTGGCGTCGCGTAACCTCACTTTTTACCTGTTCAACAACTTTGAAAACGTTATTTAGGGTCATGTTTACATTCAAATTTACATTCAAACAACTGATTTAATCAGTTTCAAAAGGCATAGGATCTTCTAGTTTTACTGATTTGTATCCATTGAAACCAATCTTGTTTTGTTTGTTTACGTTTTGAGAATTGTTGAACATGTAGATTGAGGTTAGGACGACGCCACTGGTTTGCTATAATAGTAATTTGGCATAATTATATTAAAATTAATATATCAGGCATAACATTTGATAACAGCACAAGAGCATTTGTAAACAAACTTTCTAAGGCCCTTTACACGTGAACCAAAGTATGGCCACGCAAACCAACAACATCATCGGATAGGGGCAACTAGCACCTTTCCGAAAGTGATATTGGTTTGCGTGGACGTACTTTGTTTCGCGTGTAAAGAGCCTTAGAAAGTTTGTTTACAAATGCTCTTGTGCTGTTATCAAATGTTATGCCTGATATAATGCTACGACCTTCCAGCTACAGTGGCACTTCAGCCCACTGGCGTATTTTCAGTAGAGATTTTCCCTTCTTTCAATTATTAGCTGTTTTTTCGAGTTTTATTGTTGCAGTAATTATTGGCGGTTTCTCATATAGAGCGCAACCAATTATTATTATTAATTTGATACTTAACTAAAGGCCCAAACGCAATGTGGGCGGAAGCGGAACGGAAACGGAAAGTATGACAGTTGTCACTAATGACATCAAGATGCCTAACCAAAGTCGATTTGGATCTAACTAGTTTTCAATCCGACAAGTAGGCTTACTCAGATCGGGCTTTTCCGCTGCCGTTGCCGTTGCGCTTCCGCCGTCATTGCACTTGGGCCTTAAATGTCCAATACTTCGTACTCAACCATGTTTCTAGGCTTGCTTTATTAATCCGCATTAAAATTTAAATATTTCCATTGCTTTATGCCAAACGTCCTTCATGTCAGATGACTAGTATTTTAAATCAACTTTATGCCACACGGTTTTATGCCAAGTGACTTCATGCCAAGCCTCTTTATTTTAAACGACTTTGTACCCAATGAGCTTTGCCCCATTTAGCATTATGCCGATTAGAATAATAACCATTTGGCGTAAATGTGGAAAAACTTTACTTAAACCTGTAATTCAACGGAATATGAAAGAACAGCTGATGATAAAAAAGGGATAATAATTCAAGAGCAAATTTTCATTATGTATAAAGTAAAAAGATAAATAAAATCGAGCTATAAGTGTCAATTGATGCTCCTGTTATTACACTATATACTGTCCGAATATTGGATCAGATCACATTTTTTTAATTTATTTACCAGCCAAATTGCTTTTTGACGTAATCACCTTCCGATCAAAATATTTTTCGATGTCAATTAAGTCACCCGATTTCTATGAATATCCTTGTAAATAAATACACTTTGACTTAAGTAACATTAGGGGGCCACCAAACGGCGTATAATAACTTTTGACATAAAAACCAGTATTTTTAGCCTGAAAGCTAGCAATCTGCTTTGTATGATTAAAACCCTGCTTAATATGTTAAACATTGCTATCACTATGAAATTATATGTATTTAATTGGAAATAGGAATAACGTTTCGGTCATCAATACAAAACTTTATAATTCTCGGATCGGTGCGAATGTAACTTTCGACATAATGAAAATTTTCTCTTGAATTATATAATGTATATTTTCCCTTCTTTCGAGTATGAGTTGTACTCATGCTTGGCATGCACAGTTGTACACACCAACTGCTCAGTTGTTAATAACTTTTCACTCAGTTATTGAAATTTATTTTTCTTTAAAGTAATTGATATATTAGGATCATAGTTTACTATAGATATACAGAAAGTAGGTAAATCTTAACATTTTATTCAACATCAATGAATTTTTACACTTAGAGTCCGAGGTGTGCAGCGAGCATTACTCACCTTCATTTTTACAACGCAAAAACAAATACAGTTTATTACTAGAATTCTCGTTAGAATTAAAATCTTCTTTTTTTTTTACGTGTCTATAACAAGCTTAAACTCTATTCTATCTACTGCTTTAAAAAGAACTATGTTTAGTCAACTGTTTGCAAATTTATTAGCAAATGAGCAGCTCGTAACCAAAACTGTGTATGCCAAGCATGGTTGTATTTTCATATTTTTTGAAGAACAGATTATAATAAAAAATCTGTAACGTATATTGTACAATCCCGATTATACTAAACGGCAGTTATGCCAAATAGAGCAGAGCCATAATATAGGCTACTATCGAAGACAACATATCAGGCATGGAAGAGTTGGCTTGATATGTTGTCTTCGCTAATATTCAGGGTACATTCTACATTATATTATAAAATGGACTTCTATTGTGAGATCAGTTTACAGACGGAAACCCATATAAAGTACTACTCGAAACAAACATCTTGTTTTTCAAGGTAACTGCTTTCCATTGCTCAAGAAAATAGTGTTATGTTAGACGGACTTAAAATTATTGAGAATTGGTCCATTCGATTCGGGCGAACGGCTTTCGGACGAATGTTATAGGTAGTGATACGAATTAAAAAACCTTTCTACTCGAAGCACTGTTTATTATCTTACGGCTAAAGTCTCAAAAATTTTGCACACACTGCAGCAGCAAATCTCGCAGCTTCAAACGCAAACTTTGCTTCCCCCCACAAACGATATTGGTATTCTTCTCACTCACCTTGATCATCGTATCCTCACTGGCCAAATGCAGCGTAATTTCGTCCACTCCGCCTTGTTCCACCTTGATGTCGGTCATGCCGTCCTGCGCCAGCTTTTTCAGAAACAGATTCACATCCAGCGTCCCCCATTCGTACTTCACGTTTCGATACCGGGTCTGCGAAGGAGGCTGCAACTTGACAGCCTTGGATGTCTTCTGCTCTTCCAACTCCTCTTGGGTGGGTTCCAACGGATGTAGGTCATGGATGTTGTCCTTAACGTGGAGCACGCCGGTCACGGAAGAAATAGTAACGCCCGGTTGAACTTCATGCGGGACCAACGACCGGGCTATTTGGGGATCCAAGTAAATACGTGACCGTTTTCTTTTCAGAGGAAGCTTAATAACTTCTCCTCGTTTAAATTTGATGATCTTTTTGTCCGGTGGTTGATCTATAACCAAGTCCGGCTTATGGGGAGCAATCGGCGGTGGTTGGGTATAATTATCCGGAATGACCAGAACGCCAGGTTTTAATTCTTTGATGAGTTTGTTTGCTTGCTGGAAATTCAGAGAAGTTTCGATGGGGCAGTACACGGTTTTTATGGCCAGAGGTTGGTAAGGTGCCAGGGCTTGAAGATACGGGAAGTCTGGTTCTGTGAAGATAATTGTGTGCTGTGGGTTGGAGCCCCACAGTTCTACAAAGTGAACGGCATCTCCGAAGCGGAGACTTGGGTGACCACAGAAAACCACACAAGGTTGACGAAATTCTGTGCTGAATCCCTCCGAGTAGATATGCTTGAAGTGTTTCAACTTTGCATTTTTAACCAGACTGCCGTGCGGGAATGGTTCATCCGGAATGTATACTTTGTTTTGCTTCGAGGTAGATAGCCATTCCGCCAGGATATTTGAGTAAGCCAAGGAGCTATCTGCTACCGGAGAGATGAAGAACATTGGAATCTGAGAAAAGCCTTGATTGTCCAAACTTGATGAGAGGCATTCGAACAAATCGTACACTACCCCTGAGGGATAGCACGGAATGAGAACAGATCCACCGTTCCTAAGAGTCATGACAACATTCATACAGAGCTCTCCGAGCATTCCATCCGGATTGACGTGAGGAGCTTGAGTCAATCCAGTCATTATAACCACATCCGAGTACTTCAGCGCCGACTGATTAATCGGTCTTGGGTGCGTCGTCAGCGTGGAAGATCCACTAATATAAGATATTTTCTCTTGGCCTGAATTAATGATCCAATTGCTCGATCCCAAGCAAAAGCCGGAACTCACCGGAGTCACTTGAAGAGCGCCGAATATGTCCAATTTTTGATCGTATCCTGTCATTTGCACTCGAGCTAGGCTTTTATTCACCGCGTCCATGCTGAACAAATGTCTCCAATTCTTCGGTTTGAAAACATCATTCAAAGGCTGGGGAAGCAAATGCTGAATGTCTTTCCACACCCGAGCCGTGTTTTCCTTTGGTGATGCCTCAATGTATTCCACCAGTTCCTCAAGGAAAAATCTAAAAACCTGCCAAATTTAGCTATTTCCTAAGATTTGAAATGAGTTTAACTTACCGTCCGATCTGAAGCGTCGGTTCCGTGGCATAAACGGTTCCAGCGAAACCCGTTCCTTCTGTGATGAACGGAAGTGCCATCATGTTGGTATAGTTCGATATCAAGATGACATCAATTTCGGAAAAGTTTATCACCTTATCCAAGGGCGGTATGAACTCTGGTGCTGAGTTCACAAACGAGCATCCGCAGCACTCCTTTATTTCCTATTTTAAAGAAGAACAATCAGTCCATGTATCATAGCTAGAAACAAAACAAAAACCCAACTTACTCCATCATCCAATTGAATTTCCGGATCTCGACAGTTCCAGTTCGGCAACGATTGAAACTTGGCACTCTGGACCAGTGGAAGCGGAAGGAAATTCAGCACGGAATTTACCGACAGGCCACAATCCAGCATTATAAGCAGATCGGATATGCTGAGTACGTAACATGGCTTTGCCGGATCACCACTCAGTGCGTACTGAAATTGTGCCAAAATATCAATTGCTTGTAGCAGTATAAGTACTTCAAACATTACTTACCAATTTCATGCTGCTTAAGCAGAGTAATCAAGATGAATAATAGCAATTTTTAATTTAGTTCTGCAGTAAATTATTAACACCGGCTTGCGCGTTGAAAGTAAACAAAAACATTGGAGAAAGTGACATTTAATTTACTCTCGCTCCTAAAGGGTTACTCTCCGAAATTCTCTCTCTCTCTCTCTCTCGCTCTCTCTGTTATCACATTTTTCCATGGTTTATTTGTAGCGGCACGTCATTTTACCATAGATTTCATAGTGCAGGCAAGTTACTTTAATTTACATAAGAAAATGGATGTATTTTTTTCCTCTGTTCGGGACCTAACACTACTGCGACCAGTAAATTGATCAATTGTAGTATATCCCGTGTCATTAGTTTAGTGCATGTCTTATTACTCAATCACTATTGAGATATGATGAAGTATTCGATTTTTTTACAGTTGCCACTCTTGCATTTATCGCAAGGATCCGACTCTAAACTCTAATTGAAAGGTCCCGCTATTTATACCCTTCGGAGTGTTGAAACACCCTTCGAAGGCGCGCCCCTTTCTCAGTCAAAATTGGATTCCTTAGCAACAAAATTAAGGTATAACACCGATAATGACCATGCATCATAACCCTAGTCTTAACCACTTCAAACTAGGGAACAACGAATAGAAGATTAGGAATCACATAGATGAAGACAACTAACTCATTTTTTTCCCTTGTTTCAAGATCATCCTCGGCAGACAAAGCCGAGTCTTGTCACTATCAACAAGGCATAAAAAGTAACAAGGACTAAGATGTGTTACTTTGATTACTGAAAAATCCTGTTCCCCTAGTTTGAAGTAGTCAAGACTAGGAATCGGTGGTAGATTTTAAATCACGTAACGTACCACGAAAAGGTGATCTATCCACGTTACGGGTAAAATGGATGTAATTTCTACCATACATGAATTCAGTAATCGACTAAATTTTCAAAAGCGACCATAAATATCCATTAGTACTGTCCCAATGTTCATCTAGATAAAATTGACAAATAGCAGATTTTTAGTGATGGACCCAATCTTAGATCCATAGGCCAACATTAGAGCCATTTCTCCTACCTAATAATTATTTAATTTTTTTATTTAAACTATGGCAATTTTAGATAGAGCTGGAATTAGGGCGTCACAGCTTTTGAAATCAATGACTTCTCTCAATGATTTCTAAAAAGTCAAGGCTCGCCCATGCAAATCAACATCATCATCGGACAGGGGAAGACTTCTCCTACCCGATGGTTATGTTGGATTGCGTGGGCGTGCCTTGAATGGCTAGAAATCATCGAAAAAAGTAATTGTTTACAAAAGCTGTTATACCAACAATCAATACGAAACTAACGATTTTAAATTGGCTCACTACTTGACTAGCCTATTGGTCCCAAGCAAATCGATTACGTACCCCATTCTAGTCAAAATTCTAGTACTACACTATGTTTGTTTTGATTCGCTATGAAAGTTTGACAGATAAAATGAGGGGTTAGTGGATTTTTCTATGTTTCGAGGGGTGAAACGATTAGCTTGGGACCGAAGATAGTACCAGAGCTGAGCCAAAAAGTTGAGCACGTTTCTTCGGGACCTACTAGTCTTAGAGTTACCTCTATGGTTATACCCCAATCCCCTGTAGCCCCCTAGAATTATTTATGCTGAATTCGAATGTACAATAATAATGAGGATAAGGAAACATTTTACATAATTTGAGTGTATCAAGATCAATTAAACATTTTTCGCCAACATTATTCTTCTGTGAGAGTTTGAAGTGCTGTAAAATACGAAGCTGCTGTTCTGATAATCTGAAAAAGAAATGAAGGAAACTTGATTTAAATTATGTTTATTGGGACAAAGGTTTGCTAAAACGCCTTTCGCGTAAAGGTACCTAAAATGTTTCTTGCCAAAAATGTTTGCCTGCATCAAACTAGGTATGCGGTTTTCCTTCTGACTGAAAACACGCAATTGGCGTTGACGCCTTCCAGCAGAGATTGAGAATTTTTTATGGGAATTTACGGTGGAGTGAAAGGATAGTACCATAGAGGTAACTCTAAGACCACTAGGCCAACATTAGAGCCATTTCTCCTACCTAATAATTATTTAATTTTTTATTTAAACTATGGCAATTTTAGATAGAGCTGGAATTAGGGCGTCACAGCTTTTGAAATCAATGACTTCTCTCAATGATTTCTAAAAAGTCAAGGCTCGCCCATGCAAATCAACATCATCATCGGACAGGGGAAGACTTCTCCTACCCGATGGTTATGTTGGATTGCGTGGGCGTGCCTTGAATGGCTAGAAATCATCGAAAAAAGTAATTGTTTACAAAAGCTGTTATACCAACAATCAATCGAGCAAACAATACGAAACTAACGATTTTAAATTGGATCACTACTTGACCAGCCTATTGGTCCCAAGCTAATCGATTAACATAGCCCATTGTAGTTGACATTCTAGTACTACACAATGTTTGTTTTGATTTGCTATGAAAGTTTGACTGATAAAATAAGGGATTCGTGGATTTTCCTATGTTTCGAGGGGTGCATCGATTAGCTTGGGACCGAAGATAGTACCAGAGCTGAACCAAAAAGTTGAGCACGTTTCTTCGGGACCTACTAGTCTTAGAGTTAGCTCTATGATAGTACGAACACCGACGAACCGACATGCCACTGGAGTATTTAGTTTGTCCGTAATTCAGTTTGTCAAAATTTGATTTAATGAGCGATTTGATCTGTCGAACGGGTGATCAGATCTGTCAAGCAAGGTGAGACGCAAACCAAGACAATATAAATTTTACGTGTGTTCGTGTCCTAGCTCACGATATGACGCGATCGGATGAGTAGATGGCGGTAGTGTTTAAGGTGATGCCCTGTAGCGTCCTTTTTCGTGTTACACTTCGCAATTTCACATGTAAAAATAATAAGATTTCTGTGAATGCACGTAGCTAAAACTGCTACTTGTTGTTTGCTGCGGAGAAGCAAGCAATGTCTGAAATTTGCAAATGTATAAGCCCCGTAGATCTTGAGTTGTGTGCTTTTGAAATTGTGAGGTGTGATGGAAAATTGGACTCTACAAGGAAACACCTTAACGTATTTTAAATATGCGTCGTTGATGTTCCTTCCGAAGTCAAAAGTGACAGTTACGCTATATCGAGGTATACCCATAGAGGTAACTCTAAGACCACTGGGTCCCGAAGAAAATCATTATTATTTTTGGCTCACTCAGTACCAGAACAACGGTCCCAAGCAGTCCCAAGCTATTTCACTCACCCCTGCATGTTCTGCATGAATCCACACACCCCTGATGTTATCTGTCAAACTTTCATACCGAATCAAAACAAACATAGTGTAGTAATAGAATTTCAACTAGAATAGGGTACGTTAATCGTTTGCTTGGGACCAATAGGCTACTAAAGTGGTGAGCCAATTTAAAATCGTTAGTTTCGTATTGATTGTTGGCGGTAGTGTGTAAACGTCAAACGCAAGGGAATTGACTATGCGCGCCACAGTTGGCGGTACTACCAACAATCAATACGAAACTAACGATTTTAAATTGGCTCACTACTTGACTAGCCTATTGGTCCCAAGCAAACGATTAACGTATCCCATTCTAGTCGAAATTCTAGTACTACGCAATGTTTGTTTTGATTCGCTATGAAAGTTTGACAGATAAAATGAGGGGTTATTGGTTTTTCCTATGTTTCGAGGGGTGAATCGATTAGCTTGGGACCGAAGAGAGTGACAGAGCTGAGCCAAAAAGTTGAGCACGTTATTTCGGGACCTTCTAGTCTTAGAGTTACCTCTATGGTACTACCAACAATCAATACGAAACTAACGATTTTAAATTGGCTCACTACTTGACTAGCCTATTGGTCCCAAGCAAACGATTAACGTACCCTATTCTAGTTGAAATTCTATTACTACACTATGTTTGTTTTGATTCGCTATGAAAGTTTGACAGATAACATCAGGGGTGTGTGGATTCATGCAGAACATGCAGGGGTGAGTGAAATAGCTTGGGACTGCTTGGGACCGTTGTTCTGGTACTGAGTGAGCCAAAAATAATAATGATTTTCTTCGGGACCCAGTGGTCTTAGAGTTACCTCTATGGTAGAACTCTTTGAGGAGCATTGATGTAGATTTGGCCACGTCACCGTTCATATCGAATCAAAACAAACATAGAGTAGTACTAGAATTTTGACAAGAATGGGGTACGTTAATCGATTTGCTTGGGACCAATAGGCTAGTCAAGTAGTGATCCAATTTAAAATCGTTAGTTTCGTATTGATTGTTGGTAGTTCTTCTTTACATTTTTCAGTACACTCAATTCTGTTTTTACGCGACTTTTTTGCCTCTATTTTTGATCGTGTGATCGTGTAATCAAATATAATGCAACTTGTTTCAAAAAATCACAAAAAATCTAAGAAAAATCAGGTGTCATTAAAAATGCTGTACCCATTCAGCATGAGGGCAAAATCGAAAAAAAGCATTAATAAAAACGCGTAAAAATAGAATTTAGTGTATTTATCGAAAACTAATGACCGGTTAGGCTCTATCCTAAGAAAATCATAAAACAATAATTTTCCTAGCTTTCCTATGATTGGTCTGTAGTTTCCATATTTCTAAAACGGTAAATACACCACTCTGAAATTTTCACCAGTGAAAGGTAAGATGAAATCATGAAATCATTAGGAAAAAATGCATTAATCCATCCACCGTAAAAATATCCGTGGAGCACATTTTTCAGATTATATTTTTCATGGATTGCTGAGATAATTTCCTTATAATCTAACTACACAAGGTTCTTTCTACATTGGTTGGTTCAAAACTGATACTAAATTTTTCTGGAAAAATTAACCACCCCGAATTTTTCGATTTTTTTTTTCATTCACCCACATTAGATCCGGATTTGAAGCATTGTAGCAAATTTACAACTAATTTTTTTGTAGAACTGCCAAATATACGACAACGCAAACTTACACTGAGGCAAATAAACGTAAGAATTTCATAAGACTCGACTTATGACATACGAATTTCATAAGCGTAACTTATGAATGATTTTCGTCTAACATGAGGTAGCCTGCTTTTAAACATTTAATTTTCCCAAGTGTTGAAATACGAGTGGTCAACACACGGGGCCCGTAATCTCAACGTCCATAGTTCGGTTCTTATCTGCTCCATTAAATTTTTTTTTTTGTCAATATTATTTTTCATAAAGCAAATCCAAAAATTCATATCGATTTCTTGTGACTAAAATTCATAAGTGATTCTTATGGAATTCTTACGTTCTTTTACCTCAGTGTACGGATCTAATGTGGGTGGCCTTTATCAGAGGGCAAAATATCATAAAATTCTAAGACCTTTCAGCCCACTTTGTCTGGTTATAAAAAAAATAGCCAGATCTCAAAAATTGTTTTGTCCAAATATTGCTGTTTTTATTAATCCAGGCAACCTATTTTGTTTTGCCGAGTAAAATCCAGTAACCTGATCAAAGGATAAATTAATTTAAAAAATCTCAAATGAACTAAATTTAGCAAGAACAGAAAACTACACAGACAGCTAAAAAGTAAAAACCGTTCAAATTCATTCACATTTTATGAATTTCAAATAGAAAGTATTATACCTAACATATTTATATATTTGGATACTTATCAGACTGTCAGTACTTTGTAACCAATTGCGTTAGCCATCAAAATAATCAAATCGTCATATTTTCACAAGTGATATTTACGTTTACGTGCTATGTACATACAAACTCACCGACAGATACGTCTCCAGTGACATCACAATCAATTTATAAGCACTGATGTCCACCGTCTTCTGTACGTCCAGAAAGAATATGTGCAGCGTTGTTTTGAACTTTTTCGAACACTTGTACCAATCACAATCGTATACTGACTTCGGTAACTGTATGCTCTAGTTGGGCCAGTGGCATTGAATAATGGGCACCGATCGAAAGTCAGCATGTAAAAAAAAATCATTATGTGATGAAGGGTAACGATAATGAGTGCATATTTATTATTTACCTCATTCTGGACTCTTTGTCCGTACCAGCAGAATTGGAACAATTGATAAAATGCAGCGATCAAGTACAGCACCATCACCAAGATTTGCGAGTCGCCTTCGTTCTGTTTGCGTTCCGAGGTTGGAAATGTTTACATCAATAATGAGTTGTGGAGAAGGGAGGGGTTCATTCATGATTCAGAACTACATACCGCATTGGCACTGGCGTGAAATGCAATTACGCAGATAATGGACGTACTGGTAAAGACTTGAAGAATTAAAATTGGCGAAAAAATCCGATTGATGTCATTTAAAAACCTAAAAAAAAAAGATAATTAGTACAATAGATGAATACATTCAACCATCATACTTCAAGGCTCTAGCATGATGTTCGATGCATTCATGGAGAAAAAATTGCTTTTCTAGATCTGTGAAGTTTTCGTTTGTCGTTTCTCCGATGAACAAGTTAAGTGACTTGAGCATCGCGATCATATGCATCGTCAGTAGCACGTACAATCCATCGAACGCCACCACCCCAGCCAATGTTGTGTAACCGGACAGCGATTCCGAACAGAATAAGACTTCATGAAGGGGGCTGTAGTACTTTGAGTTTTCCATGTTGCGGTAATACGTCTTGTAAACTAAAGTTAATAGAAGAAAAATCAACGCTTCACGAAAAAATGTAACACTGAAAAAATATTACCAAATCTTCTTGGGACGTCGTTGCGTTGAATGAGATTTAGAAGATTGATAATAGCAGGAACGATGGAGTAGGAACTTGCAACTACGCTAACCGAAAAGCAATAGAGCTGCAGATTAATTTTTACCTCTTTCCATTTATCTTTCATTATTTTATCAAGTTTTTGGAAAATTTCAGCGTTATTGCCTGAAAATATCGCTTGTCAGCTTAAGTCAAATAGCATTTATGTGGAACTGACCTTTCTTCAGAAATCTTATTTTCCTCATGAACTCGTGGTTCTTCATCAGCTCAAGTATGGTGTAAATCTCATCGGAAAAGCCGTGCAATCGCATGATTTTTATGCCTGTGATACTGATGCTGCAAAATGAACACAGACCCTGAGAATAGAAGGGAAAAAGATGTAAGCTTGATTTTTTAAATCAGTCACTGATTTTAGTTTTCTTCTTTCCTTTATTTAACGTTGGTCTCTGTTTGCAATCGAGAGCCAATCACCGAGTGCGTCGCCAATTGGTGATTAATCACCGACGGCAATCGGGTTTCAGGAAGGCAACTCCATACCAAGAGCCTATCAAACGGCCTATCAAGCACCCTGAAGTATAAAAAACGTCCCAGATCATTTATTCTATTTCCTGGAATTATACAAAGTTCCCTGAACTTTAACGAAGTTCCCCAATTTTGTAACTTCTGTTTTTTTTTTCCAAAAAATATATTCAATTTCATGAATTTAGTCTCAAGCTATATTACAAGTCTTACCGAAGTTTTAATGCATTCCTCAAGACTCTAATCTTCAACACCAAGATAAAACCTGATTTGCTACTTGGGCTACGAAGTCTCTTGAACATTTTGAACATAAGTTCAATGCAGTTTGTTAAATTTGTTAAGGCTTGATGAAATTCTACAAAATTCTCTGCACTTCTTCGAAGTTCAAGGGCTACAAAATGGTGATTTACCAAACTGGAAGGAGCGGAATACCTAGCCCTGGTCCTCACAAGCTCCTACTTCACGCCTCTCCGAGTCATATGATAACAAAAGACTACCAGCTGAAACATGGACACAGATGGGTGGCGTAGCCTGGGCAATGTTGCCAGTCCGACAATAGCAAAGTGAAGAGATGCGACGCGAACACTGGCGTGGTAACCATAGTATGGTGCTAGAGGAAATGCTTCCCCAAACCCGAGCGTCTGTTCACCATGGAGGTTTGTCTTAAAACGGCGTATGTTCTCCATGTTAGGAGCGACTTATCACCGTCCTAGTGCCAACGTGGGACTCTAAATAGAGCTTCTTCTTTTTTTTCCTTTGATTTGTATTCCGTCGATCTTGTTTTCCGTGCTGAGCACCAATGCTACCGACGTCAGGGAGGCAGCTCCCACACCTGAACCCTATCTATCGACCCGTCAACTCATGAACCGGGGACCGAAGGAAGGCGTGATCAGAGATGTTATGCCTCAGAACACCCCGGCGGCGCCGACTGGGCCAGCTGGAGTGTGAGGTAATTACGCTTACCACTACACCACCGGCGCCGCTACTCTAAACAGAGCTGTGCAGACCTACGTGACGAAATGAGAACTACGGTTGGAAACTCGGAACATGGAACTGCAAATCGCTCGGCTTCCCGGGCTGCGATAGGTTAATCTATGACAAACTTCAACCACGCAACTTCGAAGTCGTAGCACTGCAAGATCTTTGCTGGACGGGACAAAAGGTATGGAAAAGCGGGCATCGAGCGGCTACTTTCTATCAGAGCTGCCGATCAACGCGAGGATATGCAAGTTGAGGATTAAGGGCCGTTTCTTCAACTACAGCATCATCAACGTGCACTACCCACACGAAGGGAGACCCGACGTCGAGAAAGAAGCGTTCTATGCGCAGCTGGAGTAGGTGTACGACGGCTGTTCGCAACGGGACGTCTTAATCCTCATCGGCGACATGAACGCTCAGGTAGGACGGGAGGCAATGTATAGATCGGCAATCGGGCCAAACAACCTGCATGCCGTATCGAACGACAACGACCAACGATGCGTGAACTTTGTAGCCTCTCGAAGTATGGTAGTTCGAAGTACCTTTTTCCCCCGCAAGGATATCCACAAAGCCACCTGGAGATCACCTGATCAACACACAGAAAACCAAATCAATGACGTTCTAACCAACGGAAAATTCTTCTCCGACATTATCAACGTCCGCACGTACCGCAGTGCGAACATAGATTCGGACCACTACCTAGTTGCAGTATGCATGCGCTCAAAACTCTCGACGGTGCATAACACCCGTATGACCCAACATTGAGCAACTACAGCTTCTTATGAAGATGGCTGGAGGGACATCCGTTCCGCTATCGGTAGTACTGCTGCAGCGGCACTAGGTACTGCAATCCCGGACCGAAGAAATGACTGGTTTGACGGCGAATGCAAACTGTTAGTAGAGGAGAAGAATGCAGCACGGGCGAGAATGCTGCAACACCGCACGAGATTGAATGTGGAGCGATACAGACAAGCGCGGAACAGACAAAACTCGGTTTTCCGAAGGAAGAAGCGTCAGCAGGAAGATCGAGATCGAGACGATGGAAAATCTGTACAGCGTAAACGACACACGAAAGTTCTACGAGAAACTAAATAGTTCGCGCAAAGGCTACGTGCTGCAAGCCGATATGTGCTAGGACTTGGACGGTAACCTTCTCACGAACGATTGTGAGTACTATGACGAGCACCTCAACGGTGAAGCAACAGAAAACGAAGGTGGCACGGCAACAGACCTTGGATCACGCGCAGAAGACGACAGGCTACCGTTCCCTGATCTTCAAGAAATTGAGGAGGAGATCGGTCGGCTGAAGAACAACAAAGCAACTGGTGTAGATCAACTACCAAGTGAGCTATTCAAATACGGTGATGAAGCACTGGCTAGAGCGCTGCACTGGGTAATTGCCAAGATTTGGGTTGAGGAGATATTACCGGAGGAGTGGATGGAAGGTGTCGTATGCCCAATCTACAAAAAGGGCGACAAGTTGGATTGCTGCAACTACCGCATGATCACACTGCTGAGCGCCGCCCACTAGGTACTTTCCCAAACTCTATGCCGCCGCCTGTCACCATTTGCAGAAGAGTTCGTGTGGCTATACCAGGCGGGATTCATGGGTGCCCGCTCTACCACGGACCAAATTTTCGCGATTCGGCAGGTTCTGCTGAAATGCCGCGAATACAAAGTGCCCACACATCATTTGTTCATCGATTTCAAATCCGCATACGACACAAGCGATCGAGATCAGCAATGGCAGATTATGCACGAGTACGAATTTTCGGATAAACTGACGCGATTGGTCAAGGCGACGATGGATCGAGTGATGTGCGTTGTTCGAGTACCGGGGACACTCTCGAGTCCCTTTGAATCTCGAAGGGGGTTACGGCAAGGTGATGGACTTTCGTGTCTGCTATTCAACATCGCGTTAGAAGGTGTAACCAGAAGAGCTATGATAGACACGAGCGGCACGATCTTCAGGAAGTCCATTCAGCTTCTTGGCTTCGCCGATGACATTTACATCATGGCACGGAACTTTGATCCGATGGTGGAAACGTACATCAGACTGAAGGCTGAAGCTAGGCGGATTGCACTTGCCATCAACGCATTAAAGACAAAATACATGAAAGGAAGAGGTTCTAGGGAAGACAATGTTAGTCTCCCACCCCGAGTTCAGTTTGACGGTGACAAAATCGAAGGTGGTCGATGAGTTCGTTTATTTGGGCTCACTGGTGACCGCCAAAAATGATACCAGCAGAGAAATTCAAAGACGCATTATGGCAGGGAATCGTGCCTACTTTGGACTCCGGAGGACGCTCCGGTCGAATAAAATTCGCCGCCACACGAAGTTGACTGTCTACAAGACGCTGATTAGACCGGTGGTCCTCTACGGCCACGAGACCTGGACTATGGTCGTGGAGGACCAACGCGCCCTTGGTGTTTTCGAAAGGGAGGGGTTGCGTACCATCCTGAACCCTACCTCGGTGGAGTGCAGATGAATGACGGAACGTGGAGGAGGTGAATGAACCACGAATTGCATCAGCTGCTGGGAGAACCATCCATCGTCTACATTGCAAAAATTGGGCAACTACGGTGGGCTGGGCACGTCCTAAGAATGCCGCACGACGACCCAGTGAAAATGGTTCTAGAAAGCGACCTAACAGGAACAAGAAGAAGAGGCGCGCAGCGGGCAAGGTGGATCGACCAAGTAGAAGGCAACCTGCCGTCCCTTCGCAGACTACGAGGCTGGCGAAGTGTGGCCATGGATCGAGTAGAGTGGAGACGACTTCTTCGGACAGCAGAGAACAACAAGGCCTTAGCCTGATTGGTAAGGTAAGGTTCTACGAAGTTCAATGAAGTTCACTGGAGTTTACAAAGTTTACTGAGCTTTTACACAGTTAGCTGAACTCTAGGTTCTACTACGAATTGGTTTTGACTTCTCTGAAGATTCAGTTAAAAAAAGTGTTTATATATATATAGCACAGGTGCTTTAGCACAACACTAATTTCAATTTCAAAATCAGAGCATAAGCTCGTATACTGGTTCTCCACCTGTTAAATGTTTTGATAGCAAGCATCATAGTAGTATAATAGTAAGCATAACCAATTTTAAAGGTTCATGCAAAGCGATGCGCAACAAATGATGACGATTATGACGTCTGGGTTGGATAAAACGTTTATTTTATGCAAACGGTGACAAAATTATTACAAATAATTTGTACATAGTTTTTTATGTAAAATTGGAAAAGTATTTATAAGAGTAGAATAGTAGAGTTATGTCCTATCGATCGGTGTATTTGGATTTTAATTTCACCTATAAATGTCAAAGTTATAAGCGTTCAAAACCTAACACTTTTTCGTCACGGTCGCAATTTTAGATTTTAGATTTACCCCCTGTACCCTCCCGTAAGGCGTAGTCTACGTCAAAAACACAGGCAAGACAGGTAACCTGAGAAGCTATGCAGCACATAAAAGGTTCATGGAGCATTTCATCGTTTTAATATTGCGCTTATATAGCTGGCATCCAAAATAATCTATACAAAAACATGGGGTGGAAATTTTTGGTCTATGTTCTGATGTTGCTACATGTGTTTCGGGTTGAATTGTTGAGAAAATGAGTTTGGCAGGTATCTTGATTGGTTGTAGGACAAAAGATCGAAAGGACAAAAAGTCGGAAGGACAAATCTAGGGGCGAGACAGTTTTAAATCATGACTCTATACTATATATATATATATATATATATTGAACACCTTACCCACCCACACATTTTAAAAGTAACGGTGAAAACATTTCGGCGATCTCGATGAAAATTTATTTTTAATACACCTAGCATTCCTGAGCAGTAACGAGAATGTGAAATTAATTCCACACTTTGAATGCACTACCTACTAGTTTTATTAGAACCACTCACGTTTGATTTGCCCGTTCATCGGATAAATTTTTTACTTAATCTCATCTAGTCCATCTTTTCCATCCTTTCTCACTTCCACCATGTTCTTTCGTTGTAGTTGATATCACTAAAGCGGCTAATCCATAAAGAGGCGACACGCCAAAATTGGAACAATCGGTTATCTATCTAGGTTTGATTTGCTGGTTTGTTTTCAGCAAAAGCAAATTTTACTGCACATTCAGCAAACATGGTCATTTTTTTGGAAGCTCAGTGAATTTCATGAACTGTCAAACTGTTTATCAATTTTCCTTTCGAACTCCATGTTGTACATACTGCAAGGTGATAAAATTTAAGAAACTGCAGGTAAATGTTTATTAAACCATGGAATAAATATAAATAACTTTGTGTTTCGTAAAAAAACAACAACTCCCTATTCTTAAGCTTTTAGTTATATCGTGTCCTCGATCCTGTCTGCCTTTCATGAATGATGGATCGTTCATAATCAGCGTTAAAAGGAATATTTAATCAACATAACGGTGTAATAAATTAATGTTATCAAGTGTATGCAAGTCAGTAATCTATTTATTTTCTGTTATTTTTTTTCTGGATTTGTTTTCCGTCGATCTTGTTTTCCGTGCTGAGCACCAATGCTACCGATGCCAGGGAGGCAACTCCCACACTTGGACCATACTTATCTATCGACCCATCAACTCATAAACTGGGGACTAACGGCTTTACTTTAGGATGGCGTGATCAGAGATGTTATGCCTCAGAACATCCCGGCGGCGCCAGCTGGGATTGAACCCAGGCCTGCTGGAGAGATAGGTAATCGCGCTTACCACCGGCGCCGCTTTTCTTGCAAAGATTGTTGGACCAGACTGATGCTACAACACTTACCTCAGTAACCGTCTTAAGCTCGCCAAGATTATGAAAGAAGAACTCCACTTGAAGATATGTGTTGTACCAGTGCATAATGATCATAAAATAGTACAACCGCCTCCACCAGTCTCTTTTGCTGCCAGCAAACTTCTCTGGCCATATTCCGAGTGATGTAGACATCACTCGTAGCCAGTAGATACTTGCATTGTTTTCCTCGGTAATTCCCGGCTCCGGACGATAATATTCCACTTCCATCTGGTCTAATCCCGAACTGATTTCACGATTAACAAATGCACATCGTGACGATTTCACGCTATTTATAGACAGGATGGACTAAGTCGTGAAAATTGCAAACAATTGAAGCAAAACAGATTTGTCACGTTCGAAAGGTCATTTTTATCTATTAAGCTCGATTTTATCATTATCCATCATTATCGCTAGTCTTTGAACATCTGTTTGATCTATTTGCAATTTGCAATCCCTAATGAATTACTTATCAGATCGATACCAACTCGATAAGACTGAAATGTTTGTCTGAAATTGAAGCCAACCAGACAGACCAGCCGAAATGATTCACCACCTGTACTTTGATCACAAACAAACAGCGTGTGACCACAAGAGCGTCACGTTGACACGTGGCTCACAATTAGATAGCTAGATTGGCCGAAGAGGTGTGAATGATTTCATTGATATTTTTAAGCATATCGAACATTAGGTACTAATAAACGTTAGTTATTAGCTTTCGAAACATAGTTCGATCACAGACTGCCTGTGTGATCGGTAAAATGCCGCTTCTGCAACCACCACGGTCTAATCAAATTTGTCACCTGCTACGTCACCCAGCGATCAAACAATTAATAATCAGTATGAAAATCCTCCGTCGCGAAATAACTGCACCAGACTTACAGCGCACATCACTTAGGACGCTGGTGACGGTGGGCTACATAGACTGTGTGTTTGATCAATTCGCACTTAAAATGTAATTCGCATTGCAAATTTGCTGGCAAATGAAATGCAATCAAATCGCATGAAAAGAGTGGATAAGCATGCGAGCAATTTAACGGAAGGTAGCCATTCACCGCTCATGCTCCCTTTACCGCCCACTGCATAGTTACTGCAACAAAAGCCAATAGTATTGTTCGACATCATTTGCTTTTTGCGAATCTTGAGAAAAATTATGATAATAAGTATGCAGTGAGCGGTGAAGGGAGTATGAGCGGTAAATGGCGACCATACGTTATTTTGGAAATTGAGATTTCAACTGACAGCGGGCTACAGTTTATCATATTTGTTACCAATGCAAATAATAGAATACGTTCCAAAATATGTACTGTCAAAATAATATAACCTACTTCATCTTGACAGTTTCAGTAACTGACTTGCAAATACTATGTCAAAGATCGGTGATATAAATAGAAGCTTTTGTCCAATTCCATGGGAAGTTCCCATTTTGATTGAAAGGTGTTCATTTCCACAATCAGTATAACTGCACTGAGCCCACAATGTTTCTTCTTCTGTTCACGGTAGATACGCAGTATCACGGACAAATTATTATTTAGATGGCCGGTGTTGGGAACATCCAGTGAGAGATAATATTTAGACAAGTCAGTTTAATGAAGAATTTAAGTCATTGCTGAGCTATCGATGATTGTGAATGACTCGAGGCGACAGCATAGCATACGAGATTGACATATTACGTCGTTTTCTTGGGGCAGGGAATTCCGAAAAAATATTGAATGACTTGAGGAAACAGAGGAAGTGATTCGATATGTGCGCTTGTTTGTTTGTTTGATTCCAAGTGATTGGCGATGTATTTGGACATATTTGGTAGTTTAGCACTTGATGTAAATCTGGTAAACTAACGGAATGCATTTCTCAAATAAAGCATTAAAACCTACAAAAGATTGCAAAGCATTGGGTTCAAGATGAAACACAACAAGCAATTTCTTCAACTAGTCTCAATCCGAAATAGATCGAAATTTGATTCGTGAAAAGGTGCAAATCAAATTAACCAGTACGTCATAATTACCAGAACGCGATCCGAGACGCGCACACGCGTCTTTTGGTCAGTCTGCTCCCATGCGATTGATAAGTGCGCCTTTCTAGCGTTGATGAATTCAGGGCGCAATGGTTCGATAGTTGAATAATGAATCATCTAATATCAATAAATTATTGTTGTTTGAATATATAGGTTTATTCAATAAGCCATATGATTCAATTCTAGAAGTTTCGATAATCATAAATAATTGAAAACCAAAACCAATGGTCAAGTGAATTTAAGAAGACAACATGTTTGCGCATAAACTATTAATATTAGGTAAATGGTGCCTTGGCATTGGCGTAGCTAAGGGGGGTGTCAAGGGGGCCAGCCCCCCTCCTGAGTTATCTAGCTCCTCTCCCAGATTTTTTGGGTGTTTTTTCTGATGCACCGGTATATTTTCAAGCAGATTCGCAGCAACTTTTTTACAGCGATTAATAAAATTGGACCACATACAACAATTTTAATGAATGTTCTTTATGTTGGCTACTTTTATAAACTACTTGTTCTAGTCTAGAAGAAACAATTTCGAGAATGTATATTAAAGTCTGTTCCATTTAGAATTTGGCCGCACAAAATAGGTCATTTCTCCAAGGGAAAATAAAGTACAAAAACGCTAAAGGTATCATTTTGTAGGGTAAGGTAAAAATACAACAAAAAATATTCACCGCCTTTTCGGATGAATTTTCGAACTTTTCACGGAATACATCTCATCATGTCTTGTACAGTAGTACTGTCAACCTCATCTATCATCCTTTTTCACCACTTCTCCAAATCAGATGGTGTTTTGATTGTTTGACCCCATTTCTTCAATTAGCGCTTGATAAATGCCCAAAATTTTCCAATGGGATGAAAATCTGGACAATTTGGTGGATTGATACTTTTCTCAATAAAATCGACATTCTGCTTATACCATTCTATGACATCGCGGCTGTAATGGTAGCTGGCTAAGTCAGGCCACGGGACCTTCGTGTGATTGAATGAACGGCAAAATTATGTTCTGGTTGTCCACATAGTCGCTCCAGTGATGAAAACCTTTGTTTTCTTTCTGCAACTGCAGATGCCTTGCCAAATCATCAACTGGCGAGCGAATTTATCTGTAAAGACAAATTTAAATTTATCCGGAGCATCCCCCTTGCGTTTAGCAAAGTAAATTTTTTGGCCCGGGATTTGTTCCAAGTCCATTTTTACGTAAGTTTCATCGTCTATGAAAATGCATCCGTTATACTTGGTCAGAACTTGCTCGTACAGCTTCCTTGCACGGTTTTTGGCAACCAGGTTTTGTTTCAACGTCCTGTTGAGATGTTTGCTGGCATGGTACGACCGGAAACCTTCTCGCATACAGATTCACCGAACTGTACTGTGTGCCACACTGAACCATTTCGCCAAATCACGACCGGATATCCCAGGATTTTTTTGGACTGCCCTTATGACCTTCGCTCGTAGTTTTCGGTCATATGTTCCACTTCTACGTTTGTTTTGTTTTGCACGATACAACGTTAGTGTTTCCCGGTAATGTTTAAGCACGGTATTTACAGTAGATTTTGGAAATTTGAGAGCCTTTGCATCCATTCCTCCTGACCAAGTTCGATTTTGTACGTGAGTGTGCAGAATTTTTTCACGTCTGTCACGTTCCATCTTTGATAACTTTTGAACAAGTATATGAATCCTGATGAAATTTTGCACTACTAAATAAAAAATCCTTCCGAATCAAAGCGCTGTTAATAGTTTCTTGCTACGACAACTAGAGGCGCTACAGTAATTTAAAAGAAGCGGCAAAATACTAACTGGAACCACAGAGAACAGACGTTCAAGTTCGGTCAGAAACTTGTGTAAAATAAGTGGGAACGTCGCCGTTACGTGGTGTTAGCAACAATCAATACGAAACAAACGATTTTAAATTGGCTCACCACTTTAGTAGCCTATTGGTCCCAAGAAAACAATTAACGTACCCTATTCTAGTTGAAATTCTATTACTACACTATGTTTGGTTTGATTCGCTATGAAAGTTTGACAGATAACATCAGGGGTGTGTGGATTCATGCAGAACATGCAGGGGTGAGTGAAATAGCTTGGGACTGCTTGGGACCGTTGTTCTGGTACTGAGTGAGCCAAAAATAATAATGATTTTCTTCGGGACCCAGTGGTCTTAGAGTTACCTCTATGGTGTTAGCATCTCCTGATTTTCTCTATAAATTTTCCACTTTCGACCAATTTGGCGCTAGTATCGATACATTTTCTGTTGAAAATTGCCACTTGGCGCTACTAGCACTTAGTGCCTAGTGTAATTTGTGCAACGCCAGCGCCATCAGGATGTCAAAGAGAGTTTTTAAGTGGGGAAGTCGCCGTTAGTGGCGCTTAAGTCGAATAGGAATCTTTACACAAGTTTTTAGAGAAATTTTGTTCGAGCCTCCATGTCTGTTCTCTGTGCTGGAACAGACTTTATATCGATATTGAATCGATTGCATAGTCGTCTTCAGGCTCTACAAATTGGCCGATCCCTGGATTTTTCCTTAGCTTCAGGGAACTTTGTAAAACTTCAAGGACTTCAAAGAAGTTCAGGAAACATCGTAGAAATTAAGAAAACTTGGTAGAAATTCTGAAAAATTAATACAAGCATACACAAAAGGATTATATTGAATATTAGTTGCATTTCCTATCATCCTCCGCATCCTCTGCAATGGTATACCGAGTTGTGTTCGATAAAATAGCAGCGCATGCCGATTTTCATACAAAATGGTCAACTTTGTCATGATGTAACATTGTTAACTTATGGTCAATTGAGCTGAAACGTCCTCCAAAGAACTACAAATATGTTCAATTTTACGATTACAAAATATTAAATTTTTGGAAGCACCTGCCGGAAAGTGAAACACCAGATAAAATTGTTCAAAATAATAGCAGCTTTTTATTTAAAAATTTACGTGCTGCAAATATTTTAAACATTTTTAACTATTATGTACATTTGTTAATTGAGTGGGGATTGTTAGAATTTTGAGAAATGTAAAATCTAAAATCTCAAAACTAAGCTGAAATGAAAATTATTAGTACTGCTATTATTTTGAACAATTTTACCTGGTGTCTCACTTTCCGGCATGTTAATATTTTGTAATTGTAAAATTTAACATATGTCTTTGGCGAACGTTTCAGCTCAATTGGTCATAAGTTAACAAAGTTACATCATGTCAAAGTTAACCACATTAGATAGGCTGTGCGTATGAATGAACTTGACGTTCGTTTTTTCCACGAAGTTTTTTATGTATATTCGGTTGCTGATCCGGTCAAAATTTCTGACGATGGCCAAGAATTCGATTGTCCTCTTCAAAAGGCATCAAACCATCTTTCAAGAAGAAACCGTGTGAGAGCTGCATCCCATCCCCGAAGGCACACTAGCTGTATGTCCCCGCGATTTTCCACTGACACACGGTTTCGAAAATGAAGAGGAACCACGACATCCCATTCGTGTCGAGGAATTGCAAGTTATAGTGATGAATCTGATACCCAAGCCAAAAGATCACTCCATTCGGGACACTTCAAACAAGTTCTACAAAGGACGGGACTATTTTAAACTGATCACCATCAAGCCGACCGATCCAAAAATCGCACGGCAGCTTCTTGGACTGACATTTCACCAATTCATATACGTTAAATTAACCAAATGCTGGATGGAGTTTTCTACTCACATCTCATCATCATCATCATCTTCGAAGCATCGGGAATGCGCACCCGGATATATTGATTTGGTGAGTACGTTCCAGTTGAAGATTGTTCTTATACATTTCTCGATTGCATTTTCGAGGGGACGTGTCTACTTTTGTGGGCAGTGCGACCATCAACGGTTTGGTAGCATCCTTGCAAATATAATGTCTCATGTCCAAATAACCTCGATTTTGGTCTATTGATTCAATACTTTAGTATTATATTTTCAAAACATACAATGATGCATTATGTCATTTCATGGCACATAAAACAAACAGTGTGTGTATAGGACCCAATAATCTAGGTTATTTGTATTTTGTAAAACATCTGCCTCCCTTAGCTCAGTCGGTAAAGGCGCAGCTACAAAGCAAGACCATGCTGGAGGTGGCTGGGTTCAATTCCCGGTGAAATATGTATATGTATAACTTCGGTGAAATATGTTACTGAAGTGTCGGTAAACAAACCGTTCCATTACCGAGTTCGGTAGTTTTCACAGCGAGAAACGTCAAATTCACCTTCTTAAAAAAAATGTGAGTGGAAGCTTGTGAAAAATAAAAAGTTCAATTAGGGAGGCTGTTATGGACCAGTTGCAACACCAAGATGAGCGAATCGTAGGTATTTTCCGTAAGTAATGATATTTCGTTATCTAAATAAATACCCATTGTTACAGATGGCCGATGCTGTTGCTTGTTTTTTCATCAATGACCACATAAAAAAGAAAGATTCATGTTAGCATTTCCAACCAACTCTGAAAACATCTCTATTTTTTATTATATTTTTCATTTTACTACATATTTTCTATACATTATATATTACATGATTATATATAAATTTATAATGTAAATTACAATAAATGCTGGGACGTTGTAACTTGACAATGGAGTAGAGTGCCAACCGGAGTCTAGGAGGGAATGTGTACTGTCATTTTAGATAGTTACATTTCACTTCAACAGTTGCAATGAATTTGACGCGCTCTTCTTAAATAAACCATCCCGTGGAAAGCTTAACATGTATTGCAAATTTGGTTATTCGTTTTGTTGAATCATATTGTTGGAAGCAGATTCTCTTATTCCCGCGGGTTTCGCGTAAGTGTCTCTGATTACGGACCCGTCCAACCCCTTTTGGCCCTTCATACAGCAGTATGTTGAATTCAGAATGATGACGAAATTTGATCTTTCTGTTGAGTGGAGCTGCATGCAGGGCAAGACCCAAGCTAGGATGGTGGCTACTTACATACATATTAGAGTGATGCAAAATTTGAAATTTTCGCTCCACAATACTTAAACGATTCCAAATCGGATCCTGACTAACCTCTCAAAATTTGAACCCATTTGGTGAGAAACTGAGATGGCACAAACCATTTGAAGTTTGTATGGGAATTACTATGGTAAAACCAAGATTTTTGTTCATGTCTATCTAATAATTCACCATATCGGTCTGCTTTAAAAGTTTTCAACTGTTCTTGTAGGAAATTTTCCCAGCTACAACTTTGCTCAAAACCACTTTTTAATTAAATGCAAGGATCGAAAGTTATCAATTGTTCAATGCGCTGATGTCTTATGATCATGCTCAATCAACTGCTCAGCAGGCAACATTGGTGTTTCTGGGGCGTTGAATAGGACACACAAATCATGGCTACTATGTCACACTGCAAAATACAGTGTTGCCTACAGAGCAGCTGCTTGATCATGTCATAAGTTTACCAAACTCTTAAATAATTAATAACTTTTTCCTGTCTCGTTTTACATAGAAACAATCTTTTGCAAAGTTGTAGCTGAGAAAATTTTCTATAAGAATGGCTATCGAACTGTTTCGCAGCTTAATATGGGAAATGACTAGAAGGCAATGAACAAAAAGTTTAGATTTCCCATAGTAATTTACATGTACACTTCAAATGGCTTGTGCGAAGTCTGTTTCTAACCAAATGAGTTGTAACTTTGAGAGGCTAATCAGAACCCGATTTGAAACCATTTAAGCACTGTGGAGCGAAAAAGTCAAATTTTGCATCAGTCTAATACATATACATACATTGAATATCATGGGTGTATCATTAGAATTAGGGAATATTTTTACTGCACTTCCATGAATTGTCTCGTCTTTTCCCGAGAAACCTAAAACGTCTCAGCAATGGAATCCAAATGTTTGGTAGCGCATTGAACAGTAAGTATGAAACCATCAGCCATTGAAACCAGCTGAATCCTAAATTGCTACAAAAAGTCTGCACTATTGAACACTATATCATTAACATTAACATCATATTGAAACTACTATTGATGATGATGGTCCCACCTCTTACCCCTACAAAGGTTTGAGCTGGACGATTTATCTTTAAGATAATTAAATATTATACCCAAGTAACATTTTAAGTTTTATGAAATACTAGTTAGTTAGTTTTCTTTATTATGGAGGCTTTCAGTCTGAGGCTGGTTCGTCTCCGGCATGAAATACTACAAAGCTACTATAAAATAACTTTCATAAAACCCTGGTCAAGACTGCTTTGCTGTTGAAGCATCCACCAAAACCTCATTGATGCTAGAAGCTGTCTAGTTGACCCACCCTGGAGAAGGATCTGAAGGGTGTATTCTCGAAGCTCTTCAAGATTGATTTACTGCAAAATGGTTGTATGACAAGCGCATTGAGAACCATTTCAAAACCGTATTTAAGCTACAATAAAAGCTATTTGACAACAATTAAAACCATTATCCGAGGCATTTACCCTAGCCGCTTGCTAAGTCTACTAGAAAAACATCAATCAAGATAGGAAAGGATTAATAAATGCCATCCGATCTTATCAAAATAGTTAAAATAAAAACTGATCGTATAAAAATCATGTTGAATTTACAAAATTATAACATAGTTCTCATGAAGTGGCATATCCCTCCCCTTGGCTAGTTTTTTAACCTGGTGGGCGGGCCTAATATTATGCTTCATAGTGGAGCGTTGGAGACGGTTGGTTTAGGTCCGGCATCGTTGGCTCATCCCGTGACAGAATAGTGTCATGAGCATGCGATGAGGATTACTGAGCTTCCCCTCTCCGATGAATCATTGCATAAGAGAACCAAAGTTCTAGCCTGAAGTGATAGTATCACACTTGTTACTCCTTTATTTGAAAGCCGCGTTGTAGTACGCTTACGTATAGGCACTGACGTTGGGTGCGATACTGGCGGGTTTTGCCGCAAATCACTCTTATTTTATATATTTTTACGCAGATAGATTTATTTGGGTTTGCAAGGGAATTATACTATTGAAATATTTCAGAAAGTGCCCAACAGTGCTCCTTCTACTTGCGTGACAAGCTTTCATTGTTGTTTTCATTGAGGGGTATTACTCAGGGAACAATGTTAAACGCCATTTTTGTACATGGTATTGCAACTAATCTTATATGTGCTTCATTTTGATTTGGGATAAGTGTTTGAACTATGGCTCGGGATTTCCACTGTGACGTGCTTCTATTGTGACATAACCATACGTATTTTTGTGGTGCGGCATAGTGGAAACGTGTGAGCGTAGTTGAAGCTACCCTATGTAATTTAAAAATCAGCTAGGAAACTAACTTCAAAGTTAAGCATTTTAGTCACTTGAAGGTGTCACCTGGAACGAACTAATATATATTAAATATAGGTCAAAGTCAAAAACAACATGAAACACGTTAAATTTTAGATTACATTCACAAGTGCAGGTACTTAATAAAGCATGGTAGGTAGATTAGAGATTTCAATTATTTATTAAATTAGACTAGAGATATCATAATCATCAAACATAATCAATCATGTATTGTTTGTTTATTTTGATTATTGCTTTAAAATATCAATTTGGTATATATGTGAAAGGATGAATCAGTGGGAGATGGATTTTCGGTTTCTTTACATTTAGCATCACTATGTGTCATTTCCTCAAAACCCCCCAATAACCGGCCTCTTCAATCCCTTCCTTTTCCCATGGCGTTCAAGTGGTCCGCATAGACTATTCAGCCATTACCCGTCCTTTATCCTCGGCTTTGGATTGACTTGCGCTCCCATTGCCCCACCAAACGCTGCAAAATGAAAATGAAAATGAAATAGTTCTCATGAAGTGGCATATAGATGAGGATCCATCTTTAAAGTTCAATTAGTAAGTGTGATTACCTCTCACCCCAGTAAACCAGGGTTCAATCCCAGTCGGTGCTGCCGGGATGTTCTGAGGCATAACATTTCTGATCACGCCTTCCTTCGGAAGGGAAGTAAAGCCGTTGGTTCCCGGTTCATGAGTTGATGGAACGATAGGTATAGTCCAGGTGTGGGAGCTGCCTCCCTGGCGTCGGTAGCATTGGTGCTCAGCACGGAAAACATGATCGACGGAAAACAAATCAGTGAAAAAAAAGTTCAATTTGTAAACAGAGGAGTTGTTATGATACACTTTAAAAAGCCTAAGAGGCAACAATGTATGCCTTTTGCTCTAATTTAAAACCTAATGGTTTTATGGTTGCTTTTATAATGATAGAACACGTTTATGAAGTATTTTATCAAGGCATTAATGAAAAATCGCTAATGAAGTTTATGATTGATTTATAGAACATCAACAAAGAAAAATTTCTGTTTTTGTTTTAATTCATTGTTCTTCTATATTTTTTAATTATATTTATTTTACAAATTAGGTCGGAACAAATATCAAGTTTTTCTTTTGTCACACCCCCTCCCCCTTAAAATTTTTGGAATATCACCAAAGGGGAAGTAAAATAAAACTTTCAGTGTGTATTTATTTTTCGCAAATTCATTAGAGCAACCGTACCAGTCGTTGCCATTTGCGGCACTATTTTACTTGCGCACAGCGTTTCCATTGTGGCTCAATCACTCCTCTCCACACCGGTCGTTGCTATCAGAGTCATAATTTAAGTTACCGTTTTCCACACCGGCAAAACAAACTTTTGGCGTTTATTCAAAATAGCAACCGTCTGATGCGTTGCTACCGGGTTGCTAAATTTATGAACTCACTACACTCAAAAAATTTCACACGTTTTATCGAAGTGTTTAAACACTTGATTTTTTAAATGCAGAATAACATTTACTTTAAGTGTATTTCACCTTGGTTCAATGTGTTAAACACGTTAATTTATAGTGTTTCAAACTTTGAAATGTTGAAATTTTTTCACTATCAATTCAAGTGTATTGCACATTGAATCACGCTACTGTTCAAAACAGATGGCTTTAAAGTGTTTTGCATTTCAATACGATGTGAATTGCTTGCTCAGAAAGGTAAACATTGAAAACAAGAGTTGTAACTTTATCCTATCAAACCGCTTCATATATGAGAACAACCGTGGCACAGTGAGATCGAACGAAGACTCTGGCAGCAGCACACCCCAACAGTTCATGATCGAATCCAAAATCAGACCCATTCAAAAGATATGTGAAAGCTCTGGCCTCTGGCAGTTTTGTTTATATATTTGTCGATTCATTTTTAGAGTCGGTAAAGTAGAAGTCGATAAAGTAGAATATTGTAGAATATTGAACTATGGTGTGCAAAGCTATTGATATCACCATATGAGGCACATAGAATCCAAGTGTGTCACAATTCAAATCCATAGTATTCAGGCATGGTTCATAGCATAAGATTCACGCATGAAATGGATGTGTTTCACAATAAGCGCAAAATTAAGTGTGAGACACATGATGATGGCGTGTGGAATTTTTTGAGTGTACTTCCCAAGGTGCGGATAGCTATTTCCCCAACCTGAATAGCAACCCCCGGTACGCAAGTAGCGTTATGGTAGAGGTTGGTAAATGTGCCTTATTTGCTCATTGGTACGGTTGCTCTTAGGGTATGGATACTCGCTTTGCTAGATTTTATTATGTTATTGTTGTATCACCTTGTTCTTTTAAAGAATTTTTTACATAAATTGGTACTTGACCAGTACGACATGACAGGTCCTTGAAATCGGATCAGCCGGTTTCAGTATAGTCGCTATATTCATAGTCTGGCGGATAGAATCTCGGGAACCAATTGAGCTGTCAAATAGCGGAACCAATCGAGCTAATCACGACCAACAACAGAAAAGAGCACATCAGTTATTGCGAACAAAACTTCGGAACCCTTTTTCTCGTAACTCAAGACTCGCCTACGAAAATTAATACCATCTTTGTGATCGGGAAGGTTTCTCCTATGATGCTGGTAATTTGCGTTCGATTGGCAAGGAAAGAATAACCAACGTTTTGTTTTTAAAAGTTGATAATACCTTTTGAATAGTTGAATTTGTTTCGCTTTTTGATAAGTCGAAATTCTATCCGCCAGACTATTAATATAGCGACTATAGGTTTCAGTTGTTGAAAACGGATTTTATCAAACATCATTCCTAATCATGTTTGGCAACTCACCTTCAATCTGATCGATCCTTCTTGTTCGTTGCGCACATCTTCGTCTTGTCCCAGTTGGATCACTACAAAGAACCATTTTCAGTGGGTCGTTATCCGACATTATTACGATCTGCCCAGCCCACCGTAGTCGCCAGATTTTTGCATTCGATCTACATTTCTTAACTTACAAACCTTCTGCAATAATACTTAATGATTCACCTCTTTTATGCAGTGATTCAACAAGTTCCGAGCTTAATCCAATCTTTTCAAAATTGGTTTAAAATTTTTAGAATTGAGACCAAATCAGAAACGATTCAGGAAATTCCTAACTGAGGTTACACTTTTCAAAGCAGACTCAAAACTGAGTCTGAACTTTTTTTGAAGTGAGTTCAAACTTTCGAATAAGTCATCAATATTTTTCTAACTGAGTCTAAACTTTTCTGTTATGTTATTCAATCCTTTATAAAGTTCCTTTCCTGAAGTGATTCAACATATTCAAAATCCAATCTTTAAAGAATTGGTTTCGCAATTTCTGAAGTGAGGCAACATTAGCTGATTAATCCTTTTCCTAAATGAATCCAAGGTTTCCTGCATTGATTCAACTTTTTCCGAACTGAAACCAAACAAGTCAGAACGGGTTTGATATTTTCCTAAGTGAGCTCCAGATTTTTGATAACTGCTTTGGCATTTGGCAAGGACACAATTTTGCTCAGTGAAAGTGTAGAAAGTTTTCCGAAGTGAACCGACAATTTTTTGATCTTAAATTTTCCAACCTTTTCTGAAGTGGTTCAAAACCTTCCTTAGGGAGTCCAAACTTTTCTGTTGAGTGATTGAATTATATTGAATGTTAGTCTGAGCTTTCCTGAAGTGATTTACTTAACTTTTAACGTAGATTCCGCTCCGTTAGACTCTTCCTCGTTCTTGTGAGATTCACATTCTTTGAAAATAAGGCTGAGATTTTAAAGAATGGAGCTTCGTGTGTTCATACCTGATGGTAGATTTTTTTAAAGCAAGCACAAATGTTGAGAAAACTGGGTTTACATCCACAAAAGTACGTATTTTTATAGAAATTTGGGTTTCTTGATCAGCCAAGTTGGATTTTGGATCCGTCCTTTAAAAAACAGGCTTGGATGTTATGGAATAGACCTTCGTGAGTTCATACGTGGTGGTAAATTTTTTTGAAGCCAGGATGGATTTCGGTTCAATCTTTCGAAAATTGTGCTTGGATTTTATAGAATGGAACTTTCTGAATACCGGAACGACGAACCAAAAGAAGGTATTTTCATAGAAAATTAATTTTTCTGTTTTTAAGAACTGAATTTTGGCTTGTATTTTTTAGAATGGACCTTTTCCTTTTCTGCTAAGTTGGATTTTGATACTGTCCTTTGAAAGTTATGCTTAGATTTTATAGAATTGACCCTGCTGAATTCATATGTGATGTGTTTTTTATGCACACGCAAAGCCAGGATTAAATTGACAAAACTACGTATTTTTGTTAAAATTTGGTTTTTATGTTCAGCCAAGATGTATTTTGGCTCTTTTCATTGAATATTACGCTTGGATTTTGTTGAATAGATCTTCCTGAATTCATACGTCTAGTTAGATTTTTTGAAGCACGAACAATTGTTGAGAAAACTGAGTTTTATTTGAATAGGGAGGAAGTATCGAAAACAGAACGATTTTTTTTTCATAAGAACTGTTACGTTTGTGGCATACCGCTTGATGGTTTATCCGGAATTTATCAATACCCAAAAATCAATTGCTTTGATCCTATTCATCTACATTATTCCCAATGTTCTTCCTTGAAAGGATACAAAAACTTATGCGCGAAATGTCTTGTTGATAATTCGAGTGTTACACATAATAAAGTCAACATTTGAGGCATTAGTGTCAAAAATCACGGCTTCAAAGAAGTATAAGGCTAAAGCGGAGGCTAAGAAAAATGTTAGCGTTTGAAATATACGGTTTAGATAAAATGTAAAACGAATTTTAAATGTTTTATTTACCCCCCCCCCCCCAACGAACATCGAGTGACAAAAGAAAAAAATATGATTTGTTCCGGCCTTATTAAATCATTTTTGTTTTCGAAAAGCTTATTGCATTAACATTCTTACGATGTTTAATAATCTTGTAGTTATTTTGAAAATAGTGGTCCAACATTGATTTGAGTTGAAGAGTGTTTTTGCGTCAAAAAGCGCACCTTTCTTCCCCTTTTTCGATTTTGACATTCTTACACTTTTTACATATGTATCTCAGAAACTACAACTGCTAGCGGCATGAAATGTTGAGTCTATCGATACAAAATTTTGAAATTAGGATTGGTGAAAGTCGGTTTTTCAATTCTTTTCCGCCTGAGCAGCACATTATTAAGTTTTATTGAGATCTCATCAACAGTAATGTTTGGATGTATAGTATCGGAAAATCTTTCGCTGACATCGCATTTTTTGCTGACATCTTAGTAAAACTTATAATCGAGCTGCTCGGCAGTATCGGAATTACCGAGATTTGGCAAACCACACTAAGTGTGTGGGAGTGAAATCCTTAAATGCTTCTATTTCTCAAACAAAGCTTTTGTTAACATTTTCGTTGATTTTATGGGTGATGATCAAAATAATCAGCATAAATCCAGTAATGCACTTTCGAGATTTTTAACGATCTTTACACTCAGCAACATGTACATCGCCCTGTTCACTGACCACTGACTCAAAATGGATAAAAAAAAAGTCTAGAAATCACACCTTTGTATCCAAGCGGCCTCGAATAATCCATTATTCCATCTTCCGGTGCCATCCATCGGATTCGAATACAACAGCAAGCATATGGCCAACAAAATAAACAAGCAAAGCACGCCTTGGATTGGTGGATTTGATTTGCAGTCTGATGATCCACAGTTCACTTCAGGCCTCATGATAACGACTGTCTGCCACTTGATTTGTTGTTCACATCCCCCAACAGCTAAAATGTTAAGGTGGCGCTTCGACCAATCACAGCTCGCCTTATTAGATCATCTACCTGCGCCTTGGACGATGACGCTAGGTCACACTCGCGCGAGAGTGCGTCTCATAAGCCTACCTACATTCTCCGAAATATAGCCGTGAGCGAGTAGGAGAGAATGAGCAGTAATCGATTGCTTGTGGGTCTCGTGTCCTAATCGATCGGGATGCTTCTTCGGGCTCTCCATTGATAACGATTCTATAAAAACATTCGACCGAGCATCGATTCGACAGTCAATCAGTAGCAAGCGCGATCTTCAGCCGGTCTGAAAGAAATATAAAAAAAATAGTAGTGGACGGGATTCAGTGTTTGGTCCTTAGAAAAGAGAAAGTTTTCCATCGACGCATAGTATGAATTGCTGGGAAATCTGATCGTTTCGGGCTTTGGGGTAGCCAGCAGTTATAGTGAGCAGTGCCTGCCGAAGAATTGCGATTACTTTGTCTAATTGAAAATTTCGAAGAAAAGATGTATCGTGAAATGTAAGTTTACGATTGAAACTGATGAATGCCAGTGTAAAAGGTGCTAATGAGTTGTTTTATTTTGTGTTACAGTTTCGCTGCCGTTGGTGTGATTTTTGTGAACCTTGTGGCTGCTAACCGAACAGTGAATTATACGTGTTCAATGAGCCCCGAAGGATATTGCATTTATCAAGGTGTAAGAATCAACGATCTCGCAGAGGCTAGCAATGTGGAACTGTTTGCACCGCGCTACGATGTGACCAGGATAAAGTTTCGAGAATCGGCGATGTTTGTTCTTCCGGAAAAGTTCTACTCGACGTTTCCAAACATGCTGGAACTTAAAGTCTGGTGGCAAAGCTTGCACAGTATTTACATTCCACCAAATCTACTTCATCTGGATGCCGAAAGAAACCGCATTCAAACTATCAGTTTCGATACAAACACGGTTCCAATGTTGCAAAAATTAGAGCTAGGCCACAATAGACTCAAAACCATCGAAAATATCTCCTACTTTGAAAATCTCGAATTTCTGGATCTCGCTCATAATGATTTGCGCTCGCTCGATCTGTGTCTGTTCCAGCGAATGAAGCATCTCCGTACCTTAGATTTGTCGGTCAACAACATGGCCATAGTGAAAAACTCCATGGAACACAAACTCGAATCCCTTACAGTATTATACCTTAACGATAATCGGCTTTCATATCTGGACATCAATGTGCTGCGTCTGTTTCCAAACCTGGAAACGCTGCATCTCTTCAAAAACGGTTTAATGTATATGGAATATGAGAATATGAGGACCATGTTCCCGAAAATCAACATTGTTCACATTTACGACAACGATTGGCACTGCGAAAACCTAGCGGAGATGCTCATCTACTTCAAAAAGATCAACATCCGTGAGTACAAGCTGTTCAATTCGCTGAAATGCAAAGAACGAGTGATAGATGGCATTTGCTGCTCGGAGGGCAAAGCTCTTACCATCTTGAAAAAGTCCAACCTTTATTTCTCCAATTATGTGAATGAACTGAACCTCCACTCTCATCACATCATGGAGGAGATGAAGCAATCCAAGCGAGAAATCCAAAAGCTCATTGAACACGAAAATATGACCCAAGCGTCGCTACAGGCATTCAGTGCTGACATGAATGCCATTCGCGATAGGATAGAGAACATTACGATGCTGGCAGCCGATAGCAGTTCGGCCATTGCACGTAATAAGAAGCACGAAAAAGTCGATAAATTAGTTCAGGAGATCTACAAAATCAAACAGGACCACCAGAGCTTGACACGTGAAAATCAAGCGTTCAAGCAGCAGATCGAGGGCTACGAACAAATGAAGGCCGAAATGGGTTCGATCCGAACGTATTCGGAGGAGATGACGCACATCATTCAAGAACTTAAAGAGGAGAATAACCACCTGAAAAATGAACTACATCAATTATTGGTTGAGTTTCATGAGCTGCGAGTCACCAAGAATACAGAAAAGGGGGTATGACAAAGGGGACGCTGCTTCCAGAATAATTGGAGCACTTGTTAGTAGAGCCTTGGGACTGATTCGTATGTTATTAGCACGCTGGTAGCTGAGTAGAACAATCAGCTTTCGTGCCTAATATCATGGTTACTCACTAGAGAAGGGGACAATTAGTTATCGTAAAACTCATAGAATGGGTTTTAGTAGGTAATAATTTGCTGGACAAAATAGTTTTAAGATTAGATAAATTCGGAGTCGATCTCTGTCTCGGTTAATATTTCTAAAATAAAAACCTCTCACCGTCTGTGATGATGTGAGGGAGCTAGCTGGCGAGTGAATAAAAGAGTTTGCCCATACAAACTGGCAATGACTTTGCTGGACATTTGAATGGTGCTGATAATGGTTTAATTTGTTGATATCTGATAAACCTAAGCCTAACGAATGGTTGACACGAAGGAATGTGGAAAAACCCGCATGTGGTGCAAATAAGTGTCTTGCCCACATGGATGGCACGGGCCATGCGAGTGAAAATCCAGTGAAAGAAGCGAATGATAGTGTGTGATTCATAATGAAGTGGTATCAGCTAGATGAAAGTCCAAAGAGTACAACATAGCACCCAGTGTTCGATTTAAATGAAACTAATAGTATAATGAAATAAATCAAATGTAAACAACACCGAATGATGTTTCGATTCCACTTTATCACAATGCCGAAGCCATTTATACTTTCACCGCTGTTTGAGACTGCGTAAAATTCACACGTGATTATCGCATGATGCGCTGATAACAGAGAGATGAGAATGATAGTTAAACCGGATGGACCCAGTTCTAGCAGAATCGGTGCCAATCATCGTGATATCCAAAAGTTCCTCGTATTGCATTTTAGCGAAGACAACAGTGCACAGTGGGCTATTAAAGAAATCTAGCAGAAGAAAAAATAAATAACGCTCTGAGATTGCATCCAATTGAGTTGACGTCTTGATTGAAGTTCCTTGGATTATTTAGTACTAAATTTTGGGGGTTTAAATTACTAAAATCGTGAATTTCAAGCAAATTTTATAAAACATCAGTTGTTTGAAGATGTATAGCTTTAATGTCTTCGGCAACGGTCATAAAATTTTACGTTCTCCCACTTTGCCGACGACAGCAAACCTCTATCATGCGAAATAAAAAAGTTTGTATCGCTGCGCCATCTTTTTCCAAAACTTTAACTATTTTTAAACACCAAACTGTAGGCCTAACTAATTCACGAAACTTCACTGAAGTCGTCAACTCAATTGGATGGAATCCCAGAGCGTTATTATTTTTTACCTGCCAGATTACATTCATGGCCCAGAGTGCAGTGGTCTCACATTTCCCAGACAGTGATGTTTCCCGGAAAGTCATTTCCCGGAATACCATTTACCGGAAACACCGCTGAGCAGCCCAACGTTACTCAAACTGTAATGATAATGATGCCAAAATATTCGATGTATTTAAGAAGTGATGTAAATAAAAAAAGAAAGTAAGTGTATTACAATGAAAATAAATTATGTATCATCTCTATATAAGGTTTCCGAATAAAAAAAGTAAAAAAGAGCAGAAAAATGTATTTTGTGGATTTAAGTTGAAATTTGAAAATAAAAAAGCAGTCGGGATTCGCTATTACAAATTGTAATAGCGAACCCCGACTACTTTTCCAATAGGGCCTGTGTAGAAAAGCACTTATAAAATAAACATTTTAATACATTGCAAAAACGGCTTGCTTGGTCTTGAAAAATATACACGGTTAAAAACATGTGTTTTTAATGAAAATGTAAAAATCGTAAAATTTTCAAAAAACCATAGCTTTTGTGTTTTTGAGTTTACCATCACCAAACTTTGCCAGTTAGTAGCAAACATTATGAGCTTCAATGAGGCTTAAAAAGAAAATTATCAAAAATGCTTTTTTAGATAAATTAACTTTTTTAATAATAAATATAATTTTTTTCATTGATTCAAACAATTTTTTTACAGTGTATGTTTTTTACACAATTGCCAAAATAATATCTACAACTTTGCTGAAGACACCAAATCAATCGAACAAAGCGTTTCGGCAATATATATTTTTAAACTCATTATTACTATTTTACACAGGCCCTTTTCAAAAAGTAGTCGTGATTCAATATGAAAAACTGAGAGCACAAAATGGCACCTTTACTAAAAAGGAACAACTGTGCAAAGTTTCAGCGTAATTTTAAATGATCGGTCAGGATCGATTTGCGAACCTTCGTGGAATACCTCATGTGTTTTGATGAGTCCCATGATGAGTTTGGCACTTTTCAGGTCGTTTATTGTCTTAAGGCCCATATTCAGTGGAATATATTCCGGTCATATCTCCGGAACCAGTTGACCGTGTAGCATGTTGCATTCCAGCTGTCTTGGGCCTCGATATGCACACAGGTGTGCGGGGTCTATATACAGCAATTCCACGAAAAAAGTTCCACCGATTCCGCTCAAACCTTGTACTTATTTGTTCCTTATCGAAAAAATTTAGTCCCGTATTTTTTATGTCAACTTTAGGGTGCACTTTCATGAATTAGGGTGGTCCGAAAAATCGTCATTTTGCCTAAATACCCAACTTTGAAAATTCATAACTTTTTAACTGCTGAAGCAATTTCCGACCTTTTTTCAGCAAATGAAAGGTATTTAAAAGCGTTGTAAAAATATTAAACTGAAGGTCAAATTAGTTTAGATATACTAAAACATTTTCTATCTTTTTCATGGATTTCACCATGCCCAGACCAAAGAAACCACAGTTTTTTTTTTTTTTTTTTTTTTAATCTTATAATTTTTACTTAACATATCAAATATTCAGGGCATTGTTTTTTGTTTTGTGATATATTTTTTTGAAAATATTAAGTCTTATGTTTTTTTCCTCAATCGAAAAAGGAACATATTCTATCAACCCAAGCAACACAATTTGTCATAAACGGGTTTACATAACTTATTTATGACAAAATTAGCGGTAAACATTTACGTCTAGTCACTTATATACAACTTATTTATACCGAAAAAAGCGCAAGACGTGGGATCTATATATAACATATGCTTGACTTGCGCAACTTATTTATGACTATAACGCAACCTACTGTTTTGGACATGTTGTAAATTAATTTCATCCTTCCTACGAATGGAATTTGTTTATCATCAATTTACACAACTTATTCTTCGGAGTAATTTTATCGTGCGAATAAACTGCCTAAACTGAGATTCCATACTGCAAACATTTATGCGGTTGCAAATTTATGGTAAATCTATACATTCTATTTCTAAAAAACTCATTGGCTCTTAGAAAAAGCTTAATATAATAAATTGAATTGCATAAAATATCCTGGATAAAATTCCCCAACTTTGCAAAAAAACAAAAACAAATAGAATATCAACTTTCTTTTTAAATTATCTTGCTTTTCTCTTTCACAAAACGTACATGTGATGTTGAAAGTACAAATTAAATGTTTTTTTCATTCTATACATTGCTTTATTGGTCAGCCATATTGTAGTGCAGTTTGTAGTATGCATTGAGAAATTTCATAATTGATATCAAAACATGTTTATAACACGAACAACAAGAACATTACTTGAATCGTATATTGAATTTATAATTAGGTATGGCAACTCTCAATTGCCTATTTATAACACTTTTATAACTGATAGTTTTTGATGAAAACTTGCTAGCCTTAAAGGGTGATACGGTCAAAATTTGGTCAAGGGAAAACGCGTGTAAATCGGTGAAATCGTTTATTTAAAAAATCAAATTAAATTTCTTTTTCAAGTTCAATTAGTATAAAATTCAGAAAAAATATTCAGTTAGGCTTCCGCTTTTCCAAATCCGAATTGCCGGGCCTTACGCTTGACCCCTGCCATCAGATTTTGTACAGCCACCTTGTCCACCTTCTTCGCCGCAGAAAGCCAGTTTGCCTTGAACTGCTGCTCGCCCTTAACAGTTTTTTGGTCTTCTTTAGGTTCTGCTTGACAATAGCCCAGTATTTCTCAATTGGGCGGAGCTCTGGCGTGTTGGGAGGGTTCTTGTCCTTGGGAACCACCTGCACGTTGTTGGCGGCGTACCACTCCATGGCCTTTTTACCGTAATGGCAAGATGCCAAATCCGGCCAAAACAGTACGGAACAACCGTGTTTCTTCAGGAAAGGCAGCAGACGTTTATTCAAACACTCTTTCACGTAAATTTCTTGGTTGACAGTCCCGGAAGCTATGAAAATGCTGCTTTTCAAGCCACAGGTACAGATGGCTTGCCAAACCAGATATTTCTTTGCGAACTTTGACAGTTTCATGTGCTTGAAAACATCTGCTACCTTTCCCCTTCCTTTTGCCGTATAAAACTCCTGTCCCGGAAGCTGCTTGTAGTCGGCTTTGACGTAGGTTTCGTCGTCCATTACCACGCAGTCAAACTTCGTCAGCATCGTCGTGTACAGCCTCCGGGATCGCGCTTTGGCCGTCGTATTTTGTTTATCATCGCGATTTGGAGTCACTACCTTCTTGTAAGTCGATAGTCCGGCTCGTTTTTTGGCTCGATGCACGGTTGTAGACGATACACCCAGCTTATTTGCGGCATCTCGGAGAGAGAGGTTAGGGTTTCGCTTGAAACTACCGGCAACTCTCTTTGTCGTCTCAGCGGCTTCCGGTTTTCGATTTCCCCCCGATCCAGACTTCCTGGCTGTCAACAAACGTTCCCCAAACACTTTAATTACATTTGTAACGGTTGATTTGGCAATTTTTAGCGATTTTGCCAACTTTGCGTGCGAGTAGCTCGGATTTTCGCGATGCGCGAGCAAAATTTTGATACGCTGCTCTTCTTGCTTGGACGGCATTTTGACAACTGAAGAGTGAATTCCAAAATCAAAATAGGAGCAACATTCTACACACACACACCTTCAAAATGAGGGGTGTTCAGGTTTTTTAAATGCAAAATTGAAAGAAATACGTCAAGTTGATATTGACCAAATTTTGACCGTATCACCCTTTATATACAACATGTTTTCATGTTTGTTGTACATCTGAAATATAACTTTTTAATAACATGTTATAAATAAGTTATATCTCAGATGGATTCATGTTTCTAATAATGACATATGAAAACATGTTGTAAATAAGTCTTGCCAGTTTTCACCAAATACAATCAGTGTTATAAACTGGTAATTGAGACATGCAATATCGAATTATAACTTCAAGATAACAAGTGCTTGTCAGAAAGGTTGAATACTTCACAAACAACAATACAACGAGTCTAAAACAGGATGTTTTAAAAGCAATTAATATATAACTTATTTACAACTGGATATTTTTTTTTTATTTTTCATGCAAGATGTTGCAAGTGTTACTTGGGAAGGGAACAAAAAAGTGTGTTCCCTTTGTAAGACGGAGGATCATCGGATGAATTCCTGCCCCAAGCAGCCAGTACAACAATGAACGGAAGATGAAAACCAACAACGGAATGTGGAAGAGGGCAGTACCAGTTCGTACGCTGGTGTAGTGATCTTGGGCAAATAGAGCTAATATTTGAGCCTCCATAAGCTGATAATGTACAGCCATAATGTAATCTCTCCATGTATGATGGGTAGGTGGTACCGTCTATACACAGTTGTTTCTCGGCTGGCCTTCAACCAATTACGCTTATGTTTTGTATGCCACCATTGTTATCTACAGAAAATCAGCTCAATTGGTTGATGGACAAGAGAGAAATAGCGGTCGGCGAACGGTACCAGCTAAATGGGTTACAGTATACCGAGTTTATTGGTTTTTCTCAAATGGTAATTTTCTCGATGCCCTGGGCATAGAGTATCTTGTGCTTGCCACACAATATAAAAATGCATGCATTGATGTTGGAATCGAAAGTTTTTAATTATTATCTGTGAAAGTGCATTTAAGTGAGAGCTGGCAAACGCTAGCTACAGAAGTGTGAAAAGCCTTGAAGAAAACGAAGAAGAAAACAATGAACAAGAACGAGTAGAAGAAGCAAAAGAGTTTATTGGTTACCTGTGTTGTCGAAGTTCTATTCAAGGGGTGATCACTCTACACATGTATTTTGGGCCATTTTTTTTATCAGTGTGATGCAGCTGTGTGCCGAGAGTGCGATGGTTGTCATTCTGGTATATTTTTCTTGTTTCATAATTCCATCTGGTGCGTGTGGATATGGATTCTGATACGACTGTGTTCCAAAATTTAGAATAGTTTGTGGATCCAATGCAAACATAGTTTGGCAAAACCCAACTCCATCTTCATCTCGCTACTGTCGCTCAATCTGCATTAGGTTTATCAAGAAATCATCAGATGTTATTAATGAAGATATATCAGATCAGATATATTAAAAATGCAATTAATTCGCTACGGTCAACAAAAGTTACATTAAATGGCAAGCAGTTCACTATTAAACATACTTTTATGCTCACTATGGTTGATGGGAAGTGTGTAATGCAGCAGCTGAAACGACATCAACGATGAAATGTTATGTATGTGGCGCAAGCTCAAAAGAAATTCAATAATCTTGGTGTTAAAAAGGAAATCAACACAGATTCTCTTAAATTCGGATTTTCCATTTTTCATGCCAGGATTCGTATTTTCGCGACAATTTTACATCTTTCTTACAAGTTGCCGATCAAAAAATTACCACTTCGAATTGTTGGCCCCACAAATCTCAAAGCCACAAAAGAGTGATTAGTGGCACATGAAATCCTTTTAGTTTCTGAGATCTGTGCCGCCAAAAATTCGAAGTGGCAAGGCAAAATAAACAAAATAGCGACCATTTGTGGATTCAATCAACTTTCACATTAATTCTCAAATCTAAATATAAATATCTTGTTCTTTATTAGCTGAACTTATTTTACAATGACTGATTGTAAAGCGTCAAAAAAATCTTCAATATTTCATAGTCTTATGATTTTTTAAACCTGCAGCCAAGAAAATAGCATCATAGGCGGATTTTCAAGTAAATTAGCCAACTTTTATGTAATTTTGTTTTGTTATGATCAATTAAGAGTTGGTTGGAAATGCTAACATGAAGCTTTAGTGTGATAATTTATTAGCTAGAGAATGATCTTTAGAAGAGGGTAGGTGGATAGTTCCGTTAGAGTACGGCAGTATGAAAATTGAATAGAAGTTTGAAAATGAGCGAAGGGCCATTAATGCGACAGTTTTTAAAGATAGACGCACATCAATTAAGCTAAAAAAAGCGTGTACGAAAAATAATTTACTATAAGGATCTTGAAATATGTCCAATAACAAAAATGCTATTATTGCAAATATTTTTAACCATATCGCCAATTTCCACAGGAGTTTAAAAAAGTTTGGCCTTTTGTTCACGCAAAATTCAGCATTATTTGTGGTTCTGTGTCAAAATTTCAGCTCAATTGATCATAACAGAACATTTCAAATTTGGCAAGTTTGTAAACAAAGTTCGGCCTTTCGTGCTTTTTTATTGACCGCAGGTGTAAGTGTATTTTTATATTTTTTATTTAAAGTATTATTAGTTCCCAACATTTCATCCTTTGACGGTAACTAACGAAGAATACTTAACGACTTACACATTTAAAAAACATCATTATAACATTGACATGACTCCGCCCTTTTTTGTCCAAACAATTTTACTATCGTTTAATAATAAAGGGTGATACGGTCAAAATTTGGTCAAGGGAAAACGCGTGTAAATCGGTGAAATCGTTTATTTAAAAAATCAAATTAAATTTCTTTTTCAAGTTCAATTAGTATAAAATTCAGGAAAAATATTCAGTTAGGCTTCCGCTTTTCCAAATCCGAATTGCCGGGCCTTACGCTTGACCCCTGCCATCAGATTTTGTACAGCCACCTTGTCCACCTTCTTCGCCGCAGAAAGCCAGTTTGCCTTGAACTGCTGCTCGCCCTTAGCAGTTTTTTGGTCTTCTTTAGGTTCCGCTTGACAATAGCCCAGTATTTCTCAATTGGGCATTTCATGTGCTTGAAAACATCTGCTACCTTTCCCCTTCCTTTTGCCGTATAAAACTCCTGTCCCGGAAGCTGCTTGTAGTCGGCTTTGACGTAGGTTTCGTCGTCCATTACCACGCAGTCAAACTTCGTCAGCATCGTCGTGTACAGCCTCCGGGATCGCGCTTTGGCCGTCGTATTTTGTTTATCATCGCGATTTGGAGTCACTACCTTCTTGTAAGTCGATAGTCCGGCTCGTTTTTTGGCTCGATGCACGGTTGTAGACGATACACCCAGCTTATTTGCGGCATCTCGGAGAGAGAGGTTAGGGTTTCGCTTGAAACTACCGGCAACTCTCTTTGTCGTCTCAGCGGCTTCCGGTTTTCGATTTCCCTCCGATCCAGACTTCCTGGCTGTCGACAAACGTTCCCCAAACACTTTAATTACATTTGTAACGGTTGATTTGGCAACTTTTAGCGATTTTGCCAACTTTGCGTGCGAGTAGCTCGGATTTTCGCGATGCGCGAGCAAAATTTTGATACGCTGCTCTTCTTGCTTGGACGGCATTTTGACAACTGAAGAGTGAATTCCAAAATCAAAATAGGAGCAACATTCTACACACACACACCTTCAAAATGAGGGGTGTTCAGGTTTTTTAAATGCAAAATTGAAAGAAATACGTCAAGTTGATATTGACCAAATTTTGACCGTATCACCCTTTATTGGGTCATTCGTGAGTTGCCCGAGGGTGAGATTTGAGCTCGTGACTTTGGCGTGACAGGTAAGGATGTTAACCACTACGGCGGGGTCGCCCCTCTCACTTGCTCTCTTATTGTTGTCAAAAACTAAAAGAGCAAAACAACCCAAAATTGAGTTCTATTCACCCAACTCCACAACTCCGTGCGCTAAGTTAAAATTAATTAAGTTATATAAAACTCAATTTTGAGTAGTTTGAACTTGACGTTGAGTGAAAACAACGGTTGGTTATACCAACCAGTGGAAGCTAACGATTTTAAATTGGCTCACTACTTGACTAGCCTATTGGTCCCAAGCAAATCGTTTAATATACCCCATTCTTCTCGAAATTCTAGTACTACACTATGTTTCTCCCTTTTTATGGCACAGACCTGTTGGTCCATATTATTACACTATGTTTGTTTTGAATCGCTATGAAAGTTTGACAGATAAAATCAGGGGTTCGTGGATTTCCCCATGCTTCGAGGGGTGCAACGATTAGCTTGGGACCGAAGAGAGTACCAGAGCTGAGCTAAAATGTTGAGCACGTTTCTTCGGGTCCTTCTTGTCTTAGAGTTACCTCTATGGTTATACCAACCGGTGGAAACCAACGATTTTAAATTGGCTCATTACTTGACTAGCCTATTGGTTCCAAGCAAATCGATTAACGTTCCCCATTCTAGTCGAAATTCTAGTACTACACTATGTTTGTTTTGATTCGCTATGGAAGTTTGACAGATACAATGAGGGGTTCGTGGATTTTCCTATGTTTCGAGGGGTGCATCGATTAGCTTGGAACCGAAGAGAGTACCAGAGCTGAGCCAAAAAGTTGGGCACGTACCTTTGGGACCTTCTAGACTTAGAGTTATCTTTGTGGTTATACCCTTGAGTGTAAATATGGTTTTACTACTTTAAAAAATGTCACTTATCCCGTATTTTTTAAGATTACTTCAGTATAAATTTAAATGTCATGTCATAAGTTGTAAACCACTTTTCCTTAAGCGTAATGGAATTTAAAAATGCTCATTTATGTTTTATAAGAAGACTGCGGAAAAAAACAATTTTCCTGCTTAAGAAGTGATTTTAGATCACTAATCTTCATCGAATTTTCGAAACTCGATATCATAATTTTGTACCCATTGTAACATTTGAACGAATGGTCTTATTGCGGAAACCAACACATGCCAAGAAGGTCTTATCGAGTACTAAGGCTGTGCCATTTAATACATTTTCGCTTAAATTTGACAGATGGAAAATTTTCAAATAAACCCACTATTGTACCAGACTGATTTCTGACCGACCAGGAATCAGTTTTGACAAACACCTTCTGGAAAATCGGAAGATCAACAACAGAGGAATTTTCGAACATTATAATTTATTTTCTAAGTGTCAAATTTAAGTGAAAATTCACCAAATGGAACACAGCTCAAGAGCATATGCAATATAACTTTCCTAAAGTATGTAATATTTGCACAATCACTAAAGTAATAACTTTTTCGTTACATTACAGTGCGACTGTTTTTTTTAATTGATTTAAATTTAAGTGATTTAATGTTTACAATCAATGCGACTAGTGCATGAAACAGTCATAAAATACCTTCCTTTCCATAAAGGGGAAATGGCTCTAATGTTGGCCTATGGATCTAAGATTTGGTCCATCGCTCAAAATCTGCTATTTATCAATTTTATCTAGATGAACGCGTCATTGGGACGGTACTTATGGATATTTTTGATCGCTATTGAAAATTTAGTCGATTGCTGAATTTATGTATGGGAAAAAAATAGGGAAACTTAAGCTGACATTACATCCATTTCTAATATAACAAAACCTACAAATTCAGAGCAAAAAATGCGGCTTCGCATGTTCATAATAAAAGAGTTCAAAATCAAATTTTAACATATTCATGATGCATGTACTTTGATGGACTGTCCTAATATTTTTCAAATCGTTTTTAATTTAAAATAATTGTTATTCTTGTCGTTTGATAATAACTTTATCACATTCTCGGCCATTATTTTCAATTTGAAATGTTGATCTCTCGGCGTAGAAGTGCGTGGTTTTTGTCTTATTCCTCATGAACCATGAAATAACTACGCACCGAAACAATTTCAAATAAAAGCACAGTTTTATACGCGTATGCGCTCTTCAAATCAAACGAATAAAGTGTCTTCTTCTTCATCGCATTCCAAGCTTATTGCTTATCGCATATAAGCTTATTGTGTGCTCTCAACTTAGATGCACTTCCAAAGTTATTAATTGAGAGCTTTTTAATTGAGTTATTAATTGAGAGCACTTCCAAAGTTATTAATTGAGAGCCTGTACCATATAAAGAGAGAGAGAGAGAGAGAAGGATTAGTAATTTCCATTTAATTCCACTACCTTATTTGCTTATCCTTGACCGATACGCGTATTTCGTCTACAATGAGCAGACTTCTTCAGTGTCTTATACTTATACTCGACTGTCCATGTTTGCATTAGTACAATTGTGTGGCAAGCAAGTGCAATCATAAAAAAAGAAAGATCATAAAAAAAGAAAGAAAGAGAAATTTTCCAATCCGGAAAATTCCTAGACCAGTCCGGGAATCGAACCCAGCCACCTCCAGCATGGTAGCTGCGCCTTTACCGACTGAGCTAATGGAGGCCCCGAGGAAAAATATGTGCAATGCTTCAAGTGTTTTCGTTAATTACTCTGTAAGGCTATTTGACTGAAAATTGTGATGTAGAGCGGCGAACAATAACTGTGATGACCTTGGTTAAATCACGTTTGTTCATGATTACTTAATCGAAACAAAATGCGTAAGGTTGCAACCCTTTAGTGAACCAACTTATTGGACTTCGTTGTGTACTGTACTTTGGGCTGGATGGTTCTCTTTTACTGATTATAAACACTAGCCAATTTACGGGTTATGAATTGAGTGATGTATTTGCATGTTGCCATTGAGGTGTTGATTTTAAATTTAATCTACTGTATGGATTTGTTTAATGACGAACCCTGTTTCGTGGGTTACTTCATAAACTATGTTATGAAGTAATCTACAAAACACACCCGGTTGTTAAAATTAAAGAAGGTTCAAAAACACCCACAACAGTCGCCAAACTAGTACGGCGTATAACAGCATTCTCGAACATATAAAAGCACAGACAACACAACAGGCTGTATTTTGATAATATCGATTATATCTTTATCCATAGAGAAGTTCCAAATCCAGAACCAAAACGTCGGAACGAGAAAATTGAATTTCTTTAAATACTTTATAAGACTGGTAATCCATAATCCTAATTATCAAAGACATAGCTGATCAGATGATAATAATTCTTTCTATAATTATTTTTAATATATATTTCATTTTTATTTTATTTTATGGAGGCTAGAGTGGGTCATTTATATATATAATCAACATATAATATTAAGCGGAGCATCCCAAGTACAAGCTCGCTGTTTTCGTATACACCAGGATGGTACAAGCAGGGAACTAGGCTAAAAGTAAAGGTTAATACCTTTTTTTCACAGAAGTCGAATAATTATTCGGTCTTTGACAATGTTGTTCTGTTTAGTTTGCGCAATCTATGTCATAAGTATTGACAACATTGAGCAATTTGTAACTTTTTTTTTACTGGCACATTTATATTTTCTTTCCGTGCCCTAAACATATTTCCATATTAACTTCAAAATTGTCCCGCAAATCCAAATCGAAACCAATTCGCAATACGATCAAAGTTGGCATAGTTGTTGGGCACCTAAATACAATTCGAATCAGCAGTTTGGGGTTGTAATACCCCATAGGTACAAACATGACCCATGGAAGCGTTTTGAAATAAACCGTACAAGAACATCGGAATTACATAATTACGGTAGTAGAGCAATGGGTCATTGCTAAAGGGTGTCCACGATGAAATTGCCACACTATGAAATTGCTCTAACTTTTTAACCGTTGGGTAGAATTTAATGAAAATTTGGGTGGATTTAGTTCATAGTGCATTATTTACATCCTGCAAGTTTTAAAGCCCTGTGATCAAAACTCGCGGAAATGGAGTCGAAAGAACAGCTCGGGCGTGATAAAATCTTGCGCATTCATCACGAGAACAAGGATCTCTCGCATCGTTCCATCGCTAAAACGTTGGGAATCGCGAATTCCACGGTGTCGCGAGTGATTAAGCGGTTCGAGGAACGGTTGACCACCGATCGGAAGCCCAGAAGTGAAGGAAAAAGTATTCCGTACAACACCAAAAATCACAACCGCGTAGTTGGGGCCTTCAACCGAAATCCGAACGCCTCCGTTAGGGATGTGGCTAAGAAGCTGCACCTAAGCCGAAGTTTTGTCCAGAAGGCCAAAACTAAGGCTGGGCTTCGAACGTTCAAGGTACAAAAGGCCCCTAATCGCGACGAGTAGCAGAACAAGTCCGCCAAAACCCGTGCCAGGAAGTTGTACCTCAACATGCTGACGAAAGTTGAATGCTGCATCATGGACGACGAAACATATGTGAAGGCCGACTTCAAACAGATCCCCGGCAACCTGTTTTTCACGGCCAAGGATAAGTTCAGCTTTCCGGAGCATGTCCGCACTCAGAAGATGTCCAAATTTGCGAAGAAATTCCTGGTTTGGCAAGCCATCTGCACGTGCGGGAAGCGGAGTGCACCTTTCGTGACCCAGGACACGATGAACGGACAGGTGTACATAAAAGAGTGCCTCCAGAAGCGGCTGCTTCCTCTCCTGAAGGCCCACAACGTCCCAACAATCTTCTGGCCGGATTTGGCCTCATGCCACTACTCCAAGGACGTGCTGAAGTGGTATGCGGACAATAAGGTCAATTTCGTGCCGAAAATGTTCAACCCGCCCAACACTCCGGAGCTCCGCCCCATCGAGAAGTACTGGGCAATTATGAAGCAGCACCTTCTTAAACGACCTAAGGTAGTGAAGACAGTCGAGGAACTGAAGAAAGTATGGGTTTACATGCAAAAAACGGTTGATTCACAGGTTGTGCAGAATCTTATGGCCGGGGTTAAGGCCAAGGTGCGGGCATTTGCGTATGGACTGTAAATAAAATACGAGTAAAATGGTAAAATGAAGTTTAATAGTTATTTCTCTATCCCTGAAAATTTGATGGCAATCGGATGAAAACTCGAATTTTGCGAATCAATTTTGTGTGTGGCAATTTCATCGTGGACACCCTTTATCTAAAACACGTTTAGAACTTATTTATTACATCAGAATAAAATCTGCATGTGCAACCTCGACTTCCAAACAAACCCTGATAAGTGTACTTTGTTCCGTAAGTTCCAAGCAATCTGCACTGACACATTTCATGGAAGAAGAAATTTTCAATCTTGACCTTATTCCAGAACCTATCGTATTAGATTAAACGTACCAATTTGATGCAAAATCATTAGAATCTACGCTGCGCATAATCAGAGTTGGGAAACTACACAGATTCGCTAGCAATAACCCCATAAACTTTCATCCTATTACAATTCAAAACATACGTAACCTACCTCATCCTCCTCCCACAAGCTACCGTCATATTTCCCTACTCATTGTAGCTGATAAGAACAAATCGCTTGGAGCATGGGTGCCTCATTCAACGAGATTTCATCAGCCACCGCATCGAAAGCGCCAAATAATCGTTATTGGACACTAAACATGTAGGTACACACAAGTTATTCCGCTCGATTAAAATGTTTTACAGCTAATCAACTACGTAGTAAGTTTACATCGTTTAGGAAGCAAGCGAGAGATAGAGAGTGGGCGCACGCGAGTAGACATCTAAAACAGATGAGCAAGACATATTTGCAGCTGATTGCAACAAAATCACAGCTGCCAACGACTTTGAACAGCTGGTTGAAATGTGACTAGGTTAGGATCAACAATGGAGACGCATGGCTCTTTCAAAATCGAAATGTTTTTGTTGTTGAAATTGAATCAGAAATCATCAAAAGCCCACGCACCGCCTCCACTTCCCGGACGCTGAAGCAAAAGAGTATGTTTACATAACCCATGAGGTCAGCCAAACAAGATCGATTTCATAATTAGCATGTTTCTACAAAATTACTCCCATCAAATGCTGCGCTTCATGTGAGCTTCGGGTCTAAAATAAGAAGCTTGTTTTCGCATGTCATCTACACGTGACTGATGCGAGGATGCAATCTAATAAAGCTGAGAATGGATTCCGGTTGAAAGGAGAAAAACGAATAGAGATTACGAGGATTCTACAGAACAAAAGTAAACTTTGAACTGACGGCGCCTAAATACGATGCTCCCCGTATAGCACAAAGCATTCTGGGTGAGGTTTGCTGTGTGTGATAAGAATGTGTAAATCAAAATTATGGACAATGTGTTTTTCTTTAGCTTCAGTTGTTTAGTGCTGTGTCGTCATTGTTTTCTTGTAGGGAGTTTCCTTTGTTGTTTTGCTTTTAAAGGTAGTTCGTGATTGTTGTTTTGAATATAGTGAATTTGGTGAAAATGATTGTAGTTTCCGATCATCTTCTGTTATATGGCACACTTCACTGTAACCGGTATCGCATAAACATGTGGAAGATGGTATAGAGCTGCCAGCATCCAGCCATGATGTAAGTCACGGATAACTAGGTGGCCATTATTACCAGGCAGATTTTTAAGAATAATCAAGAAATATTTGAATAAGTGGGTACGGACGAGCAGCAGGAAAATTTGGCAGTGAGTCCTGTTGAATTCCTACAAAATACCGCAATATCCAAATGCAGCTCTGTCAAAGCGAGTTAGTAACGCACGCTTATTTTTTTCCAACTAAAATTTGGATAGTAGATCCAATTATTTTATATCCATCAAAAGTAGGGCTATGGTAACTAGCGAATCCCGATTAGCAATTTTCCGGTTTCGCAACGAGTTTTGAAAATTTTCTCGGTTGTCTTCTTCTTATTCGCATTTCAAGCTTATTGCTTAGCATATATTACCTTATTGTGTGCTCTCAACTTAGTGATCTAAATGCACTTCCACAGTTATAAATTGAGAGCTTTCGATGCCAATAATTTGTATATTGTGTGGCAAGGCAAGCACAATGACACTCTATACCCAGGGAAGTCTTGAAAATTTCCAACCCGCAAGATTTCCTCGACCGGGAATCGAACCCACCGCCTCCGGCATAGTAATACCGTGCCTTTACTGCCTAGGCTATGAGGCCCCCATTCCCGGTTGTGCGATATACATTAAAATTAAGCAAAAAACCGAAAGCTGAATCGATCACTACACCCAAACAAGGGATGCAAGATTCGCTTACAGTAAATCAAGACCCACTTAGTAATGGAACAAACTCTTTTTTCTTATTACAGTGCTCCTAGTGGACGTTTTCGGAAGTGTTTGACGTCTATTTGTTGACAACAACAATCTTGTTTTGGAGATATTTAGTGACTAATAGTCACCATGCAAGAGAAGCGTAGAAAAAAATCGTGTACAGTCACCTGGAAAATCCATCGTAGTCTGCATCCAAGCTGGCTACCCGAGCAAATCTGGAGATCAAATTGAAATCAAAATTTGCTGTTGCGATGTAAATTATTTTGAATACTCCAGTTGATCTCATTTTGGTTGACTTAACGGTTAACACAGCAAAAATGAGAGTTAAATCAAATGGACAACTAATCCTGCTTTCAATGAAATCAATTTGATTACTGATTCTGCATTCATAATGTTTAACTGAATATGGGCCTGACGTAAATGGTTAGCATCCATGCTTCTCACGCTGAAAGACTTGAGCTCAAATCTCACGTCGGGCAAGTCACGAATTACCTAAAATGTATGGAACAAAATAAATAAACAATAATCGTTAGTTCAACGACAGATGAACTTAAATTAAATTTTAAACAAGACGTTAACAGCAGAATTTCATGTTACGTTGCATTAATTTAAAAAGTCTTGACGGCAAAATGAATGCACAATATGATATCAGTCTTCTGTCGCAAATATTGGAATCAAAATTAGTTTTCAATATGATATGAACTTTAAACTTTAATATCGATTTGCTTTCATTTTGTTAACCGACTTTGCTCGGGTAAAGTGTTGAATTTTCCTAGAAACACCGTATGGCGCGTGTTCAAAACGTACATGGAAACCTTGACGACGAATCGGAAGCCCCAAACTAAACGCCGGAGTGAAACTGCCAGCCGTCAGCTCCATGGAAAGGTCGTGAGGTCCATCAGAAGCCACCCAGGTACTAGGTATATTCGATCGCGATTTGAGTAAAAAGTATGACGCCGCCCGTAGTGCAGCGAATTCAGATTGATTCCGTCACGTGTAAAATTAGTTATTTCTAAGTGTGTTGCAAGAACCCATGCTCAAAAGCTGTATGAAAACCTGCAGACCAAGTCCTGTGAGTGCATACTTATGGATGATGAAAGCTATGTAAATGCTGACGTCGGACAGCTTCCAGGACCAAAAGTTTACTAGGCGTAGGCTCTAAGAGGTGTCAAATGGCAGATGAAAATTTGTTATTGCGGAAATTCGCACGCAAATACATGATCTGGCAGGGAATTGGCAGCTGCTACCAGAAGACAAAGGTTTTCGTCACTGAGCAGCATGAGCATGAGCATGATCGACCACCCACGGTTGCTACTCTGTTATTGCCAGACCAGCTGAAATTACACAGAGAACCAATAGACGATGCTTGGGAATAGCAATCATCATCAATGTGTAAAAACTGGTGATCTCAAACAAGGCAATATCAGCGCCGGCCGCTCTAGGCCTTCATTAAGATACACTTTCACGCGACGTTCAATGTTTCAATTTTCTCTTTACGCATGGTTCAGCTCATGGTTCAGGCAATCATAACAAGATATGACCGACGTGAAGATTGTTTAAGACCTGGTTAAACAAGCTATTCAAATGACATTACGTTCTCGAATTTCACTTGGCAACAGAAATACGCGATAATTCATATTTTCAGCAGTTGATGGTTAATTTTGAATATACTAACGGTACTGCCTACGGCGACTACGACGGCGCCTACGACAACAGCGAATTTGTAACTTACCATTTGTCTAGGATATAACACCTTTGCCCGGCACCTCCACTGGTTCTTCATGTCCGCTATCTGTCACTGTTTGCAAAAATATCTAATAGCAATTACCTTTGTTGTAATACTTTCTGCATTGCCATGGTCATCTGGGAGGAGGGTCGCATCTAGTGCTTTCCCCAGGAACCGTTCACGGCCACCAGCTACCGCCCGTCCAGTCTTGGGCGTATCCACCGAGGCATCCTTCAGCTTGCTCACAATCTTCGACACTCGTTCGAAAACACTTAATTTTTTTTTCAAAAATAGTTGCGAGTGAACCAACATCATCACCGCGCTAATAAACAAAAATTAAAATTATCACTCGAGATGCCTACAAATTTTTCACAAAGGTTTTCGTCACTGAGAAAATGATGAACTCAGAGGTTTACAAACCCGAATGTCTTCAGAAGCGAATTCTGCCATTCATCCAGTCACATGATGGTCCGGTGACATCAGTAATCAAATTGGTCCGGTGACATTTTGGCCTGATTTTTTTTTCTTAAAACATAAGGAATAGTATGCTCTTGAGTGAAAACCGTTTTCAAATCCGTTAATTCAATTCTGAAATAGACCCAAATGATATTGTTCCATTACCAGTGGGCTATGCTTTAATGAGGGATTCATCAACGTTAGTGGAGACCTCATGCTAATCATTTACGCCAGGCCCGCATTTAGTTAAATATTATGAATGCAAAATCAGTAATCAAATTGATTTAGTTGAAAGCAGGCTATGTTTCCGTTTGATTCAACAGTGTAAAATGTTGCTCTCATTTTTGCTGTCTTAACTGTTAAGTCAAACAAAATGATATCAACTGTAGTATTTTTGACGTAGGACTACGTCTGTGATTTATATATGGGTGTACACTTTGTAAACACCTAGAATGTAACATGTATCAAAATTATGAAAGATTTTGAACGTTAATAACGCAGCTGCTCCTGGACCAACTTCAATAATTTTATCACCAGTTGATGAGAAATATTTCTACACACGTGGAGGCGAACCAGCCTAAGGCTGAAAGCCTCCTAAAAAAAAAAAAAAAAAAAATATTTCTACACATCTGCTTAACTTAAGACTTTATCATATTTCAAAATGTCACTATTAAAAATTTCACACATGTGCAACTGTTGCTATGATAATTAAAATTATCACCAATTGCCTGCGAAAAGCGATTTCCCTAACACAGATTTCAAAGTTGAATTCCACCGGTCTCACTAAACGGTGTTTATTCAATCACCGCGTGGTGAGTGGTGGTGTTTTCCAGTACACAACGAAAGGCTCCCCGCATGCAGCTAGCTATCAAGGCTGCCTTCAACCGCTGATCGGATTCAGTTCTAATCACCGTGTGTGTGGTGGTATCCGGTAGTCGGAAGCATCAGTCGCAGCAGTGCTTTCGGCGCGTGGCGTTGAAAATTGTTCTCCAGTACACAACGAAAAGCTGCCTGCAAGCAGCGAGCTCCTGTCCACATGAGCATCCATAGAAGGAGGAAGCCGCCGCACCGCTAATGATTGGAATCATTAGCTCTTCGTGAGTCGCTGTGGGCCATCTATGTCAAACGCGTCATATTAAAGAGTATAATCAGAGAGAACCCCACTCAAATTCCTATTGCTACACAAAACATAAGTTCCTGCTTAACAAATAAGATTTATTATACAAGAGTAGCCCTACGTCACCATTGCGTAAAACCCCTTAGTGCTGTCCCTTGAAGTTTTTTTTCTTTGGTTTGTTTTCCGTCGATCTTGTTTTCCGCACTAAGTACCAATGCTACCAACGCCAGGGAGACAGAGCTCCCACACCTGGACCCTACACCTATCGACCCATCAACTCATGAACCGGGAACCAACGGCTTTACTTCCCTTCCGAAGGCGTGATCAAAGATGTTATGCTTAAGAACATCTCTGCGGCGTTGACTGGTATTGAGCTCATACCTGCTGGGGTGAGAGATAATACCGCTTACCACTACACCACCGGCGCAGCTAGGACAAAGTTTTTTAAATGACTTCATATACAATGTTTCCACGGATGTTTATCAATGTTAACAAAACATAAAAAAGTTAATTTTAAAACCTGACTGTATACCCCCCTTAATCAAAAGTTTTCATCACTCATAAAAGATCTCAAAAAATAAAGTATTATTCTAGAAGACATCAAAATCCTAAACTCAAGAGTTTCGTCACAAATGACCATGTCCATCGTTCTTTTATTTCGTCCCGCTGTGCGCCGCTAATACACAACCACAAAGTCTATTGGAACATTCGCATGCATTTACTTTAGAATAGTTTCCCTTCACAGAATTTATTTCAGAATACTTGAAATTTTGTTCAGAATTCTCTTGGAGTTCTCCTCTAATTACAGGTGAAATAGGTGAAATTTCGAATGGAAATTTATTTAAAATTCTTTAGAAATTCTTTTCGAGATGCCTTTGGAGTTTTCCTCGGAATTCCCTTAAAATTATTCTCAGAATTCCTCCGGAATTGTATCCTCAAAATTCGATTCCTTTGATATTTTTAACAATTTCTGGAATTCTACTAACAATCGTCGTGAAATTCTCGGGTGTCGACTCAATGATGAAAAATAAATGCCCTGATGTTCCCTGATTTTCCAGTAATTTTAATGTAAAACTCCAGACTGGGTAGAAGTGATAATGGTAATCAAATAAAAACTCATAAAAGTTTCATACGTGAATCTATAGTTTTAGTAACATACTTTACTGGAAAATTATTACTTTGGGAGCATGCATTAAGTACGTCCCATAAAATTTAGGGAAAATCAACCTCCCTCCCCCCTTTCGTCACGTTTCTCCTATACCTAGTGCCATTGGCGTAGCTGATGGGTGTGCCAAGGGGGCCAGGCACCCTTCAGAATTATCTAGACCCCTCCCCCAGAATTCTTGGTGTTGTTTTTTACTCGCCACTACTTTGTCAAGATTGTCAAGTCCGATGTTACTATTTAACAGCGATTAATATAATTGGACCACAAACAACCATTTTTTAAAGCCCATTAAGTTGACCATTTTTCTTATGTTCTGGACTAGAACAAACAGTTTTGAAAGATATATAATATCGATATTTTATTGATGGCATAATAAGACGTCTTCAAATTGGCCATGAACTCAGGGTATTTTCATCAACTTCTGGAAGCTTCGTAAAACTTCAAGGGCTTCTAAAAAGTTCAGGGAACATCGTAGAAATTAAAGAAACTTAGTAAAAATTCTGAGAGCTTCATAGATCTTCAGAAAAAAAAATCGTAGCAACAAGGAACTTGGAAATGCTCTGAAAAGCGCGTAGAAGTGGAACATTTATTTAAGTTTGAGGAGCTTCGTAGAATGTAAGGAAACATTATTGTATTTCTGGGAAGCTCATTATTTATCGGGAACCCCCATATAATTTCAGGACACTTTTTGAAGCCTCATGGACTTGGAATAGTTGTGAAAATCACGTACAAATTCAAAAAAAAAATTTCGTGATCCTTCGTGGAAAATCAAGAAGAAACGTAGAAGTACAGCAAACTTTGTAGATGTTTTGCGAATTTGTAAGAAACTTTGAAAAAGTTCATAGAATTTAGCAGGAGATCTAAAAATAGTTCAGCATGCTTCTAAGAACTTCAGGGATCCTTACTTCAGTTTAGGGAACTTCGCTGCAGTTTGCCAGCGATCTCAAAAAATCTCAGTGAACTTCTTGGAGGTTAAATTTCAAGGAATTTTCCAGATGTTCAAGAATATTTATAGATGATAGGTGTCTTTCCAGTAGTGCAAAGATGTTCAGAGATCTTCGTAGTATTTGGAGAGATGGAATGAATATGGAATTTGGAATTAATTCAGGGAACTTTGTAGTAGCTGGAGAAAACTTTTAAAACCTAAGGGAGTTTTATAGATGTTCAGGATAGATGTTACAGGATATAGAATTATGACAATTGATCTTATTTCGTTGATTTTTATTTACATTTGTATTGGGAGAATTTATGTTCAAAATCTGTATCAGATACATCTCTTTTTTTAGTTAGACAATCTTGAAAACATATGGGTGTGCGATCCCAAAATAATTTCTTTTAACATTCAGAATGTTAATAATTGTGCATGCGCATATATCATGCACATTTCATAAGTCCTATATGTATGAAATTTAGTCTGTGTGCACTTTACCATGTTTCAGCCAGCATTTTAGAAAATTATAAAATTCAAACTTCTAGAATTTAATTCTGAGATGTAACTGATGATGAAATATTCAAAATCTAAAAAAAAACTACTAACAACAATCATGAAATTACCTAACTCTGAGAATTTTCTTAAGTTTGAGATGCTTAAATTTATGAGTTCCGGACGGTATGTGATTTCATAACAAAAAGCATAAACAAACGATCATTGCTTGTTCAAAATCAGTAAGTTTATAAGGCTCCCACAATAGATTTTCTAATCGTTGTTATGAAATAAATATAATCAAATTTGTTTAACGATTAAAATAATAGCAAGCCTCAATGTCATATTATTGGTCACAGAAAAAAATATATCCAAAAACAAGTGGCCTTGACGCAATTTGATTGAATAGCATCTTCGCGAGTTTTTATTTAACCGTAGCTTAGCAAAATAAAAAAATGCAAAACGCCCCCTCTAGGCCCCCTGTTCTTGCTTGAATGCCGGAATCTGGCCGGCACGACGACAAAGGCGAACTTGTGAACAACGGCGAAATTGTGGTTTCAATCACTGGGCGGACTGGCGCGAACCGAGATAGTTTTCGGACGAGAGTGCAGAAACTGGTCTGTGTTGCTTTGTAGTTCTTAGGTAACTGATTTATTTGTCGTGTTCAGTGTGAGGTGAAGGGTAATCAATTTGGGATGTATATAGATGTATAAGTGTAGAAGCGGTGTTCTGGGTGGTGGGTATTTTTAAGTTAATTTATAATTCATTTTGTTTGTATAATTTGCTCGTAATTTAGTGCTTTCATGTTAGTACTATAAGTTCTGGGTCGCAACATCACCGGGCCCCGTTGAAGCGCAGCATTCAAGAAGATTTGGTGGTGACGGTTTCACAATCGTGTGCCTTCGTTGGATCCTGATCTTCGATGGGAAGGACGCATAGTTCAGATGTTGCACGGCGTCGAATACCTAGCTGCGTGCGCACATCCACTACGCGCACGATGTTGTCACTTCCGGGATAGATGGCCACAACTCTGCCAAGGGGCCATTGCATCGAAGGAATGTTATCTTTCTTCATCAAGACCATGGTCCCGACGTGAAACTCGGTTGGGGATTTCCTCCACTTAGCTGGCCGTTGGTGGAGAAGCCCGATGTATTCCGTGGACCAACGCTTCCAGAGATTTTTGACGGAGCGTTGTGTGGCCTGGAAATGGTTGAGACGATTGGTTGGCACCTGAGAAAGGTCTGCCTCCAGCAAATGAAAGGGGGACTCTCCTAGCAAAAAATGGCCGGGTGTCAGGACAGAGAGATCCTGCGGGTCGTTGGAAAGAGGCGTCAATGGTCTGGAGTTCAGTATACATTCAGCTTGGGAAACAACTGTGCGCATATCGTCGTAGTGGTGTGGAGCTGCTCCGATGATCTTCCAGAAATGCCGCTTGAAGGCCTTTACTGCAGCCTCCCATAGGCCGCCGAAATGCGGCGCACGTGGTGGAATAAACTGGAACTCGATGCCTTTCTCCAAACATTCGGTGGTCCATGCAGTGCCGTTGAGTTGATCAACCAAAGCTTGTCGCATCTCCATAACTTCTCGACGCGCTCCGACGAACGTAGTGCTGTTGTCGCAGTGTATTGTACGAACACGCCCGACACGACTCGCGAAGCGCCTCAACGAATTGACGCACGACTCCGTCGACAACCCGGCGACGATGTCGAGGACTACGGCTTTTACGGCGAAACAGACGTACACTGCGACCCAGACTTTTACCGACGCGCCTCTGCCTGCCAATGGTCGAACGAAAAACGGCCCACAGTAATCCAGCCCCGTATGCTCGAATACTTTCGCTGCAGTGACACGGCTTGATGGTAGTGGAGCCACAAACTGATTGCTTGCTGGGGGATGAAAACGAAAACAAGTCACGCAATGGTGGACTGTCCTTCGAGCTAGATCTCTTCCGCGTATTGACCAGAAGCGCTGACGGATTGTTGCCAGGAGCTGTGTGGGTCCTGCATGCAGTGTTTGATGGTGAACGGAGTTGGTGATCAATCTTGAAAGGTGGTGGTCGGCCGGTAGTATGATCGGGAGGCGGCTGTCGAAGGATCCAGGTGAGTTTGCTAGCCGTCCATTCAATCGGAGAAGACCGGTGTCATCGATCCACACATCAAGGTCTTTTAATGGTGATTTGAAGTCAGCCTTTCGCAGGGCCATCCGTTCTTGATCATTGTGTGACTTCAAAGTACTGTCGTATTCGACCGGAGTGATTGGTCCCACTGTACGAGCCATCCTCGGCAATCGGCAGTTTTTTGCGAAACGTTGACAGAATGAAGCAACTTTGATAAGATGCGACAGTTGTGAGTAATCGTGGATTAGTGAATCGTCAAATGTGACACTTAGGAGTACAACCGTTTGCCGCTGCTCAGGTGTCTGCTGCTGAATGTCGGTCGACGTCAATGGAATTATCGGAGTTGGCCACGATTCCACTTCATTCAGCAAGTAGGACGGCCCATGCCACCACAGTGCATCGTTCTTGGTATCATCTGGTTGTACCCCGCGAGATATACGATCGGCGGGATTTTCTAGGGTTGGAACGTGCCGCCACTGGGATCCTTGTGTGAGTTTCTGGACCACCGATACTCGGTTGTACACGAATATCTTCCAGGACGACGGTGGTGAATCAATCCAGTGCAAAACGATCGATGAATCTGACCAGAACGTGACCGTAGAGTCAAACTTGGTTGTTCTACGAATGGTATCAGCCAACTGGCTTCCCAGTACAACTGCACAGAGTTCCAACCGAGGGATGGAATAACCACATACTGGAGCAACACGTGATTTTGCTATGAGCAAATGGCTTGTTCGTTTAGTGGAAGGTCCTGTTGATACCGTGTAGATGCACGCCCCATACCCTTTGGAAGAAGCGTCGACAAAACAGTGCAACTCGTAGCTCTTTGCACTCTCTTCGAACACCCACCGAGGGACTCGAAGATTCCGAACGATACCAATTGCTGCTCGGAAGGACAGCCACCATGATTGCAGAATGTCCGGCAGCTTTTCGTCCCAGCTAAGTTTCTCCTGCCATAATCGCTGCACAAACATCTTCGCACTGGCCACCACTGGACCGACCAGACCCAAGGGGTCAAATAACTGTGACATCTCCGATAGTACGAGGCGCTTCGTAACGTGTGGCAGGGCTGGAAAATCAGGGACCTTGAATACAAATACGTCCTCCTTTGGAAACCATAGTAGGCCCAGTGCCTTGATCGATGCAGATCGATCGAGTTCTAGCGGCAACTGATGCTCCTTTAGTTCCTCTGGAAAATGTTCCAGAATACTGGGGTGATTCGCGCTCCACTTCCGCAGATTGAAACCACCTCGCTTTAGTAATTCGGTCAGCTGTATGCTGGTTTTAAGCTCTCGGATCCAGTTAAAACATCGTCCACATAAAAATCTTTCTTGACAATGGGGGCAGCCAGTGGAAAGTCATGCCCTTCATCGTCTGCCAGCTGGTTTAGGACTCTGGTTGCTAGATACGGAGCACAAGATGTGCCGTAGGTGACAGTGTTCAAGGAATAGGTTTTCAGTGGCTCTGATTCGTTTCGGCGCCACGCAACTTGCTGTAGTTGGCGATCGTCTGGATGAACCAAAGCCTGTCGAAACATTTTCTCCACGTCTGCTTTCATGACGAATCGGTGGAAACGAGAGTTGACAACGATGCACAACATAGAAGGCTGAACTGTTGGTCCTGTGAGAAGAAGATCGTTCAAGGAGAGCTGGTTGCTGCTTTTAGCCGAGCCGTCGAACACAACTCTTATTTTGGTTGTTGACGAGTCGGGACGATGGACTGCGTGATGGGGCAGGAAATACTGGGGTAACGCGACGCGAGTCTTCACTTCCTCCATGTGGCCTAACGTAGACGCACTACATAACGACCGTCGGCATTGCGACTGTGTGTAGATGCGAAGTGGGCTTCACACTGTTGTTCTTCGGCAGTCAGGCATTTTCCGACATCAAAGTTTTCCACTTCCCAGAACCTTTTCACCTGTGCGTCCAGGTTGTCGAAAGCGGAGACCAAGCAGGTAAGTGGAGTGGTCATCGAAGCGGGAACCTTTCCCGAGAATACGTATCCGAAGCTTGTCTTCTGGAGTGGTGGTAGCTGGTCATCGAACGGAATCTGCTCGGATTGCAGAATGAACGGGATAAGCTCGGCACCGATAATTAAATCGATACCATGACTTTGATAGAAGTGTGGGTCTGCTAACGGTAGATGCTTGGGAATTTTCCACGTGTTAATATCCACCGTCTTCGTTGGAAGGTTCACCGTTAGTTTCGGCAACACCAGGCAATGCAATGGGAATTGTTGTGACCCAAATCGGGATGAGATGCTCACCGAGACTACGTAACGTACGTTGACAATTGCTTGCCCAATGCCGCTTACAGGCATGTTGATCTTCACTCGGTTGAGCGATAAACGTTGGCACAACGACTCGGAAACGAAACTTGACTGCGAGCCGCTGTCTAGGAGTGCATGAGCGATTTGACTGTGCCCGAGGTTATCGTGGATATTCACTAGTGCGGTGTATAAAATCACTGTATTTTCACCAACATTTGCTGGTGCGACGGTTTGATTTTCTAGCTACGCCAACGCCTAGTGCATTGTTTGTCATTGTCGTTCTTAATGGATGCTCCGTTTATGGTTTAATTACAAAGTAAATTATTAAACTCGCCATCCATTAATACACTGAAACAAATCGACATGTACCGTTTATTGGATCCATCTTATAACATAGCAATGTCAGCATATTTATTCATTCTATGTGATGATTGATAGATTCCATTGGATTATCACTTACAAACTATGACTGCGATATGGAATGATTTCGATCGTAATTTCACATACTTAGTACTTGATAATACTTTGCTCCGAACGTGGTTAGCGAAGGTAAGAAGTATATGAATATTGTCTGATATATTTCATGGTGAAAAACTGTTGATATGTCATGGGTGGGAACAGACATCTAGAAACTAATGGAAAATCATATAAGTTTGCACTACACAGCAAAAAAAATGTAATATCGATCAATGTAATTCAAGCTGATGAATGAAATAATGATGTAATAGCAAAAAGCAGATACAATATTACATCAATGGATGTAATTTTGTTCGCAAAATTTATGTACATCGTACAACGTTATATTGCACATCCGATGGATTGACCTGGTTGCAGCAGTTTGGATGTAATATTCAACAATTTTTTTTTTCTGTGTATGAGAAAATTCAGTAAAATATACCTGTTTTCATGATGAATATTGCTCACTAAAATATATATCTTATAAGATAATCATGTATATTTTATTGGAGTTGCTTTTACTGATTTTTGACGTTTGTTGATATGTCGCGTGTAAATAGACATGTAGAAACTATTGGACTGTCCTTTAACTTTGCAGTATAGGAAAACATGTATATCTCATTGTAATAGCTTGCTTTGATTTTTGACGTTTAAAGATTGTAAACAGATCTATCCCAATCATTAAATAGTCATATAGAAATGCCTTTTAAGAAATCCAACAGCAAGCATTTGTTTTTGCATGTTTTTCTGGGATGAATATCGCTCCCAATAAAATACATCTTACATGATTGTTCTTTATAAATTATTGAAACAATTTTCAACGATGTTAACGTACACTCATTCATATGATAATTGGTTCCAGAAAAGAATGCATTGAGATTTAAAAAAAATGATTCTACTGTAATATTTACTTTGCTATGATTCTAATTGTAAGCCGCCTACACGGCTAATTCAGATTCCAGCCCTAAGTAGTACTCGAACTTCATGAGCCAGTTCTATCAAATCATATAATTTAGTCGTTGATTTATTGCACACAGGTGCATTAAGAAAGATTTGAACAAACCACACCACCGGAACGGAACATAAATTTGTCAGTGCTATTTGTCTTCACTCTAGCAAAACGAGCATAAAGTTGCACTACATTCCATGTCGGGAGAGCTGTTCTTACTTCATGCTATTTGAACGAGCTCAATCTTGAAGTCAGCCGTGGCCCAGTGGAATCGAGCACAGACACCGAAAGCATCACACCTCAACAGATCTTGATCGAATCCCAAATCAGCTACAATAAAAAAAAGGCACAACTGTGAAAGCTCCCACTGCCTGATGTTTATTTTTCGAATTTATTTTTAGAAATCGATTAAATATATGTGTCAAAAGAAGAAGTAAATTTCATGTTATTTTCACATAAACTTTACTTCGATTGATTTATGACACATATATTATATTGTGGTGAAAAGTATAGCTTATGCTTATGGTTTTCAAATCCATTTCAGTTAATTATTATAATTTAATCGATTTTCATTTATCATATGACGATCATATAAAAGTTACCAAATTATCAGCATTGTAAATGTATCAGATATTCATATAGAATTTACCTGACACATTTTCAATCATATCATTTTCAATGGATTATCTTATAACCCCCATTTTTTTTAGACTTCCACATAACAGGAATATGTCAAATTCGTTCAGTGTAGGCACCATCGGTCTTCACTGCACAGCCGTCTGTCCCTCACAGTGCAGTGCCGAAAAGTGGAAAACCATTTGATAATCATTTTAAGTTATTTAATTGCTTTAAAAAATAAAACTTGATTTTTATTATTTTATCTTTGTAAATCAATAATAGAAGCCAAAATCAGTCGATGATACAGCAATAATACATTTGAATAATAAAGTCCTATCATCATTCACATACTTACAGTTTATACATTTCAATGTATAATCCATGTTTACACTAAGTTCATATTCTATCTCTTTATACCGGGCAACCAGGCAAATAACGATTTGGTGAGACTTTTAAACTAGTTAGTCAGCGTTGAGTACCTCCGTTTTCATTTGAGTAAAAGTGACTCCCTCTCCGAGTAAGTCTCGTCGGTCGTGTTCCTTAGATTTTTGTTTTAGTGCAGCTTCTTTAATCGTGTGCTCAGATTGCAAGCTTTATGCCGAAAAGCTTTATGGCACCATTTGCGTTGTATAGGCGATGTACAATGCTTATGAATTTCACAAGCTTGCATGGTCGCTGAGACTTACTCAGTGAGAGAGTCATTTTTACTCAGTTGCATGGGATTTATTTTCAAAAGTGCTGATCACTCAGTTTTGAGCGTTTTAAGAAATGTCTCATATAACAGAGTAAACATGCACACATAGATTTTGTTGCCAAGAGGGGCATCACCGAGCAGCCGGGCATACTATTTTTCTGGATCTCAGTGAAAAACTTGCCGAGCTTTAACTAACAAACGGGAATTTTGCCGAGATCTCAGCTAACAAACATAAATTTTGCTGAATCTCGCCAAGTTTTTCACTGAGATCCAGCAAAACAAAATGCCGAGACGCTCGGTGGTTCCCATCACGGCCAAAAAAATCTAAGTGTGTGAGTCTCTCTCACTGAGTTGGTATATTAACATTTGACGTTGCAATATCGTTTCATGTTCCAGACTACACGCTAAGATCCACATATTTACCTCTACCATATCGGTAAAAATGGCCTTACATCTTACTTAAATTATCGTTAATCATGGATTACCTAAAATTAACGTTACAATTACAAAAAAAAAACACCCCTCACCATCCCTCTCCAAAGGGGGAGTTTGGTAAAGAGAGATGAAAAAACCGATTTGTACCTTCCTTCAAAGTTGTCCTAGCTCGCTATTCTAATATCTATATGCAATCTTCACACTGGCGTACTCTAACGGAACTATCATCTCTACACTTTCATCTACTCCATCTATCGTATAAAAATTACCACTACAGTCTGTTATTTGAAATTAGCATCTTCAACTATGATTGTTGTTCATTTTAATCGTAATTATAGTTAATAAAGTATTGCTATTATTCGGTGAACGGAACTATCAACTATTATAAAATTTGATGGGTGTGCGGGTTGAATATTCGGTGCAGCTCTAGAACAAACAGTTTTGATGGACTTTTCTTTCCATAAAATTAGACGAACGAAGTACATTTACCCTTTATATATATTATATATGTATATGTGTTTAAAAGATACATGGTAAATGGCCTTTATGTAATTAAATTACATTCATTGTGACGATGGACTGGTGATCGACGACATAGATCAGTGCTATGCACAAGATCATACAATAATTTGTCGTAGCAATTTTCTCGTTGTTAACCACATACACACAGCACGGGTTTTTTTTTTAATTGGCGGTTTATTTCCATAATTGGACTTGTTGGAAGGTATGATAAATTAAAGCCTGTGTAAACCTACCATTTTTACCATACCTAGGCATTTGATTGTCGTACGGATTCGGCCTTACTTGTAAAAGGGACACAGAAAAGCTAGATAAAACTTAGTGTTTTATGCGTGTTTTTTTTTGTCATATCCAGGTACCAGATGCCCAAACATGACGGCCTTCAGTTCTATGGAAGTCAGAAACAATCAAAACGGAACTATTATAGCCATTTACAGCCATTCCATAGCAAAACGATATAGGGGAAATGACGGCTTCGGCATGACAGACTATTTTCGGCAACCCAAATTGAAACACTATTTTCACTGGATTTTCTTACGAAAACACTTCGCTGAATGCATGCAAACGATTCTTTATGCTTTCAGCTTCAATTTGACTATATTTTTACCACTGAGAAAAAGCAATCTAGCAGGATTTTCTTGAAATGAAACACACGCACTACAAATTGTAGCTGATTTCGAGTTGCCGATAATAGAACAGCAGATTTACATGCAGTTCAAATGGAACGGTTGCCGAAGAAAAACTGGTTGCCGACAATACTCGCTCTCACTAGAGAAGATTGGAGCTTTGTAAAAGCGTTTCAAAACAGTTTTTGACAATTCTTTTGACTGAAATTGTTAAAGCAGCTGGCAGCAAAAGATTGTAAACAAACCAATACTGCATATGTGTGCGTTCCATAGAGAAAAAGGCTATAGAAAGAAGGTCGCTGCTTAGGTTGCCGAGAATACGTAAATTCCCCTAGTTGTTCTCAGAATTTCATAAAAATTTGTTGATTTGTTGCTTATCGCAAAATATTAGACCCGTATTTTTTTTTATTTTGTCGTTAGGGTGACCATTTCCAGGGTGGTCCGAAAACCTTTTTTTTAAATTAATAACTTTTGATTTCAAAGATCACAATAGCAAATGTAAGGTAATTAAAAATGCTTTTTAAAGAAAATATAATGATATTCGGAAACTGAGATTTAGTATTGAAAAACATTGATTGTGTTTGTTTTTTTTTATGGTTTTCATGCTTTGTAGATAGAGACCGCAATATGTTTTTATGTTTTTCCTTGAAAATTTAGGCTTTTTTACGCATTAAATCATACAATCAGCAATGCGTTTTTTATTTTTTCGTTTTTAAGTAATATTTTTAAAAAGAGTCTTTTTTGAAAAAAAAATGATTTTTTGCACCAACCTAACATGGAAATGGTCACCCTAATGACAAAATAAAAAAAAATTCACGTCTAATATTTTGCAATAAGGAACAAAACTACAATTTTCAACGAAATTCTTAACTATATCGTTTTTCTATGGAATGGTTGAATATTAGGGTCCTCGACAAAGTTGTTGGGGATAAAATTTCCTATAAGAATCTCAGACTTGACGGTGATTGCAAGTTCACAACGCCACCTAGTGGTGGAAGTGTAAAGACATGGTGTTTCTCCATATATTTTGCTGATTTTTCCCATACAAACTTCAACCCGCTTGAGAAATGGGTAAATATAAACCGATTTCGCTCAAACTTGGACAGGAGCCTCAGTTTGGAATAGGGATCAAGTGGCTCCGTGACGGGATAAGGGTCATTTATTTTGGGCACTGTAAGTTTGCGTATGACAGTATGTTATCAGCTCCATTATTTACGCATAACTTTAACATATATGCTTATGAGTGGTTAGTAGGTTAGCCCAAAATTGCACTTTGTCTAGAAACCTGGGGGCACACTCTCCAAATGAGATCTAAAGGTATTAGAAACAAAATTTTGTATGTCGGCTACTTGGAAAAATGTTGTTTTGAGGTCGTCCAAATTTTTGTTTTTAATGAGTCCATTTTCCATAGCTAACATTGAAAAAATAAATTCAAATTTCAGTAAAATCTAACTCTTTTATATTTTTCACAGACTCCTCTGGTTCTAAACTATTAGATAAAAATGTATAACGGCATGTTTTGTGTCCAATTTTATTGTTACATTTATTTTTTAAATCTCTAAAATGGAAAGTTTTTAGGTACATTATAGCGTTTAATCATCAAAAGTACGTATCAATCATGACTATATTATAAACCAAATACAGTAGAAAGATGGGAAATTTGATGGAAAAAATCTTTGCCAAAGAGAGGTAAGGCCTATTTTAATCCGTTATAAAGTTATTCGGGATTTAATGTGGAATTAAATATGAAGAATTTCATTACCTACGGTATATTTAACAGCAACCAACCTATCGATGAAATGGTCGATTACAAATCACCTGCTACCTTGTAAATCTTGACGTTTTTGTGTTATCACATGGTAAAATTTCAAGACCAACAATTGACAAGGCCTCAACCCCATTTTGTAAACAAACCTTGTAGGGCCATTTTGTCGCGAACCGAAGTCGTCCAACGCAAATCAACAAAATTATCAGGTAGGGAAAATTATCCTCTACACGATTGTGTGGTTAGGTTTGCTAATGTAGGTTTCGGTTCACGATAAAAAGGTCTTGCAATGTTTTTTTTTTTTTACAAAATGGAGTTCAGGCTTTTTCAATTGTTGGTCTTGATTTGTTTTGAAGTTTCTTGAATTAAACCGGAGGAAATATAAGCGGAAAGGAATCAAGCATTTTATTAGTTTCGTATCGTAGCCAGCAGGACTCAAAAAGAAAAATCATATCGCCAAAACCAAGCTCAAGTCGGATCTCATCACCGGCGTTGCGAGGAAGCAGCTCCCCCGAAACCGTTTGCCATCGGAGTTGGACATCATCAGCTACTTTAGTTTCCAGCATGAAAACCAACAACTTTCAACCGGATAAAGCATTCAAATTGTGGCGATATGGAATCAAGCCGCTCTTCCCCACCAGCTCAAACGGAATGTTGTTAGAAGGGTTTCCAAGCTCGTTGTAACTAAAGAGACTGACTGTATAAAGAGACGACAAGTCAAAATTGGAACAATCGATTTTCTGTCAAAATCATAGGCAAAGTTATTCCAATCGAGCAGAAGACCTGTTAAATGGATAAGATATGACCCTTTTACCCAATTCAGTCTCTTTACATGTAACATGGTAACGCCACACGAAGGACTACAAGAAGAAAAAGTCAGAACCATTGTCATCTTTGTTGCCGTTGTTGAAGATGTATAAGATGCGGTTGAGTTATTACTTCAACATAAGCGTGCACCATATCAAAAACAGAGTTACGAAACAATACTGTCCGCCCAGAGTTCTGGAGCCAACAAGTGATAAATAAAATTCCGGTTGAGTTCCCAAAACGCTTCCCAAGCAGTGTATCGTTACTAATGATTCATTAGTATGCAAGCAGTGTGAGAAAAAATCGAAAAAAAATGACGAAAAATCGAAAAGCTGTCTGGAACGGAGTGGACCGGTGCGAGAACGATTCGTGGACGAGACAAGAGTAACACTGCGTCGAAGTTAAAGGGTAAAACTACTGTCGAAAGCTGTCATCAAAAACATAGATCGGGCTCGGGTAACGAATCGTGAAGTAGCGGCCACTGCTACTACTTTTGGTTTTGATGCTGACAAGTTGAGTTTAAGTAAATCAACTCTTCAAAGGAAACGCGAAGTATCCTTATGACAGCTTACAAAACGTGCTTCGTTCAAGCTACTTCTTCCGCAGATGACACCCTGTTCAAGTTGGACAAGAGCGATTATTCTGGTTTCTCTGAAGGTAACAATTGTTTGAATCTTTCTGTACGCAATATATGAGCTCTATTGATCAATTTATATGGATAAGTTTTGAACCCACCACAGCATGTTTTGGTTGCTACTGTATATGGACGATGAAATGTAAAATACTGTGGTAGCCACAGCATAGTTCTGTCAAAACCTCAGCATTTTCATTGATCTATTCTTTCTTTTCCTCTGTAAGTACATTTGGTGAAACGGAAAAGGTCAATCTCGTTGCATTTTGCAAGAAAATGCTGCTGCGAACCTTCGTTCGTGCGGAACTACGCTGAGCTTCTTGAACTAATACTGATGTGCCTAGGGGATAGCGACCCGAGCTAAGTCCAGCATCAAAATGACAGCAAAATGAAATCAAGTTTTGATATCAACATCAAATTGAAATCATAATTTGATTTCAGTTTTGCAATTCACAAATTTGATACCAAATTTTGTTTTCATTTTGCTGTACATTTGCTCTTCAAAAATATGTTGTTGTGGGTTTGTTTTTATTGCCTTAGCATAACATCAAATTGAATACTTGTTTTGTTATCAACAGGAAAAATTGATATCAAATTTAGTTATCAGTTTGCTTTCACTGATAGCAGAAATAGTTTTCAATGCGATGTCACAGGAAGATTTGTTTGCTCTCAATTTTGATATTTTAACCGTAAAACGGCCAAAACGACAGCAATCTGAGTATGGTCTCAAAAAGTACATTTTCGGAAGCAGCTCACGTTAGATTGTAATCAACTTCAAAGGTTCGTACTCTTTGTGGTTCAAGTATACTTAAAAGGATGGTACAAAGCACCTACTGCAACAAACGCACCATTGAATGAATTGAAGTTCACACAATGCTTAAAAAACAATCATGACAAGGAGCTGAGCGAAAGCACTTCCTATAAATTTGAAAAGCATTTATGGTAGGGTATACGTCCCTAACCTCGGTCTAATATGCAGCCATCGATTACGTTTTTAATCATAACTCATCAATGAATTTACCTGCAAACGATATTCTACTGCTAAATGGTATGCTTAGATATGCTTATCATGTCGTTTGCTATCAGAAACCACAAAAAGTTGAAAAACTTACTTTTTTTAAGACAATAACTCACGAGGGAAATGTATGTAATATGGGTCTATTGTCCCCAAATTGGGTCTATTTATGGATGCAACTTCGTCCTATCTTGTTTGATCCTCAAAAAAACGCTCTTGGTAACGTTTTCTGATGTATTTTTTTTTTATCACTATCACTGTTAACTTAATGCTCTTCATTCCTCAAAACATTTCTTAGAGAAAATTTTACGAAAACTACATTAAATCACTCAATTTAAAAATTAAAAATTAAAAATTTCGCTTATCGTCTTTTGACCGCAGAATATCTAAATCAGAACATTGTGATGTTCATTATACAGGTTTGGCAGAAAAAATCTCCCTTCCTGTTCGTTCCTTATCATCCAAATGCAAAACAACATTGTTGACGTTACTCTTATTGCTATATGCTGTCAAATGAATTTCATGGGCCATAGTTAGGAACATAGAAAAGAAATGTGTCCCTAAAGTTGGGTCCATGTTTTACTTGTGAAAACGTTGTTAAACAATTAAAATAAACATAAAATATTCAAACAGCAACTGTAAGTTTTACGTCTAGTGTGTATTATCAGGTAATTCCAATCAATAAATGCCATAATCAGGCCATTTGATGATCGTCAGTCAACCTTCCCATCTTAACCTTATAAGTCATGGCGGCTAAAAACTCCGAACATTGTGATATTCTCAACCAGTTTTATTACTTACGAGAGCTGAAAATGTATTGAAATGTTGTGATATAAATTGATTTGTGTGTGGTACACATTTATCAACCATCAGTGATCAATATTTTCCTTATTTTTTGTGTAATATTCCTTAATTAATTATTTATTTGCGTGATAGGCCGAATGAAAGGACTAGACCCACATTACATACCGTAACCCTATGTATCAGAGCTTAACATCAGCCTTGCGTTTTTTGCCGGGAGTGTTGCCGTTGAATTGAAACGGTAGATGGTGCGGAACGTAAAGAAGAAACGCAGTGGAAGAAACATGACGAGAATAAAAAAAATACGACCGGAAAAGGATTTGAAGATTACGTCACAGAGAATTCGTTGCAGTACTTCGAAATTATGCGAGTTGATTGTAGTTTCCTGTATGAGAAAGATCCCAGGAACTGGAACAGCAGGATTGATTATCTTGCTGCGAAAACAAGATGTGACAGCGGAATAACCCCTTGGAATAGCAAGAGATTATAATGAATTTGACCCAAAGACTGACCATCATCCACGAAATGTACTAATGGTCATAGCAGAAAACCGTAAAAAGACAAAACAACTCATTAAAAACTACAGTTTATGTATCCATAAAATTTTCAATCTTTCAACTGTATTTGATCTATAATATTGTCATGATTGCTACCCACTTTTGATTATTAAATGCTATAATGTACCTTGAAACTCACCATTGGCGGATACGAACCAGTCCAGGGCTAAAAGTCTTCTTAATATAAAAAAAACTCACCATTTTAGAAATAAAAAAAAAATGCATCAAAATAATGTGACACAAAATCTGCCGTTACAAAATTTTTCTCTAACAGTTTGAAACTTGAGGAACCTGCAAAAAATATAAAAGGGTTAAATTTTGCTGAAATTTGAAGATTTAAAAATATTTTTTTCGATGTTATGCAAAATGGACTTTTTTTAATCTCTTCGGGACGACCTCTAAACAACATTTCCCAAAGTTGTCGTCATTCAAAGGTTTGTTTATAATACCCTTAGCTATCATTTAGAGACTGAACCACAAGATTTCCTGGAAAAGTGCAATTTTCCGTATATCTTAATAATTAGGGTGGCCCCTGTCGTTAGTGAATTCAAAATATACACCGTGTCCAATGTATTCTCATACAAATTCAAACTGTTTTATTTTTTCTTCGCATCAGTAATTACGATTTTATTAGTAACTGTGTGAACTGAAAAGCGATATAATATTGATCAATTACAGCACATGTTTTGGAATTACCCTGCCTTCAACCTATTTGATCAGATTCAGGCGTTTCTCAAATGCATCACAGATGGCATGCACGACTTTCATAGGCATTTCGTTCCATATTCGTTTGGTTATGGCTCTGAATAGAATCTAATTTGATAACCTGTGCTCGTTTACCTTCGACAGTATTTATGACCACAAGGCATTCAGCTCTGGTGAACTGTGAGGCCATTTATCTTTGGCTAAAATGTTGGTCAAATTATCTCTTCATCACCTCTGAACAAGCGAGCTGTGTGAGAGGGCACTCCATTCTACTTAAACACATAACGATCTTTTCCATTAACTACTTTACACTTGGTTTACCAATTTTCTCCAAAGAATTCATTTCATAATAAATAGCGTAAACTTTAACACTTTTTTCCATAAACACTGATGTAATTTGCCGCACTTGCATATTCCTCCAGAAACCATCACTGGAGCAGTGCTTTGGAATAGTGGAATATTTCAGACACTCCCTGGTACATTTTCCGATGTGACTGTTGCAGGGCAAACGTCTGAAAGGTCAAACTCTTCCCTAGCGTGCCGTGATAGTAGAACAATTGCTTCTGAAACGTCATGAACTTTCCGTTTCTTGTAAGCTCAGGTCAAGTTTCAGGACATTGTGCAAGAAAGATTTATAAATATTAAAATCACCAGCCATTTTACGTACAAAGCGCTAGGATTTTCGTCAAATCCTTTTCTGGCTTTTTTAGTAACTCGTTCTGTACTCACTGAACATGCTCGGCCGGGATTCTTCATGGTACCTTCTGATGGCCCAATAGACAAAATCACGCTTCATTCCTAAGATTTTATTTGTCGATTAAAGATGGGCACATCATGAAAAAAAAGTGGGCACATCATTTGTTGAAATATAGTGCAAAAAACATCAATACATAGTTAGTGTATGTGCCGCAGTTATACTAAAACAACGAAATGAAAAAGGGTATGAGAATTTATTAGACACGGTCAGGCATGGAAAATCATTTGCATTCATTTACATTCATTTACCTTTAACTTTTTTCATCAACAGCATTCCGAAAAATGATGTAAAGAGCTTTTGTAAGTTTTGTTATTAGCTACAACTGATGTTTACAATTCAAATCCGTATCTCTGATGCATGACGAACCAAAACGAACGGAAGCCACTACTGTTTTTTAGTGAATGTATTTTACATTCACTGAAAAACAGTAACAAGTTCTGCCCGCTGACAGATTCTGAGCAAAAGTTGTAGCTAATAAACCTAAACCTAATAAACCTAAACATAATAAACCTAAACCTAATAAAACCTACAAAATCTTTATACATCATTTTGCGGAATGCTGTTGATGAAAAAAGTAGAAGGGTCTGTGCCTAGGGGCACGAACGGAAGCTTGACGTAGGACCGCTTCTTTTAATTGATCAATTATCTATTATCTCAACTCTTTCCGTTTTTGAATTGTAGGCGTACCAAATTTGTAGAAATTTTTTTCATAGAGAAAGTTGATTAAGAGAATCAATCAAAATCACTTGCACCCCTGCTTGCAAGTTTGGTTACAAGATTACAACTCTGGAGAGCATTTTGTGTGGTCTTTGGGGGCTTGTGGTTCTGAATATGGACAAACAAGTTCCAACTCTTTACTGATGTAAGCTTGATGGCCGTGGAAAGGGCCGATTAATTGAAGAGGACATCCATGGCCACTTACGCTTGACGTGTTTAGTGTAGGTGACAGCATCACGGATCGCATTTTTCAGGAACACCTTCAGCACACCTCGTAAATCAGACCGGAGATACGTCAGACACCGCAACGACGAGCCAGACGACGGATGGGGGTTATCTCGAAGAATTTGTGTTTGGTTCTGAATATGGAAATATTACGCATTTTTCCCTATTCGTACGCGCCCGAGGATCGGAGGTGAATGCCACTTATAGCGAATTTGTTTATTATCCAGGTTGGAACCAGTTCCAACCCGTGCGAACCTGAGCATATTGTCAGTGCGAACCTCAACCCGAGCCAGGTTACAAAAACAAACGTTAACACTGACGTTTGAAAGGCAACAAGCAGACCCAATCTTGATACCCGATCCAGGTTGGAACTGAATCAAAAACAAATTCGCTATTAGACTTGTTTCGTCTACTTACTACTCTCTGACGACTGTGCTGGGGAAGCAGCATATGCATGTAGGTAATTGGTGGATTTGTTAGTTAATTCGACGCTTTTGGACAATGCTGGACATTTACCAGTTTTTCAAAAGTGTCTTGTTTGAAATCAACATTCGGAAGCATTGTTATCGATGCGTAACCATATTTCTGATCGGTTGGTGATAAAATTATTGAAATTGGACCAGGGGCAGCTGAATTATTAACGTTCAAAATCTTTCTTAATTTGTAACATGTTCCATTTTTGGTTTTCACAAAGTGTACCCCCATATAGAAATCAAAGACGTAGTCCTACGTCAAAAATTTAGAGGCAAATGAATGTAAATGATTTTCCATGTCTGGACACGGTGTATGCATCTTTATTATATGAGACAGATTTCAAATGGTAAAGCTTTCACCATGTTTTGATGTTGTAGTTGTGTATGTATGTTTATTCAAATTCAATAACATTATGAAATCGCAACGGACTTTTGCTAGGCTTCCATCTCTTAGTTTGGACTGACACTTTTTACCGCCGCTCCAACTTAGATAAACTTTTAATATCGACCCTGTTTGGATGATCTGGAAAATGTTGGTTTAGAGTCGTGTTGATGAACTTTGATATCGACCACCATTATGGTTGAGAGAAAATCCAAGTCAAGGCCGATTTTGGTAATCTTTAGGATATATTAGTATTTAAAGGTTGACATGCCAAAACCCTGTAGCCAAGGTTGAAGAGCAAGTTAAAGTACACCAAATGTATTACATAAATACATGTTATGTTCTAAAATATGTTTAATAGATTTGGGAGGAAATGCTACACGAATATCAACATGAAGCTTTAGTGTCATAATTTATTAGCCAGAGAAAGTTCTGTCTGAGGATAGATTGATGGTTCCACTAGAGTACGGCAGTGTGAAAATTGAACAGAAGTTGAAGTTAAGCGAAAGGCCATTAATGCGACAATACTAATCAAATGCGCACTAACTCATACTTTGATGGATGAGGGGATTTGAGGTATGTCGTCAAATCCACAGGCGAAAGAGTGTGCGTTTGATTTGCTCATATACTATCTGCGGCTGTGGAATAGTTCTAGCGATCCCCTCATCCATCAAAGTATGGGTTAGGCAAAAGAGCACTTAATGGGTTAGTATTATCACATCAATGGCCCTGCACTCAATTTCAACTTAAGTTCATTTTTCACAATACCGAACTCTAGCGGAACTATCAATCTAATCCTCTTCAAAACATTCTCTAGCTAATAAATTACGGAACTGAAGCTTCATGTTGATATTAGTATAGCATGTTGTCCCAACTCTGAAAATCGAAAACTTCACGTATGAAGTACCGAAACACTTTGATTGAATGTGTTTAATAGCTTTTGAGACCTATATATTTATTGGATTTATAGTACTGGAAGATTTTAGGTCAACAGTTGTTAGAAATTATATTTTGATTAAACATTTTACACTATGTTATGTAGGGTCGGGTGGGGCAAGAGTGCCACCTTAAAAATGGTACGTTCTATATATGCCAAATAGTGGATATTTATAGGAGTTTCTACACAGTATTGCAACTTCATATTGTTGCCTTCATACATCAGCAATGTAATGCAAATTAATCTTCTTTTTTTTAACTGCGATGGGCAAGAGTGCCAACCCCTATGGGGCAAAAGGGCCATCATGCGTCTTAAATTGAGTGGAATCGATTAATGCTTGTTGGTAAACATAGCCTTTTGATTATTAATCATACTAGCAACAGTTGTTTTTGTTTACTTAATTTAACTATTGAATTTTACAATATTATTCAATACATAACAAATAAACTGTTTACCAATTAAATCAAATGAAAACTATTGTTGTTGATATGTTATGTAGCTGGTTTTGTTAAATTTGGTGAAAACACGCTTACCGAAGAGTTAAATGCGCACTGAAGCAATTTCTGTTGCATTTTTGTCTAATTTTATTCATAAATATATGGGTGGCACTCTTACCCCGTGTGAGGTTAATTTCTAAAAAAAATATTTTTGACCAATTATAAGAAATATTTATATATTCTTTGTTATTGGTGTTTCAATTATTCATTATTAGTGATGCCTCAACGCAGGAATTGTAGAAAACAATAGTTGGAAATTCCAAAATCCTTATTTTATGAAGTCTAATCATCATAAGTAATTTCGATTTTTGCAATTTTTGAAATACTTCATTTTGGACAGAACTTTCTATAATGCTGCATAGGAACACCATTCATAGTTTCATGGGTGAATTAGCATTGAAAACATGTTTATTTTTTAAATTTTAGGGGTGACACTCTTGCCCCATATGGCATTCTTGCCCCACCCGACCCTATGAGTATACGAACGTACATATAAACAGAAGTAGCTTACCATTTAATGTTTCATTTGTATTGGATATTTTCATTTATTTTTGCTTACAGTTGGTAAACCGCTTCTCAGTGAAAACACAGAGTGTGGCTCTGCGGTGCGAAAATTTTGAATTTTAATAGGGAGATTAATAGCATTACACTATCTACTTTAAAACAGGTTAACTGAAAATTTAATTGGATTTAGAATAAGAATTCTACATTAAAAAGTAATGAAAAAGTACCAAAAAGGGCGATATATCCCTGCAGGAAATTAAACACATGAAGCGGAAAGAAATTAAATGAATACTTTGATCAAACAATGTATGGTTCTTATACGCTTCTAAACCACCTTGATTCAGGTTCGTAGAAATACGTTTCGTATGTGATTTATTCAGCATGTGAATATGAATTAAAATTAAAAGCTCTAATAACTGAATCATGACACCTTCAAGCCTTTAAGATATTTTACCATAAACACTTTCAAAAGATGTTCATACACATATGAAAGGCTGACAGAAATTATGTTTATCAAGATAAGTTTAGCTTACATTTAGATTTGTTTCTGAAAACTTATCTATCTCAATATTGTTTCTAGAATTGAATTGATACTGAGCTCGTTGGCTCTATTTTGAATGAAAAGTTTTGAAGAGTTCCAACTGTTTGTCTTTTGTATAAGGTCATTGTATAAGGTATTCATGAATTTTATGACATTCAATCGTTTATTCAAACACGTTTGTTTGTTAACTACGTAGACAGTTTGGCAATTGGCAATTATCCACATCCCGTACAAATTTTAAAAATTGTCTATTGACAATTTTCTACGCAGGGGGAAAGGGGGCAAAAATCCAAAAAAAAAACTGTCTACGTAGCACTCAACGAGCAAAGCAAAGGAATATCTTTTATAAGTCTTCTTGAAGATCCTTGGAAGAACAAGAAATTCTGAAAAAAAAAATATCAATTAGTCGATCACTGAAGATCCACTCTAAGCAAATACTCACAATCAAACTAACAGCTCCCAGTAACGTAGCCTTTGTCCCAACGTCCATATCTCGTGGAAATTGGATTGTGAAATTATCGAAATCCGATAACGCCTCGCGGATAAGTCCGGTAAAGTGCTTCACGATACTTCCAACTTGGACACCATCCAGAGATACGATCTGAAATTCAACATCGTTAAAACACGTAAAGTTACACCCGGGACCCTTGATGCGCAGCACTGCATTTCCAGCGACATCCAAAATGCTGAAACTCGATCTCCAAGCGCAAAAATCCTGTTGAACCACACCCAACAGCTTATCACCGGCGTCACCGAAAACGTTCAGTCGTTCCCGGCTGAAAGGCAGCGGGAAGCAACAACACGGCAAGCAACAATTAAAGACGCATCGTGCCTCCCTCTTGAAGCACAGGACAGGAGCATTGCTCGTCTTGCTGACCACCGACTGGGTGCGGAATCCTTGAGGAACACAATTTCGAAGACACAAATTCTCACGTTCCTGAACTTGGTATATGATCTGATCGTTTTCGTTGATCAGATCAAACTCTATCGGCATATCGCAACTACAGATGATCTGCGTTACGTGGACCTCCTGTTTGAATCGGATCGTTCCCACATCGAGCAGATACTCCAAGCCGACCGGATGGGCTGGAAGCAACGGTTGTTGCTGTTGCTGGTACAGAGCCGCTTGTGATTTCGGTTGCTTGGAAACCGGTTCATCCAAATTGGAATAGCGTGGTGGGTGCTGGAAGTAGAAGTTGTGTGTCTCTATCAGTTCATTGAGGGGTAAACGGACATATAATTAGCTAGCTCCCTGTCTTAAGTAGTTCATCTAATAGATAGCAGTAAGCAAAAATGTTTGCTTAACCTTCAAATTAAAATTAACGAGACATTTTAATAAACAGGAAAAAAAAACATAATTCTATGAATATTAGTCGTATTAGTACAAAATTCATAAGGCATATGATTGTCATCACAAAAAAAAGAAGCTGAAAATTCGGTAATCGTTAATATTATGTATTTTCTTCTTGGTAGGACTGACGATCTATATTGTAAGAGGTATAATGGAAGTTTACAAGAGAGTAGAAAAAATTGTGCTTTTCTCATGACGTTCGATAGTAGCGGAAGCATACTCCTAAGTAACTGTAAAAATAGTGAGAATATAGATTTTCAAGCATCACCGAGCCAACTTGGTTGCACTTTGTACGTATGTATTCAGTAACCATTTGTGCTGTAACTTTATGCTGTCAGTAGTATGCACACACGTGCAAACTGTGTTGCGTTTACGTTAGAATAGGACATAAATCGCTTAATGCTCAGCCACGTCGAATTCATCACATTCAAAGCAATATACACAATAAACACCGAATGTTTCAAGTAGGCAGGTCCCATCAACTTAAAACATGCCTGGACGGTCACCCTCTTTGTTTCCAGATTTCTCGAAAAACATGTAATCCTAGAACAAAACAAAGCATCGTTAATGAACTAGCTAATGGTTTACCGGTAATAACACATACAATCAGGAAAAGACAGCCCAAAAGAGTAGCCTTTACCCTAACGTCCAAATCCATGGGGAAGTTGATTCCAAAGTGATCCGAATCTGTGAAAACCTCCCGCGCGAAGCCGGACCACTGCTTCGAAATCTTACCTACCTGTGTCCCGTCGTTGGCAACGACCTGTTTCATTAGGGAATAAATGCTAGTTATAAAAATAAAATATGTAGGATTTCATCGTCCCTTACCTTAAACTCAACATCACCACAAATGCTAAACGTACAGAAGGGTCCTTCGATTCGAAGCACCGTACTGCCTGACTGATCCTTGATGCTAAACTGCGGCGTAAAGATGGACCAATTCTGTTCGACCGTCCCAATCACATTGCCGGGTGGTGCGGACACTTCCAACGTTTGTAGACAACACGGGAAACAACAGGATGAACAACGCAATGGTCGATTGAAGTGGAGCACCTCATTCTGGTAGTAATCCAGCACCTTCATGTCAAATGGCCGCGCGGGGCCACAGCAATTTCTGGTGCAACAGTCGGTGTCCTCCACCGCCCAGTACACCTTCTGGCCCATGGTATTTTTAACGGTGTATTTATTGGCCGTCTCGAAACCGGTGAACGCTTCGAGCAGCTCGACCTTCTGATGCACTAACAGCTGGTCAATGGACGTAAGGTATTCCAAGCCGGGAGGACAGTTCGGTATCCCTTGCGGAATAGTCATCCAACCACCTGGAGAGTTGAAAGGAAGAACAAAGATATTTTAAAATAAGCGATGGCCTTTTACGTGTTTTTATAACACAAGATACGTATACTATTCTCTTATAAAAAATAAAGACTGTTAACTGGATTTAATGTCAGACTATGTCTAAACAATAGGAAAGCTTTTATTAAACCCATCAAAACTTTGCTCATAAAACCCGAAGTAATTCTGAGCAAATTTCACAACGCCTACACCTAACAAGGAAATGTAAGATTGTATTGCAGATTTGCATAAAAAGCATGCAGATTATGAAAAATTTCACCGCATGGACAGATTCTGTAATATGGTCGTCAGAAAGTTTTTTTTTATAATTATGTAATTTTTATGATAGCTTATTATTCGCACAAAGTTTGTTTATCCTATTGCACTGCGGCTAGAAATTCATCTCATGAAGGTTTTGTATGTAAATAGTCATTCTAGACAAACCTGCTTCTACTGTAAGAACTGACATTACATTTGTTGTATGAAAACATTCAGGAAATCCTCTTTGACATTTGATGCCGTTTGTTTTGCGTGCAATGAAATTTAACGGGTCGGTAAAGGCGGCTGATTTGATTCCTGGTCCGGTCTTAAATTGTTTTACGGTTGTAACATTCCTCGACTTTCCGGGGCACACAGATTAGGGTGCCAATGAAAATGGCAGTTATGATTTTTCCAAATAAACCATTCACAAAATGTGTATTGCCTCTAAAAAAGATCCTATAAAAAATAGGCTCAATCAGACAGGATTTAAGGTGGCGTAAAGCGGTCAAAGTTTAAAAATTTCTTCTAAAAAAACACCCAAAAAATTCGGAAATCAAAAAAACAAATGTCGACAAAACAAAAATCGATTTTCTGTGACTGAATATTGATCCTTGGTGAATTGGTCGATAATATTGTTCACAGCTACTTTCAAAGTAAAGTCAACTCTCCATAATTCGGAGTTACAAGTTATAGAATTATCCACTTATAGAATAAAAAAATATTGTCTCTAATTTCAAGAATAATACCGAAATACTCCGCGTTTACTGGAATATCTGACCGTATTTATATATATGTTAGTTTGAACATATTGAGCAGTAAGCATATATCAGGGGAAACATGTCAGAAGGGTATAAATCGAAACGTAAATAATGACTTTGAACGTCGATTTCTCTTGAATGACCACACACCCACGGAATCTGACTACACCCCAGCTCATAGAACGAACATTTCTCTGTCAGATGATTTAGTTAGTTTAAGTGGGTGTGTTGTCATTCGTAAGAAACCGTCATTCTATTATCGACGATATGTGCTTGTATTGCAACCACTTAGTATCAGTCGGCCGGCGCCGGTGGTGTAGTGGTAAACGTGAACTGAATGCTTTCTCACCCCCAATGAGTCTAGGTTCAATCCCAGCCGAGGTCGGTGAGATTTTCTGAGGCATAAACATCTCTGGTCACGTCTTCCTTCGGAAGGGAAGTAAAGCCGTTGGTCCCGGCCCATGTTTGTTTGAATGGGTGCAAAATCCTACGCAGGTGTGGAAGCGTGTGCCTTCCTGCACATTCGATTGCTGTCAATGGATGGCAATCGATGTCCGTCGGTGATTGGTGATTGGCACTAGATTGCGGAACAGAGAAGTATCAGTCGATGTGAACAAACACAGCTCAGTTTTGTTGTGCTTCCTGCTGAAGTATTTCCAGTGCAGTATGAAATCCAACACTTGAGCTGCCGGCCTCACCCCCGACCACCAGGCCGTATTGATGAATATCATCAATTACTTTTTGATTTAGGTTTAGCGACTTGCAGTCAATTTAATTGTTTATATTATTCATATGAATTCGAAAAATGGGTCCAGGGTCCATTTATGGAAGCTCTGAGTAGTTAATATACATGTTTTATGAAACCAATATACACTTAACACGCAATAGGATGCTAGTGCTTGAAATTTAATTTGTCAATATATCAATGTCAACATTTCTGGATGTGACACTATTGTCCTGAGGAGGTCCGGTCATTAGGCCGATTGGTCATTAGCCCAGACTTAAATAAATATTGACGAGCTTCCTGGATTGAGAAAAGACTCAGGTTGTTTTATTTTAAAATATTCCGGACAAGGAGAAATTTCCAAGATTCTGGATCGTCCAAAATAGCCAGAACAAATATCTAAGTGCTTGAAATCTTAAAAACATAACTGTGTAATTTTGTTTTTCATATTTTAAGCTCTTACATATTGGTTCTGACTATTTGAACGTTCCAGAATGTTCATTTTTTTCCTTGTCCAAAATATTTTAAAATAAAACTTTCTGTGTTTTAAAGATTTTTCTTAATGCAGGATCATAAAATTTTCAAAACATGAAATCTCAAAATTTATTATTTTTAAACATTTTTCAACACCTGCATCTTGATTCAATGGCCAATATCTCGAAAATCATTCTATGTTCGAATTATCCTGATACCCTTGGAAATCTTAACAGGATATCTTCAGCATTTTCTGAAGAATTTGCTTGAATCATCTTAGAATACCCTCAGAGTTCATCTTAGACCTCTTTCTAGTATTTTCTTATAATTTGCTCCATAATACCATAGAGGTAACTCTAAGACCAGAAGGTCTCAAAGAAACGTGCTCAACTTTTAGGCTCAGCTCTGGTACTCTCTTCGGTCCCAAGCTAATCGATGCACCCCTCGAAACATAGGAAAATCCACGAACCCCTTATTTTATCTGTCAAACTTTCATAGCGAATCAAAACAAACATAGTGTTGTATTAGAGTTTTTACTAGAATGGGGTACGTTAATTGTTTGCGTGGGACCAATAGGCTAGTTAAGCAGTGATCCAATTTAAAATCGTTAGTTTTCACCGGTTCATAAAACCAACCGGTCAGCCCTCGTGCTTATTTCAGTTACCATAGGACGTAATTTGTGATTAGCCCTGGTTCCTTTCAAATCGGCTCATTATTTATGAACGGCCCTTATATTTGAAATGACGTTTCACATTCATCTAGTGATGTCCGATTTTCATTCGAATAATCGATTAACCGATTAACGAATCAAAAAGTAAAATATTTGTAATCGGCCATCATCACCCATCATTTCAAATTTCATCTTAGTTTTGCTCAGGACTCCCATAAATTCTTTGAAAAAGTCTTCGCAATTCCCTTGCAACTCTCCTTTGAATTCTTTAAAAATTATCACCGAAACATGGTTACAATTCCCTCGAAATGTTCCTTGAAATTTCGTTGGAATCTTTCTCGGAATTAAAATGTCCGTTGAATGTTACTTCCCTTGGAATTCTACTCACTTTGAAAGTTTCCTAAGAATTCGCTTGCAGTGGAGTAACAAATTCCAAAGATTCCTTATTGAAAATAACTTACTTTTGGAATTATTTTCCGAGTTCCTTTGAAATTTTCCTGGAATTATTATCAGATTTAGCGTACTCCAGATATATTCTCCGGAAATTCCCATTGGAATTATGGTCCGGATTCTTTTCTTCATGAAACTTCTTGAAATTATCCTCAGAATTCAAACAACATACAGCTCGCCAGCCTCATCTGTGTTGAACACCCCAATAGTCAGCATTACTCAACTATCACGACAAAACCGTCATTTTCAGGGCCACCATAAATTTGTTAAAGAGTGTTTTCCGGACATTTAACAAGGTCATCAATCGGATGTCAGGTTCCATAAGTTTAAATCTAACATGCCATGTATTTTTAAGGCAAAATTGGGGGTGCAATTTCAAAAACCAAAGTCGGTCACGGCATGAAAGTTGTCTGATTTCTATCCATATATGCTGGCTTTTAATTCTTGTTACGCCAATCGATGGGAAATTTGTCCACGAATCTGTTAAAATTAAGACTAATGTCCCTATTGAAAATTGCACGAATTTGCAACTGTTGTTATGATAATTAAAATTATTACCGATTGCCTGCAAAAAGCGCATTCCCTAGCAAAGATTTCAAAGTCGAATTCCATCCGACTCACCGAACGGTGATAATTAAATCACCGTGTTGTTTGGTAAGTGATTGTGTTCGGTCGTGATCAGCAGCAGCAACAGCGATGTTTTCGGCGCGTGGCTTTAAACATTCTAGTCCACAACGATAGGCTCCCCCCAAGCAGCTAGCTATCAAGGCTGCCCTAAAGAACCCTCGATTCACCGAAGAAGGCGCAAGAAGCTGCACCGCTCTTGATCGGATTCAGTTGCTCGTCGTGAGCCGCTGTGGGCTATCTATGCCTAGCGCGTCACCCTCGTTCCAAACAACATACAGCTCGCCAGCCTCATCCGTGCTGAACACCCTAATAGCTCAGCATTTCACCATAAATTATTGTTGTTTAAGAGTTAATTTTCATTGAACGTCATCCCCAAAGCTCTTTGATAATGTACCCAGCAATCAAACATATGTGGTCAAATGCGTAGCAGTATTGAAGTGGTACATACAAATTCTCGCAATGATCGAATACCACATGACCTCATCAATTATCCATAAACACTTCGAATTTGGGTAAGGTTTTATCCAGGGCGTTTCCGTGATGGGAAAAGTGGTTTCCCTAACGCAGTCGCCGAATATTGATACCGAACACGTAATCCTACGTCAAATCTACGGTCGTGTCTTGTATACAACCTCTATTATTTTTTTAATTAGTAAGAACAACTGTCTACTCAGGGGAAACCGGAGGTTTAAAATCTATAAAAAAAACAGTGAACGTAGTTTATGGATAGCCCTTAATGTAATTTAATATTTCATGTAACAGATTTTGGCTGAATTCAGATTTGTATGAGTGATCATAAACCACGTAGACAGTATGTGTTAAGGGAAGGGGTCTACGTAGAGTTGTGGAGAGACCCTAGTCACATGCAGGACCAGTGGAGTATTCTTCTTCTTAGCTTTCGATGCATTTTATGCAAGTCTTTTACCGGTTCTTCTCAACTTAGTACCGGTCGCGGCATGAAGTTGTTCTTTGAATCACTTCCACAGTTATTAATGGACGGCTTTCTATGCCAAACTATGCATGAATTTGTATATTGTGTGGTAATTACCCATAGAAATTTCAAGACGGGACGGTTAATCGAATCCACCACCTATGTCTTGATAATACCGTGCCTTAACTCACTAGGCTTGCTGATCTCATAGGGCCTGTGGAGTCCTTTGTATACTTTTTATTACTGCCAATAATCTTTTATTTTTTTGACGTAGACTACGTCTTACGGGAAGATACAGGGGGTAAATACAACATCTAAAATTGCGACCGTCACGAAAAGGTGTAAGGTTTTGAACGCTTATAACTTGGTCATTAGTAGATGAAATTAAACTCCAAATACATCAATCGATAGAAAATAGCTCCCACAATAAATGCTTTGCCAATTTTCTCAAAAAAAGTTGTTGAAAAATGTACAAAAAAAGTTATAATTGTATCACAGTTTTGATGAAATAAACGTTCTCCCCAAACCAAGTCGTCATAATCGAGTACTATTTGGTTGCGCATCGTTTTGCTTGAACCAGTAAAACTATATAAGAGCTTTGCTGTCGTTCGTCCGCTCATTAAAGCTTCGGACGGCGTGGCAAGCAGAAGCAGGTGGAATTTTTCCCGCTGCCTCTGCTGAACATTACCGCTGTCAGACTGAGTGTGGTAAAATAGCAGCTGTTAGCATGATCACCTTGATGACAATGCTTTAAAACCGCAATAAAACTTACAATGTTACTTGGGCTGGGATGTGCAATACATGCTAGTGCACGATTTCCCACCGGAGGTATCCCACTGCGATCAAGCGTTTGGTTAAACGTGTTATCCATAACAAATCTTCAACGGAGATGGGATGGGCATTAGAGTGTGCACGGGGAATATATTTTATAACGGAGGAAAAGACAAGTGTTTCATATGCAGAAATATCCCTAACGGAAAAATAACTAATAAGGGTGAGGAAAATGACATGTCAAGGAGAGGAAATGGAGTAAACTAAGGAAATAAGTTACTTCTACTGTATTTTAAATCAATATCAAGACAAATGCACTGCTAGTTTATTAACCATCTCAACGTAGTCTACGTCAACCGCGCGCGGTCGTGTCTTGTACACAACTCCACCAATTTTTTCCTTGATATGTTTTTCGTCGATATTGTTTTCCGTACTGAGTACCAATGTCACACTTGGACCCTACCTATCGACCCATCAATTCATAAGTGGACCCTACACGATTACTTATATTGACAATACAGGTCAGACTCGATTATCCGGGGTTCTATTATCCGGGGTTCGATTATCCAGAATTTTAGACTCGATTATCCGGAGTATTTTTTTTTTTAGTTTTTAGTTTGTAATAATTTAGTATTATAATATACAATATGAATTTTTTTGTGATTCGATTATCCGGAGTGAAAAAAAATCGATACTCCCGATAATCAAGTCCGACCTGTATTCGTATTGTCAATACATTCTATGTTGACGTCAATTCATCGATATTGACAATATTTCTGTATTCACACCAGCAATATTATTGTCAATAATTCGCCTTCGCGTCAGTATATTGATACTTTTGGGGTTCGTTATGGACCGGAGACGATCGGCTTTACTTGCCTTTCGAAAAAAGGCGTGATCAGATATGTTATCAGTCATCGGTCAAAAGTTTGGGGTCACCCCACAGTATGATTTTTCGCTCTTATAAGTTTACTTGGAATGTTAGTATAGACATATTGAAAAATATGATGAGCCCCATAGCCACGTTTCATGTCTTTTAAAGGGTGACCCCAAACTTATGATGTGTGTATGTATGTATGTATTTGTGAGTGCTATTGAAACAACACAATTCTACTAAAACTAATCAACTCCCAACTCCAACTGATTAAAAAGTGACCTTCTTTGATTAAACTATCGCTTGGAGGCACTTAAAATAATTCCATGCACTTTTTTCGAGGAAAACAAACCTATTTACCGTTCAAGAACAAACCTAAAGAAACAGCTTGTCGGTCGTCTTATCAACGAACTTGACTGTAGGGCGATTAAGCAAATGGCCGTAGTTACATAATTACTCTATTCATAAACTATGCTTGAAGCAGAGAAAAAACATAGCACTATCTACCAACAATCTAACAGTAAGCCTATTTACTTACTACTGAAAATTGTAGAACCGTAGCCCGATACAAACATCGCCGGTATTTACAAAAATAGAATTTAGCAAAATCTGCTCTCGAAAATGATTCACTTCAATCCCTAGTGAACTAGAGAATTCACTTGCTTCCTCAGAGATCTGTTAATATTCTACGCAGCTCAGTGCATCTGCACACTGATTATTGTGAAAACCCATAGGTAACAACGAAAGCTTGCACAAGTGCACGAGAACAATCCAGAGGAGATTTCCGTACTGACTTAAGGACAAACAAATAAGTAAACATGAGACCGTAAAGAATCACCTTCTTTCCTCGTCCGTTATCAAATGATCGTATCCTTTGGCTTTGGATGATTTCTTCGCTCCTGGTACGAAACGAAACAGACCCTTAAGGACCGTTTTGCCTCGTTGCACCCTTACATGCCGTCCAATTTCCAGTATTTTGTCCTCCAGATAGTTGTAGATGAACTTTCTAATTCGACGGGCTTTCCTTTTCGCAGAACTAGGATTGGCGTGATCTTCTGAACGATTAGCTTCATCGCCATATAGAGATAAAATTGACACACAACTGGAAAATTGATTCTGCCTAGTTGAGCTACAACCAGCCTCACTTGGTTTCATTTTGTTTTTCTAGAACTGATTAGATCACTTGAACTACAATCCGCCTACTTCCAAGTACAAACCAGAACTGATTTCTGGTGCAGTACGAGCTCTACAGCAGAGCATTATCTCCACTTAAAACCCTTCGTGGTCCATCACAAGGCAACGAGATGATTGGATGGAACACTGTCTCTGCACTTCAATCACCACTAAACAGTAAACACACTACGGGTAGCTAAGTTTGAACTTTGCCTGTGATAAGTGACCGCGGTCCCGTATGCTTAGCCTCCCGATGAAACGAGCACAACAACGGAACGGTAGATCGAACCTCGAACCTATCACAATGTAAACTAGTAAGGTACGGCATAAAAGTTCACAAGATTATTATAGAGAGATGCTTCTGCCATAGTCAAGTGAACAACTTTACTATCTAAGGTTTATAGGCGTGCGGGTTTGTCGTTCTTCCATTGGAAAGAACACCGATAAGTCTTATCTCGAGTGACGAGACGAATATCGCGTTCGTTTGCGTTTACGGTGATGCCATCATCCCTAAGTGACCCATTTGAACGATATGGGAACGAGTATGCAGAATTCATATAAGAAATCTTAATTGAGTTGATTATGCCATATACTTTGAGCACATATCCAAGTGTCACCTTATCTTTAAAAAAAATCGTTATCTGGAGTATAACTGAAGCAAGGTAATGCCAAATGTATTGTGCCATATGTAGATGTGTGCTGTTTAGGTAGACAATCTAATGAGAATTTTCAGGCAAATAGGTAAAACCCCATAATTACTTCAGGGTAGCCAACGTCTGGGCGGGAGATCCAGCCTCAAAACTCAAATTATAGTTCGGCCTACCTGAAGAGATTGTTTTTTTTTTTTTTTTTTAGTAAACGCAAATCCTATGTAGAGGTAGACGGGGCAAGTTAAGCACTAGGGTGGGTCAACTTTAGAAACCCCTGTACCCCACTGCTATTTCAATGCGTTTTGAGGTCCCCAACAACGGTGCTAAATTTGAACGAATTTGGTTATGATCTGGATTAGCGGGTGAATTTTAAATTTTGTATGGGAAACGAATCGAACCTATTCATTTGCTTTCCAAAAATTCAAATGTTGCTCAAATTTCACCGTATCGCGCAATACTATGCAGTGGGGAATAGAGGTGTACCATTCAAACAAGTGCTGCATTATTTTATCAATATCTTGTGATAACTGACATGCTACATTTCTCGATTCTCACTGACGAAACTCCTATTAATAATTATGTCAACCTTCTGTATTCATGTTCCATCAGATGTCACTGCTGTTGTTTGCGATGATATCTATCGGAAACTAAGCACAATCTGTTTTCGGTTAATTGTGATAATTGGCCAACGCCGGTGTAAGCGTGACTGCTTTCTGGGTCTGGGTTCAATCCCAGCCGAGGTCGGTGGGATTTTTCTGAGGCATAAAAATCTCTGGTCACGTCTTCCTTCGGAAGGGAAGTAAAGCCGTTGGTCCCGGCCCATGTGTGTTGAATGGGTGCGATATCCTACGCAGGTGTGGAAGCTGCCTTCCTGAACATTAGGATTGGGCGATCTTGGATCGATCTTTGGAAGATCTTTTTATCCCCATTTTTCGGATCGATTCTTTGTCCACGAAAAGATCGAAAAGTCGATCTCTTCTTCTCTCGATCTTTTCGAACATAACGTTAACATCAGCATCACTCGCTACAATTTCCATATGGGGATTTTTATTACTTACTACCAATGGGAAAGCGCCATCTGCGTGAAAAATAGCCTTGACTGTTTGGTTCATTGAAATGCTGATTGACAAAATATGAAGCAGCACGACGAGCGTTACTTTGCTTCGTCAATACACTTTGACAGACAATTTAGTCCGGCAATTTGTTTATTATATGTTGAGATTGTCGCAGACTGTTATTTTTCTTCATCGAGCAACATATTTTTCCTCATCGTTTCGGATGTCGTTTTGTTGCACTTAGGAGATATCTAACGACGAAAACAGTGGTTCTGAGTATCCTTCTTCGTCAAAGGAAGTGGCTTAAAAGTTTTGCGGACATAGCGCAGGAGTGCGGCAAGATAACCGCTTAAAAATATTATTGTTCCATTGATCCCGACAGTGGTTGTGTATATTTCCAGATCCTAGGAATTTGATGCGACGCTGCCGAACGAAACATTCAACAACTGCGGGAGGTATGGGGCTCTTTCTCAATCATTACTAAGCGTCTTGTTACTGCCGACAATTGCACATACGTGCATATTTCCAGCACATCGAATGATTCATGAAACGTGTCACGTAACACAACCTTCCGCTCAATTGCTTTGAATGGGAAGGTAAACAAATTCTGGTTGGATCAACCAAATGGTGTTGTGAATATCAAAATGTCCAGATTGAAAATTCACATTTCGAAAGTAACAAGCAACCTCGCCCCGTAAGGTGGGTAGATCACCTTTTCGTGGTACGTTCCGGGATGTAAGATCTACCACCGATTCCTAGTCTTGACTACTTCAAAGTAGGGGAACAGGATTTTTCAGTAATCAAAGTAACACATCTTAGTCCTTGTTACTTTTTATGCCTTGTTGATAGTGACAAGACTCGGGGGTGGTGTGTTACGTGAAAAGAAGAACAAGAGTAGAAAACAAAACATCAGTATCATTTAATGCTGTTTTATCAAATAGCGTGTGACATTTTGAATATATTATTTAGATTGAAAGTCACGCTGTTGACATTGTCAGTTGCTAATGTTCTCCGCGCTCATGTGTGTGTGCGTGTGTTTTTATCTTCGAAGAACAGAGGTCTCCATTGGAACGACGTGTGTCGTATGGTTTTATGCTAATCACTAAGAGAATTCTGCATTTTTTAAAAGTCCTGAAGCACTTGGCAACCGGATTGATCGCGAATCGATGTTTACTATCGGATCCGAAACGATCGAAATGTATGCGGATAACCCAGTACAAGTGGCTCAAACCGGTTAATTCACAGCGTTTTATGCGTTTTTTTTTTATGAATATAAAATCTTCTGCTTATCGTTTAGCCATTTTTGTAAGTCACTATCGAGTGAGTGGTTGATAGTGATTAAATTAGCAGAAATTATTGGTAATTGTGTATGCTTGTTGGTTTCACCGACGTCAATAATGTTTTTAAATGGGAGCTGACCACAGATGGCTAGATTCTTCATTCTTTACTTCATCTTGAGGAAAGAGTCATTCGTTTGTTTATAGGATTTCATTGTTGGTTTGCGAGTATACAATGTGAATAGTTTTGAACTCAATTTTCTAATATACCTGAGGAGTTTTGTAAAACGATGTGGACACCGATAGGAGTGCAGTCGAATCCTTATCACTTTCACCGAAAAAAGACTTATCCTTTTTTCAGCAGGTGTAATTTCATTTAGTTCTGTTTCTCTTTTTTCAGCAAAACAACTACAAAAAAACCTCTATAACTCTTCTCCATTCTTTTAATCTCCTACTATCTCCTATAAATGTATCGGAAACTAGTGGGACTGTCTGTGCAAACAGAAACAGACCTGCTAGTGGAAGAAGGTCGTTATAACTCGCTTAACTCGTACTCGCACTCGCTTAACGGCAGATTGGTTTACAGTGGTCGACCAGGGTGTGTGCTGATAAATTACAAAATTACAATGACATCATTATTTCATACATCAGCTTGAATTGCGTTGATCGATGTTACATTTTTTTTTTTGCTGTGCACTACACCAGCCAGCAAAGTTCAACAATCCATCGTTGCTTATGCCTTTGTTGTCGTTTGGAACCAGTTTTGCGAGGTAGGCGACGATTGTGCGTATTTCTCACGTAACTTTTGAAAAGGGCCTATTTATAGCCTGAACAATACGTAAAGAGCAAATTGAAACATTGAACGTCGCGTGAAAGTGGAACTTAATGAAGGCCTAGTACTTTTTCGTAGTTTTTAGGCGTTGGCCTGCTTACTGAGCAGGAAAACGCGGTCCCAGGTCCTTACATATCAAAGAGATTTATGGTAAAATCGCTTGTGTATCGTGTATTTTGCGAAACTCGTTGTTGTCGTTAGTTCCGGGTTTGAATGGATACAAAAATTTGAGCAACGGTATTATGTGATATGAGGGGCTCGTTGGACTTAGAGCAACCGTTTTTGCTTACTGAGCAGAACATCATGAGTCTAATCTCAGGCCCATAGACATTCAAGATTCGTCAATCCTTTTATTTGTTAAAATGACTACATGGTAATAACAGCAACTCGGTGATTAAAAAGATGCTCGTCTGCCTAGTGGCTTACTGAGCAGAAGACCGTGGGTTTAGTCCCAAGCTCCTTCGCGTTATATGATCGTTAGGACATCAATTCAGCTTATCGTTTACCAAAACGAACCCTGCTGCAAACCCAACCCTCTTATCCAACATCCCAGTGATTCCTCGTGGAAGTGCAGAGGTGTTCTCGGCTTCCATCAAAACGAGTGTCATGTCAACACAATCCTTCCCAATCCTTTCTTGACCTGTGTTCGGGCGCGGCCGGCGCTGGTATTGCCTAATTTAAGATCACCAGTTTTTACACATTGAGGATGATTGCTAGTCCCAAGCATTATCTATTGGTTCTCTGTGTAATTACAGCTGATCTGGCAATAACAGAGTAGCAACCGTGGGCGGTCAATCAAGCTCAAGCTCAAGCTCAAGCTGTTGATAGTGACAAGACTCGGCTTTGTCTACCGAGGAAAAAAATGAATTAGTTGTCTTCACCTATGTGATTCCTAATCTTCTATTCGTTGTTCCATAGTTTGAAGTGGTTAAGATTAGGGTTCTGATGCCTGGTCATTATCGGCGTCATTGTTTAATTTTGTTGCTAAGGAATCCAATTTTGACTGACAAAGGGCCGCGCCTTTGGAGGGTGTTCCAACACTCCGAAGGGTATAAATAGCGGGACCTTTCAATTAGAATCGATTCCTCGCGATGAAAGCAAGAATGACAACTGTAACAAAACCGAATACCTCATCATTTCTCAATAGTGATGGAGTAATATAACATGCACTAAACTAAGGACACGTTACTGGTCGCAGTGGTGTTATATCCCAAACAGAGGAAAAAAACATGCAACCTCTGAGCTATAATTTCAGTCGAGGTGAAACACACGCTAGTATTTATCCTTGCTAGGTTCTGCATCACGGCATGGATGCAACGTTCTCAGAATCAAAGCTCAGTATGAACTTAACGAGAAATATTCCAATAAAAAAAAAACCGTAATTCTGATAAAATAAAATGATGCGTGATTACCTCTCACCCCAGCAGGCCTGAGTTCAATCCCAGTCGGCGCCGCCGGGACGTTCTGAGGCATAACATCTCTGATCACGCCTTCTTTCGGAAGGAAAGTAACGCCGTTAGTCCCCGGTTCATGAGTTAATGGGTCGATAAGTAGGGTCCAGATGTGAGAGCTGCCTCCCTGGCGTCGGTAGCATTGGTGCTCAACACGGAAAACAAGATCGATGGAAAACAAATCAAGGAAAAAAAGTCTGACAATACCCGTCTTTCCAACATCTACAGGCTATCGTTTACTACGTCAAAGCACACGACTTGACGAATCTTTTCATGTTATTTAATACTTTGTGTGGACCTTGTTCATGTGGGAACCCTTTATTATTATAAGCATTATTATAAGCCTTCTATTCTAATCACCAAAGTGTTCTGATTGCCAATTGGTGATTAATAACCAACATTTCAACCCGAACAATGCATAAGGGCCTATCTACTATTAATTGACTTTCTTTTCCGTTTATAACTTGGCTACAAACACGTCTCTAGCTGTGTTTGTCGTATAAATTGCTAGATAATAGCTTCTTCCATCAAACTGTGTGTCGAAAATAGCCCGAAACGATTTTACATGGCCGTCGCGATCCAAAGAGAAAGTCATTAACAGAATCGATCAATGACGTTAGGCCTTATGAATTGTTCGGGTTGATTTAAAACCTGACGGTCAAACTTGTTCAAACAAACCACTATTATAAAATGAGCAGGATGAGTGTCCTATAAGAAAACCCTTATGCCACGGATACACTTGAGCATGAGCATTATTTGTATAAAAAATTATGAGCACATCCATGGTCATACTTGTATAGTTTAAGGATGTGCTCACAATTTATTATACAAATAGGGTTAACTACTCCATTTCCAGCCTATTAAGCACAACCCGCACTTGGTATTTCTTAATCTACCGCAGATCAGCACCAAGCCGAATGTTATTATGACTGATGGCTTCCAAATTTATTTACCTTTCCGTGCATACCATAAGATTTGATAAAAAGAAACCAATCGTTGAGATATTGTCAAAAGTCTAACACTGCTTCTTGACGCCAAACTCGGCCTACGAATTCTAAACTCGGCCTAACGCATTGAAACACAATTGAAACGCCAATGAACTCACTTCGGCCTATCAGATGAAGATAAAAATTGATTCGGTCGGAGCGCTTCTTTTGTTTTTGGGAATAATGGTAACAAACCTTCATATCACGCGTTCTCATTGACTTCATTCGGTAGCTTATTAACTAAAGTATCGTACCAAACGCATAATTGACTTTTTAACTCTGAAATCATAGATTTATTTGAAATTTTCTGCTCCATAGACCCAAAATGGGCGGAAAGGCCGAAGTATTTCTCTACCCTAATGCTCATCACTAGCGTGCACAGGAACCTTGTTAAGGAGGGGCAATTTTTTTCTATGGTGCATTTAATCTGGAGATTTGGTGTACTCCAAAGTGCGTGGGAGATGGTGCTGTTCACCCACCACTGTTTCCCTACTGTTAAATTTAGATAATTTTATTTACTGCTTTCCGACAGCCAATGGAAATTGGCAATTCAATCCCATCGACGATGTCGATGATGAACCGTCCCAAAGTACCACCGGTCGGGGTGACAGAAAATGATGCAGAACATTCAACATGTTTTAAAGATGGTATAAAAGACAAACTTTCTAACCACGGTAACAAATGACTTGAAATTCTCAGAGATGAATTTTTGACGAATTTTTAGTAAGACAACAATAGACCAAGGTTCATTGGTAAACTAATACCCTTTTTTCAATTAGGGAATCAAAAAGCTGTCTTTAAACTATGTACAGTTGCAAAAAAAAAGTCCATCCTCAGATTTCCTTGAGGTTTTTTTCGAAATTTTTAGAACTCTGTGAGCTCTTTTGAAATTCTTCTCAGAAGTCTTCTGGAATTACGTTTAGAACTCTTCTTGACTTTTACTCAGAACACCTTGCAACTGAAATACCCTTAGAGTTTCAGAAGAATTTCTTCAACAAAATTATGCCCCGCTAGAGCTAGAAATTATCGGTACTCCCTTGAAGTTTTCTTCAAAACCCCTTTGGAATTTCACTCAAAATTCATTTTAGTCGGTATTCTTTTCTGAATTATCATGGAACTATCTGCAGGATTCACTAAAAATTACACGCAGAATTTTCTTGGAATACCCCTCTGAAGAATTCTTTTGGAACTGTCCTCAGAATTCAGTATCCTTGAAGTTCTTCTCGGAATTTTTTAGAACTCTCCTAAGAGCTGTTTTGAAATTCTTCTCAGAAGTCCAGTGGAATTAAAATTAGAACACTTCATGATTTTTTCTCAGAACACATTGGAACTGAATGAGCTAGAAATTATCCACGGAATTTGCTTGAAATTTTGCCTAAAATCCCTTTGGAATTTCACTCAAAATTTGATTTTCCTGGTATTCTTTTCGAAATAATCTTGAAACTATCTGCAAGATGCACTAAAAATCGTCTGCAGAATTTTCTTTCAATTCTCCACAGAATTATTTTGGAACTGTCATAAGAATTCAAAATCCTCGACGAAGTTCTTCTCGGAATATTTTAGAACAATTTTTTCAGAACAGTTTGGAACTGAAATTCCCCTAAATTTTCAGAACAATTTCCTCTGCATTCTCCAGAAATTCTTCCCAAAATGCGTTTTAAATTATCCTCGGAATTCCCTTGAAATTTTTCTCAACATCTCTTTGAAATTTTATTCAAAATTTGATTATCTCGTTATTCTTATCTTGGAGCTATCTGCAGGATTCACTAAAAATTATTCGCAGAATTTTCATGGAATCATCCCCAGAAATCTTTTCTTTTAGAACTGTCCTCAGAATTCAAAACCCTTCAGGTTCTTCTCGGAAGTCAAGTTTAAGTTGTCCGCCCATTCGTTGTAGTTTTTCTACCAGAAATGCCCCACCTTTCACTAGAACTGTGCATTTTTTACATCAGGAATTTTCTGTTCAGCTTGCCTCTCCATGCAGCAGATTGTTGCAAATCTTACATTAGAAATTTTCAATTCAAACTTGCCCCTAGTAAATTTTACACCAGAACATTTCAATTGATCAGAACGATGCAAATTTTCCCCCGTTAATGTTCAATAACAATTGCTTCTCCAATCTTCTGATTGGTGTAGATTTCCTTTTTCCATTTTCCACCAGACATTTTCAATATAGCTTGCTTCTCCTATCATTAGAATGTTGCAGGTTTTCCACCAAATAAAGCTTGCCCCTATTTTCAGATTTTTCATCATAAATTGCCAGTAAAGCAGCTTCCTTCCAAATCATCAGAACGGTGCAAATTTTACATCAGAAATGATTATTAAAGTTTGTTTCTATATTCATCAGAAGGATGCAAATTTGAGGACAAAAAATTTCCAAAAAGCTTGCCCATCCGTTCACCAGAACGGTGCAGATTTTCCACCAGAAATTTTCAATATAGATTAATTTTAAATAAAGCTTGTGCCTTCATTTATCAGACTAGTGCTAGTTTCCACCAGAAATATTCCTTTCAATTTTGCACCAGAAATTTGCAACAAAGCATGCTCCTCCATTCACCAGAACGGTGCACCAAAAATTGTCAGTGAAGTTTGTTTCACCATGCACCTTTGTGGTGCAATTTTCAGGCTTTGCCTCTTCATGCACCAGAATGGTTCAAATTTTCCACCATAAATTTTCAATGAAGCTTGCATTCATCAGAACGATGACAATTATGCACTAGAAAAATTAATAAACTTTGCTTCTACATTCACCACAGTGTTGCGAACTTTCCTCCAGAAATTTTCAGTTAAATGTGATCCTCCAAATTTTTAGCGTGATTCCATTTTTACACCAGAGTTATTCATTTTGATAAGTTCCTCCATGCCCCACCTCTATGATATTTTTACACCAGAAATATTCAATAAAAAGCTTTTTCTTCGATTTAGCACCACGAAGGTGAATTTTTTCAACCTTAAATTTACCCTATTTTTAACCCTCCATGAACAACCCTGAAAAAAAAAATTACACCGTAATTTTTTTGTATGCACCACTAGGGAGCAATTTTTTAACCCAAAAATTTAATTAAAGTTTGTCATTTCATGCACCTTTGTGGTGCAATTTTCAGGCACCATCTCAAAGGAATTAACGCAATAAAAGGATTTCAGTGGGCTTATTTTATGAAATGAAGTTATTTTACCTTCAAATCAAGTTATCAAGAAATCAAGTTATTTTATATTATAATTAAATATGAAAATAAAAATGTTATTTATAAAAGGATGAGCAGAATCATAAGATTATTAAGAGGAATCCTGAAACCAACTTTGAAGACATCTGATTCAAAGAAAATTCTTGAGAAAATTCCATACATATCCTATGATGAGTAAACTTGTGGAAATCTAGAAATAATCTACATAGGTAATTCAGAAATTGATAATTTGGGGCATAGAGCTTCAAGATACAGGATTTGGTAAATAGAATTTAAAATTCTGAAACTTCGCACCGTGGTTAAGATTTCATGCTTTCAAAATAATTATGATGTCGGTCCAAGAAAACTCCCCAAAAGGTCAATTCTGACTCGCATTGCACGAGTCGGACTCTATAATAAATCTGATCAGTAAAACCACCTCAGGACTCAATAAATTATGAGACTTCAAGGTGTCTGAAACTAAGACTTTTTTTATTTATAAAAGTTAAGTGTTTCACTTCTGAAAATTAAAAATCAGTTTGCATACTAAAGTAGAGCTTACTGCATAAAACAGAGAAAAAAGTACATATAGCTAATAGAGTTCGGTCAAAATATATACAAACAGTTGCGACCAAATTATCGGTTATTTCCTTGTTTTTCCCGGCTGGCTTAGACTCCCAGCTAAAAGTTGTTTTTTTTTTCTCGGTTCAGTGGCCACTCTGAATACCACGCTTTTTGATTATTATTATTCAAATCGGTAAAACATTAAATTACGATTGTTGTGATCTCCAAACAACGAACAAAAATCAAAATTCAAACAATAAAATGTATAGTTGAAGAAGCTAATTTTCAAAAAAAAAAAATAATAAATAAAATGTAGTTAACTGAATTGAGTGCAGGGCCGTCTTAACTACCTTTGGAGCCCCTTAACTATTATATATAGCGAGACCCCTATAATTAGAATTCAATTTTTTTTTAATTCTAGCGCACATGAAATAAATACAGGTACTTCGGCAGTCCATTTTTGTTTGAATTTGTTTATCTAACCTACTTTTAATTTATAACACCTTTAAACTGAATACACTAAATTAGATTATGACTTATTATGCTTGAGAATTTGTTAAAAGAAGTGTTGATATCAATTTCTATCAATATTTCGTACTCAATATTCATGATCAGTAACCAATTACATCTGGCTTAGAGCATTTTATTTTCTTTTTTTCTTCATTTTTTTTTCTTTTTTTTTCTTTTTTTTTTATAGTCACACTTTAATGCTCATGCGTCATTCATGACTCAAGAGCAGGGGGTGAGATTTGAACTCGTGACTTTGGCGTGAGAGGTGTGGATGCTAACCACTACGCCGGGGTCGCCCCCTATAGCAGAATTTGTTTTTCTCTCATTTTAATCTATCTTGAGCAGTTGGTGGTCATAATTAAAACTAATTTCCTGGCGATTATTTCCACATTTGGGAAAACCAATTTCTCAAATAGCAATTCCGGTTTTTGGCAGCCTTGTTGCTCATGATTTGAACTTATACAATGCTTTAAAGCCTTGATAAAACTTGCAACACCATATGTCAATAATTAGTTCGTACAACTCATATTTTTCTGGTTTCCAATTCTGGCTTACTAAAAACAAACAGGATGACTTTCTAGTCATAGTGCATTGGAAAAAAATACACACTTAGTTCAAAAGTTCACCGAACTTACGAACTTATAGAAAACAGTTCAATGCAGATCACAATCTTCACCAACGTGAGTGGTTCGTGATTCAAGAGCTGCAAGAAACGGATTAGCAATATATTATTACGAAATGCTCCGTAGGTTTCCATCCACTTGGTTATCCAAAGTATCGCAATCCTAAACTCTCATCACGTAAAAATTATGAAAACGCCTTTAATGCGGTACTTTTTATGTAGATCTGCGTTTTGTAAATCATAGGTCAAGACATCAATTGGGTAGTATTTCTCAATATTAGAAAATGCACAACTTTACCCAACAAACCCCCTCCCTAGGACGCTCTATTCAAAAGATAAGAACGAGTGCATTCTAGGCCATTGGTGCTCAGCTGAAGGCATTTGCAAGTTTCTACGGGCCACACTCAGCACCGTAGTAAGGGGATGGCGAAAACAACCAAAGGAGAAAAGCTAAAGGGGCAATCCAAAGATTTTTTTTAATTTGCGACTTTCCTCATAATTCATTGCATTGATAACAGCTTTATTTTTTAGATTTAGAAAAAAATAGATCACGAATTATTAAAAATATTGTTTTTATAAAACTGTTACGATTTTATTAGCTCTCAAATTAAGTTAATATTTTGGAGTTGCATATTTCGAAAAAATTCCAAGGGCTCATTAAGACTTAAGAAGTTTTCCGAGCTACAGGATCATGAAAATTATCCGAAGGCTGCAATGCTGAACGCCATAGATTTTGGAAAGTGAAAGATTGTAGTAAGATACGTTTAAAAACCTTGAACTTGAAAAAAATTCTGGGATCTGTCTTGAGCTTGGATGAATTTACAAATTTCAATGAGAATTGGCTTAATCCAAAGGTTATTCCGAAGAGAACTCCTAGGGAATTCTGGAAAGTATTCATAACGAATTAAATGGAGACTAGAAAGTAATTCTGAAAATAAATTAAAAGGCTATTTGAGGAAAGCTTCAGGAAAAATTTGGGAAATATAAAGTTGGATTTGCATGGCAATTCTGAGGAAATTTCCAGGAGAATTTCAGAAAATCTCTGAGAAGAACTCAAAGAGAATTCAGAGGATAATTAATAAAAAATATCCAAAACTCCACAATTCCAAATAAATTCTGACAAGAATACCAAATCAATATTGACAAGAACTTCTTAGGACTTCTGTCATTAATTTCAAAAGAATTGTGATAAAAATTCGAAAGGAATCTGTATCTGAAGTTGATTGAGTTCCAAAGGAAGCTTAAGGAGTATTTAATATTTTCGACAGTGTAACTTACAAGTACTAATTACCATTATAACATCATTAACATCTAATGAATTCATAATTCTGAAAAACATTTTTTAAAGCAAGTGAGGGCCCATGCATTAATTAGGTCACGCTAAATTGAGCAAAAAATTACCCCTCCCCCCCCTATCGTGACGTTTTTCCTATACCTAATGCATTGCTTGTCACAAAATCTTAGACCCCCCCCCCTCCCCCCTTAGAGCGTGACATAATATATGCATCATCCCTGAATGGAAGTAGCCCTGACACTCAAAAGTGACCAACTCAACTTCCAGTCTTGTAAACTGGACCGAGAATCGCCTGTAGTATGGTCTTGCTTTATAGCTACACCCTTTACCGACTGAGCTAAGCGAGGCTTTTTGAGCACTTTCACAATTGTTAACACTCCGAATACGATGCCTCCGAAAAACGTGTAACGACAAGTTTGCAATGATACAACTTAGCCATTTCTTAATGAATTTCAAAAACTGTGGTACCTTTAGAATTCCTAGTGTTTCTAAATGATTTTGATTGCAAAAAACTTGAAAATAGAGTTGTCTACTTTTTTAAAAAGCGAAAAGAGTTGTTACACGTTTTTTTGAAAGGTGTGTTTGTAGGGTTTTGCAAGTGGCGCAAGATCTGTAGTTTAGATTAATGGGCACAAATATTCACAATTAGCCAGAATACAGTCATGGTTCCTATATATGGATCCTGGAGACAACGGAACGGTCCTCAAAAAATTCGGAACATCCGTAAAAATGGTTAATCCACGATCCTGATCCTAGAGCTCCGCGTTTTTTTTTATAAACATTAGGAACTGTGATGATAGAAAGAATTTGGGCTTGTGACATAAACATGAACCTGGATGTCCATAAGACCGTCCTCCAGAAGATCCGGAACATCCGTAAAATTAGACAATCCATGAAATTGATCCTAGAGCTCCGTGTTTTTTTTTAGCATTAGGATCTGTGATATAAGAATGAATTTGGGTCATGGACCCAGATGGCCATGGGACCGTCCTCCGGAAGATCCGGAACATCCGTAAAAGTAGTAAATCCACGATCCTGATCCTAGAGCTCCGCGTTTTTTTTTATAAACATTAGGAACTGTGATGATGCCTGGATGTCCATAAGACCGTCCTCCGGAAGATCCGGAACATCCGTAAAAGTGGACAATCCATGAAACTGATCCTAGAGCTCCGTGTTTTTTTTAACATTAGGATCTGTGATATAAGAATGAATTTGGGTCATGGACCCAGATGGCCATGGGACCGTCCTCCGGAAGATCCGGAACATCCGTAAAAGTAGTAAATCCACGATCCTGATCCTAGAGCTCCGCGTTTTTTTTATTAACATTAGGAACTGTGATGATAGAAAGAATTTGGGCTTGTAACATAAACATGAACCTGGATGTCCATAAGACCGTCCTCCGGAAGATCCGGTACACCCGTAAAAGTGGACAATTCATGAAACTGATCCTAGAGCTCCGTGGTTTTCTTGAAAACATTAGGAACTGTGAAGATAGAAAGAATTTGGGCTTGTGACATAAACATGAACCTGGATGTCCATAAGACCGTCCTCCGGAAGATCCGGAACATCCGTAAAAATGGACAATCCATTAAACTGATCCTAGAGCTCGGTGTTTTTTTTTAACATTAGGATCTGTGATATATGAATGAATTTGGGTCATGGACCCAGATGGCCATGGGACCGTCCTCCGGAAGATCCGGAACATCCGTAAAAGTGGTAAATCCACGATCCTGATCCTAGAGCTCCGTGGTTTTCTTGAAAAACATTAGGAACTGTGAAGATAGAAAGAATTTGGGCTTGTGACATAAACATGAACCTGGATGTCCATAAGACCGTCCTCCGGAAGATCCGGAACATCCGTAATAGTGATCAATCCATGAAACTGATCCTTGAGCTACGCGTTTTTTTAACATTAGGATCTATGATATAAGAATGAATTTGGGTCATGGACCAAGATGGCCATCGGACCTTCAGCGGAAGATCCGGAACATCCGTAAAAGTGGTAAATCCACTCTCCTGATCCTAGAGCTCCGTGGTTTTCTTGATAACATTAGGAACTGTGATGATAGAAAGAATTTAGGCTTGTGACATAAACATGAACCTGGATGTCCATGGGACCGTCCTCCGAAAGATCCGGAACATTCGTGAAAGTGGAAAATTAACGAAACTGATCCTAGAGCTCCGTGGTTTTCTTGAAAACGTCAGGAACTGTGATATTAGAATGATTTTGGGATCGTGACATAAACATGGACCTTGATGGCCATGAGACCGTCCTCTGGAAGATCCGGAACATCCGTGAAAGTGGAAAATTCACGAAACTGATCCTAGAGCTCCGTGGTTTTCTTGAAAACGTTAGGAACTGTGATATTAGAATGATTTTGGGATCGTGACATAAACATGGACCTTGATGGCCATGAGACCGTCTTTTGGAAGATCCGGAACATCCATGAAAGTGGAAAATTCACGAAACTGATCCTAGAGCTCCATGGTTTTCTTGAAAACGTTAGGAACTGCGATATTAGAATGAATTTGGGATCGTGACATAAACATGGACCCAGATGGCCATCGGACCGTCCTCCGCAAGATCCGAAAATTCCGTAAAAGTGGTCATTGTATGAAAATGACCCTAGAGCTCAACGGTTTTTTTCGAAATCACTTGGAACTGTCATATATAAATTTATTTGCGGTCGTGCCATAAACATGTACCTAGAAGGCCATGGGACCATCCTCCGTAAGATCTAGAACATCTTTAAAAATTGTCAATCCTTGAAACTGATCCTAGAGTTCAACGGTTTTTTCGAAAGCATGTGGAACTGCGATATAAGAAAGAATTCGGGGTCATGACATAAACACGTACCGGAGATGAACCAGCCCAGGGCTGAAAGTCTCCTTAATAAAGATAAAAAAAAACACGGACCTGGATGGCCATAGGACCGTCCTCCGGAAAATATGGAACATCCATAAAAGTGATCCAGAGGTTTCTTATATCACAGTGTTTAAAAAAGAACTGCAGAGCTCTAGGATCAGTTTCACAGTATGATAAATTTACGGATGTTCCGGATCTTTTGAAGGACAGTCTCATGACCATCCTGATCCATGTTTATGTCACGACCCCAAATTCTATCTTAAATCACAGTTCCAAGAGTTTTCGAAAAAAAAAACCACGTTTTTGTCACAGTTTCCACTTTTACGGATGATCAGGATCAAGAAAACCACGGAGCTCTAGTATCAGTTTCGTGAATTTTACACTTTCACGGATGTTCCGGATCTTTCGGAGGACGGTCTCATACCCATCAAGGTCCATATTTATGTCACGACCCCAAATTACTTCTATCATCTCAGTTCTTAGTGTTTTTTTCAAAACCTGCGGTGCTCTAGGATCATTATCATTGATTGACCACTTTCACGGATGTTCCAGATCTTCCGGAGGATGGTTCTATGGACATCCAGGTTCATGTTTGTGTCACAACCCCAAATTTTTTCTATCATCACAGTTCCTAATGTGTAGAAAAAAAAGGGGATCTCTAGGATCAGGAGAGTGGATTTACCACTTTTACGGATGTTCCGGATCTTCCGCTGGACGATCCGATGGCCATCAAGGTCCATGACCCAAATTCATTCTTATATCACAGATCCTAATGCTAAAAAAAAAACGCGTAGCTCTAGGATCAGTTTCATGGATTGATCACTTTTACGGATGTTCCGGATCTTTCGGAGGACGGTCCTATGGACATCCAGGTTCATGTTTATGTCACAAGCCCAAATTCTTTCTATCATCACAGTTCCTAATGTTTATAAAAAACGTGGAGCTCTAGGATCAGGATCGTGGATTTACTACTTTTACGGATGTTCCGGATCTTCCGGAGGACGGTCCCATGGCCATCTGGGTCCATGACCCAAATTCATTCTTATATCACAGATCCTAATGTTAAAAAAAAACACGGAGCTCTAGGATCAGTTTCATGGATTGTCCACTTTTACGGATGTTCCGGATCTTCCGGAGGACGGTCCCATGGCCATCCAGGTACATGTTTATGTCACGACCCCAAATATTTTTTTGTATCACAGTTCCTAATGTTTTCAAAAAAACCGCAGAGGTCTAGGATCAGGATCATGGATTGACCATTTTTACGGATGTTCCGAATTTTTTGAGGACCGTTCCGTTGTCTCCAGGATCCATATATAGGAACCATGACTGTATTCTGGCTAATTGTGAACATTTGTGCCCATTAATCTAAACTACAGATCTTGCGCCACTTGCAAAACCCTACAAACACACCTTTCAAAAAAACGTGTAACAACTCTTTTCGCTTTTTAAAAAAGTAGACGACTCTATTTTCAAGTTTTTTGCAATCAAAATCATTTAGAAACACTAGGAATTCTAAAGGTACCACAGTTTTTGAAATTCATTAAGAAATGGCTTAGTTGTGCTATTGCAAACTTGCCGTTACACGTTTTTCGGAGGCTTCGTAGTCGGCGTAAAGTTTTTTACCCACCGTATTCGGAGTGTTAATTAAGAATCCTTTAAAGCCTGAGTACCATTTTATCATTCGTATCTTTTTTGGAAAGAACAATAATACGGGAAAATTTTTTCCAATCAAAGATTTTCCTAAAACGGACCGGTAAACGAACTACGTCGTCTAAAGCATGGTTTTTTTTTTTTTTTTTTCCTTTATTATAGAGATTTTTAGCCTGAGGCTAGTTCATCTCTTGTCTAAAGCATGGTCTAATTTATTAAATTTGGGCCTTTTACCGTTAGATCTAATAAAACCCAAGAAAATATTTATGAAGAAATAAGATACAATCTTTCCGGGCTTATCATATCGAATTTATACGTTTTAGATCATCTACATCATTTAGAATCTAAATGTTTGAATGAATTACATACCTTCTTGTGGTGCGCCAGCTGGTGCCAACTGCGGGGGAGGCTGGCCGGGTGCCCCTGGTTGCACCATAATCGGTGCCGGATAGGCTCCGTACTGATGAGCAGGAGCATACTGCTGTTGTTGGGTCATCATCATACCTGGAGCTGGAGGGTATGGCGTGGGCTGAAAAAAGTAGTACTTGTGTGGTCAATAGGGAGGAACGGTGTGTATTTGAGATACCACAGTGCATGTTGAGGAGTCGTGGTTTGTATGTGTGATGTCGACCAGGAAAAGAAAGAGAACAACATTTACATTAAAGCGTACCCGCTACCATGTTCATACATTACGAATCAGTTGGTTTTAATGATCACATTACCATGCAAGCAAACGGTGTTATGTATCAGTAGGAATATGCTCATAGCTGACATTCAAAAAATTTAATTACTGTCAGCCAACATTGTATCAGGGTTAATGAAAAGCACTTAGGAGATTGGTACCGCTAATAGGGGTATCAATCATTAACCACGCCTGTCATGTAAACATAACAAATAGAAGACAGACAACAAATGTAATATCGATTAGAAGCGGTTCAATAACTCTAGGTTAAGTAATGCCAATTTCAAGGCAATAATATGCATGGTCGATAGCTGGAGGTTAAATTGTTATGCTATTCAACATCATTTAAATGAAATCGGATTTTATGCTGCAAAATAAACGATCAAAATTCCTAATGAAATGCTTTAGAAATTTCGCTTTACGCTCATCACCGAAAATTGTATAAAGTACCTGGGGCAAGATGGGTCAGTTAGTACATTTATTAATTTATTTGTTTGTCAATATCAACAGGTTCAATGCAACCGCAATAATGGATTGCCTTTTCAAACCAGCATTCGGGCCACATTAAGCCTGTTGGTGTTGACAAACAAAGATAAATTTAAATCAAGTATCATTGCCCCACCTTACCCTATGTTACATCGCGATGTTTTTCTCTGCAAAAATGTACAAAGAGCCATCACTATTTTTGGATGTCCATAAAATATTCTGAAATCTTTGTTGCTGGTTTGTCAAGTGCTCGAAATATATCGGTACAATTTTGAGCGTAATCGGTTGAAGCTGTACTGCAACAGACCCATATGGTTTTTTGTCAGAAATAAGCTACACACTTAGAAAATTCTAGATAGAGGTGGGATTAGGGCGTAACAGCCTTTGTAAACAATGACTTTTAAAAATGATTTCTAGGAACTCAAGGCATGCCCACGTAAACCATCATAACCGTCGGGTAGGAGAAGTCGTCCCCTACCCGATGGTGTTGTTGAGTTGCGTTGGCGAGCCTTAAATTTCTAGAAATCATCGAAAGAAGTCATTGTTTACAAAAGCTGTTGCGCCTTAATTCCAGCTCTATCTAGAATTCATGTAAATTTAGGTGCTATGAGAGTGACATATACGAGTGTCAATTTTGAAATAAATTTAAGCCATAACAGACGCAAAATATAGCTCAATCAAACGAGCAACGAATTCTTCAGTCACGGAGCACCGAGATGTTTGTTTACGTCTCATCTTTTATGTCAAAGATGGATTCCGTCACGTGTAAAATTAGATATTTCTAAGTGTAAATCCATTAGAATCCATTGTAAACTACTGGAATTTTACACTGTGCACTAAAAGTTACATGTTTTGTTCAAGAAATATCGTAAAAAATACCAAAACTCTACGGAGGAATAAATTTTCAGCAGCGTTTTTCTCGTCTTGCTGTTTTTTTTTCCAAATGGGACTGATATGCTTTTATTGGTAAGAAGTGTAACAAGTTTGAGCATTTTTAGCAAAACGCTTCGTTTTGGAGCAAATTTAAATTTACTGGAGTAAAATAAACCAGATATGCTGAAATTTTACTCAATGATAGTTAAGACATAGTTCTTTCATTTGCTTTAAGTTTCACTAAAATCCGTTCAGTGCAAAATAGCTTTTACAGTTTATTTTTTTTTCGCCGTCTAAAAAAAAAATGGCGAGGTTATATACCTATGATCGAACTGGGTTTTCACTCTACGGACAAAAGACTGCGTAAAGAAGATACTTACAAAAGTGATCAAACTTCTTACAGGGTGAAGCTGTATCGATACAATGTTGTACCGATATATTTCGAATGTTTGATCAACCAGTCACCAATATTTCAGAATATTCCATGGACATCGGAAACCGTTATGGCTCTTTGAAAAAATTTTGCAGCGAAAAAACAATGGTGAAAATCAATAGAAGGACAAATAAGGTCTGTATCCACATTAATCCGGACACCTTCAAATCACTGTAACTTTTGAAATATTGCACGTAAAGGGTGTCCACGATGAAATTGCCACACTATGAAATTGCTCTAACTTTTTAACCGTTGGGTAGAATTTAATGAAAATTTGGGTGGATTTAGTTCATAGTGCATTATTTACATCCTGCAAGTCCTGTGATCAAAACTCGCGGAAATGGAGTCGAAAGAACAGCTCGTGCGTGATAAAATCTTGCGCATTCATCACGAGAACTAGGATCTCTCGCATCGTTCCATCGCTAAAACGTTGGAAATCGCGAATTCCACGGTGTCGCGAGTGATTAAGCGGTTCGAGGAACGGTTGACCACCGATCGGAAGCCCAGAAGTGAAGGAAAAAGTATTCCGTACAACACCAAAAATCACAACCGCGTAGTTGGGGCCTTCAACCGAAATCCGAACGCCTCCGTTAGGGATGTGGCTAAGAAGCTGCACCTAAGCCGAAGTTTTGTCCAGAAGGCCAAAACTAAGGCTGGGCTTCGAACGTTCAAGGTACAAAAGGCCCCTAATCGCGACGAGAAGCAGAACAAGTCCGCCAAAACCCGTGCCAGGAAGTTGTACCTCAACATGCTGACGAAAGTTGAATGCTGCATCATGGACGACGAAACATATGTGAAGGCCGACTTCAAACAGATCCCCGGCAACCTGTTTTTCACGGCCAAGGATAAGTTCAGCGGTTTGGCAAGCCATCTGCACGTGCGGGAAGCGGAGTGCACCTTTCGTGACTCAGGACACGATGAACGGACAGGTGTACATAAAAGAGTGCCTCCAGAAGCGGCTGCTTCCTCTCCTGAAGGCCCACAACGTCCCAACAATCTTCTGGCCGGATTTGGCCTCATGCCACTACTCCAAGGACGTGCTGAAGTGGTATGCGGACAATAAGGTCAATTTCGTGCCGAAAATGTTCAACCCTCCCAACACTCCGGAGCTCCGCCCCATCGAGAAGTACTGGGCGATTATGAAGCAGCACCTTCTTAAACGACCTAAGGTAGTGAAGACAGTCGAGGAACTGAAGAAAGTATGGGTTTACATGCAAAAAACGGTTGATTCACAGGTTGTGCAGAATCTTATGGCCGGGGTTAAGGCCAAGGTGCGGGCATTTGCGTATGGACTGTAAATAAAATACGAGTAAAATGGTAAAATGAAGTTTAATAGTTATTTCTCAATCCCTGAAAATTTGATGGCAATCGGATGAAAACTCGAATTTTGCGAATCAATTTTGTGTGTGGCAATTTCATCGTGGACACCCTTTAGAAGTAAAAATTTCGCTTAGGTATAGCTGGGATTCATTGATAAAAAAAACTATAATTGGATGCCAGATATACAGACATTTGATTATGCATACAAACTTTTTTCTAAGTAGAGACATTATACATTGGTAAAACATATTTTTATTCATACAGACATTGATAACTATCCTATAGCATCCTAAAATAGTTTCAATAAATAATTGACTTGCTTAAATCATATATTTTTTGTACAGCAGCTATTTGCCAAAATGCTGGGTTATACTGGACTACACTTTCGCTAACTGAAATGTATTTTAACTAAAATGTATTTTAGTGAAAGTGTACTAACTGAAAGAAGTTTAAGTTATCCAACACTTATCTGTTAAATTGGTGGATTTAAAATCATCAAGATGAATCATATCAACACGATGATGAACATTGAACATTGATGAATTTTAAATGCATTCACTCAACCGGGGGATGTAAGATTTGCTTACAATAATGAGGGATTCATCGTCCCGGGATATTAGTGGGGACCGCATGAACGGAGGATGAGATATACCAAGCTGCGGAGATCGATAAGATAAATGTGGAGTGTATTAGAGAGTTAAATTAATTATGTCCTAAAAAATAGATGAAAGGTTGCCGACTGGACTCCAACTTCAAATAGACCGTTGCGATTATCAGACTTGTGCTTTCTCCACTGCTATCTCCATGCTTCGGAATACGGATAGGCTGAAAGCGAATAAGAAGCACTCATAGTACGATAACTCGATTTCGTAAGCTTTTCCATCTGAACGAGAATTGGAGAGAATCGTGGCAAGTGTGTGCGTCGTTCTACGATGTTCTAAATAAGATGCTTGCTTGTATAGTCAAAAACCGTAGATAGGACACGAAATGGAAAAGATAAAAAATCATTGCATCGTCTGTAACGTCAACTAAAATCATTCGCTGCGGAGGATGATAAGAAATACCACTAACATACAATATAATGCATTTTTGGTTTGCATATTCTTGTTGATGCGTATTAAATGCATGCTAGTTACAAATGTTGACACATGAAATATATTCCAGTTAGCGAACGTCTGGTGTACTACTCGGGAGAAACGTGTTCAGCAATTCCACGGATTTCACTCTAATTTGAATTTCAGATTTTAGGTCTGCTGTGACTTTCACACGGATTAAATCTACTTAGTCTGAATTCTGACTCAATTCCAATCATTTCAAGCACAAATTTTCAAATAGGATGAATTTCGATGACTTCTTGGGTCGATTAAATAAGTGTTTTTAACAGAATCATTGTAAGAAAGATGTGGTTTTATAAAATAGCAGTTTTTGATGGAATTTTCTGAAGATCCTCTATGTTTCCAGAACGTTTCAGAAGTTCCCAATACGAATTTGTGTACAAGCCTTCAACCGCTATAAAAATTGGTAGATCCTTTCTTAAGCACTTTTAAGATCTTAGAAGTTCACTGATCCTATCTGTCAATTTTGCCTATTCGTCAAACTTCTCAGGAGTTCTTCAAGCTTAGTTGCTCCTTCTTCGCATTATCTTCCTGATTATCTTAGAATTTATATTGAAAATTCAGCAAACTCCAGACAAGTTGTGAACGCTTCACAGAAGTTTGGTGCACCCCAGGAAAGTCTAGCACAGATCTGTGGTGTTCAAAGAAAGGTTGTGAAATTTGTAGAAGTATAAGGGACGTCATTGCAGTTTAGACAATCTCTGAAAGACTCAGGAAACACCTAAAAGATGTTTTTCATATGAATTTCAGAAGAGTACAGTAAACTCTAGGGAAGTCTGGGAAATTTGAGTGAAACCTTCTGAATTTGAAATACGATTAATGCACTTCAAAAAAATTCAGCGGATTTTACCTTAGGGAAGTTTATGAGAACTTCATAAAAGTTTAGGAACCCCCGAACGACTATTCGAAGAAAGCCAAAAGATCCTCAGGGAACCTTAGAGTAATTTTAGAATGTGTAGAAAACTATAAAAAATAGAAATCCTGAAAATTTTAAGAAAATTGGTATTAAGATCTAAGAAAGTTACAAAACATTTAAGGAAATTCAGTTTAAATATGCCTAGAGAACCAAAAAAAATCTAGATTCTTCAAAAATTCTTTGTAAACATAAATAAAAATACTTCAAACAACGTAATTTAAATAATCTCCAGGAAGTGTAGGACGATCCGTGAAAGTTCAGAAAGTTCTGGAAAAGTTTAAGATACGCTTATGGAGGTTAATAGAATTTCCAAAATTTATTTTAAACCGTTGCATTGAAGTTGAAGTGGATTTGAAGCATTCCAAATTTCTAGTAACAACCCTGAAAATGAAAGCAATTGGCCCACCCAGGTTTAAGTTTTCGGTTTCTCTCTCATTGAATGTAAATGTAATGTAATTATTTCGAAGACCATGTTGATATGTGAAATGTGCATTTGTAACCTAGGTCTAGACAAATACAGACATTTCATTGGCTTCCGTACAGACATTTTGTAAAAGTATCTGGCATTTCTGGTTTACATTCCATGTTTAGTGTTCAAGATGGCGCCGAACGATAAACACGTGCGCGAGCGGATTTTGTACGGACGTAATGCAATGCGGGAACTTGCAAAAAAAAAAAATTGGATTTACCTAAATCCACTGTTCACGGGGTCAAATCATTTTCGGAACGTTTGGCGGTCGAGAGGAAACCGAGAAGTGATAAATACATTGGACGTGCTGATCCTGTCATGGACCGAAAGGTGGAGAGAATCTCTCTGTTCGAACGGTGGCTCGTAAAATAAGAATGTCACCTGGTTTTGTCCAAAAGTCAAAACAGTGCGTTTGGGGCTGAAGTTGGGCATTTGTTCTGCGAATATTTGACGAAGTTTTCATGCATTGCTATGGACGATGAAATTTATGTACTGAAGTATTTGAAGCAGCTTCCCGGGCAGGACGAAGAAGGAAGGCATCGAAATTTCCCAAAAAAAAAAAATACCTTATTTGGCAAGCAATTTGCACGTGTGGCCGAAAGAGTAAATTTTTCGTCACTACATGCACTATCAACAAGGAGATTTACCAGAAAGAGTGCCTGCAGAAGTGATTGCTACCCTTCGTCAAAAGCCACAAAGAAAACCCTTTGTTCTGGCCCGTTTTGGCATCATGTCATTATTCTTAAAATTGTGATCTGGTACGAAGCAACAAAAACCGCAAATCCACCAAATTGTTCAGAGCTACGTCCAATCGAGAAATATTGGGCTCTGATGAAACGGAAGCTTTCTGGAAAGAAACAAGGAATCAAGGGATATCAAACACTTCCAACAAATTTGGACAAAGACGGCAATCACCGAATAACTATGTTTTGATCTCGTGAATTTTTAAATAATTTATGAATCTGTGATATAATGCTAAATTTATGTTTTACTTAAGATTTGATGTGTCCGGATTATTGTGGATCTAAAACCTAGCCCTAAACTTCTTTTAGAGTCAATATTTTCCTGCAAATCCATTGAAAATAACAAGACACTTTACACGAGCAAAGTCGGTTAACAAAATGAAAGTAAATTGATATTAAAGTTTGCTGTTCCTATCATAAGGAAAAGTTATATTTATTTCAATTATCGCGAAATAAGTCTGATATTATATTAAGCTTTCATTATGCAGTCAGAAGTTTTTTAAATGAAAGCAATTTAACTTCAAGTTGTGCTGTTAACGTCTTGTTGAAACTTAAATTCTGATTTCAATTTGATCCCCAGCTTCATTCGATGCCTGTACCATTTTTGCATTGGTATAATTGTGTGGCAAGAACAATCATACTCTATGCCAGACAGGCATGGAAAATCATTTACATTCATTTCATGCATTCATTTGCCTCTAACTTTTTTCATCAACAGAATTCCACAAAGTATGTATGAAACTTTTGTAGGTTTTATTATAAGCTACAACTTTTGCCTGTAATTCAAATCTGTATCTCTTATGTATCATGAATTAGAGCGGGCAGAACTTATTACTGTTTTTCAGTGAATGTAAAATAAATTCACTTAAAAACAGTAGTGGCTTCTATTCGCTCTGGTTCGTCATGCATAAGAGATACGGATTTGAGTTGTTGCCAAAAGTTGTAGCTAATAACAAAACCTACAAAAGTTCAATACGTTATTTTACGGAATTCTGTTGATGAGAAAAGTTAGGGGCAAATGAATGTAAATGAATGCACGAAATGAATGCAAATGATTTTCCATGCCTGATGCCAGAGCAGGGTTACTTCCACTCACTTTCTATAAACAATTGTTTTTCAGAATTATAAAATCATTAGACGTTATAATGAAAATTAACACTTGTAAGCTACAAGAAGAGGGTGTTAAAGTATGTGTTTGACACATAAAACCTGTCAATATTGCTTTCAGTGCGTCGCAATCAGCGATTTTACGATTCGTGAGCGCTCACTATGAGTGAACGCTCACGAATCATACGATCGCTGATTGTGACGCTCTGCAAGCGAAATTGACAGATTGTATGAGTCAAACACATACTTTAACACCCTCTTCTAGTTACTACAAGTACAACAAATTGTTACATCAATTTCATAATTCATAATTCAGAAAAACAATTTTTTTATAGCAAGTGAGTGGAAGCAACCCTGGCCCAGAGAAATCGAGAAATTTTCCTACCCTAAAAAATCCTAGACCGAACCGGGAATTGAACCCAGCCACCTCCAGTATGGACTTGCTTTGTAGCTGCACCTTTACCGACTGAGCTAAGTTACAGTTACGCGTAAGTGGGAAAAATGTTTACTCATTTAATGGGTGGTCCCATTTTCCCTCGAAAATGCATACTTTATAGCCATCATTAAGTATTTTTTTTGCGGTTACCATGTAGTAGCACTATTTTTTTTACATACTTCCACTGGCGGGAGTAGGAATCGTTCCGCAATCTAACTACTCTTAATCCTGTTTTTACGTGATTTTTTTTTTTTTGATTTTGACCTCATTCAGGATCAGTACAGAAAATTCAATGCTACTATATTAATCTTTGATTTTATTCTGATTTTATGAAACAAGTCACGCTAAATTTGTTTGCCATCTAAGATCATACGATCAAAAATATAGACGAGAAAAAAAATGCATGAAAACTAAATTGAGTGTATTGTGCCATAGAATACATATGTATTTGCGGTGGTTCATGATAGACTTAACGTATCATTCTAATGAAAATTTTAAAAAAATGTGAGAACTCTGTACAAACTGATGTATTAAATTCCATTTACAATAATTCAAAGGTACAAGCACAATAATTGCTCACCAAGCCTTTTTTATCATCCTGTCCTACCTTTTGTGGGAGCAAAAATTCTACAAATAAACTACCACTGGCGAAGCCAATCCGATTGCACTCAACAACTTATTCTAACTGAATCATGTTGCTTTGAGTCATGCTCCAATTTGTCACTATAATATTCAAAGTGAACATTGTTTACCCTACAATCCACCAGTTGCCGAAAGGCGTCAGGGAAAACGCCAAACACTGTTTTATCATCATAGATATTCAACAACCGTAAAGTTCTCAAACCCCACCAAGTGCCTAATTTACTATTTGTCCCAGATGCAGTTTAAGCTAGTTATCGTACGGACCTAGTGTTCTTCACGGTACCAACGGCATTCTGCGACTGAGTTTGGCGGTGCGGGTGCCGGTTAGTGAATACTATCCAGCAACACTACCACCAGCAATGCGGTCAATATATAAACTTTATTTGTTATCTTATCTCGGCGGAAGCGCATGTGCTGTTGGGAATAGTGTGGGAGTCCACTATTTTCTGCCGCCACGTCATAATAGTACAGTATAGTGCGATATCTGTAGGTGCAAGGTTATGGTACGAATAAAGCGATCAAATTCGAATCCAACTGCCACTGCTACTGTCTCATCGCTGTTATTGCTTTTGGTATGAATGACTCATTTCATTGGCAGTTGAACATCATGACAACTAAGGGGGTACGGTGTCCGGTGTCCGGTCATCTAGCTAAATTCCTAAATGGTAGCCCTGTGAACTTTTTTTTACTTTCCACAATTCTAGTTTTTTGACATTATAAATATGAGATTTTTTTCAAATTGTATATTGTAATAAAATTGAAATGTTATACTGTTCATGGATTGATTATTCGTTTATAGATAAGCTTTTAAACATCCAAAGTTTATTGGATCGTGATGAGTCAAATGTTTGAAACGAACATTTTTATTCATTAAAAATTACACAATGTGAAGCCTGTTTTTTCTCAGAATCTAAAGAGAATTTACGTGTAATTTTTTTTTACATCATCATGGTAAATAGTTTGGCATAAGAAACCACAGTATTATACGAAAAATTTCATTAGAATATCGTTGTGTCTGGCTTCTTTGGAATAGGCAAGCTACTTTGGACACTTTAAAATTTGTTGAGTCAATAGAAGTAGATTATAGAATCAATTGAATGTTCATCCGCAACATGTTATTGCAATTCACTCGATAGTATAAAATACTCGGCTAATATCATTGTTCACCATCGAGTTTTATAAAAAAGTGTACCTTCCAAACAAATTGGCACAAAATCGTTGAAGTAATTTTCAAAAACATTTAAAAGCACCTCTCCAGAGTCCATCAACATACTACCGGATATTGCAGAATGTTCCAAGCGAATTGATTTAAATCAAACATTTTTGGGCCAAAAAAACACTTTATCTTAATTTATGAGAATTTACCCTCCATATCGTCGGATATGTGTCTTCAATGGTATAACACTGAAGTCATTGCTAGTTTTATCGAGATTATAAAGCAATCTACAAGTCTAAATCACATGGTCTACAGAACCCTCATAAAACCAATATTGTTACTTAGGCGTGCTCACTTCACCAACAGCAGCTCCTTCATTGTATATGATCTGTCCATGAAACAAGTAACTTATGGGATTCTAGGATCAACTTCGACCTATTATTATTCTTCGTATTTTTAATGAAAAGTACCAACACGTCAATTGCAAGAAAAGGGTGGGTCTCGTCTCAATGGATTGACTGACTTCGGCGTCTTCAATTAAAACCCTAGCAGCTTTCCACAAACTTCAAGAACCTTGTTCCGTCTATGTTTCTGAGCTGTCGCATTGAGGATGTTTTCCAACATACCCACAAACGACTCTTCTTCTTATTCTTCTTCTTCTTCTTCGGCTTATTCTTCTTCTGCTTATTCTTATTATTTATTCTTGTTCTTGTCGGATAGTCTCAGTTCAATTCAGGCTCTTCGGTCATTGAAACCTGGTAGGGACTCATCTTATATCCTTTTAAAATAAAAAAGCAGACTAGGATACTTTTTCACATTTTATTCCACTTATCATGACAAATAAGCGCTGGCTGCCTTAATGCAAGGATTAAGGGTGCAAGAGTTAAACACATGTTGAACTCACTTCGATCGATAGGTTCAATCCATTTATGTTCAGATACTTACCTTCACTGTTTTTGACACACGTTCTTCACTTAACCGACTCGAAAATGTTCAAACCCACCGAAAACAAAGCGACAAATGTTTTGGGAGAATTCTTTACAGATTACGCTCGTGGAAATTAATAAAAGAACACTTTAAAATGCATGGCTTCTTCCAATTTTAAGAATCGTAGGTAATCAAATGGCATACTTAAAAAATACAATGGTTGATTTTCGCAACAGATGTCGTTAGTAAAAACAAAACATTACTTCAATTTATGTTTAAATGTTGATTTTCACAAAATAACAACAATTTTCGAAAAAAATATTTGTGACACTTAATACACTTAATAATTTTTACCGAGCTGGCGTCCAACAATTTTTTTCTCGATATTTTTGCAATATGCATTATGTTTTGAATTATTTTTTTCCATGTCATGCTGTCAGTAGTTGTTAGATAAAAACTTACAGTTTATGGTAATCAATTTTAGGTGACATTCCATATTTTTTAAAAATTCGTCAGAAGGCGACTTGAGTGTGGAAAAACGATAAAACCTGTTTCCGCACATCAAAGGTACGTGAACAAATCGCTGATCATCTCGTTTGCCAGTGGTGGCGGGGAGAGATACTCCCTTCCCAACAGGGGAGTTTGGTAAAGGAGATGATCAACCCGATTCGTGCCTTCCTCAAAATTGACCTTTGCTCGTTTTCTGCTCTCTATATACAATTTACACACTGCCGTACTCTAACGGAAATATCAACTCTATACTTTGATCTCCTCATCTATCGTATTTACCACTTTAAGTCTGATATTTGACGTTAAGCATTTAAACATATTTGACCATAGCATGCTAAAATTACTTATGGTATCATAATCCAAACATTTAAGAATATTTTAGCATATGAAAGTACTCAATCTAAATAGGTTTATTTTACACGGTATATATCCCTTGAAAAAGACCTGAGTGACTTGGTAGTAATGTATTTGAGAATGCATGGAGTTTTTTTAATTTTTGCTCGGCAAGTCGAAAACCACGGCACTTAACCCTATCATTTATGAACTTTCACTTATTTATGTACGGAAAATCATTCTCAACTCTCATGTATTGAGTCTCCCTGAAGCTGGGTTTAGACAGGGCAAGTCAATTGATCAAGTCAGTTGAATTCAACTGACTTGAACGCGAATTGAACGTGTAAACCATGCCATTCAACTGACTTGATCAACTCACTTGAATTGAAAAAAGTTGAACCAAGCTCAAATTTTCATGCCAATTGAATTCAACTGAGTTGATCATTTGACTTGCCTAGTCTAAACCCAGCATGAGAGAATAAACCCGCGTGCGAAACTGGCAAACAAATCTAACGCTTGATATTCTCATGTATTTGCACGCACTCACACAAGCAGGGCATCACAAGATCAGCTTCAATCAACAAAATCGATGCGATGAAGAGATTGCTAGCTTTCTTTTTATGTTGAAGTTGAGTAGCTTTGTAGCATTCTAGCACCTCAGTCGCCGTCTACAAACAAGTTTCCAATCGTTTGTCTCTCTTTCTCCCGTCGCTTCATTCGTCTTTCTTTCAAGCTTCGGTGAAGCGGACGAGTGAAAGCGCAGCGCTCGACTTTGATAGTTTCGTCTTTCATGAAACATATCAACCGAGGTTTCATGACGTAGGGTATATGTCCCTAACCTCGGTCTAATATGAAGCCTTCAATTACAGCTTATGCCGCATCTTATTTAACAATTGAGCTGCAGTGGATATTGCACTGTCAACATGCAAGTTTAGATATTCTTATTATTTGGATATTAATTAAGCACGACTGGAAATTGTAAAACTCATTTAACATTAAATCTTTCAGGTACGTGGATATAATGTCAGTTTACTGTTCTCAAATTGCATCTACAAATGGATGCTATTTCGTCCTATCGAAGATGTACCTTGATATACAAAGGTTCGGCATGTGAAATCGGGCTTCTTTTCACTCCTTATGCTTCATACGTAACCACATTTTTGACGTCATTTTCACTTCTCACGTAAGAACTGATGAGGAAGAAAGAGACTTTCAGGTTGATCCAGATAACATAAACCACGATGCTTTTAGAATCAAACTAACAATCAATCACGACCACACATATAACGAACTGTCAAGCAAAGTGATAGCAAGCCGAACAATGCATTAGCTCTTAAGCAACTTTGATAGATTCTCCTCAAAGATTTACTCTTTACATTCCCACGGTATATTGTTGACAATGCTTGACAACCGCTGAGGGGGTTGCCATTTGTTAGAAAAAAAAAAACTAAAACTAGTTGCTCTGGAAATGGTTAATAGAATAACAGCAGGTCAAGGAATCCAAACACAGAAAGCAATCAATAACAAAGACACAATGCTTGTGACAAATACCACGATGGATGATGGTCGGGACGATTGAAGGAAAACGATATATTGTTTGCAAGACTTAGTTGCTACACAAACACGGTTGAAGACATAGCTTGATCGGAACGGTGAATGACATAACAAAAAAAAACTTTATTTAAGTGTATCGTCTCGCCGTTTTTACGAAATAAGAATCTTTTTCGAGGAGAAAAAAACATTTGGTACAAGTGATAGCATTTTTTGTTACGGATACCAAATACTATTTCATGTTTTTTTTTATCGTAATTTATGGAAAAATGGGCAAAATTCCATGCATATTTTTTTGAATAACTCAGCAGTTGTGAGATCAAAACTGGCAGCTTACGTTAATCCATTGAATGCGATACTTTGGCGTGATGTTATGCTTATTCTTTGTTCAGACTACAAAGTTATAATCTGTTACAAGGGTGTTATAATAATTATCAAAAAGAAAAACCTCATCAAGATACCACCTATATCGGTCAACTCAAAAAGTTTTGGAGTGACAAGTTAACAAATGGACAACAGCGACCTGAATCCGATCGATGTTGTTCATTTATCCACTTGTCAATCACAACTTGGTTTACTCAGTTTTGAATAGCTTTACTTTTTGGACGACATGGGTGGATCTTACTCAAATTTGGCTAGTTCTTAAATAGAGTGTAAAGCACACATTTACCGAATGGGATTCGCCGGTTGCCAGATTTGTTCGGAAACTTTCTCAAAAAAACACTTTCGCGTTTCATGCTTGCTTCTCAGCTTCTTCTCCTCTAAAAATACAATACAACCGTAATGAAAATTAAAATCCAAAACCATAGCTACACTGCGGCAAAAGAACATACACTGAGGCAAAATAAGGCTTGGCTTATGAATTTACACACTTATGAATTCCATAAACACAACTTAAAAATGATCATCGTAGTACTTTAGCTGATTCTTATACGCCTTTAGCCTATCCGATTTCCCAGGTGTTGATAGACGTGTGCACAACTCACGGGCTCAATAATCTGTTTTATTAGCTGACTTACGATTTTTACTGTTTTGGCTTATGAATTATTTTTCAAAGGTCAAGCTTATGATTACCATAATATATCCTTGTGGCGAAATATCATAAGTGGTTCTTATGGAATTCTTATGCTTATTTGCCTCAGTGTATGGATGCCATAAGACCACTCGTCTGCCCACGTTTGGGTAAATGCAATGGCTAAAGGCATATAAGAGCTATGCCATCCCTCTCCAAAAGGGGAGTTTGGTAAAAAGATATGATAAAACCGATCTGTACCTTCCTAAAGTTGCCCTAGCTCGCTTTCTACTCTCTATATGCAATTTTCACACTGCCGTACTCTAAACGGAACTATCAATTCTATACTTTCATCTCCTCATCTATCGTATAAAAATTACCACTTAAGTCTGTTATTTGAAATTAGCATCTTCAACTATGTAATTCGTTGACTTCACGCAGAAGTAATACTAAAAATATAGTCAAATGATAATTGTTAAGCATAAACAAAACTTTAAAACGTAACCGGTCATTAGTCTACGGTGAGTAATTAGGGTTAGTGAAAACAACAGGTTATATAGCAACTTACAGCTTGATAGGCTCCCATCGGTGGATACGCTGCCTGCCCCGCACCAGGTGGATAGGGTGCCTGTTCGGCACCGGATGGATAGGGTGCCTGTCCGGGACCGGGTGGATAGGGTGCCTGTCCGGGACCGGGTGGATATCCCATGCCACCGTCATGTGGCCCTGCAGGTGGATATGATGGAGGGTATCCACCGCCAGATTTGTCTTCCATCGGTGGATATGGAGCGTACGGAGCATATCCTCCTCCAGGTGCGGATGGAGCACTCATATTTACCTTGCTCGATTTTGTCTAGCTTTGATCACTTAAAGTAAGTGGTCGATGAATTGCTACAATTCCAACTGGTTTGAACGGCCAAGCTGCACTGGCATACAGATGGGTTGCTGTAAATTACAAAGATAAGGCAACGGCTGATTAAAATTTGGGAATTTTCGTATCTCTACGATTGGGTTTATTGCGAAAGGTGGTATACAAGACACAAATCAGCAGTTACATTTCAAATAGACGTAACTGCTTTTGCAAACAATAACTTTGCTCGTCAATTTGACGTAACTGTAAGCTTAATAAAAAAACACCAACTGATAGGCTAAAATATAATTTGACGTCATTGTTAACAAATGCAGTTAAGTCTATTTAAAATATGACTGCTGAATAATTTTGCAATACAAACAATATAATTGATAAGTTGAGTTATTTAGTCACACATTTCATCATATGGCATTTGATAAAATAAAATAGCGAAAATGTTTCCTGATGATAACAAAACACTGAAACAATCACACTTTAGTAATAGTATTCCATATATAAAAAAAAATTATGGGTTGTGTCCTAGACATGACCGCAGTATGACGTAGAATCTATCTATCTATCTCTATCTATGATGCTTGATATATGCATTTAGGTTAACATCCGACATCTCTCCTTTTTTTTACATATTTTGCAGGAAAAATACATCCGAAGTCCCTCCTTTTTTACATATTCTGCACAAAACATACTTTCTAAGCCCCACAACTGACAGGATTTCCCGCCATTTTATTATGAATGGGGCGGGGCAGAACGTTTCTTTTGTGCAGAATATGGGGAAAAGGATGGACTTTGGATGTTAATATAATTTCATATATAGAGGTACCAGATATGTTTTACAGTCAGTTGTGTGTAATTCACCAACTGAATATCATCGAACATGTCTTTCAAGTAATTTTTTGTTCAAATTTGAAAGTTTTGGTGTGGGAAGAAATTTATGGAAAAACTTCTGTTTTTACTAATAATTGTGGTTTGTTTAAAATGTATTTCCCGGAAAAAAGTGATCGTCAAAGTCCATGCATTTTTCAGATTATTTTTGAGGGGGGAGGGAGGTTGTTGTGAGGGGGGGGGGGGGTTACATACATTGCTTTTTCTCATTGTGGTCACGCCGTGATCCAGCTTTAGCCGCGGATTTGGTCCAAGTGCCACGCCGTCCGAAGCGGCAATGAGCAAAAGCACGACCGCAGCGCTGTTTTATATCTTTTCAGGTTCAAGCAGAACGATGTGCAACTAGGGTTACCATATGGTATCCTAAAGGAGAACATGTCCTCCTTTTTCGAATGTTTTTACATGTCCTCCTTTTGCCTCAAAATATCCTCCTTTTTAATCCATGAATATTTTCAAGCAAAATGTTAATAAATAAATTTTCCATTTTATTTTGACTCAACCTCATCCAAGGCTTTGAAGTTTTAAAACTGACGTTTTCGTGCAATACAGTTCACTGGTTCATTTTCAAGTATGTACAGAACCGGTCATATTATAAAGGGTCTAGTATAAGAGAGGAGCGGACTGGCTGGTTTTGAGCCAAAAGGAACTGTCAAAGCCAGAGCCAATCGAACAGCGACTATCGTGATCTAAGAGAAGAGTAGACAATACGGGGACGAAAACGAACCACTTTTCTGTCAAACGCGAACCAGCTCGTGATTGGCCGATTTGAAGTCCGTAAGAGAGAGATAGAGATAGAGATAAAAAAGTAAGAAGCCAGTTGTCTCCTCTTCCTCTTAGATCTGGATTGCATGCCAGGCAGAGGTTGCCAAGGCAGTTTGTTTTGAATCTACTCCTCTCTTAAGTCATATTAAAGGGCTAATTGTAAAGTGTTTGGCGCTCCAAAAAAAATTTTTTTTTTTTTTTCTTTATTTTTGTGATTTTTAGCCGTAGGCTAGTTCATCACATAAGCATAAAAATGTTCAAAGAGCTGTATTTTTTTAGTATGTGCATTTAAGGTGATACTCTAAGGAATCCTTAGCGTGAAACATTAAAGGCACAAATGTCAGCTTCCACAAAACATACAAATTTGAAATTGCTACTCCTTGTTTGCTGTGCTACTACAAACAGAGAGTAGCAATTTCAAATTTGTATGTTTTGTGGAAGCTGACATTTGTGCCTTTAAAGTTTCACGCTAAGGCTTCCTTAGAGTATTACATTAAATTGCTGAAATTTGGGCTGCTGGTTGATTAAATATTCAAAATTTACCGGTATTTTTAGGGCGATGATAAGTTGACTCTGCATGAAGGATGAATTATTTCGGTAAAGTGGTAGAACGCTTTTTGTTTGAAAACCGTTTTTAAAATTGTAATTTCTTGAAGCACAATCAATCAAATCAATCATACTTTTTTTTATTTATAGTCTCGTCTTCTCTGATCTCAAAATACTCATAGTGTAGTGTATTTTAAGCAATTTTGAAAGATGAAAGTCACCATCATGGATTTAGAAATGATACTATTCGTTGACCATAAATTCTGATGTTTTCGAATAAAATAATGTTTCGACTAGAAAAAAATAGTAGTAGTTTATTCTGCTTGACGAGCGAAAAATGGTAGCCAAATAAGATACGTTTTACTAAAATCATTGGAAGCTTAAGCTGATTCAACTGTTTAAGCTCACAATAATTCCGTTATTTTTATATTATTTAACCAACCTGCAGTAAGTATTTCAGAATTTTCAATACTCATATTAAAAAGTTGCAGTCTATTAAACTTGTTTAGAAGGACAAAAAATCCAGTATTAGTACCCTAATTTTACCGGTACTGTATAATTAATTTTGAAGGCTAGGTAGTTGCATACTTTAGAAAGGATTATTGCTTTTTAATATTACGTAACCCAATAGACAAACTGCCAATTACCAAAAGGGAAAGTCATTAATTTTCAAATATTCTAAATCAGTTTTTTCGTTCAAAACCAAAATAACGTAAACGAAAATTTGTTCATTGGATTCTACTTGGCTACTGGAACACAGTGAACACTTTATCATTGACAGAATTTCGGTTTTATTCGAAAAAACTGCTTTTGAATTTCCAAAAATTAATGACGTCCCCTTTTCCCTTAAAAGAATGATGATTTTTACCGAATTGATGACGACTACACTACACTACACTGAAAATAATAAATTTTGAGTAAGTGCATATGTTTTCAAAAAGTTTGATAAAAACTCGTTGTATCCCTAGTAGCACGCTTGGACGCTTGTCACAAATCAGTTGTGGCAACTTCTATACAACTAATATCAGTCATAAACAAGTTGCTGCAACTTATTGTGACGGAAATGTGTTACTCGGGCCTCCTCTATTGATGATAAAGAATATCTACATACATTGTCCTCCTTTTCCTCTAAAATTGAAATGAAATGTCCTCCTTTTCAATTTTTGTTTTAAATGGTAACCCTATGTGCAACCGAACCTGATAGGATTTCCCGCCGTTTTTTTTTATGAATGGGGCGGAGCAAAAAGTTTCTATTGTGCAGAATATGGGGAAAAGGATGCACTTTGGATATTAATATAATTGCATATATAGAGGTACCAGATATGTTTTACAGTCAGTTCTTGGTAATTCATCGAGTGTATGTCTTCTGATAAGCAATTTTTTTTTAAATGTTGGCCCTGCAAAATTAATTGTCTATACCTACATAATTGTGGTTTGCTTTAAATTTATTTCCCGAAAAAAAATGATGGTCAAAGTCCATGTCTTTTCCGGGTTATTGTTAAGGAGAGGGGGAGAGGTTGTTAAGGGGGAGGGGGTTTTACATGCACGTCTTTTCAAGTCTCATTCCTCATTGTGGTGGACAAGCCGTGATCCACCTTTAGCCGCTAACTTAGTCCTGCTTGATGCAGGACCTAGTGCCACGCCGTCCGAAGCGGTAATGAGCAGAGGTATGAGAGCAGCGCTGATTTATATCTTTTCAGGTTCAAGCAGAATGATGTGCAACCAAGTGGTATTCGTTTATGATGACTGGGTTTGGGAAAAAGGCTTATTTCATGAAAACAGTGATAACATTATCATTTGTACATTTTCAAAAGTTTAATTACAGAATAAATTGGAAAAAATATTTATTTCAGCAGGTGCGTAATGTAATATCCTATCGATTGGCGTATTTGGATTTTAATTTCATTTATAAATGACAAAGTTACAAGCGTTCCAAACCTAACACTCCTTCACCACACATATTTTTTGATTTGCACCCCAGTATAGTCGACAAAGACGTAGTTCTACGTCAAAAAGTAAAATGTTCCCTAAAAAATACTGAAATGTTCCATATGAAATGTAAACTTCAGTTTTTTACTGAACATTTCATCTTTTATAACCTTCTATTGGATGCTTGCCCTTCGCTCTGCTCCTCTAGCTAAACACCACGGGCTGGTAAGTTAATCTACGCATCAAGAAAGAATATTAAATGTTCCCTTAAACATATGAAATGTACCAAAAAATGTTAAATATTCCAATAAAAATTATAAAATGTTCCATAAAAATCACTGAAGTTTCTGGACCATTTCATATTTTTTTATGGAACACTTCATATTTTTTTTTATTTATTTATTTATTTAATATAATAATGATAACATAATTCAGTGCCAACATTTCAAAGGGGCGTAATTGCTTTTGTAAGCAATGGCTTTAGCCATCGATTTCTCGCAAATAAAAGCTCACGCCTCTAAATTAACAATGCTAGCTGGTAGAAGAAACATTCCTTTACCTGTTGGTGTAATTAATTTTCATGAGTGAGCTTTTATTTGCGAGAAATCGACGGCTAAAGCCATTGTTTACAAATGCAATTACGCCCCTTTGAAATGTTGGCACTGAATTAACTTAATTTAAATACAGAAAACAGAACCAGTCAGGAAGTTAAAAGTACATTATAAAACAGATTCTTAAGCCTAACACGGGAGATATTAAAATCAATGCAGTTATAACATTTGTTGAAAATCTTGCACATGCTAGTTAACGGCTCATTACGCCGTAGTTTGTGCGAGAAGCCGGGATATTAAAAAAATAATAAGAACGTAAATTTACGCGTCTGATATCGACATTCAACTGCTGCAGAAGTGAACCGCAATTAACTCCGTTGCTGTAAAAAGGAGCCCATACTACGGAACGGTACTCTAATGTGGAGCGGACTAGCGAACAATAGAGTGTTTTTAAACAGAAAATGTCCCTAAAGTTTTTGGCGAAACGAAAAATTAAACCAAGTTGAGAAGACGCCTTAGCGGAAACATAACCCACATGGTCCTTGAAGGTGAGTTGGGAATCAAGTAGGACGCCTAAGTCTTTAATGGTAGATTCGCGGCTTAATGTTTGCTCCTGCAGGCTGTAAGCATAACAGATTGGTGATTTTTTCCTGGAAAACGTTATAATGGCACACTTAGAAGCATTTAATGTCATCCTGTTCTTGTCACACCAAACAGTAAAAACGTCCAGCTGCTGCTGAAGAAACAATGCATCACTTCGATCTTTGACGACAAAGTATAGTTTGAAATCGTCAGCATAAGACAGCTTTAGGCAACGAATCGAAAAGTGAACGCCATTCAGATACAATAAAAATGTGAACGGTCCCAGATGACTGCCTTGAGGTACACCAGAAGAAACAGCGAACGGTTGAGAAAAATGATCACCAATCTTCACTGACATATGTCGACCGGTGAGGTATGAGCGAAGCCAATCAAGAAGGGAACCGTGAAAAACAAGTCGCTCTAGTTTGGCCACTGCAATCTTGTGATTGATTTTATCAAAAGCAGCAGAAAGATCGGTGTAGATAGCATCCACTTGATGACCTCTTTCCATCTCGCGTATTATTGATGATGTGTATTGAACGAGATTTGTAGCGGTCGACCTCTTCGGCATAAATCCGTGTTGCTCAGTCGCGATGTAACTAGAGCATGCACCAATAGTTCAAAAAGTTTTGAGACTGCACATAATGCAGCGATACCACGGTAGTTGGACTGCTCATTTCAATCCCAAAGCGCTATTATTTTTTTTTTTAATTTTAATCCTAGCCTACTGTGCAGTGGTTTAAAATTTGTATTTGTCGGTTCCACCACAAGTCCAATACACCCTTTACGAAAAAGATTTGAAAAAAAAATACTAAACCGTTGGAACACTTACTTGTTGGCTTGCGAGGTCTACTTTCATTTATTCATTTTATTCATCAGTATTCACTATTTTAGTTGATTTTATATTTTTTCAAATCTTTGAACTAAGATCGCTCACCATCCCTCTCCAACTAGGGAGTTTGGTAAAGAGAGATTATCAACCCGATTCGTACCTTCTTCAAAGTTGACCTTTGCTCGCTTTCTACTTTCTGTATACAATTTTTACACTGCCGTACTCTAACGTAAATATCAACTCTATACTTTCATCTCCTCATCTATCGTATAAAATGACCAGTCTGTTATTTGAAGCTTAGCATCTTCAACTATGTAAGAACCAACTATGGCATGTCGTCTATTTACTTCTGGATCATAAATCATAAATGGACGGTGCCAGTACATGAAGTTTTGGAACTATCCTGAAGCGCTGCCAAAACCGGATTCGGGTATCCAGAAGAGTTCAGATCCACATCTTGATGAAAAATAATACACTTTGAGTCGTCGGACGGTACCAGCAAGAATCAATACGAAACTAACGATTTTAGATTGGCTCACTACTTGACTAGCCTATTGGTCCCAAGCAAATCGATTGACGTACCCCATTTTAGTCGAAATTCTAGTACTACACAATGTTTGTTTTGATTCGCTATGAAAGTTTGACAGATAAAATGAAGGGTTAGTGGATTTTCCTACGTTTCGAGGGGTGAATCGATTAGCTTGGGACCGAAGATAGTACCAGAGCTGAGCCAAAAAGTTGAGCACGTTTCTTCGGCACCTTCTAGTCTTAGAGTTACCTCTATGGTACCAGTACGTAATGATTTGTAAGTGTTTGTTTTTTGGGCCATGGCAGGAACCGCTTCCGGGTATCCAGATGTGCCCAGATCCACCTTGCGGTCCATGACATGATGTGTATTTACTTTTGGATTAAAAATCATAAACTTTGAGACGTCTGATGGTACCAGTACATGAGGATTTGGAAGTATCCTTTTTGGGGCCCTGCCACAACCGGTTCTGGGTATCCGGATGTGACCGTATATACCTGTGTGTTCGTGGCATGATGTCTATTTACTTCCGGATGAAAAATCATAAATTTGAGCCGTCGAACGGTATCACGAGATTTTGGAAGGGTTTTTTTTTTGGCCCTGCTGGAACCAACTGGTTCCGGGTATCCGAATGTGGCCAGATCCCCCTGTCGGTCCATGGCATAATGTATATGTCCTTCTGGTTGAAGAATTTTAAATTTTGAGCCGTCGAACTATACCACTGGATGAGGATTAGGAAGTGTTCTATTTAAGGCCCTGCCGGAACAAGGTCTGGGTACCCTGCCAGATCCACCTATTGTTCCATGGTATGATCTCTATTTACATCTGGATGAAAAATCATAAATTTTGAGCCGTCTAACGATACCAGTACATGAAGTTTAGGAAGTGTCCTTTTTATGCCCTACCGAAACCGGTTCCGGGTATCCGGATGTGGCCAAATTCTGTTTACGGTCTATGTCAAGATGTTTATTTACTTTCGGATGAAAAATGATTATTTTTTAAAAAACCCGAAAACTTACCCATTGTGCGCCGGCTTTTAATCCCTGAGCTGACAGGTTACAGGTGCGATTTTACTTATTTATCGTGCCTCCATTTTTTATTGATCATTTCAACTTAAGTATTGGAACATCTGCCTGTTTTTATGGGGTTTATTTTGAAATGTTAAAAAATTGACATAAGAACATTTCCCCCTTTAGAAATATCTATAAGATGTCACTCCATAGGTTTGATATCGTGTTATAGAAAATGGTCTACAAAAAACTTTAATAAGATACCTATTTAGTTTTGAAAAATTCTCGCTGTTTATATATTTATATATTATACTAGCTGAGTGTGCCCGGTCTTGCTCGGGATTCAATATTAGCTTGAGTTTATGCGCCAATTAAAAAAAAAAGCATGCTATATTGTACGTAGCCCCCCCCCCCTAGTATCTAAGGGGCTACCCCCTATGATTATCTCCTTATACCCCCACACTCGCCCCCAAATGCGTATTTGGTTCCATTTGCTTGATTAGTTCTCGAGTTATGCAGAAATTTCTGTTTCATTTGTATGGGAGCCCCCCTTACAGAAGGGGGAGGGGTCTCGAACCATCATAAGAACCTTCAACGGCCCCAAAAACCCATGTATACAAATTTTTACGCCAATCGGTTCAGTAGTTTCCGAGTCTATAAGGGTCAGACAGACAGACAGACAGACAGACAGACAGACAGACAGACAGACAGACAGACAGACAGACAGACAGACAGACAGACAGACAGACAGACAGACAGACAGACAGACAGACAGACAGACAGACAGACAGACAGACAGACAGACAGACAGACAGACAGACAGACAGACAGACAGACAGACAGACAGACAGACAGACAGACAGACAGACAGACAGACAGACAGACAGACAGACAGACAGACAGACAGACAGACAGACAGACAGACAGACAGACAGACAGACAGACAGACAGACAGACAGACAGACAGACAGACAGACAGACAGACAGACAGACAGACAGACAGACAGACAGACAGACAGACAGACAGACAGACAGACAGACAGACAGACAGACAGACAGACAGACAGACAGACAGACAGACAGACAGACAGACAGACAGACAGACAGACAGACAGACAGACAGACAGACAGACAGACAGACAGACAGACAGACAGACAGACAGACAGACAGACAGACAGACAGACAGACAGACAGACAGACAGACAGACAGACAGACAGACAGACAGACAGACAGACAGACAGACAGACAGACAGACAGACAGACAGACAGACAGACAGACAGACAGACAGACAGACAGACAGACAGACAGACAGACAGACAGACAGACAGACAGACAGACAGACAGACAGACAGACAGACAGACAGACAGACAGACAGACAGACAGACAGACAGACAGACAGACAGACAGACAGACAGACAGACAGACAGACAGACAGACAGACAGACAGACAGACAGACAGACAGACAGACAGACAGACAGACAGACAGACAGACAGACAGACAGACAGACAGACAGACAGACAGACAGACAGACAGACAGACAGACAGACAGACAGACAGACAGACAGACAGACAGACAGACAGACAGACAGACAGACAGACAGACAGACAGACAGACAGACAGACAGACAGACAGACAGACAGACAGACAGACAGACAGACAGACAGACAGACAGACAGACAGACAGACAGACAGACAGACAGACAGACAGACAGACAGACAGACAGACAGACAGACAGACAGACAGACAGACAGACAGACAGACAGACAGACAGACAGACAGACAGACAGACAGACAGACAGACAGACAGACAGACAGACAGACAGACAGACAGACAGACAGACAGACAGACAGACAGACAGACAGACAGACAGACAGACAGACAGACAGACAGACAGACAGACAGACAGACAGACAGACAGACAGACAGACAGACAGACAGACAGACAGACAGACAGACAGACAGACAGACAGACAGACAGACAGACAGACAGACAGACAGACAGACAGACAGACAGACAGACAGACAGACAGACAGACAGACAGACAGACAGACAGACAGACAGACAGACAGACAGACAGACAGACAGACAGACAGACAGACAGACAGACAGACAGACAGACAGACAGACAGACAGACAGACAGACAGACAGACAGACAGACAGACAGACAGACAGACAGACAGACAGACAGACAGACAGACAGACAGACAGACAGACAGACAGACAGACAGACAGACAGACAGACAGACAGACAGACAGACAGACAGACAGACAGACAGACAGACAGACAGACAGACAGACAGACAGACAGACAGACAGACAGACAGACAGACAGACAGACAGACAGACAGACAGACAGACAGACAGACAGACAGACAGACAGACAGACAGACAGACAGACAGACAGACAGACAGACAGACAGACAGACAGACAGACAGACAGACAGACAGACAGACAGACAGACAGACAGACAGACAGACAGACAGACAGACAGACAGACAGACAGACAGACAGACAGACAGACAGACAGACAGACAGACAGACAGACAGACAGACAGACAGACAGACAGACAGACAGACAGACAGACAGACAGACAGACAGACAGACAGACAGACAGACAGACAGACAGACAGACAGACAGACAGACAGACAGACAGACAGACAGACAGACAGACAGACAGACAGACAGACAGACAGACAGACAGACAGACAGACAGACAGACAGACAGACAGACAGACAGACAGACAGACAGACAGACAGACAGACAGACAGACAGACAGACAGACAGACAGACAGACAGACAGACAGACAGACAGACAGACAGACAGACAGACAGACAGACAGACAGACAGACAGACAGACAGACAGACAGACAGACAGACAGACAGACAGACAGACAGACAGACAGACAGACAGACAGACAGACAGACAGACAGACAGACAGACAGACAGACAGACAGACAGACAGACAGACAGACAGACAGACAGACAGACAGACAGACAGACAGACAGACAGACAGACAGACAGACAGACAGACAGACAGACAGACAGACAGACAGACAGACAGACAGACAGACAGACAGACAGACAGACAGACAGACAGACAGACAGACAGACAGACAGACAGACAGACAGACAGACAGACAGACAGACAGACAGACAGACAGACAGACAGACAGACAGACAGACAGACAGACAGACAGACAGACAGACAGACAGACAGACAGACAGACAGACAGACAGACAGACAGACAGACAGACAGACAGACAGACAGACAGACAGACAGACAGACAGACAGACAGACAGACAGACAGACAGACAGACAGACAGACAGACAGACAGACAGACAGACAGACAGACAGACAGACAGACAGACAGACAGACAGACAGACAGACAGACAGACAGACAGACAGACAGACAGACAGACAGACAGACAGACAGACAGACAGACAGACAGACAGACAGACAGACAGACAGACAGACAGACAGACAGACCGAAATTCATTTTTATATATATAGAAGATAGAAGATAGAAGATAGACATTGCTTCTGAAAAACAACGGTTTCCGAACACAATGATATTTTTTCGAACCCATTTTTAAATCAAGATTTAAAGCAAAACAATAACTTCACTGTTTAACATTGAACTAACAAATTGACAGCTCGATCCCATACAAAGTCCCACAGATTGGTGCTAAGATGGGGATGTTTGCTAATGTAATCGTTCGTATTTCCTCAGAGGTCTGTGCCATCAGTCGCCAGATGCGATAGTATTTTTATTTTTATTTGATCAAAGATGGTTTTGTGTGCAATGATCTTTGACAACGTTCAAAGTGTTTATCATTTTGTCAATTTTTTCAATGCATTTCAGTTTTGACTAGAGTGAACTAGAGTCAGTGGACAGTAGTCACGTTAAGAAAAAAAAACAATAGAATTCGCATCACTGTTTTCGAAAGACTCCCTTCCCTTTCACTTGGCAACAGAGGAATTATGCATCAACTTCAAATGACTTCTAGCGAGAAAGCAAATTACCGGCAGTAGTAAATCATTATGTCAGTGAAACAAACTCTCATTACTGATCATTTCCAAACGCATCTCATGATAATTTAAAGCTAACTGCGTGTTTATGATCATTTCTTCGACTATATGTTAGTGCAATACCTTTCGTAGAACTTTCAAAACATCGTAATGTTTTTTTAGTCGGTTTGACAGATCAATAGGTAGACTTAGCTGCACTCTTGGCGTGATTCTTATACACCGACTCGACTCTAGAGTGAACGAAATAGAACCAGAAAATTCTGGTACTAGATTTGAAGAAAACGCTAGTACAATCGAGTAGTAATGTTACCATGTGGTACACTGAAAAATTGCAACAGCAGGTTTGTCATCAATGTATTCGAACCGCTCCGTCTGGGACTTAAATTTAGATTGAAGCTTTTACAACTCAAGTACCTATTAAAAATCTAGCTAGTACATTAAGGAAGAAGTGTCCATAACTGTTACTCCAATAAAATAATAAAATGCTTCAAGAATGCCTCAATACCCAGTAGTATGCACATCGATAACTGTACCTAAGCAGTAAACCTTCGTATTATCAATAAAAATTAAAAATAACACGTGATGACAAGAGAAAAACAGATAAGAGGCATCCTGGGGGTGCGACACTATCTAAATTTTAAAATCTCAATGTTAGCGAATCCATCTACGAAAAATCTTGTTTCAACGCTTACATCTAAATCCATCTACTCACATCGCTCTCCAACTATTTGCAGGAAATGTTCAAAATATTCATTAATCTTCTGTCTATCTACTAAGCGGGCGCATATCTCATAACAGCAAAGCGAAAATTTTCCTGCATTTTAGTTACAGCCAGGCGACATCCATTGTACGCCACGCGAAAAATGATCCTCCTCCCCTTTCGCCCCTTCGTCGCGTCTTTTCTACTTGCCACATAATTCTGAGCCTCCCTTCCCCTTTTGCAGCGTGACGAACTAAACGACGACGAATAATCGAACCGGACCATTCAATAAATCTCCAGAAACAGAGAAAACCATTCATCAGTTCGCCGAGTGCTGTTGTCCGTAGCAGTCGATTAAGCAAAATGGATCGATGGGAAGGCAAGGTGGCCGTTGTTACTGGAGCAAGCTCCGGCATCGGTGCAGTTATAGTTAAAGAATTGGCGAAAGCTGGAATGGTAACCATTGGATTGGCTCGTCGAGTGGAACGCATTCAGCAGCTGAAAACCCAACTGTCGGAGGAAGCTGCCGGAAGATTGTACGCAATGAGTTGCGATGTTTCTAAGGAAGACAGCATCAACAGTACATTTGCGGAGATCGTAGATAAATTCGGCGGAGTTGATGTATTGGTTAATAATGCAGGTGTAGTACGAGAAACTGCACTACTCGCAGACGATGGTGCCCAGCCGTTGAAAGACATTCTGGAAATCAATGTGTTGGGATTGACTCTGTGCACTCGTAAAGCGTTCAAATCGATGAAACAGCGCAACGTAGCTGGACATATAGTGCATATAAATAGCATTGCCGGACATAAAGTGCTTAACTTTCCTCATATGAATATGTATTCTGCCAGCAAGTATGCTGTTACGGCCATCACAGAAACGATGAGAAACGAACTGCGTGAGCAAGGGTCCAAAGTCAAAGTTACTGTGAGTCGGAATAATTGATTTTTTTATTGCATGATTTTGAATAATTTGATCTTTCGCTTCGTTTCAGAGCATCAGTCCTGGAGTAGTAAAAACTGAAATCGTTGACGGTCTGGATGATCACAAAGATTTCCCCAAGCTGGAATGCGAGGACATCGCTCACGCTGTATTGTACGTATTGGGTACCCCACCGCATGTTCAGGTTCATGAATTGACCATTAAGCCGGTCGGAGAAGGCTTCTAACAACGTTAATGTGGGTTGAAGGAATTGTAAGAAATAAATATGAAACTATAAATAAAGTCATAATAAAAAATTTAATAGTTTAAAAAATGTTATCACAGAGCACGTGATTATAAGCTGGGATTTTATTCATATTCAAATAAGAAAGTAATGTTAAGCGTTGATTATGCAATCAAATTAATCATTGCCAATAATATTGTATGGTCAAGAGCATACCACAATAGATCAAATTAATGGCCTTAGTAGATTTATGTGAACCCGAAGTTATCCACCTGATCAATCTGACCATTCTTAGTTGATTAATTTTCTACCAAAATTCTCTAATCTGCAGTCAAGACGAGAAGTAAGGAAATTTGAGATTGATACTAATGTGGATCAGGGGGGCCTCATAGCCTAGTGAGTAAAGGCACGGTATTACCAAGACGGAGGCGGCGGGTTTGATTCCCGGTCAGGTCGAGGGAATCTTTCGGGTTGGAAATTTTCTCGACTTCCCTGGGCATAGAGTATGATTGTGCTTTCCACACAATATACAGATTCATGCATTGGTAATTGGCATCGAAAGCTCTCAATTAATAACTGAGGAAGTGTATTTAGAACACTAAGTTGAGAGCACGCAATAAGCTAATATGCACTAAACAATAAGCTTGAAATGCGAATAAGAAGAAGAAGAAAGACTAATGTGGATCTGGTTACCCAATATTAAATAATGTAATTTCATGTGTCCCGAGATGGGTTTATCCATAAATTACATAGCAAGTTTTTGAGAGCTTCCACTCTTTTCCAAATCAGTAAAGAAGTCTCCCCTAAACTGTCTACATAGTTTACGGATATCCCCTAATGAACAGCTACCATGCAAAGTGCTTAACGACCTGTTCTGAGCATCATCCAGAAAACTAACTTGTGGAAAGCTTTTGCCATTCGAGTTACCAGCCTTTAATCTTCAATACTTCCCCTGGGGCTGCCGGAACCTGTTAATATGACTGCCAATGCTTTTCTCAAAACCTGATGTGATTTGAAGTGTGGTGTGCTGCATTTTGGGTCATGTTTAATCATATCCACTTCTCCGGGAACACCTGGAACATGTTTGGGTGTATCCGATGAGGTCCTACCAACCGGTGGAAACTAACGATTTAGAATTGGCTCACTACTTGACTAGCTTATTGGTCCCACGTAAATCTATAAGCGGACCCCGTTCTAGTCGAAATTCTAGTACTACACTATGTTTGTTTTGATTCGCTATGAAAGTTTTACAGATAAAATGAGGGGTTCACGGATTTTCTTATGTTTCGAGGGGTGCATCGAATAGCTTGGGACCGAAGATAGTACCAGAGCTGATCCAAAAAGTTGAGCACGTTTCTTCGGGACCGTCTGGTCTTAAAGGGTGATACGGTCAAAATTTGGTCAATATCAACTTGACGTATTTCTTTTAATTTTGCATTTAAAAAACCTGAACACCCCTCATTTTGAAGGTGTGTGTGTAGAATGTTGCTCCTATTTTGATTTTGGAATTCACTCTTCAGTTGTCAAAATGCCGTCCAAGCAAGAAGAGCAGCGTATCAAAATTTTGCTCGCGCATCGCGAAAATCCGAGCTACTCGCACGCAAAGTTGGCAAAGTCGCTAAAAGTTGCCAAATCAACCGTTACAAATGTAATTAAAGTGTTTGGGGAACGTTTGTCGACAGCCAGGAAGTCTGGATCGGGGGGAAATCGAAAACCGGAAGCCGCTGAGACGACAAAGAGAGTTGCCGGTAGTTTCAAGCGAAACCCTAACCTCTCTCTCCGGGATGCCGCAAATAAGCTGGGTGTATCGTCTACAACCGTGCATCGAGCCAAAAAACGAGCCGGGCTATCGACTTACAAGAAGGTAGTGACTCCAAATCGCGATGATAAACAAAATACGACGGCCAAACCGCGATCCCGGAGGCTGTACACGACGATGCTGACGAAGTTTGACTGCGTGGTAATGGACGACGAAACCTACGTCAAAGCCGACTACAAGCAGCTTCCGGGACAGGAGTTTTATACGGCAAAAGGAAGGGGAAAGGTAGCAGATGTTTTCAAGCACATGAAACTGTCAAAGTTCGCAAAGAAATATCTGGTTTGGCAAGCCATCTGTACCTGTGGCTTGAAAAGCAGCATTTTCATAGCTTCCGGGACTGTCAACCAAGAAATTTACGTGAAAGAGTGTTTGAATAAACGTCTGCTGCCTTTCCTGAAGAAACACGGTTGTTCCGTACTGTTTTGGCCGGATTTGGCATCTTGCCATTACGGTAAAAATGCCATGGAGTGGTACGCCGCCAACAACGTGCAGGTGGTTCCCAAGGACAAGAACCCTCCCAACACGCCAGAGCTCCGCCCAATTGAGAAATACTGGGCTATTGTCAAGCGGAACCTAAAGAAGACCAAAAAACTGCTAAGGGCGAGCAGCAGTTCAAGGTAAACTGGCTTTCTGCGGCGAAGAAGGTGGACAAGGTGGCTGTACAAAATCTGATGGCAGGGGTCAAGCGTAAGGCCCGGCAATTCGGATTTGGAAAAGCGGAAGCCTAACTGAATATTTTTCCTGAATTTTATACTAATTGAACTTGAAAAAGAAATTTAATTTGATTTTTTAAATAAACGATTTCACCGATTTACACGCGTTTTCCCTTGACCAAATTTTGACCGTATCACCCTTTAGAGTTACCTCTATGGTTCTACTGTTTTGCCTGACTCATAACAAATTGTATGCGAGGGGGAACTGAACTCGTCTAATTTTGCATTGCAGATGCTATATTAAATTAGACGAGGCATACATTGTATCCGACATCATTGGACGGAGACCGATGATCATCAAAGGAGATTTCAGCGGCTCCATACAGATACAGATACGGCATAAGAGATAGAGATTTGATTTATTGACAAAAGTTGTAGCTAATATCAAAACCTACAAAAGCTTCATACATTATTTCACGAAATTCTGTTGATGAAAAAAGTTAGAGCCAAATGAATATAAATGAATGAACGAAATTAATGTAAATGATTTGCCATGCCTGGAAATCATGCTGAGCATGAGCATGAACATGATTGACCGCCCAGTGTTTCTACTTCATTATTGCCAGATCACCTGCAATTACAATGGGACGAGCACTCATCCTCAATGTGTAAACATACGTTCTACTTCTTCTTCTTCTTCTTATTCTTCTTCTTATTATTATTATTATTCTTCTTTTTCTTCTTCTTCTTTCTTTTCTTCGCGTTTCAAGCTTATTGCTTATCTCATACTAGGTTATTGCGTTCTTTAAACTTAGTGTTCTAGATGCGCTTTTACAGTTATTAATTGAGAGGCTTCGATGCCTGTATCATTTTTGCATTAGTATAATTGTGTGGCAAGTACAGTCATACCATAGAGGTAACTCTAAGACTAGTAGGTCCCGAAAAAACGTGCTCAACTTTTTGGCTCAGCTTTGGTACTATTTTCGGTCCCAACCTAATCGATGCACCCCTCTAAACATAGGAAAATCCACGAACCCCTCATTTTATCTGTCAAACTTTCATAGCGAATCAAAACAAACATTGTGTAGTACTGGAATTTTGACTAGAATGGGGTTCGTTAATCGATTTTCTTGGGATCAATAGGCTAGTCAAGTAGTGAGCCAATGTAAAATCGTTAGTTTCCACCGGTTGGTCATACTCTATGCCCAGGGAAGTCGAGAAAATTTCCAACCCGAAAAATTCCTAGACCGGACCGTGAATCGAACCCAGCCACCTCCAGCCAGGCTTGCTTCCACTCACTTGCTATAAAAAAACATATTTTTGGAATTTTGAATTCATTAGATGTTATAATGATAGCTTGTACTTGATAGATACAAGAAGACGTTGAAAGGCAAGTGTTTGACACCTGTCAAATTCGCTTTCAGATAGTCACAATTAGCGATTTTACGACTCGCGAGCGCTCACTCTGAGTGAACGCTCATGAATCATAAAATCGCTTAGTGTGACACTCTGAAAGCGAAATTGACATGTTTCATATGTCAAACACATACTTTGCAACTTCTGATTTTAACTTTCAAGTACAAAATATCATAATAACATCTAACGATTTTATAATTCTGAAATATTTTTTATAGCAAGTGAGTGGAACCATCCCTGCCTCCAGCATTGTCTTGCTTTGTAGCTGCGCCTTTTCCGACTGAGCTAAGGGACGCCCCAATCTCATACTTTACAATATCCAATACCAGTGCCGGCCGCGTCCGAATGCTGGTCAATTAGGGAGTGGTTAGAAACGCTTTGATGGAAGCCGAGAAATCTCTGCACATCCTCGAGAATTCACTGAAGTGTTGGATTAAAGAATTGGGCTTGCAGCCGGGTTCGTTTTGGTATACGATATGCTGAACGGAATCGACGTGTTCATGTTCAGAAATACAGCGATACAACATTAATGACTCTATAAGCGGCGCCGGTTGTGTAGTGGTCCCCAGCAGGCCTGGGTTCAATCAATTATATAATTAAAATAATAATAACAAAGGAATACAGAGTAAGTGGTATGGTTATTGAACATGTGTCCAGAATATCAGGTAGAGGTCACTGGCTACTAGTAAAATTGATAGAATATTCACAGAATCGGTATCTACGCCTAAACTTGAGTTATTTGCGATTTCCCGGTAATAATAATGCATAATCAAACAGTGGCCAAGTTCACACAATCTTATAAGCGACACTAATGGATAGAGAAATAATATCAATGTAAAAAGTAACAAATGACAAAGATCGTACGAGAAAAAAGGTTATTGGTCGGCGCGTATACCACCCAGCCCCCAATGAGGTGATCGCCTGTCTGGGAAAGTCTGAATCGTATGACTAGCAAAATTATTACGTGCACGTATTATCACCTTCGCTCGTATGATCGGGGTTATTCGATCTGGCATGTCCCAGACAAATGTCTGAGCATAAGGGTCGTTCAAAAAAAAAATATTAAATGTTAGCTCACACCCCACTATAAACTTTTATTGGATGAAATAAGTGTTGCCTCTGAAAATGGATATGGATATTACTATAACATATAGAAAGTTTTCTTTATTGAATTCTGCTAGTAACTTATACTCGGTAAAACCATGCACGGTGTGTGATTTGTCTCGTGGATTTTGTTAATTCCTCAAGTAGCTTTGCAAGCTAAATAGAGGTTTTATAGCATTATACAAGTCTAAATCATGCCCTACAGATCCCTCATAAACCCAAAATTGTTACTTGGGCAACTTTGTTTGGGTATATACAATTGGCTTGCTGACTTCAGTAAACATGTTTGAGACACTTTTGAGTTTGTGTGTACGGAAATTGATCACTCTTCGAATTCTAAATTGTAACTATTGATAACCAAAAGTGACAATAATCAACTTGGCTGATATTTGGAGGCAACACAAAATTTGAACAACCCTAGTGTGCTTAAATCGTTTAGCATACAGCCCAATTTGATTGATTGTCTGAAGACGCAATGCCGGCATAACCGGAACTATAGCATTATTTTTTATTATTAAATTCAACGGACAGCAGTACAGCATTCTCTTATTATCAGTGGTTTAGAACTCAATTGTTATTTATAAGCTTGCTCAGTATAACGTTTACCGTCAAACAGAACACAACATGGACCGTTGGCAAGGCAAAGTGGCTATAGTAACTGGTGCGAGCTCCGGTATCGGCGCTGCAACGGTTAAGGAACTGGTCAAGGCGGGGATGGTAGTCGTTGGATTGGCCAGGAGAGTTGAGCAGATCCAAGCACTGAAAGCTGATCTCCCCAAGGAAGTTGCATCTAATTTGTATGCCTTTAAATGTGACATCGCGAAAGAAGACGATATTCTGAAGGCCTTCAAATTTGTCGAGGAGAAATTCGGTGGAATGGACGTCCTAGTGAATAATGCCGGTGCGTATGAGAATGTTGATTTGTTGGTGGCCGGCAACACTAGCGCCTTACGGCAGTCATTGGATGTGAATGTGCTGGGACTGGCCCTGTGTAGCCGGGAGGCATTTATATCAATGAAGAAAAGAGCTGCTGATGGACACATTATTCATATTAATAGCATCGAAGGTCACAAAGTCCCGTGCTACCCGGGTGCCAACCTGTACCCGGCGAGCAAGCATGCAGTGACAGCTATTACCGAAACGATGCGGAATGAGATGAGAAATGCTGGCACCAAAATTAAAGTTACGGTAAGTTATAGCCTTGGTTTGACTAAATGAAGTCCATTGATATACCGATATATTCATTTTTAGAGCATCAGTCCCGGACTGGTGAAAACTCCTATGATGGATCTTTGCGATGAGTATGGAAGCCACGATACCAGTACGATGCCAATGCTTCACCCGATAGACATTGCTCAAGGTATTCTTTATGCACTGGGTACGCCGCCTCATGTGCAGGTCCATGAATTGACCATAAAAGCTGTTGGAGAACCGGTTTAGGAGATATTTTCATACGAAAATGTTGAAAGCAGAATATAACATAATAGTGGTATTCACAAAGCGTAAAGATATACGCCCTCGTTAATGAGTAAACTTCCATTACACTTGAATGGACCCTGATATTTTAACAACAGTGTACATTAGACGATGCAAAATTTGAAATTTTCGCTCCACAGTGCAATATGAAAAAAAGCTAGAGGACAATGAACAAAAAGTTTGGTTTTCCCATGGTAATTTCCATATAAACATCTAATGGTTTGTGCCCAGCCAGTTTGTTTATCAAATGAGTTCACATTTTGCGAGGGTAATCAGGACGCAATTTGGCACCGTTTAAGTGAAAATTTCAAATTTTGTATTAGCCTAGTGTGCATGCTTACGATGCGCATAGTGAATACCTCTAATGTGAATGTCGATGACAATATGCATATTCTTAACCGTAATATTGGTAGATAAGCAACACAATTATTTCACCTCGTTAATGAATAAAATAATCTTCTTAATAAGACTATCCGTTGAGTTATTTAAGTGTTATTTCCGAAAAAATCGAGGCAATCGAATTTTTGTCGAGTGGTGAATTTATCTTTAACGGTGAGAATACTGCAACACTGCACGAGAGCGATTGTTGAGCGCTACAGACAGGTGCGGGACTCGATTTTTCGGAGGAAGAAATGGCAACAGGAAGACCGAAATTGCGGAGCGATAAAACAGTTGTACCGCGTTAACGACACACGAAAGCTCTACAAGAAGCTCGCCCAAAAGGCTACCTTTATAACGGTTATAGGTAGGTATATAGCAGAAAATGAAAGTGGCACGGTAACAGATCAAGGAGCACGCGCAGATGACGCACAGGCCGCAGTCCTCCAAGTAATCGAGGAAGTGATCGATGGGTTGAAACACAATTAAACCGCTGAGATTTTACTAGCGAAGTGGATGGTGTGTCAGATCTACAAAATTGGATTGCTACCGTTACCACGCTATCACGTCATTGACCACCACCTATCTCCAAAATGCTATGCTAACGTCTATCACCAACAGCAATCAAGAGAGTTAAGCGCTGTCCAGACTGAGCTGTATAACAAGTTATAACGGTTGTCAAATAATTGCAACACAGAAACCACCATCAAGATAGCGCTATAACATGTTATAACCATAGAGGTAACTCTTCTTCTTTCTTCTTCTTTCCTTTATTTAACGTCGGTCTAGTGCCAATTAAAGAGCCTAAATTTATAAAGAAGCGACATGTCAAAATTGGAACAATCGATTGTCTGTCAAAGTCATAGGAAAAGTCATTCCAATCGAGCAGAAGACCTGTCAAATGGATAAGATGTCGTCTCTTTATAAATTCAGGCTCTTTAGTGCCAATCACCGACGGACATCGATTGCCATCCATTGACGGCAATCGAATGTGCAGGAAGGCAGCTTCCACACCTGCGTAGGATATCGCACCCATTCAAACACACATGGGCCGGGACCAACGGCTTTACTTCCCTTCCGAAGGAAGACGTGACCAGAGATTTTTATGCCTCAGAAAAATCCCACTGACCTCGGCTGGAATTGAACCCAGACCCATTGGGGTGCTAGAAAGCAGTCACGCTTACCACTACACCACCGGCGCCGGCCATAGAGGTAACTCTAAGGCTAGAAGGTCCCGGAGAAACGTGCTCAACTTTTTGGCTCAGCTCTGGTACTATCTTCGGTCCCAAGCTAATCTATGCACCCCTCGAAACATAGGAAAATCCACGAGCCACTAATTTTATCTGTCAAACTTTCATAGCGCATCAAAACAAACATAGTAGTTGAATTTTGACTAGAATGGGGTACGTTAATCGATTTGCTTGGGACCAATAGGCTAGTCAAGAGTTGAGCCAATTTTAAATCGTTAGTTTCCAACCGGTGGTAATACCATAGAGGTAACTCTAAGACCACTGGGTCCCGAAGAAAATCATTATTATTTTTGGCTCACTCAGTACCAGAACAACGGTCCCAAGCAGTCCCAAGCTATTTCACTCATCCCTGCATGTTCTGCATGAATCCACACACCCCTGATGTTATCTGTCAAACTTTCATAGCGAATCAAAACAAACATAGTGTAGTAATAGAATTTCAACTAGAATAGGGTACGTTAATCGTTTGCTTGGGACCAATAGGCTACTAAAGTGGTGAGCCAATTTAAAATCGTTAGTTTCGTAGTTGAAGATGCTAATTTCAAATAACAGACTGTAGTGGTAATTTTTATACGATAGATGGAGTAGATGAAAGCATAGAGTTGATAGTTCCGTTAGAGTACGGCAGTGTGAAGATTGTATATAGATATTAGAATAGCGAACTAGGACAACTTTTAAGGAAGGTACAAATCGGTTTTTTCATCTCTCTTTACCAAACTCCCCCTTTGGAGAGGGATGGTGAGGGGTGTCGCCCTCCCCCTCCGGCCACCACTGGCAAAAAGAGATGAAAACCGACCCGTTCAAGTACCAACTGTGTGTTTGAAACAGTAAAAATCGGTACATAACTCTGGATGGGAGCATACCATCAATTACTGTCAATGGTCGAAAGGTACAGTAGCAACACCTACCCCACCCGTGTCCCTTCGAGATCGTCAAGTCGACGATGACAGGAGCACATATCGTGGTAGGGGTAAACAATAGTTACAATTTCCAAACCTACGACTGGATGCCTTCCTTCAAATAACAATTGAAGTTCGGTAAAAATCGGTAGAACTGTTTCAAACACACAGTTGGTAGTTGAACGGGTCGGTTTTCATCTCTTTTTGCCAGTGGTGGCGGGGGGGGGGACACCCCTCACCATCCCTCTCCAAAGGGGGAGTTTGGTAAAGAGAGATGAAAAAACCGATTTGTACCTTCCTTAAAAGTTGTCCTAGTTCGCTATTCTAATATCTATATACAATCTTCACACTGCCGTACTCTAACGGAACTATCAACTCTATGCTTTCATCTACTCCATCTATCATTTTCATTTTCATTTTGCAGCGTTTGGTGGGGCAATGGGAGCGCAAGTCAATCCAAAGCCGAGGATAAAGGACGGGTAATGGCTGAATAGTCTATGCGGACCACTTGAACACCATGGGAAAAGGAAGGGATTGAAGAGACCGGTTTTTGGGGGGTTTTGAGGAAATGACACATAGTGATGCTAAATGTAAAGAAACCGAAAATCCATCTCCCACTGATTCATCCTTTCACATATATACCAAATTGATATTTTTTTTTATTTTTTTTTATTGGGTATCAAGCTGGAGCTGCGTGACAGCTTAGTTTTCAAGACTTGACCCATTTGAATAAATTTTGCTTCTATCTTTGACAATACAGCAGAAGCACTAGCCTATGTTGGCCGCTTGAACACTGGATTCCGTATGTATTGTTTCAAGATAGTTATAGAAAAAATGCTGTGACGTGTGCGCGTAGATACATCCGCGTAGTAAACCGATTGAATAAGTAAATCCGTTTCGAACGAAATATCTAAATTATGTAAATTACGAAAACCGCGCGAATTCCGAAAGCCGTGCGACAACCGAAGCGAGAAAAAAGGCTTATTATCACTTAAAGAGTGCCACCAAAATAAATGTGATAGCCTATGTTGGCAAGTTGATTAATTTTGGTTTCCTCCCTAGATATTCTACTTACTTACTGCTGAGCTTTGTATCAAATTAGTTAATTTAAAGAACGTATCAATTATTTCAAGATTTCGCGACCGCACCGAACAAATTCTATGAGCTCAAAAGCGTTTGACAAACTTTACCGAATTGCGTATCACTTCTGCGTAAGCTCCGTAGACGTAGGCGCGTTGAATCCGACAGTCGGCAAAGGTTTAACCTGTACCAACACCGCTTAAGGAACGACCTCAAGTCAGTGAAACCGTTTATAGCTAAACATCTAAATTACGTAAGATACGAAAATCGCGCAAATTGTAAACGCCACGCGAAACAACCGTAGAGAAAAAAAAACAACTTATTATCACTTAAAGAGTGCCACCAAAATAAATGTGATAGCCTATGTTGGCAAGTTGATTAATTTTGGTTTCCTCCCTAAATATTCTACTTATTTTACTGTTGAGCTTTGTTTCAATTTAGTTATTTTACCGCACGTATCAATCATTTCAAGATTTCGCGACCGTAACGAACAAATTCTATACTACAGAAGCTCAAAAAAACTTTTGGTGAGCTCTACCGCATTTGCGAATCACTTCTGCGTAAGCTCCGTAGACGTAGGCGCGTTGATTCCGACAGCCGCGAAAAGTTAAACATGCATCAATACCACATAAGGAAAGATCGATTTTACGTATGGTTTAGTTCATAGATTAGCATTGACTGCTGTTTACAAATGTAAGTACTTGAACACTAAGAAATAAGTTAACTCAAATGCTTTAACCGCATATATAAGGGGAATACAATACCTCCAAAAGTTTAAAAGCTATTAATTGTCACATACCTTTACTTTTACTTATTTCCTAAACTATTCCTCTCCTTGTTAATCTGCTTAATAGTATTGGTCTGCCTGCGTTTTCTTGTTAATGTTCAAACCTAAATAAGAAGATTTATTCTACAACTTTAAAGGTTAGTTGCCTCCTAAGCGGACCCCCCGCATCCTAATTCTTTTGTTAATCTACTTAATGTCATTAGACTTTCTGAAGTTTCTTATTTAAGTTCATTTGATGATTATGATATCTCATTAGTCTAATTTAATAAATTATTAAAAGCTCTAATTCACCTAATCAATCATAACCCATGCTTTATAAAGTACCTGCACTTGTGCTTGTAATCTAAAATTAAACGTGTTTCAAGTACTTTTGATTTAAGCCTATACCTATTTATTATATCTTAGTTCGACCCAGGTAACACCTTCATGTGACTAAAATGCTTCATTTTGAAGTTAGTTTCCTAGCTGATATTTACATTATATAGGGTATATGTTCCAATTACGCTCTCACGTTTCCACTATGTCGCACCACAAAAATACATATGGGTATGTCACAATAGAAGCACACCACAGTGGAAATCCCGAGCCATAGTTCAAACACTTATCCCAAATCAAAATGAAGCACATATAAGATTATTTACAATACCATGTCCAAAATGGTGTTTAACATTGTTCCCTGAGTAATACCTCAATGAAAACAACAATGAAAGCTTGTCACGCAAATAGAAGGAGTGCGATGGGCACTTTCTGAAATACTTCAATAGTATAATTCCCTTGCAAACCCAAATAAATCTATCGTAAAAAATAAATAAAATAAGAGTGATTTGCGGCAAAACCCGCCAGTATCACACCCAACGTCAGTGCCTATACGTAAGCGTACTACGACGCGGCTCTCAATAAAAGGAGTAACAAGTGTGATACTATCACTGCTAAACTAGATCTTTGGTTCTCTCATGCAGTGGTTTATCAGAGAGGGGAAGCTTAGTAATCCCCATTGCCTGCTCATGGCGCCATTCTATCGCGGCATGAGCCAGCAACGCTGACCATAAACCTACCGTCTCCAACACTCCACTAGCATGAAATTAAGCCCGCCCACCAACAGCAAGGTGCAAAAACTAGCCAAGGGGAGGGGCTTTCATCTACTCCATCTATCGTATAAAAATTACCACTACAGTCTGTTATTTTAAATTAGCATCTTCAACTATGTAAATCGTTGACTTCACGTAGAAGTAATACTAAAAACATATAGTTTATATATATAGAAGTAATACTAAAAAGTTAGTTTCGTATTGATTGTTGGTAATACCATAGAGGTAACTCTAAGACCAGAAGTTCCCTAAGAAACGTGCTAAACTTTTTGGCTGATTGTATGAATGTTATCCACTACGCCGGGGCCGTCGCTACCGGCAATCCTCTACCGTCTACTACCAACAATCAATATGAAACTGTCGATTTTAAATTGGCTCACTACTTGACTAGCCTATTGGTCCCAAGTAAATCTATAAGCGCCCCCCTTTCTAGTAGAAATTCTAGTACTACACTATGTTTGTTTTGACTCGCTATGAAAGTTTTACAGATAAAATGAGGGGTTCGTGGATTTTCCTATGTTTCGAGGGGAACATCGATTAGCTTGGGACCGAAGATAGTACCAGAGTTGAGCCAAAAAGTTGAACACGTTTCTTCGGGACCTTCTAGTCTTAGAGTTACCTCTATGCTACTACTAGACTTTTTTACGCTTCTTTTGCGAGCGTTTTGCCGACTCTCAACATAGCGTTCTAGATGCACTTCCACAGTTATTCATTGAGAGCTTTATGCAACCAATGCATGAATCTGTATATTGTGTGGCAAGAATGATGATACTCTATGCCCAGGGAAGTCGAGAAAATGTTTAACCCGAAAGATTTTCTTGATAGAACCGGGAATTGAACCCACCGCCACTGCAGTGTTTGGTAATACCAACAATCAATACGAAACTAACGATTTTAAATTGGCTCACCACTTTAGTAGCCTATTGGTCCCAAGCAAACGATTAACGTACCCTATTCTAGTTGAAATTCTAGTACTACGCAATGTTTGTTTTGATTCGCTATGAAAGTTTGACAGATAAAATGAGAGGTTATTGGTTTTTCCTATGTTTCGAGGGGTGAATCGATTAGCTTGGGACCGAAGAGAGTACCAGAGCTGAGCCAAAAAGTTGAGCACGTTATTTCGGGACCTTCTAGTCTTAGAGTTACCTCTATGGTAATACCAACCGGTGGAAAATAACGATTTAAAATTGGCTCACTACTTGACTAGCCTATTGGTCCCAAGCTAATCGATTAACGTACCCCATTCTAGTCGACATGCTAGTACTACTTTATGTTTATTTTGATTCGCTATGAAAGTTTGACAGATAAAATTAGGGGCTCGTGGATTTTCCTATGTTCCGAGGGGTGCATCGATTTGCTTGGGACCGAAGATAGTACCAGAGCTAATCCAAAAAGTTGACAACGTTTCTTCGGGACCTCCTGGTCTTAAAGTTACCTCTATGGTAATACCATAGAGGTAACTCTAAGACTAGAAGGTCCCGAAATAACGTGCTCAACTTTTTGGCTCAGCTCTGGTACTCTCTTCGGTCCCAAGCTAATCGATTCACCCCTCGAAACATAAGAAAAACCAATAACCCCTCATTTTATCTGTCAAACTTTCATAGCGAATCAAAACAAACATTGTGTAGTACTAGAATTTCGACTAAAATGGGATACGTTAATCGTTTGCTTGGGACCAATAGGCTAGTCAAGTAGTGAGCCAATTTAAAATCGTTAGTTTCGTATTGATTGTTGGTAATACTTCCCTCTGAAGCTTATTCTGGCGTTGCACGAAGGGTTTTTCCGTCTTCTCTCGCCAGGTTTTTCAATTTCACCCGGAATATTGTACTATCTTTCCCTACAAGTTTCTACCGATTTCCTCCGGAAATTTCTTTCGACATCTCCCAGGAATCTTTTTCACCCAGAATTGTTTTCCCCCAACTTCTCCTAGAAGTTTCTACCGACTATCCTGTAAACACTCTGGCTTCTGACTTCCTTCCAAACCACCATAGGAAATTTATTTTAGCATCTCCAAGAAGTTTCTTCCGTCTTCACCAGGAAGTTCCTACCGGTAGTTTATAGAATTCTCCCAGGAGTTTCTCCATAAGCTTCATCCGGGGTTTTATTTTTTCAATTTCTATTTCCGTGCTTATTCAAGTTTCTCATGGAAGTTTTTTTCAGATTCCTTCAGAAGCGTATGTGAAATGCATAAGTATTAGTGCAGAATTTTGGGTGAATTCAATGGTTTTCTTGCACTAATACTTATATTTTACCCAAAGTACTGCACTAATACTTGTGCATTTCACATACGTCAGAAAAGTCTATGTGACTCAATTTGATGGACATTATGTCTCTAATAATGTTATCAGCAGCTACAGAAAACCAGCATCCACGCTACCCAAGTAACACATCTTCATGTTATTATGATGAGTAAACTTCTTTACAACCAAATCCAGTTATATAAAGGTTATATTAACTGTTATACGACTTGCGTGTTACTTGGTTATGGATGCCCGAGCAAAGTTCAGCATCAAAATGACATCAAATTGAAATCAAGTTTTTATATCAACGTCAAACTGAAATCATAATTTGATTTCAGTTTACGCAATTAACAAATTTGATACCAAATTTTGATTTCATTTTGCTGTACATTTGCTCTTCAAAAATATGTTGTTGTGGGTTTGTTTTCATTGCCTTAGCATAACATCAAATTGAATACTTGAATTGTTATCAAGAGGAAAAATTGATATCGAATTGAGTTTTCAGTTTGCTCTCACTGATAGCAGAAATAGTTTTCAATGTGCTTTCAATTTTTATATTTTAACCGTTAAAACGACCAAGCCGACAGCAACCTGAGTAATCATAATCAGCAAAATCACAGCATCAAATTTAGATTTCAATTTGATCTCAGACTTTGTTCGGGTGATGGACCGATTCCGAGTTGGTCCTCCGTCTTCTTTCGCTTGCATACGTTGATCGCAATCGAATTCGGAAAAGCACTTAAACATAACACTTCACAACCCGTCAAACTTCCTTATGAAACGCGCACTAAGCTCAGTTTCAAAAGCCATAATAAATTTGCTTAACGACGTGTTCGGAGTATCATCCATACCATTTGTGGAAAAGTTCGATCATTTGGGTTATCGTTCGTTTATAGTTTTTTTTATTAGGGATTTCAAGAACGCCCAAAATTAAAATCAAAATTACGCCGAGTCTCATTTGGTGAGCTCTAATATTACACTATTTCTGCATGGTTGAAAGTTTCAGTCAGTGACAAATCGTCAATAATGTATTGGGCGGGGCTTTGCGTATGTGAACATAGTTTTGGAATGAATGCGTTCTTGAAATTAGCTACTGGGGCTGCGGGTTTAAGCTTCTTGCAGGTCGCTTTTTTCATACATTCATTGGCACCCACCCTAATGGACATCCCCAAACACTGTGAATACTGAAGTGCATTGAAGAAGGTTATTCACATGTTGACTGTCGGTAAAGTTTCATAACAATGATTAAGCTCAGACCTACCTCGGTCGTCAATTACTGGTCGGTGAGAATGCAACAAGTTGGTTTGGTCCAATTTACTAAAAAAAAAACCAGTGTCAGATAAGCTATGTGCAGTGCATATACATGGTATGGACTAACACTATATGTTGTTCCACGGTTTTGCACTGTAGTGGTTGAATAAAGAGGCAACTTCTGGTACACATGCGTACTAGTAGGTACATAATGAGACACGGAGCCGGATCAACCTGGTGTGAAGATCTAGCCCTCACGTTTGTGTTGGTGAGGGAAAAATGTAAACATTGTGGGGTTTTTTTTTTGGCATTGAAGTTGCCTAAATTGACCTTCCTGACGTTTATAACCCGCACACTTGCTTATACCCCATTTTCAAAAGCGCTGAGTTCCTGCACTTTTGGCGATTATGAGTGAACTAAACTCAAATTTGGGTCGTTCTCATTCGCCGTGCACTTTCAATCCAGCCAAAAAGTTCGTTTGTTATTTTTACCCTCACTTTCAAACCGGCAATACTCGCGTGTATAGAAAGGACTATATACTATCGTTGCTCATGAAGATTGCCTGTTTGGCTCCAGTCAGAGTTAATGAAAGTGCTTACTACTTAGGCTATGAGTCATCACGATATCAAATCTGCTTTACGCTTGAAAGTCTTATATTTCACATGAACAGATCTTGTTATGTGTGGTCATAGGAAGGTTTTTTTTCAATAATATAAAAACAATCCAACAAAGTGTTTTTAATTATTCTGCCTGCTTATTTTTTTTATAAATCATGATATATTAATTTGTCTAACTTTTTCGTAAAGAAAAATTAAAAATCTTCGGAAGGCAAAGTATTAAACTCAATATTACACCTATCAGTCGTAGTCCACTGTTCAAATGACACTTCTTAAATTTGTTTCTCTTTCAACTTTTCTAATAATTTTGTTTCGGATGATGACGTATCGTAACAATTTAAACACGATTGAAGATTGCAAAAGTCTGTTCTAGATTGTAAATCGCAAAGAAGTTGTTCCATACAATACACATAGTGTTTAGATTACCGATGTCGGTAAAATTTTACTGGGTTTTTAAACAGATGAGTTTTCAGCAATGAACTAAATAGCTCAACAGTCAGTAAAAGAATTGCTGACATTTTCAGTAATTTAAATGTTTACATTATTCAGTAATAAATAAAATATTTCGGATTTTAGAAAAATTTTATTATGGGAATCAGGTTTATTTTTTTAGACGCATAATAGCAATGATGCTGTTTAAACTAATCTTGAGCTATAGTCCAGCTAAAGCGCTCAATATTTGCTCTCGTGGCACACTGGGGCAGATCAGTGATTTTCTCGGAAAAAATTAATAACTTTTGAACAAAGCATCCTATCAGAATACTGTCTTGGGTAAAGTTGTTTGTATTAGTTAAGCGCTTCTTCTGAATAAATTAATTAGTTCGCAACTTGGTCGTAGAGATGGCGCGCGAATCTAACTTTTGAATAAAGCATCCTAGACGTATGGTGTTTCCAACAAAGTTTTTTATCTATCAAAATGAAGGAAAGTTGCAGAAGACATAAAACTTCCATTACCTTTAGTTTCGGAGATATAGGGTATATTGAAAAATATGATGTCAAAATTCTTATTTGTTAACTTTTTTGTATATTTTCATATGTTTGCTCTGGTTTCTGCATTTATTCCAACGAAAACAAACTAGGTGCGAATTTTCATTGAACTGTTTGTGGAATTTATAGTGGTTTTAGTGAAATATTCTCGAAAAACATGATATTTTGCCTCTATTTTAGGTGGGTGGGATTCTCGAAAGGGCAGCTAAGGGCAGCTGGACTTTGTCTCTTTTCCTAGCTCATGTCATTGTCTAACATATACCAGAAAACTGAAGACATGATATTCGATGATTTTTTTTTTATTTTTACAAAGCTGATACATCTTTTCGAAAAAGTAATCGAGAATTATTAATGTACGTCAATGTTTCAGTAGTTGGTATTCATAAGCGTGAATTTTTTTCTCGTCTCAGTTCAGTGATCAATTTTCGGTGTTGAGCAATAATCCACAAAGTTGCTATAATGGTTTCACCTTCAATGTAAATTTTCAACAGTTGTTTATTCTATGCCATATGCTCAACATGCATTTCGTTTAGTGGTGTCTCAAAATTAATTTTAGTAAAGATAATAGATCACACAAGCACATCAAACTATTTTTACAACCAGATCCATTAATTACAAGTCTGCGAAAAAGACCGAAGAAAAATTCAGCCCAATTAATAAAAAAAATAGCGAGGTATTGGCATTATTACAACCACCGGATTCATTTGACAAATAGTGACTTAAGAGATAGTTTAATCTTTAAACCATTGCTGCTTCTGCAATTTAAAAAGTTTAACGAATAAAAATTATACATAACTGACAGGTTTCCTTATTAGTAGAGATACTTGCAACGGTTTACAAAAGGTGAAATTAAAAAAAAATCATCGAATATCATGTCTTCAGTTTTCTGGTATATGTTAGACAATGACATGAGCTAGCAAAAGAGACAAAGTCCAGCTGCCCCTACGAGAATCCCACCCACCTAAAATAGAGGCAAAATATCATGTTTTTCGAGAATATTTCACTAAAAACACTATAAATTCTGGACATAACACTGCTACATACAATTTATTTTTTTTGCTGCAAATTCAATGGATCATCTGGAAGTCGAGCAGGAGTGCAGAAACTGCCCGATTTCGTGAATGATTCTGCACTCCTGCGTTGACTTCCAGTCGTTTAACTAATTTTCACAAACATGTTGCTGTTTTCATTTTTCATTTTCATTTTGCAGCGCAGGGTGGGGCAGTAAGAGCGCAAGTCAATCCAAGGTCGACAGTAAAGGAGGGGTAATCGCTGACGCGCCACATGCAGGCTACATAGCGGTGCCGGTGGTGTAGTGGTAAGCGTGATTACCTCTCACCCCAGCAGGCCTGGGTTCAATCCCAGTCGGCGCCGCCGGGATGTTCTGAGGCATAACATCTCTGATCACGCCTTCCTTCGGAAGGGAAGCAAAGCCGTTGGTCCCCGGTTCATGAGTTGATGGGTCGATAGGTAGGGTCCAGGTGTGGGAGCTGCCTTCCTGGCGTCGGTAGCATTGGTGCTCAGCACGGAAAACAAGATCGACGGAAAACAAACCAAAGAAAAAAAAAAAAAAAAACATGCAGGCTACATGATCGCCATGAGAAGGGATAATGATTAGATTGAGGTAGGTGGTTGGATGTTTTTTGGATTTAGTATGCCACGATGCTACAAAATTATATGGAATGTACAAGCTGGAAATAATTTGAAATTTGAATGAGTTATCTAATTATGCATCAATTCAGTACTGAGAGTGTTGCTCTGCTTTGAATCAAATTTAAGTTGCTTAACTGGCGATACTTCTTTAGCGTGCTCGCCTAGATTATAAACACCGAATACAAAAAAATCCTTAATGTTTAAACCCTTGTATCCCAAAATGTAGGAAAAATGCTTTAAAGATTATACAGCATCATAATAACCCGGAGCGGTTTAATTGAATATTCTACTACACAAAAATAAGATAAAATACAATTAGGTTGCTCTCATCCGATGTTCTTGAACTACTTGACATTTTGAATGAAACATTGCCATTTCCAGACTTCGTGTTGTTAGTTTTTTTTAAGGTCTTGTGCTTAATGCTTGATTTGTCTTTCGCTTCGTATTTCTAAGAAATGACTCTATAAATAGAAAAAAAACAACGCTTCCCACCCACAAGCTGTAGACCGAGTGAAGAATTTTTGTGATGATACTTTCCAACCGTGCATACCCATAGAAATAAATTCAATTCAATAAAGGATTTATTGAAGAAAAAAAACAGATGATTTCTACTGTGACTACTGTGACTAAATCCAGCATTCCTACTAAAATATCAAATGCTGTGCTTAATCATTTATTATTAGAGCAGAGCAATAAACAAAGTACGGTGATGATTAATCTTTTAATATGCTTTAATAAGTGGGTTCAAATGCACTTTTGGCAAGCATCAACACTGATATGGCAGCACTAATGTGTATCTTTCCAATGTGGTAAAGATCCAGATCAGCCCTGGGACCTGGTAGCCTAATTAAACTACCTCAAGGTTTTGCCAAAGCCCGGCGACAGACATGTTGCTGTTTTCAGTAATTTTGAAATTTCGTTTGATGACTGTTTCAGTAAAACATAATCAGTACTGGAAACTCGGTGCTCTATTTGACTGAATTTTAGGCATTTACCGTAAAACTTTTATTTTACGGTCAATTCAGTAATTACTATTACCGTATTCAGTAGTAATTTTATTGAGAACAGCTGAATGCACGGTAGTTTTTGAGATTTACAATTCTAAACCAGTAAAAAAATATACCGAACAAGGAAACCGTGATTAAGTGTATATGCGATCTTTTTTGCAGGCTGTTCAACATTAGATTTACAATTTCGTGCATTCCGTCATTCGAAGGCATTTTGTTTGATGGCAAACGATAAACTTAAAAACGGCATCTACAACAAATTTTCAAAAAAATATCCAGATGAATTTTACAACCAATACATTTTAATTTTTCTTTAACTCCATCTGACCTGTTTATATTTTTTGCCTATGTTATGACATACACAGTTTTACCCAGGTAATAGAGGACTGAAAAAAGGCACATATTTTGACGATTATTTGGGTATATTGGAGAGTATTTATTTATAAAATTGTTTCTCTTCCGCTGCCTGTAAATAGAAACGAGTAAGTCTGACAGCTAGCATATCTGAGAATGAATTGATTGTTCTTTAATATACAATCATGCAAAAAACATCTCGTTGCTAGATATCACGACTAACATTTGAAAATTGTCTAAACTGTTGATAATTATTATTAATTCGCATTAACTTGAGAACGGCTGAACGTAGGAAAAAGTTTACATGTGCAAATTTATCGAACATTATGCGTATAATCCAAATAAATTATTATTTTACTAAAAAATATTTAAATTAATTAACTTGAAAAAATTAACAAAAAATAAAAAATAAATAGGTTTTTTAAGCAAGTTACCAGCCACTCTTCACCAAAGTTGAGAACATTTCTTCAGTTTTCGGGATACAAAAAATATAAAGAAGGGGGGTGTTTTGAGATAGTCAACGTTTAACGTTTTTTCAATAATAATTTAAAAAGTTTTCTTTTTCAGTGTATTTTTTAACTAAGATAATTTAACTACCTACAACTTCTTCTCAGATGTCATTTTGATCAGATCTATAGTTTTCATGTAATGGTTTTTTGAAAAAAAATAATCAATTTTTTTAATACGCCCTTTTCAAGTTACTGTGAAGAAAAAAATCATATATTTAAATGAAAATTGCAATAATTGGTAGACAAAGTTGACTTTTATTAAGCGTTTTGGGCTTAACACTCTATGTTAGATTTTAGATGTTTTAAACAGGGTTGCCTACACTCACTTGCAATAAAAATAAATTTTCGGAATCATGCAACCATTAGATGTTTTTTTCTTGAATTTATAATTGAATTATCGCTAAAATTAAACTAGTGAGTAAATTTACAGTTTAATTTCGTAATCGCTATGCTTAACCTACAGCACAAAAAGTAAGTGGAATTGCTTAAAACTAGCCTAATACTAGTGAGCTAATCTTGCCTTAACCTAAATCTAGCCTACGAATACCTTAAACCGCAGTGTGGAATCCGAAGATTCACCTCGTTAATTTAAGTGCAGTTGGTTCTCTAAAAATTGTGGGTGGGTGTTGGCCAGATTTGGATCCTAAATTGGACCTAGATTATTCAATACTCTAGTAACCTCAAGTCCGTGCTCTGTCACAATGTTTCATTGTGATTAATCAACACTCAAAGGGGTAAAATATCAAATTTAGGGTGAATTTGAATGAAAGGGAACGTGGAGTGTAGAGTGCACTGCCCACTGGACGATTCTGAAGCCTGGCCAAGTGAGTGGGGTATGGGTTTATTTGATTGAACGGCATTTCCAATTTATGTATTGATACATTCAAACCATTGGCATTTGATATTATAGATAAGACAGAGATAGGATGCGGAGGGCGCGCATAGGGGGAGCGTACTCTATGTTATGGTTTCCATTTACTAAATAGTTCAGATAGGCTAGAAATGACAGGTTTATAGTGAGAGAATCTACCATTTGGTGCCCGTTCACTGATCAAAATCAGATTCATATTGTCAGGCCCTGCCCAAAAAAAAAAAGTAAAGGGTTGTGTCCTAGACACGACCGCAGTATGACGTAGAACCACACAAAATTGTTGTTTTTCATGCATTTTTGACTATTATACTTTATCTTAAAATTTTCAAGTATTTCAATGTTTCGGTTATGGTTGATTCAAAACAATTTACACATTTTCTTTACAAATATCCATGTGAAATTCCACATGATTTTCATTTGACCACACATAAACAGAATCCACTCAGAAGTACACATGAAATTTACACGCAAATGAATAGTATGTGTGGTCACTAGACTGATGCAAAATTTGAAATTTTCGCTCCACAGTGCTCAAACGGTGCCAAATCGGGTCCTGATTAGCCTCCAAAAGAGAAAACTCATTTTATAAGAAACTGACTTGGCACAAACCATTTGAAGTTTACATGGAAATTACTATGGGAAAACAAAACTTTTTGTTCATTGTCTTCTTGCCTTTTTACACATTGTACTGTTAACACATTCTATTGCTATTCTTATGGGAATTTTTATCAGCTACAACTTTGCAGAAGATCATTTTTCATCCAAACGTCAAATTAAATAGTTATTAATTTTTTAAGAGATTGATAATCTTATGGCAAGATTAAGCAACTGTATTGTGGGCAACACTGTATTCTGCAGTGTGACATAGTAGCCATGATTTTTGTCCTCTATTCTACGCGCCATAAACACCAATGTTGCCTGCTGAACAGTTGATTGAGCATAATCATAAGACATCAGGGACTTGAATCATTAATAATTTTTGTTCCTTACGTTTGATCGAAAAGTGGTTTTCAACAAGTTCAGCTATCATTTTCTAAAGTAGAGTGAACTGGTGAATTTTGAGATAGATATAAACTGAAATTATGGTTTCTCCATAGTAATTCCCATATAAACTTCAAATGGTTTGTGCCAAGTCAGTTTCTCACTAAATGAGTTCAAATTTTGGGAGGCTTATCAGGGCCCAATTTGGAACCATTTGAGCACTGTGGAGCGAAAATTTCAAATTTTGCATCAGTCTAGTGGTCACGCATGGTTTTTAAATGTACATATTTTAAGTAGGGGAATTTACGTATTCTCGGCAACCTAAGCAGCGACCTTCTTTCTATAGCCTTTTTCTCTGAGGAACGCACACATATGCAGTATTGGTTTGTTTACAATCTTTTGCTGCCAGCTGCTCTAACAATTTCAGTCGAAAGAATTGTCAAAAACTGTTTTGAAACGCTTTTAAAAAGCTCCAATCTTCTCTAGTGAGAGCGAGTATTGTCGGCAACCGTTCCATTTGAACTGCATGTAAATCTGCTGTTCTATTATCGGCAACTCGAAATCAGCTACAATTTGTAGTGTGTGTGTTTCATTTCAAGAAAACCTTGCTAGATTGCTTTTTCCCAGTGGTAAAAATATAGTCAAATTGAAGCTGAAAGCATAAAGAATCGTTTGCATGCATTCAGCGAAGTGTTTTCGTAAGAAAATCCAGTGAAAATAGTGTTTCAATTTGGGTTGCCGAAAATAGTCTTGCAAGCCGAAGGCGTCATTTCCCCTATGTGGCTGACACATAGATATTGTTTTGTTAGGAGCGGTATTTGAGGGGTGGGGGGGGGGGTTAGGAAAGGTTGTTGAGGGGTGGGGAGGGGGTTGGTTAGGAAAGGTTGTTGATGAGTGGGGGAGGGGTTAGGAAAGGTTGTTGATGAGTGGTGGTGGGGGGTTAGGAGAGGTCGTTGAGGGAGGGGAGAGATTGTTGTGAAGGGGGGAGGGGAAGAGATTGTTGTGAAGGGGGGAGAGGGAGAGATTGTTGTGAAGGGGGAGGGGGAGAGGTTGTTGTGAAAGGGGGAGGGGGTTTCATCATTATTGTGGTCACGCCGTGATCCACCTTAAGTCGCTGATTTGGTCCTGCTTACTGCAGGACCAAGCGCCACGCCGTCCGAAGCGACAATGAGCAAAAGCATGACAGCAGCGCTGTTTTATATCTTTTCAGGTTCAGAACCTGATAGGATTTCCCGCAGTTTTTTATGAATGGGGCGGAGCAGAAAGTTTCTTTTGTGCAGAATATGTAAAATAGGATGGACTTTGGATGTTAATATAATTGCATATATAGAGGCACCAGATATGTTTTACCGTCAGTTGTGTGTAATTCACCAACTGAATGTCATCAAACATGTCTTCAATGCAATTTTTTGTTCAAATTTGGTAAAACTTGGTTTTACTAATGATTGTGGTATGTTTAAAATTTATTTCCCGGAAAAAAGGGATCATTAAAGTCTGTCTCGTTTTCGGGTTATTGATGAGGGGGGTTTTAGAAGTGGTATTTGAGGGGGGGTGGGTAGGAGAGGTATTTGAGGGGGGGGGTTTAGGAGAGGTATTTGAGGGGGGGGGGGGTAGGAGAGGTATTTGAGGGGGGGGGGTTAGGAGAGGTATTTGAGGGGGGGGGGGTTTAGGAGAGGTATTTGAGGAGGGGTAGGAGGGGTTTGATGATGGGGAGAGGGGTAGGAGAGGTTTCATGGTGGGGGGGGGGGGTAGGAGAGGTTTAATGGTGGGGGAGGGTAGGAGAGGTTGTTGAGGGGGGGGCCGAGAGATTGTTGTGAAGGGCGTGTGTGCTTTTCCTCATTGTGGTCACGCCGTGATCCACCTTAAGCTGCTGATTTGGTCCTGCTTACTGCAGGACCAAGCGCCACGCCGTCCGAAGCGTTAATGAGCAGTGGCATGAGACCAGCGCTGATTTATATCTTTTCAGATTCAAGCAGAATGATGTGCAACCAAGTGGTATTCGTTTATGATGACTGGGTTTGCGAAAAAGGCTTATTTCATGAAAACAGTGATAAAATTATCATTTGTACATTTTCAAAAGTTTAATTACAGAAAAATTGGAAAAATATTTATTTCAACAGGTTTGTAATGTAATATCCTATCGATTGGCGTATTTGGATTTTAATTTCATCTATAAATGACAAAGTTACAAGCGTTCAAAACCTAACACTCCTTCACCACACATATTTTTTGACTTGCACCCCAGTATAGTCGACAAAGACGTAGTTCTACGTCAAAAGTGATTGACGATGATTTTTCAAGTTTTATTTTGCATTTGAGCATAATTGTAAGTTTGTTTTTGTAATTATAAGATAAATAGTTTACCTCATTTGAACCATTAAGTTGAATAAACTTGACGAATCAAACATCTAACATAGTAGTAATTATAGTGTCGCATGATCTAACAACTACTGCCTGCAACTAATGTTGGAGGGGCCGGCAGGGCTGATTACGGATCAAAACTAAAATAACTCTAACACTAACATTATACCGAAACTAACTAATAAAGTAGTTTTATTTATTTTCGGTGGACATTGGCCAAAATTGGATTTTTATATAAATATAATCCTAAAAAGGACCTACACACTAAGATTTTGTTTTCGGTAAAACTTTGAACTTCATTTTACAGGCTATTGAACTTGAAAATAATTTCAAAACATGTTCAACCTTGTTTAAATGATCAAATCTTGTCATTTTAGTGGAGATTTAGTTTCAAAGCAGCTGAAAAGCAATTGAATTGAATTGCCTAAATTTTACCGAATAATTCAGCTGTTCAGATTTCGGTAAAAATTACCGAAGTCGGCGATAATTTCTAAGTGTGTAGATTATTTAATAGTCTAGCAACCTCAAGTCCGCTTCTGAAACATTCATCCGGATGGTTTATGGATATTAATAAATACAATCCAGAATTAAACAAACAGTCCAATTATTTGAACAATCTGAAAAATCTGTATATCTAAAAAAAAATCTGTGATCTGTACTACCCTGCCTAGTAACCTCCATGACCGCCAGACTGCGCTGCTACTGCAAAAAAGGTTATGGTGCCTTGTAGTCCGTTCATATTTAGGCACACATACCAAATTTCAGTGCGATACCGTCTTTAGTTTTGTTTTGACAGCTGATTGTTGTTGGCGTGTTTGGCATCATGTTGAGTATGGATAAAAACGCTTTTCGTTATCTTATATAACATTATTTTTTGAGAGGCAAAACGGCGAAGGAAACAAAAGAAAAATTGGATAAATATTATGGGGCTAATGCTCCGTCAGATTACACCGTCAAATATTGGTTTCGAGAGTTTTGTGGTGGCCGCACCTCCACTACCCATCAAGTCCGCAGCGGCAGGCCCTCCGATGCGGTTACAGAGGGCAATGTTAAAAAATACATGAAATGGTGTTTGCTGACCGGAAAGTGAAGGTGAGCTAGCTAGCAGATACCGTAAAGATTAGTACTGGGCGCACACGCCATATTTTGGGCGAGATTCTGCATATGAAAAAGTTATCCTGTCGCTGAGTGCCGCGCAAGCTCACTCCTGACCAAAAACACGAACGCGAGAGCACTTCGAAAGAGTGTTTGGACTTGCTGATGCGGAATCGGGCGAACTCTTGGCGTCGATTGGTAAATGTTGATGCAACCTGGATCCACTATTACATCCCAGAGAACAGAACGAGTGCTCTGAAGCGTCCGAGGGAGGCTCGATTGGCGTCTTGCAGTGAAACTTTTCCAAGCTTTAGCCTCCTACATTTCGAAGTGAGAACTACTGGAAGGAGGATAGTTTCCAAATTTTCCAAGTAAAACAGACGATTTTCGGGGCAAATCGGTCCATAAAGAAAAATTAATAATTTCCTGTGGAAACTTTTGCTTGAATCGTGTAAGAAAACGTGTTTGAAAACTAATTGCTATTATTTCGGAAGGATCGGAGAGGTTTTCATGGAAAATAATGCATAACAAGTTTGCACCCACAGCGAGAGGTTACCTCCTGCGCAGCTGCATTTTTCGGAAAATGGTGAATATGTGCGATTTCTACTAAGATGAAAGTGGAAATTAAGTTAATTTACTTAGGAAAGGTTGTATCATGCTGGTGGTAATGGAGAATTGGTTGTATAGGACGCCAATATTCAATAAATGTTCATTTTGGCCTTTTCTAAGCAAACATATTGATATTCACAATTTTCGACGGAAAGTGCAACGGAACTTGCTTTACTCAACACGCACCATACTATAAAATGGTGCTAGATGGTCTTCAAAGTGATAACAAGATGACAAATCATCTTTATTTTGAGTAATTGGCCAATTTACTTCTGTTTACATCATATTTACGATGCAGCATTGATGGAGCCGCGAAATGAAATGAATATATCTTATGAAAGTTCAACTGGAAAAGTCAAAGATGCACAGCAGTCTGATCGTAAAAACGTTTTCTTCTTCAATTCGAATGGTATATTGCAAGGATTTTACACAGGCTTGATGAAAATTATGATTTAACGCTAATTTTCACGAATTTTATATGCAGTCTGTCAACATTATCATCATCATGCAGTAGCGACATCTGCGTTGAGCTTTTACGGCAATCTTCCAATGGGTTGGAAAGGTTATGGCGTCGGTTTTCTGGGATTGTCATGGCATACTCTTCGTGGACTACCTCGAAAAAGGAAAAACCCTGTGCATTATTGGAGCGATTGAAGGCCGAAATCACTGCAAAACGGCCTCACATGAAGTGAAAAAAAATGTTTTTGCAAGACAATGCGCCGGCGCACACATCACACCACGGCTAAAATCAATGACTTACGGCTCCAATTGCTTCCGCATCCACCGTATTCACCCGATTTGGCTCCCTCAGACTATTATCTCTTCCCAAACCTCAAAAGATGGCTCATCAATAAAAAGTAGAAGGGTCTGTGCCTAGGGGCACGAACGGAAGCTTGACGTAGTACCGCTAGTGGACGGAATAAATGTGAAGAGCATTTAGTTATTTTAATTGATCAATTATCTTTTATCTCAACTTTTTCCGTTTTTCAATTGTAGGCGTACCAAATTTGTAGTATTTTTTTTACAAAGAGAAAGTTGATTAAGAGAATCAATCAAAATCACTTGCACCCCTGCTTCCAAGTTTGGTTACAAGATTACAACTCTGGAGAGCATTTTGTGTGGTCGTTGGGGGCTTGTGGTTCTGAATATGGACAAACAGGCACAGATAAATTCTATTCCAACTCTTTACTGATATAAGCTTGATGGCCCTGAAAAGAGCCGCTTTATTGTAGAGGACATCCATGGCCACTTACGATTGGCGTGTTTAGTGTAGGTGACAGCACCACGGACCTCATTTTCCAGGAACACCTTCAGCACACCTCGTAGATCAGCCCGGAGATACGTTTGACACCACCACGGCGAGCCAGACGACCGATGGCGGCTATCTCGACGCCCTTTGCGATGACGCTTGGCGCCTCCTTTACCAGACCTTTTCCTCCTTTGCCACGACCAGTCAATTGTTGCTTGTTAGGTATGAAGGAGTGGACTACCCAACAAACAATTTTAGCTGCAGCTTAGCTTATACAGGCAAAAATTAGCTGCATAAGGCAAATTTTGGCTGTATAAGCTAATCTGCAGCTAGAATTGTTTGTTGGGTAGCCACCACCTTCCTACTGCTGCTATTGCTGTTCACCACGCCGTCCGAAGCGAAAATGAGCTAATGCCATACACAGTCCGCATCGTGCTCTCTTGCCGTGCGGATCTATTTGCTTTTTGCTTAAGGAAGTGTTACTACTACCTAAAGCTACAACAAATTTAAACAGCACTTTTCAGTGCTCAACCTGTAAAAATTTTCTACCTTGTTCAACTCCTCTTATTCCTCTTCGATCCTTGTTTGGACCCTACCCGAGGTAATCCTTCTTGGATATCGATTTGGAAAATTCCTCTTCGATCCTTCAGATTCTTATAGTAATCTGCTTGGAAGTCGATTTGGATAAAAATTTACTGCCGCCATGGCGCCTAAACGCAAAAGAAAGGGGCAAACTCTTGACCCCCCTTCTGATGAAATTAATTTGAGTAATCAATTTGATTTGCTCACGGATGATGAGAATGATCCATCATCCAAGAAAAATTCTAGTAAACTTTCCCGGCTTAATGCCAAGAAGGAAAAGATTCCCCCTATTGTGATAACCACTACCGATTTCCATGCTCTTCGCATGGAACTTTTGAATTTCGTGAAAGTTAAGTTTTCACTACAAATTGGACGTCGGGGTGAATGCCGTGTATTGGCTGAAACCTTGGACGGATTTAAATGTCTTCTCAAGTATCTTACTGAGAAGAAGCACAAATTTTTTACTTACGACACCAAAACTGAACGTGTGTTCAAGGTTGTCATGAAAGGACTGCCCAGTGGTGAATCCCTGGATCAGATCAAAGATGAACTGGCAAAATTACTTGGAGTTGTGCCACTCCAAGTAATCAAAATGAAAATGAAATCCCGTCCTGGCGATTCGCGCAACGGGATTTCTAATGATTTTTATTTAGTTCACTTCAAGTCTAGTGAACTAAACAACCTTAAGGCTTTAGAAAAAGCTAGCCTTATGCTCCATGTCCGAGTGAAGTGGGAACACTTCAGGAAGACTGGAGGAAATTTCCAAAACCTCACTCAGTGCCGTAAATGCCAGGGATGGGGTCACGGAACTAAAAATTGCTACATGCCAGCTAAATGCATGAATTGTGGTGATTCCTCTCACGCAAAGGACGACTGTCCTGTGAAGGAAGATCCTAAGAAATTTAAATGTTCAAATTGTGGTGAAAACCACAAATCCAATTTTTGGGAATGTAAGACTCGCAAAGCGATCCTACAATCTCGTTCTAACCGCCAGGTAAGAAACGCTCCACGTTTCCGAACAGGTACAAATTCCTCTGCTGTTAACAACGGTCAACCCTGCTTCAAATTTTTCATCTGTACCTACTCCCTGCTAACAATGTTCAGCGAGTTAATGGAGCTACCTATGCTGCTATTGCAGCGGGTAGAAATCAAAATACTAACCAAAGTAATTCTAACGGAAATTTTGACAATTTTGACTTAGGAAGCATTACTGCTCCTAAAATGGAATTTTTACAGAAATCATTAATTGACATGATTTCTGATATGCTTAAATCTAACTCCATGTTTGATGCTATTCAAACTGGAGTAAAATTTGCTAATAATATTGTCATGACTTTAAAATTCAGTAATGGATTTTAAAGCATTAAACATTTTAAATTGGAATGCTCGATCTCTTAAAGATAATGCAGACGAGCTATTTAACTTTTTGAGAGTTCATAACGTGCATATTGCCGTTATAACTGAAACGTTCCTTAAACCTGACCATAAGGTTAAGAAGGACTCAAATTATTTAATTTATAGAAATGATCGTCTTGATGGACCCTGTGGTGGCGTTGCCATCATTGTTCATAGACGAATAAAACATAAAATTATTTCTTCATTTGAAACCAAAGTTTTTGAAACTTTGGGAGTTTCTGTTGAAACAAAATTTGGACAACTTACGTTTATAGCTGCCTATTTGCCATTCCAATGCGTAGGCCAGAAAAAGAATTTTCTAAAGGGTGACCTCCAGAAACTTACCCGTCATAGGTCTAAATTCTTCATTATTGGTGATTTTAATGCAAAACACCGCTCATGGAATAATGCTCAAAGCAATTCCAATGGTAATATTCTGTTTGATGATTGTTCTGCAGGTTATTACACTATTCAATACCCAAACAGCCCAACATGCTTTTCTTCTGCAAGAAATCCCTCAACTATTGATTTGGTCTTAACTGATTCATGTCATCTTTGTAGCCAATTGGTTACCCATACTGACTTCGGTTCTGATCACCTTCCAGTAACTTTTGAAATATCCCAAGAAGTAATTTCTAATCCCAACAGCTCTACTTTCAATTACCATAGGGCTGATTGGGAGCAATATCGAACATTTATGGAATATAACTTCGATCCAAACATTCCTTTGCAAACCAAAGATGAAATTAATTATGCTCTTGAATCTCTGACTACTTCTATAGTTGAAGCAAGAGCTGCCTCAGTACCAAAATGCGAGGTTAAATTCGATTCAATTATAATAGACGATGATCTTCAGCTCTTGATCCGTCTTAAAAATGTCCGTAGGAGACAATTTCAAAGAACACGCGATCCTGCCATGAAAGTTATCTGGCGGGATTTGCAAAAACAAATTAAAAAGCGATTCTCTGCCCTGAGGAACAAAACTTTTGAAAATAATGTTTCTAAATTAGACCCGAGTTCCAAACCCTTTTGGAAACTCACAAAAATTTTGAAAAAACCTCAAAAGCCTATTCCAGCGCTTAAAGAAGGTGGTAAAATTTTGATCACAAATTTGGAAAAAGCTCAGAAACTTGCTAAGCAATTCGAGAGTTCCCATAATTTCAGTTTGGGTCTTACTAGTCCTATTGAGAATCAGGTTGCTCGGGATTTTCGGAATATTTTCTCTCGGGAAAATATTTTTGATGATTCCTGGGGGACTGATTTGGACGAAGTAAGGTCTATAACTAAAAAATTTCAAAATATGAAAGCTCCAGGTGATGATGGAATTTTCTATATCCTCATCAAAAAACTCCCAGAGAGTACCTTGTCTTTCTTGGTAAAATTATTTAACATATGTTTCCATTTGGCATACTTTCCTGATAAATGGAAAAATGCAAAAGTTGTTTCAATTTTGAAGCCGGATAAAAATCCAGCTGAAGCTTCTAGCTACCGTCCAATAAGTTTGCTTTCTTCAATAAGTAAACTTTTTGAAAAAATAATTTTGAATAGAATGATGCTTCACATCAATACGAACTCAATTTTTGCAGATGAGCAGTTTGGGTTTCGCCATGGGCATTCAACTACTCATCAACTCTTAAGAGTTACCAATTTAATTCGTTCAAACAAATCTGAAGGCCACTCAACTGGAGTTGCTCTTCTAGACATAGAAAAAGCATTCGACAGTGTTTGGCATGAAGGTTTGATTGCTAAATTTAAAAAGTTTAATTTTCCACTTTACATTGTGAAATTAGTTCAAAATTATTTAACTGACAGAACTCTGCAGGTAAATTATCAAAATTCTAAATCTAATCGACTACCTGTTAGAGCAGGAGTTCCTCAGGGTAGCATTCTTGGGCCTATATTGTATAACATTTTCACTTCGGACCTCCCTGATTTGCCTCAGGGTTGCCACAAATCTTTGTTCGCTGATGACACAGGCATTTCCGCTAAAGGAAGAAGTCTTCGTGTTATTTGCAGCAGACTGCAGAAAAGTTTAGATATTTTCTCTTCTTATTTACAAAAATGGAAGATTTCTCCCAACGCTTCCAAAACTCAACTTATAATATTTCCACATAAGCCTAGAGCTTCGTTTTTGAAACCTAGTAGTAGTTACATAGTCACTATGAACGGAGTTCCAATTTCCTGGTCAAACCAAGTGAAATATCTTGGATTAATACTTGACCAAAAATTAACTTTTAAAGATCACATTGAGGGCATTCAAGCCAAATGTAACAAATATATAAAATGTTTGTATCCTCTTATAAACAGGAAATCCAAACTTTGCCTGACGAATAAACTTCTAATATTTAAACAAGTTTTTAGACCGGCCATGCTTTACACTGTGCCAATATGGTCTTGTTGTTGCACTACCAGGAAAAAAGCACTTCAAAGGATTCAGAACAAAATTCTGAAGATGATTTTGAAGTTGCCTCCCTGGTACAGTACTACCGAAGTACATAGAATTTCGAATGTTGAGACTTTAGCACAAATGTCCAACAAAATAATTAATAATTTCCGGCAAAAATCGTTACAGTCCTCAATTGCAACGATTAATTCCCTTTATACTTAGATAAGATTTAGTTTTAGTTTTTTAGTTTTAAGCTATCAATTGTTATACTGACATGCAGGTTTAAAAAACCTGTTTAAAATACTGAATTGCCAAGACAGGAACAATGTAAAAACACTTAGATATATATCATAACAATTAAGGCTGGTAAGTTACTGTAGTAACTGGAGCACCTAGGTTAAAAATGAAATGTAATTTATTTTGAATTTGGAACAAATAAAGAGTTAAAAAAAAAAAAAAAAGTAAAGGGTTGTGTCCTAGACACGACCGCAGTATGACGTAGAACCACACAAAATTGTTGTTTTTCATGCATTTTTGACTATTATACTTTATCTTAAAATTTTCAAGTATTTCAATGTTTCGGTTATGGTTGATTCAAAACAATTTACACATTTTCTTTACAAATATCCATGTGAAATTCCACATGATTTTCATTTGACCACACATAAACAGAATCCACTCAGAAGTACACATGAAATTTACACGCAAATGAATAGTATGTGTGGTCACTAGACTGATGCAAAATTTGAAATTTTCGCTCCACAGTGCTCAAACGGTGCCAAATCGGGTCCTGATTAGCCTCCAAAAGAGAAAACTCATTTTATAAGAAACTGACTTGGCACAAACCATTTGAAGTTTACATGGAAATTACTATGGGAAAACAAAACTTTTTGTTCATTGTCTTCTTGCCTTTTTACACATTGTACTGTTAACACATTCTATTGCTATTCTTATGGGAATTTTTATCAGCTACAACTTTGCAGAAGATCATTTTTCATCCAAACGTCAAATTAAATAGTTATTAATTTTTTAAGAGATTGATAATCTTATGGCAAGATTAAGCAACTGTATTGTGGGCAACACTGTATTCTGCAGTGTGACATAGTAGCCATGATTTTTGTCCTCTATTCTACGCGCCATAAACACCAATGTTGCCTGCTGAACAGTTGATTGAGCATAATCATAAGACATCAGGGACTTGAATCATTAATAATTTTTGTTCCTTACGTTTGATCGAAAAGTGGTTTTCAACAAGTTCAGCTATCATTTTCTAAAGTAGAGTGAACTGGTGAATTTTGAGATAGATATAAACTGAAATTATGGTTTCTCCATAGTAATTCCCATATAAACTTCAAATGGTTTGTGCCAAGTCAGTTTCTCACTAAATGAGTTCAAATTTTGGGAGGCTTATCAGGGCCCAATTTGGAACCATTTGAGCACTGTGGAGCGAAAATTTCAAATTTTGCATCAGTCTAGTGGTCACGCATGGTTTTTAAATGTACATATTTTAAGTAGGGGAATTTACGTATTCTCGGCAACCTAAGCAGCGACCTTCTTTCTATAGCCTTTTTCTCTGAGGAACGCACACATATGCAGTATTGGTTTGTTTACAATCTTTTGCTGCCAGCTGCTCTAACAATTTCAGTCGAAAGAATTGTCAAAAACTGTTTTGAAACGCTTTTAAAAAGCTCCAATCTTCTCTAGTGAGAGCGAGTATTGTCGGCAACCGTTCCATTTGAACTGCATGTAAATCTGCTGTTCTATTATCGGCAACTCGAAATCAGCTACAATTTGTAGTGTGTGTGTTTCATTTCAAGAAAACCTTGCTAGATTGCTTTTTCCCAGTGGTAAAAATATAGTCAAATTGAAGCTGAAAGCATAAAGAATCGTTTGCATGCATTCAGCGAAGTGTTTTCGTAAGAAAATCCAGTGAAAATAGTGTTTCAATTTGGGTTGCCGAAAATAGTCTTGCAAGCCGAAGGCGTCATTTCCCCTATGTGGCTGACACATAGATATTGTTTTGTTAGGAGCGGTATTTGAGGGGTGGGGGGGGGGGGGGGGGTTAGGAAAGGTTGTTGAGGGGTGGGGAGGGGGTTGGTTAGGAAAGGTTGTTGATGAGTGGGGGAGGGGTTAGGAAAGGTTGTTGATGAGTGGTGGTGGGGGGTTAGGAGAGGTCGTTGAGGGAGGGGAGAGATTGTTGTGAAGGGGGGAGGGGAAGAGATTGTTGTGAAGGGGGGAGAGGGAGAGATTGTTGTGAAGGGGGAGGGGGAGAGGTTGTTGTGAAAGGGGGAGGGGGTTTCATCATTATTGTGGTCACGCCGTGATCCACCTTAAGTCGCTGATTTGGTCCTGCTTACTGCAGGACCAAGCGCCACGCCGTCCGAAGCGACAATGAGCAAAAGCATGACAGCAGCGCTGTTTTATATCTTTTCAGGTTCAGAACCTGATAGGATTTCCCGCAGTTTTTTATGAATGGGGCGGAGCAGAAAGTTTCTTTTGTGCAGAATATGTAAAATAGGATGGACTTTGGATGTTAATATAATTGCATATATAGAGGCACCAGATATGTTTTACCGTCAGTTGTGTGTAATTCACCAACTGAATGTCATCAAACATGTCTTCAATGCAATTTTTTGTTCAAATTTGGTAAAACTTGGTTTTACTAATGATTGTGGTATGTTTAAAATTTATTTCCCGGAAAAAAGGGATCATTAAAGTCTGTCTCGTTTTCGGGTTATTGATGAGGGGGGTTTTAGAAGTGGTATTTGAGGGGGGGTGGGTAGGAGAGGTATTTGAGGGGGGGGGTTTAGGAGAGGTATTTGAGGGGGGGGGGGGTAGGAGAGGTATTTGAGGGGGGGGGGGTTAGGAGAGGTATTTGAGGGGGGGGGGGTTTAGGAGAGGTATTTGAGGAGGGGTAGGAGGGGTTTGATGATGGGGAGAGGGGTAGGAGAGGTTTCATGGTGGGGGGGGGGGTAGGAGAGGTTTAATGGTGGGGGAGGGTAGGAGAGGTTGTTGAGGGGGGGGCCGAGAGATTGTTGTGAAGGGCGTGTGTGCTTTTCCTCATTGTGGTCACGCCGTGATCCACCTTAAGCTGCTGATTTGGTCCTGCTTACTGCAGGACCAAGCGCCACGCCGTCCGAAGCGTTAATGAGCAGTGGCATGAGACCAGCGCTGATTTATATCTTTTCAGATTCAAGCAGAATGATGTGCAACCAAGTGGTATTCGTTTATGATGACTGGGTTTGCGAAAAAGGCTTATTTCATGAAAACAGTGATAAAATTATCATTTGTACATTTTCAAAAGTTTAATTACAGAAAAATTGGAAAAATATTTATTTCAACAGGTTTGTAATGTAATATCCTATCGATTGGCGTATTTGGATTTTAATTTCATTTATAAATGACAAAGTTACAAGCGTTCAAAACCTAACACTCCTTCACCACACATATTTTTTGACTTGCACCCCAGTATAGTCGACAAAGACGTAGTTCTACGTCAAAAAGCTAATGCCATACAGATACAGCAGCGCTCTTTTATATCTTTTCAGGTTAAAGCAGAATGATGTGCAACCAAGTGGTATAAAAGCTACAGACTCCTCCCATTATGTGTAGTTTGCTATCAAGTATCGACACTGGTTCTTTTCCTTTTGCATACACGGCGAATGAGAACGACCCAAATTTGAGTTTAGTTCACTCATAATCGCCAAAAGTGCAGGAACTCAGCTATGAGTAAATTTGTTTCATGGTTTCCTGTAGAAAACCTAAAAAATCTGCCAGAAAATGAGGAAATTGACGATAATTTTATTCAGTCTCGGAATAGTACCAATAGACTGAATGAATCCATTGTTTACTTTTCTCAAATTCGGGAATTTTTCCCTGGAAATCCTGGGAAAACATGAGGCAAATTTACTCATCGCTGAGTTCCTGCACTTTATTTCTTATTTCTGAGATAACTCAAATTTGGGTCGTTCTCATTTGCCGTGATATCACCTTGAAAGATATCGGCACCGGTGGTTAGCGTGATTACCTCTCACCCCAGCAGGCCTGGGTCCAATCTCAGTCGGTGCCACCGGCATGATCTAAGGCATAACATCTCTGATCACGCCGTTGGTCCCCGGTTTAGTTGATGGGTTGATTGGTAGGGTCCAGGTGCCCCCCTGGCGTCGGTAGCATTAATTGGAGCTCAGTACGGAAAACAAATCTCGCGTCACTTTTCAATAGATCTCGGCTTCACAAATGTTTCCTGCCGTCTTCGTCGAATTAGATGCTAGATTGTTGCTTCTTCCATCGAAAATATCCGGCCGTGGCGAATCAAAGTTGATCAAGATTGATCAAAATAATTTGTACCCCTGCTTCCAGTTTGATTACATGAGCATTTTGTGTGGTCGTTGGTTCTGAATATGGACAAACAGGCAGATGAATTCTATTCCTACTCTTTACTGCAATAAGCTTGGTTTCCCTGAAAAGAGCCGTTTTGTTGCCAAAGTTGGTGATGATTTAACCTCCGAAACCAAACAGAGTGCGTCTCTGTCACTTCAAAACGTAGATGACATCCATGGCCGCTTACGCTTGGCGTGTTTAGTGTAGGTGACAGCATCTCATTTTTCAGGAACACCTTCAGCACACCTCCTAAATCAGACCGGAGACACGTCAGCCACGGCGAGCCAGACGACGGATGGTGGTTATCTCGAAAAATTTGCGTTTGGTTCTGAATATGGCGGTGAGTGTTCAAAATATTACGCAATTCCATCCTCCCTATTCGCACGCGCCCGAGGATCGGAGGCGAATGCTACTTCGACTTGTTTCGTCTACTTACTATTCTCTGACGACTGTGCTGGGGAAGCAGCATATGCATGTAGGTAATTGGTGGATTTGTTAGTTAATTCAACGCTTTGGACAATGCTGGACATTTACCAGTTTTTCAATAGTTTCTTGTTGAAAACCAACATTCAAAAGCATTGTTATCGATGCGTAGCTATATTTCTGATCGATTGGTGATAAAATTATTGAAATTGGACCAGGGGCAGCTGAGTTATTAACGTTCAAAATCTTTCTTCATTTGTCACATGTTCCATTTTCGGTTTTCACAAAGTGTACCCCCATATAGAAATCAAATTCAAATCCGGAAAATTACTTTTCGGACGGGATCATGAAGTTGGAAAACCGCTGAAATAAGTGTATCGAGCCAAAAGGGGACTATATTGAATAAAATTTAAAAAAAAAACATTATTCACTCCCAAGGAGGTTACTTTTCACCCTAGGTGAATAAGTATCTATCATCAGATATTTGTATCAAAATTTTGAGAAAAATCTGTATCATTACAAATAAATCTGTATAGTGGATGTAATGTCGGCCTAAATGCCCCTAATTTGGGCCCATACATAAATTCAGCAATCGATTAAATTTTCAATAGCGACCAAAAATATCCATTAGTACCATACCAATGACGCGTGCATCTAGATAAAATTGATAAATAGCAGACTTTTAGCGATGGGCCCAATCTTAGACCCATAGGCCAACATCAGAGCCATTTCCCCTATGTGACATCACTGAGACGACGACAAAAGCACCCACATCGTCCGGAGGAAAGGCTTCCCGCAACAGGCAGCATGACTTGGTCACCGTCGTCCGGTCGGCATCGACTTGCACTGGCGTGGCCACCATTTGTTCCGTCCACTGGCGGTCCTACGTCAAGCTTCCGTTCGTGCCTCTAGACACACTACTTTCTACTTAAAAAAACATAAATGAACTTCCCGCATAAACGCGAACCATCACATGACCTTACCGATAATGGTTACAAATTGTTTATAATCCCTGCTAAACTTCAACTGAAATGGTTATGGAACTTTACATGAACGTTTAATGATAAAGTTTTAACCTTAAGTATTATAGTTTTTTGGAAGCGGACCTTACAAATAATGGGTTGTTAAGAACCATTACCATTCCAAATTCTTGTTTTCTCCATACATTTTAGGAAAGAGAACTATATTAGAACGTTTTTACTTATGGTTTGAGAACATTAATGGTTATGGTTATGGTAGTCAGTTAGGTCCATTAATGGTTTTGTATTATCACTCAACTTTACGTGAAATATATCGTGAATTGGTAATCAGTAATTTACAGGCAACCAATTCGCGATATATTCCACATAAAGTTTATCGATGTTACAAAACCATTCATGGACCTTACTGGTTACCATAACCATTACCATTAATGTTCTCAAACCATAAGTTAAAAGGTTTAAGTATAGTTTTCTTTCCGAAAATGTATGGAGAAATCAAGAATTTTGAATGGTAATGGTTCTTAACAACCCATTATTTGTAAGGTCCACTTCCAAAAAACTATAATACTTAAGGTTAAAACTTTATCATTAAACGTTCATGTAAAGTTCCATAACCATTTCAGTTGAAGTTTAGCAGGGATTATAAACAATTTATAACCATTATCGGTAAGGTCAATTTATGGTTCGCGCTTATGCGGGTTTAATCCGGTGTCAACTTGCAGCTGATGTTAGATTTCAATAAATTAAAAATCGTTCATTAACGTTTCATTAAATAAATAATCAAATCGTAAAACAAAATGCGAATTGTTCACACACAGTACTTCCAACCGGTGGAAACTAACGATTTTAAATTGGCTCACTACTTGACTAGCCTATTGGTCCCTTTACATCTATAAACATACCCCATTCTAGTCGAATTTCTAGTACTACACTATGTTTGTTTTGATTCGTTATGAAAGTTTGACAGACAAAATGAGGGGCTCATGGATTTTCCTATGTTTCGAGAGGTGCATCGATCAGCTTGGGACCGAAGAGAGTACCAGAGCTGAGCCAAAAAGTTGAGCACGTTTCTTCGGGCCTACTAGTCTTAGAGTTACGTCTATGGTGCTTCTTACTGACTGATCAAACCTCACATACATCTATATGAACGCAAATTAAAATTCAGGTTTGTCCAGTTGGCAAGTTCAAATGAATATGTATAGAACATTTTGATGGTTTTGGTATTCACACACTAAGCTCCCCAAACGCAATCCATCTATCAGCATTTGTGTTTTTACTAAATTTGTTTAGTTAAAGAATTAAAAAAATGGGATTATTTTCTTCTAAGATGCCATTAAAAAGGATCATAACTTAATACATTTCTCGATGAACATTTCAAATGGTCCTATCTGCTTTGATCGATTCTCTTCATCGACTTTCTCTTTCGTTAATAACTTAGCTGCAAAACCTTTCCCTGTTGTATTTGACGTTTTGGACGATAGATAAGAACCTCCTTTATCAAACTATATGGTAGAATTAGCGCGAAATCTGTTTGCATAGCAGTGATTATGAAAAGAGAAAGTCGATGAAGAGAATCGATCAAAGCAGATAGGACCATTTGAAATGTTCATCGAGATTTCTATAAAAACGAGAGCAGATGTGCTTGATTTTCGTAAAATCAGTATACGCCATGAATCTATTTCCTCCAAAAAATACCTCATCAAAATATCCATACTTTTGTTGAAGGGCTTTAAAAACAAATATCAATCTTTACACAACAGTTGTTTACAATTACTTACGTTTTATTGATTATATTTGAATGCACTGAATCAGATGTACAGTTGACTCACTCTTCCTAGATGCGTCAATCTATTCACCTAGTATTTTGCTATCAACTTTGGCCCCAGATCAGCATTCTTCATGCAAAGTAATAACAATGACGTCGTACGACACACTTAATATTGGCTGCACGAATTATGAAATTTTACTGCGAATTCACGTACCACGTAATTGAAGGCTATAATTTCCCTTTCTGCCAATCCGATTTTGGCCACTCAACCAATCACAACACCAATTGATTAATATGTAGGTATCGCATAAACCACTGCCTGCAAACGAAAACTGCAGACGATTTGACACGAAACCAAATGTATCACTCCACAAAAAATCCCCTTGCGCGAAAACCGGTACTACCAGTTACCCAAACCGAACTAGACTAATGCCTGATGGTGGTAGATCACTTCATGAGAATGTGTTATTTTTAAACACTATTCCGCAGAATTTTTATTTTCGCTCACGAAACAGAAAAAAATAGGACCAGTAAAGATTGGAGAGAAGATACATTCGCAAAAAAAAAGACCCAACGTGTAGGTGCTGCCTTCTTGCGCGGCGAACAGTAGAGAATGAAAACTTGAAGGAGCACAACAGTCCAAGACACTGTTTCTTCTAGAGAGGGTAGCTACTGAGGAAAGTTAATGCAATGAATTCTCACTTATGTATTTAGTTGCATCGTTTCGATATGTTTTGTTTTCCATTGATATGTGTGTAGGGGTGGTTACGCGTATACCATTACTACTTGACACAATCTAGCGTGCTCACAAACTTATTCAAACGTAACCGTAATCCGAGGGCAAATTGATCACTTTTTAACGTAAATATAGAGATACATTTCTGGACAATCAAACCGACGTGGTGAATGTTCAGAGTTCTTGGCCGAACAACCTGTGGCCAACCCAGATCGTTCCACTCCACAGCTACAAGGCGCGAGAGCATCAAAGAGGATTCCGAGGTGCAGCCATCTTGTTGATGCCATATAGCGTATCAATATATTGACGCGTATCAATATATTGACGCGTATCAATATATTGACGCGAAGGGGAATTATTGACAGTAATTTTGATGATGTGAATACAGAATTATTACCAATATCGATGTATTGACGTCAAAATAGAATGTATTGACATTACGAATATTGTCAATAAAAGCAAACGTGTAGGGTTACACTTATGATGGTTTGTTTGGATGAAGATAATGTATGCTACTGAAAGTCAACTTAATAAAATTGAATTTTATGGAATAAAATTGAATTTTATGGAATAAAATATATTTTTTTGGTATGCAAAACTCACCCAGACAATTCCCATGATGAAATACTATTAAGATTTCCCGTGAAAATGTTCTACGTGACAATTAAAAGTACGAGGTATAATCGTAGTATGATCAATTTTACCCGGTGATCAATTTGCTGCGAATTACGGTACTATTGCACATATACAAAACAAATTGTGCATGTAGATATGTTGCGAGAAGTTCCATGTTTTGCGATTCATGTAAGAGAGAAAACAAAAGTGAAGGCCTATACTACAAATGCACCTCACAAATAGTTGGGTGCGGCGAGATGGACCAACCATGGTCTTAGCCTGTCTGAAAAGACAAATCCAAAGAAAAAAAAAATAGTTGGGTGCATGTCGAGTCTTCATGGTGGTTATAGGGTGGTCATATATAGGCACATGTTCGTATTTTTTGATTTGACTAACAATTTTTAGAAACGTTCCTCATAGAATAATGTTAAGCTTATCTTCTGAAAACTGTTGCTCAAAAAATGTTTGTCCAATCGGTTTGGTACCTTCGGAAATGTTGTAGGGCACATCTGGAACTAATAAAAAAAAATAGTTCGCAAAAAAAAACTTAAAAATCCTTTTTCTCAAAAACGTTTTGTTGTTGTTGTTTTTTTATATGTTTTAAGGGACAATGAATTTCATGCCACCTATGGCATCTATCAAGATAAAGAAATTATGGACAAAAAAGTAATGTTTTAGAAAATAATTCAAAACTTGGTTCAATTATTTTTTCGACTTGAGCTTGAGCTTGATTGACCGCCCACGGTTGCTACTCTGTTACTGCCAGACCAGCTGTAATTACACAGAGAACCAATAGACGATGCTTGGGACTAGCAATCATCCTCAATGTGTAAAAACTGGTGATCTTAAATTAGGCAACACCAGCGCCTGCCGCGCCCGAACACAGGTCAAGAAAGGAATGGGAAGGATTGTGTTGACATGACACTCGCTTTGATGGAAGCCGAGAACACCTCTGCACTTCCACGAGGAATCACTGGGATGTTGGATAAGAGGGTTGGGTTTGCAGCAGGGTTCGTTTTGGTAAACGATAAGCTGAATTGATGTCCTAACGATCATATAACGCGAAGGAGCTTGGGACTAAACCCACGGTCTTCTGCTCAGTAAGCAAAAACGTTTGCCACTAGGCAGACGAGCACCTTTTTAATCACCGAGTTGCTGTTATTACCATGTAGTCATATTAACAAATAAAACGATTGACGAATCTTGATTGTGGATGGGCCTGAGATTAGACTCATGATGTTCTGCTCAGTAAGCAAAAACGGTTGCTCTAAGGCCACCGAGCCCCTCATATCACATAATACCGTTGCTCAAATTTGTGTATCCATTCAAACCCGGAACCAACGACAACAACGAGTTTCGCAAAATACACGATACACAAGCGATTTTACCATAAATATCTTTGATATGTAAGGACCTGGGACCGCGTTTTTCTGCTCAGTAAGCAGGCCACTGTAACCGACGATCTTTCAAATCCGAAAACTAAAAACTACGAAAAAGTACTTAGGCCTTCATTAAGTTCCACTTTCACGCGACGTTCAATGACAGGGACCCAGGATTACATCTGAAAAATCCAAATCTGGCCAACGCCCACCCTAAACCTAAACCTGTTCTAATCCACCTGAAATGACTAACGAATGGAAGACTTTGACTACCCAGCCATGCAATAGTCTCATTCCGTGCCTTATGGCAACTTGATGATTCTATTGCGCTCATCTTTTGGCACCACCCAGGGGAGACTTGGTCCTGTACCCAATGCTTAACTTATCTCCATTCCACTCAGCTACTCGCAATTTCTTGTGATATAGTGGGCGGAATATTATTATATGAGACAATTCAATGCAGACGTCTTTCCAAATTTGGCAGATCGACAGGTAATCGGTGAGTTACCACGATAGTTGCTATTCAACAACTCGACAACGTCCCATCGTCAACGCCTGCTATGAGAATTTCCCATTGCAGACGCCAACGAAATGACGTCATCGAGCTATCGATCAACTACCCTGGTTATCGCCTGGTACCTTATAGCACGATGCTAGGAGGCGAACCGGAAGAATCGATGAGCTACCTCTCCCCCACAATTATTTTTTCGACTTGATGTATTGAAAGTACACCAAATTTATAATAAAAAAGGCACTTATATAAAATGTTGCGAAGTCACACCGTTTTCGAAATGTAGCGGTTTGATGGTAGATTTTTTTAAATGTTGGTAGATTTTGGACATTTTCGAATTTATTTCGCAGTTCTCCAATTCCAGGGCCTCACAAAGTCACTTTCAATCGAAAATCGTCAAGCGACGACAAAGCTGTCAACCATCACTTTCAGTTGAAAGTCATTCTTTCTTCTCTTCTAGCAGATTCCCTTCAACATCAACAGAACTACTTTCGATCAATTTTCATGCTGTTTGTTTTGGCTTGACTCACGTGTTCATCTCTTCTTTCATTGTCAAATGAACTTACGTTCGCATTGAAACGAAGCTGTTCGATCCAAATTCACGCAGTTTTCTGACTTTTGTTGATTGTTCACTCGGTTCATGCGCATAGATCTGTACACGTGATGTCAAATGTATCATTGTCGGGCGGTTCGTTTACCTATCAATATGGATATTCTTGAAATCGGGGGACGTATAGAGGCTGGAAATCGATGACCGACGCCATTTTTAAATCCAATATGGCAGCTTCCGACTTCAGAAAAAAATTTGGAAATACTGACACCATCCCAAATCGCATCGAAAATCGATATGCGATGCCATTTTAAAATCCAATATGGCGGCTTTCAGTTTAAGAAAAAGTGGGATATACTGTCAAATATCCATCAATATAAGTATTTTCGAATCGGGATGACGTATAGAGAATGAAAATCGATATTCGACACCAATTTGAAATCAAAGATAAAGGCTTCCGTTTTCAGAAAAAAAGGGGATCATACTCATGCCGACCCATCAATATGGGTAATTTTGAAATCGGGGTGTGGTCTACAGATTGGAAATCAATATTTGACGCCATGAGGGCTTCCAATTTCACAAATACTGTAAAATCCCGATCAATATTGACACTTTTTCTGTAACCCGATGTCCACCATCTTGGTCTCCAAAATGGCGTCGAATATCGATTTTCGGCATCTACGTGTCATCCCTGTTCCGAAAATACCCATATCGTAGGGTATTTGACACTTTTTTGAAACCCGATGGCCACCATATTGGATTCCAAAATGGCATCGCATATCCAATTTCCCAATCAACACGTTGTTCTCGTTCGGAAAATACCCATATCTGAGTGTATTTGACACTTTTCTGAAAACCGATGGCCGCCATATTGGATTTTCGGCATCTATGCGTCGTTCCCGTTCCGGAAGAAATCCATTTCTTAGGGTATTTGACACATTTTCTGAAAACGTATGGCCGCCATCTTGGATTCCAAAATGACTTTGAATCGTCGTCCCGTTCCGAAAATACCCATATTGTAGGGTATTCGACACTTTTTCTGAAAACCGATGGTCACCATCTTGGATTTCAAATAGGCATCGAATAACGATTTTCGTTCTACGTTCCGAAAATTCCCATATCTTAGGGTATTTGACACGTTTTCTGATAACCGATGATGGTGGATTCCAAAATAGCGTCGATTATCGATTTTCGGTATCTATGTGTCGTCCCCGTTCCGAAAATACCCATATCGTAGAGTATTTGACACTTTTTTTTAACCCGACGCCACCATATTGTCCATATTGGATTACAACATGGCATCGGATATCCAATTTCCGTATCAACGCGTTGTTCCCGTTCGGAAAATACCCATATCTTAGTGTATTTGACACTTTTCTGAAAACCGATGGCCACCGTATTGGATTCCAAAATAGCGTCGAATATCGATTATCGGCATCGGTTCACGTTCTGAAAATATCCATTTTAGACTTTACCTGAACCCGATGGTCACCATCTTGGATTTCAAAATGGCATCGTACATCGATTTTCGGCACCTTCGCGTCGTCCCTATTCAAATAATACCCATCTTGGATTTCAGAATGACCTTGTTAATTTAATTTTCGTTTAATATAAAAATAACAATTTATATTGTGCGGATACTATATTTTGATGCCCGGCGACGCGACGCGTGACAAGTCGAATGAGTTTCGAATTGAAGTGAAAGTGGAAGAAACGAAGGAAGCAGTTTTCGAGTCATTCATTGCGTCCATTAAAAAAATCTTTGTTTCAAATTAAATGAACTGATGATCTTGACGAACGAAACAAACGATGTTTGATAGGAGGAATGTTCATCGAGACTTGATAACAAGACTTACACGAAAATGATATTGCTCGAGGTCAAGCGATTCTGAGGAAAATTTCATTTACTTTTCCTTGCTTCGAAAATGCAGAACCCTGGTTCCAACAACATTTTTTTCCCGACAGGAAATTCATAATAAAAAAAATCTTGGCCGCTTTCCAATATGACAAGTGTTTTCTTAAATATAAAAATAAAACCTGCGACCTTTTTCCATAGAGGTAACTCTAAGACCAGAAGGTACCGAAGAAACGAGCTCAATTTTTTGGCTCAGCTCTGGTACTATCTTCGGTCCCATGCTAATCGATTAACCCCTCGAAACATAGGAAAATCCACGAACCCCTCATTTTATCTGTCAAACTTTCATAGCGAATCAAAACAAACATAGTGTAGTACTGGAATGTATACTAGAACGGAGTACGTTAGTCGATTTGCTTGGGACCAATAGGCTAGTCAAGTAGTGAGCCAATTTAAAATCGTTAGTTTCGTATTGATTGTTACTTTTTCCATGCACCTCATAGGTATTAACTTGGTGCTCAAATGCTAACATACTACCATAGAGGTAACTCTAAAGGCCGGCGCACAATAGATACGTTTTCAGGTTTTTTGACAGTTAGCCCATGCATTATCTGTCAAAAAATCCGAAAACGTATCTATTGTGCGCCGGCCTTAAGACTAGAAGGTCCCGAAATAAAGTGCTCAACTTTTTGACTCAGCTCTGGTACTCTCTTCGGTCCCAAGCTAATCGATTAACCCCTCGTAACATAGGAAAAACCAATAACCCCTCATTTTATCTGTCAAACTTTCATAGCGAATCAAAACAAACATTGCGTAGTACTATAATGTTGACTAGAATAGGATACGTTAATCGTTTGCTTGGGACCAATAGGCTACTAAAGTGGTGAGCCAATTTAAAATCGTTAGTTTCGTATTGATTGTTGGTACAGGTACACGTGTTTTGTTTATTGAGGTACGTAATTTGTCGTTTGGGCTGGTTGTCTCCGTGTTCCAGGTAATAGTCTAAAAAGCCAGGAATGTCCTTATTTAGTAAATTTGCTTGTCTGTTTGTAAATTTCTAAGTTTCCAAGGGTTTGTAATATGTCGTACAATTGATCATTTTTGATGGTCAAGTTTTGAACCCATCACAGCAGGCTTTTGGCGCTACTGTATATGGACGATCAAATGTAAAATACTGTGGTAGCCACAGCATAGATCTGTCAAAACCTCAGCATTTTCACTGATCCATTGTTACGTCCTCTGTCGTCAATGAATCAATGAAAATGCTGAGGTTTTGACAGAACTATGCTGTGGCTACCACAGTTTTCTTCATTTGATTTTCCATATACAGTAGCGCCAAAAGCATGCTGTCGTCAGAGCTGGTAAATATCACGACCGTCATGTGACAATGAGAAAACAGGTCCTCTCACTATCACGAGACGTCATTTCCATTTTCCAATGATCAAGTCCTCGTGAGAATAATTCTTATGCAGTTTTGACACCAACATTTCTAACTGATTTAGACGAATTTAAGCAAGTAACCATATGTAATCGGTAGAGTCAATATATTTTTAAGATTTCTTTGGTACAAGTAACTTTAATAACAATACATGAGCTAGTAATCACGATGATCACAGCACTGTCACGTTCTGTCGATGAGATTTTGAAGAAAATCTCTGTCATCGTTTTCACATCCGATGATAGTGACAGAAGTATCTCTGTAAATATCGCGTGAGATCTTTCATTGAAAATGACATTTGCCAGCCCTGGCTGTGGTGGGTTCAAAACTTGACCACCTAAATTGTTCAATTGATGTGTGTCAGTAAATACATGTTCAAGCCCCCTTTTTCCGTGTCTTCAGTAGGTTTGGTCACTTCTGCTAAATGTTCATGAGTCTAAAGTTCGTTTTGTCTGCCCTATGTATATTTTGTCATACTGGGAAGTGGGTATTTTGTTAAGGGGGGAGTACACTTTGATTTTTCAAAAAATCCATTTTTTTTTTGGCTTAAAATGTTCCTTGGGATGTATACTTTAATTTAGAAAAGACTCCAAGTCCGCCAAAATATTCCTTACCGCTTTACGAAGCGATTTCCTAAAACATGTACCGGCGCGCTGAGATAGCATTTTTATCTTTAAACGCGTTTATCTCGAAACGGGGTTTTTCAAACTGGCGTGGGAAATAACTCTAACCAGTTATCATCAAATTTGGATATCGCCTAGGTTTTCTTGTTCAGAATTAAATTCTGCTTAGAAATACGTATTCACATTTTCGATTTTGTCAAAAATGGATTTTTAATCCACGATTTTGTAAGCATTTTTAGGGTGAAAAAATGGACTTTTTTTCCTAAGGCCACAACTTTTGAAAAAATTAATTTAAAAAAAATCGGAATACGTCTTTCTAACCCAAATTTCATTACTAATCAGGATTTTTGTTCGATTTATGTTCCAGGATCACATGGAAAGGAGTATTTTCCCACGCGCCGTTTTCCGACTTCCGCGCGAGGACGCCCGCGCGACCTGGTGCACCGGCCACGGGGAGACGCCAATCGAGTTCAAAAAATACAAATTGTAGTTCGAAGGAAGACTAATAAATGGGTTATAACATAGTTGCCCTCGCTGAGTGTTTTATTGCTTAAAAAAATTGCCTTACTTTTTGGACGTTCAAAGTGTACTACCCCCTTAACTCCTGCTTTTCCTAAATAGTTAACTTGGTCTTTAGTGTTTCCTAATCTTGTCTTTAGTTGGTTGTTTCTACTGGCGAAAACAATGTCAATGCCAAATTTTCTCAATTTAGTTCGTAATGGTCTGGTTAAGTTATGGTCGTAATCTACAGACGCTCGTCGTGTGCTTTCTGTTATTGGTGTTAATGTAGTCAATGATCTTTTGTATTCGTTCTTGCTGTGTTTGTCAATTATAGCCTGGATGGTTTAGTCTAGCTGTCTCAAATATATAGCCTAATACTTTTTTTCTTTCCTGTTACACTAAGAGGTAAAGTCTCTAGTCTATGGAGCATGGAATGAAAAGCAGCCGCTTTATGTTCGTGAGAATGGTTGAAAGTGTTTGGTATAATTGGTCTCGTATTTGTCGGTTTTCTGTAGATTTCAAATGTCAGTGAAGTAGAGTCCCTAAAAAATAGAACGGTAACACTCCATGCCTCTCCTGTTCACAAGTGAAGTTAATATCCCTATGCGCAGTTTTAATAATAGGCAAAGATTCTCGCTTAGGAGCTGTTCATAATCTACGTAGACCGATTTTAAGAGTTGACACTACCAACTGTGCTACGTCAACACTTTAAATTGACGTAAACACATCTACATGACTTTCTACAACAAAATCGCTGAGTAGAGGCTTTATAATAGTGCACATGAATCACTTTTCTCGATTAGTTACTTCAGCTTTGTGAAGGAGCAGACTGAAAGCAGTAAAACTGCATACGTCTAAAAATAAACATAGCTGACTGTAAACATGCTTCCAAAGAAGCGCTAACACAGTTTATTAGCTGAGTAGGTAGAGCGCACTTCGTCGTAATCGCCCATTTCCGTTCTATCGATCAGAAAAGATCAATAATATCAATGATTTCACCATGCACAAATCAATAATAGGTTTGTTCCGATGCGTTAGTTCATTACCCAAGAAACAATTCAGAGTCACAAACAAGCATATATATTGAATAAATGCTTTATAACAGTGTACAATGCTGAATAAAACATAGATGCGCCTTTATTCCGCTGTTTGCTCTGATTTGATTAATATACTTATCAAAAGCTATACAAACGATAACTGTCTTCCTGATTCAACAACAGAAGTTTGATATAATAACATAATGAATAAGTGTAATTTGCACATACATTGACGCTTCAATTCGACTGTTTTCAATTGATTTAATAACATGCTTTATTATACGTCTAATAATTGTTTTCTAGCTCCATTATTAGATTCCATTACATTGCTTAACAATACTGCAAAATAAAGGTGAATACAGTCAGCATAATAGCTCTTATACCACTATGGGTCCATGTTTTAATTGCATGCATTGTAAATGCTGTACAAACGACGTATTAGATTCATTATTCCACAACACTGTTTCAGGCTAACAATAAAACGAAATTGGTAGCATAGTGGTTACCGTTTCCGCTTTCCAAGTAGAAGGTCGCGAGTTCAAGGTTGGCTCAGCCCTGTTTTAAATTTATTTTCTACGCCTAATTAATTTAAATCGTAATCATAGATCATAGCACTCACGACAACCAATTCATCGATCTATCTATCTATATCCAGCATCTTTTCCATCGAAATTAGAGAGATGGTAACATTGGTCTCATGTAAAACAACTATGAATGAATTATTCACTCTCACATCTCCTTGAATTAGCTAGCGTTACGGCAGGGAGTGCTGATAGGTATTCAGATTTAAGCTTTTATTGCTTATTTAGCTGCCCATATGATGCATTCTAGAATAGCTCAGATGGCAAGGCAAGCGGCTGGTGATCGAAAGGTCATGGTTCGAATCCCATGTAACGACATGTGTGTGTGTATGGTATGTATGTAATAAATTTTCTAGTATCTGTGTGGGTGGGTGCGTGCTTCGACGGAAATAATGACACAACAATCACTAACGAGAAGAACAATCCTGCTCTGTTGTGGTGCAGTCTTATTTTCGGATTAATTATCCCGTAGTTGAATAATCGTTTAATAAATGTATAAAAGTGTCTAATTAAACATTATTTCACATGAGAATCAAGCGTCTATACACACCTTTATACCATTGCTGTTTAAAGAAGTAATGATGTCTAATAAACGCTGAATAATCAAAAAATGTATCGAATAAGCTCTGTTACAACTCTTGTAAGTCGAATAAAAGCTTCTCGACATACCTTATTCCACACCAAATATTTCGATGTTGTGGTTGAATAAATTCTCCAGATTTGTGTGAACAAAGCCTGAACAGAAGTTATTATTGAAAATAGTACAAGTATTATAAAGCATGCAGTTGAATAAAATCGTCAAGAAGTCGTTTCTTCAAAAGGCAATTGTTTGTTGGGTAGCTACAACATAAATCCTATTAGATGGCATTGTATGAATATTTACGCTCATTGTTTTCAAAACAAAAGAAGCGCTCCTAGCCAATCCCCCTTTTCTACGTTTATCCGTAGGACGAAGAAAATCTAATGGCGTTTCAATGCGTTAGGACGGAATTGAAACTTGTAGGACGAATTTAGAATCAAGAAGCAATATTACATTTTAAGTAATATCTCAACAATTTGTGACTCTTTATGAAATCCAACGTATGGAAAGGTGAATAAATATAGAAGTCGTCTTTGACAGAAATATTACATTTTTTGTTCAAATCCGTTAAAAAAAAATTTAAAAAAAAAATAGATAAAACGCGGATTGTGCTTAGTAAGATGGATATTAGATCAAAAACCCTACCGGTTGTGTAGCTGTTGAAAAAGCCTTTTTTGATGTTTATGTTATCTAATCTAATCTTATCTAACACCAACACAGCCAATTCTTGAAAGCATCCTGGAAAATGATGGATATACCTTCATCATTTTTCTTGTCTATTTGATACATGTTTCACATCGAAGATGTGTCACACATATCAAAACGTAGGCCTGTATCAAAGTAGGCCTGTGCAGCATTTAAGGGGCAAGATGATTCAGAAAACATCGGGCCTGTTTAAATCGAAGATTTAAACACGAAGCTTAAGAATCCAATGAATGGAAGAAACGTGGACATCTCGTACCGTACGTTTCGATTTTGGTAATGATATGATTGGTTGATCGTTGGAAGCATCAAAGCTAGAAAGGTTAAGTGATGCTCCATTTTCTTCTGACGGTTGGGACATGAGCACTAACTCTTGTCCTAGCCTTTTATGGCTTATGGCTATAGCGCCATTACTCGCTTTCTGAAAAGAGAAGAGGGAAAGGAATAGGAGAAGGACAAAGCGAAAAGGATTATGCAAACTCTATGAACATATGCAAGATTTTTGATTTGATATATACAATATAGAAATGCATAACGGCGGCGGCCACTACCCGAGTCTTGTCACTATTGTTAAGTCATAAAAGTAACAAGGACTAAAATGTGATCCTTTTATAACTTGGAAATTCTGATTCCGTAGTTTGAAGTTGTCACAACTAGGGTTCGGTGGTAGATCTTATACCAGTAACGCACCACAAAAAGGTGATCCCCCAACGTTACTGGTTTGAAAAGATAAAGATTTTTGATTTGATATATACAATATAGAAATGCATAACGGCGGCGGCCACTACCCGAGTCTTGTCACTATTATTAAGTCATAAAAGTAACAAGGACTAAAATGTGATCCTTTTATAACTTGGAAATCCTGATTCCGTAGTTTGAAGTTGTCACAACTAGGGTTCGGTGGTAGATCTTATACCAGTAACGCACCACAAAAAGGTGATCCCCCAACGTTACTGGTTTGAAAAGATAAAAATTTACAAAGTGGAACGAACTCACCAAGTTTAGCCATTTGAACCAAAAGGTAGCTTGACATGTGTTGATGTGTTGATCAACATAAACTAGTCCGGTTTATGTATTTCAGCGCAATGTCTTTCCTCGATTTGAGATAAAAAATGTTCGGATGTATGTAGTTGATTTTTGATGTACACTTAGAAATAACTAATTCTACACGTGACGGAATCCATCTTTGACATAAAAAATGAGACGTAAACAAGCATGTCATGTAATATTACGTACCTCGAAACTGAAAACTTCGTTGCTCGACGAAAAGTACGTTTTGTTCCAAATTCAAAATAAATTACATTTCATTTTTTAACCTAGGTGCTCCAGTTACTGCAGTAACGTACCAGCCTTAATTGTTATGATATATATCTAAGTGTTTTTACATTGTTCATGTCTTGGCAATTAAGTATTTTAAACAGGTTTTTTAACCTGCATGTCAGTATAACAATTGATATCTTAAAACTAAAAACTAAAACTAAATCTTATCTAAGTATAAAGGGAATTAATCGTTGCAATTGAGGATTGCAACGATTTTTGCCTGAAATTATTCATTATTTTGTTGGACATTTGTTCTAAAGTCTCAACATTCGAAATTCTATGTACCTCGGTAGTACTGTACCAGGGAGGCAACTTCAAAATCATTTTCAGAACTTTGTTCTGAATCCTTTGAAGTGCTTTTTTCCTGGTAGTGCATCAACTAGACCATATTGGCACAGCGTAAAGCATGGCCGGTCTAAAAACTTGTTTAAATATTAGAAGTTTATTCGTCAGGCAAAGTTTGGATTTCCTGTTTATAAGGGGATACAAACATTTAATATATTTATTGAATTTGGCTTGAATGCCCTCAATGTGATCTTTAAAAGTTAATTTTTGGTCAAGTATTAATCCAAGATATTTCACTTGGTTTGACCAGGAAATTGGAACTCCGTTCATAGTGACTATGTGACTACTACTAGGTTTCAAAAACGAAGCTCTAGGCTTGTGTGGAAATATTATAAGTTGAGTTTTGGAAGCGTTGGGAGAAATCTTCCATTTTTGTAAATAAGAAGAAAAAATATCTAAACTTTTCTGCAGTCTGCTGCAAATAACACGAAGACTTCTTCCTTTAGCGGAAATGCCTGTGTCATCAGCGAACAAAGATTTGTAGCAACCCTGAGGCAAATCAGGGAGGTCCGAAGTGAAAATGTTATACAATATAGGCCCAAGAATGCTACCCTGAGGAACTCCTGCTCTAACAGGTAGTCGATTAGATTTGGAATTTTGATAATTTACCTGCAGAGTTCTGTCAGTTAAATAATTTTGAACTAATTTCATAATATAAAGTGGAAAATTAAACTTTTTCAATTTAGCAATCAAACCTTCATGCCAAACACTGTCGAATGCTTTTTCTATGTCTAGAAGAGCAACTCCAGTTGAGTGGCCTTCAGATTTGTTTGAACGAATTAAATTGGTAACTCTTAAGAGTTGATGAGTAGTTGAATGCCCATGGCGAAATCCAAACTGCTCATCTGCAAAAATTGAGTTCGTATTGATGTGAAGCATCATTCTATTCAAAATTATCTTTTCAAAAAGCTTACTTATTGAAGAAAGCAAACTTATTGGGCGGTAGCTAGAAGCTTCAGCTGGATTTTTATCCGGCTTCAAAATTGGAACAACTTTTGCATTTTTCCATTTATCAGGAAAGTATGCCAAATGGAAACATCTGTTAAATAATTTTACCAAGAAAGACAAGGTACTCTCTGGGAGTTTTTTGATGAGGATATAGAAAATTCCATCATCACCTGGAGCTTTCATATTTTGAAACTTTTTAGTTATAGACCTTACTTCGTCCAAATCAGTCCCCCAGGAATCATCAAAAATATTTTCCCGAGAGAAAATATTCAGATAATCCCGAGCAACCTGATTCTCAATAGGACTAGTAAGACCCAAACTGAAATTATGGGAACTCTCGAATTGCTTAGCAAGTTTCTGAGCTTTTTCCAAATTTGTGATCAAAATTTTACCACCTTCTTTAAGCGCTGGAATAGGCTTTTGAGGCTTTTTCAAAATTTTTGTGAGTTTCCAAAAGGGTTTGGAACTCGGGTCTAATTTAGAAATATTATTTTCAAAAGTTTTGTTCCTCAGGGCAGAGAATCGCTTTTTAATTTGTTTTTGCAAATCCCGCCAGATAACTTTCATGGCAGGATCGCGTGTTCTTTGATATTGTCTGCTACGGACATTTTTAAGACGGATCAAGAGCTGAAGATCGTCGTCTATTATAATTGAATCGAATTTAACCTCGCATTTTGGTACTGAGGCAGCTCTTGCTGCAACTATAGAAGTAGTCAGAGATTCAAGAGCATAATTAATTTCATCTTTGGTTTGCAAAGGAATGTTTGGATCGAAGTTATATTCCATAAATGTTCGATACTGCTCCCAATCAGCTCTATGGTAATTGAAAGTAGAGCTGTTGGGATTACAAATTATTTCTTGGGATATTTCAAAAGTTACTGGAAGGTGATCAGAACCGAAGTCAGCATGGGTAACCAGTTGGCTACAAAGTTGACATGAATCAGTTAAGATCAAATCAATAGTTGAGGGATTTCTCGCAGAAGAAAAGCATGTTGGGCTGTTTGAATATTGAATAGTGTAATAACCTGCAGAACAATCATCAAACAGAATATTACCATTGGAATTGCTTTGAGCATTATTCCATGAGCGGTGTTTTGCATTAAAATCACCAATAATGAAGAATTTAGACCTATGACGGGTAAGTTTCTGGAGGTCACCCTTGAGAAAATTTTTTTTCTGGCCTACGCATTGGAATGGCAAATAGGCAGCTATAAACGTAAGTTGTCCAAATTTTGTTTCAACAGAAACTCCCAAAGTTTCAAAAACTTTGGTTTCAAATGAAGAAAGAATTTTATGTTTGATTCGTCTATGAATAATGATGGCAACGCCACCACAGGTTCCATCAAGACGATCATTTCTATAAATCAAGTAATTTGCGTCCTTCTTAACCTTATGGTCAGGTTTAAGGAACGTTTCAGTTATAACGGCAATGTGCACGTTATGAACTCTCAAAAAGGTAAATAGCTCGTCTTCATTATCTTTAAGAGATCGAGCATTCCAATTTACAATATTTAATGCTTTAAAATCCATTACTGAATTTTAAAGTCATGACAATATTATTTGCAAATTTTACTCCAGTTTGAATAGCATCAAACATGGAGTTAGATTTAAGCATATCAGAAATCATGTCAATTAATGATTTCTGTAAAAATTCCATTTTAGGGGCAGTAATGCTTCCTAAGTCAAAATTGTCAAAATTTCCGTTAGAATTACTTTGGTTAGTATTTTGATTTCTACCCGGTGCAATAGCAGCATAGGTAGCTCCATTAACTCGCTGAACATTGTTAGCAGCGAGGGGAGTAGGTACAGATGAAAAATTTGAAGCAGGGGTGATATTTGTACCTACGGGTACGAATGTAGAATTTGTTCCTCGCTGACCGTTGTTAACAGCAGAGGAATTTGTACCTGGTCGGAAACGTGGAGCGTTTTTTACCTGTCGGTTAGAACGAGATTGTAGGATCGCTTTGCGAGTCTTACATTCCCAAAAATTGGATTTGTGGTTTTCACCACAATTTGAACATTTAAATTTCTTAGGATCTTCCTTCACAGGACAGTCGTCCTTTGCGTGAGAGGAATCACCACAATTCATGCATTTAGCTGGCATGTAGCAATTTTTAGTTCCGTGACCCCATCCCTGGCACTTACGGCACTGAGTGAGGTTTTGGAAATTTCCTCCAGTCTTCCTGAAGTGTTCCCACTTCACTCGGACATGGAGCATAAGGCTAGCTTTTTCTAAGGCCTTAAGGTTGTTTAGTTCACTAGACTTGAAGTGAACTAAATAAAAATCATTAGAAATCCCGTTGCGCGAATCGCCAGGACGGGATTTCATTTTCATTTTGATTACTTGGAGTGGCACAACTCCAAGTAATTTTGCCAGTTCATCTTTGATCTGATCCAGGGATTCACCACTGGGCAGTCCTTTCATGACAACCTTGAACACACGTTCAGTTTTGGTGTCGTAAGTAAAAAATGTATGCTTCTTCTCAGTAAGATACTTGAGAAGACATTTAAATCCGTCCAAGGTTTCAGCCAATACACGGCATTCACCCCGACGTCCAATTTGTAGAGAAAACTTAACTTTCACGAAGTTCAAAAGTTCCATGCGAAGAGCATGGAAATCGGACGTGGTTATCACAATAGGGGGAATCTTTTCCTTCTTGGCATTAAGCCGGGAAAGTTTACTAGAATTTTTCTTGGATGATGGATCAGTCTCATCATCCGTGAGCAAATCAAATTGATTACTCAAATTAATTTCTTCAGAAGGGGGGTCAAGAGTTTGCCCCTTTCTTTTGCGTTTAGGCGCCATGGCGGCAGTAAATTTTTATCCAAATCGACTTCCAAGCAGATTACTATAAGAATCTGAAGGATCGAAGAGGAATTTTCCAAATCGATATCCAAGAAGGATTACCTCGGGTAGGGTCCAAACAAGGATCGAAGAGGAATAAGAGGAGTTGAACAAGGTAGAAAATTTTTACAGGTTGAGCACTGAAAAGTGCTGTTTAAATTTGTTGTAGCTTTAGGTAGTAGTAACACTTCCTTCAGCAAAAAGCAAATAGATCCGCACGGCAAGAGAGCACGATGCGGACTGACGAAAAGTACGTTTGATTGAGCTATATTTCGCGTCTGTTATGACTCAAATTTATGTCAAAATTGAGGCTTGTATATATCGCTATCAGAGCACCTAAATTTATATTAATTTGTCTAATTGTATGTGATTTGGCAAGCCTTGTTGTGGCCAATTGTCAGGTTCAGCGCTGCGACTCAACGCTGAGACGAATGATGGAACTAATCGTGGGACGAACTAGAACTAGATACAATGAGATGCAGCTCTCGCAGGACTTCTTCTGTCTTAATGAACTCGCTGACAATCTAGAAATCGTCTCCTGGGCCTAGTTTTGAACAGATCAGTAACCGATTATAGATAAAAAAACTCCACAAAAAAAAAAAACAAGCATCACGTTCACGATCACACACACAGTCTACTCCTTCTCAAGTCGTGGGCACATGATCAACCTCAAAACATGGATTCACGGAAACAAAGTACAAACTGACAGAAAACGATAAAAAAAGAACGATCTCACCAAGTCTGCAACAAGCCGCTGTGCCAATCCCAATTGTAGATGATCCGCTTCTTGACAGGAACCAACATATACCATTCTGGTTCATCTGTCTGAAATTCCCCGAGTAATGTTCTCCTTTGATAGGTTCAGCGATCCGCCACACCTCCATCATAATATCGGGAAGTCACGAGTTCGTCACTTGTAAAAATACTTCGTCAAAGCCACTTGTAAAAATACACGCTGCCCGGGACTCAGAAGCAGCCATAGCAGTACAGCCCTTATGAAGACGAACCACAAAAGAAATGTGGAACCAACCAATTTGAGTATCACCAGCCGGTGGAAACTAACGATTTTAAATTGGTTCACTACTTGACTAGCAAATCGACTAACGTACCCCATTCTAGTATAAATTCCAGTACTACACTATGTTTGTTTTGATTCGCTATGAAAGTTTGACAGATAAAATGAGGGGTTCGTGGATTTTCCTATGTTTCGAGAGGTGAATCGATTAGCTTGGGACCGAAGATAGTACCAGAGCTGAGCCAAAAAGTTGAGCACGCTATTTCCAAGGGGGGGGGGGGGAGCTGGCTGTCAAATACGAACAATCGTCGCCTACCTCGCATAACTGGTTCCAAACGTAAACAAGCCATAAGAAACCTACAGCGTTTGTTTACGTTTGGAACCAGTTTCATACAAGTATGATCAGTAGGCTGATTTGACAGTACGTCCCCCCCCCCCCAGGTTATTTCGGGACCTTCTAGTCTTAGAGTTACCTCTATGGTATCACTGCTCAGACTTCATGGTTCAGATTCACACTTTACAAACTTCAGATCTCTATTAGCTTGACTTCTAGTTGTAGAGCCAAAGTCTTGATATCATCAACAAAAAAATCACTCGAGCAGCACCTAAGTAGAGAAAAAAAATCCTTCTTTTATGTTTATGTTATTCCGCAAAAGTGGATGGTTGTGTAGAAGCCATCAAATGAGTAACATATTCACTTTATTAGCTTTGTTTTGCAACTACAAGTTGAAAGTTGATTAGCATGTGTATAAAAGTAACATTAGCGTTTATTGGCTGTTGTTATTCAGTGCGACTGACAAATTGAATAATGGTTGTGATAAAGTTGAGTAACGCTCTCCAAAACTATTTTGCTAGCTTCTGCTTGTAGCTGTATCTGCAGCTTTTTTCAGCTACTTAACAGCACAATGCTGGAAAGGTTGGCTTATAAACCTGAAAATTTTAGTTGGGTAGTTTTCCATGTTGCGTCTCTGTATTGTCGAAGCAACCAGCCTTCTAATAAATTTATGGCTTCTTTGACTGGTACACTGGGAAACAGTGCTACCATAGAGGTAACTTTAAGACCACTGGGTCCCGAAGAAAATCATTATTATTTTTGACTCACTCAGTACCAGAACAACGGTCCCAAGCAGTCCCAAGCTATTTCACTCACCCCTGCATATTCTGCATGAATCCACACACCCCTGATGTTATCTGTCAAACTTTCATAGCGAATCAAAACAAACATAGTGTAGTAATAGAATTTCAACTAGAATAGGGTACGTTAATCGTTTGCTTGGGACCAATAGGCTACTAAAGTGGTGAGCCAATTTAAAATCATTAGTTTCGTATTGATTGTTGGTGCTACTACGTCAAAAGAAACCATAATTTCATCGTCTTCAATGTTACCTGAGTCTTGTCGTTTTTCTGTGAATTGTTTGGTATTTAGTACTTGATTTGATTCTGTTTCTGGACATAGTGTCTGAAATTCCTTGACTTACCATTTTGTGTTCTGTTATGTGTTCATGATCCTTCTTCTGATATAAAAAATCTCTGATTTCGTTTCCTGGTTTTTGTATTTTTGGTTGTCCTCTAATTCTTGGTAGATTGTGAATCAGTGAAAGTGAAAGTGATACAATAGTAGTAGAGTTAAACGGAACAAACAACGTGAAGGGTATACAATTATTCTACTAAAACACTTTTATTGATGAGTTAATTTAGATTTTAATTGCAACCATTAGAGCCAAATAAGTTCAGAGCATAACGAAAAGAAAAACATTGCTTCATTACACAAGGACATTGCCTTTTTTAAGAGGTGCAAAGCACACCACATTACACCAGTTAGCCACAACATTATAGCAAAAACACAGTCGATTTATAGCGACTGTAACATGGTCACTACACATGGTAGTCTAGTCGCATAGGAGTATTGAGCAAAAACCCAAAACTTGATAACTTGAAAAAAATATAACTCAAACACGAAAAAAAACATCGCTGATTTTGTGGTATAATGTGTAAAAAAGCCTGAATTTTCAAAGAAAAATATAAAAACATATTGCGGCCTCTATCAACAAACCATGAAAACCATAAAAAAAAACAAACACAATCAATGTTTTTCAATACAAAATCTTCATTTTTTTATCATCATTATAGGGGAAATGGCTCTAATGTTGGCCTATGGATCTAAGATTGGGTCCATCGCTAAAAATCAGCTGTTTATCAACTTTATCTAGATGACCGCGTCATTGGGACGGTACTAATGGATATGTTTGGTAGCTATTGAAAATTTAGTCGATTGCTGAATTTATGAATGGGCCCAAATTAGGGACATTTAGGCCGACATTACCTACATTTCCCCTATGTTTCATTTTTAACCTTTCATTTGATATTTTCATTTTTAAAATCGGCCAAGTGGTTCAAAAGTTATAAATTTTTGAAAAAAAAATATTTTTTGGACCCTCCCAACATGAAAATGGTCACCCTATTGAGAAAAAAATTCTGGTATAATATTTTGCGATAAGAAACAAAACAACCAATTTTTATGAAATTCTAGAACCACTATATCGTTTTGCTATGGAATGGCTGTATATATTTTTAAATCTGAGGGTGTCCTCGAAAAAAAATACATAGCATTTATTCGTTTGTGTTTGTCAATAGTTGCCTCAATTGGTATTTTTTTTACAATTTTGTCTTTGTTATATAAATTATAATATGTAAATAAAATTTTAACAAACTACCACTAGCTGATGTTGCGCGAGGAATTGAAATATTACTTTAATTTAGTTTTTGCCATTGTAAAGTCAGCAATAACAGTGCTTATTTTATGTGTATATCCTTATTCGTACGACGGCGGTTTGTAGCAAATATATTTCTATTTCGTAGATGCCTAGATGGTGTATATAAATTTAAGGATGACAATAGTTCTATTTAATTAATGCGAAGTGATACGACATCGTTTACAAATTAAATCATTGCAAATTCGCGACGCTCCTTTAATGTTTGGATATTTATGAGCATAATCGAGCACCGGTATTTGTTACAGAGTTTAGGAAGGATCTCAGACTTCTGTGTCGACTGTTAACGAGCAAGGTAACTGAAGTGATGTTAGAATTATAAAAAAATAACAAAAAATAATGTGTGTAAATGAAGATGTACGAGCCTTGACGGATGAAGTTGTGAAATACTTCCAGTAGGCTTGATCCAACCAATGCCTGCTCAGTCGTTATCGATTGCAATATAAGCTCCTTTATTTACTGGTTCATCTCTCTCGGCTGTCGGCGACAGACGAGCGACAGTCTGGCGCCCCTCAATATAGTGGAATCTTGGTTTTATCACGGTTCGCTTTTTGGCATAATCATATATTTGCAAAATTTAATAAACAATTTGAAAACTTATACTTATTACTGATTTATTAAACCAAAAATCTGAAAATGCGGCTCTGCAAAGCTTCCGCATTTGAGTAATGATAAATAAATAAAATGTGAAAAAACAACTAAATTAAATAAAAATAAATTCCCAATGTATTGTAAAACATCGTTTGCGTATGTTTGAAGTGGTTAAATGCAATTATGCACAATAAAATGCATTGAAATTTCAGATTCTACAAAGAACTGGTTTAAGAACTATTTGTGTGAGAGAACTCAATGGACTGTTTTCAATAATTCTGTTTCTAGTCCAGTCACCATGATGTACCTGAGTGATGCGAAGACGGACTCCAAAATTTAACAATTTCGAGTTGTAATATCGAACTTATTTTTTACTCTTCCTGTATGACGCTTACGGTAATAGCATAGCTCTAAGACTAGTAGGTCCCGAAGAAACGTGCTCAACTTTTTGGCTCAGCTCTGGTACTCTCTTCGGTCCCAAGCTGATCGATGCACCTCTCGAAACATAGGAAAATCCATGAGCCCCTCATTTTGTCTGTCAAACTTTCATAACGAATCAAAACAAACATAGTGTAGTACTAGAAATTCGACTAGAATGGGGTATGTTTATAGATGTAAAGGGACCAATAGGCTAGTCCAGTAGTGAGCCAATTTAAAATCGTTAGTTTCCACCGGTTGGTATTAGGGCTTCTTTTATTTATTATATACAGGAGAAATAGCTCTAATGTTGGCCCATGGATCTAAGATTGGGCCCTTCGCTAAAAATCAGCTGATTATCAATTTATCTAGATGAACGCGTCATTTGGACGATACTAATGGATATTTTTGGCCGCTATTGAAAATTTAGTCGATTGCTGAATTTATGTATGGGCCCAAATAGGGGCATTTAGGCCGAAGTTACATCCATTTCCCGTATATCATTGATATCCGTTGCATTTTACAGTTATGCTATAGGGTAAGGTGGAGCAACGCTAAATAACCGTCTCTACTTTTCTCAACGGAACGCCGTGGAACCATAGAGGTAACTCTAAGACTAGAAGGTCCCGAAAAAACGTGCTCAACTTTTTGGCTCAGCTCTGGTACTCTCTTCGGTCCCAAGCTAATCGATTCACCCCTCGAAACATAGGAAAAACCAATAACCCCTCATTTTATCTGTCAAACTTTCATAGCGAATCAAAACAAACATTGCGTAGTACTAGAATTTCGACTAGAATGGGCTCCGTTAAGCGTTTGCTTGGGACCAATAGGCTAGTGACATTTAATATGGAGTAAAGCTAAATTCCCTCGTGAAGAATAATTCCTTGCCTAGACTTCGCTAGATAAATTTGACATATTACATAACGAAGTCTAATACCCCGTTCACATTACAGCGTATGTCTCATAATAAATATAGACTTTCTTGCAATGAGCACTCATACATAGGATTTACAGTGAAAACTAGATGTATAAATGCTCATTGCAAGACAGCGTATATCACGTGATATACGCTGTAATGTGAACGGGGTATAATATAATAGGGTCATCCGCACAGGTTTTTTTCACTGGCTAGGCTTTATAGAAATCATTCGGCTTTAGACAGGTTCTCTGACTCAGATTTAAAAATCTTCCGCTCAACGTTCCCTTTCATAATCCATCCAGCATTTTTGCTAGGTTCTATAACTCTTGGTATAGATCATTGAGGGCTTTACTGAAATAAGGGGTCGGGGGTCTAGACCGAGGGGGACGACTCTATCTACGATGCAGAAAAGATTGTGTTTCGCTGTGGCTAGCTGCACGCACACTGTGGAAGATTTTTGTAGATTTTGAAGATTTCCTGCAAAAAGATGAAGCGCGATGCAAGTAGATGCGAGAAATTAAAGATGATTTTTCGAAGATTGATTCGCTAGTGTGAGATTTTTTGAGCATCTAGAATTGAGATATAGATGTGTCGCCCCCCTCGGTCTAGACCTCTTCAACTTCAGTAATCACAACCCTAATCATTCGACCATGGTGGGATTCTTCGACTCCTGCAGGTCTTATAATCTCATCCGAGACATTCAATGAATTGTTCTTGTCACCTGTACTCCGGGTTCTAGTATTGCAGTATATCATGATTCATTAGAATCACCCGTCGACTCCGGGTTCCACACTACGAAATTCGTATTGCGTACTTAATCCCTAATACCCCGGACAGACTATGGCTTATATCATGTAATATAGGCTGTCTTGCAATGAGCACTCATATATCTAGTTTTCACTGGAAATCCTATGTATGAGTGCTCATTGCAAGACAGCCTATATTACATGATATAAGCCATAGTATGTCCGGGGTATAACATTACAGCCTATATCACGTAATATAGACTGTCTTGCAATGAGCACTCATACATAGGATTTCCAGTGAAAACTAGATGTATAAATGCTCATTGCAAGACAGCGTATATCACGTGATATACGCTGTAATGTGAATGGGGTATAATATAATAGGGTTTTTTCACTGGCTAGGCTTTATAGAAATCATTCGGCTTTAGACAGGTTCTATAACTCAGGTTTCTTACTGACTCAGATTTAAAAATCCTCCGCTCAACGTTCCATTTCATAATCCATTCAGCATTTTTGCTAGGTTCTATAACTCTTGGTATAGATCATTGAGGGCTTTACTGAAATAAGAGTGTCGGGGGTCTAGACCGAGGAGGACGACTCTATCTACGATGCAGAAAAGATTGTGTTTCGCTGTGGCTAGCTGCACGCACGCTGTGGAGGATTTTTGTTGATTTTGAAGATTTCCTGCAAAAAGATGAAGCGCGATGCAAGTAGATGCGAGAAATGAAAGATGATTTTTCGAAGATTGATTCGCTAGTGTGAGATTTTTTGAGCATCTAGAATTGAGATATAGATGTGTCGCCCCCCTCGGTCTAGACCTCTTCAACTTCAGTAATCACAACCCTAATCATTCGACCATGGTGGGATTCTTCGACTCCTGCAGGTCCTATTATCATAGAGGTAACTCTAAGACCACTGGGTCCCGAAGAAAATCATTATTATTTTTGGCTCACTCAGTACCAGAACAACGGTCCCAAGCAGTCCCAAGCTATTTCACTCACCCCTGCATGTTCTGCATGAATCCACACACCCCTGATGTTATCTGTCAGAATTTCAACTAGAATAGGGTACGTTAATCGTTTGCTTGGGACCAATAGGCTACTAAAGTGGTGAGCCAATTTAGGCTGTGAACCATTTGCCGAGTTAAATTTAACTCGTGGTTAAAAGTGACATTTCGAAAGTTATTTTCTATGTTCGAAAATCCCCGTGCTGTCGATCGACCGGTTTTCGAGCCACGGTTGTCAAAATTTAACTTCTTGTCTGTCAGAAATAACCATGCTCGGATAGCAGGGTTAATCGATAACTTTTCATCTGTCAAATTTTAACCAAAAGTTAAAATAATCCACCAAATGGTTCAGAGCCTTAAAATCGTTAGTTTCGTATTGATTGTTGCTATTATCTCCTCCGAGGCATTCGATGAATTGTTCTTGTCACCTGTACTCCGGGTTCTAGTATTGCAGTATATCATGATTTATTATAATCAACCGTCGACTCCGGGTTCCACACTACGAAATTCGTATTGCGTACTTAATCCCTAATACCCCGGACAGACTATGGCTTATATCATGTAATATAGGCTGTCTTGCAATGAGCACTCATACATCTAGTTTTCACTGGAAATCCTATGTATGAGTGCTCATTGCAAGACAGCCTATATTACATGATATAAGCCATAGTCTGTCCGGGGTATAACATTACAGCCTATATCACGTAATATGTCTTGCAATGAGCACTCATACATAGGATTTCCAGTGAAAACTAGATGTATGAGTGCTCATTGCAAGACAGCGTATATCACGTGATATACGCTGTAATGTGAACGGGGTATAAGAGTGGGTCACTGAATCATCATCGTTGTGATCAGTGCTGTAAATTCTCAAAATCATTTAAACAGTTTTGATGAAAATGAGGAAAGTTCGCTATCAAAGGGTTATATCAGTTGCTTAGTCATTTGACGAAGGCATGGATCATTCTCATTTGAGAAACGCTATATATCATTCAATTGAGTTTAACCTACACATAAACGGAACTCTGGTCGACATTCCGGCGAAAAAGCTAAGCCAACACCACACCAACCTGACTTCTACCAAACCCCAACCCGATGTTGACGCGACATAAACCCAAAATTGACCCGTCAAAAACGACATTGGGTCGACATCTACCTTAAATTAGCCTTACATTGATCCGGCATCGGGTCGACTTGTCTGTTTGTTTGATTGAATATTTCCGAATCTTACCATTGGCCAGGTCATCGTATTCGAATTTCCTTCTTCCGATTTTTCTATCTTCCGAGTCTTCCAATTTTTTTTTTTTTTTACAGTAAATCAAGGCTACTTTAATTTGTCCAGATTACTAAGATCCTACAATATCGAATTTCAAATGGATCATATCATTCGAGCAGCTTAATTTTGACATTTCCTACCACTCGAACTTTGCCGTGAAATAAAATATTTTGATTTTCTTTTCTTCTAGACCTCGAGAAAATATGGTCTTACTTATGTTCTCTCCAAAAATTCTGCAAACTGTTGTAACTATGGTAGAAGGTCGTCCCAAAACTGTTCGACTATATGATTAATTAACCCCGTAACGTGGGTAGATCACTTTTTCGTGGTACGTTACGGGATGTAAGATCTACCACGGATTCCTAGTCCTGACTACTTCAAATTAGGGGATCAGGATTTTTCAGTCCTTAGTCCTTTACTTTTTAGGCCTTGTTGATAGTGACAAGAGTCGGCTTAGTCCACCGAGGATAGTCTTGAAACATCTATGTGATTCCTAATCTTCTATTCGTTGTTCCCTAGTTTGTAGTGGTTAAGATTAGGTTTCTGATGCAGGGTCATTATCAATGTTATTTCTTAATTTTATTGCTAAGGAATCCAATTTTGACTGACAAAGAGGCGCACCTCTGGAGGGTGTTTTAACACTCCGAAAGGTATAAATAGCGGGACTTTTCAATTAGAGTCGGATCCTTGCCATAAATGCAAGAATGGCAACTGTAAAAAAAATCGAATACTTTATCATTTCTCAATAGTTGTGGAGTAAAACGACAATAGATCAAATTACTGGTCGCAGTGTTGTTAGGTCCCGAACAGAGGAAAAAAGTAGAAGGGTCTGTGCCTAGGGGCACGAACGGAAGCTTGATGTAGCTTGAGTGCACGGAACAAATGTGAAGAGCATTTAGTTCTTTTAATTGATCAATCATTTATTATCTTAACTCTTTCCGTTTTTGAATTGTAGGCGTACAAAATCTGTAGTATTTTTTTTTTTTTCAAACAGAAAGTTGATGAAGAGAATTGATCAAAATCACTTGCATCCCTGCTTCCAAGTTTGGTTACAATATTACAACTCTGGAGAGCATTTTGTGTGGTCGTGGGGGGGGGGCGTATGTTTCTGAACATAGACAAACAGGCACAGATAAATTCTATTCCAACTCTTTACTGTAATAAGCTTGTTGGCCCTGAAAAGGGCCGTTTTGTTGCCAAAGTTGGTGAACAGAGTGCGTCTGTCGCTTCAAAGCGTAGACGACATCCATGGCCGTGACAGCATCACGGATCAGAATTTCCAGGACACAGCACACCTCGTGTTTTCTCGTAGATCAGACCGGAGATACGTTTGACACAGCCACGACGAGCCAGATGACGAGTGGCGGTTATTACGAAGAACCTTGCGATGACGCTTAACGCTTTCTTTACCAAGACATTTTCCTCCTTTGCCACGACCAGTCATTGTTGCTTGTTGGGTAGAAGAGTGGACTACCTAGTCTGTAACCACCTTCCTACTGCTGCTATTGATGCTTCTGCTGCCTGTTCACCACGCCGTCCGAAGCGAAAATGAGTTGAGGCAGCAGCGCTCTTTTATATTTTATCAGGTTAAAGCAGAATTATGTGTAACCAAGTGGTCGATTATGACGACTGGGTTTGGGAAGAACGTTTATTTCATGAAAACAGTGATAAAATTATCACTTTTTATTTGTACATTGGACAATGCTTGACATTACCACTTTTTCAATAGATTCTTGTTTTAAATCATCAGTCGGAAGCATTGTTTTTGATGCGTCGAAATATTTCTGATCGATTGGTGATAAAATTATTGAAATTGGTCCAGGAGCAGCTTAGTTATTAATGTTGAAAATCTTTCATAACTTTGTTACATGTTCCATTTTCGGCTTTCACAAAGTGTTACACAAGTGTACAGTACCCCCATATAGAAATCACAGACGCAGTCCTACGTCATAAAAATATGATTAATTTTGCCATAAGGATATTTCAGTATTCCGGATAGTTTGAGTGGTACAGTTTAATCTCGATGTTGGAAACATGTGGTTTTTTCCGTTACTCTTCAAGCGGGCTTTACGTGAGTTTAAAATTCTTGGGGTTTTTAGTGGGAGAAGAGACTGTTGAAAACCAGATAGAATTGCGTAATACAACTTTTATCGAACGTAAAGCAACTTTTACCAAAGGTTTCAACAGCAGCGCCGGTGGTGTAGTGGTAAGCGTGACTGCCCCTCACTCCAAAGGGCCTGGGTTCAACCTCAGTCAGCGCCGTCGGGATTTCCTGATGCATTAAATTTCTGATGACGTGTTCCTTCGGAAGGGAAGTAAAGCCGTTGATCCCCGGTCCATGAGTTGATGGGTCTATAGGTAGGGTGCAGGTGTGAGAGCTGCCTTCCTGGTGTCGTTAGCATTGGTACTCAGTACGGAAAACAAAGCAAGGAAAAAATAACATCAAATGCTTTCTCTATCCTTTCTACAGTGATGTAAACACTCATCTATTAAAAACGGTTGTGGTATTCCCTTTATTTATTCTGAAATGTTGCTGTTGTCTATTACCCTCTTACGCATACTAAGCGGTAAAAGTAATAGTAGTAATAGTATATAAGTAGCTATATCATAATACACTTTCGCACAGACCAAAATGATTCAGGATACCCAGAGGAAGAAAGCTGAATTACACTTCAATGAATTATGCAGTAGAGTGTTGATGTCTCTGGCGCTTGTCGACGCCCATGTTTTGAGTTTTGGGTGCGGCTTCGAAACCACCATAATGGCAGACTCGACACAGCACTTTTTCACCATACTTTTTGATGAATGAAATATGTGATTAAGCTTACAGTTTAGATCTTACTGGTAGTAAATATATGAATATGGTTAAACCTCTAGATTATACTTTTTGTTTGTATTATTCAATTGGACCACATTTGGGTAAGACTGTCCCGTTTGTCGTGGAAGGAATTATGTTCAAGATGAGACAAAATAAAACAAAGCTACAAAGTGCAACTCGTTACGAAAACTTAAAAAAAAATCCGCTTTTATAGCAAGCGATCTTACCCGGTTTGCTGTCTGCATTCCAATGAAAAAGTTTTACGGTATCAATTTAATTAGGGATTGTTGTCTTGCTTGATTGAATACGGTGTGGGAGAATTAGTATGATGGGAAAATGTTACTCTAACGCTTAACTGCTAAAGATTGTTCAAAGTCCAAGGGTATTTTTTTTTGTAAAAAGCAGCTGTTAAAAAAATCTTTACGGGTGATATCTGTAAGACTAACTAACATTATAGTAAAAAAATGGATGATTTGCAGCAGCTAAAAATGTACAAAAAATAAAAGAAATCTTTGTCGTTTCAATCTTGGTATATAAAATCAGTTACCTCTCTTAGCTTGTAAATAAATAAAAACATAGGTTGTAAAGTTAAAATGTACTCTCTGACATGAATCGTTTGTTTGTTATATACTTATTTCTGTAGGTAGTAAAAGTCTTGAATGATGTTTGTTTGTTGTATGACGAATGTGAATGTTTCCTTTTGGTAGGGTGCGAAGGATAATGTCGAATTGTATTTCTGAAGGGTATAGTATACTTCTAGTAAAGTGAATTTATCGTTTCTGTTCAATAGTGTCGTTAAAACGTCTTCGCCTCCGCCATTTTAAAAAAAAATAATCTCATTGTTTTTCTTGTGATTCAAACAGGCAAATAAATTTGGAGCAAACCTCAATTAAATAAAACATATTAGTGCATCTTAAGAATAATATTCGAATCAAATGGTTCCTACACGATTAGTTGACGGTGCACAAAGGGAATAGATTTCAAAGTTTTGATTAACATTAACAAAACAAATCCTAGATAGAGTTTGGAACGAAACAAACACAATAAAAAGGCTAATTGATAGGTAGACAGAAGTTCTAGCGGGGTCAAGTAAAAAAACTGCCGTATGAGAAAACGCAAGAAAGTAATCAGGAAATGCGGCACACCTAGTTACTGAGGGTGCGTACGTTTTTTTTTCTAGCGTGAATCAGCAAGTGTTCTAAACGTTCACAGTTTTTTTTTTCCAGTCCCGTTGGTCGTCTCTTCACTCTCCTTCAACTCAGTATTCTCAGTTTTCACGTTCGTTTGTACCATCTTCCAGTCTCGTCGGGAAAGTATGTTTTCCCATTGCATAGCTTTGTCCCGAAAAGTGGTAACTTGAAAGTCTGGAAGTCATCAGGCGATGTTCAATGCTTCTTATTATTTTTTCGTGTAGTTCTAGTAGTTGTTGTTGAGTGCAGTTGAAATTTGACGTCCAGACAGGTCCATAGCGTTTTCTTACGTTTTCGTTTCGATCGATGCATTTTTGAAGCAAAGTCTTTGATTTTTTGTTGTTGTTCTTGTGGTTGTAGGTTATTTTGCACAGTCCAAGCGGTCTTCTTTCTGACAGTTCTTCAGAAACGATCTGGGGGCTAGGTACTTGTATTTTATGTAGTGGGAGTACTGTTTGTAGTAGGGTTTGTTCGTTCGTCTCTAGCGTTAAAGTGGTAAAATAGTTCTGCAAAAATAAATTCGTTATATTGGTGGTTTGTTAGGTAGGAGAACGAAAGCTTATGAATATGAATATTTGAAAACATATAAATGACATTGCCTAGGCTAGTAAAGTACGAAATAGTAGGTGTGTGTGTGGGTATGTGTGTGTGATCTAAATCAAAACGGGAAAATGGTATACCATAGTTAAGCTTTGAATTACGAGTTAGAGGAGTTCAGTAGCGTCCAAAATAACGTATATAGCTCTGTAGTAAAAGCTGTCTAAAGTATTGAAGTGCACGTAAACGGATAGGTGAAAATTACACAATTATAATAATTGTCTGTTGATATTTTCTCATGTAGTTACTATTTCTGATCATGGGATTTTCTACAAATCTAATACCAACTAAATAAATACATTTCTCTGGAGGTTATCCAGCGCAATGACGCTCTGATATGCAGGGTAACCTCGAGGATTTAGTTGAACGCTCCTACACGGCAGGTTTTACCACCAAAGGTAACAAGACTAAATCATTGGATGTCAACATGGCCAACTGCCTTCCAACTTTACGGTAGCTGGGAAAGCAAATGACTTGAACACAGTCAGTTGCTTACCAAAAAAAAGTTTTGGAAGGCTAATAAGCACTGCAGAGCAATCATTTTAAATTTTGCATCAGTCTAGTGTCTACTTATTTTAATAAATATAATTCCCTGAGTTTTCCAATAAATAAAATAAATAAATAATATGCTTAAAGGGTGTCTTTCATCAAATTGCATTACGGGAAAAACGGTGTAGAAAATTACCCATTGGGTGTTTTCTCTTGAAAATTTGGGTAGAAGTAGTTTAGAGTGTTTAGTTTACACTGTATTTTTATCGCTGTCAGCTTTTCGAAAGTTGGATAAAATTACATTGGAAAACAACTCGGAATCGTGTAGAAGGGTGAGTCGTCTGATTAAATGTTACTACGAAACTCTGAGCATCTAACGGAAGGAGAAATGCGGTCAGAATGGATGTTCTGTTAGTGATTAGGATCACAAGCGTGTCGTGAAAGCGTTTAAGCGGAATCCCAATGCTTCGGTCAGGGATGTGGCCAAAACGATGAATCTGTCCAAGTCTTTCATTCAGAGAGCCAAGGACCGGGAAGGACTGCATGCGTACAAAGTGCAGAATGCTCCAAATCGTGACGAACGGCAAGATACAGTGGGGAAGTCACGGGCCCGGAAACTGTACACCCAGATGCTGACGAAGCCTCATTGTCGCATCATGGATGATGAGACTTACGTCATGGCGGACTTCCGGGAGCTACTGTTCTTCACCGCCCAGCACAAGTTTGATGTTCCGGAGGAAGTAAGGAAGCAGAAACTTTCCAAGTTTGCCAAGATATACATGATTTGGCAAGCGATCTGCTCATGTGGCAAACGGAGTGCGCCGATCGTGACTACCGGGACTGTACATGGGGAGATCTACCTCAAGGGGTGTCTACAGAAGCGTCTGCTTTCTCTGTTGAAGCAACGCGAGGACCCCACGATCTTCTGGCCGTATCTAGCTTCGTGTCACTATTCAAATGTTGTCCTGGAGTGGTACAAAGCCAACGGGGTCACTTTCGTACCCAAGGACATTAACCCCCCAACTCACCGGAACTAAGGCATATCGAAAAATACTGGACTATTATGAAGCAGGCACTACGGGAGAAATCCCAAGGAGGTCAAATCTGAGGAAGACATGAAGAAAAAGCTGCAGCCAGATGTTGTAAAGAACCTAATGAGTGGAGTTAATCGTAAGCGAGCGTACGGTTATGGTATTGAAGTTGAATAAATATGCCAAAATTTTACTAATATTTTATTATCTGAAGGTTTGAAAAGGGTCGGTCAACTAGGAAATTTTCTACAGCGTTTTTTTTCCGTGATGCAATTTGATGTGGGGCACCCTTTAAATACATACATTTGAAATATTATACAAATTTTCATTTGGTTTACCCCTCGTTAAGATAAACAAATACATTGGTAGCCTTTTTGGCCACAGAGGCGCTTTCATCGCTAAAAATTCGGTTCGCCAACTAAACGAAATAATGGATCATATTGTTAATGTAATATATTTGCTGATATGGTCATTCATGTTGGTTGGTCAGTGTCCTTCATACTCTCCTCAGAATTCCTTTCAAATACTCATAAGAATTCAATTGGTATGATCCTCAGAATTTTCATTAAATTCGTTGCCTTGGAATTCTGCTCACAGCGTAGGAATTATTCTTAGGGTAGATGCATAAATGCAATGCTGTTACAAGATTCTCAAAATTTAATACGCGAAATCCTTGATTTCTCAAAAGAAATCCCCGACAGATAAAAAAAAACTGTTTTCAATGCTTAAAAAGACCATTAGTATTACTACTACATGGCATTTCATGCTTATTACGTACCTGATAGGCAAAATAAGGTGTCAACCTCATCATTTTTTGAATTTCTCTCATTATTTGGTTCAAATTAAATTAAACACACTGTAGCCTTTTTTGATATCTTATTTTTAATATTTTTTTTAAAGTTTCATTTACGGAATACTGAAAAAAAAAGAGTTTTACTTAAAGAAAAAAAAATATTCAAAAAGTGCCCACTCCAAAAATAGATATGTTATCGATAAGTTTCCATCGGAAAACCCCTCGATTGTTTTGTTAAACATGTTTTAAAGCAAACGGCTCGAACCGGTGCAGTTGTACACGTGATCGCATTTGAATCAAATGAAAAAAATGGAGAACTCACAGTGATTTCGAAAGCAATTTCCTTGTGTATCCGAAAATTGGTAGCTGGTGATGTGAATCGCCCCGGGGCTGTCACTAGGAAGTACAGTATCAGCAAGACAGCGGTAGGGAAAATTCTTCTGAAGCTAAAAACGTTAGGATCAGTGGCGGATCGCCCTGCCAGAGGCAGGAAGCGCAAGACGGACGTGAGAACGGACACCAAGATCAGGCGAGAAGTCAAGAGGAACCCGAAGGTAACTGTTGAATAGGGGTTGAATAGCAAAGTTGCCCGAAAGCGCCCATTTATCAGCAAACAATCAAAGCCGAATCGCTTAAGTTTGCTAAGGAGCATATTGATAAGCACCTGGAGTTCTGGAATACGGTTCTTTGGACGGACGAATCAAAATTCAAGCTGTTTGACCGAAAGCGGCGGGTTCGTTTGTGGTGCAGCTCGAATGAAGAGCTTCAGGAGCACCACATCCAAGGTACGGTGAAGCATGGAGGAGGAAATGTGATTGTCTGGGGATGTTTTTTGTTGAGTGGGAAGCCTCGTTAAAATCGACGGGATAATGACGGCCGATTCCTACATCAACATCCTGTGAGGAAAAGCTGAAGGTTTCGCTGATCCAGACGGGTCTTGAAGAGAAGTTCGTATTTCAGTAGGACAACGACCCGAAGCATACTGCCAAGAGGACTAAAGGCTGGCGCACAATGCATAAGTTTCCAGAAAACTTATCCATCGTTCGCCGACCTTAAGTCTTTCTTCCGGTATTGTCGGATCAAATCGCTGAAATGGCCCCACAAAACCCGGACCTCAACCCCATCTAGAATTTGTGGGCGATTCTCGATGCCAGGGTTGACAAAACTGGTGTTACCAATAAAAATAACTGTTTTGAAGCTCTGGAGCGCGTCTGGGAAGAGCTAGATCCACAGCACCTAAAGAACCTAGTGGAGAGCATACCGAAGCGCCTGCATCCGGTCCTGAAGGTCAAAGGAGGACACATTAACTATAAAAAAGCTTTTCTTTTACTTTAATTTACCTTTTCTGGAGCCAAACTGAAGTGGGCACTTTATGTTGCCTATCAATGTATATCATATTAGCTTTTTGCCTGCTCTCAACATAGTGTTCTTTGTAGCACTTCCACATTTTAATTGAGAGCTTGCCTGTACTGCCCATAAAAGCATATCAGTCCCATCTGGAAAATAGCAAGCCGAGAAAAACGCTGCTGAAAATGTATTTCTCCGAAGACTCTTATAGATTGGACAAACAAATTTTGGTATTTTTCACCATATTTTAGTACACAGTGTGAATTACAATCGATTCTAATGAGTAACTCATTTCTGATAAAAATCCATATGGGACTGTTATGCTTTTATGGGCAGTGTACTACCCTATGCCCATGAAGTCGACTAAATTTCCAAACCAAATAATATAATGGACCGAACGGGAATCGGAACAAGCCGCCTCCAACATAAACTTGCTTCGTAGTTGCGCGCCTTGAATTAACTTGAAATTATTGACAACCAAAAGTAATTCTTCTTGGAGGATTTCAAAACAACAGGGAAATTTTAATGGAATTCCAATGAAAATTCCAATGGAATTGCATTCCGAAGTTCGAGGATAGTTTCAACTAAATTTTGAGGAAAGTTTAATAAAAAATCTGAGGAGTATTTGAAGGTTATTACGGTAATATTTTGTTTTGGAAATTGAAAAGAGAGTTACAAGGAAGCTATAAGTAGCATTTCATAGAATTAATGGGAATTCTGAGCAGAACTAAAAAAGGAATTCCTACGATAATTCGGATACGTTTACGGAGAAGATTAGAGTACGTTCCAAAACTAGCAAAAAAATAATTGAAAAACCGAACTTTGAAATAAAAACTAAATGGCTGACACTTCATTCTTCTAATTCTGGGATTTTGGCACTTTGAAAAGTTTATAGATCTTGGACTTGGAGTTCGAAACTTGAAGGCTTTGATATTTTATGAGATCTTAGACGTAAGTAAATGTTAAACTTCAATTTTTAATGGTTTTGATTGTAAAACTGTTATATCTGGACATCGTTTGTAGAAATAAAGTTGTTGTTTTGCCAAAAATAACAAATGTTTTAACGCAATCCGAAAATAGCTTTCTTCTTATAAAACATGAAAATTATCCGAAAAGTTTTGGAAAAACGAGGACAGCTCAGGAAGTTTTATTTAGCCAAATAAGTAGACAATCAGCTAAAATTTTACTTCAATTCGAGGGGTGCGACACATCTCAATCTAAATTTTAGATGGTCGAAAAATCTGATGCTAGCGAATCATTCTACCACAAATCTTTTTTAATCTTTCGCTTCTAAATTCTTCTACTCGCATCGGTCTCCATCTTTTTTCATCAATCGTATTCCTATCCAATAGAAGTGAGTGCATATCACAAAAGCAAAGCAAAATTTTCCTGCATCTTGGATAGAGTCAATTGCATTAAATGCATTCACAAGAGAAGATGACGAAAGCATAAGAAACTCCGATAATTTCAATTAATATTGGTAGATCAACAACATAGATACTTCATTTATAGAGACGGCAATATTTAAGATGGTTCGATTGTTCTGAAATTTACTGATTTGTTACAAGTTCTCAACATCAGTTAGGCTAACTTTGACATAAAGTTAAGTTAACTGCTATAATACCAAACCAATACTTATTAATGCTGTGTCACAGCACGCCTGTCCCATTTCCGTGAAGCGTGCTTGATCTTATCATCGCCACGCCTTTTGCAGATTTCAATTGCAATATTGCATTTCAATTAAATATTGCAATTTCCATATTTCAATTCCAATATAAAAGTTTGAAGTGTTAGCATCTGAATCATCTGTACTGATATTTCAAAATATTTTCCAACTACATGTCGGACTCGATTATCAAGAGACTCGATTATCCGGGGTTCGATTATCCGATTATTATATAATACAATACACTGAAGTCTTTTTTTACACGGTTTTTCGCGATTAACACGGTACGTTTTTAACGATTTCTCGACAACGATACAACCGATCAACTTGATTCTAATCACATTATCCGTTTCAAGCTATAGGTAATCGAATGGCATACTTAAAAAAAAATTACAATTTTTGTTTGTAAATACAGTAATTTTTTAAATATCTCTACATGGACCAAGCCTCCTATAATTACAAATGGCATCAAAATCCGATTTTTTTTAGCATGTGAAAAATCAAAATCTCGGTAGGTTTTTTTTACATGGTACATATCCCCCGTGTAAAAAAGGACCTGAGTGTATGATGCTAACAATATTGGCCGTAGGTAGGATGAGGGGGCTGAAAGAAGGGTTGTTTTGTATATTGAAACTCGGTTATCCGCAGTGTATATCAAATTCATTAACACAAATGAATATATTTATTTTATATTCATTCATAATTTTAACACAGTGGTGACCCGATTTCGTCTACCCTCAATTTTGTCAACCTGTAGGATTCAATTAATTTCGTTTGAGGTGAACTGTTTTCTACACTCGTTGATGGTATTTTATTGATTGCTGAACTCATTCATCGAGAATTATGTTCGGAAGATCCGGAACAACCAAGGGGTAGGTCACTCCGCACACTAATCTTGGGTTTTCTTTTTTGTCAGTGTGCCGCAGAACTGCCGATTGTGCCGGTCATAGAGCAAGCTGCGGTTGTTTGTAAATCCCGGTAAACCTATACTTCTGACAGCTTGAATGTTTTGGTTTGAAATCGCAAGGATAAATCGGATTGAGAATGACACGGGATGTGGCGGGTGTGCGAAATTTTGGTGTTTTGTGTTCATAGGAGAATAAAAGTCCTGTGTTTTAGGGTTTTATAATGCCCTGAAAGGCAGAACAGAAACCTATGTGTGCCTACGATAATATGCCGAAGGTGTGCCGATGGATGTGCCCAAGCTGTGTCGAATCTAATTTCGGCCCAATGTGCTGTACGAATTACCCCTTGGGAACAACCGTAAAAGTGGTCAATTCATGAAATTGGTCTTAGAGCTTCGCGGTTTTTTGCAAAAGCATTTTTTGATGTGTTGTAAGAATGAATTTCAAGTTGTGACATGAATATGGCAAGTTGGGGATTCAATATTTTCTTCCTTAACGCGAAACGTACCACCGCGAAAATATTTTGTGTGTTCTGGCACATTTTGATTTTTTTTAATTATTGCAGAAAGATATCAAAATCTAACAACATCAGTTTTTTCCTGCGATTCTTAAGAAAATTTACGTTCAAATACAAATACGTTATAGAATGATCCCCCGAAAGATCAGAGACATACTTAAAATTGGCACTACCACATTTACGGTTGTTCCGGTCCTTCATAAACACGCAGAGTAAATATGAATTCCCGTTTATCTCAATATTTTTCAACATAAAATAAAACTTCTACTTCCCGAAATGGCTCATACCGTTTCTTTTGATCATATAAATCCTGTTTCAATCATTCGTGTACTCAAATCGATTCCAGTAAAGACAATCTTTGTGGGACAGTTATACGTAGAATTTCAACATGGAACAATAAGAATTGATGTTGTTTTTATAAAAGCCCAGAACAAATTGCATGAACAAAAGTGAAAAACGTCCAAAAGTAACATGGGACAGATATGCGTAGAACGGCAACATAATTATTCATCATTTCCCATAAAGTTTTACGATTATGCGATCATTATTTAATGGTTAACAATACGCGAAATATTCCACATAAAGTTGGCCAATATCCCAAAAACGGTTCCTTACAGATTACCATTACATCTACATATCCTCACCAGTTGCGAGGACCTGTCCTGGACAACTATTGGAGGTTAGGGCACTTCAATCGAAGAGATTAATCTCCAATTGCTGCCTATGAGGTAACGGCTGAATATCTACATCACTCACTCGTACCCATTATCTAGGACTCGTGCATCCTACGAATGTGTGCAATTTGGTCATTGCTATATGCAGGGTGATAAGTGAATTTCCATTTAGAAATTCATGGTTTTTTCCTGGTTTTCCTGGTCAATGATTTAAAAATTTCCTGGTTTTAAAAACCAGGTATTTATAAAACAATTTTTAATAAAAAAAAAAAGGTGAATCCTTGTACCATCATTCTTCGCGCAATGCGGAATTTCACAAACCAAAATAGGTATTAAGGTTCTTATGAATGCCCGTGAAATCTTTATCTGATTGTTTACTGTAAAGAAGCTAGTAGGGAGCCGCGCTACTTCGTCGTATCATGGCGCCTATTTCCGTTCTATGTGCTAAAACTATAATAGCAAAGCGTTTTCACTATTGTTTTTGCAAAAACATCTTTGCTTACAAGATTAATTACGGTTGACACTGAAACATTTGCGATAACCCGTAAAATGAGCGATTTTAGGGGTGTATGACGAAGAAAAGCTGAGATACGACGGACCACCGCGGAGCCCTATCTAATGTCTGAAATTTAGAGATCTATAAGCTCCTTAATCTTGAGATTTCTGTTTTTGAACTTGCGATTTTTTTAACTCTAATATTGAGATTTTTAGCCAACGGGCTAGTTTATCTCAAGGTGAAATTGCTAAGTGTGGTATGAATGAAGACTCTTTAAACAAACCTTTGCTTCTAACAATTTTACGGATTTCCAGTTTGTTTAAATTTTCCGCAAATTGTCAACGATTAAGGATCTTATTTAGCGGAATTTTGATTACAACATGATTTCAAAATCATATGATTAAAAGATTTCATAAACAATGCTGCTTTAATAACTCTTATTATTAAAAAGACTGACTGCTGAAGTTCATACAAACTCTCTAATGTTCGTAGAACTTCCCTGAAGCGTTAAGGTCTTTCCTGAAGGGTTCATTGAAGTTTGTATTGCCTGAATTTCATGGGACTTCCCCGAAGTTCGAAGGACTTTTTTAAAGATCTTTGGACTTCCCTGAAGTTCGGAGTTTTTTGAAATTCATAGGAATTTCTTAAATATCGTAGAAGTACCACGAAGTTCGTAGAAATTCTCAGAAGTTCGTAAGACTTCCTTCAAGTTCGAAGAACTTTCTCGAAGATCTGAGGACTTCCCTGAAGTTTGAAGGACTTAACTGAATATATGAGGACCCTAAATTTAGAAGAGCTTCCCTGAAGTTCATAAGGCTTTAAATATCGAAGGGTTTTTTTTCAAAAGTTTGTGGGTCTTTCCTTAATTTCTTGGAAATTCCCTGAAGTTTGGAGAGCTCCCATGAATTTCGTAGGACTACCTGTAGTTCAATCGACTTCTCGGAAGATCTAGGAACTTTTTTGAGCTTGGAGAACTATGTTAAGTTCAGAGGACTTCCCAAGAGTATTGAAGACTTCTCTGAAGCTCGGCAACAATCCATAAGTGTCATAGGATTATCCTTAAGTTTTAAGCAATGACTAAATGTCGTAGAAGTTACATTAAATCTGTAGAAAATTCTGTAAAATTCGTAGTTATTCCCCAAAGATTTAAGGACTTTCCTGAAGTTCGTAAAACTTCTCTGAAATTTGTAGAACTTCTCTGAAGGTTCGGAGAGATTTCCTGACCGCGTAGGTCATCACAGTAGTTCACAGGATTTTCCTGAAACTTGTAAGACTTTCCCGAATTTTGTAAAACTTGCATGAAGTTCGAATGCTTTATCTGAAGTTTTTAGAAATAGAACTTTTTTATGGAACATGTTGAACAGGTACTTCAAAGTAGTAACGCGTTGACACTGCTTAAGTCTGCTATCAATTAAGCACAAATCATACATGCAATTGATCCTAAAAAAAAATTAAATTAAAAATAAATAGAAAATATATTTACTAAATTCTTAGGGTAAATTTTGTTCATCATTGTTTAGTTGTGTGAAAGATTTAGCTTGAACAAAATGGTTAGTTTTGACCTGATTAAAAAAAGAAACTTTGACATACATAAAATTTAAAACCTATTTAAATTATACAAACAAGATTATTTTCCTGGTGGACTTATGAAATTCCTGGTTTTTCCCGGTTTTTCCTTGTGAAAATAAATTCCCGACTTTTTCCCGATTTTCCTGGTTCACTTGCCACCCTGTATACGTGAATGCTAATTTTACCTGGAAATACTAGAATTTGAGTACAAGGCTGATCAAATTACTTCTAACCCATCTCTAGACTCAGCCCATATAGGCTGAACTCACCTCATAAGTCGCTGTGTAGTTGAACTATACGAAAGCTAACTGAAATCGCACAATAAGTTTTATGCAATTATCCACTTAGTACATTGCAGATCAAAAACCACGGAAAATAAATTTTAGCCGCATAAAAAGCAAATCCATTGAACTTATAAAAGATCTCTCAAAATTGCTCCGGAAATCTCCTAAACTGCATACGAAGTCGTTTAAAACTCAGTTGTCTGAATTATACATAAAAAAATCCTACTTGAAGAAATGGAACTTTTCATCCTCATCAAAGCCCAAAAACCTTTCCCTTGAAGTCATCAGCCTTCAGAAAGTTTCTCTGATCTTCATCCTTTATGCATCCATGTATTTTATGATTTTTTTTAACATGATTATTCTACATACCCCGAACGCAATCACTCCGAATGTGAAAAGAACGAGCAGCAATCAAAAGAAGGCAGAATCTCGTTCGGGATAAAGCCATTCAGGGAACTGATATTCGGGGTCCTTCCACGTCCTTTACATAGTCCGCAGAAAGTTATAAATTTACTTCAAGAAATATTTGTTTTATTTTTTGCTTACTTTTCAAGTTCCTCTAAAAGCTTCTGAACTTCACTTGTATGATCATTGAATCTACATTCAGTGAGTATTATTCCAAAAAATAATAGATACTGCATTGCAATTCGAGACCAATTAAATATCTTTTACGAAATTTAATAAACAATATTGCATTTAACAAGTGTTTCTACTTTAACTGAAATTTGAGAAATGTTATGTTGTTATAATCTGTCAGATCTGAGTTATCCACATCCCTCAGGGCCCGAGGAAAACAACCCGCGCTACCCGTTAGAGATGTCTTGGCTAGCCGCGATTTCGACTATTTGAATTTAATTTATGTGTTTTCAAAACAGATAGATCTGAGGATATAGTAGTTAGTGTCATCTTGAGTTCTCCCAAGTTGTTAGCTGTCCATCGGTGTACCCCCATGTTTGTCTTTTTCATCAGTATGTCGCTTAGTTCGAGATCAAGAGCACATTGGTCTCCAAACCTTGTGTTCTCAATCCCTGCCATGCCATCCATTTGTTACCCCTGACCTCGAGATTGCCGCGAGTAATCGGCCCCTGCTTTACTAACGTTAGTTTTAAGTAATGTTGTTATCTAAACAATAAATATCGGCTCCCTAAAGCTACAACAAATGAGCCTGGAATAATAAACAAATTATTTTAAAAAAATGTTGTTATAATGATTTCATTTTCCCATGAAAGGTCCATTTGTTTTTGAATAATCCCTAATATTCAGTCCACCCACTGCTCGCCCGATCGCACAACTCGAACATGAAACCAGCAAGGCAAAATGCAAGATACTTTCGTTTTTGGACGTAATACAAAATTAGGAGAAAAAACTCCACCTCCTTCCATCTTTTGTCACGTTTTTCCTCAACTATTTACATTGCTCGTCGCAAACGCTAAGCTCTCTCCCTTCCTTCTTAATGCGTGACGTACTTAATCGATGTTCCCCTGTTGTTTCCTAACCAACAGACATCGTCATGCCATCGCGTTATGCGCATACAACACTGCATGTGCACTAATTGCTTTGCAATTTCGCTAACAACGCTATACCTTAAGCAACGTCTTAAAGTCATTTTCTCGATGCTAGGAGACCCCAGTACCTCAGTTCGGCGCCACATTCCACATGAACCAAACCTAGAGTAGAGGGACGAAACGGCAAATATCTACGGCATCAACATTCAGCCCACGGGCTGCGAAATTTACCTTATCCTTCTTGTAGATTTCCCCGGTTGATGATGATTTATGTTATTTCCAGAATACTGCTAAACCTCGTAGTATCCTTGTTTACTCATTCTCCATGCGTTCTTCATGTCGCATGCGCTTTCTCCGATCATTATTTGGCTCTTCGGCTTCCAGAACCTGCGCGGGTGAAATGGTTAGAAATTTCCGAACGATTTTAGTAAGATCGAAACTTTACCTTCAGCCGAACATTCAGAATCTCAGCCCCATGCAAGGTTTCCATCGCCTTCTTGGCACTCTTCTCGCTAGCAAACTTTGCATAGCCGCAGTTTTTGTTTGGCAACAGGTAAACATCGATCAAATCCCCAAATCGACAGAACGTCTGCTTAAGAACACTGGTCGGCAGGGCCTTCGGAATGCACACGATGAAGCACCGCTGGGCAACTTCTGCGTTCGGGTTGGCCATCGGCAATGGCTGCGGCAGGGGCACGCTGCAGAACGAGGCGTCTCGATCTGAAATTTTTGCGCCTATCAACAGCATTGGTGAAATTGAAATTATAATGTTAATTTGAGCTTACCGCCTCCGTTAAAAGGATCATTGTTGGCCATCATGCTGACCGTTTCATGACCAAGACGTATTATGAGACGTTCTCCGGGTGGATATTCTAAGCCGTGGATTTTGTCGCGAGCGTACATCGCAGACTGGGCATTGTTGTACACTACCGTAGCCGTAACGTTGCGATTATCTGACAAGAAAGACCCGAGAAATATAATCATTCAATTTTTTAAAAACTAGTACCGTAAGATACATACTAAAGTCGTTATTGATTTGACAGTAATCCAATCCCGGAATAATATCAAAAAGTCTCCAAAGCTGATCCTGATTCAAAGAAGGACTGCACAGCACTGTGAGTGACGTTTCGCTGGGATTCGCAGTCTGTCCCGAGTATCCACTGCTGGTGAAACCGAAATTCGCTCCCCGGTCGTTATTCATACCGGGTCCCCGACGATCGTTTCCACCCATTGCTCCGAATCCCATCATCGGACCCGAATTTCCCATTCCCGAACTACCACCCCGACGGTCGTCCATGAATCCATTCGGAGCACTACCACTTTCAAATCTTACAAAGTTATCACTGGAGGACACGGATGCATTTCTGGATGGCTTCGGTTCGGCAAATACTGCCTTGTATTTGGCATCACATTCCTCAAAAGCTCGCGCTGCATGCGTAAAGCGACTGAACTTCACATACGCAAATCCCTTGCCTTCCTTGGTCACCTTGTCCCGGATGATGGTAATGTTGTCGATCGTACCATGCTGACCGAACTCGTCCCGAAGCGATTCCTCGGTCATCTCCTTCGGAATCAAAACAAACAATCGAAGGTATTTTTCTTCCTCGTTATCGGTTTGCTTCCGGGAGCCCTGCTGTCGATTGGCTGCCACCAAAACCTAAATCCAAAGAATTTTACAATTATTCTTCTGGCCATAAAAGAAACAAACAAAAATCCTCTCACCTTAATTGGTCGTGAATTATCTCCGATCGTTTTTCCGTTCATATCCTCTAGTGCCCTGGCTGCTTCCGATGTTTTGGAAAATTTTATATATGCCACCCCCTTGGCGTCACCGGATTGCCTGTCCTTGACGATCCAAATCTCCTCAATTTCACCGAATTTGGAAAACTGCTCACGCAGAATGTCCTCCGTGACGGTTTTACTGCAGATGATGAACAACCGCGACATAGGCGGGATATCGGCAGGACTTTTTTCATCGTTGAAATTGTTACGACTCGATCCGCCAGATCTTCGGTCAGCCATGTTGTATTTTGATTTGCTTTCGAAGCCTTTCGTTTTCGATACTGGCAGGTAGAACAAGACAGGAACGGGATCGTGCTCTATAATTTTCACACCAATAAAAACACCTTGAAGCCCGATGTACCGGAAGGAACATTAGCGCAAAATACTCACCTGACGCGGGTCTACGGATAAGCAGTGCTTTTTGGCACTGAAAACACAGATTTCATACGAAAAAACTACACAAAACGAACAGACGTAAATTTTTGCACCTTTCACAATTTGTGACACAGACTGTACGAAAAATGATGATGATGAAAATGAAAAGTTCATGAATGACAGATGTTTGAATGAATGCTCACGCTATTTCAGAACTACCCAAATTTGAGTAGGATCTACTAAAGCACACGCAAACTTGAAAGTACCCATTAATGAGTATAAAACTACCCATTTTGAAGAAAAGTGACAACTCATTAAATAAGTAAAACCGAGTTTACTAATCAATGAGTATATTCGACGATGAAAAAAAAAACCAGGCCAGTGACAAGGCCTATACCAACAGCAGCGTTTGACAGTAGGAAGCATGTCCCGGGCTCAAATCATTTATTTTGCTGTGCTGGGCCCGCTGTCACTGTATACCATGTTGCCTACGCGCTCGCCTACGCGACAGGCCACTGGGCTGAAGAAAACAATAAATTTGTATGGTAACTAGTATGGTAATGGTTCTTAACAACCCATTATTTGTAAAGTTCACTTTCAAAAAACTTTAAGAGATGAACTACCCGAAAAAAAAATTACAGTGAAATTTTCAGTGGAAACAATGCTCTAACATTAATATTTATTGTCGACAATAAAAATGATTGTTATAATGTTGTACTCTTCCGAAAACGGCAAAACTGCTACCTAGCTGTACAATGAATGTACATAATAAAATGTTGTTACAATGATTTTTATCGTATTTTTCATTTATTTTATTGTTAACATGATTCGATCATGAACATTAATGAACAACTCTTCACGAACAATAAAAATAAAACTGATTGTCAGCAACACTGCCAATGTAATAGTCCATTTTATGAAATGACATTAGCTGGTTTGCATGCCAGAATTTGATGATATTGATATTGCTTCTCACACACGCAGAAAAAATTACCGTCGAAACAAAAATATTTGAGGTAAATTTAAACGTAAATTCAGTTTGTTCTGGCCACAAACATAAACTAGGTTGATTTCAAACGTATTCTACGTTTGAATCCATTGATAATAATGTTTAAAACAAAAATAATGTTACGTTTATTTTAAAAATATTCGTGTTGAAAATAAACGTGAATATTTTTGATTTATTTGAAAACTATATGCAATCAAAAATTAATATGTTTATTTTAAACATGCTTTTCATGTTTAAAATAAACAAACATATTTTGAAATTATTTTAGCATTTGAATGCTGAATAAATCAAAATAAAATGGATAGCAAATTAATGGAAATTCCTGCGATTATGGAAAGTCTGTGGATGTTTGGATCCGGGGGGCCGTCGGGGTGGGTGTCCGATCCGATCCAGTTCAGTAAAACTGGTGAAACTTTGTGATATTAGCGTCATTTTGTCGTTTATGACGCTGGTCCTCATACCGGCCTCTTTCTACGTTTAGTGTTCGGGGATGATCTGTTTTTCTTTCGACGTCGGGTGGGGGGTGAGGATGATATGGGGATCGGTATCAGAAACGACGGATTGCCGTTAATATTGTGATGTTCCACCGGTTTTGTCGAGCTTGGAACATTGCGTGGGTTTCCGGACCCTCTACTTCGGTTTCGCCGCTTGCAGGCCGTTTTCGGTTAAGTTTGCCGAATGTAAACAAGAAGGAAAAAAGGACACGCTAAAAATTGATTACCCAGGTTATGTATTGTTGAAATAAACATGCTTTTGAATTTATTCTAAACATACATATTTTTGTTGAGAACATGTTTGTAATTTACTTTGAACTATTCATATTTTTATTTAATAAACATATATATTTTTAACTTAAATGAACAAAATTTGGTTCCGTGCAGCCGTTAGGTAACCGCCTCCTGCAGTTCATTCATGAGTTGAACCAGAAACTTCTCATAAAATGCTCTATTAAGATAGGCGCTGCTCGTATGGCTCTGGCTTTGACAGTTCGTTTGGCTCAAAACCAGGCAGTCTGCGTCCGCTCATATCTTATCCTAGACCCTCTCTAAAGCTTAATGGATACCTTTTCCGTGCAGTCAATAATCATACAATAATAATAAAAAATTCCACCACTTGAAGATGTCAAGAAGGAACTCTCATGTGGAAGCATATTTCATGGGCGATTCTCTCCAGTCGAATGCATTAACTTATCAACGACGCTCAACCACCAAGGAGACGTGACCTAGGGATATCGAGCGCAGGGGAGTTGGCCTGCATTTCTCACAAGTTCCGGATCGAATCTCGATCCATAACCAGTAAAAAAAGGACCACCCGTAACAGACATACCACCCCCTTCCCTTCCCGGGGCAATGTTTTATTATTTCGATTTATTTTTAAAGTCGATAAAGTAGATCTGTCAAACCAACACATACACTCTAAAGTACACTGTTATTTTTTTAATCAATAAATTCGCCAACCAACAGTAAAATAACAATAATATATAATGTTATTGAAAAAAAATTGTATGGGAAAATCACGAAAATTTCATTGTTAAGATACTTAACAACCCCCCTTTTTTATTGTAAATTTTCCATTTACCATGAAATTTATTGTTTTGTACAACATAAATCAAGGTAAATTTATTGTAGACGTAACAATATAAATCATTGTTAAGACAATAATTTTCGTCTTATTGTTACATTGTTTTTTAATGTATTTTTGTTGTTATTTTTTTTCGGGTAGCCTCAGGCTAAAAATCTCTAAAATAAAGGAAAAAAAAAAAAAAAAAACTTTCAAAAAACCATAATACATAAGGTTTTTTTTTTTTTTTCCTTTGGTTTGTTTTTTTCGTCGATCTTGTTTTCCGTGCTGAGCACCAATACTACCGACGTGCCAGGAAGGCAGCTCCCACACCTGGACCCTACCTATCGACCCATCAACTCATGAACCGGGGACCAACGGCTTTACTTCCCATCCGAAGGAAGGCGTGATCAAAGATGTTATGCCTCAGAACATCCCGGCGGCGCCGACTGGGATTGAACCCAGGCCTTCTGGGGTGAGAGGTAATCACGCTTACCACTACACCACCGGCGCCGTTATAATACATAAGGTTACTCGTGATGAAAATAACGTGATAAAGAAAACTTTATCACATAAACGTTCATGTAAAGTTCCATAACCATTTTAGTTAAAGTTTAGCAGGGATCGAGGGGCACGCAATACAAAGAAGTTAAAATGCAATCAAAAGTACTCAAAGTAATTAATGCGTTTTGAAGTAGTGTACCAACTATAGACACTATAAATTCCATAGATAAGCAGAGGCAAAGTATAATCAACAATCAATACGAAACTAACGATTTTAAATTGGCTCACCACTTTAGTAGCCTATTGGTCCCAAGCAAACGATTAACGTACCCTATTCTAGTTGAAATTCTATTACTACACTATGTTTGTTTTGATTCGCTATGAAAGTTTGACAGATAACATCAGGGGTGTGTGGATTCATGCAGAACATGCAGGGGTGAGTGAAATAACTTGGGACTGCTTGGGACCGTTGTTCTGGTACTGAGTGAGCCAAAAATAAAAATGATTTTCTTCGGGACCCAGTGGTCTTAGAGTTACCTCTATGGTATAATCACAGACAAACAGACATAACACTGGCAATTTGTTCATCGAACACGCATTTAACGGTCAATTTAAATGTTTTTAGTTGGTAATACCAACAATCAATACGAAACTAACGATTTTAAATTGGCTCACCACTTTAGTAGCCTATTGGTCCCAAGCAAACGATTAACGTACCCTATTCTAGTTGAAATTCTATTACTACACTATGTTTGTTTTGATTCGCTATGAAAGTTTGACAGATAACATCAGGGGTGTGTGGATTCATGCAGAACATGCAGGGGTGAGTGAAATAGCTTGGGACTGCTTGGGACCGTTGTTCTGGTACTGAGTGAGCCAAAAATAATAATGATTTTCTTCGGGACCCAGTGGTCTTAGAGTTACCTCTATGGTAATACCGCCACCTGTGGCGCGCATAGTCAATAACCCTTGCGTTTGACGTTTACACACTACCGCCATCTGTTCAGCGTACTACCCATCACAGTATGCTCAACAGATGGCGGTAGTGTTTTAGCAACGATGTTTTAAATTGAAAAGTATTCAATGTGTTATGTCTGTTTGTCTGTGGTATAATGTAGCCAAACGAACTGTCAGTTAGTGTAACCAAACGAGCATGACGCCATCATGGTGTTGTTTGAGGGTGAAGTTTTTTTTTTGTGGTGATCACAGTGGCAGCACTTGCTTAAACTCTACACTGGACCCCTTTTATTGATAAATTTTGCTTCTATGAGCCTCTATTTTAAATCAACACACAGATGTTCCTAGGCTATGGTGCCCGTTTGGTCACTGTTGTTTTTGTTCCCCGTGTGGACTCCGGGTAGAATAAGAATAGATCCACGGGCCGTCCTTCCCTGTCGTACGAGGCGACTATCTGGACAAGCGGGAGGGAACTTTATGAAAGTACCTGCACAAGATGCGATAAAATGGTACAAGCAACAAACAATACGGACAAATGAAGAGGAATGGTTAAACACAAATAAATCATTTCTAAGACAAACCAAACCAACAACACTACCATACAATGACAGGAAAAAAGTCTCAGAACAAAGAGTACTTACTAGAGTAAGACAAGGAAAAACATGGATATCAGATAGTTATCTATTAAAGAGAACAGACAGACCAAAATGCAGACACTGCAACACTTGGCTAACAGCTGACCACATCATTAGAGAATGTAGACCGTATGATCACAGACAAACAGACGTAACTCTTCATTGTGTATCTTCGTTCATGGATTTAACGGTTGATTTGAATATTACCAGTTCCGCGAACTACTCGCCGCAGCGCTGGCATCGGATCACTTTGACGTTTCTATACATTCTATAGAACTTTTATGCAATATTGTTTGCGAGCTAGCGAGCAAGCTTGTTTTCCGCGAGAAGCCCGAGAGATGTCGTTACTGAGGTCATATGTTTTAAGATACTATGTTTTCAAGAAAAACTTTTTCAAAGAGTTACGTCTGTTTGTCTGTGGTATGATGCTGCATTTTGGTCTGTCTGTTCTCTTTAATAGATATTTAATCGTATTGTTGGTAGTAGCACAAACGAAGTGACAGACGGAGCGGCTCGAAAACTTTGGTGACTAACCTGCTATTGCAATTTTTCAGTGTACCACATGGCAACACCATTACTACTGGATTGTACCACATGGCAACACTACTACCAACAATCAATACGAAACTAACGATTTTAAATTGGCTCACCACTTTAGTAGCCTATTGGTCCCAAGCAAACGATTAACGTACTCTATTCTAGTCGAAATTCTACTACTACGCAATGTTTGTTTTGATTCGCTATGAAAGTTTGACAGATAAAATGAGGGGTTATTGGTTTTTCCTATGTTTCGATGGATGATTCGACAAGCTTGGGACCGAAGATAGTACCAGAGGTGAGCCAAAAAGTTGAGCACGTTTCTTCGGGACCTACTTGTCTTAGAGTTACCTCTATGCTACTACTATATTGAACTAGCATTTTCACCAAATGTACTAGAATGTTTTGGTTCTATCTCTTTCACTCTACTCAAAACTGAAATGCATAAAAAAATGACAAAATGATACGCACTCTTTGCACACTGTCAAAGAATCATTGTACACAAAATCAACTTTGTTCAAATCAAAACAAAAAAACTAACCCATCTGATGGATGATGGCACAAGCTTCCAAGAAAATTCTATTACAGTGAACCACATTATTTAAATGGATTTCTTCGCCAGTAAGTCGTCTGTCACTTCGTTTGTGGTAGTAGTAGCAGCATAGAGGTAACTCTAAGACCAGAAGGTCCCGAAGAAACGTGCTCAACATTTTGGCTCAGCTCTGGTACTATCTTCGGTCCCAAGCTAATCGATTCACCCCTTGAAACATAAGAAAAACCAATAACCCCTCATTTTATCTGTCAAACTTTCATAGCGAATCAAAACAAACATTGTGTAGTAGTAGAATTTCGACTAGAATAGGGTACGTTAATCGTTTACTTGGGACCAATAGGCTAGTCAAGTAGTGAGCCAATTTATAATCGTTAGTTTCGTATTGATTGTTGGTAATACCACAAACGAAGTTTGTGGTGCAAAGAGTGTATCATTTTGTCATTTTTTATGCATTTCAGTTTAGAGTAGAGTGAAAAAGATAGAACCAAAACATTCTAGTACATTTAGTGTTGCCATGTGGTACAATCCATTAGTAGTGTTGCCATGTGGTACAATCCAGTATTAGTGGTGTTGCCATGTGGTACACTGAAAATTGGGACCAATAGGCGAGTCAAGTAGTGAACCAATTTAAAAACGTTAGTTTCGTATTGATTGTTGGTATTACCACAAACGAAGTGACAGACGACTAACTGGCGAAGAAATCCATTTAAATAATGTGGTTCACTGTAAAAGAATTTTGTTGGAAGCTTGTGCCATCATCCACCAGATGGATTAGTTTTTTTGTTTTGATTTGAACAAAGTTGATTTTGTGTACAATGATTCTTTGACAGTGTGCAAAGAGTGCGTATCATTTTGTCATTTTTTCATGCATTTCAGTTTTGAGTAGGTAGGGTGAAAGAGATAGAACCAAAACATTCTAGTACATTTGGTGAAAATGCTAGTTCAATCTAGTAGTAGCACAAACGAAGTGACAGACGGAGCGGCTCAAAATTTGATTTGACGCACTTACGTTTGAAATTTTCGAGTGTACCTCACGGCAACACTATCTACTCATATGTACTAGCTTAAAGTATATAGTTGATGCTATTGGCCTTGACGGCGAATCTATAGCTCTTTACTCCTATGGTAAAATCCGTAAGCAAACGTCAGACTGTGCGTGAAATTTACTTTAAAAAAACGAAGAGGTTCGCAAGTGGTGCTGGTGCTGAAGAGTATGAACTGCTGTTGGATGATCAGATTGATTTCGTCCAGGCACTCCGACTGGATGGAACTAAAGAAAAGGACCGGAAAGCACCGGTATCTGAGGCGGAAAGGAAGAAGATGGACATTGAGGAAACGAAGAAATCACTTCCAGTTTTTCCATTCAAGGAGGATCTCATAGCCGCTATAAAAGAACACCAGATTCTTATTATCGAAGGAGAAACGGGTTCGCGAAAAACGACACAGATTCCACAGTATCTCTATGAAGCTGGGTTCGAGGGGCTGTAAACTTGAGTATTTTCGATTCATCTACCCGACTTGAAAAGGTGTATTTTGTATTTTTTCGTATTTATGTATTTTTAACTTTTGTATATTTTTGTATTTAAGTGTATTAAATTCATTATGAAATGTATTTTTCGTGTACAAATTATTTTCAAGGTATTTTTGAGTATTTTTATTAGGGTATTTTAGTTTCAGTGTGTACGCATTTACGTATTTTTTTATGTATTTTCCGAAGTGTGTATTTACAATTCACCTGATTTATGAAGTTGATCGCCCCTCGGCTGGGTTTACAAACGACGGCAAGAAGATTGGATGTACTCAGCCTCGTCGCGTGGCAGCGATGTCCGTGGCGGCACGTGTTGCACAGGAAATGGGCGTCAAGTTGGGCAACGAAGTTGGTTATAGTATTCGTTTCGAGGATTGCACATCCGAGCGGACTGTCATTAAATACATGACAGATGGTACGTTGCACAGGGAGTTTCTTTCGGAACCGGACCTAGCTTCGTATAGTGTGATGATTATCGATGAAGCTCACGAGCGTACGTTGCACACGGACATTCTGTTTGGATTGGTGAAGGACATTGCGCGGTTTCGGTTGGATTTGAAACTACTGATTTCCAGTGCCACGTTGGATGCGGAAAAGTTTTCGGATTTCTTCGATGATGCGAACATATTCCGTATTCCTGGTCGTCGTTTTCCGGTACGTAGTTAGATTTGACTTGCTTTGTGTTTTGCTGTAAAATCTAACTTTTTCTCTTCTAGGTTGATGTCTTCTACACCAAAGCACCGGAAGCAGATTATATCGATGCATGTGTGGTGTCGGTTCTACAGATTCATGCCACTCAGCCTCTTGGAGACATTCTTGTATTTTTAACTGGTAAGTGGGTCTATTTCTATGCGATGTTAAAAAATTACATTTTTTTTTCGTTCCAGGACAAGAGGAAATCGAAGCCTGCCAGGAGATGCTCCAGGATCGCGTCAAGCGGTTGGGTTCCAAACTCAAGGAACTACTCATCCTTCCCATTTATGCCAATCTGCCGTCGGACATGCAGGCGAAATTTTTCGATCCAACTCCACCGAACGCCCGGAAAGCCACCAACATCGCCGAGATATCACTAACCATCGATAACATAATGTACGTGATCGATCCGGGCTTTGCAAAGCAAAATAATTTTAACTCCAGAACCGGGATGGAGACCCTGATGGTCGTGCCCATTTCGAAAGCGTCTGCCAATCAACGTGCAGGTCGAGCAGGGCGCGTTGCCCCTGGCAAGTGCTTTCGTCTGTACACAGCCTGGGCATACAAACACGAGCTGGAAGACAACACCGTCCCGGAAATTCAGCGCATAAACCTGGGCAATGCCGTGCTAATGCTCAAAGCTCTTGGAATCAACGATTTGCTTCATTTCGATTTCCTCGATCCTCCACCACATGAAACGTTGGTTTTGGCATTGGAGCAACTTTACGCCCTAGGGGCATTGAATCACCACGGTGAACTGACCAAACTTGGACGACGGATGGCGGAATTTCCGGTCGATCCCATGATGGCAAAAATGCTGCTTGCTAGTGAAAAGTACAAATGTTCCGAGGAGGTGGTGGCCATCGCTGCAATGCTATCGGTGAATGGAGCCATCTTCTACCGACCGAAAGATAAAATCATCCACACAGATACGGCCCGGAAGAACTTCAACCACATGCACGGGGACCACTTGAGTTTGCTGCAGGTCTACAACCAATGGTCCGAATCGGACTACAGCACTCAGTGGTGTTACGAAAATTTCATTCAGTTCCGTTCGATGAAACGAGCTCGCGATGTCCGGGAGCAGCTGGTTGGGTTAATGCAGCGAGTCGAAATCGAAATGGTTTCCAGTCTGCCGGAAACGACCAACATCCGGAAGGCTATTACAGCCGGGTACTTTTATCACGTCGCTCGGCTCTCCAAGGGGGGGTCACTACAAAACGGCCAAGCACAATCAGACGGTGATGATCCATCCGAATTCGGCACTGTTCGAAGAACTGCCTCGTTGGGTGCTGTACCACGAGGTGGTGTTTACGACGAAGGAGTACATGCGGTCGGTGATTGAAATCGAAAGCAAGTGGCTGCTGGAGGCGGCACCGCATTACTACAAACCGAAGGAGCTCGAGGATTCCACCAATAAAAAGATGCCGAAAACGATCGGTCGGGCCACGCTGACCGAGGCGTAGGTTGTGATGAGACGGTTTGGGGTAGTTCAAGAGCATTTTTCGCACTATGTATTCAACGGGAATTGTTGTTATTTGCGATGACATTATCCTACCTAGGGTGTCGGGTGTAAATTAGTGATCTTTAGGGACAAATAGGTGAAATATAAGGTTGCTGCAACCATGCTATATTGTATGTCAGTAGAGAGCTTCATAAGGCTAGCCCGTCTAATCCCAGTCGCGCTCCTTTCCGTTTCTTCAGGTCCGGTTAGGTGGATTAGGTATTCTCTGGCACGCCGAAGCCAACTGCAGGGCTGTTACAAGTGTCGCAAATTTTGTGCGGTTTTATAGCTTTTGAAGTGCGGATTTTGCGGAAAGCTTATCGACATTGAACACATTTTTTTAAATGATATTTTAGCTTGCCCAACCAACTATTAATAACTTTACTGCTTTACTTCTTTATTAAATAATAGAAGGTCTTTCTAAACGTAGATTTTCCTGGAGTCTTCAAATAATTAGAATCGAAACTTAGTTGAATTAACCCTAAGTGGAACTAATCCGCGCCAAAGCAAATCTGAGATGGCAGTCCACGAATACCTCAGATTTGCGAATTTAGCGTAGTCGTAACAACGCCGTCCTTGACGGGAACTAACAAAGTTTATACTATTTCAAACAATCGCTGATAGGAAGTTTTTTCGCCAAGTGAATGATGAAATACTCACAATGATTTCACTGTCTAAGATTTATTGCTGTCTTTAATAGCATATGTAGCAAAGCTATACATTATTTTTCTCTCGTCTCAATACCTACTTACTACCAAAAGTGGATGTGTTAATAACACAATCAATGATTAACAATTAAAAAAAAAACCCTCACTGAATTCAACCATACACAGCAGAACATACAAAATAAAATCTCTCTTTAAAATATGCCCCGACCCGTCCGCTCTAATGCTGCGACCACTGGATCGACTTGATGTCGATACCTTCCTGGACCATCTCCCACAGCGGGGACATCTCTCGGAGTCGAGTCACGTGCTTGATGCACTTTTCAGCTATGTAGTCGATTTCCTCGATGGTGGTAAACCCTCCGATGCCAAAGTGAATCGAGCTGTGAGCCAGATCTTCGTCGGCACCAATCGCACGCAGCAGATACGACGGTTCCAGCGAAGCCGAAGTGCAAGCCGACCCACTCGAGAGGGCAACGTCTTTCAGCGCCATCAACAGCGATTCACCCTCAACGTATGCAAACGACAGATTGATACATCCGGGATAAGAATGAACTGGATCGCCATTACGGATGACTTTCGGTAGCGATGCGAAGATTTGGTCCATCAGGCGTTTCGAGAGGAACTCCATCCATTTGTGATCGTACTCCATTTCACGGCTAGCGATTTCACAGGCTTCCACTTCGAATGCCACGCTCCTGGCCACCTCCGCTCTGAATGGCTTCCACACGAACTCGAGGACGAATGCGAGTTGAATGCGAGAGGCTCCCAAACATACAAACTTTGCTCTTTCATTATCACGACGTTCTTATGCATAATCTAGTGTGACGTAACGTTGGATCATGCGTAAGAACACCGTGAGAACGAAGGAGTCGACTACATTCTTTCTGCCGCACCTATAGTACCGCACACGGTTCCCGCGCTGACTGTTCCTTACTTTCTCACTCTAATCAAAATTTCCTTCGATGAGTGAGAAAACAGCACCCCGTCAACGCGAGTGAGAACGCGAGTTGCCAGATCATTGCACACAAAACCAACTTGAATTAATTCAAATCAAAAATACTAGCGAACCTGGCGGTGAGCGGCGGAAAGTGGTCTAAAATTCTATTACAGAGAACCACCTTATTTTAATTAATTTCTTCGGAGAAAGTCGTCTGTAACTTCGTTTGTGGTAGTAGTGTTGCCATGTGGTACAATCCAGTAGTAGTGGTGTTTCCATGTGGTACACTGAAAAATTGCAATAGCAGGTTAGTCACCAAAGTTTTCGAGCCGCTCCGTCTGTCACTTCGTTTGTGGTATTACGTTGAGGCATATCACTTTTTTTTGCTGTGCAGAAGGTATCGTAGCACCAAGCATTTAGTTCGATGTACAACTTGTGAGTTTTATGTCTGTTGTCTGTGGTAACACGGTCAAGTTCCTAACGGATAAAAATCCACCAATATCAACATTGATAAATTCAACAAACAACAACAACAAATTGATTATCTATTGCTAAAAAATAATCAGCTGATATTAAACCCAGTTTAATTGTGGTTTAATCACCGACAAACCGACATGAATGACCATAGCAAAATCAATTAAATTTCTGACCAAAGCACACTACTGACATCTGACTCCGTGTTCACGGGAAATATTTAGCTAAGCCGTGAACCCGCATCCGAAAGTTATGAATTGGTTCGTGTCTGATCTATTCTGGACAAATTATTTTTATCTAGATAAAAAAGTTCGGATCACTGCACAATTAAATCAGCCGTTTATGATTTTCGGATATAAGTCAGAACTAAGTGTCATGTCGGTTTGTCGGTGGTTTAATCATGGTTGATTAAATTGAAAGTTATCTTATTTGAATATTTTTTTTTTTTGCATTTGCGATTAAATTTTAATCATTTTTGATTGAATTTTAATCTTTTTTTTTTGTCTAAGTTTAATCATTTTTGATTATATATTAATATTCCTAAAGAATAAAATTTATTTTTGAATAGATAAATTTTAATCACACGTTATTATTACAAATTTAAGCACGCATGACTACCCAACAAACAATTGAGAGCTCTTATAAAACACCTGAGTTGATCAAACGTTGAATAATAGCTTCCAGAGTTGAACAACAATGTAGTTGTATTGCCATTTGATTAAAAGTTTTAAGAGCTGTTGGAGCACTCTTAAATGATTGTTTACGTTCGGTTTAACTATATGCTTTATAAGACCTACGATAACTTTTATAGCACCTTTGTTAAACTGATTGACAAGAGCTATATAGAACGTGAAATAAACGCATCAAAACAAACCATTGAGAGCTCTTGTACAACACCTGAGTTGATCAAACGTTGAATAATAGCTTCCACAGTTGTACAAGAATGTAGTTGTATTGCCTTTTTGGTTAGAAGCTTCAAAAGCTGCTTGGAGCACTCTTAAATGATTGTTTACGTTCGACCAACCACAATTTTGTAGCTAAAAATAGCACAAGTGATAGGCACACAGAAATAAAAAACTACCCAAAATTTAGGTTAAAAGAACCCAAAAATAAGTACATCCGTTAAAGTATCAAGTTGGGTAAAAATCAAATGACGCGTTGATTCATTTTTACCCAACGGATAAGTAATGTGTAGATTACCTAAAGTTAGGTAGAAAAAAACTTGTAAATTTTGTATATTGTATCATTATTTCAATTAAATGTTTGATTATCACGATATATTTTCATAATTTGACTTATTATTAACAGCAACGTAATTTTTTCAGACAAATTCACCATTTAATTTAGTTTATAAATCATAACCGCAAAATCGACTTCAATTTACTCAACGCTGAGTAACTTTGAAGTTGTCGTTGAGTAAAAATAACCCAAAGATGGGTAAAAAAAATCCCTGTCGATTTGGCTTCAGTGACGCCATTTCTAATTTGCATTTCGTACGAAAACCAATGTCTGCGTTGTTCTACACTTTCGAATGTAAATTTTCTTTAGTTAAATATGTCTTTAATTCACGGATTCAGTGCGCGAGTTGCGAGAAATCAGTTAGGATCTGAATAATTGGAGCCTGGCTAGCAACCCGCTACAATTACGACTTTTCCGAATTTGGATTCTGTGCTCGGAAGGAATTCCTGGTAATTAAAGCGTGAACTTTTATTTCTCATAAACTTTGATAACTAAATTAATGTATTTGCTTTTAGGTTTTCATCCCGCCATTCCAGCATCGATTACAGGCGAGTTTGCTGGCAAATTCGTTGGGTCGTGTATGTACTGACATCGGTGGATAACAGGATCCGAAGCAGTCATCGTTAATCGACGTGTTGCTACGTTTGTGTTTTGAATAAAACAATAAAAGATCGTTTCCTGGCACGGTTTTATTACCATTTACATATCACACTATCCTATTATTAATTATCTTTTCCCTCATCAAAAGTTCCACCAAAGCAGTTCTGCCTGTTGAGTAATTTTAACCCAATGGTAGGTTATTTTCTGGCGTTAAAATTTACCCATTGGGTCATATTGGGCTATTTACCCAAAATTGGGTATTTTAGTGTTTACCCAAAAATACCTTCTTGCACGGAAGTTCGAAGTTGAGTGAAAAGAACTCAAATTTGGGTAGTTTTCTATTTCCGTGCATGTTTATATAACCATTGATCAGTTCACGAAGATTTGCCGCACTCTTCTCTCACCCGTAAGTTTTGACAGTTTTGGGTGGTTTGTTTTGGCTCCCATTCGTTGCTATCTCTTTTACTCAGAAGCAAAATGATAGGGAGCAAAAAGTGAGGTTAGGGACCGTGCATTGATCTATAAGGCCGTTCGCAATGCTGAGTTTCAAAATTGTTTTAAACTACGCGACAATTCTATAATTTGAAACTGTCAAAAATAAAACTACAACACGATCAGCGCAACGCACAGTTCTAAAAGATGTTTGTAATCATCATGTTCCATAAACTTTACTATTCTCTATGAAGTTCTCCGTTTTTTTTTTGTGAAGCTCTTCGAAACATCTTTAAATAAATCCAAAGAAATTTGAAACAGAGTTCCATTCGTGTTTCAAACTCGCTCAGAAATAAAACAGAATAGTCGAGCAGTTGCAAATCTGGTGCAAAATAGTGCTCGAATAATGAAACTGCAACTCAGCATTGCGAGAGGTGCGTTTCTGTTCTAGTTTCAAATTGAAACAGTCCTTATAAAATACAACAGCATTGCGAACGGCCTAAGGCCGTTCGCAATGCTGAGTTTCAAAATTGTTTTAAACTACGCGACAATTCTATAATTTGAAACTGTCAAAAATAAAACTACAACACGATCAGCGCAACGCACAGTTCTAAAAGATGTTTGTAATCATCATGTTCCATAAACTTTACTATTCTCTATGAAGTTCTCCGTTTTTTTTTTGTGAAGCTCTTCGAAACATCTTTAAATAAATCCAAAGAAATTTGAAACAGAGTTCCATTCGTGTTTCAAACTCGCTCAGAAATAAAACAGAATAGTCGAGCAGTTGCAAATCTGGTGCAAAATAGTGCTCGAATAATGAAACTGCAACTCAGCATTGCGAGAGGTGCGTTTCTGTTCTAGTTTCAAATTGAAACAGTCCTTATAAAATACAACAGCATTGCGAACGGCCTAAGGCAATGATTATTCGACTGCAAGAGAAGTCACTCAAGATGAGCTTGATATACTTCTCTCATATGATCAAAATATGTATTCAAGAACAGAGCAGATGGAAACAGAAGCGGCTGGCAATCCGGGATCATGAGTTCGAATCTTGCTTCGAGAAACCCTCGGTGGAGTAGAGGTAAATTATATATAGGTGTTATTAATAAATGCAAACATTAATTTAAGACATATATCATATAATCAACGATAACATTTCTAGATAAATTCTCTCAATTAATGATTAGAGAGATTAATTGAAAGAATATCAATCAAAGATTAAACAGATGCTTGTTTTACTACTTCCTCCATGAACACAGAATGTGAATTATGGCATAATTACATATTTTTTCAATGTGCACAAATAAATTAAATTAATAAAAACTGTACAAGCAATTATTTTGGCGTACCACGACAATTGTTAAACTAATTTTAATCTGTGAATATTGTGAGTACTTACACAACGGTTATTAAGGAGTCATTAAAAAGTGCTATAAACGCTTTTCACCGCTTGCTGTATAGTGATTATTTAGGAGTCATAAAAGAGTGTAACAAACGCCTCTCAGGTTCACTCTCTAAAACATTTCGAAGCAGCTGTTAGGAGGTGTCTACAAACGTTGTATTAGAGCTTTCACCAAAACAATAAAGCTTGAGTTTAAATATGTATCTATAAACGTTGTATAAAAGTCGCTTCTATCCGGTTGTTAAGGAGTCATTGAAAAGTGCTATAAACGCTTTTCACCGCTTGCTGTACAATGATTATTTAGGAGTCATAAAAGAGTGCAACAAACGTGCGTTTACCAGATTCTCGCGTAGTTTTCGTGATCACTATTTATAGTGCTATCAGCTTATTGTACGGGAGAACAATACATCGGATCTACAACAGAATGATAACAGCAGAAACCATTTCAACCCATCTTGCATGCGCTACAGCACTGATTCATCGATACGATACGACTATTGTGACCGGCAATCGATTCACCACATGTATAGAATAGTTGTAGTTGTCTATGTCTTGTGTGAAATAAAACCGTTGGTTTCGGGGGGGGAGTATGTTTGTGCAAACGTCCACTACGTGTGGTACTACCCTACCAGCTGTGTGTTGTATTGTGTCCTATACATTATCAATAAATAATAGTAGTTCTACCTCTGCCATGGCAGGAAGGTCAGTAATTCGATCGTGTTTTATTATTTCTAACCATCCGTAATACACAACGTAGGGAAGTTCTGTCCGTGCGCGACAAACCATTTTCGTGTTTTTCACCTTTTTGAAATCCATCACGTATGAAATGTATTTCCGATACAGCCATCACAAATTCAATGTTCTTTTCTTATTGCTTATGAAGTTTTCTATATAGGGGACATGTCTCTAATGTTGGCCTATGGATCTAAGATTGGGCCTATCGCTAAAAATCTGCTATTTACCAATTTTATCTAGATGAACGCGTTATTGGGACGTTACTAATGGATATTTTTGGTTGCTATTTAAAATTTAGTCGATTGCTGAATTAATGTATGGGCCTGAATTAGGGACACTTAGGCCGACATTACCTGCATTTCCCCTACTCATTCAAAGTTTCATATTTAAAGAACTAAATTGTTTGAGTTTCACTCATTTTTATCTACATTCATCGAGCATTATCAAAGTAACCCCAAATCAAAATACTGAAGTTCGGTCACAAAACTAAAAAAATAGTGCAAATGCTTTAATTTTCGTTCAACATATTACTAACGAATTAACTCTTGGATTCTCAGTACTTGTATTAAAAATTTAAAATTTGAAAAACATTCATTGCTGTAAAAAATATTTAGAATATACTTTAAAAACTATCAATGTTACCCCGTTTTACGGTACCTACATCACGAGATATTTACTAAAACATTAAAAACAATCCGTTTCGATTTTCCTTGTCCTCTTGGCATTATACTCACAAGTACCATTCCTTATAAATTTCGTGGAATTCTCAGGACTCCCCTTGGAATCCTTGTCAGAATTCTGACCAAAGCACACTACTGACATCTGACTCCGTGTTCACGGGAAATATGTTGCTAAGCCATGAACCCATGAACCAAGTTTTCCTAAAAATTCTTCTCTTGAAATTATTCCTTGAATCCTTGAAGAACGCACATCAAATTCATTCATAATAGTGCATAAGCTGTAAAAATTTGCGTTATTTTTTAAATTCTGTGTTCTTGGGAAATATTCAATGTCCGACGTCTTGAATATTTATTTTCGTTCAAGATTCTTCAAAATTTGTCCAAATCTTCTATTAGGTCCAAAGTTAAAAAAAAATGTAAATGTGTGAAATTTGTAGACATTAACCATGCTTTAGCACCATAAAAAAAAACAATTCTTGTTTCAGAATGTATGTTGATGATAAATCCATAAATCCATTCCAAAATTAGTATGTTCAATGGTTGCCCGAGCAAAGTCTGAGATCAAATTGAAATCTAAATTTGATGTTGTGATTTTGCTGATAATGATTACTCAGGTTGCTGTCGTTTTGGTCGTTTTAACGGTTAAAATATCAAAATTGAGAGCAAAAAATTCTTCGTGTGACATCACATTGAAAACTATTTCTGCTATCAGTGAGAGCAAACTGAAAACTCAATTTGATATCAATTTTTCCTGTTGATAACAAAACAAGTATTCAATTTGATGTTATGCTAAGGCAATGAAAACAAACCCGCAACAAAATATTTTTGAAGAGCAAATGTACAGCAAAATGATAACAAAATTTGTCAATTGCATAAACTGAAATCAAATTAGGATTTCAGTTTGATGTTGATATCAAAACTTGATTTCAATTTGCTGTCATTTTGATGTTTTACTTTGCTCGCATACTGGCAACTGTCACGTATCTACTTTAACTTTCTTATTCTAATTGATTAGGGAAAGTATTTGTGAATGAATAGCTCTCTAATCAGAATTCAGAATAAGAAAAGCATGACAATTACCATTGCCGGCCACGTCCATCTTCTCCGTTACGGGGAAAGGAAGGATATTGTTGATGTAACATCTACTTATCGGGAGGACAGTGACTCACCGACTACGGAGTTGGATAGGAGATGGGTCAGGATTCGCTTAAAGAGGCGATGCGACCAGAGTAATTGTTTTGTTTTGGAGGAGCTTGGGGATAAACCCACGATCTTCTACTCAGTAAGCAAAAGCGGTAGCCGTCAAGCTAACCGAGATCCTCAATTTTAATTCCAATCCTGTTTAAAATAAAATGTAAACAAACAAAAATGAAGGGTCTTACCCGAATGATCGAGTTTACTCCTATGTATGGCTGAATTATCTATTATTGAATAACTATTATTTACGATAATTACAGGAAAACATAAAACATATTAAATGCAAACAAAACGTGACTACACCCAAGGAACAATGGAAGTTTTATGGAGGTTTTAAAGCATTCTACAAGTATTAATCATGGTATCAACAAGATATTCTCACAACAGTATTTCACGCAGCTATTCTTCAGGATACACTTTTTTCTACCTATCATTCTATTAGGCCTATGCACGGCGAATGAGAACGACCCAAATTTGAGTTTAGTTCACTCATAATCGCCAAAAGTGCAGGATCTCAGCGATGAGTAAAATTCGTCTCGTGGTTTCCTGTGGAAAACCTAAAAAATCTGCCGGAAAATGAGGAAATTGACGAAAATTTTATTCAGTCTCGGAGTAGTACCAATAGACTGAGTGAATCCAATCTTTACTTTTCTCAAATTCGGGTATTTTTCCCTGGAAAATCCTGGGAAAACACGAGGCAAATTTATTCATCGCTAAGTTCCTGCACTTTTGGCGAATATAAGTGAACTAAACTGCCGTTATACGCATAACTGTCCCATGTTCTATGCAATCCTTATGCACCGTGGGACTCTTATCCGTACAACGGCAGTAAACTCAAATTTGGGTCGTTCTCATTCGCCGTGTGGACATGCGTAGCTTCCAAACGAATATTGAATATCTTGTATCGTAAGCTAATAGACTGTAACAAAAAGTATATGCAAAAATAAAATAAAGTAAATAAAGTTGATTGTATTTTAAAATGATTTGAAACTCTTTAGAAGGTTCCTCGGCGTACCTACTTCAACCCATATTCTATTCTAATTTTGAAGAATTGCTTGATGCTACGATGCGAGAATTTCAAAGCTCCCTGGGAATTTTAGGTTTTTCCCGACAAAAAGAAATTCTCTGAAGATCCCAGTTTTTACCGGTAGTGGATGCCCTGCTAATTAGAGAAGCTAGAGCTATCGGTTCTGCGAATTGTGAGACTCTTCACTGGTCATATGTTACTGTTCGTGCAAATCAGATGGTTGCAAAAATCGGTTTGAATACCCCAACACTGAAAGCGAAAATTGAAAAATTTTGATGGTGAAGCTATCATGATAGGTCTCAAATTTTACCTGTTGGCCTTTAATTGTCATTTAAACTTTTTTAGGCTTTAGAGTCTTATGGCCTTGTCTGCTGCTTTTTCTGTATTTATGAGTCAGAACTCTGTTCTTTGGATTGTATTTAATTAACTCCTTCTTGAATTCATCCTTAAAGCTGGCATTTGATATCCTCGCGCTATTTATTTTTTCTTGGCAGGTTATTAATGCATCATTGGAGTTCTAGTTCATGTTTTAAGAAATTATATTTTACACAGGCAAATTGGAAACAGTGAAGCATGCACCAAGTTTATTTTCAGAACTGCACAACTTCTAGATTTTTGGATTAGTGCTTCTGAAAATGCGAAATTGAAGGATTACACCACTTGTCCTTAAGTTTTATAGCAGGTTTGGCCATAGGGGTAAATATAGTTTAAGATTTAGCAGCAGGTAGAGAAATCGGTCCTGAAACAAAATACTGAACACTGCTAGGCAATAATGGTAATTTGGTATTTGAAATGTCTAAATTGAAAATTATTCAAATTTTGGCTATTGAACAACGAGAAGCATGTTAAATAGTTAAAATATAGTTATTTTCAAGTTTGTTTTCTTAGGTCATGTTTTATAAAAATTCACAAAAGCCTTACTAAGAAAATCGCTAAGAGGAGATTCGTTGCCTGGTTCATATTTTAATAAAAATACATCTAAACGATTTGAAATTGTTCTCCGACTTATCCCTTAAAGTCAATAAACCGTAATTGCAGCTTATAAACATTCTTTTCTCTCTGCAAATCAATATTTTTCTCATGTTCGATCCCGATTGGACATGAAAACACAAGAACAGCCGAGTAAATACAATGTTGTGAAATGTGTTCCATATCGAAACACGTATTATTTATCTTGGAAAATCACCGACCAGCGCTTCCAACTGCATCCATCCACCCAAACAAAAACTCGAAATCGATGCACAACACTACCATCACCCTCCGCAGACACATACACTGGTCGCCGACCGACACACATTGACGAAACGGAACGCCCTCTCTGCTCCTTCCGCCAGCAGTGGCAGTGGGGTCCCCATTGGATGGATTGTGATATGACGCACATAACCTCAAATGCAGCACAAAACGTTTCTGTAGCTCCTTCCGATTTTCCAAAATCTTCCTTTATTCTTTCGATCTCAACGATTCCGGGTACAATATCCTACTAAAAAATCAACAAATAATTAAATCACGTTATGCACTGCACTTAGCGACAGATTCGCCGTTGTTCTCAGCCGAACGCGAAAACTGCGGCCATAATTCCCCCGCACTGACAGTAACTTAATCCTCTAGCAGAAATCGAAGGAATAGCGGTAGATTCCAGATCTTCGGCACCTTAAATTTAATAGGGCTTCTTGCGGAACGAGCATCCCTCCGTGAGTCGGGCCTTGCCACCGGTGGGCTGGCACAGGATTGTCGAACAACCGGTGCATACTACGACGCTCTGGGCATGGCTGAAGACGGTCGTAATTTTGTAGCATCCGGGGCACTTGACGTCCATGAAGTAAGAGTTAGGATGTGGCACCAGGCGCTTCAGCTTGTGCTTGCGCTTCTCCTCGGCCGGAAGCGGGTGCAGGAAATCCTTGGCGAGCGGCATTCTGATTACTTGTTTTCTACACTTTCAGCGAAACACGTGTTTTGAAGGATTGAGGAAAAATTCACTCAACTTTAATAATGGTTATACGAGCTTTCGCAAGCTGTACGTACTACACTGTACGACGTATAATCCGGGACTAAGGCCGAGTCGAGGGTTACTTTTTCTCAGGTTAGTTTACGTGGCGCGCAGCGGGTCGTCTCGCTCTGGCTAGTGAGGGCTGGTATTTGAAGGTAGTGCCTTTCCGTTCTGGCAGGGTTAGCGATTTCACGTACACTAGCAAAAACATCCATCGAATTGCATGCACACTGACGCAAAACGTGTGACGTTTGGGAGCAAAGTTTAGCATTCCGAGGTGAGTTCGAGCGAAATTGACAGTTTGTTTTGACAGCGTAACGCTGATCTGTCACAAAGTTCGAATCGATCGAGGGACTTCTGTGGTGGCCGAGGTGGTGGCATGCGTGTGTAATTGGGTTCTTTAATTTTGAAAAATATGTCGGTTTTCATACATCATCTGAAAGGGCGTCGTTTTCTGAGCACAACGATATTTTTTTCGATCCCACTTACTTCCATCTCAATTTTCAAATCAAGATTTATAGCAAAATAATCACTTCACAAAGCTAACAAACTGACAGCTCGTTCCCATACGAAGTACCATCGAGGGGTGCTAAGATGGTGATTTTTGCTAATGTAATCACACTTATTTAAAATAGTTCCAGTGCTCCAAAATTGATGAAATTTTGGATTTCGATTCCATTGTAATGCAGATTACGAATATGCAATTACCCTAGCAATTGGGTTGTTTAGGGATGTTGAGATAAATACATATTTGTTATCTTCATTAAAAATGGATCCGAAATCCAAAATTTCATCAATTTTGGTACACTGGAACTATTTTAAATAAGTACGATTACATTAGCAAAAATCACCATCTTAGCGCCCCTTGGTGGGACTTTGTATGGGAGCGACCTGTCAACGAATAGATTTAGTGTCAACGATTAAAAAATTAAATCTTGATTTAAAAAACGAGAGAAATGTCTACGGGATCGTTAAAAATATCGTTGTGCTCAGAAAACAAAGCTCTATCAGATAATGTACAAAAATCGGTATATTTTTCGAAGTTAAACAACCCAATTACCTCAATACCCCTAAAGAACCCAATTTACACTCAAAAAATATTAAAATCTACACTCAAAGGATTTTCAAATCTAAATAGATTAAAAGTTACGCTAAATCGTAACTCTCCTTACTGACGCATAGCTTGGTATAAAGAGAGAGAATATACTAACTTAGTATAAAACTGGCTAATACATTGGATAGTATAAAATTGAGGTATTCCTCATATGTATATTATGCGATTATTCGCCAGATCCGATTATTTTTCAGTTTCATGTGGTTTGTTATGATTGAAAAACATAAACAAAAAAATGGAGAGAGAGAACCGTATGAAGATACGTTTTTATTTTACACAGATCATCCGGTTCAGTATTTTTCGCTTCATCGATTTTGTGGCGACGGCAATTCGGTTCCCTCCAGTATGATCGCAGCTGGTGGATGTCGATAGAAGTCCAAAAATACCTGATAATAATTAAACATGTTGAATCAGACTCACCACCTTACCACAGAATATTCTCACCTTTCTCGATTCCCGCACCGGAACTCTTTTTTGTTCTTGATATCCCCATGATCAGCGGCAAAAGCATGGAATCTCACAGCGACAGTGATTCACTCCAAAGCAATGATGAATGACCAATGTTCTATAAAAAAAAAACTCGTACCTAATACCTTCGATGATCTTTTGCTGTGGATAAATTAATTTAATTAATGTTTTATAAACACCTACTGCAGTTTTTTTTTCACTTGAAGCTCAGATGGCAAACAATATTTGTTTGAGGCGGTTTATGTCGATTATTGGCAAGAGCTAAACAGAGAAACAAATTTTTATGCATAATCATGAAATATGACATGTTATTCATACTCATGCATAAAACAAACGTGGAATAGATTACTTTTTAATCAAAGCTATGAATAAACAAAGCTAAATAAAATAAAGATTAAATTTTAATCTATTTTAGATTAGTCATATTTTTGAGTGTACCAAACAAGCAAAGTAAATAAACATTATTGTTCCCACAGCCAGTGAACTACAAGTATTGCATTCATTACTGACAATATTTTAGTAAGTTTAGATTAAAAACATTTCTTCGCTTTATTTAATACATTGTGGTATTTATAAGTTATACCAACAATCAATACGAAACTAACGATTTTAAATTGGCTCACTACTTGAGTAGCCAATTAGTCCCAAGCAAATGATTAACGTACACCATTCTAATCAACATTCTAGTACTACACAATGTTTGTTTTGATTCGCTATGAAAGTTTGACAGATAAAATGAGGGGTTAGTGGATTTTCCTATGTTTCGAGGGATGAATCGATTAGCTTGGGACCGAAGAAAGTACCAGAGGTGAGCCAAAAATTTGAACACGTTTCTTCGCGACCTTCTAGTCTTAGAGTTACCTCTATGGTTATACCAACAATCAATACGAAACTAACGATTTTAAATTGGCTCACCATTTTAGTAGCCTATTGGTCCCAAGCAAACGATTAACGTACCCTATTCTAGTCGAAATTCTATTACTACGCAATTTTTGTTTTGATTCGCTATGAAAGTTTGACAGATAAAAGGAGGGGTTATTGGTTTTTCCTATGTTTCGAGGGGTCAATCGATTAGCTTGGGACCGAAGAGAGTACCAGAGCTGAGCCAAAAAGTTGAGCACGTTATTTCGGGACCTTCTAGTCTTTGGCCTCCATGTAGACCAATGTAACATATCCACCATTTTGAAAATTGAAGTTGAAGTTCGACAGATTATTATTTTAACTGTTTAGAGACAATACATTTTACAATACTATTTTTAATGTAGTCCGTGAATAATATCGTTGAAAATTCAGTAGAAACGGTAAAATCACAATTTTGCTTTCAATTTCAAGCTACAATATAGAAAAAAAAACCACAAAGGACGATTTGACTAGTCAAGTTGTACATCGGACATGTTACATTGGACGATTTTTCACAATGACATAATCTATGAGTGTTACATTGGACGTTTTCTTCTACATCATACTAGATTCCCTTTCACAGATTTCAGAGTTGAGCACTTAACTCTAGATTGGCCCCGCCTTTAGAAAATGTGCACCAATCATGTCAGGCAGTCCGAATGACCGAAGTAACAATCATGTACCCAACAAACAATTGAGAGCTCTTATAAAACACCTGAGTTGATCAAACGTTGAATAATAGCTTCCAGAGTTGAACAAGAATGTAGTTGTATTGCCATTTGATTAAAAGTTTTAAAAGCTGTTGGAGCACTCTTAAATGATTATTTACGTTCGGTATACCTATCATTTCAACCTGTACATTGGACAATTTTTTACCTATGATTATATTAAATAAATGAAAGAATATTTTTATGGGTATTTTTGCATCACATACAATGATAGAAGAACAATAGTTTGTATCACTTGACTCGATTTATTTACATTTGTTAATTAGGAAATTTTCAAAAGTGACGCAAGAATTTAAGTCATTTCAAAACAAACCTTTGGATTGAACTTGAGATATAATTAAAACGATAAGTGCTATTTTGAATAGAAAAAGACAATATTTTGAAATTGATAACGAAGATTTTTAACAAAATTACATCATATTTCATTTTATATTCTAAACAATCGTTTTGATATCAAACAAAAATGCTCAAATTTCTTTATATTGGTTTACAATTAAAATAACATGTTTATCTGTCACAGAACAGAAGGGGAGGTGCAAACAAATCAATAAATCAAAAAGTAGTTCGTTTTTCTGCTCAACAAGCAATGTGTTTTTTTTTTTAACTCTTTATTTATTCCAAATTCAAAATAAATTACATTTCATTTTTAACCTAGGTGCTCCAGTTACTACAGTAACTTACCAGCCTTAATTGTTATGATATATATCTAAGTATTTTTACATTGTTCCTGTTTTGGCAATTCAGTATTTTAAACAGGTTTTTTAAACCTGCATGTCAGTATAACAATTGATAGCTTAAAACTAAATAACTAAAACTAAATCTTATCTAAGTATAAAGGGAATTAATCGTTGCAATTGAGGAGTGTAACGATTTTTGCCGGAAATTATTAATTATTTTGTTGGACATTTGTGCTAAAGTCTCAACATTCGAAATTCTATGTACTTCGGTAGTACTGTACCAGGGAGGCAACTTCAAAATCATCTTCAGAATTTTGTTCTGAATCCTTTGAAGTGCTTTTTTCCTGGTAGTGCAACAACAAGACCATATTGGCACAGCGTAAAGCATGGCCGGTCTAAAAACTTGTTTAAATATTAGAAGTTTATTCGTCAGGCAAAGTTTGGATTTCCTGTTTATAAGAGGATACAAACATTTTATATATTTGTTACATTTGGCTTGAATGCCCTCAATGTGATCTTTAAAAGTTAATTTATGGTCAAGTATTAATCCAAGATATTTCACTTGGGTTGACCAGGAAATTGGAACTCCGTTCATAGTGACTATGTGACTACTACTAGGTTTCAAAAACGAAGCTCTAGGCTTGTGTGGAAATATTATAAGTTGAGTTTTGGAAGCGTTGGGAGAAATCTTCCATTTTTGTAAATAAGAAGAGAAAATATCTAAACTTTTCTGAAGTCTGCTGCAAATAACACGGAGACTTCTTCCTTTAGCGGAAATGCCTGTGTCATCAGCGAACAAAGATTTGTGGCAACCCTGAGGCAAATCAGGGAGGTCCGAAGTGAAAATGTTATACAATATAGGCCCAAGAATGCTACCCTGAGGAACTCCTGCTCTAACAGGTAGTCGATTAGATGTGGAATTTTGATAATTTACCTGCAGAGTTCTGTCAGTTAAATAATTTTGAACTAATTTCATAATGTAAAGTGGAACAAGCAATGTGTTGTGGTAGCGTTCAACACGGGCTTTCTATGTGCACTCACACTATCATAGCATGCTGCCTATCTTAACTGCAGGCAGAAGATGCCTTCTACCGCTAGGTGAAATAGTGTTCGCAAATGACAGATGGAGCCTTTTTCTGATCCGAAGTTCCACTCCTGTGTATCTATGGTTACTTGGATTGATCATCATGTAGCTTTTCCAGCTGAAATCGTTAATTTGCAGCAGTTTGCTTTAATTTGCGAGAAATAGACGCTTAAAGTCATTATTTACAAAAGCAGATTCACCGAAATGAAATGTTGGCACTGAATTATTCAGATTTTTTCATCTAAAAAAGGCTATGAACATAAATATAAATGCTTGCTGGAAGAACCCATAAACAACGGCATAAAAATTATCTAACAAGAGCAATTCTGCTTTTGTTTGTTTTTCGGATCAATTTAATGCAAAAATCCAGGGACAAATTATTCAATCAGTCAATTTTTATTAAAAGAATGCACACCCAAACGCTGAGTTGTCTAAACCACATTAAAGAAATGACGGCTTACTTCACTGCTTAACCTTCTTGGCATCGTTCCGCTGTATGGCTTCGTCCTGTTCCCCATCGGCTTTGGCACGTTTGCCCGGCTGCACCACTGAAACCTTGCACTCCTTTCCCGATCCTTTCATGGCCAATCGGGGTGCCCTGATTGTTAGCACTCCGTCGGATGAAATCGTCGAGAGCACCTTATCCGTGTCGTGTCCCTCCGACAGTCGATACTTTCGAACGAAATGTCGCGACACGGTACCATGATCGTCAGGACGCTCCTCATGCTTTCCCTCGACCGTAATCCAACCGTCGTCATGCTTCACAGTGATCTCTTCCGGAATGAAATGCGAAACGTCAACATTGGCCAGGAAGCCATCCTTGCTAAGCTTCACCAGCTGGTGTAGGTCCTGTTCGTTTACTTCGTCCTTGCTTTTGATTATTTCCTGCAGTGGGTGATTATAGTCTGTACGATAGCGATGGCCCAACCCCAGAGGATGATCCTCCGGAAGGACGCTACCGCCCAAAGCTTTCACCAACAGATGGGATAGACGTTGAGGAGTGGCCATGGCATCGGTCAACAAATCACGAAGTCTTGTTGGGACGTTAGACATTGTTGTTATCGATTTTATAGTTGCTGCACTGATTGATTGAAATAAATTCGATCACTCTCGGTCACTTCGTTCCATACGGTTGCTAGCCAGGTACTGGAATGATCGCATATACGGTGAGTTTTACCCGCCAGCACTGATAAATACTGTACTCGAGTTCATTCGACAGAGCATGAGCAGGAGCAGTGCGCAGAGCAGTGTTGCAAACAGTTTTCTTAAAATAACTGGACAAATGCTACCCAAAAAAAACTGGATCCTCATCAAATTTGCATTTTCTTACGAATATATGCATTTCATTATGCTTAAGAAAATCGTTTGTCATTACTAGCGCACCTTCAACGATTTAGGTGAAAAAAATATTTTCACTATTTACTTTTACTATCACTTTAAACTATAACAGGATCGTATTCCGTTTACTACTTACAAACTTCTTCAGTGTCTAGTCATAGACTTAGACTTAGTCTATTACTAGACACTGAAGAAATTTTCAAGTCAGTAAACGAAATACGTATCTGTTATAGTTTAAAGTGATAGTGAAAGTAAATTAGTGAAAGTAAATTAGTGAAAGTAAAAGTGATACAACAGTAGTAGAATTAAAATGTATACTATGAGATTCTTTCTTCTAGAGTTTCGAGAAAAGATGGTTATATTTAACCTCTCCCTAAAAAATCTACAATTTATTACTCCGTTTTCTTAAAATCTCGACCTTGAAACTGTTCAACACATTAATTTGTAATGTAATAATTGTACGACGACCGTAATTTACGTAATCATACGATATTTAGTTTAACCAACCACTATGGCTGAACTTTACGTCAGGTTATGGAAAAAATGTTTAAAATTGCATAGACTGAATAACTAAACTACATCAACGACTGGTGAAAAATTCTACAACGTTCTAATGGTTATAGCAATTTATATGATATTGAACCATTTGTCTATAGCAAACATTAAAATAATTTTACCAAAGAGTTGTAGTTTTGAATGTGATTAAAAATTATTCCGCTTCCAAATGTCAAATTCGGCTTCTTAACTATTCTGTATCGTCAATCACATTTCAGCACATGTTTTAAAACAATATTGAAAGTAATTGGAAAAATCTGGATGAATTAAAAAAAAAAAACTTGGAGATTTCAAAGATTGGCTGGATGCTTCCAGTTAAAACTGGAATGTTGGCATCGCTGGTGCAGAGAGCGAAATGCGCGAGGAAATTGGTTTAGTTTGGGAGAGAATATTTCTGTATGCTTCGTCTGTTGAGATCTCTGATAAAAGTTGAGTTCAAAAGCGCTTAGAAAATGAGGGTATTCATTTTACATATTAAGGATAGAACTGAATGAGTTTCCCCATACGTACATAGGTTCCATGAATAAATATTAAACATTAAGGTTGCATTTTATAAATCAGGCGTTCCAACGTCTACATCAACAGTGCAAGTCAATGGTTATTATGTAGCTTTACTGGAAAGTATTGCAATCAATTTTATTATAATGCTGGTGAGATTCGGATGTGTTAAGACTATCAGAAGCAAGGTTGCTTCCACTCATTTCGCTATTAAAATGTATTTGAGAATTTATTATGAAATCATTAGATGTTATTTTTAACTTGTTAGTTACAAGAAGACGTTTTAAAGTATGTGTTTGACACATACAATCTGCCAATTTAGATCTCTGAGAGTTACAATCATCGATTTACGATCAGTAAGTACTGATGTTGAGTTAGCACGCTTTTACTACGTTTAATCGTTTTGATGTCCTTCGCACACTTATATCTGGTAAAAGCGTACGTTTATTAACATTATGTTTAAATTGCAATACATCAATATTTAATACGCATAAACTGTGATAAAGATGCAACAAGTCTACCACAAATATGGAGGGACCACAAAATATCCGACCCAGTTTTTCTTCATGGTGGCAACATTTTGTTTAATTTTAGACGCTTGTTTCCTGTCGCAAGTTTTAGAGCTTCATTTAGGAATCCCGCTTGGAAAATTCATCCTTTGAGATCCTTCACCAACCTTTGTTTTGTTATAGTTTGTCCTTTTCGGAAATGCATACCAGGTACATCATGTGGCCATCATGCGGTAATCATGCGACAATCATGTGGCAACCATATGATTCTGAACTAGAAACGTCTCCAGCTGCTGCCTCTGCCATGTCAGGTAAACCGGTGTATGCTCAAAAAGATAAGCTGCATTTTTTTGTATGTACCATTTCTCTCCATAATAAATACACTAGGGTGGGTAACGTTCATGGCTTTCGATCTGTATTGAGGCCTCCAACAACTGTGCCATATTTGAATGAATTAAACTACCCTAACATGTAAATGGTAACCCTAATGACAAAATAATAAAAATATACTCGGCCAATATTTTGCGATAAGGCACAAAAATACCAATTTTTACGTAATTCTGAGAACCACTTTATCGTTTTGCTATGGAATGGCTGTATATAACCGAAGACTACAAATAGTCATCGATATAACGCAAATTAAAAAAAAAAACGCTTGTCAAAAAGTCACACATTCATCAATATTACCCAATGGGTAATACCCATACATGAGACTTCTCTTGGACAAATTCTGCAAATCAAAATGTAAAAAAAGCGCAATTCGCTTTCGTATCGACGACTGCAAGTAACTTTTTGCAAAGGATTCGAATAAGTCTTGGACATATTTGTTCTGCTTATTCAGTTTGCCTATCACATTCAACCCAGTCGGTAATGAAATAACCGAGATTATAACAACAGAGCACTCAGCGATCATCTCGGCTAAAAGTTGATACTACCGAGCTCTCAGTTTCTGTTAGGTTTGTCTGGTAAGTTGTCAAAGTATACAGAATTCTGTAAGCTTTTCGGCGGCGTATTTCGCAGTTTCACAGTTTCAATTGTAAACATAAAACAACTTCCAAAACTTTGTCGAAAGAATATATAATTCTCAAGTATCAACAATAATGAGCAATGTGTGAATTTTTGACAGTCAAATTAATATTTTACATATTGCAACCAAATCCGATGAAATTTGGCATAATTGTCTAAAAGGCAGTAGGGAACCGTGGGCTGTACAGTTGGGCCACCCTAATAAAGACATTCAAGCAGATGGAATGCAGGCAAAGGCTTCTGTATACCTGGCTGGAGCATATGTAAATAGGCGAGCCAGATTGGTTTTCTTTTCGAATACATTTTTGAACATGGAATATTCCTATCGGTGAACTTGAAAAAATAAACCACGATTAGTTCACCTACTGGTGAAAATCTAAGAGGGAGATCCAGACTCGAAAAATATATCAATAGCGCAACCGTAATATCCTAGAACGCACCAAAATACGAATGTAGGGTAAACAGGTATAATTCTAGAATCTTCCCAAAAACATGGAAAAGCTCTTTTCTAGTGCCTATTTTCAAAAGTGGCAAAAAATCTGACATACAAAATTACCGAGGAATTGCTATTATTTCCTGTATCCCAAAGCTTTTCGAAGCGATCGTCAAAGAAAAACTATTCGATCAGATCAAAAACAGAATCACTAACATGCAACATGGTTTCTTCAAAAGACGATCAACTAATACAAATTTACTTGAATTCGTCAACTATTCTTTGGTTGCAATGGATAATGGAAACCATGTAGAAGCACTCTATACCGATTTTAGCAAAGCATTTGATCGTATTGATATACCGTGCGGGACCGAAATCCGTACAGCACCGAAATCCGTACACCCTGTTGAATTTGTTTATTTATATGCATCATATCAATGTAAATATTATACATGAATACATATACATGTTCATTCATGCATTAGCTTAATGTTTACGTCAACAATTAAGCAGAATGTCATGCAATTAAAATAAGAAAAATAAAAACCTTAACACGTGTCGGGCATTTCTGTCAATCGGTTGCGTTCTTAACGATTTTCTAAGAAAATCTCTCGGATTTACTTCAGTTTGTTAAGCGTATTTCAGTGATGTTTGCAAGTAGTTTCCTGAAGGTCGATCGAAAAGGTTAGTGTTTATCGTTTTATATCTCAATTCTAAGCAATGGATCGTTCATATGGTATTTATTTATCAAAATTAGTACTGTACGGATTTCGATCCATATATAACAGCTGATTCTAAATCCGTACACTTGTGCATCACTAATGACGATTCTACTTTATCCAATGTTTTTCAGCAGATTATGGAAACTAAATACACGCCGGAGGATTTGGAGAAGACTGTGGCAATGATGCGTGCGGAGAAATCTTACCGAGAAGCATCCAGGGATTTTGCCGTTCAATTCACCACCATAAGAGATGCCGTATTGAATCGCTACACTCTTATTTTATTCGTATTGTAAACGTTATATTATTAATATCTTTTAATGAAGAGCGTCAAGAACCAGCCGGAAAGTAAAACAACGCAGCTCCCCTACAGGATATCACCAACACGCATATACAAATTAGGGACCATGCATAAATGACGTAGCATTTGAGGGGGGAGGTGAAGGTTTCAGAATTTGTGACCGGCCATGTATTGGATAAAGCCAAATACGCTACGAGGGGGGGGGAGGAGTATAAAATTGATCAAAAATATGCTACGTCATTTTTGGATGCTCCCTTACAGAGAGCAGACAGAAATGGGCCAGAGAGCATTCCCAGCAGTAGTCTACCAGCGAGGAATGACCGGAAATACACATGAAAGTAGTGCGGGCGAAAATTGATAAAGAGAACGCAAAGAAACAAAGGATTGAGGAACGACAAAAGAAAAAGGTTGAGCGAGAGAGGAAGACGAGGAAGAAAAGGAAGAAGAGCAAAGAAAGTTCCCTAATAAACAAATACCATGAACGAACTTTATCCCGGATGGGTAAACTTTCCCACAAATGGTTTGGATGATACCCCAAACACGTCGTTAAGCTCTCTATTGTGGTTATTTTTATTAGGGTTGGAAGCAAGAAAGCATTATAACTTGAAAAGGCAATGGTAACAATGGAGAAGAAGCAGAAGAAAGCTGTGGAAAAGAAGCAATAAAAGATCTGTATTTTTATGATTATTACTCTTTTGACGTATTAAATTAAATTAAGTTATAGTCGTTATTTTACCAATTTTAATTTTCATGCACAAAACGAAAAACTAATCCTTGATGTCAGTTCATTGTTTTTTTTTTGTTGGTTTCTAAGATGGTTGTATTTTTCTTTTACTTATCCGCCATTATAGGGCTACCATCTTAGGAACCGGTTAATTTATCGCTTGATGCCAGTGGGTTGGTGGAGTTCCAAAGTATGGCGCATCTTGCACGTTATCACATTTCAAATTTCAAAAACCTCGAAGTTGTGATCGGAGGAAAACTCCAGTAAGAATATTTAACCCAAAGCACTGGTATAGAATAAAATTTGGAAGAAATTAATCCTTAAACATGATATTAGTTAGCATAAAAATCCAGAACAGTTACCTTCTTAAATAAAAAGAATGCAGTTACCTCTCCTTTGAATCGGTTGGAGCATCAATTAATCTAACGAAGATATCATTAGTTAAAAAAGTAAAAGTAAAAAAAATGAACTTGATCCTTTGACGAATGATTCTTATGTAAAATCGTGCACTGAATTCAACAAATGTCAGTAGGATAGTTTTTGGGATACAGCTAAAAATTAAAATTCACTTTTAACAAGTTTGATTACTATAATACAAATATCTCCGGTTGTAATGAGATTATATCAATTATTTTAACGCTAAATTAGAGGTTAGAAATTTTTTCCTTCGATCAATTGAACATCAATTGTCAGTGAGATTGATGGTATTGTTGTTAGTTAATAGTTTGTTTTTTAAGTTTTCCTAAGAAAAATTGAATTTCTGCTAAGTTTTTAAGCAATGTAAATTAAAATGTTTATGGTGGTTCTACCATTACTCTCACGGAAAAATAGTGTCATAACGATCGAAATAAAATTTTATCACCTTTAATTTGGCGTTAAAATAATTAATATCACTTCATTGCAGCCAGAGATATTTGTGGTTTAGTTTTTTTTTAACGTGAGATTTCATTTTTTAGCTAGGGGAAGGAGGGGCATAGTGAACAGGCGGGGCATAGTGAGCATCCCGTACTTTGGCTCTGGATCTCCAACTGCATGAAACAAATCAACTGGTAGTAGGATCAATATCATTAAGATATTGATCCTACAGCCAACAAATTTGTTCTGAACGGCCGGAAGTCCAAGCTGGAGCACGCGCGATGCTCACTATGCCCCACCTGTTCACTAAGCCTCTCTTACCTCTATATATCCAAAACTAACCTACCGAGATTTTTTTGGACTACATTTTTGGATTCAGCGCACGATTTTACATGGGAAATGACCATCAGCGTACAAAGTTCAAATATGCTGTAAACTAGTGTATTTAAACGAATATAGCTGTTTTGGACTCTTAGCCAAGCAACTACAAAAAAAAAATCTTTATTCAAGATAGCAACACGTTTTTTTTTCATTGATTTGGATCGATTTACATTCATGTACGGATTTTGATTCATGACTGTACGGATTTTGATTCATCCTCAACACAGTGTACGGATTTCGATTCAAAACTGTACGGATTTTGATTCAATCGTAAAACGCTGTACGGATTTTGATTCAAGATATGTGCAATTTAAATCCTTTTTTCTAATAATTAAAGGTAATTTTAAGACCTGGTGTTTGCAAATATTGGAAAAATAAAGATAAATGTAAAGGAAAAAGATGTGATACAGAGCATAATGTGATAGCATTATTTAGTATTGACCGTTAATGATTCTCTCGTGCTTAGGTGTACGGATTTCGGTCCCGCACGGTACCCATGCTTCTTTTCAAATTACAAAAAAATAGGAATTGAACCTGGACTTCTCAAATGGCTTGAGTCATATTTAACTAATCGCCAACAAATAGTTAGATTCAAAGGTGAAAAATCAAACCCTATTACTGTTACTTCTGGAGTCCCCCAAGGCTCGCATCTAGGCCCTCTTTTGTTTATTTTATTTGTAAACGACATCTCCTTTATTCTTAAAAACATAAAAGTTTTAATCTAAGCGGATGACATGAAGCTCTTTCTAGAAATAAGAAATAACGAAGATATACAGACATACCAGATTGAAATAAACTTATTCTATGTTTGGTGCAACAAAAGCCTCCTGCAACTAAACGTTCAAAAATGTAAATCAATAGCTATTAGTAGAAAAAGAAACAAACCAGAAAATACAATTGTATTAGGAAATCAGGCAGTAGAAAAGTGTGAACGAGTTCGGGATTTAGGAGTTATAATTGATTCAAAACTAGCATTCACTGATCATTATAATACAACTATCAACAAAGCAAATAATATGCTTGGCTTTATCAAACGATTCAGTTACAATTTTCATGACCCGTATACAATAAAATCACTGTACATTTCATATGTAAGATCAATACTTGAATATTGCAGCATAGTTTGGTCACCTTTTTCATTCACGCATGAGGAACGATTAGAATCAGTGCAAAAGCAATTCTTACTATTTGCTCTTCGTAAATTAGGTTGGACAAGATTTCCTCTTCCATCTTATGAAGCACGCTGCATGCTCATCAACATTCAAACATTGAAAGTGCGTCGTGAATTTGCAATCGTTTCGTTTGTGAACGATATAGTATCGCATCGAATTGACTCAGTAGAACTGGTATCAAAGCTTAATTTTTACATACCTTCTCGGCAACTGCGAACTCGAAATATATTTACTACAAGTGATAGTGATTATCGCACAAATTATGCCAAATTTGGTCCACTAAATCAAATTATGACTGCTTACAATAAACATAGTGAAGCTATTGATTTTATAATGACAAAAACCAGATTAAAGCAGTACTTTAATTCTATTCGTAATTTTAACACATGACTTGTAACTTGTAAAAAATGGTCTACATCTGATTGACGACAAATAAATCTATCTATATATATAAAAATGAATTTCTGTCTGTCTGTCTGTCTGTCTGTCTGACCCTTATAGACTCGGAAACTACTGAACCGATTGGCGTGAAAATTTGTATACAGGGGTTTTTGGGGCCGTGGAAGGTTCTTATGATGGTTCGAGACCCCTCCCCCTTCTGTAAGGGGGGGGGGGCTCCCATACAAATGAAACAGAAATTTCTGCATAACTCGAGAACTAATCAAGCAAATGGAACCAAATTAGGCATGTGGGGGCGAGTGTGGGGGTATAAGGAGATAATCATAGGGGGTAGCCCCTTAGATAATAGGGGGGGGGGCATGCTTTTTTTTAAATCGGCGCATAAACTCAAGCTAATATTGAATCCCGAGCAAGACCGGGCACACTCAGCTAGTAATTCATAAATAAGCCTCCTTAAGGAAAAACGGTTATATTTGTACCGTTTTCACTTCAAATAACGGAGTAATCACGACGATCCGTATAGTTTTGGGAGCTAGGATGTTAGGAATAACTTGTAACCATTTTTTTTCCTTTGGTGGCAGTTAGCACAGAAGTTAGGAAACATATTTCGACAATACCTAAAATTCTACACGGCGAATGAGAACAACCCAAATTTGAGTTTAGTTCACTCAAAATCGCCAAAAGTGCAGGAATGCTGGGTAATGCGCGGTTGGTTAATGCTGGGTAATGCGCAATACAGATCCCATTGAGATCACTAGCCTCTTCCCAGCAACTCCTATCCCTACCTCCTCGTGGTACCGGCCGGGAACTGTGAGCAACCTTAGGGAAGATCGGGTAACCAAACCGGTGGGAACTTTGGTCATAGGCTGACAGGGAAGGGGGGGGGGTTTGCTTCGGCAAGCCTGAGCGTCTGTTCTCCAGGAGGAGCGGCTCACAACAGCGTCTGTTCCCATGTTAGGGGTGGCTGATCTACGTCCGAGTGCCAGTGAAGGACTCTAAGCACAACTGTGCACCCTGGTCCTCCGGAAAGTTAGGGGGTTGGTGTCAGGCCCTGCGAGCCAGCCGTAAAAAAGCATTGCAACGGAAAATCAGCAACAGAGGAATACGAACCGAGACCAACGGCAACGACCCCAGCGACGAAATAGGACTTGCGATTGGAAACTCGGCACGTGGAACTGTCGATCTCTCAATTTCATCGGGAGCACCCGAATACTCGCCAATCTACTGAAGGACCGCGGATTCGGCATCGTAGCGCTGCAGGAGGTGTGTTGGACAGGATCCATGGTGCGAACGTTCAGAGGTAATCATACCATCTACCAGAGTTGCGGCAACACACGCGAGCTGGGCACAGCTTTCATCGTGATGGGCGAAATGCAGAAGCGCGTGATCGGTTGGTGGCCGATCGACGAAAGAATGTGCAGGTTGAGGATCAAGGGCCGATTCTTCAACTTTAGCATAATCAACGTGCACAGCCCTCACTCCGGAAGCACTGATGATCACAAGGACGCATTTTACGCGCAGCTCGACCGCGAGTACGATTGCTGCCCAAGCCACGACGTCAAGATCATCATAGGAGATCTAAACGCTCAGGTAGGCCAGGAGGAGGAATTCAGCGCCCACCAGCTGACGAACGGGAACGGCCTACGACTCATCGATTTCGCCGCCTCCAAGAACATGGCCATACGTAAATAGCGCCTTCTTCCAACACCACCTCCCCTATCGTTACACCTGGAGATCACCACAGCAGACGGAATCACAAATCGACCACGTTCTGATTGATGGACGGCACTTCTCCGACATTATCGACGTCAGGACCTATCGTGGCGCTAACATCGACTCTGACCACTACCTGGTCAAACTGCGCCCAAAACTTTCCGTCATCAACAATGTACGGTACCGACGCCTGCCACGGTACAACCTAGAGCGACTGAAGCAACCGGATGTCGCCTTAGCATACGCGCAGAATCAGCGTTGGCAGCGTTAGCAGCGTTGCCAGAGGAGGGCGAGCTCGATGTGCCCCCTCTAGAGGACTGCTGGAGTACAGTAAAAGCAGTCATCACCGACGCAGCCGAGAGCACCATCGGGTACGTGGAAAGAAGTCGACGGAATGAATGGTTCGACGAGAAGTGCAGAGCGATTTTGGAGGAGAAGCATGCAGCATGGAACCCGACAGAACGTGGAACGGTATAAACAGAAGCGGAAACAGCAGACCTGCTTCTTTTGGGAGAAAAAACGCCGTCTGGAAGAAGCGGAGTGCGAGGAAATGGAACTGCTGTGCCGTTCCCAAGAAACACGGAAGTTCTACCAGAAGCTCAACGCATCCGCCACGGCTTCGTGCCGCGAGCCGAAATGTGGTAGGATAAGGACGGGAGCCTCTTGACGGACGGACGTGAGGTGATTGAAAGGTGGAAACAGCACTTCGATGCGCACCTGAATGGCGAGGAGAACGTAGGCACGGGAGACCAGCGCAATGGAGGAAACGACTACGTCAGTGCAGCAGAGGACAGAACTGATCCAACTCCCACGCTGAGGGAAGTTAAGGACTCCATTCAGCAGCTCAAAAACAACAAAGCAGCTGGTAAGGATGGTGTCGCAGCCGAACTCATCAAGATGGGCCCAGAAAAGTTGGCCACCTGCCTGCACCGGATGATAGTCAGGATCTGGGAAACAGAACAGCTACCGGAGGAGTGGAAGGAGGGGGTAATCTGCCCCATTCACAAGAAAGGCGACCATTTGGAATGTGAGAACTTCAGAGCGATCACCATTTTGAATGCCGCCTACAAAGTGCTATCCCAGATCATCTTTTGTCGTCTATCACCTAAAATGACCGAGTTCGTGGGAAGTTATCAAGCCGGCTTCATTGACGGCCGATCGACAACGGACCAGATCTTCACCGTACGGCAAATCCTCCAGAAATGCCGTGAATACCAGGTCCCAACGCATCATTTGTTCATCGACTTTAAGGCGGCATACGACAGTATCGACCGCACAGAGCTATGGAAAATCATGGACGAGAACGGCTTTCCTGGGAAGCTGATCAGACTGATCAAAGCAACGATGGACGGTGTGCAAAACTGCGTAAGGGTTTCGGGTGAACTATCCAGTTCATTCGAATCTCGCCGGGGACTGCGACAAGGTGACGGACTCTCATGCCTACTCTTCAACATTGCTCTAGAAGGTGTAATGCGACGAGCCGGGCTCAACAGCCGGGGTACGATTTTCACGAAATCCGGTCAATTTGTATGCTTTGCGGACGACATGGACATTATCGCAAGAACATTTGGAACGGTGGCAGAACTATACACCCGCCTGAAACACGAAGCAGCAAAGGTCGGACTGGTGGTGAGTGCGTCAAAAACAAAGTACATGCTAGTAGGCGGAACCGAACATGACAGGATTCGTCTAGGAAGTAATGTCACGATAGACGGGGATACTTTCGAGGTAGTGGAGGAATTCGTTTACCTTGGATCCTTAATGACGGCTGACAACAATGTGAGTCGTGAAATACGAAGGCGCATCATCAGTGGAAGTCGTACCTACTACGGGCTCCAGAAGAAACTACGGTCAAAAAAGATTCACCCCCGCACCAAATGTACCATGTACAGAACGCTAATAAGACCGGTGGTCCTCTATGGACACGAGACATGGACTATGCTCGAGGAGGACCTACAAGCACTCGGAGTTTTCGAGCGACGTGTGCTAAGGACGATCTTCGGCGGTGTGCAGGAGAACGGTGAGTGGCGGCGAAGAATGAACCACGAGCTCGCTGCACTCTACGGCGAACCCAGCATCCAGAAGGTGGCCAAAGCCGGAAGGATGCGGTGGGCAGGGCATGTTGCAAGAATGCCGGACAACAACCCTGCAAAGTTGGTGTTCGCTACTGATCCGGTTGGCACAAGAAGGCGTGGAGCGCAGAGAGCACGATGGGCGGAACAGGTAGAGCGTGATCTAGCGAGCATTGGGCATGACCGAGGATGGAGAGCGGCAGCCGCAAACCGAGTATTGTGGCGTACTATTGTTGATTATGTCTTATCTTAAATGTGATGTTGTACAAATAAATGTATGTATGTATGTAATGAGTGAACAAAACTCAAATTTGGGTTGTTCTCATTCGCCGTGTAGGTTCTTCAACTACTCGGGGAAATATGCCTCATATAGGGGTAATGGATGTAATGTCGGACTGAATGCCCCTTATTTGGGCCCATACATAAATTCAGAAATCGACTACATTTTCAATAGCGACCAAAAATATCCAATAGTACCGTCCCAATGACGCGTTCATCTAGATAAAATTGATAAATAGCAGGTTTTTAGCGATGGGCCCAATCTTAGATCCATAGGCCAAGATTTGAGCCATTTGATGATGATGGTCCCACCTCTTACCCCTACAAAGGTTTGAGCTGGACGATTTATCTTTAAGATAATTAAATATGACATTTTAACCAGGGGCTTTCATCGCTGCCACCACCTCCGATGAACGACCGATACACATTTTCACCGACTCCGCCAGCGTGGTTGCTGCCCTTGAGTCCGAAACGAGTAGACACCCCTGGATCCAGGCGATCCAGGAACATGCACCAAATAACACAACATTCGTTTGGATCCCAGGGCACTGTGGTGTTCGGGGGAATGTAGAGGCGGACCATCTAGCAGCCTCTGGTCGGCACATGGCCAAATATACGCGAGAGGTACCAGGACCAGATCTAAAAAAATGGGTAACCAAAATTATCGAGGATTCCTGGAGCCGCGACTGGATAGCAGCTAGAACACCAGCTATTAGAAAATTAAAAGAGAATATTACTAGATGGGACGATCCATCACTGCACCGAGAGCAGGTCGTGATATACCGTCTCCGAACTGGCCATACAAACATCTCCCACAACTACAAGGGAGATGGGCCTTTTAGAAGGATATGCGATCTAAATATGCCTCACGCCGCAAACTGTGTAACACTTCATTTGGCATTGTCCAAAGTATGAAGGAGCTAGAACATGCTACGACATTCCTGAGAATATCCGCGATGCTCTAGGTAATGAGCCAACAAGAATAGCGGCCCTACTCGCCTTTTTACGTGAAGCCGGACTCTTCAACCAGATATAACTCTTAAAATCCCTATCATGACCAACCGTAACGAAAAAGGAAAGCTAAGGAACGAAAATATCACCACGACCCGAACGAACACAAACCCTTTATACACCAGACCTAACGCAACGTAAACGAACCAACCGGAATCAGAAACCCCTTAACTGAAACGAGACAGGAACAAAACAAAAAACTCTGTTTAAAAATACTCTGTAAAAATATGATTTCTGGAGTTCCCATCTGGAACATCCATCCCTACCTTTTTTGAGAGCCTCCCCTCTGGAGGTTTAGAGATGAACCAGCCTAAGGCTGAAAGTCTCGTTAATAAAGAAAAAAAAAAAAAATTTAACCAGGTTGGCAAACAAAATCGAACTGGTTTCAGTTACAGATATAAATTCCCTCTAGAGTTTACAGTTGCTTCACAGCGATATAAATGTGGAAAAGCTCAGTCGTCCACCTCTTAGTTTGCCTAAAATATTCATAAGTATTACAAGCAATCAAGAGTTAATGAACAATCAACAAAGCATCCTATTACACTAGCAACCCCGCAATCTGATGCTATCATAATTTTCAGCAATGTCAGGAATGCTCACGAACCCCCAACATTTTCCGGAAAACTTATTACTAACTCAAGGTATCGTCCAAACAAGCTTCAAAATTGCATTTTTTTTATCAAATTTTAAATTCAGTCCTCTATATCCGTAATAAAGGGTGATACGGTCAAAATTTGGTCAAGGGAAAACGCGTGTAAATCGGTGAAATTGTTTATTTAAAAAATCAAATTAAATTTCTTTTTCAAGTTCAATTAGTATAAAATTCAGGAAAAATATTCAGTTAGGCTTCCGCTTTTCCAAATCCGAATTGCCGGGCCTTACGCTTGACCCCTGCCATCAGATTTTGTACAGCCACCTTGTCCACCTTCTTCGCCGCAGAAAGCCAGTTTGCCTTGAACTGCTGCTCGCCCTTAGCAGTTTTTTTGGTCTTCTTTAGGTTCCGCTTGACAATAGCCCAGTATTTCTCAATTGGGCGGAGCTCTGGCGTGTTGGGAGGGTTCTTGTCCTTGGGAACCACCTGCACGTTGTTGGCGGCGTACCACTCCATGGCCTTTTTACCGTAATGGCAAGATGCCAAATCCGGCCAAAACAGTACGGAACAACCGTGTTTCTTCAGGAAAGGCAGCAGACGTTTATTCAAACACTCTTTCACGTAAATTTCTTGGTTGACAGTCCCGGAAGCTATGAAAATGCTGCTTTTCAAGCCACAGGTACAGATGGCTTGCCAAACCAGATATTTCTTTGCGTACTTTGACAGTTTCATGTGCTTGAAAACATCTGCTACCTTTCCCCTTCCTTTTGCCGTATAAAACTCCTGTCCCGGAAGCTGCTTGTAGTCGGCTTTGACGTAGGTTTCGTCGTCCATTACCACGCAGTCAAACTTCGTCAGCATCGTCACAGCCTCCGGGATCGCGCTTTGGCCGTCGTATTTTGTTTATCATCGCGATTTGGAGTCACTACCTTCTTGTAAGTCGATAGTCCGGCTCGTTTTTTGGCTCGATGCACGGTTGTAGACGATACACCCAGCTTATTTGCGGCATCTCGGAGAGAGAGGTTAGGGTTTCGCTTGAAACTACCGGCAACTCTCTTTGTCGTCTCAGCGGCTTCCGGTTTTCGATTTCCCCCCGATCCAGACTTCCTGGCTGTCGACAAACGTTCCCCAAACACTTTAATTACATTTGTAACGGGTGATTTGGCAACTTTTAGCGATTTTGCCAACTTTGCGTGCGAGTAGCTCGGATTTTTGCGATGCGCGAGAAAATTTTGATACGCTGCTCTTCTTGCTTGGACGGCATTTTGACAACTGAAGAGTGAATTCCAAAATCAAAATAGGAGCAACATTCTACACACACACACCTTCAAAATGAGGGGTGTTCAGGTTTTTTAAATGCAAAATTGAAAGAAATACGTCAAGTTGATATTGACCAAATTTTGACCGTATCACCCTTTACGCGCCTCGTGCGTAAAAGTTTGTAGACTACTTTTTTTAAATCTACTACTATTAAATCAAATATTAAAAATCCATCATAACCCTCGTGGCGAACAGAAATAGTTTTTTGCAGTGCTACAATAATGATTAAAAAGTCGTTATGACAGCCATCCATATAACATAATCAGTTAGAGATAACTTCGTCAAGATACATAATTTGTCAATTCATAAAAAATCACTGCATAACAGATCAAAAGACAGTTTTAACGTGTGAAATGCAGTGTCTTTTAAATTCTGTAAGTGTTGCTGAACGTTTTATATGTCTAGGCAACGAATTGAAAACATTTATTCCTTTATACTATAGTAAATTTTGTGAAGCACAAGTCAAGAAATGTGGTGTTCTTATTTCATCCGCGTTTCTAGTATTGTATCTATGAAAGTCACTCACTCTTTCAATTCGATCACACAAATATTGAGGCAGCAAACCGTTAACTACTTTAAAAATTGAACACCATAATCAAATATACAATACTTTGCTTCACCGACAACCATTGTAAGGCGTCTATCATCAAAGTTGAGGAAGTGAATCTCTTACATCTCAAAATCAAACGCATTATTTTATTCTGCAAGCGCTGTAATCTCGATATTTGTGTTGCATTGGCCAAAAATAAAATAGAAGGGCAAAAATCTAGATGAGGAGAGATGATTGATTTGTATAGCTGTATTTTACTAGCAATAGTTCAATCGTTTTTCAGTCGAAATAGAATTCCATACTTCTTGGCAATTTTCTTGATGACATTGTCAATGTGAGAGTTGAACTTAAGTTTGTCATCAATAATCACGCCAAGATATTTAATCTCGCGAACGTGATCAATAGTCTCATCATCAATTACAACAGAGACGTTCTCATTTACTCGATTCCGCGAAATTACAATAAATTTAGTTTTACTTGTATTCAATTTCAACTGCTTATACTTCAACCATCTACTTAGAGAACGCAAATCTTCATTCAAGTGTAAAACGGCATCATCTAAATCCTTAGCAGCAACGAATAACACAGTATCATCTGCAAAAAGATTAATGTCGCAAAATCGTAAAACACGTCGCAAGTCATTAATATACATAATAAATAACAGGGGCCCTAATACACTTCCCTTGGGCACTCCAAGGTTATTCCCTACGGGACTGGAAACAGAATCATTAAAAACAGTCCGTTGAGTTCTGTCAGACAAATAGCTTTCAAACCATTTATATGCAGTACTCGTAATTCCAAAGCGCTTGATTGATCTTGACAATAAGGACCTAGAAATTGTTTCAAAAGCGCGTTTAAGATCCAAAAAACAGTCTCTTTACACTCCCAGTTATTTTTCCGCTTCGCTAATACTAAATTCAACGCGGTTTCACAAGAATGATCTTCCCGATATCCCAATTGTTCTGGTATCAACAAACTATTACTATTTAAATACTCCAACAGCTGGCCTTTAACAACAAGTTCTAAAATTTTTATCTAATGTGTGCAACATGTTGTTAGGACAAAACTCGTCGGCTTTAATCGTTCCGGCAACTTTTTCAATAGGAACCACTAAGGATTCCTTCCAAATTTGTGGCACATGTCCAGTTTGCAATGATTCATTAATAAGGTCCAGCAAGATGTGGCCAATGACATGAAAGCAATCTTGAATAACTCTAGCATTAACATTATCTACTCCAGCCGATTTTCCTTATGAAAAACAAATAACTCTAAGTTCATCTAATGTCATTGGGTGAAAACCTTTAAATCTACAACTACTATTAACTGGCTGTTTTATTTTTATTTATTTATTTATTTATTTCGTCAAGCAAAGTAGACTACATACAATGGTTACAATGTTTTACTTACATACTATGCATTATTTCTATAATGTTTTAGTTGGGCTTTAATTTCTTTTTTTGACATAGTGATGCTAATGACTTCACAGTGTAGATTATACTGTCGCATCATTCGATTGAAGGGGCCATTTTTGCGTAATTTGTTCTGTGTGATTTTTCTGAGAATAATTTTCATGTTCTTAGATGCCGACAGGGTGTGCAGAAGTTTAATTGTGAAAGTATTTCTGATGATTCTATGCGATGTGAAATAATGTCATTAATGAAGAAAAGCATTGCAAATTCGCGGCGTTCTTTGAGTGTTTGTAAGTTGATGAGCATACAGCGTGCTTCATATGATGGAAGAGGAAATGCGGTCCAATTCAATTTCCGAAGAGCTTATAAAAGGAATTGTTTTTAGACGGATTCTATACGTTCCTCGTGTATGACAATGTACGGATTCCATACCAGGCTACAGTATTCCAGAATAGGTCTTACGTATGTAATATATAATAATTTGATAGTGTATGGGTCTTGAAAATTATAGCTGAACCTCTCAATGAAGCCCAACATACTATTAGCTTTCGTTATAATTGTATTTTAATGTTCTACAAAAGTGAGTTTGGAGTCTAGGATCACACCTAGGTCCCTTGGTTGCCTAAAAATATTTCAAAAAGAGGTGTTTCTACTTTTCTGCTAAATACAATTGCGTTGCATTTTTTTACATTGAGTTGGAGTAGGCTTTTAGAACACTAAGTGTTGAATAAATTGATTTCATTCTGGAATTCTTCTGTGTCGCTAGAATTACTTATTTCCATGAAGAGCTTCATGTCGTCTGCATATATAAGAACTTTTATTTTTTTTTAAGTATGTAGGAAATGTCGTTTACGTACAAAATAAAAAGAATTGGGCCTAAATGAGAGCCCTGGGGCACCCCAGAGGTGACCGAAATAGGTTCTGAAAGTTTATTCTTCGAATTTCGTCAGGTTCATCGACCAATTCAATGGATTGATTAATCAATGAAACACTGTCTACAAAATAATAATTAAACTTATCTGCAATTACTTGTTCTGACTGTTCTAATGTGCCATTAAAAGTTATGGACCGCGGTTTGGAATTACTAGGCTTTCCCCTATTCTATAATTTGCTTCAACAACAAAATGACCGTATGCTCTATACTAAAAGTATAGTATCCCGCAAAACGAAGTTGTGACACACCCAGAGCGTCAATATTAGATGTTTCAGACTGCACAACGATGGAATAAATATTTTTTTTAATGCTTACCAGAATGACGTAAAGAATTACATCAAAAGCATGTAATTCAGAATTTTCTTTCCAATATTTATATGCGGCACTTGACAGCTGTCAAACTTTAATAGTAGAGTGTTCCCATTGAATACTTGGATTGCCAATCAATTATGCATTTATGTTTATCCTAGATTCGATGATAAACAATGGAGCATATCGCCTCGTTGAAAGTAGGGCATATTACCCGTGGGTGAACCGAAGCAAAATAATTTAATCATTTTACAACCAATTTAACATTTCATGCATTTTTTTCAAATGACACTGACTTTTAAAACTTCACTTTATGCATAACAACAGAACAACCTAGTCTGACTAGTTTATTTTATCACTTGAATGCTTATCGTAATGACGCAAAACATTACAACAGAAGGAATCTTTTCAGAATTTTGTTTTTATTGTTGATTCTCGAAACTTGACATTGACAGCTTGCATAGTAGAGTGCTCTCACTAGTTACTTGGATTGTCCATCATTGTTGCATTATAAAAATTTAAATAAACGTTATATTCATAGAAATGCAAGGAGGACCTTTTGCCCCAGGCGGGCGTTTTATACACTCCTACCCCTATTAACGCAACAAACGTAAATTATGCAGATATAACCGTTTCAATCTCATTTTTTTCTTAGCCTTATTATAAGAAACTTTTTTTTGCTTTTTAGTAGAATTCAGCTATAATAGTACAAAAACATTGAAATATACCAAAGTTAATTAAGTGGCATTAAATGGAAGATAACCTTTTTTGCTGTTTTATTCAAAGTATTCCACTAAAAACCCAATTTAATAACTTCATTATGACGGCTACCAAGCCTTTGGGAATTTTCCTTATTAGAGATTTCTATCGATTTTTCTCCTTTAGTTTACTTAATCTTTGGTTTTTATTAGTTAGGTACCTATGGGATAAGTACTTAAGGGAGTTAGGTTTTTGATAAGTTCTTGAGTGGGAGTGACACTGATGAAGTAGTTGAAATACGTATCTGTCATGGATACCAAAATTAATTAAGTGGATTTAAATGGAAGATATCCTTTTATGCTGTTTTATTCAAAACATTCCACTAACAACCCAATTTTATTACTTCATAATGAAATATACAAAAAAAAACAAGGATGATCTAGGCATACAAATTATTCTGAAGTTTAGACCATTATATTTAAAGGATCAACAGAGACTCAAAGGAAACATGTGTTCAAAAAACCTCGCAGAACCTGAACACACCATATGATATCAAAAACATCATATACGAGGAACTGTAAGATCTTCAAAACATCATGAAGAATTGATCTTGAAGTTCTACACGTTCAATTAAGTTTTTCCAGATGTTCCGACTAAATGTATCACTTCATAGAGCTTTGAAATAACTCATTACATCAGGGGAGATATATATATATTTGTGTTAACAAAATATCTAAGATCCTCCAAATCATCTTGAAGTTCAAATATTGATGTTCTATAGACTCAACGAGATTTTATACGATGCTCAGACTTAATTTTGGCATTTGTAGAGTCTCGTGTAGCTCCTTTATATCATGGTTGGTTGGTTGGTTGTCTTTATTAAGGAGATTTTCAGCGAAACGCTGGTTCATCTTCGCTTTCAATCATGTAGTATATATAGTTGAAATGACAAAATTACTCGAATCCTCCAAATCATCCAAATCAATTTCACATCAAGAAGCTCTACAGACCTACAGTCTTACAGTCTCACGGAAGTCGTTTTTTCGAATTTTAGTGTATCATTAAGAACATATAGTAGTGTGCGTGACCATCTCAACTCATCTCCGCATACTAGAAGCAGAAGCGTATTGAAGCATAGCAGTGCATAACGATGGATGATGCATGAAATTCAAAGATTTATCAATTTTACATATTAAAGTTCATTCCGGCTTTCTAGATGTGATGTGATGTGATGTGATGTGAATGGAACCCACCATCAGTGCAAGGATTACCAATGTCTGCAGATACTTTACCGGTTGTAAAGTTGCAGCAGGGTGAATCAGCTTCATTGAAGACCGTTGGAAGACAAAACGACTAGATAGCCATCTGTAATCACGTGACAAGGGACTGGCAAATCCACGAACCCTCGTCCAGTCAACAAATCCTTTGATTCCCTTAGGCTGCCCCTCCCCAACCCAATATATAGTATAATGTTTTAAAATATATGATTTACAGTAATGGAAATTTTGTCAACCCATCTCACCTAATTCTGCACCTGTTTTTGGCTGTTCAACGCTTTTGACGGTCATCATCACAAGTTAATTAATAAATAGGAACGAACTCACCAAATAAATCCATGAGCAATGTCAATGTGCTGCTGGTCCTCTCCTTCTGCATGGTGCTGCCTCTCCTTGAATACATCTTGATCCATGGTGATTCCTTTTCATCAGGAAGGATTTCCTGTCTGTATCTGTGATTAAAGGAGTCTCCAGGATCAGCACTTGTGGGTAGCTTCTCCGTGACGTCGTCGCAAACCAAAGAACGTCATTTCGACAATGAGCATGCATAAGGACGTATACGCGATGATCGATTCTCTTCATCGATTTTCTCTTTGCATTTCTACAGCTAAGTGAAACAATTTTCTAGAATTTGTTCAATGCCGGGTTGTAACAGGTTGTATTGGCAGTCAAAATCAACAGCAAACGCACCGAGAAACTTTAAATCTAGCGAGTTATTAACAAAAGAGAAAATCGACGAAGAGAATCGATCATCGTATTTACGCTCTTATGCATGCTCAGCTCTGGTACTATCTTCGGTCCCAAGCTAATCGATGCACCCCTCGAAACATAGGAAAATCCAAGAACCCCTCATTTTATCTGTCAAACTTTCATAGATAATCAAAACAAACATAGTGTAGTACTGAAATTTCGACTAGAATGGGGGGCGTTAATCAGTTTGCTTGGGACCAATAGGCTAGTCAAGTAGTGAGCCAATTTCAAATCAATACACCCAACCGAGGGATGTTAGATTCGCTTACAATTATGTGGGATTCATCATCAGAGGATGTTTATTGGAGACTGCATGAACCGAGGATGCGATATACCTAGCTGCGGTCCAATGCAAGAAAATTGGAGACCGAAAAATGTAGAGTGTATTAGTGAGTTAAATTAGTTATGTCGAAAAAAATAGGAATCCAATCGACTGGACTCGAACCAAGAACGGTTCGATCGTCAGACCTGTGCCTTCTCCACTGCTCTCTCCATGCTCCTGAATATGGATAGCCTAAAAGCAAATATGAAGCGCTCATTTTCTCGCATACTCGACTTCGTATGCTTTTTCTGCTGGAGAGATTCGAGGCAAGTGTGTGCGTCGTTCTACAATGTTCTACAATGTGTGTCGTTCTACAAGCTTACTGGTATAGTCGAAAGCGTAGATAGAACATGAAATGAAAAAGACAAAAAACCATTACATCGCCTGTAAGGTCAACTTCTAACTTCTATAATGGGAATTGTGGGTTCGAATCCCACCGGTGCCCTTAGATTTTTTCGCAAATTTTCTCACACGCACGTCTCTTGCCGATGATATGTGCTAACCTCTCAGTATCTTCTAACTGTCGCATATAATTCGCTGCGATGTTCATGAACAGAGGATGATAGGAAACGGAACTAACATTCATTGTAATAGATTTTTGGTTTGCGTGTAGTTTCGTTTTGATTGTTGGTATCACGTTCCAACGCACAGTGGTCCAGAATGCAGATTTAGCTGGAAGGATATGTTTTGACCCTGAAATTGAAACTTTAGACTAAGAGTCTCTTATACAAAGTTGTTCCTTATAGTTAGGCCCTCATTTTTAAGACAATTAATTCTAGGGTGGTTCTTATTATCATTGAAATCAAAAATCTAACTTTTTTGGTTGATGAAATTAAGGTATACGTTATTGGACAAAGTTATAGCTGACCTAATTTCAAGCAACTTTGTTAAAACAATACTTTTTTGTATCTTGAAATGAGTTAGGGTGCCTCTAAAAAAAAGTTGTCTTGCTCTAGTTTTCTTATTTCAAATTCCTCAGCAAAGATGTCTTCAAATTACTTTCTGATTTTTAGAAGGCACAATTTTTTGCTGCACAGAACTTGTCGATATCTTTCGCCGATCAAGAGTTATTGAAGTTTTTCTACGAAAAAAATATGTCCTTTTCAAATGTTAATATCTCTGGTTGGGGCGAACAAAAAAAAAACGTTTTTTTACAGCAGTTGCAAGGACGTATGTGGTTCTCAATAAAATCAGAAAATAAGAGATATGTTAGTTATTAAACTCGCATAAAATCAATTTGAATTTAGTAATATTTGTTACTATAATTGGGGGTATCATTTTTTAGAAGAGATACAGACAACAACTTTGGCTATAAAACATTTGTCTTAAAGAGCTTTAAAAGTCTCTAGAAGATGACTTTCATGAGAAATTTGATATAAAAAAGTTAGTTTTTATTTTTTATTCTTTATTAAGAAGATTTTTAGCCTATGGCTAGTTCATCTCCGGAGAAAAAAGTTATTACTAAAAAACTATTTTTCCAGGAACACCCTAAGTCAACTCCAAAAAATTACTCTAAAACGAGAACGTTAAGAGATAGAAAAAAAATATCTTTCCAAAGTTGCTTGAATTCAACTCAGCTACAACTTTTTTAAACAACACATGCAAGTATTTTGTAAAATAAAAAAGTTAGTTTTTAAAAACCCTCTGATTTGAGGACAACCCTGACGTTTGCAAACAGCAAAAGAAGGGAATTTTTAAGCACAAAAACTTCTCCGAAAACACTAAATGTCCAAATATTGAAAAAATGTACCAGCACATTTTATTTAAATTTGTTATTAGAGTGGTCCTATGAAAACCATCTTTTGCCAATAACTCCTTTATTTCAAATTTTCTCATGGAAGTCATCTTTTTGAGAATTTTAAAGCTTTTTATTACGCACGTTTTATAGGAAAAGTTGTTGTCAGTATCTCTTCTAATAAAAAAAGATATCAACAATTATAGTCTTCTTCTTCTTCGCATTTCAAGCTTATTGCTTATGGCATATAAGCTTATTGCGTGCTCTCAACTTAGTGTTCTAGATGCACTTCCACAGTTATTACTTGAGCGCTTTCGATGCCTGTACCATTTTTGCATTAGTATAATTGTGTGGCAAGTACAATCATACTCTATTGCCCAGGGAGTCGAGAAATTTTCCAACACGAAAAATTCCTAGACCGGACCGAGAATCGAACCCAGTCACCTCCAGCATGGTCTTGCTTTGTAGCTGCGCCTTTACCGACTGAGCTAAGGGAGGCCCAAAGACAATTATAGTAAAAAATATGAATAAATTCAAATTGATTTTATGCGAGTTTAAAAACTAATATATATCTTATTTTACATATTATTGAGAATTACATACGCCCTTGCAAATGCTGTAAAAAACATTTTTTGCTGGCCCCAACTAGAGATAATAACATTTGAAAAGGGCAAAATCTTCAATAACTCTTGATCGGCGAAAGATATCGACAGCTATGTGCAGCAAAAATTTGCTCCTTATAAAGATCTAAAAGTAATTTGCAGACATCTTTGCTGAGAAATTTGAAATAGATAACTTGATAAAAAAAACTTGTTTTTTAGAGACATTCTAACTCAATTTAGGAAAATTGTTCTAAATCGGTCAATTCATGAGATACAAAAAAAGTATTGTTTATAACAAAGTTGCTTCAAATTAGGTCAACTATAACTTTACCGAAAAATGTATACCTTAATTTCTACAAAAAAAAAATTGGATTTTTGATTTCAATAATAAAAAATACCACCCTAGAATTCATTGCCATAAAAATAAGGGCCTAACTATATGCAACAACTGTGTTAAATACACATTTTGTCTAAAATTTCAATTTCCGGCTCAAAACTTATCCTTCCAGCTAAATCTGCATTCTGGCTCCACAAAGCATTATGGGTTCACACATTTAGTCGAGTAACCGCGTTAAAACCGAAAAACGTTAAGATCAATTTGGAGAATGAAACATATTTTGATAACACCGTTGCATGCATCACATGATGTAACGGGGCTCTATGATGCGGGTTGTGTTAAAAACATCTGTTGTTACATTATACAAGTCATTGTTGAGCCTGTAGAACCTTAAGATTTCAGGATGATTTGTAGAACCAGAAATATTTTGTCAACATAACAATGTATTCTACAGATGGTTTGGGCTCAATGAAGCACTAGAGAATCAAAAATACGAACGGGATATTGTGTACTACTTAGAGACATCATAAAATACTTGTTTGAACCTGTAGAACTTCAAGCTAATCTGGATAAATTTATTATCACGTTACACTGTTTATATATCCATATTATAAGTATTTTTGATCTGATTTCCAAAACATATAGGCTCGTTATTTGAAGAAAACTCTGCAAACCCAAGTAACAAATCCAGAGCGGCTTGGCTATATTCAAAATTTATAAAGGTTTTATTGCAGCTGCAATCATTACCTATGACGGTCATATACAATGCAAGTCATGGAACATTCTCATAGCTATCTACAAAACTCCTATAAAGCTAATAAAAAAACCAACTGATGCTTATACTATTTTCACTTATGAAAGGTTTTATGATTGCCTTGAAGTATAAAAAAGCAATATGAATTGCCCTTATAAAACCCAAAAATAAATCCTTTTATTGCTATATAAGTAAGCGCAATAAAACTAGTTGGCCATGAAACAGTTATAAAGCATTCAGTTGCAACTTGTCAGAAGTGTTATTTTTACAACATAGAAAGAATCAAAACTTTCCGGTACTTCCAAGCGGAGCACAAAGAAAATCAACAAAAATATTAGCATGAGCCCGTTTATTTGCTACAGTCAGCCGCAAACCTTCGTGAATAACTCCAACCAAGAAAAAAATGTCGCTGCATTTTCTGCTAATGTTACTAAGGAAGCTGTAAAGAGTGTGCCTCCTCACCATTCTGAACCATCTTCACTTCGAATGGACACATTGCTACACCAAAAATGACTCATGAAGAGGAAATATATAATTATCTGGAGTCGGAGGATGATACCTATGCCAACTTGCGTTGCTTATCAGATTTACAGTCGATGGTCACAACAATTCAACAATCAGCATTGAAAATTTTCTTTCCTTTTCTTTCCTTTTTTTTTCATGGGATGACACTGTCGAATCTTGGTCGAAATACATAGAATGCTGACAGTTCTAGGACAAAAAGTGGAAATCACGCATATTTTTTCATAAAGTTTAATGTACTATTCAAAACTTTTCCAAATGTTTGTAAAATTCATCGGATGCACCCGTAGAATAGAAATATACGTTTACCCTCTAATAACAAAAATGAATTGCTCTTGTAAAAAGAAAACAGTGCTCGAAATAAAATCATGAATTATGCTTTTCTGTTCTGCATTAAAAATTTCAAGAAATTGCGCTTGGTGTTTTTCTTGCCTGCTGTCCTCTGTCGCCATATGACGAAAATGCCATTAGCCTTGGAATAAAATCCAAGAAATTTCAATAAAATATTGGCTAAATTAGAGATCCGAAATGATTTCCTGTGTGCATTGGTATGAATTTATTTATTGAGATCTATTTTCTATTTCTATTCCATCAAATTTATTTGATTTCTTAAACAATCTTTTTTGTAAACTTGAATTATTTTTGATGCGCATTTATTTAACGCTCATATTATCCCAATAAACACGATAAAATTTCAAGCGCATATGTTTTGGAACTTCTAAAAAGTCATATATTTTCTTTAAGATTTTCACTAATGTCGCCATGAAACAAAATTGATTGATGGTGATCTTGACACCAACACTCAAACCTATTTTTACAGCTAAAGATTACCATATGGAAAAAAAAGTTTCAGCAGAACAAAACAACAACAAGCTAATTTATAGCGGTTGCTTTGATGCAATAAAAATTAAATTGGATTTATAACTGATTTTCGCCAAAGCGTAATAATACTGCTTGGTTACAATATTACTCTTAAAGAGGCTATGAGAACCTTTTGTAGAGTATGGGGCTTTCTTACAAAAGGTTTTAAAACAGCTTAATTGTGATTCTCAAGCATGCTTTATAAACCTTATCAAGAGTGGTCCACTAAGCTGGAAGACGATCTTATAGCGGTTATCAAAAAGTTGTGCTGGAGCTATTAATTTTATTGACGGTTTTATTAAATTGATCTCAAAAAACACTAATAGAGTGCAATAAAACAAGAAATGCTACTTGAGAATTTATGCTGGTTTATTATTTCTTGAAGTTTTGGAGATTCAAGCCGTCAAGGTGTTCATAAATATCCCAGTTCATAATTTTTTCTCAATAATTGAAGTATTTTTGAACAATATTGCTAAAGAAACTATATGATTATCTTCGAATAGTGATTTTTGACAGCCTATTTTGTGTAGGGGTCATATATGACCCCGTGGGCTTAACATTCCGATTAGTTTATTTGATAGGCTCAAATGTTCAAAGGACAACGGAGCCGAACACCAGTGAACTTTTTTTTAATAACAAAATTAATGAGGGACAATTTTTATAAGAAATCAGATTGACCGCCCACGGTTGCTGCTCTGTTATTACCAGATCAGCTGCAATTACACAGAGAACCAACAGATGATGTTTGGGACTAACATTCATCCTCAATGTGTAAGAACTGGAGATCTAATATTTAGCAATACCAGCGCCGGCCGTGTCCGAATGCAGGTCAACTAGGGAATGGGAAGGAATGTGTTGACGTGGTACTCGCTGTGAAGGAAACCGAGAAATCCTCTGCGCTTCCACGAGAAATCACTGGGATGTTGGATGTGGGGAAAGGTTGCACGCACACGCAGGGATCGTTTTTTGGTAGAGCGATTATAATACACAAACACACACACACACACACACACGCGCGCGCACTCATCCAATTTCTATTTTTAGATCAGGACCCACACTGTGGTAAGTGATGCGATCGGTGTTAAAGAAGAATTTGTTTTCATTAAAATCTAGTGGGTATAGAGAGTAGGGCATAGTGAAAAATTGCAAGGAAGGGGACGGGCGTGGGATTGAACTCCCGACCTTCTGCTCAGTAAGCAGAAACGGTAACCACTGAGCTACCGAGTCTCGTCTCGTCTCGTATAAGTTCTTTTTACTCTTCTTGGGAGGCGACTTGAGCTTAGTTTCCACTTTCAGCCATGCCCTCAACTCCCTTACTTCTTCCAATTGTTTTTCCTTCAGCAGCCTCCGCCGCTTGGCGTTCTTTTCGGCTTTTATGCGCTCCTTCTCTGTATAGTCCACTATGTCAAAAATCGCACCTCCGCAATTCTAGTATTCATCATGCAGAATTTCTAGTTCAGATGCTATGCTAGACGCGATGCTTGATGTGATATCAAAAAAGCTACAAAAAGGCATGAATAATGCAAATCAAAGGCAACTGCCCAACTAACAATTTTCACAATGTAAACGCTTTACTCATTTCATTTATACAGCCTCAAGCTGTATTCAAACGTTATACGATATGAGGAAACTTTTACTCAACCTCTATACAAGCAAATCTGGCGAACTTAGTCAGCTACTTATGGCTGTTGGAACGGTCGGGAGAAGCTCTTGTTGCATATCCATTAACGCTTCTATACAGCTGTTATCCTGCTGTTTAGTTGTGTGTGAACTTGAAAGGCGCTTATTCAACCTTTTCCCGGTTTGTCCAATAATAACTACACAGCTTTCTCTTGAAGCCGGGTTAAATACTGTTGAGCGGTTCCATATCATTAAAGCAACGAGTAATTTTCATCTTTTTTGATTTGCATGAAACCTTGCATACAAGTTTTTGGGGAAGAAAAACGCCGTTTTGCATACTTGGTTCGCCATTTTGAATCTAGCCTTACTTATGAGAAGGGCCTATGAAAAATGCACATGATATCTTCAAAAAATTGTATCTCGGAAACGGTTTGTCCGATTGGTTTGGTGTCTTGCGCGAAGTTTTAGACAATTGTTGGTGTTATATGGAGAAAATATGCACGGTAAAAAAAAAAGTTTGGTATTTGTGTTTTGAACTAAAATATAAATTTTCCCTTTAAAGTGACATGTCAATAATTTTTTTATTATCCTTATGTTATAGCTGACTGAAAATGCTATCTAGTGCACAGTAGGTTGTTCTGGAGAAAAATAGGTTACGATGAAAAAAATTGTTTTTTAAAAAAATACAATTTTCAAAAAAGCTATTAAGAAAAGTCAAAAAAGTTTGTCACCCTAATTTTATGAAAGTACATCAAATTTTCAAACAAAAAGTACTTCGGTAACATTTTTCTAAGATGCACCGTTTAGAAGATATTACTGATTTAATATTGTTTTTTTTTTGATAACTTAATAAGTTTTGGCCCTTTTCGGATGTACTCCGTGTTTTTCCAGTTTCAAAAATATTTTTTTCGGAAAGATTGGAAAATTTTGAGTTAAAATGACACTGACAGCTTAAAGATTTGAGTGAAATTCTCTGCCTTAAAAGTATTTTGAAAAACAAGTTACAAAATCCCACTATCAGGAACAATGATTTCTTCAAGTGATTTTTGGTGCGTTGTGCTGAAAATGTGCATTCAACTCTTGCATATCGCCTAACAGTTTAATCCATTTAAACTGGATGTGTTTATACTGTGCATATTTTCTCTCTATTGCCGAACATCGCCACAGACATCAAACCGATGAGACAACTCGATTTCGAGATACACCTTTTTGAGAACTGCAAATGTAAGCTCCTCAATTAGCAAGATTCAAAAGAGCGAATTAAGCTTATTTTTCAGGGATGGTGATTGTGCGCAATAAAAAATAACATTATATGTTGGATATCATCAGTTTATTTTTATTCCTGTATTTTTATAAAATTATTGTTTACACAACTTTCTTAACAATATTGAATATTTTGGCATCATTGTCAGGACAGTTTGAATAAAGCTTTGCCTTTATTGTATTTTCTGATAGAGGAAGAAATGAGTGGAATTTTAGAGTTCCTTGAATTGTTTTTGCATTATTATATTGATTATTTAGCTGCAAAGACATATTTTCGTATTCTTCTGTAGTAGAATAACAAAATGACAACTTTGTAAGTTCTTCTTCTTTTCGTTTGTTTGCCCAATTAAACAACTCTCTTGCAGTCTTTATCGGGTGTTCGCGTTCTTTGGCTAAACTTGCTCTGGTAGCCATGCGTTTTATCGTACCTCCAATAGCATCGCATGGACCTTTTCCGTGCGATGTTGCGAAGAAATGCCATTCAGCGTCAATACCATACTTTGACTTAAATTTACAAAGGCTAGAAAAGTTTTTTCGGTTTTTATACTGTGAAGCAGCACCATCTGACATAAAATAAATTTTTTTTATGTTTTTATTTTGATCAATTTGTAAAAAGTTTATCATTTTATCAATAAACAAATTGACAGCGACTGAATCATGTCTTAGTTCTTCAGAAATTATAATGAAGCTAAAATGTTTAATTTGCATATTTTCAGTATAATATATTACGAAAGGATGGATTGTGGCCTGTTGCACGTTCCAATGGTGTGATTGAACTTCATCCTGCAAAACGAAGCTGTAATTTTCAGAAAAGTCACAAATAGCTAAAAATTCACCATCTTGCAAGTTTTGTTTTGTAGTTTTCAAAAAAATTGGATTGTTCGGTTTTTACAAAATCATGCGGAATCAAACTTTCTAATTTTGAGCTGAAAAATGAAACAAACTCATCGGTTTGCTTTACAATAGTTTCTAAATCACATCTGTCAGTGGTAACCCATTGTTCGAATGAAAGCTTTTCAACAAAGTTTTCTTCCAGTTGTTTCAATAAACTGTCTTCTAAAACTAAGGTATCTGGGCAGTTTTTACATCTTCGTAGATGGCAATGAGTTGTCTTATTTTCGCAAAGTAATCTATTCGTTAATGTTTTTAGATCATTCAAGACATTGTATTTTTTTAAGCTATGTAGAATTAAATTGACATTTTCATGCGTAGTGCAAACGCAAACATTATGTGTTCCTGTGATAGTCAATAGTTTACATTGCCTTGGCCGGAGGCTTGCAAATGATGAAAACCCTATTTTTACATTGACGTACATTTCATTAAAGCGATTAAAAGCTTCTCTCAATGTCATCATTAACAATCTTTTCTGAACAGCTAATCTCTTATTTCCTGTCTTTACGCTAACAAAATCTCTTTGGCCTGGCATTGCACGGCTTATATCATCGTCCTCAAAAAAATTCAAAACCAGTTCTTTTGTTTCATTACTCAAAGCTTTTCCAGAGCTTGAACCTTGAGATGAATCAAATACATTATCTCTTTCCTTTCTTGCATCTGATGCCATATTTCTACTGGTTTTAAATTCGTCTACAATTTTTTGTACTGACCATGATTTTGGCAACAATGATAAAATTGATAGTTTTTCTTGCCTTGTGGCTGAATTTAAAAATTTAATTTTCATATTTTCTATGACTTCATCAAACTCGTTTGCTTTTTCTGTTTTAGCGTCTAATTTAAAAAGATTTCTTCGTACACCTTCGACGATTTCAGCGCACTTTTTTTCAGGATAGTGAACATTTTTAACCTTACCTAAATCTATAGGCGAAACACGAATAGCTGCTATTCCTCGGTTGAATATTTCGACGTCTACAGGCATCGTGAAGTCTTCATTTGATTTAATTGTGCTTAGCGTTGACTCTGATGGTATCGTGACCAAACTTTCATAGCTTTGCGAATCAGGTACATCAGGTATGGTCTGAACAGTTGGCATCCTTGAGCCGCCGGCTACGCTTTGTTCCTCGTTTTGGGTGAGGTGAGCTCTTGAATCAATATGTAGACGGCAAGACGAACAAACACGAAAATCCTTGGTGTTCAGTGTGGATACCTTGGAAAATCCAATTGATTTTAGTTTTTGGATGATACCATCCGTGAGATATCGCAGCTCTTTCGAACACTGAATGTCTTTGAATGGGCGAATACATCTTATTTTACTCATTTTGTAATCTGTAACATAGAAAATATTTTCCAATTGTTAGTTTTGTACGAAAATATCACAAAACATATAATTAAAATGTGTATTTAAAACTTACCTTTGCACCAAAACGTGTTACACTTTCCTTTACAATTATTATGTTATCAAACAACACTGGATCTCGTTCAAAACAACAGGATTATGAGCTGAAATTACTATAATCACTATGCTACTAGCAACCTTTCTGCATTTACTGTTTGGTTTTCCCTAGTAGATACTGGATGAATTCAGAACCGAGTCAGACATTATTATACAGCTCACGGGTAGAAATCATAGAATGCTGGGTAAAGACTGTTGGAAGATAGGTAGAGTTGAACGCTCAGGTATCGTCGAACCTTCAGGTACGAGTTTGGAGAGTTGGAGCGAGGTAGATTTGCTGGCGTAGGTATATTGTTATTGAAGAAGATTGTAAATTGTATATACCTGGAATGAATAAAAAGTGCGGCGGTTGTTGATTGAGGTATCAGTTTGATGGAAGGTGACTACTGCGTTCTTTTTATTTATTATTAAGGAACGGTCAACGACGGAGCTAGCCTCGTTATGGCCAGCGTGGCCATGGTGGACTAGTTCCAACAAAGACCATGTTTACAATCACCAACTGTACGTAGTACAGCTAACTGGTATCTGATTACCTGTATCTAATACTTGTTAGCACGTTTTCAGCACAACGCACCAAAAATCATTTGAAGAAATCATTGTTCCTGATAGTGGGATTTTGTAACTTGTTTTTCAAAATACTTTTAAGGCAGAGAATTTCACTCGAATCTTTAAGCTGTCAGTGTCATTTTAACTCAAAATTTTCCAATCTTTCCGAAAAAAATACTTTTGAAACTAGAAAAACACGGAGTACATCCGAAAAAGGCCAAAACTTATTAAGTTATCAAAAAAAAACAATATTAAATCAGTAATATCTTCTAAACGGTGCATCTTAGAAAAATGTTACCGAAGTACTTTTTGTTTGAAAATTTGATGTACTTTCATAAAATTAGGGTGACAAACTTTTTTGACTTTTCTTAATAGCTTTTTTGAAAATTGTATTTTTTTAAAAAACAATTTTTTTCATCGTAATCTATTTTTCTCCAGAACAACCTACTGTGCACTAGATAGCATTTTCAGTCAGCTATAACATAAGGATAATAAAAAAATTATTGACATGTCACTTTAAAGGGAAAATTTATATTTTAGTTCAAAACACAAATACCAAACTTTTTTTTTTACCGTGCATATTTTCTCCATATAACACCAACAATTGTCTAAAACTTCGCCCAAGACACCAAACCAATCGGACAAACCGTTTCCGAGATACAATTTTTTGAAGATATCATGTGCATTTTTCATAGGCCCTTCTCATAAGTAAGGCTAGATTCAAAATGGCGAACCAAGTATGCAAAACGGCGTTTTTCTTCCCTAAAAACTTGTATGCAAGGTTTCATGCAAATCAAAAAATACAAAAAATAAAAACTGGAAAAATTTCCCACTTGTTCGTGGAACCGCTCTGTTTACGATTTTTTATGATGGAATTTATTGAGTTTATTTTGCTGTGAATCAAATTAATCAAAATTAGTTACAAATCATTACCAAATTATTTACCCTGCACCGGAACCTGGAATCGAACTCGAGACGACCTCATTGGCAAACCTTGACACTACCAACTGTGCTACGCCAACACTTTGAACTTGTGTAAACAAATCAACATTCCCTTCTACAACAAAATCGCTGAGTAGAGGCTTTATAATAGTGCACACGAATCACTTTACTCGACTAGTTATAAAAGAGCAGAGTAAAAGCTGTAAACTGCACAGGTCTAAAAATAAACCTAGTTGACTGTGAAAATGCTTCCGAAGTTGCTCTAACACAGTTTATAAGCTGAGTACAGGTTGTTTAGTTGTTGAAAAAGCACTTTTGATGTTTATGTTATTCAGCAAGAGTGGTTGGTTGTTTAGAAGCCATCAAATGAGTAATATATTCACTTTGTTTTGCAGCTACAAGTTAAAAGTTGATTAGTGTGTGTATAGAAGTGACATTAGCATTTATTGGCTGATGTTATTCAGTGCGACTGACAAATTGAATAATGGTTGTGAGAAAGTTGAGTAAACGCTCTCCAAAACTATTTTGCTAGCTTTTGCTTGTAGCTGTATCTGCAGCTTCTTTTCAGCTACTTTACAGCACAACGCTGGAAAAGTTGGCTTACAAAGCTAAAAATGTTAGTTGGGTGGTGCGTTCTGCCCATGGGGTGCGTTTTGTGCTGTTTCTTAGCAGCGCATTGTTTTTGTCAGCCTCCGGGGACATCACATCCCGATGTCAATCATACATCGATCACATCCACCTCCACTATTACTTCTTCCAGCACTTCAAGCTTCCTCTGTGCCTTTTTCGTTGTCCATTAACGACGCACCTCCATCCAGTACACCAGAGTATACACTTAGAAATTATTACCGTATTCGGTAATTTTTTACCGAACTTTCAACAGCTGAACGTTCGGTAATCAATTCGGTAAACGAAATGACAACCGAAAGATCGGTAAACAGATTGTTGATGAGCTGTCAAAACTACCGAACAAATTGATAACTTTTTACCGAACGATTCAGTAATTTTTTACAGAACTGTTCCGCAAAATGAAATTTGTCGTTTTTTTGTATTGTTTTTGGTTCTTTTTCGGTGGAATAAAATTTAAAGCTTTTTTATACATTATTATTTGTGAGATTTTATTTAAAAGTAATCGTATATTATGATAGTAATAACATTGCTCGCTGGAGTATCATTTTTGTAGATGGCTGCTTTCATGCCGATTCCAGTCCAGGAACATAGGCTGAAACCTGATCCCGACAGAAAAACACAGAATTCCTGGTTGTTATGTCTGAAAAACGATTGTAAAGTTAAAAAAAAATGGGTCTAATAATCTTTTTCTGACGGAATAAGTTAAGTTAAGTTTTCTTCATTAAGGAGGCTTTCAGTCTGAGGCTGGTTCGCCCGGTTCGCCTTCGGTTCGGACGGAATATTTAATAGATGTATTATTCATGCACCTGTATTTGGCAGCATACCTGCACTGTTTTCACTGGATTTTCCGGTTGATTTTCACTGGTACTGTTCACTCCAACACTTCATATAAACTTGACCGTCTTTCGATTTGACAGTCTGGAATTAGTTACAGAAGTTCGGTAAACGTGTTTGTAATTTGCAGTTTGTTCGGTATTTTTTTACCGAATTCGGCATTTGCCTCGTTTTACAGTTCTTACTGTCATATTTTTTACTGAGTTCGTCAATATAATACCCAGATTACCGTCATTTCGGTAAAACATTACCGAATGTTGGTAATATATATTTTTTTACCGAAAAATCTACCGATTATCTTCGGTGAAAAATTACCGAACAAGGAAAACGTCGCTAAGTGTGTACGTACTGGCACATCTAAAATTTTGAACAAAGACATTTTTTATATATTTCTAGAAAGAGCTGGAATTAGGGCGCAACAGCTTTTGTAAACAATAACTTCTCTTAAAGATTTCTAGGAATTCAAGGCACGCCTACGCAATCCAATACAACTATCGGGTAGAGAAAGTCTTCCTCTACTCGATGATGATGTTGATTTGCGTGGGCGAGCCTTGATTTTGTAGAAATCATCGAGAGAAGTCATTGTTTACAAAAGCTGTTACGCCCTAATTCCAGCTCTATCTAGATTTAAGTTTTCAACACTTTTTTAGATTTTTTACTAAAAAAGAATAGTGTAGTTTTCCTAGAAATAATCTGTTTTTCCCTACAACTTTGTCTCAGACGTCATTTAGATTAGAAGTGACGTTGTCGTGTTTCGATTTATTGATGAATGACGAATACGCTCTTTTGATTAAAAAATGCATGGTTCAAAATGGCCGAGTTTTAACACAAATGAGAATGATTGCCCAAAAACAAACAATAATTGTTATTCAAAGTTTCATGCAGATCGGAGAAAGCCGGGTCAAAAAAAAAAAATCTATTTGGCCAAGAATTTCTCAAAATCTATTTTTATCTCTTTATTAGATTTTCGGTATCTGAAAAATATAAACGAAATTAGATTTTGTTGAGCTCTAAGCTTTTATCTTTGGTAATTGTGGAAATGTGCATAGTAAGCGGGTTTTTCGCAAACTTAAGGAAGCTTCTTTCACAACTATGGAAAACAATTAATTTCAAAAACGTAGCGGACGATGTGAATTAATTTATTTATTAGTTAAATCACGAAATTCCCAACAACATGAAGTTAAATGTTTCATTAGTTATCCACACCATTTCCATTTCTCATTCCATTCGTGTCAGTCAATTTACCCATGGGCTGACCAGTATGAACAATCGATATCGCCCGAAGAGCTCCAGGATCGGGAAATGCAAGCTTCGGAGCCGTGATTGTCAGAATTCCATTCGACGACAGTGACGACACTATCTGATCCGAGTCGTACCCCGAGGGAAGTACGTACCGTCGAACAAAGTGCCGGGAGATGTGACCGTGTTCGTCCTGCTTCTCTTCGTGCTTGGCTTCGATGGTGATGTACTGGTCGGTGGCCTGAACCGATATTTCCTCCGGTGTAAACTGCTGAACATCCAGATTGATTTCGAACCTGTCGTCGAGAGTCTGGACTGTGGATCCGGCGTCCTGACGGGATGCACTGCTCGGAAGATTCCACGGTCGCCTGTAGCCGTGTCTCGTTCGGGCGTGGAGCGTGTTTAAAGCATGCGCCAGGTCTTCGGTGGCCACTACATGTCCAAAATGTTGATCCGGCAGATGGGAAGTATTCACAGGAGCATTCAGTGTGTCATCCCACACGTTACGGTAAAGCATTGGAACGAATGGGATAAAAGACATTTTTTCGACAAACCAGCTGCAGCATGCACTTCCCACCACAACAAACCAAGTCAAACTGAACCGGGATGACGGTTTACTTTTCAACGGGGAGAGAGACTATGCAAGCTGTGTCTGACTTAAACTTAAGCACGTGTTCATCCAAACCGTGCGCTCACTCTCGAGCTGCTATAGTTTCCATGCACATCGATTTTGGGAAAATGATGAATCAAGCAGATACGGGTGAATTCGGTACAGTTGTGCTTGAACTGAACATCTCATGCTTTCGCTTGCGATGTTCATACATTGCCTTTTACACTATCTCAAAGGCCTAATACCTGAGGAAAAGGGGCCATAAAGAACTCACCGTTCGACTTTGAATTCCGGATCATTACGTTTGCATTGGGCTGTTATTCTCATTATTTATTAGCTGAATTACTTTTTTAGTTTAACATTCGTATCCTCATGTGTGCTAGCCAATTTAAATTTAATTAATAATAAAAAAATCGATTTGTGGTTGGTCGAAGAACTTAATTTAAAATTTTGCATACAAACTTCACATTCTCAGTATTGAGAAAATTCCACATCTAGAATTTAAGGGGAAAATAAGTGCAACAGCTCTTTCAGGCGTCCGGAATTAGAATCCGAACGGTTTGTCCTTAACGGCTTTCCTTCTTATCCTGCTTGCATCCTTCATTACATAGGTGCAGGTATGCACGTACACAGTTTCTGTCCACTTCCCTCTTCTCCTGTTCTTATAAAAGCAAACCGCCCGCCTGCGAGGCCCTATCAGTTTGTAGCGGTTTGTTCTGAAGTGAGGTCGTGAAATTTTATCAATCGAGAAATGTCTATCATTCCATTGACTTTCCGAGACTGGTGGGATGACAACTTGGATACCCCTCTTCGAACGTCTCGCCTGCTGGATCAACATTTTGGCCATGGATTGGCTACCGATGATCTGGTCGCCGCTTTAACCACGCACCATGCCCGAAGAAGGCAACATGGCTACAATCGACCGTGGCATCTATCGCATGCCGTGTCCCGTCCGGACTCCGGATCCATGGTCAAAGTAGCCGACGACAAGTTCCAGATCAATCTGGACGTGCAACAGTTCGCACCGGAGGAAATCTCGGTAAGTGTCGACCAGCGGTCCGTTACCGTTGAAGGAAAACACGAGGAAAAGCAGGACGAGCATGGCTACATCTCGAGACACTTCGTACGACGCTACGTGCTCCCGGCAGATCATGATGCGGACCAGGTTGTGTCATCGCTATCGTCGGATGGAATCCTGACGGTCACGGCAGCGAAGAAGGCCCTTCCCGAGCCCAAAGGTCCGAGGGCAATCAAAATCGTTCAAACCGGAAAACCCTTGGAAGCACTGACTGAGAAGGCTAGCACTGGACACAAGTAAGATTGCGTAGAGATGTGTTGAGGCTGGAATAAGTTATAATAAATGGCTTATGGACGCAGAAGAGCATGGTTAATGGTGTTTTTCATTGATTTGAAAGAAATATAAGTTTCTTAGGATTCGCTAGCAGGTGTCTTCATACGAGAAAAATAAACTTTGGCTGTTTTTAATTCTGCGTCGGATTTGAACTTGGTTTTACAGCTTTTGGGGTTTAGGGGTTTGATGATTTTGTGCCACAGTTGACGGTTGAAAATACCATTCGATGATCGAGCTTTGCGGCTCGTCGTCATTCTTTTGACTTTTTCTGTGCTATACGGTGTTTCTAACCCTTTCGAAAGATCAGTGTGGACCACGTTGAGTCTTCCATATGATGGTACACATATTTTTATTCTTGCTCTTTACATGTTCAATTTTTATGAAACACATTTGATGTGCATAATTTCAGAATATGAAAGCTTTGCCTTGGTCCAGGATCTAGATATTTTTGTACCGCAATTTACTTGGAAATCATTATAGAATTTATTAGGATTTTGCTCAAGAATTTTCATTGAATTATCCTAGAATATTCTCAAAGTTCCTTGCAAATCCTTTTAACCTTCACAGTTCGCAATTTCAAGAGCACATATCTCATGATTCACGAGGTTTAAAGATATCTAATTTCAGACGATATTGTATTGAAGTTGGCTATATAGAAAATACGGTGCCCGAATAAACTGGGGCCTCCCTTAGCTCAGTTGTTAAAGGCGGAGCTACAAAGCAAGGCCATACTGGAGGTGACTTCTGGGTTCGATTCCCGGTCCGGTCTAGGATTTTTTCGGAATGGAAAATTTCTCGACTTCCCTGGGGATAAAGTATGGTTGTACTTGCCACACAATTATACTAATGCAAAAATGGTACTCAATTAATAACTGTGGAAGTGAATCTAGAACACTAAGTTGAGAGCACGTAATAACCTAATATGCGATAAGCAATAAGCTTGAAAAGCGAAAAAGAAGAAGGAAGAAGAAGAAGAAGAAGAAGAAGAAGAAGAAGAAGAAGAAGAAAAAGCTGAAACAACTTCTATTTCCGTTCTACGATAGACATCTGTTCTGTTCATGGTCCCTTTACTGCTTTTTTTTTTTTTTTTTTAACTCTTTATTTGTTCCAAATTCAAAATAAATTACATTTCATTTTTAACCTAGGTGCTCCAGTTACTACAGTAACTTACCAGCCTTAATTGTTATGATATATATCTAAGTGTTTTTACATTGTTCCTGTCTTGGCAATTCAGTATTTTAAACAGGTTTTTTAAACCTGCATGTCAGTATAACAATTGATAGCTTAAAACTAAATAACTAAAACTAAATCTTATCTAAGTATAAAGGGAATTAATCGTTGCAATTGAGGATTGTAACGATTTTTGCCGGAAATTATTAATTATTTTGTTGGACATTTGTGCTAAAGTCTCAACATTCGAAATTCTATGTACTTCGGTAGTACTGTACCAGGGAGGCAACTTCAAAATCATCTTCAGAATTTTGTTCTGAATCCTTTGAAGTGCTTTTTTCCTGGTAGTGCAACAACTAGACCATATTGGCACAGCGTAAAGCATGGCCGGTCTAAAAACTTGTTTAAATATTAGAAGTTTATTCGTCAGGCAAAGTTTGGATTTCCTGTTTATAAGAGGATACAAACATTTTATATATTTGTTACATTTGGCTTGAATGCCCTCATCCCCTTTACTGCTTAATTTTTATCATTGTTTCCCTGTTTCTATGAATGCACCGTTTCGCTATGACCCTAACGATGAATGCACCAGTGCTTGACTGTAAAAAGAAACGGATGTACGATTAGGATCGTTAAAATTTCAAAAATGTTCTTTTCTTCAAGCACCCAATCCTCCTCCAATATTGCCCTACTGCACATTTCATAAATCAGCCAAATTCAGATGGAAATTGCTTTTGAGATAGAAAAGTTTGTGATCCAGAATCGCTAACCATGATTTTTTTTTATAATTCCGAAGAAAAATGCATCACTGTAAACGCAAAGAGTGTCATGATTTTTTTTTTCAAACTGACTAACTAACACTCCTAGTGATCTTTACTTTGCAAGTACCATGCGGCGTGTTTGAGTTTCTCGTGGATTTTGATTTAAGAACATTATTAAAATTTGAACTACCCTAATGCTGACAGTACAGCTCGAAAAAAATACAACGCATATGAACCAAAAACATAAGCAGTGATGCATCAAAATAGAATTGGTAGGGGAAATTTTTCCATTGATTCCCAGGTGCGAACAGAGTAATAAAGTAAATTGGTGTCGGCGTTGAAATCATAGCACAACTGTGTCAGATCCTAGATAGTCCATAAATTTAGATGTTATGAACAATTCTTTTAATTTTTAACGTAGGACTACGTCTTTGATTTCTATATGGGGGTACACTTTGTGAAAACCGAAAATGGAACATGTAACAAATTAAGAAAGATTTTGAACGTTAATAACTCAGCTGTCCCTGGTCCAATTTCAATAATTTTATCACCAATCGATCACAAATATGGCTACGCATCGAATGCTTTTGAATGTTGGTTTTCAACAAGAAACTATTGAAAAACTGGTAAATGTCCAGCATTGCCCAAAAGCGTTGAATTAACTAATAAATCCACCAATTACCTACATGCATATGCTGCTTCCCCAGCACAGTCGTCAGAGAATAGTAAGTAGACGAAACAAGTCGAAGTAGCATTTGCCTCCGATCCTCGGGCGCGTGCGAATAGGGAGGATGGAATTGCGTAATATTTTCAACACTCATCGCCATTTTCAGAACCAAACGCAAATTCTTCGAGATAACCACCATCCGTCGTCTGGCTCGCCGTGGCGATGTCTGACGTATCTCCGGTCTAATTTACGAGGTGTGCTGAAGGTGTTCCTGAAAAATGAGATCCGTGATGCTGATGTCCTCTACAATAAAACGGCCCTTTTCAGAGCCATCAAGCTTATAACTGTAAAGAATTGGAATAGAATTTATCTGTGCTTGTTTGCCCATATTCAGAACCACAAGCCCCCAACGACCACACAAAATGCTCTCCAGAGTTGTAATCTTGTTACCAAACTTGGAAGCAGCGGTGCAAGTGATTTTGATTGATTCTCTTAATCAACTTTTTCTTTGAAAAAAAATACTACAAATTTGGCACGCCTACAATTCAAAAACGGAAAGAGTTGAGATAATAGATAATTGATCAATTAAAAGAACTAAACGCTCTTCACATTTATTCCGTCCACTAGCTGTCCTACGTCAAGCTTCCGTTCTTGCCCCTAGGCACAGACCCTTCTACTTTTTTAAAGTCAAATTGTCGATTGTTCATATGATATACAGTATGTTAAAAAAGTTTATCAAACCCTACTGCCAATTAAAAATTTCCGGTTTAAACCTAGTTGTTGTTTTCATGAATATTTGTATACGATTTGTTCAAATATACTCATAATTTTCCCATCATATATTATTTGAAATTTTCCGTCCCTTGATAAATCATAAAAAAGAAAAGTAAAGTCCCAGCGAAAAAGGAAATGTAGGTCTGCAAAAAAGAATATCCACCCAAATTTACATGTTTATAAGTATTTGGCGTTTATTAGGCAGCACCAGTTACTATCGGACGTAATCATTGGATATAACTGTCGAACTGTTGAATCCAAATTCAAATAGTCAACACTGCCTTGAAATGCTCTTATTTTGACAAATTTCCAAAAAATATCAAAAGGGCATAACCAGTCCGATAAAAGTTACAATTAAATTGCTGAGCAGTTCCATGGATCAATTTTAATTTCCTCTCTCCGAATTCTATAAAACAGCCTGTAATTGTTCACTAGGGGCAAAGAACCAAGGTTTTGCTGGAATTTGACCATTTTGAAATTTGCCTTATTTTTTAAAATGGCATATTCATATTATTCAATAAATCATAGCACGAAAATGGCTTGTAAAAATTTAAATATAAAAAAAAATAATTTTTAAGATTTTTTAACTTATGTTTATTTGAAATCTTATCAAAAATGCTATCTCAGTAAGCTTTCAAATGAAAATGTTACTGAAGTTGTTAACAGTTTTTTTTTAACTTTTTGTCGAAACATTGTGATTTTTTTTCAGTGTGTATATTATTCTGAACAGGTAATCTAATTCCTACAACTTTGTTTCACTCGTCATTTCGATTAGATAAGTCGTTTTCATGCTATAGTTTATTGATTTTTTTTAATACACCATTTTGGAAAATCAGGCGTGATTCAAATTGGCCGAAATCCAGCACAAACTTGGTTCATTGCCTCGCGAATCGATCCTGAACGATAATTTTAAATTTAGCTGCTCAGCTGTTCCTTTTTAGTAAAAATGTAAAAAGTTGTAGATATTAATTTGGCAATTAATCATATCGTCCGGCCATTTTTCACAGAGATGGCGCTATTCCGCTGGTAGAAAGTGATAAAAGTCCCCATATAGAATTTGAGAAGTGGGAATAATTCACTTTTGGTGCATATTCAGGTCAAAAAAAGTAAACGACTACGTAAATAAAGAATTCAGGGACTTTGTCGATAAGTTTTTTCCCGGAAATTTATTGTTAAACAAGCTATAATTAAATAAAAATGATTTTTCCCCATACCGTTTTACCTGATTTACTACCAGTCCCGAGAGAACAAAAAAATTCAAATTTGAGAGAGAAAATTCTCTCTCACGAGCTGATTGCGTGTTCCTGAAATAAAAGTGCTTGAAGCGAATAGTACATTTTTTGTATTGCCGTGGATTTCATTGAAACGTTTATAAGCTTCTCTCAAAGTCATCATAAGCAACCCTCAATTTTTGTTTTGTTTTATGGAGAATTATGGTAGAAGGCGATTAGCTGAACACCATTATACCAACAATCAATACGAAACTAACGATTTTAAATTGGCTCACCACTTTAGTAGCCTATTGGTCCCAAGCAAACGATTAGCGTACCCTATTCTAGTTGAAATTCTATTACTACACTATGTTTGTTTTGATTCGCTATGAAAGTTTGACAGATAACATCAGGGGTGTGTGGATTCATGCAGAGTGGTGAGTGAAATAGCTTGGGACTGCTTGGGACCGTTGTTCTGGTACTGAGTGAGCCAAAAATAATAATGATTTTCTTCGGGACCCAGTGGTCTTAGAGTTACCTCTATGATTATACCGAACGCTATTATACCGTATGGATTACTAGGCCGATCTTCGTCTAACCGAAACTGAATTTTCAGTCATACTTCGGCATATGTTATCCGTATTGTATGAATTTGTATAAAAATACAACATGTTTATAAATAATGTATCCAGGGTGTCAGAACCTTCCAAAATCCTAGGGATAGTCAAGTTTAAAGTTTTTTCTAGTCGTATTAAAATTAAGTTAGTTTTAAGTCTTACAATCCTCTGATTTTCCACTCCCTGATCTTTTTGATTTCCCTAAAATCCACTATCAACATATTATTTTTAATTTATCAAGAATTTTCTTAGTAACAAGTTTCAAGTTATCTCATCCACATTAGCATGCCAAGGGGGCCAGGACCCCTCCTGAATTATCTAAGCCCCCCCCCCAAGAATTTTCAAGGTATTTTGTCAATCTTGTCAAGTTCGATGTTACTATTTAACAGCGATTAAAAAAATTGGAAATAACGATTTTTTTTAAGTCATTCAAGTGGACTAATTTTCATATGTTCTGGATTAGAAGAAACAATTTTGAGAAATTATATTATATCGATATCTAAATGATGGCATACTATGACGTCCTATGGCAAATTGGCCATGGTATTTTCTTCAACTTCTGGGAACTCCGTAAAACTTTAAGGACTTCTAAGAAGTTTAGGGAACATTGTAGGAATTGTTGCAACTTGGACATTCTGGGAACTTCACAGGTCTTCAGAAAAAAAAAATCGTAAAAACAAGGAACTTGGAAAAGTTCTGAAAACTGCGTAGAAGTGAAAATTTTATTTAAGTTTGAGGAGCTTTTTTTTAACTTTATTAGAGAGATTTTTAGCCGTTGGCTCTAATTTTGAGGAGCTCATAGAAATTAAGGGAACATTTTTATTTTTCAGGGAAGCTCATTGTTGACCGAGAACTTCTATATAATTTCAGGGCCCTTTTTTGAAGCCTCATGGACTTGGAATTGTTGTGGAAATTACGTACAAATTCAAGAAATGTTGTTCCTGAAGCTTCGTGGAAAAGCAACAAGAAACTTAGTAGTGCAGTAAACTTTGTTTTTTTGCTTTATTAGAGAGATTTTCAGCCTTGGGCTGGTTCATCTCTCGGGACTGTACTAATGGATAGTTTTGGTCGCTATTTAAAATTTAATCGATTGCTGAATTTATGTATGGGCCCAAATTAGGGGAACTTAGGCCAAGTACATCCATTTCCCCTAACTGTAAAAAAGTTCAGGGAATTTTGTAGAAGAACTAAAAACAGCTCAAAGAAATTCAGGGATCCTCGCTTCAGTTTAAAGAGCTTCGTTGCAGTTTGTCACAGATCTTAATTAAAAAAGCTCTATGATCTTTTTGGAGGTTTCGGGAACTTCGTTAAATTTCAAGGAACTTTCCAGATGTTCAGGATTATTTTGAGAAGATAGGTGTCTTTCCTGAAGTGCAAAAATGTACAGAGATTTTCGTAGGATTACGAGAGATGGAATAAAAATTGAATTTGGAATAAATTCAGAGAACTTTGTAGAAGCTGGGGAAAATTTAAAAAACTTAAGGGAGTTTTATAGATGTTCATAAAACTTTGCATAAGTAACAGGATATATAATTATGACGATTTATCTAATTTCTTTGACTTTTATTTACATTTATATTCGAAGAATTTATGCTTACAATCTGTTTCAGAGATATCTATTTTTTAGTAACAAAACCTGGAAAACATATGGGTTTGGAATCTCATAACTATTTTTATTTCAACATTCAGAATGTTAAGAATTGTGCATATATATATTTTGCACATTTTCCTAAGTCCTAAATGTATGAAATTTATTCTGTTTGCACTTTACTATGTTTCAAAGCCAGCATTTAAGAAAATTACTTCTTCTTTTCTTTATTTAACGTCGGTCTCTGTTCCGCAATTTAGTGCCAATCACCGACGGACATCGATTGCCATCCATTGACGGCAATCGAAAGTGCAGGAAGCCAGCTTCTACACCTGCGTAGGATATCGCACCCATTTAAACACATATGGGTCGGGACCAACGGCTTTACTTCTCTTCCGAAGGAAGACGTGACCAGAGATTTTTATGCCTTCGAAAAATCCCACCGACCTCGGCTGGGATTAAACCCAGACCCATCGGGGTGATTTCATTTTTTTCCTTTGATTTGTTTTCCGTCGATCTTGTTTTCCGTGCTGAGCACCAATGCTACCGACGCCAGGGAGGCAGCTCCCACACCTGGACCCTACCTATCGACCCATCAACTCATGAACCGGGGACCAACGGCATTACTTCCCTTCCGAAGGAAGGCGTGATCAGAGATGTTATGCCTCAGAACATCCCGGCGGCGCCGACTGGGATTGAACCCAGGGCTGCTGGGGTGAGAGGTAAATACGCTTACCACTACACCACCGGCGCCGCTTATCGGGGTGATTTTAGAAAATTACAAAATTCAAACTTCTAAGAATTTAATTTTGGTTCCTATTTCTGTTATATCTCAGAAGATAGAAGAATGAAGAAATTTCCAAAATCTAAAAAAAAAAACTAGTTACACAATTGATGGAATTACCTAACTCTGAGAATTTGTTTTAAGTTTGATATGCTTAAATGTATGAGATCCGTACGCTATGTGATTCCTTACAAAAATCATGAACAACCGATCATTGGTGATTCAAAATCAGTAAGCTTTTAAGGCTCCCACAATCGAGGTCCCAAACGTTGTTATGAGATAATTATAATCAAATTTGTTTACCCATTAAAATAATAGTAAGCCTCATTGCCATATTATTTGTCACAGAAAAAAATACCCAAAATCAAGTTGCCTTGACGCAATTTTATTGAATAGCTTCTTCGCAAGTTTTTATTTAACCGTAGTTTAGCAAAATAAAAATAAAAATGCAACAGACCCCCTAAGCCCCCTCCAGATAAACTTTCAAGCTACGCCAATGCTCATTCAAATTATTGAAAAATAAAACGGGAATCATGCTCAATAACATTAGGAAAAAAAACCAGAATTGATAATTTACCAGGGTGGAAAAGCGATACATTGGTTATACGAATTGTTTAAGGAATCTAAAGGTTGCAAGATCTTAAGATCTAAATAATAGTTGTTTTACGGTTACAAACTCATGTTTTGCTCGATATCTGAATTTTATTTTCATCAGACAGTGACAGATTTTTAAAATTCGAAATCCAATATAATTTAAAAATTTTCCTGCTTCGGTAAATGTTGTGCATTGCGAACACATTTTTTTTAACCAAGACTTATAAAAGAATCATAACCTTGAAATAATAGTCCTTTTAATGTTGTCCATATAAAAATTTTACAATATTTTGTGACTCCGACAATTACGCAAAGCAAAATGATAAAACACATTTAGTTTCCCTAATTTATTTGATTTTTCAATAAACGTACAGATGTTGCGCGTTTTTTTGCATGAAAAGGATTTTAATATTTTACAATTTGGTGAACGTTCAATATATATTTCTTATTTTATCGAAAACATTTCCAAATCCTCATTTTATCTCATCTATTTTTCTTTAACAACTCACAAAATGAGTCCCGTCCTGGTAGAGATCTGCCATTTATTCTATATCACTTTTTCAATAATCATCATTAACTTGAACATTTGTTAGAAACGTTTTATTTTAGATTATGCTTAAAGTAAAGGGTGATACGGTCAAAATTTGGTCAAGGGAAAACGCGTGTAAATCGGTGAAATCGTTTATTTAAAAAATCAAATTAAATTTCTTTTTTAAGTTCAATTAGTATAAAATTCAGGCAAAATATTCAGTTAGGCTTCCGCTTTTCCAAATCCGAATTGCCGGGCCTTACGCTTGACCCCTGCCATCAGATTTTGTACAGCCACCTTGTCCACCTTCTTCGCCGCAGAAAGCCAGTTTGCCTTGAACTGCTGCTCGCCCTTAGCAGTTTTTTTGGTCTTCTTTAGGTTCCGCTTGACAATAGCCCAGTATTTCTCAATTGGGCGGAGCTCTGGCGTGTTGGGAGGGTTCTTGTCCTTGGGAACCACCTGCACGTTGTTGGCGGCGTACCACTCCATGGCCTTTTTACCGTAATGGCAAGATGCCAAATCCGGCCAAAACAGTACGGAACAACCGTGTTTCTTCAGGAAAGGCAGCAGACGTTTATTCAAACACTCTTTCACGTAAATTTCTTGGTTGACAGTCCCGGAAGCTATGAAAATGCTGCTTTTCAAGCCACAGGTACAGATGGCTTGCCAAGCCAGATATTTCTTTGCGAACTTTGATAGTTTCATGTGCTTGAAAACATCTGCTACCTTTCCCCTTCCTTTTGCCGTATAAAACTCCTGTCCCGGAAGCTGCTTGTAGTCGGCTTTGACGTAGGTTTCGTCGTCCATTACCACGCAGTCAAACTTCGTCAGCATCGTCGTGTACAGCCTCCGGGATCGTGCTTTGGCCGTCGTATTTTGTTTATCATCGCGATTTGGAGTCACTACCTTCTTGTAAGTCGATAGTCCGACTCGTTTTTTTGGCTCGATGCACGGTTGTAGACGATACACCCAGCTTATTTGCGGCATCTCGGAGAGAGAGGTTAGGGTTTCGCTTGAAACTACCGCAACTCTCTTTGTCGTCTCAGCGGCTTCCGGTTTTCGATTTCCCCCCGATCCAGACTTCCTGGCTGTCGACAAACGTTCCCCAAACACTTTAATTACATTTGTAACGGTTGATTTGGCAACTTTTAGCGATTTTGCCAACTTTGCGTGCGAGTAGCTCGGATTTTCGCGATGCGCGAGCAAAATTTTGATACGCTGCTCTTCTTGCTTGGACGGCATTTTGACAACTGAAGAGTGAATTCCAAAATCAAAATAGGAGCAACATTCTACACACACACACCTTCAAAATGAGGGGTGTTCAGGTTTTTTAAATGCAAAATTGAAAGAAATACGTCAAGTTGATATTGACCAAATTTTGACCGTATCACCCTTTATGCGTTAGGATTAGATAAAAAAAATTAACACTTATGTTTGTTTTTAGACCATCCTGGAATAAAGTTCACAAAAGTCGCAAAAATCGACAATTATTTTGTTTTCCACCCATTAAAAATATATATTCACAAGTAAAATTTCTGACACACTAGAAAAAATTCAAACTTTCATCATCTACTGAATTTTTGGAAGTTCACTCTACAGTAGGCGTGCTTCCACTCACTTGCTATAAAAACATGATTTTTCTGAATTTTGAAATCATTAGATGTTATAATCATATTTTGTACTTGTTATATACAAGAAGAGGTTGAAAGGCAAGTGTTTGACTCATAAAATCTGTCAATATTGCTACCAGAGTGTTACAATCAGCGATCTTATGATTCGTGAGCGTTCACTCAGAGTGAGCGCTCGCGAGTCGTAAAATCGTTGATTGTGACTATCTGAAAGCAAATTTGACAGGTTTCACAGCATTCACTCTGAGTGAACGCTCACGAATCATAAGATCGCTGATTGTAACACTCTGGTAGCAATATTGACAGATTTTATGAGTCAAACACTTGCCTTTCAACCTCTTCTTGTATCTAACAAGTAAAAAATATCATTATAACATCTAATGATTTCAAAATTCAGGAAATCATTTTTTATTAGCAAGTGAGTGGAAGCATTTTTCAGAAACCTTTTGCAATTCATTTCCGACCTACTATTGAAGTTTGCTAATAATTTTCTTGAAACTTTCCTCAGAACACTCCTGAAAATTTCATCAGAACTTTGTTAAAATTCTTCTTTGAATGTTGCAAGGGTTCTCCTTAAAATTCCCTAATATTTATTAAGAACCCATTGAAATAATCTCTCGAGCTAAAAATTTCTTTAGAATTCTAGCCAACATTGTCAATCTTTGAAATGCCAGTCTGTTGAAAACAAGCTTATTATCTTCTTTCCTTTATTTAACGTCGGTCTCTGTTCCGCAATCTAGTGCCAATCACCGACGGACATCGGTTGCCATTCATTGACGGCAATCGAATGTGCAGGAAGGCAGCTTCCACACCTGCGTAGGATATCGCACCCATTCAACACACATACATGGGGCGGGACCAAGGGCTTTACTTCCCTTCCGAAGGAAGACGTGACCAGAGATTTTTATGGCTCAGAAAAATCCCACCGACGTCGGCTGGGATTGAACCCAGACCCATTGGGGTGAGAAAAAGCAGTCACGCTTACCACTACACCACCGGCGCCGGCCCACAAGCTAATTATAAGAACTTTGAAAATCAGGTGGTATATCGCTGTAGTATCGCATGGAGGCGAACCAGCCCAAGGCTGAAAGCCTCCCTAATAAAGTTAAATAATAATAATGTAGTATCGCTGAAGTAGTTGGGAACTGTTGGGAGTCATCGACCATGCTTATGCATCCATTTGCGTTTTATTGCATAGGCAGTTCGATGGCATAGGAAAAAATATTTCTTAGAAATGGATACTGCTGGTTTGGTCTTTTTGGGCCACACTGAAAGGATTTCATAATATGTGCGATGCACATGTTACAGCATCTTTGCGCTTCCGGCAACATGTTGTTTATGTTGTTTCTCGCTTGAGATATGGAGCATCCAATGGATTTTAATTTCTGGATGGTACTATCCGAAACCATTGACGGCAATCGAATGTGCAGCAAGGCAGCTATCACACCTGCGTAGGATATCGCACCCATTCAACACTCACATGGGCCGGGACCAACGGCTTTACTTTCCTTTCGAAGGAAGACGTGACCAGAGATTTTTATGCCTCAGAAAAATCCCACCGACCCACGCTTACCACTACACCACCAGCGGCGGCTAACAACCCCCAGCTCTCCACCGCGCCATGACGGTAGAAGAAAGTTTCACCAAACCGACTTCCAAGCAGATTACTATAAGAAGAATTCCAAATCGATATCTAAGCAGGATTACCTTGGGTAGGGTCCAAACAAGGATCACAGAGGAATAAGAATCAAACAAGGTAGAACATTTGCAGGAAATATTTAGCACTGAGAAGTGTTATTTAAATTTGTTGCAGCTTTATGCGTGCACGATTCGGACTGAATATAGATGAACTATAGTGATGGTCTTTTATTTATAAAAATAAAACCTAAGTGAAAGTAAGGGGTGTGTATTCCATTTATCAGAAACATGGACTGGCTTCGATATATAGTTAATAAAGGAAGTTTCTCAGTCCTGGTTGATTTCTTAAATCATATGTTCTGAACTCGATTGGGAGAACCTAGAATATTTTTTAATCGTGGATTTAACGTTTGTACATGTGATGCAGATATATTCCGTAACTCTGCTTGAACAAAAATCGTTGTTGAGGACATCGTATATAACCTAGGTGATCTCATTAAAATTGTATTGTTTCTCAAATGATGTATCATAGACCTCTAGACCTGACTGAATATCTGTCGACAATTAGTTTATCATGGAAGCCTTTGCTTCCATCTATAGATCAGCGCTGCCCACCATGTGACCCGCGGCTCGACGTGTTCTCTGGATCTAAGCAATAGTATCATTCCAGTTCAATTCTATTCATCATTATGAATTTTAGCCTAGAATGAATGAGCGATTACCAAAAGTCAGCTTGAAAAATAGTCATCGATACATGCAACCGTTTAAAAAAGCAAGTTTAAAACGTTTAGACAGGCCTGATCTAGATCTTCTATTATGAGATCTAGAACATTTTCGATGTCACGTGATTATCAGTAACACGCTTCTCTCCAATCATAACTTGGGTATCTCAATTGAAAATGATGATAAATTTCAGGAAAATTACTAAACATTTTTCAGTAAGCTAATCTTCATATTTTTTTGAGCACAAACAGTCTCTCACTAAGCCATTTCCAGCAGCAATAATGCAAACTTGCTCGATCATTTCTGCTACATTCAAGCTTCTCTTCTAGCTAATTCACTGCAAGCTCTATACTATTCTAGTCTCAGCCATGTATCTAGTAGGGTAAACGCTCCTATAGTTACGGTACGTCAGAAGCGTGTGTATGGAGTCTCCATACACAACTATGGAAACCTAACGCATCTAACGCAGCGCAACTATAGGAGCGTTTACCCTACACAAAATTCATGCAACAACAAAAAATTCACTCACATCGTACAGCTGGCTACTAACAAATTGTATTGCATACCAACAGGGGCAGTCTTTCACGTGCCGCTCGCGGCCTCACTCACAATCAGTGTCACGAAGCGAACGCGAGCAGACGGATAAATTCTAATCGATCAAACCGGACGTGAAAATCGTTGGCCCTATTCCAGGTCAGTGTGACAAAATTTTCAGAAAGGACAAACAACCCATCGATTCAATGTCCCTGGTTCCGGTTTTGTTCCGCGATTGGTGGGACGACGTTTGGGACGTTCCGTTGCGCAGCTCAAGAATCATGGATCAGCACTTTGCCACCGGATTGTTGGCGGACGATTTGTTCGGAGCAGTGACTGCCTGTCCGAGGCAAAACTATCGCCGGAACGGCTACTATCGCCCTTGGCGAACGGTCCTATCCCACCAGGATGCGGGTTCGATTGTGAATACGGATAGCGACCGGTTCCAAATCACTCTGGATGTGCAGCAATTTTCACCGGATGAGATTAGCGTCAAGACGGTGGACGATACGGTTGTCGTCGAGGGGAAGCACGACGAGAAGCAAGACCAGCATGGTTACGTTTCGAGACAGTTTATGCGCCGATACAAGTTGCCGAGTGAGTGCTAATTAATTAATTATCGTTTGTTGGTCGTTCAAACGGGCAGGTGGGGGTGAAGAAAATGACATATTAATGATGATTGCGTTTCGATTGTAGATGGATACGAGGCGGAAGATGTTACGTCGGCTCTTTCTACCGATGGAGTTCTGACGGTTACGGCACCGAAAAAGACGTTGACACCGGAAGTAAACGAGCGCATTGTTCCGATTACGCAAACGGATGAAATTCTCATGGACGAGAAGACCGATGACGATCAAGATCAAGAGAAGAAGTAAAATTTCCATCGAATTGAAACGTAGATTCTAAACCCAGAGCATTTAGGCCATTTTACCTCAGAAGAGCAGTAGGGGTCGATAATTTATTATGTTAGATGTTTAGTAGTTTATGATTTAGTGATAGTTTGTAAAATGGCACAATTTACAATATAACCATCCTATGATAGTTTTCATTAAATATGTCGGTTGGTTGTTATAATTCTTGAACTAAAAACTAGTTACAAAATGGAGATATTATACCTGGCTATAGGTAATACCATGTTCAGACTAGGGGGTTATAAAGTGTTATTTCAGGCATAACATTTGATAACGGCACAAAAGCATTTGTAAACAAACTTTCTAAGGCCCTTTACACGCGAACCAAAGTACACCCACGCAAACCAATACCACTTTCAGAAAGGTGATAGTTGCCCCTATCCGATGATGTTGTTGGTTTGCGTGGGCGTACTTTGGTTCGCGTGTAAAGGGCCTTAGAAAGTTTGTTTACAAATGCTTCTGTGCCGTTATCAAATGTTATGCCTTATTTACTTAGGTTGCAAATGCTTATAAAATTGCCAATTGTGACTCATTTTGGTTCGGTTGTCATTCGAGACCATACCATTTACTTTATCACGCAATTTATCAGGTCCAAATCTGGCGATCTACTTAATGTACGAAGTTCAAAATGTAACTGCAGCGAAGCAAGCACCGAGTATAATTTTCAGATCAATACGACTGTTGGGCGTTGAGATTAGTGCCCTTGAAAACGTGAAGTGGAAGGATTCCGTCAATCTTGTCCTTAATCGTCACAACTCCCTAATCTGAACATGGGTTAAGGTTCAAAATCAAGAAATAGTATTAGATGTTGAATCAGTAGGTTCAGTATGAAAGTTTTGGTGAAATTAGCGTTTAATGTTGATGTAAAATATAGTAGCCGTTGCTGAATTCAAAATAGTAATGTTTCATTTTGCCAAACCACTGTTAACCCTCTACGTAGAAGCGCTACTGAAATGAATTTAAATAAACATAAAATCATCTTAATCTTAATCATCATTAGCATTACAAACTAAATACAAAATCCCGTGGACACTCAGATTGATTTTTTCCTCTTTGTTCGACCAACACATTGATTTTTTGTGATATGTCCGTGTCCTTTGTTTAGTGCATGTCGTAGTACCTCATTACTATGGAAAAGTAATGAAATCTCGCGTAACATTTGAAAAGGGCCTATGTCCAAAATGTAAACAATCCAGAAAATGAATTGTAAATTTTTCCGCCAGTATTTAATTCCTATATAAATAAATTGAAGTATTATAGGCATTTATATTGTTCACAATAACAATAGTGACTATAACTCAGTACACAACATCCAAAACATGCGAAACGTTTTCAAAAATACATGAAAATCGATAAAAATTTAATATCACAGTAATAAGCCTTTTTGTGAATCTTTAAATGGTTAGGCCCTTTTTGTTAAGCCGTTGTGCTTGTCATCATAGATTGTAGGCCCTTTGCTAAGCCTTTTCTTAACGTCAAATAAATCATCGGCCCTGCCTCAAGCAGTAGGGCCTAGCTTTGATTTGACATTTTTCAATCATCGGCCCTTCTACGTCGCTAGGCTTATGAATGGAACCTCATCGAACGAAAAAAAATATATGTTGGGCCCGAGGTTAGGTCGTTTTAGCATGAATGATTGGAAAAATTTCGTGGATCGGCCGTTTTTAAAATCAAGTTATTTTTAATGATTTTTATCGATAATGCGGAACATTCCTATACGACTGGTAGCTAATTACCAGTGCTACAAAATGGTATCAAAAATCGGTTTGTTTACATTTTGATCATAGGCCCTATTCAAATGTTACGCGAGAAATGAGGTATTCGTTTTCGATACAGTTTTCATCCATACTTGCTCTTCTCACAAGCCAAAAGAATCCTCATTTAATTTTGATGTTCCGGATCATTCGAAGAATTCTGGAGCCTTTCAAAAGACGCGCTCTCTCATCAATAAAAATAGGACTCACCATAATCCTCATTCAATTGGTTTGTTTAACTTCGAAAAATATACCGATTTTTGTACATAATCTGATAGAGCTTTGTTTTCTGAGCACAACGATATTTTTATCGATCCCGTAGACATTTCTCTCGTTTTTTAAATCAAGATTTAATTTTTTAATCGTTGACACTAAATCTATTCGTTGACAGGTCGCTCCCATACAAAGTCCCACCAAGGGGCGCTAAGATGGTGATTTTTGCTAATGTAATCGTACTTATTTAAAATAGTTCCAGTGTACCAAAATTGATGAAATTTTGGATTTCGGATCCATTTTTAATGAAGATAACAAATATGTATTTATCTCAACATCCCTAAACAACCCAACAAACGACCTGCTACCAGAGATTTAAAGAAAATGAGGCAATACATTTTAAACGTTATTGGCTTAGCATAAATAAAACCTTCGAAGCTCTAGATGAAAAAATCTGATAATATTGCTTATTATTAAAACTGTTCTGGGACCTCTCCAAATTTGCGCCTTCTCATAAATCAAACTATGTGTCCTTAGTAGCGTATGTATCCAAACCAATGTTGTTAACTTTTCATGGAGTATGATCCGTAGATAGGTACATTTGTTTCCATTGCGTTAATTATTGCTAAATTTAATGTCATTCCAAATGAAAATATTTTTTTTTAATAACGAGCGGGGGCTGAGTCAAAATTTTTTAAATCCGGCACTTTATAAAAAATCCATAAAAATCTAGAAAATCCGTACAATTTTATGTAGTAAATCTAAAAATTCTTAGATTTACGGATAAACCCGTAGAACTAATTACACTGATCCAAACACATAAAGCAACCAACGATACAGACAAAACACTTGCTACGACTACCACGACAAACTCTCTCTGCAACACAGCTCGATCGGAGTGGTACAAGGATAATGATATGTTGCTTGCCTGCTTTGTTGCAATATACATGGTTGAGGGCATAACTTGATCGGAATCGAGAAAAGACATAACAAAACAATTCCCATTAACACACATGTATCATCGTCGGCTTTACTTAGTGAAGCAGCTTGCCAACAATGTTGCAGAGACTGTTTGTGATGAAAAAAATGAAGAAGATTATATCATCGCTCGTTAATCGCTTGTCATTTTGTCATTTGGAAATATTTTTGATTTCTTGGTCCTCAGTACAAAACAAGCGACGATTTTGACCACCGTCAACAAGAAGAGCTTAGGGCCAGAGGGTAGTACTTAGGATCTTACACCGGAAACGCACCATGAAAAGGTGATGTACCTGCGTTACGGTTTAGGACAGATTGTTTTATTAGAAAAAAAGTTAGTAATGGATAACTCAATATACACCAATAAATAATTCAGAATTGAGCTAATATATTTCCAGTTTCAAAAAATAAAATGTGTCCATAATTTAATCATTGAGTTGAGAAATCGAATAAGTATAGCAGCAAAAAACCGGACCTTTGTTGTTGCTTTTCAAATGAATATTTTAGACCTCAATTTAAATTGGTTTCTATCATCTCATTTTTTTTTTGTAGGAGAGGTGTACCAATTTGAGTGGATCCAAAAACTGCTAAAAGGTTGCTTTCGATAAAAATGTTACTTACGCGGTTAATCCTTTTTATTACACGGTCGAAACTAAATATTTCAAGAGCCACTTTTATTAATAAATAACCCTATGTCGGCACATTGGGTACCAATGAAGTCGAAAATAAAACAGCTGGTACAAGTAGGATCTTTTGCTTCTTAAACGGAAAAGGGACAAATGATACAAAAAGTTTAATGTTTTGCGATGCTTCAGATGTGGAGAATTTGGGCACAAAAGCACGGATTGCAAAAATTGCGAACGATGCTCTAGATGAAGCAAACAACATAGCACCTCTAAGTGTACGTCAACTCTATTGAAATGCGTTAATTGTTTAAAAGCTAATAAGGAGCGTAAATTAAATCTGGACGTCAACCACGCAGCATTTAGTTCTAATTGTTTTGTGTATCAAAAACTCTATATGATCAGAAAAAAAGCAGCTTACATTTCAATAAATAGCAACCAAGTTCCAGTAGTAATGTGAGTAAATTAGAGATTTTGTATTTGAATATTGCGGGGTTATCTACAAACTACGTAACATTACGTCATATTGTAGAAGATAATCGTCCACTTTTGGTTTTGTTAGCAGAAACACATATTGTAGAAATTGAATCTTTTGATCAGTATAGCATTCCGGGATATAAAGCTGCTGCTTGTTTGTCACATTCAAGGCACACTGGCGGTGTTGCTATTTATGTCAAAGAATCAGTTCAATTCAATCTTCGCCAAAACGAAGTTATTGATGGCAATTGGTTCTTAGGCATTACAGTTGAACGTGGCATGAAGATGGGTAATTATGGTGTTTTGTATCATTCTCCCAGTTCAAGTAATCAGCGTTTTAATGAAATTTTAGAGAACTGGTTCGAGACATTTTTAGATTCTAGTAAACTAAATATACTTGCGAGTGATTTTAACATTAATTGGCATGATATTTACTAGCAATTCGAATCATCTTAAGCAATTAGCTGATTTCTTTAATTTAAAACAATTAGTAAGTGAATGTACGCGTATTTCCCGGCACAGTAGAACTTTGATTGACCATGTTTATTCTTATTTTAATTCTGTCAGTTCAGTTACTCAAGCTGATTTGAAAATAACCGATCATGAAACTTTAGTAATTAATGTCTTAGACAGTGTTAACGATAACGATAATTTTGTAAAATTGAAGTGCTGGAGGAAATACTCGAAGCAAGCTGTTTCGAATCTTGTTGAGAGAAGCGTGGATTTTCCATTAGTTACCGGAACTTTAGATGAAGATGCAGCTGTTCTTACTAACGTTTTGAAAACTTGTATCAATAAATTAGTTGAACAAAAGTTTGTTTCTTAGAAAAACTCGAACAGCTGGTACAATTTGGATCTTTTGCGCCTTAAACGTAAGAGGGACAAATGGTACAAAATGTTTTGTAGATCTAATAGTGATAATCATTGGAATAGGTACACGGTCGCGCGTAATAAATATTCACAATCGATTAAGAAAACTCGATGTGAATATATTCAGAGGAAAATTGATCAGCATCAAAACAACAGCAAAGAGTTATGGAAAATTTTGAAATCTTTGATGAAGCCTAGTAATTGTAAATCGCGGACCATAACTTTTGATGGCATATTAGAACAGTCAGAACCAGTAATTGCTTCTAAGTTTAATGACTATTTCGTCGACAGCGTTTCACTGATCAATCAATCTATTGAACTGATCAATGAACCAGACGAAATAAAACAGCCGATAAATAGTAGATTAGTAGTAGATTAATTGTAGATTTAATGGTTTTCACCCAATTAGATTAGATGAACTTAAAAATATTTGCTTTTCATTAGGAAAAACGGCTGGAGTAGATAATGTTAATGCAAGAGTTATTCAAGATTGCTTTCATGTCATTCGACACACTCTGCGGGACCTTATTAATCAATCATTGCAATCTGGGCACGTGCCGCATATTTGGAAAGAATCTTTAGTTGTTCCTATACAAAAAGTTGCTGGGACAATTAAAGCCGAAGAGTTTCGTCCCATCAACATGTTGCACACATTAGAGAAAATTTTAGAACTTGTTGTAAAAGGCCAGCTGCTAGAATATTTAAATAGTAACTGTTTGTTGATACCGGAACAATCGGGATACCGGGAAGACCATTCTTGTGAAACCGCGTTAAACTTAGTGTTAGCTAAATGGAAAAAAGATTTGGAGCATAAAGCTACGATTGTTGCTGTGTTTTTGGATCTAAAACGCGCTTTTGAGACAATTTCTAGGCCCTTATTGTTGAGAACAATCAAGCGCATTGGAATTTCGGGTTCTGCATACAAATGGTTTGAAAGCTATTTATCTGACAGAACACAAAGGACTGTTTTTAATGATTTTGTATATTGTCCCGTTAACAATGACCTTGGAGTGCCTCAGGGAAGTGTATTAGGGCCCCTTTTATTTATTATGTATATTAATGACATGCGACGAGTTTTACGGTTTTGTGATATTAATCTTTTTGCTGACGATACTGTGTTATTCATTGCAGCTAAAGATTTAGAAGAAGCCGTTTCACGCTTGAATGAAGATTTGCGTTCTCTAAGTAGATGGTTGAAGTATAAACAATTGAAATTGAATATAAGTAAAACTAAATTCATGGTAATTTCGTGGAATCGTGTAGATGATGATGTCTCTGTTGTTATTGACGATGAGACAATTGATCGCGTTCATGAAATTAAATATCTTGGCGTGATTATTGATGACAAACTCAAGTTCAACTCTCATATTGACAATGTCATCAAGAAAATTGCCAAGATGTATGGAATTCTAAGTCGCTTTAAAAAAGCGATTTAACTATTGGTAGTAAAATACAGCTATACAAATCAATCATCTACCCTCATCTAGTTTTTTGCCCTTCCATTTTATTTTTGGCCAATGAAACACAAATATCGAGATTACAGCGTTTGCAGAATAAAGTAATGCGTTTGATTTTAAGATGTAATAGATTCACTTCCTCAACTTTTATGCTGGACTCTTTGCAATGGCTGCCAGTGAAGCAAAGAATTGTATTGTTGACTATGGTGTTCATTTTTAAAGTAGTTAACGGTTTGCTGCCTCAATATTTGTGTGATCAAATTGAAAAAGGAAGTGATTTTCATAGATATAACACTAGAAACGCGGATGAAGTAAGAACACCACATCTTTTGAATAATGCTTCACAAAATTCATTATTTTTCAAAGGCTTAAATGTTTTCAATTCGATGCCTAGACACATCAAGCGTGCAACTACACTTACATAATTCAAGAGACGCTGCATTTCACATGTAAAAGCTGTTTATTGAGCAGTTAATTTTTTATGAATGGATAAATCATGTATCTTGACAAAGTTATCTCTAACGGATTATTTTGTATGGAGACTGTCATAAAGACATTTTAGTAATTTGTGTAGCATATACAAAAAACTACATTGTTTGCCTCGATGGTGATGATGGATTTTTAGTTTTTTGATTTTGTAGTAGTAATAGTAAAAATAGCTTTGAGTAGTCTACAATGGTTTGAGCCTCGCGCGCGGAATACAGGTATAAATGACTAATACGTGGAAATTGTGGCAAAAGCCTTGAATTAGTAAAGGGTTGGCTGGAAGTCGTTTCCTTGGATATAGTCCTGGCACTGCGGAAGCTTAAACGTGTAAATCCCAGGTCACGTGTAAATGGAAGTATTGTCGAGGACTATACTTGGACTTTTGATAACTAGTTACACCTTTGAATGTTTTTGGTTGATGCCTATAACATATTTAACAGGACATTTATATCTGTAATTGTAACCAGCTCGATTTTGTTTGCAAACCTGGTTAAAATGTTTATATTTAATTATCTTAAAGATAACTCGTCCAGCTCAAACCTTTGTAGGGGTAAGAGGTGGGACCATCGTCATCATAGTTTTGTAGATCAAATAATGACAATCATTGGAATAGGTACCTTGTAATTGCAAACCGCGGTCCATAACTTTTAATGGCATATTAGAACAGTCAGAATAAGTAATTTCATCTAAATGTAATGATTATATTGTCGACAATGTTTTGATTAATCAATCCATTGAATTGGTCGATGAACTTGACGAAATAAAACAGACAGTTAATAGTAGTTGTAGATTTGAAGGTTTTCACCCAATTACAATAGATAAACTTAGAGTTATTTGTTTTACATTAGGAAAATCGCCTGGAGTAGATAATGTTAATGCTAGAGTTATTCAAGATTGCTTTCATGTCATTGGCCACATCTTGCTGGACCTTATAAATGAATCATTGCAAACTGGGCATGTGTCACAAATTTGGAAGGAATCCTAAGTGGTTCCTATTCAAAAAGTTGCTGGAACGATTAAAGCCAAAGAGTTTCGTTCCATCAACATGTTGCACATATAAGAGAACATTTTAGAACTCGTTGTTAAAGGCCAGCTGTTGGAGTATTTAAATAGTAATAGTTTGTTGATACCAGAACAATCGGGATATCGGGAAGGTCATTCTTGTGAAACCGCGTTGAATTTGGTATTTGTGAAGGGGAAAAATAAGTTGGAGTGTAAAGATCCGATTGTTGCTGTTTTCTTGAATCTTAAAACGCTTTTGAAACACTTTATATGCCCTTATTGTTAAGATTAATCAAGCACTTTGGAATTACGAGTACTGCATATAAATTGTTTGAAAGCTATTTGACTGACAGAACTCAACGGACTGTTTTTAATGATTCTGTTTCCAGTCCCGTGAGGAATAACCTTGGAGTGCCCCAGGGAAGTGTATTAGGGCTCCTGTTATTTATTATGTATATTAATGATTTGCGACGTGGTTTACGAATTTATGACATTAATCTTTTTGCAGATGATACTGTGTTATTCATTGCAGCTAAGGATTTAGATGAAGCCGTTTTACACTTGAATGAAGATTTTCCTTCTCTAGTAGATGGTTGAAGTATAAGCAGTTGAAATTGAATACAAGTAAAACTAAAATTATGGTAATTTCGCGAAATTGATTAAATGAGAACGTCTCTGTTGTAATTGATGATGAGACTATTGATCGCGTTCGGGAGATTAAATATCTTGGCGTGATTATTGATGACAAACTTAAGTTCAATTCTTACATTGACAATGACACCAAGAAAATTGCCAAGAAGTATGGAATTCTATTTCAACTGAAGAACGATTTAACTATTTCCAGTTAAATACAGCTAGGGTTTTTGATCTAATTTCCGTCCTACTAAGCACAACCCGCGCTTTACCTCCCTTTGCTGAACGAGTTTTAACAAAAAATGTAATATTTCTGTCAAACATGACTTGCAAATTTATTCACCTTTCCATACGTACCGTTGGATTTGATAAAGAGTCACAAATTGTTGAGATATTGTCTAAAATCTAACACTGCTTCTTGATTCTAAATTCGTTCTACGAGTTTCAATTCCGTCCTAACGCATTGAAACGCCATTAGATTTTCATCGTCCTACGGATAAACGTAGAAAAAGGGGATTCGCTAGGAGCGCTTCTTTTGTTTTGAGAACAATGAGCGTAAATATTCATGGAATGCGCTCTAACAGGATTTATGTTGTAGCTAATGAGCTAGCGCATCGGAACAAACCTATAATTGATTTGTGCACGTTGAAATCATTGATATTATTGATCTTTTCTGATCGATAGAACGGAAATGGGCGATTACGACGAAGTAGCGCTCTACCCTATACAAATCAATCATCTATCCTCATCTAGATTTTTGCCCTTCCATTTTATTTTTGGTCAATGCAACACAAATATCGAGATTACAGCACTTGCAGAGTAAAATAATGCGTTTGATTTTGAGATGTAATAGATTCACTTCCTCAACTTTGATGCTAGACGACCTACAATAGTTGTCGGTGAAGCAAAGAATTGTATATTTGACTATGGTGTACATTTTTAAAGTAGTTTTGAAAGAGGAAGTGACTTTCATAGATATAATACTAGAAACGCGGCTGAAATAAGAACACCACATTTCTTGACTTGTGCTTCACAACATTCATTTTATTATAAAGGAATAAATGTTTTGAATTCGATGCCTAGACATATAAAACGTTCAGCAACACTTACAGAATTTAAAAGACACTGCATTTCACATGTTAAATCTGTCGTTTAAACAGTTATTTTTTCATGAATTAACAAATTATGTATCTTGACGAAGTTATCTCTATCGGATTATTTTTTATGGATAGCTGTTATAATGACTTTTTAATAATTATTTTTGTACTGCAAAAACTATTTTTGTTCGTCACGATGGTGATGATTGATATTTTATATTTGTTTTAATAGAAGTAGCTTAATCAAAAATGGTAGTCTGCAAAGGTTTGAGCCTCACGCGCGTATTACGAATATAGAGGACTGAATTTAAAATTTGACAAAAAATAAAAAATAAATGCAATTTTGAAGCTTATTTCGAAGATACCTTGAGTTAGTAGTAAGTTTTCTGGTAAATGTTGGGGGTTTGTGAGCATTCCTGACATTGATGAAAATTATGATAGCATCAGATTGCGGGGTTGCTAGTGTAATAGGTGCTTTGTTGATTGTTTGTTAACTCTTGATCGCTTGTAATACCTATGAACATTTTAGGTGGATAAAACGGCGAACTAAGAAACCTGGTTAAATTGTCATATTTAATTATCTTAAAGATAAATCGTCCAGCTCAAACCTTTGTGGTGGTAAGAGGTGGGACCATCATCATAATCAGTAAAGAAAAAAAAAAAACTACATAGCAAAAAATTCTGAATTCTACTGGTGATGTAAACATCCATGCTTGAAAACGTACATGCATGAAACTTCCTTTTCACGTAAACTAGCAACTTGCAAGAAATATTGCTTACAAAGATGTACGGTTGTATACAATTTATGGAATATCTCATCATGAGATTCTCATGACATGTCTCATAAATTTAAACGATTTATAATGTAAACTTAAATGATATATAACGCTCCATATATGTGCATCATAATAACATAAATTTACACTACTTTTTCGAACTCTGTAATTCAACTTATTTCTAACGGCGTATTATACCTGTTTTACCCAAGGTTGCAAAGACTCATTTCAGCTAAAACAATGTTTATCTAAATTATGAAATAATTAGATGCCATGATCAAATTTTGAATTGGTAGGATACAAGGAGAGGTTGCAAAGAATGTGTTTGACATATTAAACCTGTTTATTTCACTTCATGAGAGTCACAATCAGCGATTTTTCGCAAACTCACTCACTCACTCACTCACTCACTCAGCGATCAGCAAATCGCTGATTGTGACTCATAGAAAGCAAAATTTACAGGTTTTACCTCTTCTTGTAAGTTACAAGTAAAACATGCCATCATACTATCTTTTGGTTTTATTATTCCGAAAAACATTATTTTAGCTGAAATGAGTCTTTGCAACCCTGGTTTTACCCTATCACATCGAAATAAACTCTAACCCGCTCAGTTTGATCGAAGGTACAGTATTCATAATGATGTAATACAGATTTGCAGATGTTTATTCCGACCTGGGGATGTTCATAAACTACGTAGACCGATTTTGAAAGGTTTTTGATCCCCTCCTTCCGCGTAGGCAATTGTCTATATATACATTTTATTTGTATTAATACCAGAAATTTCATCAAAATTTGCTATGACTCGCGAACACCCCTCCCCCTAAAGTGCCTAGTAGCTTATGATCAGTCCTCAGGCTCATCCGCCATTACTCCCCCCCGCCAGAGGGGCCCCACCTCAACCGTGATTGTAATCGTATTAATCATCCCATTCAGAATTCCTCCAATTTTGTGCCAAAGTGATCTTCACGGTTGATCGCGCTCGCGTGTCGTGTATTGATTCGAATGATATAAACAAACCACTGTGGCACCTATTTTTACCATAAGTAGCTCTGTATTGCTAGCTTCCGAAACCTCCCATAGGGCGACAACGGGGCCGTCTACCTGGCAGCAGCAGCGTTCTATACTTTGGCACCGTTCCAACCTCGTTAAACCGTACTCTGTTCTGCGGACGGTGGTGATTCAGCTGCGAACATGTGATTGGCGGTGCTCTCAACCGCTGTAAACAAACTGGTCGTTGCTATCGTAATGTTTACCTGCACTAATCGATCTATAGTTACATACACAGCGCTATACCAAATCATCGCGATTCTAAACGATAGCGCGAAATCTAGAAAAGAGCAGCGGGTGTGTTCGTTTCGTAAGGGAACCAAAACAAAATCCCAGCCCGGTAGCAGCGCGGACCACGAGCCATATAGTCGAACCGAAGCTCTCGTCCGTAACAGTTCAAGTTCAGCAGGCCAGCAGCAGACAGCAGGTACCAACCAACGCCCTCCCTTGCAAGACGCTCAATCTGCGGGAACGCGAAACAGTTGATTCCGTATTCGCGCGCGAATCGTGGCAAGTTCAAAAGCATTCTAGCTCTCAGCTGATTCGGAAGTACTTTCAAACCGCACTCGGTCTGTCGGTCTTTGGGAGTAACTTTCAGTTTCAGTTTCCTTTTCGTAGTGCGCTCTCGCCGAAAAGGTAAGAGTGAAAGTGGTGAAAAGTGCGGAAAAGTGACTAGTTTCAGACAAGTAGTTTTCGGGATTTGAATTGCTGCGCAATAAAAAGTGAATCTTGCTTTTTCGAACTAACCAACAGGGGTGTGCATGGGCGCTGGGATCGAAGAGAGTGGCACATAAATCGAAACGTGTGTTTTTCAAGTATCGATGAAATATGAAAATGTTTGGCGGCATCTGCCAAAATGGGAAAGTCATGGATTTAATGAACGGTTGAGCAGATGTCAACTCCAGATATTCAAATAGTATTGTAAAATCATCAACCATTATCAGTATAACAAAAGTATTGCTAAATGATACAACCAAGAAGTATTCAATTATGCAACAGATTTTGTAATAGTTGACATGTTAATTAGATCGGATGAAATTAAAACTTAATAAATCATTAATTTGCAGTAATCATGTGAGCTTATACAATGTAGTATAATTTTAATTATTTTCTGGTAAAGTAATTTTTAGCTGAAAATTGCCTAGAAAAATCTCAGATCTCTGATCATGTCTTTCTTAGGAAGGGAAGTTAGTTAGTTTTCTTTATTCAAGATGCTTTCAGCCATTGATGAAAGGAAGTAAATCCGTTGGTCCGGGCAAATGTGCTCATGGGATCGATATCTAGGGTCGAGGTGTGGAGTCATCTCCCGGGCGCCACTCGCTTGCGGAACAAACACCAACGGAAACTTAATAGTCGTATGTGCATCCAGTGATAGTAGACTGAAGGATAATAGTTCAGAGGACATCGTGGACAGGTTCTGGGGATTGTATTTTCTTGAAGAATCAACAGGACTACATTGGTGGGCTTTAAGGATTTCCAATATACTTTGGTAGATGGTACACAGATATTGAAGGTAGATCTCGAGCATTTCAATAAAAATTTCAGAAATCTTCGTTAGCAAGTTACATTAATTTCCATGGAATATATAAGGTTAAACTTGACTTGACTTGGATCTTCTAAAAATTGCTGATTTAAATTGTTCTGTTCATTACTTCTAGGTTGTCTGAATATTTTCATAGCAGCCGTAGATTTTAAAAATTATTTTATCGGTCTCCTTAAATTTCACTAAACCTGCCACAGGTTCTAGAAGTAAACTAGATTTTTGTCCCCAATTATTACCCAGAGAAAGCGTCACTTCTGGGTATGCATTAAATGTAAAACAAGTTTGGTACTGCTGCGATCACAGGTAGTACAAAAAAAATCATATCTACCGATGTCTATTGCAATGATAAGAATACTAACAAACACAATCATGATCAGTATACAACCGAGATCATGAATTATGATTTTTTGTAACACATCATGATCAGCAACAAAAACAACAACGCACTGATATTATAGCAATCACTGTGTAATATATTTCGAAATCCCGATCATCTACAAAGTTACTGTCAGCAGCAAAGTTGTTCAGATAATAAAGGCCTTACAAATGGTGGCCAGATAAGTTCAACATTCTGTCTGCATGTGGCACTAAAGGTTGAACTCGAAAACATTCGGATACGAAAATCTTGTTGGGGTTTAAAAATGCGTTTTATTTTTCATAGTTCAATGTAACAACCGTACATTACTAGGTATAATGCTCATTGTAAGACCATTGCTCCAGTCTTCCTTCTTTCCATGAACCATTGCTCGAACTTTTATTGGTACACGGCCTATCATCTTTTGCACGAGCTCTGTACCCAAATTACATTTCCGCTTGAAATCCTTCAGGTCGATTGCAGTTTCACCCTTTTTCTTCAGTATGTGCTTCACAATTCATCAGTATTCATCAATTGGCTTTAGTTAAAATATATTTTAGTTTTAGTTTTAGTTAGTATTAGTTAGTATTGGCGAGATTGATCTCCTTGGGGACCAATGTGACGTAATTTTCGCTGTACCACTGTTTGGATGAATTTGAGTAGTGGCAGCTTATAAAGTTCGGCCAGAATAGGCAATCCCCCTCATACTGCTCCAGAAAAGGTAGTAGTCTCTTTCGTAGGCACTCCTCTTGCTAAATTTGCTGGTTCATGGTTCCAGAAGTAACGAAAGTTTCGCTTTTCAGCCCACAACTGCAGATGTCTTGCCAGAAAAGGAATTTTTTGGGGAATTTAGACTTCTTTTTGATTTAACATTCTTCCGGGGCACGTGCTTGCTCCGGTGAAGCCACAAATAAACTTATCCTGATATCCAATGCCTACTGTGGTTCTATTCAATCTTAGCTTGATCAGTGAAATTTTGAAATAATTTACTCAAAACTGCCTAAATGGCAGTGTTTTTAAGGTGTTCGGGTTTTTTCGTGTTCAACCTTTAGTGTGCATGTGAACTCCTTTATCTCGAGATCTTGACCAGATGGTAGTTGCTGTTTTGGAAAACGTCAAAACCTTTCAATTGGTGAGTAGATTAATTCAGAATTCTACCACTATGTGGCGCAAGTATGCATGTAATATTTCAAAGTGTGCTATATCTCGAGATCGAGAGATCTAGCATTTTGCTGAATGTGGCAAAGTTGTTCAGATAGACGAAACTTTTGAAGAGTTAGTATATTAGTTCAGGAATCTTCTACTAGGTGGCTCTAGTTTACATGTGAATACACAAAGCGTGCTATATCTCGAAATCCTGACCATCTGATACACATTATACACAAAATTAAGTTTGTACAAGACCTTCGTTGCCTGATTAACTTTCTAAGACAGCAATTTCCTGATTGGTCAGAGATGTAGCATTTACTGGAAGTTCACATGGTGGCAGAATTCTGAATCAATAAAACCACAAATTGAAAGGCCTTGATTATCTGAAAAACTTTGCTGCAGAAAGCAACGTCCTAGATGGTCGGTATTTTTAGATATACCGTAAGATGGGTTGACGTAGGGCCTAGAGGTTGACATTCGGCCAAAATTGAAAAAATGTTGAGGCAAATATCTTGAATATTCTGAAAATGATGGCAAGAATATGTTTCTTGTACTCCTGGAGTTAAGTGTAGATAACATTAACTACTTGTTTTATGTAAATAGCGCTGTAAAGTTAAGTATCATAATTAGTAGCAGAAACACGTTTTAAACAATGAACACAGGCAGACAAATGTTGGAACACACTTTTATGAGGATGGACGAGGGTTAGAAGCAATATTTTGCCATACATTCCAAGTAAATTGTGATCATAGCCAAGTATACTCTTAACAGCTACGTTTCATTTACATATTTTAAGATATTTTATCCAAGTTTATGTGTTGGAGCATCACCCCACATAAAGATTTACATTGGTCTAATTTTTAATTAGTTTTAGTAAAATGAGATATCAATTTCCATCAACCATTTCCATCACAGTCGTAAATATATTTAAATTGTTTTCCTTGCTAAAATGTGAATGTTTTTAAGGTAGGGAACGAAATTTTTTGATTGTTATTACACGGTATTACACAATGAGTATTATAATATCAGTGGATTATAGTTTTTGTTGCTGATCATGTCCTCCATGTAGAAGGCCTTGGTTCTGAAAACTTTGTCGAAAACTCCAACTTCTGATGACGTTGAAATTTCATTTACACACTATTTAGCACCACGTAGTGACGGAATTTGGAAATAATTTTCTCTCCATTCGAAAGGTTTTCTTATCACAATTTGTCGAAGACAGCAACTTATCATCTGTTCAGTATCTTGAGATATAGTACATCCTGAAAATTTTGCACAAATACTAGCACTGTATAGTGATTGTATTTTATACAAATATCTCCACCATCCAAACGACATCATCTACCTGATTATCTTTGCCAAAGACTGCTAGCCTCTAAATGGTCCGAATTTCGAGATAAGCACCTTTCGATCGCCTGATATGGGGAATTTTCAGCGACATCACTAATGGTTCTGAGCATGATGTTTGACAAAAAAAAAATAATCGCATTATCGTTAACCAGTGTTGTAAAAGTTCACCAAAACTTACTATGACTGGCGAACTTTTCCCTTGGTGAACTTCGTGAAATATCGCGTTAACAGAGTTTTGCCTTGTTATTTTTTTGTTAGTACTGATTATGAGTGTAACAAAAACCAAAATAGCATTATCTTTATTCGAATCGATGATTTTTATTCCCTGCCGATGATATGCGTGCCGAATGAAAAAAAAAAACAGACCGGATAAGATAATAATAAAAAGGAATGTTCAAGACGTGAGATAGCGCTATGGATAAATTAGATAGGGATAATAATGCGACGACCCCCTTTGTATTACCCTGTTGATGTCTGGACTTGAATTATCTGGAATAACTTTAACTACCAAGAACTGCCAAATCAAGGTCACGGCTTGTCATAAAGAAGTTGAAAATACTTTTTAATGACTTACGTAAAGAATCAATAATACTGTAATATACGTCATTTAATACATTTATATAACCTAAAAAGCGCAAGACGTTGGAAACATCATTAAAACCAGCGGCAAAAAAAAACAATTGAAAAAACTTGAGCATGGGATTCGATCACTGGTGCTTGGCGTCGTAGACCTATTGCTTCCTAACTAGACCAACTCCGCTTGATGAGAGTTTTGTTATAAGCATCTATCATGTTCTTGCCAATGGCATAACAATAATATTCTCGTTCAACACGCTTTCGATCCATCATAAAGATGTTTTGTTAGCAGCAAAGCGTACATCTAATTGACAGAGTGTTATTTTAAAGTATTTTCAACTCCTTATAAGACAACCTGCACATTTTCAGTTGTATTAATTTATGAGATGTCATAAACAAGTGTTTTCAACTTTCTTTATAACAAACCTCCGAATACATCATAAGAAACTGTCAATCACTGCGTGAAGAGACAGTATGGCTCAATGGCACCGTCAATGTTTACGTCAATCTGGTAAGTTCAGAATCTCGTCAAGAACTTTATAAATTCAACTAAGATTGATTTTGTATACGTCAACTTTTATAGTGGTATTAAAACAGTAAGATGCATGTTTGAAAAACATTTAAACATAAAAGCAAAAGAGTTTTCTGTTATTTTGGCAAATGTTGAATCTAGGAAGTATGAGGAAAACATCTTTAAACCTCATATATAACGTGGGATGTTTTCTGCATCACTTATAATACATTTATATAACAAGCCGTTCTAATTATTTTTCAAAAAGATGTTTTATGTGTTACTTGGGTGTTCTCATGGAGGGCAGGAAAGACTCCTCTAAATCTCGATCCTTTAATGCTCAAATCATCGCAAAGATCAGATGTGATTGCAAAGATCAGGTGTAATGGCAAAGTTCAGATATAATTGTGCATAGCAGCAATACACCATGTACAAATGCTGGTGCTTTAATGTATTTAGGCTAATATCGGTGCTGGCCACGTATGAATGCAGATGAACTAGCATTACATACTAACTTTAATGGAAATCAAGAAATCCTCTGCTCCGTGAAAGTCCACGAGCATCACAAGAAGAGCTGGTGAGGACAGGTTGGTTGACGATTTGATCCATCATGTAGCAAATTTGAGAAAAAAAACCTTCGAATGAATCTCACGTTCCGGTGCAAATTCGGTCCCTACTAGGTCTCCGAGCTCCTTAATGAACGAGTACCCGACTGATTTGTTGATACATGTAACAAAACTGTCACTTTTGGCTTCCACTGTTGATTTCTCACAAATAACTACGTAATAATAAAAATACATTGATATAACGCTACGTTATATCGAACATAAAAACCAATGTATTCTCACAGGTCGAGTCACGAAGTTACAAATGTCAATTTTGTTCACGTTGCAGCGTCATTGAACATGTCTATGCAAATTTGATTCAATGGAAAAAATACACGTGAATTATGCACAGTTTGATATACCTTTTCAAAATAGTAAATTTCAACCCATATAAATTAAGTTTTTTTTTTTTTTTATCTTAATTAAGGAGACTTTCAGCCGTTGGCTGGCTCGTCTCCGATATAAATTAAGTTCTTACAAATGATTACGTCCCACCAGTTTCCTAGCGCATACATTTTTAGATTTTGTTTTTTTAATCTAAATTTACGGTATATAGGAGCAAAAGTTACTTTATATTGTATCATCGATGCTACGTTATATCCATAAAACCAAAATTGCTACTTGGGCAATCATCGTAGTTGAGCCTTTAGGATTCTAAACGCTACACATATGCGTTGCGCTGTTTGGTTCAACGGATGATGATTATGCATAAATTTTATCATTACCGGCTATGGTAGACCGAAAAAACCTCTGCATCTCCATATAAACTGTGGGAAGGGGATTTATGTAAGTGGAAAAGAATAAGGATTCACCATGATCCTCTAACACTAACAATTCCACAATAAGAAGGAGCTTGAGATTGAACCCATTATCTTCTGCTCAGTAAGTAAAAACGGTCACCACTAGGCCTCTGAGCTCTTTGTATTACAAACACGATTGTAATCGAGTCTTTGGTCGAGTTGATGTTATTGGAGGTAGTGGCGTCAAGGAAATAACAAATCTTATCTTTTAACCGTGAATATCACTTTTCTTCGATATGGGGAATACGGGGAAAGACTAACCACAGTCAGTTCTTTATGAAATCCTCAATATTCTTGATATTTTTCAATACAAAATAGATCAACATTATGTTTTTACAATTCTGAAACACCTTGTAGCTCTCGAACATAAAAATGTAAAAACAAACAATAAAACAAAACTTTTCGATCATTGGGAATTTTCACGATCTTATTTTGACTGCAATGCATCTAAGGATTTTTGGTGAAAAAACTGTGTTTTCTCACATTTTGTTGGAATCGGTACCACTCATCAGGCTGTACTTTTTCTGTATCTATTGATGAAGGTATGTAAAATGTGATAAACATGAGAAAATATACAAATTACTAAAAATGTGAATGGGTAAGATGGACCACATTTGACGCTACCTTTCTTATTTTGTAGTGCTTTTGATTGAAACTGAAATGATTTTCGATTTTCTTATTGATTTAAATTTTGATGAAAACAAAATTAATTTTCTTTGCTCCCAGAACATGTCCAATGTGGTCCTTCTTACATAATATATCCACCAATGACAATGTTTTAGAATTCTCGTGTGACTTTACGTGCCACATGATGGGTTTTGATTTAATATGATTTTGACCACTTTTCCGAGGGTACCCTAAATATGACCAGGAGTAGCCAATGTGGTTCTGGACACTCACTATTGTTCCCATTGATCATATTTTAAAATTTTAATGCGATTTGATGTCTCGCAATATGACATGGTAACGTTTTTGACCATTTATAAACCTGCGCTTACCGGACCTCTGCTCACCGGAAACTGTTCCGGTTATATCTCCGAAACCAGTTAACTGATCTCAAAGACATCCAATTGCGATTTATGTGACCATAACACCTATCATTTGGTAAATACTTGTGGCGTCCAACTTGATGCAGTGGTTGCCGAAACATCCGTCATGGTCCGTCTTACCCCGTTAGTGATCCTTCTTACCCCGACTGTTAAAAAATGAGTATGTTCAAAAAATGGATGAAAGAACATAAAAAATGTTATAAAGCAGACAGTTTTATTATTTTTATCCATATTTATTATTTTTATTTTTATCCATGAACCCTAATTAATATGTAGCATACAAAATTGTGAAATGTCTTGCTCATTTTGAGCTACTAAATTTATTGCTTACGGTGACGATCGTACCCCGTCTTCGCCTACAAATTCCGACCCAGGAGGAACGAGACTCATTCGGATGCAGTTTATTTCAAAAAACACTTGGCAGCGCTTCTATGTGTAGAATAGATCGGAATAGACAAAAGGATAAACATGGATGTTCAGGATATCGTGTAGAAAAGAGATGTCTGGAATAGAAAAAAAAACTGTTTTCATTGATGTTGATGAGAATGCGGATTTGAGGATATATGAGATATGTGGATTGATTATGGATGAAGATGTGTCCTGCTCCGACTGAAATATATTTCGGTTTGTAGCGATTTTCTACAAAACAGGAGTCAAGAGTGTGGAATACAACTATCCACGGGTGCCGTGCTCTATACGTTTGCAGAAAATCTACAAAGTCTTCATCCATGTTCTCATTGAACGCGCATCTCATGACAGCACATCACAATCTTCACGGTATCTTAGATAAAACATGCCCACTTAGAATTGGAACAACATCATTTGGGTCTGTTTCGGATTTGAATTAACGGTGCAAGTGATAAATAATAAAATACGATAAATAAATACGAAATGAATTATTCGTCGTGATTTCGAAGGAACTCTTGAACTTTTCCCTTAATATACACACTACTAAAAAGTCATGTAAATTTCGGTTCCCTGAGACCGACACATGTAAGCGGGCCTTTTGACATAAGAATCAGTTGAAAGAATCGTGAAAATCAATTCAATCAAACGTTCTCTTCGTCGAATAGCTGATTTTTCGGTTTGAGAACACTTAATTTTACATGAAATGTTTGTTTACGTTCTATGATTTACGTCCAATATGGATTACGTCTCGTGTAAAAGCAGTTATTTCTAAGTGTGTAGCCCATAAAGCGGCGCACAACGGTCTCGTCCACTGTTTTAGTGATTTCATCCCACCAATTTTTCATCTGAGCTGCCGTTTTGATGACTGTACCTTTTACCTTCAGTTTCCTATTCATAATTGCCCAGTAGTTTTCAATGGGTCTGAACTGGGGACAATTGTGCAGATTGAGGGTATTCGGAACAAACTGGAGTCTACTGTCATTGTACCATTGTTGTGCTTCCCGGCTGTAGTGACTCTCAAGATCCGTCCAAAATGTCACCGGACCATTATGTGACTGGATGAAGGACAGAATTCGCTTCTGGAGACATTCGGTTTTTTAAACCTTCGAGCTCATCATTTTCTTAGTGACGAAAACCTTTGTCTTCTGGCGGCAGCTCGCCAAATTCCCTGCCAGATCATATATTTGCAGCCGGCGCCGGTGGTGTAGTGGTAAGCGTGACTGCTTTCTAACACCCCGATGGGTCTGGGTTCAATCCCAGCCGAGGTCGGTGGGATTTTTCTGAGGCATAAACATCTCTGGTCACGTCTTCCTTCGGAAGAGGAAGTAAAGCCGTTGGTCCCGGCCCATGTGTTGAATGGGTGCGATATCCTACGCAGGTGTGGAAGCTGCCTTCCTGCACATTCGATTGCCGTCAATGGATGGCAATCGATGTCCGTCGGTGATTGGCACTAGATTGCGGAACAGAGACCGACGTTAAATAAAGGAAAGAAATCATATATTTGCGTGCGAATTTATCCGCAAAAACAACTTTAAATCTGCCAGTGATACCTCCTCGAGCCTTCGCTTTGTAAAATTTTGGTCCTGAAAGCTGTCCGAAGACGGCCTTTACATCATCTATTAGTATGCACCCAGGGGACTTGGTCAGCAGGTTGTCATACAGCTTTCGAGCATGGATTCTAGCTACGGTATTCTGCTTGAGTGATCAATTTGGTTGCCCACTGGCGCGGTATGCCTGTAAGCCTTCGCGGTAGCGAATTCACTGCACTGTACTACGGGCGGCATAATACTTTTTCCTCAAATTGCGATTGGACAACCCTGGATTGCTTCTGATGGACCTCACGACCTTTCCATGGAACTGACGGTTGGCAGTTCCACTCCGGTGTTTACTTTAAGGCTTCCGATTTGTCGTCAAGGTTTCCCTGTAAGTTTTAAGCATGCGCTAAACGATGTTTCTAGGAAAATTCAACACTTTAGCCAGCTTGGACGCGGACCACGATGGATTTTCCAACAAATAGACATCAAAAGCATTCGATAATGTCCACTGGGAGCACTGTAATAAGCAAACGAGTTTGTTCCATTACTAAGAGGGCCATGGTTTAGAGTCGTACTCCTCAACTTTTCCAAGTAGGGTAATCTTTTGGAATTGCTGCACTGGAAAATATGAAAAATTATATACTCATAGGAAAGGTAAATAACACTGCCAAGCGATTGAAATTAATATAGCATTATTTATGATTAACAATACTTCAACAAAAATTTTCAATTCGTAAATTATTCCATTTTTACAACCTAAATTCTACACGTCGTAGACCTCAGATAAGCTATAAATATAATGGAACACTAATGGTTTAGAACTGCCACCCCTTCGACCAACTGCCTTTGTACGCCACTGCCGCAGACCATCTGCTATTAATATAAATCCGCTTATTGTGACATGCTGTTAAATCGATAAATTACACTATCATTCTTTTAACCAAATAGTTTCATAAGAGGAAATCTCTTCTTATCCTCTCGTCGCTCAACCCGCAATCTCCGTCCAAAATGCGTCCGTTGGTTCGCAGTACCAGTACGATGTCGCTCGTGCCAGTGCACTACCGCAGCTGGTGGGATGACTGGGATCTCCCGCTCTACTCGCGGGTGATGGAAAAATCCGTCACCGAGGAGGTCCTCAGCGAAGATCCACTGTGGTGGCGTCATGCTCCGATGCCCCCGCTACGTTGGTCCAGCTTGTGGCGCCCGTGGAAGTATTTCAGCCTGCGGGACGTCGGTTCCCGGGTGGACTCGGATCGGGAAAAGTTCATGATCGAAGTCGACGTCCATCAGTTTGCCCCGCACGAGGTCACCGTGAGGAAAACCGACAAGTATGTCACCATCGAGGGCAAGCACGAGGAGAAGCGTGACGAACAGGGCTACGTCTCCAGACAGTTCTCGCGGCGATATCTGATTCCAAGTAAGTAGACCTACATATCTGTGCCAGTGGAAGCGACGGCTTCTTGACGTTGTTAGTATAGTTAGGTATAGGTTTGCCTTTTTTGTTTTGCTGCCGCTGCTGTAAGGCACGGGTAACGTTTGGCAGTCACGCAACACTTCATCCGATAATAATTCGATGCAGACTGTCTTATAAACGGGTATGAAAGAAATCGTTCCGATTTTAAATTCCCACACAGACTATATCAAAATGTAAATTTAGAACTCCTGGCACGGGTGCAACAGTAAAGAAAGCTATGATAGTAATTTTCCGGTAAGAAAGCTTTTGACTCTAATTATGAGGGAAATCAATGGCCTAATAGTAATTTTAAGGAATTATTCTTGAATTTTGCGTGACGTTCTTAATGGATGCTCCCTGAATAGTTTTTAAAATTGATTGTTTTACTCACTTACTGTATCTCGTTCTCCACAGTTGGCTACGATGCAAACCTGATCGTATCGTCGCTCTCCTCGGACGGAGTCCTGACCGTCACTGCCCCAAGGATCGGACTGCCAGCTCCAAAGGTCGAGAAGTTCGTCCCCATCTGGCACACCGGCAAGCCTGCCATCGAGGATAAGAAGTAAAACCCACTAGCAACCTTGAGTCCTGATATTGTCCATATCATCACCAATGAAAACAAACCAAAGATCTAACGAAAAAGAAGCATCAATATTTCCATAAAGCTGCCTACATATCGGAATCGATTTGAGCCAAAATTAGACCCAAAAACAACCCTTATTCTGATTTCTGTCCGTGGCAAAAAGAAGATGGGAAGCATTTTTTGAACCATCGGTCTCTGTATTTAGTTGTTTTTATTACCCCACTGTCTAGGTGCAACGGAATCGATTTGTTGATCATTGTGTTTTGTTTGCTCTTTTTTTATTGTTATAGTTTTCGTATTGGATTCTACTTGCATTAGATTTGTTGTGGCACCTTGCAATTCAAGTTCGACACTCACCTTGAAAACCGCGACTAGCACCCCAGAAAAATAAAATAAGCATAACAAGAAGAACAGCTCTCACGTGGCACGACACGGCCGCACACGATAGAAACGCTATCGGTAAGGTATTGACAGAATTGAAACCGCGAGGCCACCTTGTGATACACAGCAGATAACCAACAAACGCGAACTTTAACATCTCCACACCATCACCACTAAAGATCATGGCTAAGGGGCACTTTGAGCGAGGTCATCGGGGTTGTGAGATATAGATTTAGAATCGAGGTAGCGATCCGAAATGACCTATTATAGCTGGCATGTGGCACAAAATGTGATTCAGTAGTGTTCTAATTCTAGATGAGAGACTTTATTGATACCTTCGATTGGAACAGTAACAGAGAAATAAACGTCACGTTTTCCGAAAAACATCAATCAATCGCATTCGAATCACTGTCTATCACAGCTGCCCTAGTTTTCAAAAAATGTTGCATGCCAATAAAGCAAAGTGTGAATGTGGAATTCAGTAGGCATATCAGGGAAAGGTGTTCGTTAGCTACGGAACGTTGTCTGTCTTGTTAAATTCCTTTCACGATACTATTCTCCTAGTGCTTGTCAGAGCATTAGAACCATCTGGGATATTCTTTTTTACTCAACTGAGCAATAGCTACTTTACTTCATATCTCAAACTCCTTGAAATATTGACTAATATATTTTGCGTGCTAGAAATTTTGGAACTCAAAGATTTTAAAATTAGAAATATTTTCAAGAGTCCGGCATATCGAGGAGATGTTTGAGAATTTGGTTAGGAATAGCCAATTAAATTTGATGGTATTTTTAATACAATTCGAGGGTTAATTCCAAGGGATTATGAAAAGGAATTTTGAAAGGAGCTGCTCTTGATGCATTATAAGGCAAACTCAAAGATAGTTCTGACGATGGGGATTGTGAGAAGAATTTCAAAAAATTTCTTCGGCTTTCTGAAGTGAATTCATATTTTGCAATCACAATCAACAGCTTCCTCTCCTCTGTCTAAATAGTTTACCTAGGCAGACGTTAGTACCAGCAGCGAGCGAGTTAGTATAAGATAGAATGAGCATACAATTTCTGGATAAATTTCACTACCATAAGCAATCGATAATAATTCGGTAGTTATGTAAACTGCAAAAAAAAAATCTAGTGAAATTATGAAGATAATTCCAAAATAATTAGAACGGAGATTAAAAAATATCTCACGAAGTTTTCCAAGGGAACTGAATTCTGAGTATAGGAGTATGTTTTTAGATGGAGTTTTGAATCGAATAAAAAAAACTGGATGTATTCCTTAAAAATTCTGAGAATAATTATAGGGGAATTCCGCAAATAATTTATTTATTCTATTCTGCGATTCTATGGATAATTACAAGCGGAATCTAAGAGGATTAATTTAAAAAAATGGGAGCATGTCCCAGGGAATTCCAAGGAGCATTCCAAAGAAATTGGTGGGAATACTTAGGGAAGACTGAGAAGAAATTTTAGAAATTTTATGAGAAATATTTCTTGATTCTTCTAACGCAGGTTTTTATGGAATTTTTGAGAGAAGTAATAAAAATGCCAACTTAATTGTAGATTAAATTCTAATAGCTTCTGATCAGTATTTCTGAAGTGAATCCCTAGCTAATTATGGGGAAATTTTTAAGGGAATATCAAAGATAATCCTTCATTTATTCTAGGTCTTCGCTAGTATTTTATAATCACTGACAAACCGACATGACACTTAATCCTGACTTATGCCCGAAAATCGTAAACGGCCGATTTAAATGTGCAGTGATCTGAATTTTCAAAACCACAATTTTTTTTTTTTATCTAGATAAAAATAATTTGGAAATTATAGATCAGGCACGAACCAATTCATAACTTTTGCATTCGGGTTCATGACATAGCTCAATATTTCCCGCGAACACGGAGCCAGATGTCAGTAGTGTGCTTTGGTCAGAATTTTTTTTGTTTTTCCTATGGTCATTCATGTTGGTTTGTTGGTGTTATCATGCCTCTACTAGTTCTCTTATACTTACAATAAAGTATAGTAGATTATAATGTTCAACCAATATCAGATTCAATTTAAGTATTATCGTCAATCTAAGCAGCGTCTGTGCTTCTACTAGCATTTTCTCAGCGTCACGCACACATGTGATGTGTATCTTTGTTTACATTTATCTGGTGATTGCTTCTTTATCCATTCCAATCGACAAAATTGTTCAAAACTGTTTGAAAACGATTTTACAACGTTCCCAACTTCTCAGGTGAGTGTGACTATTGTCGGCAGCCTTTCCATTGAATTGAACTGCATGTTAACTAACTGTTCTATTATCATCAATTCGAAATCAGCAGCATTACTTTTATTAAAAGCTTTATAAACGTTGATTGTCTTCCTGATTCAGAACCAAAAGTTTTATCTAATAACCCGGAGATGAACCACACTGAAACAAATCGACATGTACCGTTTATTGGATCCATCTTATAACATAGCAATGTCAGCAGATTTATTCATTCTATGTGATGATTGATAGATTCCATTGGATTATCACTTAAAAGCTATGACTGCGATATGGAATGATTTCTATCGTAATTTCACATACTTGGTACTTGATAATACTTTGCTTCGAACGTGGTTAGCGATAGGTAATAAGTATATGAATATTGTCTGATATATTTCATGGTGAAAAACTGTTGATATGTCATGGGTGGGAACAGACATCTAGAAACTAATGAAAAATCATATAAGTTTGCACTATGAGAAAATCCAGTAAAATATACCTGTTTTCATGATGAATATTGCTCACTAAAATGTATATCTTATAAGATAATAATGATTTTTGACGTTTGTTGATATGTCGCGTGTAAACAGACATGAAGAAACTATTGGACTGTCATTTAACTTTGCAGTATAGGAAAACATGTATATCTCATTGGAATAGCTTCCTTTGATTTTTGAGGTTTAAAGATTGTAAACAGATCCATCCCAATCATTTAATAGTCATATAGATATGCCTTTTAAGAAATCCAACAGCAAACGTTTGTTTTTGCATGTTTTTCTGGGCTGAATATCGCTCCCAATAAAATACATCTTACATGATTGTTCTTTATAAATTATTGAAACAATTTTCAACGATGTTATCGTACACTCATTAAAATGATTAGTTGAACTAAATACTACTATCAACAATGATACTGTATTGAATAATCTTTGTTTGTTTCCGGAAAAGAATGTATTGAGATTGAAAAAAAAAATGATTCTACTGCAATATTTACTTTGCTATGATTCTAATTGTAAGCCTTCTACACGGCTAATTCAGATTCCAGCCCTAGTACTCGAACTTCATGAACCAGTTACATCAACTTATATAATTTAGTCGTTGATTTATTGCACACAGGTGCATTAAGAAAGATTTGAACAAACCACACCACCGAAACGGAACATAAATTTGTCAGTGCTATTTGTCTTCACTCTAGCAAAACGAGCATAACGTTGCACTGCATTCCATGTCGGGAGAGCTGTTCTTACTTCATGCTATTTGAACGAGCTCAATCTTGAAGTCAGTCGTGGCCCAGTGAAATCGAGCGCAGACACCGAAAGCATCACACCTCAACAGTCCTTGATCGAATCCCAAATCAGCTACAATAAAAAAAAGGCACAACTGTGAAAACTCCCACTTCCTGATGTTTATTTTTCGATTTATTTTTAAAAATCGATTAAATATATGTGTCAAAAGAAGAAGTAAATTTCATGTGATTTTCACACAAACTTTACTTCGATTGATTTATGACACATATATTATATTGTGGTGAAAAGTGTAGCTTATGCTTATGGGTTTCAAATCCATTTCAGTTAATTATTATAATTTGATCGATTTTCATTTATCATACGACGATCATATAAAAGTTACCAAATTATCAGCATTGTAAATGTATCAGATATTCATATAGAATTTACCTGGCACATTTTCAATCATATAATTTTCAATGGATTATCTCATAGCGCAAATTTATAAGATTTCCACATAACAGGAATATGTCATATTGGTTCAGTGCAGCGTCTGGCTGAAAATCTCCTTAATAAAGACAACCAATCAACCAACTAACCAACCACCTAATAACAAACTGAACTAATGTAATTTGCACATACATTAACGCTTTAATTTGACTGTTTTCAGTTGTTGCTTTATTTGACGTCTTATAAATGCTTCTAGCTCCATGATTAGATTTCATTGCATTGCTTTACAATATCGCTGTATAAAGGTGAATACAGTCTGCAAAATAGCTCTTATACCAGTATGCGTCCATGTTTTAAATGCATGCTTTGTAAATGCTATATAAACGACGTATTAGATTCATTATTCGACAACACTGATTCAGTCTAACAATAAGACGAAATCAGTAGAGTAGTGGTTACCGTTTCCGCTTTCCAATTAGAAGGTCACGAGTTCAATGCCAAGCTCAGCCCTTTTTTATTTGTGTTCTAAATCTTTATCATCGATCATATTACTCACGACAACAAATTCATTGATATAGTTCAATAAATACCCCAGCAACCCAGAAGAGGTAGAATTGGTCCCATGTTAAACAACGATGAATGAATTAATGGACTGGACCTTGAAGGAGCTAGAGTTGCGATCGGGAGTGCTGATAGGTTTTCAGTTTCAAGTAAGCATTTATTGAATATTGAGCAGCCCATATGATGTATTCTAGGATATCTCAGATGACAAGGCAAGCGGCTGGTGATTGGAAGGTACATCGTTCGAATCCCATGCAACGGACATGTATATGTATGCAATAAATTTTCGTCAGAAATATGAAAACAATCACTAGAGAAAAGACTACTCTGTCTTGTTGTCTGCCTTCTACCGTTCTTTATTTTCGGGTTAAATTTCCAACAGTTGTGAATAATCGTTTAATAAATGTATAATAGTGTCTAATTTAAACTCGTTACTTGACATGACAATCAAGCGTATACATCATCTCTGTTTAAGGAACAAAGATGTCCAATAAACGCTGAATAATAAAACATTTGATCTTACAACTCATGGAAGTCGACTAAAAGCTTCTCAACATACCTTAACCAACACCATGTTGTGGTTGAATAAATTCTCCAGATTTGTGTGAACAGAGCCTGAACAGAAGTTAAATTAGTAAAAATTGTACAAGTATTATTAAGCATGCAGTTGAATAAAATTGTCCTTCCCTTAGCTCAGTCGGTAAAGGTACAGCTACAAAGCAAGACCATGCTGGGTTCGATTCCCGGTCCGGTCTAGGAATTTTTCAGGTTGGAAAATTTCTCGACTTCCCTGGGCATAGAGTATGATTGTACTTGCCACACAATTATACTAATGCAAAAATGGTACAGGCATCGAAAGCTCTCAATTAATAACTGTGGAAGTGCATCTAGAACACTAAGTTTGAGAGCACGCGCTAATATGCCATACAAAATAAGCTTGAAATGCGAGGAAGAAGAAGAAGAATAAAATTGTCAAGAAGTCGTTTCTTCAATGGGCGATTGTTTGTTGGGACATTCATGAGAGTTTTTTGGTGGGGAAATACAGTGAATTTAACGTTTAAATTTTTGGTTGCCGAAAACAGTCAATTGGTACCGAAGCCAACATTTACCCTATATATTGTTTTATAAACTTTACTAGGTGAGTGTGCCCGGCCTTGCTCGGGATTCAATATTAGCTTGAGTTTATGCGCAATTTAAAAAAAGCATGCTATATTGTACGCAGCCCCCCCACAGACAGAAAGACAGACAGACAGACAGACAGACAGACAGACAGACAGACAGACAGACAGACAGACAGACAGACAGACAGACAGACAGACAGACAGACAGACAGACAGACAGACAGACAGACAGACAGACAGACAGACAGACAGACAGACAGACAGACAGACAGACAGACAGACAGACAGACAGACAGACAGACAGACAGACAGACAGACAGACAGACAGACAGACAGACAGACAGACAGACAGACAGACAGACAGACAGACAGACAGACAGACAGACAGACAGACAGACAGACAGACAGACAGACAGACAGACAGACAGACAGACAGACAGACAGACAGACAGACAGACAGACAGACAGACAGACAGACAGACAGACAGACAGACAGACAGACAGACAGACAGACAGACAGACAGACAGACAGACAGACAGACAGACAGACAGACAGACAGACAGACAGACAGACAGACAGACAGACAGACAGACAGACAGACAGACAGACAGACAGACAGACAGACAGACAGACAGACAGACAGACAGACAGACAGACAGACAGACAGACAGACAGACAGACAGACAGACAGACAGACAGACAGACAGACAGACAGACAGACAGACAGACAGACAGACAGACAGACAGACAGACAGACAGACAGACAGACAGACAGACAGACAGACAGACAGACAGACAGACAGACAGACAGACAGACAGACAGACAGACAGACAGACAGACAGACAGACAGACAGACAGACAGACAGACAGACAGACAGACAGACAGACAGACAGACAGACAGACAGACAGACAGACAGACAGACAGACAGACAGACAGACAGACAGACAGACAGACAGACAGACAGACAGACAGACAGACAGACAGACAGACAGACAGACAGACAGACAGACAGACAGACAGACAGACAGACAGACAGACAGACAGACAGACAGACAGACAGACAGACAGACAGACAGACAGACAGACAGACAGACAGACAGACAGACAGACAGACAGACAGACAGACAGACAGACAGACAGACAGACAGACAGACAGACAGACAGACAGACAGACAGACAGACAGACAGACAGACAGACAGACAGACAGACAGACAGACAGACAGACAGACAGACAGACAGACAGACAGACAGACAGACAGACAGACAGACAGACAGACAGACAGACAGACAGACAGACAGACAGACAGACAGACAGACAGACAGACAGACAGACAGACAGACAGACAGACAGACAGACAGACAGACAGACAGACAGACAGACAGACAGACAGACAGACAGACAGACAGACAGACAGACAGACAGACAGACAGACAGACAGACAGACAGACAGACAGACAGACAGACAGACAGACAGACAGACAGACAGACAGACAGACAGACAGACAGACAGACAGACAGACAGACAGACAGACAGACAGACAGACAGACAGACAGACAGACAGACAGACAGACAGACAGACAGACAGACAGACAGACAGACAGACAGACAGACAGACAGACAGACAGACAGACAGACAGACAGACAGACAGACAGACAGACAGACAGACAGACAGACAGACAGACAGACAGACAGACAGACAGACAGACAGACAGACAGACAGACAGACAGACAGACAGACAGACAGACAGACAGACAGACAGACAGACAGACAGACAGACAGACAGACAGACAGACAGACAGACAGACAGACAGACAGACAGACAGACAGACAGACAGACAGACAGACAGACAGACAGACAGACAGACAGACAGACAGACAGACAGACAGACAGACAGACAGACAGACAGACAGACAGACAGACAGACAGACAGACAGACAGACAGACAGACAGACAGACAGACAGACAGACAGACAGACAGACAGACAGACAGACAGACAGACAGACAGACAGACAGACAGACAGACAGACAGACAGACAGACAGACAGACAGACAGACAGACAGACAGACAGACAGACAGACAGACAGACAGACAGACAGACAGACAGACAGACAGACAGACAGACAGACAGACAGACAGACACCAGACACGAATTATGTACCGTAGTAATCGGTGAGTGCGGTTCATTATCAATTAACCTTCGAGACTTCTAATATATATCTGTGTATATATTTGGAAAGCTCTGCTTCTCCACTATCCAAAATAAAAAAAAAAAAACAAAAATCTGCTGAAAAATGAATCAGTTACTCATGATAGTATGTGGTCACTCACCCAAAATCGTGTTTTTAACAATGATTTTTATCTTCTTAATTTTTTTTCACAATTTCAAATGTGATGTCATGTACTCATCTAGACTAACAGCCTACAATAGGTCACTTTAATAGTTTTTTAGCCGCCTTACACCGTGAATTTACCAACCATTTTTTAGGATTTTGAAAATGATTAATTGTCTATAATCTTTTTTGTCTGGGATCATGGAAATTTCCGGGGCCTGGGGTCTCAAATAATTAACTTAGTCCCTAAATCTGGAAGATTATTTTTAGTCTGAGGTACTGGGATCAAGATATTTTTTTCCAAATCCAATTCTTATTTGAATGTAGGGTGATATTTTTTAAATATTTAAAATATACCAGCCCAATTTTTGACAAAGTTGTAGAAGCAACTTTGCTGAATAAAGCAATTGTCTATCTCTAACGGTGATCGTTTAATATTGGTTTACATAAGTACCTAGGGTGAACCCTGATAAATCAGAATATTTAAATAAACTTTTTATACATTACATTTTCTCAAAACAAATTCTTCAGGATTTGTTTAGAACTTAGGATAGGCTACATTTTTGCTGAAGCAAACAAGATCCTACCTTTTTTTCCTTGGTTTTGTTTTCCGTCGATCTTGTTTCCCGTGCTGAGCACCAATACTACCGACGCCATGGAGACAGCTCCCACACCTGAACCCTACATATTGACCCATCAACTCATGAACCGGGGACCAACGGCTTTACTTCCTTTCCAAAGGAATGCGTGATTAGAGATGGTATGCCTCAGAACATCCCGGCGGCGCCGACTGGGATTGAACCCAGGCCTGCTTGGGTGAGAGGTAATCACGCTTTCTAGTACACCACCGGCGCCACTAGCTATTAATCAATTTTATCTAGATGAACGCGTCATTGGGACGGTACTAATGGATATTTTGGTCGCAATTGAAAATTAAGTCGATTGCTGAATTTATGTATGGACCCAAATTAGGGACATTTAGGCCAACATTACATCCATTTCCCCTAGTACAAAAAACAGGTTTTTAATTTCAGCAAAGAACAAAAAACAAAAGGAAAAATGTGATAGATGCAGACGCAGGCTTAAAAAATTCGGACGTAATTTTAACATTTTGGCTAACTTTAAAGCAGACCACGACCACCTTCCTGGTGCTTGTACAGAATCATTTATTTTTATTTTTTGAAGCTCGTTTATTATATAAACGTAAATAATAAACAAAACACTGTAAAAAGTTTCATGATCCAAATAATATGGAACAATATGGAACAATAGGGAACAATAGGAAACAATAGGGAACAATAGGGAACAACATGGAACAATAGGGATCAATAGAGAACAATTGGGAACAATAGTAAATAATAGGGAACAAAAGGGAACAGTAGGTACATGGGAAACCGCATCCATGTTTACTTGTGACCAGCCTTTATTTAACTTTCTACACAGAAACAATTCGAATTCAGTATGATGCTTTATTTTATTCTATCTGCATTTTTTGGTTAAAAGTTAAACCCATAAATTTAGCTCATGATTTCAACTCGGATGATTCATGATTTTGGGAATATTTGCTGCGTTACGCAAAAGTTGCTCATGGTATCATGAATATTATTCATGGTGTATTTTCATAACATGAGAATACGCTGTGTTCGTGAAATCATGAGTCATTTATCTCATTTTGGAGATCAGATTTTTTCCCGTGTAAACTTGCAATATTTTAGAGATAAAGACAAATAGATGCTCCTTCTGTTTTTACTTGAAGCAAAGAAAACTTATGTTAGTAATTGATAACTAATAATGTATAGAATTTTATGATTCTCATATTAGAAAATATTTTCTTTCTTTGCGAATGATTTATTCTTGAATGATGTTCTAGAGAATATTCATTAAGGCAAATTGCTTTTGTCAATTGATCAGCTTCTTATGTTTCTTGGGTATACATAGGTTACCCAACAAACATTAGAAGCTGATCAGTTGACAAAAGCAATATGCCAGAATGAATCATTCCCCATAACGTCATCCAAGAATCTTTAAAAATGAATGAACAATATTCAACGATAAATTCTTGAGCACCATATCAAGCAGTAGCCAACATAATTAAATTGATTGTGATTGATTACGCCGAGGTAGGATTTGGATCCTCATCGGGCGTGAGCAGTGATAAAACCTTCCTCGCATTCCACAAAAAGATCGTATTACATAATTACGTTCACCGTCCCAAGATGAAAAATTCCATTCAAATCATCAATCAATAGCTAGGTGCGGTTGGTGTGAGGTTGCAATCCGCCTCCATCGATTCTGTATCAATAAATTTACCTGCCACTCAATAGCAGCGTCCCTTCCTTTAATTTATTTTTTTCAATAGCCTCTTCCTACCAGCAGACTATTGTTCGCCACCAATGGCAATAACAATGCACCCTAGTACTACGATGATCGTGGCCACAAACGTGCTTATCGATTACGCGCCTGGCACGCGCTCCATTGACCTCCTCCGGCCTCCAACCCGCAACAGCAACCCCCTTTGCTAAATTGCGGCCAATCTAGCCCAGCAGCAGCGGTTGCATAACCTTCAAAAATGCGAAAATTGTACTAGAACTTTAAAATAGTTCCGGTTAGAACAAAATATGCTGTCCCATCCTCGACCGAGGCCGGCAAATGCGATTCAAGCGCGGGTGAAGTGCAGCACCATGGAGGAAGTCACATTCCAAAGTTCCCTTCCCCGGGCTACTCGATTCCGTCTGTCCGACCGCGCGCGTGATTCGAGCATAGGTTCAATACATTACCCAATGTTGCCCGAGTGTACGGAGGGCGGACGTCAGACTGTCAGCGTGGTATGAGCATAAGTTTTTATCGTGGGAAAACCGATAAAATGGAACATCGTAAATTGCTCATGGGGGTAATGCTCACCTCCTCTCCCGGGCCGGTGCCCAGCGCTTCCGGTATAAAAGAGTGCTTCTGATTTGTTGGAACAGAAAACTATATTAAAAATGGTACAACACAATGATGGCCAAGTATCACAACGTAATCATTTTGTTTCATGATTATTTTTGCGAAAACTTGTCAGCGTTTGGCATGGTGAGCATTGTATGTTGCTATCGTGGCGGTTTGTTGAGAAGGATTGGCGGGTGAAAATTATGGCAACAAATGGCAGAGGCACGAGCCTTGAGAAATCAATCAGAAGAAACTATTCTTTCAAAAGTGAAAAGTTTGCGGTTTCTGGTAGTTATACTTTTCGAGCTTGTGAAGGAACTATATGCAGTTGCTGCTGGGATTGACAGCATACATTTTACTGTGTTTTTTTTTCTGGTGAGATGAAAGCTGTCAAAGAAAGTCGGTCAAATTTGGTGCATTGACGTTTCAAGGAATGTTGTCGGTTCAATGTGTTGAATTCATGTGTTGTGTTCAACTGGAGAACATTGAACTGTCGAGTTTTGAATGCTATGCTTTGTGCGCAGGTTGGATTTTATAGCAATCACTAGTTTATGAAGCATATGAAGGCATGTGAAACAACATTTTCTACATTAAATTTATTGAAATGGTATTCTACCTTCAGAAGGTATAGATACATATATTGGTAGGAGAAAACTACCTAAAGCCCGTTTAAGATGAGTCAATTCAGCATTTAACTTTTAATTGTAAATTGAACAACCAGACAGTTGGTCGACGTCGAGCTTCAAAACGCTGGTATATCGTGAGTATATTCCCAGTTGAAGTCTAGGGAGTTGTCACTGAAGGGAGTCTGACTCGATTTTCTGAAAGTGGTATACTCTCTTGAAAAATCTAATACTGGACTGCATTCAAATGTATTCAGTGTCCCTCTTCAGAAAAAAGGCTTACACAATTTTGGACTAGTTTTGTGTGACATTCTGTGGATCGCCCCTACCTGATAACGTTGCGATTGGGAAGATCGGGCTACCTGTGCGCTAGTTTGTACCAAAGGCAATTCCAACCGAAATTCAAGCAACTAGAGCACACTGCAGCCTTCTTCGGTAGCAAACCACGTTGCGATCTGTGTGGAGAAAAGCAAACGGAGGGTTCGTGTCGTGCCATTCCAAAATGTGCTGTGGACCATTGGTTATTGTTTGGAAGGTTCGCATGCTATCGCTATTAGTCCAAGGTACAAATAGCAGGGAGAAAACTAAAGTGGTCCTTGAAGGCTATATCCTTCGTGGAAATCCTGAGAACTTTCACTCCATCTTTTTGGATTTCCCCGTGCAGCAATAACTTTGATCTTCTCCCAGTTGATGATCACGGCTTTGATGTTGATTTAATTTTCAAATGCTCAACTAGTAAGCTATCCAGGAATGTCGTGCAACAACTTCGAAAAGCCTCTGTTATTGACCCTTAGGTAATCTTGGAGAAATCAGGAAGTAGCCCCTCCTTTTAAATCATTTGATTTTGAAAGGGACTTTCCACAGCTTCCAAAAGGTTCTTCCAAAATTGTGGACAGCATTCTCGAATTAATGAATGTGTCTGACTCCATAAGGAGATTCGATATTCATAGATTACAAAATTACTAAAAACTAACGTTAGTAAAGCGGGTACCGATTACTCGCGGCTATCTCGAGGTTAGGGGTAACAAATTGTAACAAATGGATGGAAGGGTAGCGATTGAGAACACAAGGTTTGGAGAGAAATGTGCTCTTGATCTCGAACTAAGCGACATACTAATGAAAAAGACAAACATGGGGTGTTTTTGAGTTGTATCATTTGTAAATCTGGAAATATTGAACAACTTCTGGGCTCGTTTAAGTGAGGCAAACTTCATAAGAATTATGAGAATTTCGTATAATTTAAACGAATTGCGTAGAAATTCCAGGAGCTTCGTAAAACTTCATGAAAATGATGAGATTTTTTATTTAAATTTTGCCAAAATTGTAGATGCTCAGCAAAGTTTGTAGAAGCTCCAGGAATTTGTACGCAATTTGTTAAAATTATACGAAGTTCTATTCTAGCTTCTATGAAAGCTCAGAATTGAGAGAACTTAGAAAACATTTGGATCTTGTAGAAGATTGAATTCTCAGGAAGTAATGCCAAGAAAAAATGGTCGACATTTAAGGATCATTAGAGCCATTTTATACCCCTCAGGATTTTGAGTACCTATTTATACTAATACATCAAATGTCGGAGCTGTTATGTTAATTCGGTTGTGCCGAATGACGTAGAGTAATAATAATAAATATAACCGGTGTGGTAAAATTTTGACCGGCAGCGTGACTGATTTTGATCTGGCGGTGTACTGATTAATTTTCACCAGTGGCGGCGCCTTGGCGCGGTGGCGCTCAGGTCTACGAGAAAGCAATTCTTAGATATTTTGAAGCTCTCCTCATAACTACACTTGAATAGCCATCGGAAATCCTTTAGAATCTTTAAAAATTTGCATCGAAATACTTATAATAAAGTGACAAATGAAAGTTCTTTTTTCAAGTCCAAGAACCTTGATCTTTTTTTTTTTATTATTATTGTTATGTTCGTTTTTGAATCTGGGATCGTGGAAAGTTTTCTAGACACGACATGTGGAATCTTCGTTTCAGAATCTTCATTATTTTTCCAAGCGTGTTTTTTTCGTGGATCTCTCAAATAAGATTAGACTTCTAAAATAAGGTTACCCAGTAAGGTTAATTTCTTTAAAAAAAACCTTGAAAGTTTTTTTTAAGTTACGAGTTCAAACCTCATCCCTGGATATGTCACTATAATAATAATAGTAATAATAATAACAATAATAATTAATCAAACTTGCATTCTGTATGTCAAAAATAAATTGTTTTAAAAGGCTTTGAAAAGCTTTCGAGATCTAAGACATCTACAAAATAATGAAAATCTAGGGCTTTGATAATTTGCTGCGATCTTAACGGTTCTTTATATACATTCTATATTAAGGAGACATTCGCCCAAGGCTGGTTCGTCTCCGGATGTTTTGATAGATTTCAATCCCCCCTCCTCTTCGCTGGGTAGACAGCTGTTCATACAAATTGAATGTATAAACCGGAAACACTTGCCAAACCCATCACATCTCCTTAGCTGTCTACGAAGTTGATGGACAACCGGTTACTAATGATTCCGGATGATGTGATATTTTCAAAATCCCTAAAATCTGGGGGTGGTATTTGCCTCTCCCTGTCACCACTGAGTTTTGGCGGTAAAAGTGCCAACAAGCACGAGTAATTGACAGCTTAACATCATTTGTTTGTAAAGAAACGGGCATTAGATACCTACACCGTGTAAAATTTCGGTGTAGGGCGGTGCAGTTCTGGAGTAGCTACACCATAAAAACGAAAATGACATAAACTAAAAAGTGGCGGGAAGACTTTTAAAGTTATTTATTTCTTCAATCGTGGTGAAAACTTTTTCTTAAACCTTCTGGCATCCCTGATTCCATTAGATTCGAGATGTTGCTCGAAAAGTGTGGTGGGTTCTGTTTGAACGAACAGAATGAACCACGCATGCGCTGGACGTTTTTATTACATACACACGCACACACTGTTGAAATGGAGCGAATGAACACTGCATGATTTTGTGTTACATATTTGTATGACAATTTCACCAGTTTACCAGTTTGTTCTAGAATTTGAAATTTGTTTTAGGGTGTATTTGGGATAGGTCAGTAAAATACTGTTTTGGAACGGGTGACTCAACACACGGAATGTTCGAGAATGGCTGAGAATGTCAATTCCTAATTTATTGTCATGCGTTTTTTTTTTAAGTATTTTTCATTAAGGTAAGGCGAACGTGCATGATTATAGTGTATTGATTCAATTCACCCCCGTTCTTAAAACCGAACAGAAAAAGTTGTTCATCAACCATCTTTCAAATGAACTATAAGCCCTAATAGGTCGTATTAGACGGGCTTTAAATAATGCTTCTCAATGCACTGGGTTTAATTTGAAGGGTTATAAAAGTTTTTAGTCAACAATTCTACACGCTCGCTGTACAGATTGATTGCTTTGCTTTGAGGCTTCCATGCACTTTGTGCTTAAAATTCCTGAATTATAAAGGCTACACAGATCTTAGCTGTATCATATAGCAAATTTGCGAAACCAAATTCTTGGTCAGTGCGAATCTCAACCTGACATAGGATTTAAAACCAATCGATCAAACTGTCGTTTATCAGAAAACCGTCAGACCCAATCTTGATACTCGATCTAGATTGGAAATGAATCAGAAACACATTCGGTAATAAAGATCATTACTCATAAAAAATAACAATCTTATTATTCAGACAATAGCAATATAACAATATTCTGGGAATTTCTGAAATTAATTTGGATTTAGGTCTTACTTGTTTACTTGTTTTGTGACACAGGAACGATCTGGAACAATAAACATGTTGCTTCATCTATCAGTATGCATTTAATATGTACAGCTGATGTTCATAGCGGAAAATTCATGATTATTCTAGCACTTTCGTGAGTGTTCAATGTTCATCGCCGATTCAACCGCAGTAAACATGTGCGCATGTATGCGTGTGAACACCGATGTGCTTACGGAACTATAAAAGGAGGCAGGGTTCATGAGCCTCAGTATCAGTTCAAACAGAAAAACGAAACCGATAAAGTGCTAGAAACACCTGAAAGTGAAAGTGAAAACCCAATTCAAAACAGTGAAAAACCAGAACAAGTTAACCGGAATATCAGTGCTAAGTGAAAATGTCTCTCATTCCGATTGTGTTCCGTGACTGGTGGGATGACTGCTGGGACACCCCACTGCGTACATCGCAACTTCTGGATCAGCATTTTGGAAGTGGAATCAGCGCCGACGATTTGCTGACGGCCCTAACCTCGGCTGCTGCTACACAGTCTGCTTTGCAGAACCAGAGAAGATCCCGTTACAACAGACCGTGGCGCAATTCAAATCTTGCCTCCCTTCAGGACTCTGGATCAACGGTTAATGTTGACGACGATAAATTTCAAATAAATCTGGATGTGCAGCAATTCTCACCGGACGAGATCTCAGTCAAGGCCACAGGCAACAGCGTCATCGTTGAGGGAAAACACGAGGAAAAGCAGGACGAGCATGGATACATCTCGAGACACTTTGTACGTCGTTACTTGCTCCCGGCAGGACACGATGCCAATAAAATTGTTTCATCACTATCATCGGATGGCATTTTGACAGTTCAGGCTCCAAAGAAGGCATTACCGGAACCAGAAGGACCGAAAGCGATTCCGATTGTTCAGACCGGTCAACCCGCGAAGAAACTAGCGGAGGGTGCCGAAAAGAAAGCAGTTGAGGATGCCAAGTAAACTGTTCAAACTAATGCTGCTGCAAAGCTACCAAATACCTCATGTTAGCATTATTTAGCTTTTAAGAGATTTCAATGATTTTGTTTTAATAAAGATTGATTTGGAAAATATATATTTTACGACTCTCTTCATTTTCGAGAACACCCATAAAGATAAGGGAAATGTTGGCTTCGGCAATACCTTAACCTATTATCGTCAGGGGGGTAAACAAAGTTCTAGAGCACTCAAATTTGGCCAATAGTTGCTCTGAAACACAATGTATCCACATGCCAAAATTGAGCTCTCAAGGACGTTGTTTACCCCCTGTCGATAATAGTCGGCATACCATTTGATAACGGTGCAAAAGCATTTGTAAACAAATTTTCTAGGGCCCTTTACACGCGAAGCAAAGTACGCCCACGCAAACCAATACCACTTTCGGAAAGGTGGTAGTTGCCCATCCGATGATGTTGGTTTGCGTAGGCGTACTTTGGTTCACTTGTAAAGGGCCTTAGAAGGTTTGTTTACAAATGCTTTTGTGCCGTTATCAAATGTTATGCCTAATATGTAGTTCCAAGTGCAAGGAAGTCTTGAAGAGTAGTTCCCCTAGAACTGCTGATAGATTTGTAGAAAATATCACGCATAATGAATCTCTTCTACTGTATTTTAAATCATCTTATGAACACCGTATAATGCAGGTAATACTCCGTGGTGATTAAAATTCATAATAATTAATAGAAGGAAGCCTTGAGGAAATCTAGGCATTGAGGTGTTTCATCACATTACGCGACTGTCATGTGACTGGAGCTATTCTCGGAATTGTCATTTAAATTTAATTGGAATCATCTTCAGAAATCTGTGCTCAGAATTCTTTTCAGTTTTTCTTTTGAATGGTTTATTATTCTGAGTTTCTCCTTACAATTCTTCTCAGAAATACCATGTTAAGTTATCTTGGAATAACAATCTTACATTCTCTTCACAAAGTTCATGGAGTTGATTTCATAATCACCATGGAATTCTCCCCAGAATTCATAAAGAATACTTTCCTGCAAATTCTTTTCAAAATACCCTTGGATTTATCTCAATTCTCATGGAAGTTCTATTTAAAATACATTTTGTAAGTTCATGTAAGATAATAGAAGCTGTGAGCCTTTTCCTCGGAATTTTCCAGGGCCATCAATATTAAAAATCAACTTCAATATTTGTATCAGCCTTGAACATATTTCTTTCTCAGGGTATAAGATTTATTTTTACAAGGTCATGATTTATTATTGAATTTCTAAGTACAATATATCACTTTTTAAAGTTCAACCCAATGATCCGTTCAGCTCAATAAGGTTCGGCCAGTGGTTTTCGAAAAACTTCGGCATGTACGTCCAAATTTCGAGGCAGTTTGAGCTGATCGAACTTGCTCGGACTTGTGGTATCCCAACTACCCAACCGAAAGGAATGAGTAATCGTCCAGTTAATTATTACCGAGAAATCACTTGACACGGGAATCCAATAGACTCGATAAAACGTGACTTACCTAACCAAATACTGACGACTCAATGGATGCCGATACTAGGGTTGCCGCACACGGCATCCGCTGTACAGTGGTGCCATCATCACACACTAAACTATGAGGGGTAGGGTAATGCGGAGGTTAAGTCCTATGTACACCTCACAGGACTAATGTGGTGTTTACATCTGTACGGATTTGCTCATGCTGGTAGACGCTGATGCCCTGTTTACATTATGCTGGTGAGCTTTTTTGCTAGCAGCTGGCTAGTAAAATAGCATAAGTGTAAGTACCCCATAAAGCTCGCTAGCTGATTCTACCAACTCGGAGTCGCTCGTATTTGGCTGAATGATTAAACCAGTACCAGCAACTACGAGTTAATCGGATCGACTGAATTAACGCCAAAAACAAGTTTTTGCGATCTGTTTCGAGTTCTCCTTCATCAAAGCTATTTTAATTGAGGGGCATTTGCCCACCGTCCTTGCCTCCTCCAGGCTTGTGAGCAGTTTCACGCCAAATGACGAATCGGAAAAATTTAACCTTCTCCACTTTGCATGAAACATATATTCTATAGCATAATTGTGTGTTATGGGCATCATTCTCTTTTTTTTCAGAAATTCGGCCATTTTGACTATTGATTTTTTTTTTTCAAAATGGCATATTTTTAATTTTTTTAAAGCACAAAACGTCACAAAAATGCGAATGATTGCCGATAACACAAAGTTATGCTACTTGTCACTTATAATTTGAAAAGTCTTAGGAAAAATAATATTTTTTTAAATGTAATTTCAATGATTTGTGCATTTTACATAAGTGATAATGGCACTAATTTTAACAAATAGTCTTTCCAATAAAGACAAAAATAATAATAATAAATTTAAACAAATCGGATGTTATCGTTTGTATCAATCATTAGGTCAAAACTTATCATTTGAATAAAACTAAAACTTCCATATACCTGTAAATTAGCTGTAAGATGAATAAAATATTCCTAAAGGGTTTAATAAATGCATTGCGTATTTATCGTTATTTTGTGTAATTAATACCAATATCCATACGCATACATGCGGGGCTTATTGTGAGGGAAAGTGTCCTCGGAATGAGTGTGACTCTCCAGACATTCTGAAATGGGTTGCTGGATCTGTAATCGTTGTTTTCAATTTTCTTAAAAGTTATCTTATCTATATCTAATCATGTTATGATAAAATTAGGCGCATTTGTGTAGGCTACAAAGGCATAATTCTTTAATTAAAATTATTGTCAACGTTTTCTTTTTTTGTATAAAATCATGGTTCATAAAACCAGGATTTTATGAAATACTAACCAGGGAAACCGGGGAAAAACTGGAATTTTTAAATATGACTTCAGTTGCCATTTTGCTATTGTAAAATTCATACAATTTGATTTCTCATACGGCTCTTTGCTTTGCATAAATTTCACGCGGCTGTCACTTTTCGAAATGAGTAATTGCGCCTGATGAAAGGCTGCAACGTTGTGCACCTTAAGGCTCAAAACTGAACAAATTGGGTTCTTTTATTTTGAAAAATATATCGGTTTTTATATATCATCTGAAAGAGCTTCGTTTTCTGAGCACAGCGATATTTTTTTCAACCCCACCCACTTTCATCTCGATTTTTAAATCATGATTTAAAGCAAAATAATAACTTCACTGTTTGACACTAAACTGACAAACTGACAGCTCGCTCCCATACAAAGTGACACCGAGGGGCACTAATAAGGTAATTTTTGCAAATGTAATCGTACTTATTTAAAATAGTTCCAGTGTGCCAAAATTGATGAAATTTTGGGTTTGGGTTCCATTTTTAATGCAGATTACGAATATGCATTTACCTTAATACCCTTAAAGAACCCAATTAGCGCGTTCTCAATTTTAAAAAGTGCTAGTTTCTTGCTTATCGTCTTTGGTGCACGTTTTCCTTATTGAGCCAGAAATAAGTGCTCCAAAGACACCAAAACAATTTGACGGAAACTTGCACTTTTCTCACACTCTTTGAATTTTTTGGGAAGACCATTTTCAGTTGCAATCAACAATATTGATGGAAAATGTGATTCTAATCGGATAGAACAATACTCATGTAATTTTAGATCAATATAATGTGTTTTATTTTCTCAGTCTCTAAATAAATTATAAATAAATAGCTAGCAACCTGGGAATGATTCAAAAAAAGACTAGAAGTACATAAATAGTATTTCACTTAAAACCGTTACTCGTCCAAGTCTTCTAGTGTAAAATCTAAACCACTTCCTTCATCCTTCGTACCATTTTGATCTGACTTCTTGGGATGTTCCACCGGTATCGTACGTTCCTTTTTCGGTGTGGGAAGTGCTAATGCTTTCATCGGTGCGCTGATCGTCAGCACTCCATCGGATGAGAGGGTTGACACAATTTTCTCATTATCATGTCCTTCTGGCAGTTGATAGCGTCGGACAAAGTGCCGCAACGCGTACCCATTCTCAACGTCCTTGTCCTCGTGTTTTCCTTCAACTATGACATATGTATCCATTGCTTTCACTGAGATTTCTTCGGGTTTGAACTCACGAACGTCCACATTGATTTGAAAATCAGCGCGAGCCTTCTTTGCTGGTAATTGCTCTTTACCAACATCTTTGTCGCATCCCGAATGGCGCCTGCATCTTCTACGTTCACATCTTCGCGGTCTGTTATCGATCGCCAGTAGGAAACCACCAGGGAATGCGTCACAGTCGATGGGTTTGCTTATGATTCGAGATGATCGGAGGGGATTGTCCATACACTCATCCCACCATTCACCAAACAGCATTGGGATTAGGGCCATTATGGTTTTTGAATGTTTGAAACTTCTAGAGTTTTTTTTAATTCACTAAAGACTTCACAGTTTTTCTGAAGAGATTGCGTAAAGTATTTCACTTTGATACGTTCACTTGCGCTTTTAAGAATATACTGATGTCGAGCAGTGAGTTCCATGGGCGTTTTATATCGATGTGTGAGATTCTAGTTCATTCGATTGGAGCTGTCGAGATTTTTCTCGAATATTTGAGTTTCCACACATTGATTTAAAACGCATATCACTCATCTGATGATGAACCACACTAAAGTTAATGCATGAATGAACCGAATTTACTCGAATAAACCAGAATGAACTAGAAGAGTAAGTGAGCATATGTATTGTGTATGCTATGTATTTTTATGCGTATGATTCATCATGGTTGTTCTATAAGTGCCAAATTTACCGAGTTGGTTTGTCCTAGGTCAGTACTGTTTTGATTATGCAGTGAGAAAGAGTGGATTTTTCTAGAACATTTCAGGCATAACATTGGATAACGGCACAATAGCATTTGTAAACAAACTTTCTAAGGCCCTTTACACGCGAACCAAAGTACGCTCACGCAAACCAACAACATCATCGGATAGGGGCAACTATCACCTTTCCGAAAGTGGTATTGGTTTGCGTGGGTGTACTTTGGTTCGAAAGTTGGTTTACAAATGCTTTTGTGCCGTTATCAAATCAGGCATAACATTTGATAACGGCACAAAAGCATTTGTAGACAAACTTTACAGGCGAACCGAAGTACACCCACGCAAACCAATACTACTTTCGGAAAGGTGATAGTTGCCCCTATCCGATGATGTTGGTTTGCGTGGGCGTACTTTGGGTTCGCATGTAAAGGGCCTTAGAAAGTTTGTTTACAAATGCTTTTGTGCCGTTATCAAATGTTATGCCTGATTTATGATCAAGATGTTTGAATTACATGCTATGTTTACTTGAGTATCGTAAGTTCAGAGAAAAAATAGCATTCTTCGTCAATTTAGTTCGCAACAGCTACCTACCGTATCTAGTTACTGGCTATAGTTTTGATGTATGTAACTGACTAAAAAATTAGAAAATAGCATAATGCTTGAATTTAAATTAAACTTTAAATTGGCTTTGATCATAATCATTTTCCAATTCTACAATGCAGAAGCATTGATTAGATAATTATATGGAATATCAAACAAAACAAATTAAAAATCCTTGTGGTTTTTAACAGTATAGCGTTTCTAATTTTGTTCAATACTGTGCATTTAGGTGGGGCTTCAATTATATTTCAAATCAGGAAAATTATTTAAATAAATCCTTTAAAATGAAAAACGAAAAAACGTAAGTGTACCTTCCAAAAATATACTCACATATGGTTGAAACTTTCAACTTGAGTCGTACAAAATTGCGAAATAAAGTCAACATGCTGGTATGCGTGATTCATTCGAGGTGAACATTCTAGACATTTCGCGAGAGTTTTGCCGCTCATCTATAGGTGGATGTTTGAAAATATATAAAGCGCGTGAGTTCATGAGCCGGTATCAGAAACCAATCCCACCAAGGTGGTCGACCGTGTACTAAGTCTAGGACTAATCCTGTAAAACAAATTTTAAATTTTGCCCATACCTAAAGATGAAGAAAGCAATTAAATCACTTAGTAAAAAATTTATATGGTAATCGTCCAAGTTAAACTAAAATAAAGATCATTTAAACAATAAACAACAATGAGCCGGTATCAGTTCACGTTTAACAGCCAACAGTGAAAAGTGCCTGTAACATCGCAAAGTGTTATAATTATCAAAAGTGAAACCCAAAGTTTTACTGTGTACAGTGCAAAAACCAATAGTCAAAGAAAATGCCTGTCGTTCCGATTCTGTTTCGCGATTGGTGGGATGACTGTTTGGATACGCCGCTGCGTACATCCCGAGTCCTGGACCAGCACTTTGGCAGTGGAATCACCGCTGACGATTTGCTGACGGCCCTTACTACGGCAGCTGCAGCACAATCGGCCATGCAAAACCAAAGAAAATGTCTCTATAGTCGACCGTGGCGCAATTCCAGCCTAGCGTCTCGTCAAGATTCCGGATCGACGGTCAACGTTGCTAGTGACAAATTCCAAATCAACTTGGATGTGCAACAATTCTCACCAGAGGAGATTTCAGTCCAGGCCACCGACAACAGCATCATCGTTGAAGGCAAGCACGAAGAGAAACAGGATGAACATGGATGCATCTCGAGACATTTTGTACGTCGTTACGTGCTTCCGGCAGGGCACGATGCCAACCAAATAGTTTCAAGGCTCTCGTCGGATGGTATTTTGACGGTCAGCGCTCCGAAGAAAGCTCTCCCCGAACAGGAAGGTCCCAGGACAATCCAAATCGTTCAGACAGGTCAACCGATGAAGAAACTGACGGAGAAAGCTGAATCCCAGACGAATGGCAATGTAACCGAGGAAGCCAAATGAAAATAATAGCAAGATTAAGGTATTCTTGAATATGCATTGCTGTATTACTGACTGAAATAAAGTTAATTTAAGTTCCTAACTTGAGGTGTAGGTCTTTAACAATTGGAAAGAAATGATTTTTATGAATGTCCGAGCTGTGTTGCTAATGAGGTTTTACTTCACACGTCTCTTACCGATGATATGTGTTTACCTCTCAGTATCCTCTAACTTTATCATAAACTAAGCATGCACCTTTACAATTGTTGAAATGACCCATATAAAATTCAAACATATTTGTTTTAAACATCTAAATGATCGTTTAAATCCCCGGTGAAAATCCCTACAAAAGTGATCGACATATTTTATGTAAAATTTAGCAACACAATTTAAAAAATGTACCGGTAAATTAATAAAGAATGAGCATTGAAATTGTACGAATGACCCATAAATATATTGCATATAACGTTCAAAAATAAACCAAAAACTAACGAAATTGGTCCATAGAAAATCAAGCTTGCTCACTTAAAATATATACACATAATAAGATTATTTCACCGAAATCTCAACAGCTGAACGTTCGGTAAAAAGTTCGGTAATATTTCACAGTTTTCCTGTAAATTTTTACCGAATACCTGTGAAAAATTACAGGAAAACTGTGAAAAATCACCGAACTGTTTACCAAACGTTCAGCTGTTGAGATTTCCGAAAAAATTTCACATATTTCGGTTAAAAAATCTTAGTGTGTAGTAATAATCCATAAATTACACATATATTTTTGTGTAATGATGGGTAAATTATAAATATTAGTGCAAGAAAACCTTTGAATTTATCCAAAGTTATGCACTAATACTTGTGCAATTCACAAACGTCAGAGAAGTCTATGGGAGAAGTTACGCATTCTTGTGCTTCCATTAGCATTTTTTCATCGTCACGCATACATATGACGTGTTTGTTTGTTTACATTTATCTGCTGCTTGCTGCTCTATCCATTCAAATCGACAAAATTGTTAAAAACTGTTTTAAAACGTTTTTACAACGCTCTAAACTTCTCAGATGAGTGTGACTATTGTCGGTAGCCTCTTTTTCTTCGACAACCTTTCCATATGAACTGCGTGCTATCCAGCTGTTCTATTATCGGCAACTCGAAATCATCCGCATTCTGTAGAGCGTATATTTCATGATAAGAAAATTCTGGCATAACAAGATTGATCAATCGTAAAAATTTAATCAGATTAAAGCTCAAAGACTTAGGAATCGGTAGGATACATTAGGCGAAGTGTTTTGGTGTGAAAATTCAGTGAAATTAACGTTTAGATTTTGGTTGCCAAAACCGTCAATGGGTGCCCAAGCCGTCATTTAGCCTAATTCTTTTTGAATTCTATTAGAATTATCTTTAAATCCTCCTTAAAATTAATCTACTATTAGTTCTCCTCACGATTCTCATAAAACCTCTGAAGCATGTAGGAATTCAATTCAGATCTTCTGTTGAACTGATGTCTTGTAACGTCCCGTTAGAACTCGTAGGTTGTTGTGAACAGCTTTAGCTGTAACTAGCTTTTTTATTATAAGTAATACAGGGTGGTCACTGAACCGGGAAAATCGGGAATTAACGGGGAATCGTACACAATTTGGAAAACCGGGAATTTAATTTGAACCTAAAATACAGTTTTTACATGTACTTAGGTATTTGAAATTTATATATATGTAAATGTACATGTAAAAAATATATGTTTAAATTTAAATTAAATATTTTATTCTTCAGGAATATTCTAAGCCCGTTATTTAGAATATTTCACTTAGAATCTTGAATAATTCATCAAGCTAGAAATTCTTAACTTTTCCTCAATTCGGGATACCAAAACTTAAAAGTTAGATCTAAAAAATTGCAATGCCCTAGAGTTTTGATAAGTTTTCAAACCTAAGGTGGTGATAATGTTTTCAAATCATTATAGTGGGAATCTTATGTAATTTCTAAGCCTTGAACACGTAATTTTTTGTCAACTTTTGCAATCTCTAAATCCAAATGTTGTTCTTTGTCAGAATCTTCTGGAACGCTGCTCAGACTTTTTAGGAAATAATAACCTAAATTTACTGTGAAATCTCCTCTTTGAAACCCTTCCGCAAATCTCTTTAAATTATTTCAAAATCCTGATAAATTCTCCAAGAAATTTTCTTAAAACTATCTTCAGTTTGAAATTCGGTAACGTTTTTTTCAGTTATATTCTATATATTCAACATTATCGATATCCCCTGGGAATTCTCATTAGAATTCTTTTTTATTAATTTAATGATTGAATGATTTCTAGGCCCTATATGATCATCAGGAGTATTGTCAGAAATGTTTCCATATCATAATTAAGTTTGAAGTAGGGTTAATTATACACTTTGAATTTTCCTCCCGAATTCCTTTAGAATGCTACCAGAAAATCCTTCAGAGTTGCTTTAAAATTCTCTGGAGTTCTACTTATAATCTTGTGATTTAAAAAAAAACTTTGTCCGAGTTCTCAAAAGTCCTATACAGAATAGGATTTCAGAAGAGTTCTATTTTAGGATTTCTGTGAAAAAAAATGTATCTAAAATTTGGAGAATTAACCGTTTTCTACATGTTGATTTTTTTTTCAATCGATATGTTTTCCAGTTTTCTGCCTTTAAAAAAATGAACAATTTTTATTCCTTAAGTAAATTACTGAAATCAACCAAGCTTTATCAAATTTTGCTGTTTATATAAAACCGGACAAAAATATGATGGGCACCCGGGAAAAATCGATTCCATTTGAATAGTTTCATGTTGCCAGGCTTTAGCGATAGGTAGTCGTAATGGTTTGTTGTGGTGAAAGGAGCTCGGTGGCTTAGCAGCGGCCGACTTTGCTGAGCTTAATATTGTGGAGTCAATCCCATTTTTTGGATTATTCATATATTTTTTAGTGCGGAAACTTGATTTCCTATGGATCAATTTCATTAGTTGATGGTTCATTGTTGAACGTTTTATGGATCATTCGCAATTTGCTTATGGGTGAATCGAATTTTTTTTAGTGTTTCAAAATTTTATATAAAACATGGATCATAGTGACATTTTTTATGAATCATTAACACATTTTTAGGGATTTTCACCGAAGTAGTATGTATCATTTGGATGTTTTTTTTTATCAATTCTTCATGGATAGTTTATTGATTTATATATGCAAAAGTATGCTTGCCTATAAAAACTCAATACGATATCAAAGGTAATACAGGTAAGCTACAAAATGGAACCAATGTTCGCAATATGGAAATAGTGCAGTGAGTATATTTAATCATTATATTATACAATTAAAATTAACCTGCATTGCCCCGTTTTATGGTACCACAAGTTTGCAGCTAAAATGTGTAGAAATATAAAAATGATCGTCAAAAAAAATTCAAACTATTGAAATGATCATAATAGTTGTAATAAGTATTTCATGTTTTTATGTTTTTTTTCTTCTGTTCGGGACCTAACACTACTGCGACCAGTAAATTGATCTATTGTAGTATATCCCGTGTCCTTAGTTTAGTGCATGTCGTATTACTCCATCACTATTGAGAAATTATGAAGTATTCGATTTTTTTTACAGTTGCCGCTCTTGCATTTATCGCAAGAATCCGACTCTAATTGAAAGGTCCCGCTATATATACCCTTCGGAATGTTGAAAAACCCTCCAAAGGTGCGCCCCTTTGTCAGTCAAAATTGGATTCATTAGCAACAAAATGAAGGTATGACACCGATAATGACCATGCATCAGAACCCTAGTCTTAACCACTTCAAACTAGGAAACAACGAATAGAAGAAGAGGAATCACATAGATGAAGACAACTAAATCATTTTTTTCCTTGTTTCAAGATTATCCTCGATAGACAAAGCCGAGTCTTGTCACTATCAACAAGGCATAAAAAGTAACAAGGACTAAGATGTGTTCCTTGGATTACTGAAAAATCCTGTTCCCCTAGTTTGAAGTAGTCAAGACTAGGCTACCACCGATTCCTAGTCCTGACTACTTCAAACTAGGGGATCTTACATTCCGTAACGTATCACAAAAAATTGTTCTACCCACGTTACTGGGCATGTTTTTATGTTAATATGATGTTCAGTTAAAGAAAATTTCTTTGTGGTTGCGGGCGTGTTTTTGTCTTTGATTAATTTTTAGTTTCATTCAAACCGAACGACTTTAGCATGAAGATGAGCTCCTAAAACTCAAAATTATATAGTTGAAGATGCTTAAAGAGGTAATTTTATGGAGGAGATGAAAGTATAGAGTTGATAGTTCCGTTTGAGTACGGCAGTGTGAAAATTTTATATAGAGAGAAGGAAGCGAACAAGGGTCTATTTTAGGAGGAAGGCGTATAAAATGACCACTTTATGTCTGATATTTGACGTTAAGCATAATAAGCACGATATTTCGACAAACTGAATTATGTAAACTAAGTTGTTTGATTGCCAGACAACATCTGAATATACAAACACATGCATTACAATTTCTTCGCTTTTGCCATCGTAGTTCAAAATTATTTTACAACATTACAGTGACATGACACATTTAAGCCATGGTAGATACTATATTGCTGCAACACACCTTTACAGCAACAACTTAATTGAGGTGGTTGCAAAACAAAGTTTGAAAACTTATAGGTTCATACGTTTAATTGGAACAAGGTTCTTCAACACACGAAACAGTTGCTTAACAACACAACAATTTACATAACAATTTACACTCTGTTTCACCAAAGTTTAAAGAAACATAATATTTTATGGAACTCTCATTCAACAAATACAACACAAGTTAGATTTGTTGCTCAAGTGTTTGATACGATATTACGTAGCATCAGCGTTGCCAGGTCATTTTCAGAAAAATCTGGACCAGGTAAAATATAAAATCTGGAAAAATCTGGAATGCCCCAAAAAATCCTCTTTTTTACATAATGCTATTGAAATCATAGTGATGTGTCAATCTCCCGTAAAAATAGGTTAGTATGATCATCTGAAATTTATTTAAAGTACTAGAATGGTTATAAATTACATGTTTAAATAAATTATATAAAGCAAATAACTGTTGTTAGCATTGCTAAAATCATCCAAAAGTTGAAAAGTATTGACACGGTGTGCCCAAAAAGTGCAAATATCCATTTCACAGCATTTCAAAAATTAAGTTAAATGTGGGTAAAAACAGCAGAAAATGTGGTTAGAATTGTTTTTTAAACTATAACTTTTTTTAAAATAATGTGAAGCAAAGAATCAAGGAAATTTTAAGAGATGGATTTTTGGAACTAATAGTCGATGTAGTCCTTACCTGAATTTAAAGATTTTATTAGTTCTAAATAATTCTAATATTACTCTGAGGTTGATCAGATTTACAGTTTAATTCTGGACATCATACAACACACAACATCCAGCAGACCAGAAGGCAATTTTATTTTCAAGCAAAATTCACCGGGCTGAATCAAAGCCAACATCGTGGAACTCACACATAGTTTAAATAAACTACGGGTAACTCGACTTTTCGCCTTTTTTTAGTTCAATTTGAATCATCCTAGAATTCCATCATATTTCTTTTCTATATTCCCCTAAAATAATCTTGAAAATATCTGAACTTTTCCAGTAACATTCTAAGAGTTCTAAGCATTACCTCTTGAGATCTCTTATAAATCACCCTCCAATTCAACAACTCCATCAAATTGGTAATAATTCCCAAGAATTGGCTCATTTTTGTGTCCATTTTTCTCTTTGAAATACTTAAAATATTCTTAACAATTAACTCTTCAGAATGACCGTCACACTTTTTTCAGACTTATCCGATAATTCCCTTCAAACTGCTTTGTAGGTAAGGTCAGAATTGTTTTGAAATCCTTTTCAGTTTTACCTAAGTAGTCAAGTACTTCGCCAAAATGGTTTTGAAAGTCTCCCAGAAATTGCGCTTAAAATTTTATTAAAATTAATCTCCATAGAAACATTGGACAGAATTCCATTGAAATTATTCGCACGGTTCGTATCAGCATACTCCTTAAGTTTCATCATAAGAATTTTCTATGATTGTATTTCCTTTCTTGACAAAATCTACATGCAATTGTAATCAGAGTTGACAAGACAATTGACACCGTCTTCAACCAGAGTTTGCACAGACTGAATATTTAACACTAGACAACGGACAACACACCACTCCCATTAGAACAGTAGGGAAATTTTCAGGTTACCAAAATTTGCACCGGCTGCAGCGGGAATCGAACCATCAACTTCGTGGCACTCACCATACGCCTAAATAATGGGTGACGCCGCACGACCCCGAAGCCCACAAAGATAGATGTAGCTCTACTCAGAATTAGCTTGAAATTCTCCTTTGATTTCACAAAGAATTCGCCTCTCACTTAATTGTGAACTATTTTCAGAAGTACCTTAAAATTCCAATAATGCCCAACGTTGATGGCCTTTATTAATTAGAGTAGCAAGTTTGGCTTTTTATTTTTCATTAGAGGGTAAATTAATTGCAGTGATATTTTTAAAGCAACATGTTTAACAAATCTGGGAAAATCTGGAACATATTTAAAAAATCTGGAAATATACGTGGTCTGTCTGTGTATCTGGCAAGACGATCAAAAATTTGGAAAATCCAGATAAATCTGGAATACTGGCAACGCTGCGTAGCATATAACTCCACACCAATTTGAGTGTTACATGTTTGCTCCTCCCATTTGATGCATGATTTGAGAGGTCATCCAAACAGTACATTGAAACAGTTGAGTTTCATTATTGAGACCTAAAGTAAATCCTAAAGTAAATCAAGCAACAAAATTGAAACAGTTTCGTATCAAGATGTATTTTTGTACCATTTAAGGGATTTCTGAGCAACTTAAACAAAAAATAAAAGAATTGGCGTTTTTTTTTTTTCCTTAACTTGTTTTCCGTCGATCTTGTTTTCCGTGCTGAGCACCAATGCTACCGACGCCAGGAAAGCAGCTCTTATACCTGGACCCTACCTATCGACCCATCAACTCATGAATCGGGGACCAATGGCTTTACTTCCCTTCCGAAGGAAGGCGTGATCAGAGATGTTATGCCTCAGAACATTATTGACGATGTTTTCTTATTTCTTGGAAAGTTGTCTTTCCGCAACCGTTTACTGGAGAGTTGTAACAAATGTTCATGTCTATCGCTAGTTTCACTATTCAACCCTAGTTTCACGATTCCTTTGATGTATTGAACTCCCGATATCTGTTGAACAAAATATCTAGATCATATTTTGTATACTTTATGTAAGTGATTTGTATCCGTTGGCTAGTTCATCACTGCGAACAAATCAAGATCATTTTCAATCCATGATTTCTTAAATTGACTCCTAGTGTCATCAGCCTTAAAGTATGAGAAACCATTATCGGAAGATGTGAAGCTGCTGCGAGCAGACGAAACCTGTTAACGGCGATAATTGATGATTTTAATAATTGTGATAACAATTATAATAATAAAGATAATAATAGTAACAAATAATCAAAATACAAACCATTGACAAAAGAATTGGACAACAAAATAAAAAATATCAAATATGAAAGCAAATACGTCGATCATGCTAAAGTTGTTTGGCTTTTTTAGTGGTTGAATCGTGAAAATAGTGTAATAGTGAGCACTTTGCCGAAGACGCAAACCCTCTATCTCAACATTGTAAAAACATTTTTTTACATCTAAATTTTAGGGGGATTAATCATAAAACTCATATCTTCAAAAGCAAGAAAGTGCGAAGCGGTAAGGTAAAGAATAAAGGATTCCGTCAATCGTGTCTAAAAGATAAAAATATAAATCAAAACTCTAAGCACACTAAAATACTTCGAATAAGGAGTAAATATGTGTTTTATTTGTTCAGACAGTAAAGGTACTTGGTTTAATTGCCAGATTTTTTTTTTCTTCTAGCAGGTCACACCCTTGAAACTCTTGTTCACCTGGACAAAATTTCTGAAGCTAGTAAATTACTGTTTGATCAGAGTTTCAAAAGAGAGGTAATTGCGTGATGCAAGACTGTGGAAACAATAGGTCGTTTGAATAAAAGGGCTTGCTTTACTCGCTCTCTAAGAAAAGCACGGGAAATGAAAGTAAATCCCTTTTAATCATACATTAGGCCGTATGTCGCGGTTTAGCGAATCTTGGAATAAACCTGATGAAATTTTACAAGCACTTGGGCTGGTGGTTGAAATCAGAGCAAACATATTCACCATCTATTAAAGTGCTGTAGACCCTGTTCCTTCGCAACAAAGACAGTCAGATTTTATCTTGCAAATTTGGAACAAGTAAAGTTTTGGCTAAACGATACTGTAGCTCTCCGGATCTTAGTTGTTCAGAAAGAGTGTTCATACATACACCCGAAATTGATTTTGAAGTCCAAGAAATATCAAGTCGCAACATTTTCTCGCCATTTCAAATTTAAATACAACTTCATCATTAGAGTGAATATAGCAAACAAAAGCACCCCGAAACCCATCTGTTCAGTTTGAGAAGACGCATTTATTGTTCTTGTTCGGTGAGCAATGCCTCTTTAATTTCAAACCTTTGTGATCCTTTTCAATAACCAATATCATGTCTTTATATCAGCGAACAACAAAGCGGACATCTTTTTAAAAAAGATATTTTTGGAATTGTGAAAAAACGGATGGTACTTAACCCTTTCAGGCATCTTTCAAGAAGAGATAAGAAGGTTCTTATACATTAAACACAGAAAGAGATTATTTATTCAGTTAAAACATAACAAATACGAACGCGAAGTCTTCACATTACGAGGTAGAAAAAGTAAAACAAATCTCTTCCACTAAGCCCTGATTCCGTCCTTATGCTCTTGGCTACCGGAAATTTTCTTCATTGGTTGTCCAGTCTGGATGATCGGGATCGACTTCTGGCTTTCCGAATCTTTGAGCGCCTTCTGCATCGGAGCCATAACCGTGAGGATTCCGTCTGAGGAAATCGATGACTTGATCTGGTTGGCGTCGTGGCCCGCCGGAAGCATATAGCGGCGCTTGAACTGTCTCGAGATGAAACCATGCTCGTCCTGCTTCTCCTCGTGCTTTCCTTCGATGACGATGCTATTTTGGGAAACCATAACCGAAATTTCGTTTGGCGTAAATTGCTGCACATCCAAGTTGATTTGGAACTTTTCCTTATCGGCCTTGACCGTCGATCCGATATCCTGTAGGGAGGCCATGCTGGAATTGCGCCATGGTCGATTGTACATGGTCCGGCTTGGGTTCTGAAGGGCCGAGCGTGCAGCGGCTGCCGCCGACATGGCCGTCATCAGGTCGTCCGAAGTGATTCCGCTTCCAAAGTGCTGGTCCATAATCCAGGAACTACGCATGGGAGCATCACTCATATCGTCCCACCAGTTGCGGAACATCATCGGAACCATCGACATTTTCACTTGGGTACTTTTTTGTGGTCACGGACAAAGAAAACTTTACACTACTTTTGTTGCACTTGTTCGATTGTTTCTAACACTGAACACGAATGGAAAGGCGTTTGTTACTAATTAAAGCGTGATATGAGCTCACCCGCTTTTTATAATGCCACGAACAATGAAAGCGGACACAGTAGAACACTGGAAAGAACTCACCGATTACGTTCGAAGGTTCATGATAACGTTCGAAGTGGCTTATAATGCGCGGCGCTCAAGTCAATTCGATGATGAGTGAATATTGGAACGAATAAGCAAACTGATGAGTAGCTCAAATCACCAAAAACAAGAGTAGCAGAAGGAGAGTAAAAATCATGCTGGTAGGGTTTTTGGCCTTACTTTCGTCCACAGCATTCTTTTTGTGAGTTTCAGTTCCGTCCTAACGCATTTGAACGTCGATTTTCGTCGGCGTCCAGATAAAAGAACGAAAAATAGATTCTCCACAAGATAATTTTTCAGTGATTATTTGATTACAATATGAACAATTGAATACTACTTGCAACTGTCAATTTATAAATATTTAAATAGATCAAATTTCTACATTTTGTTCTTTGTAGTAATTGCTATATTACGTAGAAATACTATATTGTTCAAAGTGTATACTTTTTGATAGGTTCAATTAAAAGTAAATTTTGCCATACATTTTTAAGTCATTTTTCCACCAGCCGTACGATTGAAGGCAAACCGCTGAGATGGTGAGTGCTGTCAGAAGCAGTACGAAGCACATCATTTTCGAAGCACCTTATCATTGCGCTGACAGTATCTTTTAAGTTTAGGAAAATATGAGATTGAACATGGACATTTTTTATGATGGTTATTTTTTAGGGTTATGAAACGTTTTTTGTGATCAGTTTTTCAATATTTAGATTTAAATATCTAAATCTTGAAAAACTGAGCTGAAAAAAATGTTTCGTAACCAAGAACTGAGATATGGGCCACAAATTATTCTATAAGACTCTGAAACTTCAGGAAAAATTTAAAGGGGTTTGGATTTTGGCTTAAGATTATAAAACAAATCAACGGGAAGAAATGGCAAAGGGCAACCAAGGACAACTCTAAAGGAATTTCGACGAATTCTTAGAAGAGCTTCGAAAGATTCGATTTTTAGATATATACTCAAAAAAGAATAATTTCAAAGATAAAACAATAAAAGTACCTGGAGTTCGCATTACCCTCAATGCAGGCTCTACTTCCGAAGAAATACAAACTAATAGGCACAAATAATTTGAACATGTCAGGGCCAAATCACTTATTGCTGATGAAACACACATTTTTACTTTTGTGTATTTTTTTAAAATTATTTATGTAAACAAACATTCTTTTGAATTATTTTTCCAAATTTACACTATTATGTCAAATGTAGAACCAAAAGTAAAACTGCATATTGATGACGACCTCAGCCAACGTAATGCAGACTTTATCACAGACATTGAAAACGAATCATTTTGTCTTCCAAGGTGAAGACGAAACATTACAATTTATCTTTGACACAGTCTCATATTTAGGTCTTCATGAAATTAATCATGTAAAAAATCAGGAAAATGCATATTAAGACTTTAAATTTACAAATTTTACTAAAGGCTTCTGTGTGTATACTTCCCCTTTATGGAAAAATTAAATGTTTGCAATTGAATATTCAATCTTCATACATAATACTCTTTTCCCCAGTGACTGGGAGTACGAGGAAGTGCCGGAATATAATAAAGGAAATAAAAAAAGCCACACGTAGACTATGTACAATAAATTGGCAGAATATAATAAGTATTGAAGGAAATGTTGACACTGTAGGTGGCAGATTTTATTAAATTATTCAGAACATAATTTCAGAAACCGTACCAATAAAAAGAAGAAGACAGACACAAAACAACAAACTGCCAGTGTGGTTCAATCTACAACTAAAACATTTGAAGAACAAAAAGCAGAAAGCACACACACATGGCGAATAAGAATGACTTAAATTTGAGTTTAGTTGACTCATAATCGCCAAAAATGCAGGATCTCAGCAATTAGTAAACCTTCATTCTTAACGCAATGGACAATGGCAAGCACGTAAAAGCTCTTTATGCTGACTTCAGTAAGGCATTTGACCGAAGCGACATGCCGTTATTACTCTTTAAATTGCAAAAAAATAGGAATGGAATTTAGACTTTTGAATTGGCTCTAATCATACGTAGCGCAACGTAAACAAATAGTTCATTTCTAAAAAAAACTTTCAGAACCCATTTCGGTCACCTCTGAGGTGCCCCAGAGTTTTCCTTTAGGCTCAATTATTTTTATTGTGTACGTAAACGACATTTCCTACATACTTAAAAAATTAAAAATTCGTATATATGCAGACGACATGAAGTTTTTCATGGAAATAAGTAATTCTAGCGACGCAGAAGAATTCCCAAATAAAATCAACTTATTTTACACTTGATGTAGTAAAAGTCTACTCTAACTTAACGTAAAAAAATTAATGCAATTCGCAATTTGTTCATCGAACAAGCATTTAACGGTTATATTAAAAGTATCGTAGTTGGTAATACCGCTAGGAGCCAAAATCATTGCCTTTGAGTTTGACGTTTACACACTACCGCCATCTGTTACGCCGTACTACCCACCACAGTGTACTCAACAGATGGCGGTAATGTTTTAGCGACGATGTTTTACAGTGAGAAATATTCTATTTGTTGTATGTCTGTTTGTCTTTGGCAATAGTATTTAGCAGAAAAGTAAGAACACCTCTTTTTGAAATATTTTATAGAAGAAAAATATAAAATTGTAAGGGATCCAAATTTAGTCCTAGACTCCAAACTCACTTTGTAGAACACTTTAATCAACAATCAATACGAAACTAACGATTTTAAATTGGCTCACCACTTTAGTAGCCTATTGGTCCCAAGCAAACGATTAACGTACCCTATTCTAGTCGAAATTCTAGTACTACGCAATGTTTGTTTTGATTCGCTATGAAAGTTTGACAGATAAAATGAGGGGTTATTGGTTTTTCCTACGTTTCGAGGGGTGATTCGACAAGCTTGGGACCGAAGATAGTACCAGAGGTGAGCCAAAAAGTTGAGCACGTTTCTTCGGGACCTACTTGTCTTAGAGTTACCTCTATGCTTTAATACCATCATAACGAAAGCAAATAGTATGTTGGGCTTCATTGAGAGATTCAGCTATAATTGTTAAAACCTGAGGGAGAGTCGCGAACATAGAAAAATGAAACGTCAAATGCAGCCAGACGGCTACTGTCACGAACTGTCATTGGGAGCCAAGCAATTTTATGATGCTTTTCTTACAGTTGAACAAGAATACACAAGGTGGTAGGGTAGAGCGCTACTTCGTCGTAATCGCCCATTTCCGTGCTATCGATCAGAAAAGATCAATAATATCAATGATTTCATCGTGCACAAATCAATAATATGTTTTTTTCCGATGCGATAGTTCATTAGCTACAACATAGATCCTGTTAGAGCACATTGTATGAATATTTACGCTCATTGTTCTCAAAACAAAAGAAGCGCTTCTAGCGAATCCCCTTTTTCTACGTTTATCCGTAGGACGAAGAAAATCTAATGGCGTTTCAATGCGTTTGGACGGAATTGAAACTCGTAGAACGAATTTAGAATCAAGAAGCAGTATTAGATTTTAAACAATATCTCAACAATTTGTGACTCTTTATCAAATCCAACGGTAGTATGGAAAGGTGAATAAATTTGCAAGTCATCTTTGACAGAAATATTCAATTTTTAGTTAAAACTCGTTCAGAAAAGAGAGGTAAAGTGCGCGTTGTGCTTAGTAGGACGGAAATTAGATCAAAAACCCTATTGAAATCTTGCGTAAAACAATTTATGACAAACTGTTGTTTCCACCTATTTTATTCAATGGGACACCGTTTCTTTTTAATTCATTCAAAATACACACAAATCAATATATATATTCAACTGCACGCTGAATAATTTCAAACAATCACTACACGCTCAAAGCAAAACACGTGATTTTGCTACACCTGTTTTGATTTGATTTCAATGGCATACATTTTCATGACAAGTAGAACAAGTATGCAATGAATTCCGTGTGTGCTATCTGCTTCTCCCTCCCAAGTTAAAACCCATGCATTATTTAATAATTATACATTACATACGTAAAACCTTTTCTGGAATACTGAAACCTACTATGGAATCCGTACATTTCCATACACAAGAAACGCACAGAATCCGTCCAAAAACAATGCCTTCTATATGCCCTTCCCAAATTGAATTGAACCGCATTTCTACTTCCATCATAGCAAGCATCAACTTACTAATGTCATTTTCGTTTTTGCGGTGTAGCACTGGTGTAGTGTAAGCAGGAATAAGCGCGAGTCTTTGACAGCTCAACATCATTTGTTTGTAAACAAAGGTGAATCAATTATCACCTAAAATATGGTGACCGCTTACAACACTGCTTAGAACACGGAAATTATTCTCAGAAAAATCACACAGAACGAATTACGATACTACAATGTGAAGTCATTAGCATCACTATGTCAAAAGAATAAATTGAAACCCAACTAAATCATAATAGAAATAATGCATAGCATTTAAGTAAAACATTGTAACTATTGTATGTAGTCTACTTTTGCTTGACGAAAAATAAATAATTATAAAATATTTTTTTTTAACTAGACATAATTCTAAAAGTATTCCAAAGCTCGAAATTAGAACAAATCAAGCATAACTTTTCAAAAGGACGTATGTAACATTAGATAGGAAATTAGAAACATTGGATAGCTATATATGAGATTATTAAATGCTATTTAAAAGTTAATGCTATTTTTTTAAATCTGTTTGTGCTATTAGTTGGATAAAGAGATAGCGTTTAAGAGAATTGTGAAAAATGTCGAGTTTTGCAAACAAGGACAAGCCTTTTGATAAAACAAAATCATACACCTTTTACTTGTGTACTACTCACATACACCCTGATTGATTCGTCGGTATCACACCTTGATTGTTACATACACCCTGCATGATTCGTCTATTTGACAGAAGGGTTTTCACATACGTCAAATTAGATACACCGGTTTTTGTTTTGCAGTGAAGATACGTCGGCAGCTCGAAAAGCATTGAGGAATTGTCGGTTGGTTGGTTTATTTACATAACTACCCAGAGTTGTGAAATAATCGATGTTAAAAGCGGAGATGAGAGGGTCACCGCATTATCTGCTGTCAGATGTTGTACGTTTTGTGTTTTTCGTATTAATAAAGCGCTGGTCAGATTGGTATGTGAAGTTGAATATTAAAGTCAAGAATAAAGTGCAATTTTATTAGAATACGTTGCTCCCGGAAATACAAAAACAAACATACAAACTTGACGCATTTGCTGATTGATAGTGGTTGCTTTGTTTTTTTTTCACATACGACGCTTCACTGTGCGCGTATCTGCAGTTTTTGTGTTATCATCAAATTTTAACAGTTAAGTCATGTTGACAATAAAAGGGTGTATCAACACCATTTTAAAAACATTGAAAGAAGGTCACATAGGGCGTTCATTAAATATATTTTCCATAATGCATTACAATTTCAAAATTTGTTTTTCATTAACTCGTAGGAAAAGCATGTATTTTATATTCGATTAGATGCAAAATATCGATTTGTTTATTTTTGCGACTTACGTCCTTTTGAAAAGTTATGCTTGAAATGTGAGATTGTCCTTAGTAAAAAAGGTTATACACACTGCCCGGTGGATACAATTTTTACAGAGGTAAACGGGTTTAAGGATTTGGAAACCCCAAATCATGATTTAGGCCAAATCTACGGAGAAAAACGGGAATCAAAATACCGAACATCATTAATACCCCTCAAATCGCGATTAAGCCCATATTTACGGAGATAAACGGGTTTAAATATTTGGAAAATCCAAACAGCTCTCAAAGCATGATTTAGGTTAAATTTACGAAGAAAATCGGGAATGAAAATATCAAACACCCAAACAGCCCTCAAATCACAATCAAGATCATATTTACGGAGATAAATTGGTTTAAAGATTTGGAAAACCCCAAATCATGAATAAGCCTAAATTTATGGAGAAAATAAGATGTAAAAATAACGAGGGGTGTTTACCTCAAATCGCGATAAAGCCATATTTACGGAGATATATGGGTTTACAGATTAGGAAATCCCAGATTAAGGCCAAATTTTTCGGATAAAATCGGGTATAAAAAATTTGAACACCTAAACACCCCTCAAATCATGGTTTAGGCCAAATTCACGGAGAAGAACGGGTATATAAATATTGAATAAGGCCATATATAAAGAAATAAATGGGTTTAACGATTTAGGCCAAACTTACGAAGAAAATAGGACATAGTAATTTCAAACACCTTAACACCCCTCAAATCAAGATTCAGGCCATATTAAGGATATTAACGGTATTTGGAAAACTCTATTCATGATTAAAGGCCAAATTTACGGAGAAAATCGGGGATAAAAATATCGAACACCTAAGCTCTCCTTTAATTCTCAATTAAGGCCATATGATATGTACTGAGTTAAATGGGTTTAAAGATAAGGAAAACCCAAATCATAATTTAGTCCAAATTTACGGAGAAAATCAAGTATAAAAAAGTATCGATAACCTTAACACCCCTCAAATCATGATTCAGACCAAATTTACGGAGAAAAACGGGTATAAAAATATCGAACATCTAAGCATCCTCAAATCTCAATTCTCGACCAATCATTGAAAAGGGCCTATCAGATGTTGTAAATGAAACTTTGTGAGCCCTTTTCTCGCTAACTGAAGGCAGCCCACGCAAATCAATGGCATCGTCGTGTAGGGGAAAGTTTCCGATGGTTCTGTTGGTTTGTTGGTCGAAAATTGAGGCCATATTTACGGAGATAAATGAGTTTAAATATTTGGTAATTCTAAATGAAAATGATTTAGGCCAAATTCACGGAGAAAACCCCTTAATTTTCAATGAAGGCCATATTTACGGAGAAAATCAGATATAAAAAATCGATCACATAAACACCCCTAAAATCATGATTCCAAATTCCGGAGACGAACGAGCCCAGGGCTGAAAGTCTCCTTAATAAAGATATAAAAAAATGGCTCCAAATTTACGGAGAAAACGGGAACACCTACCACTTAAACACCCCTCAAATTGCGATTAAGGCCATATGTACGCAGATAAACGGGTTTAAGGATTTGGAAAACCCAAACAGCCATCCAATCATGATTTAGGCCCAATTTACGGAGAAAATCAGGTACACAAATTTTGAACACCTAAACACCCATTCATTCACGATTAAAGCAGGAGATTAAACAGATTCAATCATAAAAAGGCCCCGAAAATGGCAAACAAGTAAAAATAGCTAAAACCGACAAAATTGCGACCGAAACCGATATGGGTAGTACCAAAACTACAAATTAGTATCAACACTAATAATAAAAGCTGCTCTAGACGATGAAATTGAAAGAATAAATCCAACTCCTGGCTAATAACAACAAAAAACAAATCGTGAAAAAGTCCTCAAAATTCTGAAGTGGCGTTTAAAACAATCAAAACACAGAAAACAATTTTGAACATTCCAAAATAATCTCCAAAACGTCACAAAACCAACATTAACTACACACCGGTGAACTTTTAGATTTGGGCGTAATTGCTTTTGTTAACAAACTCGTCAATCGCTGATTTCTCGCGAATAAAAGCAAAATATCGCGAATAAACTATACCAAATGATAAAGGAATCATTCCTCTAACTGTTTGTGTTATTAGTTTTTTAGATTGAGCTTTAAATCGTGAGAAATCGGCAAATTACGTGTTTGTTTACAAAAGCAATTACGCCCTAATCTCGAAGTTCTCCGGATGTTTATATAGCCTATATTTTTTAAATGGTTCTAAAACACTCAAATGGCCTAGAATAGCCTCGAAAAAACGCCAAAATAACATAAAAACCTTGAACACTAAACTCACATAATAACCTTGAAAACGACAACTCTCAATGTAATATTTAATCGTCAATATGGTCCTAAAGACGCTTCAAATGGTCCATAACTCACAAACTTGCTTTAAAATGTCAAAATGGAATTGAAATCGCAAAAAAAAAAATCAATTCGTTGATTGTAGCTTAATTTGGATTACAGTCATCCTAGTTTTATGGACCAGCTAGTCACTTTTATGGGTCAGTCAGTTCTGCGTGTTAATCAAATGAAAGTGGCCCATATTTGCGGGTAACCCATAATACTTGGGTGACTGTATGATTATTTTGAACTCAGATAAATTTTGCACGGCGTTTTCAAACAGAATCTGATTGTCTGATGACAGATTTATGCGATCCACCTGAGGGCAGTCCGCGATCCCGCGGAACGCTGAAATAGGTTAAATGCCCGGTTCATCAATTCCTTTATTTATCCCCTGACGATAATTGGCATTGAAGAAGCCGGCATTTACCCTATCAATTATAATTTGATTCACTCCTTTTTCGAAAAACTCCCAGTTCGTTCGCTCACATCTTGTTCACAGACTGCTGATGATTCACACGTTCGAGGAGATTCTCGAAACATTCAATCGAATGAACTGGAAACGCTTAAAAACTCATATAAAATAGCCGGCACTCACTGCTCGACATCAGTTCAGTTCAGAACCAGTGAGCTAACGCTTCGAAGGATAATAGCGGTGGATAGTTTATCCGTTGAGCATTGTGAAGAATCTGTTGAAGTTTGAAAATAACATGGCACTCATTCCAATTTTATTCCGTGATGGGTGGGTAGAAGACTTGGACCATTATCCACGGCGTTATGGGCATTTGTGTCGACGCGATATGTTCCCCGATGAGTTTCTTATGCTGTTGGATAATAATCCTAGACGATTTGGACGCAAACGATGCTGCAGTCACTTCAGGTTGTGTAACAACAACAGTGAAAATGAACAGCAAATTGAGAATAAAAAGCCCAAAGACGGGTTCCAAGTGGCCGTCAACGTTCAACAGTTTAAACCGGAGGAGATTTCGGTGAAGGTAATCGATAAATGCATCACCGTGGAGGGAAAGCATGAGGAGAAGGATGGAGAAAATGGATACGTTTTGAAACATTTTATTCGTAAATACCAGTTACCAGATGGGGTTGATGATGATAATATGGTATCATCACTATCATCCCATGGAGTGCTGACGGTGTGTGCACCGAAGCTGACACTGTCTGAAGCAGCGAAACAGCGAACGATACCGGTGATAAGGGAAGCCGAGTCATCGGATGTAGATGCCAAGGAGAGAAGGGAAGGTACATTGGAAAATTCGGAAGAGTGATTTCCATTGAAAATAGTTAAGTTTCTATGTAGTAAGTACTGATCAATCTATCTTTATGTACTGTAAATATTTAATTAGTTTAAATCAAAAGCTAATTTTGATCATTAAGAGAATAATTCAAGAGAATTTAAATTAATTATTATTGTAAGTAAATTAACTAATAAGGGCCCTCCCTTGACCCAGTCAGTAAAGGCACTGCTACAATAAGCTAATATGCGATAAACAATAAGCTTGAAATGCGAAAAAGAATAAATTTAAGTAATTAAGTTGGGTTGTTAGCGGAATGCTTTAAATAAAACAGCAAAACAGGTTATCTTCCATTTAATTTCACTTAATTTATTTTGGCATCCACTTAAATTAATTTTAAATCCATTATATTTAAAGAAGAAATTATTAAATAAACAATACACGAAGCCATTTCTGCTACGGATACATTTTTCATGTTTGTTGTTGAATATTAATATCCGAAATATCGATATAGAATTAACTGTCCATATTGCATATCTCAATTTTCCAAGCTGAATAATGCATTATGTCCTAAGTAACATTTACAGATTCTTTTCGTTTTATATAGCGAATAGAAAGTAACCAAACTCCGCTGCGGAGAGAGAAACCGTTCGTTATCCCTCCCCAACAGGGGAGTTTGGTAAAGGAGATGATCAACCCGACTCGTGCCTTCTTCAAAATTGACCATTGCTCGCTTTCTATTCGCTGTATACAATTTTTACACTGTGGTACTCCAACTGAACTATCAACTGTATTCTTTCATCTCCTCACCTATCTTATAAAATGACCCCTATAAGTTTGATATCTGACGTTAAGCATATCAAACTATAAAAAAAATGTAGATTTTACGGCGTAATGGCAAAAACAGGAATCATATCAATGAAAAGTTAAGGAAATAACCTTTCTAACGGTATAACATCATCAGAAAATGGATAAATGAAGACCGATTGGAAAGGTCAGATAATTTCGGAGAACTTGAGGACAGTTCGATGAACATCCGAAAAATTGTGGGAACTGTAGGGAAGTTACAAAAATTTCGGGATAATTTTGAGAGCTTCAGGGCCGCTTCAATAAGTTCAGCAACAAACATGCAGGATGTTCATGAATGGATGAATGCCAAGAAAATATCGGGAACTATAATGAAGTTCCAAGAAATTTTTGTAGAGGTGTGATGTGGAATACTAATTCGTAAATCAGTGATTCGGAATAAATATTATAGTTTGACTTATATGAATTGATTTATTCAGAGTTGTAATAATCACTCATCGATCCGAATATGAAATTCCTTGTTTCCCTGATTCTAAGTTGGGAGGGACGACAATACAAGTCGTCTGGAAGAGTAAATAGTCGAGGTTTTCCCCTTCCAGCAATCGTATATAAGGCGGTTGCCTTAGACTCAAATTCATTCCACTATCGGACGGTGAAACGAACGGTATTCGCTTGGAAAACAGCAGCAGCAGCTCCGGGGTCGAGGTTTCCCCCATCAAGCGATCGTATATAAGGCGGTTGCCTTAGACTCAAATTCATTCCACTATCGGACGGTGAAGCGAACGGTATTCGCTTGGAAAACAGCAGCAGCATCAGTATCATTAGGGTCGACATACAAAGAACGGATCGCGATGGAAGACCAGCAAGACCACGTATTCGTCAGAGCACACGGCTACACAACCAAAAATCACGACAATTTTGAAAACAGCGAAATTGCGAGCAACATCAAAAAGTTCTGAGAATTTCAATGAAGTTCCGAAAACTTCATGGTAATTCCGAGAACTTAAAGAACCTTCAGAACTACGGGAATGTTGTATTACTTTAAGGGTTGCTCAACAAACATTACATACTAGATAAAAGCTTGTTTAGGTAATCATACACTTCTTCTGCCCTTAATCAGCTCAAATTATTCGTTTTCTAGTTGCAATAGCTTCAGGGAAGTTCCATAGATTTCAAAAAAATGTCGAGAACTGCAGGGAAAATCAAAGAGAAAAGTTCAATTTACTTCAGGCATATTGCAGGAAATTTACAGAGGTTTCCAAAATTTCAGTTGAGTTTATAGTGTTTATGGGAAGTTACGTAAACTACGGATGGTTCTGAGAATTTTAGGGCAGTTCCATGAATATCAGGAACATTTTAACTAAATTCAGAAAAATAGCGAGAACCTTCAAGTAGTCCAGACAATATTAGGAAGCTTAGAGAACTTTAGAATTTTAATAGAAAATTCTCAGATGTTCCAAGACGTACAGAAAACATCTTTGGTGCTATGCGATCTTCAGGACAGTTTCATAAATTTGAACGCAATTCCAGGCGCATCATCATAAGAGTAGCAAGATCTCCTGAGCGGTCCACAATATTGATGGAATTTTAAAGAACCATCCCGCAGCATAAAACCGTCCAGATTTTGGGAGTTCGAATTGACCGCAGCCTTTCGTTCGTACCCCACTTCGATGAGGTGAAATCTAACTGCCGGTCAAGGTTGAACCTTATTTGCTCGATCGCCAGACGCCACCCAGATAGCAATCGGCACCTCCGGACCCGAATTACCAAAGCGATCATCAACACGCGGCTCACATACGGGATCGAGTTAACCTGCATGGCCAGAACAGCTCTAAACATTAAAGTCTTGGAGGCAGGACTGGCTGGACTCACGAAATCTATTCATCCGTAAAATTAAAGATGAGACACGCCGCTGGGAGGACCTACCTGATCACCGCTCTCAAGTGGTGATCTCCAGGCTTAGGTCAGGACACACCCGTATCTCACACAACATAACGGGAAATGGCGAATTCCACCGACCCTGTCAACTGTGCCAGATCCACCATTCGGTGGAACACTTTATATGCCACTGCCCGCAATACTAAGGAGTTAGAAACCTGTTCGACATCCCCGGCAGCATCCGAGACGCCCTCAGTGAAGATCCTTGCCACTCAGTGGCAATAATCCTCCGCGAGGCAGGCCTGTTCTCTCGAATATGACTACAGCTTACCGAGACATTCACCCCTATTCTGTATTTCGTTTCGAACGAAATTCTCATACAAAAAAAATATTTTTTTGTATGAGAATTTCGTTTGAAACGAAATACAGAATAGGGGTGATTACCTCCGAAAGCGGACCCCTCAATGATGCATGCTGTCATACCCTCAACTCCGACCATGAGGACAACTACCTGTACACCACACCACGAACAGCCCGAACACTATCAACAACCACGACCACAGCTAAGAACAAAGACTTCCTCTCCGCAAGCCATCCCAGGAAACCCTCCACCTCCCAACGTAAAATGAGTCAGCATCAAAAGACAATAACCGTATCTTAGATATCACTCTGTATCACATAAGCATTCCATATTAAAGAGACTCCCTTCTGGAGCCTTTCCCATCTTTCAGAAGTGCCCCCTCCGGACACTTTTTTTAATTTTTTAATTCTGTAATTTGGTGAAACCCCTTCAGGGGTTCCCGGGGATGAACCAGCGTCTGGCTAAAAATCTCCTTAATAAAGACAACCACCCAACCAACCAATTTTAAAGAAATTCTGACGAATGAAATGAAACACCGAGGATTCCATGTCATAAGCTCGGGAAAACTCAGGGAATTTCCAAAATCTTCAACACAGTTCTAATATATTCAGATAATTCCAGAGAACTTCAGAGAAGTTTTTTTTTTTTATTATGTTCATGGACGTTAAAAGTACTGCGAGGAAGGTAAGAGAACTTCATAGTAGTTCCATTTAGCAATTGCGGGTACTTTTAAGAAGCTCCGAGTAATTATGAAATATTTCGAGAATTTCAGGAATGTTCCAAATATTTCAGAAAAATTGTGAGATCCTCAGGGAAGTTCCATGAATTAAAAAAAAATGCTGGAACGTTTGATAACTTAACAGAATTTCTGGAATATTTAGGGAGCTTTATGAAGGAACAAAAACTTCAGGTAAGTCCAAGAATGTTAAGAGATTTTAAGAAAAGACTCTCATGTGGAACGATTTGCAACTTGCAACCAAACAACAACCAAATTTAGTCATACAGGCTACAGGTTAACGTAACACTAAATAAATACAATACAAATACAAATCTGAACAGGAACTGTGCATCATAATTAACTGTGAGACTTACTCCATCGAGAACAATAAAAATACACGATTATTCGGACTAAAATGGAATCATACTGATGAGACCAGGTAATTTTTATTGAGGCAATTATGTTGAAATAATGATATGATAAGCAGGATTTTCGTACAAAATTCTTCTCGTACAAAGGTGCGTGAAAAATTAACACTTTTTTAAATTTGATTTCCTTATTAACTACGCTATAACATATCCATCAAGTCGATATTTAATAAATTAGTTTCTTGTCATTTTGATGTAAAATTAAAAATAGCCATACTTAATCTTCTCTTCTTATTCTTCCACATCTTCCAACATGGGATTATTTGCTTTTACGACTCATTTGCAGTCGATCCCATCGCCCTAGTTATCGGTATCGACTGTTCCATTTTCGGTGTAGGTAATGTAGAATTCGTAGCGCTGATGGTTAAAACACCATCCGACGAGAAGGATGTCTGCAACTTTCGTTCGTCGATTCCGTCTGGCAGCTGATAGTGTCGTACGAAACGCCTGAAAACGTAACTGCTTTCATTTTCTTCTTCTCCTTCTTCGTGCTTTCCATCTACGGTGATGCAGCATCCACTATCGGTGATCTTCACTGAGATTTCTTCCGGTTTAAATTGTTGAACGTCTACGGTGATTTGAAATGCATCGGATGCTTTTTTGGATACTATTCGATCGGTATTTTCATCACCATGGCAGGAACAAGGCCGGGATCGTTTTCGTTTGCTGCCTTGCTTTGGGCCATTATCGATTATTCGCAGAATATCTTCGGGAAATAAGTCAGTGTATTTGTCCAACAACTGGAATGGTCGCAGTTGTTCGCCCATGTAGTCACCCCACCAATCACGGAAAACTATTGGGATAAGGGCCATTTTGCACTACTTTTTAACTGTTACTTGCTTGGGATGCGATTGATGTTGACTGAAGATTTATTCAAACTAAGTTGTTGATGTTTACTCTGTGTGGGTTTGTTTTTGACTGACGATTATATGAGAGATTGCCATCGAAAATATATACAAATGCGAGCGATTCTAGTACTTTCGATGGAACTACACCACAACAAAACAGGAATGCATATCTGGGCAGTTCATTTACCAGTGAATTTTGTGGATAGCAGTGTGCGAACAACAAACTCACATACATGTTCAAGAAATTCACGGCTTGGTCTGTAGAAGTGATTATGAATGTTTTGCTTCAACATGGATGAAGAACCGAATTGAAAACAAGGTTGTGAGTTACTGATAGGTTGTGCTCCGTATGGAAGAATATCAAAAGCTTTTGTGGTCTAGTAGCAGCACGACGGAAATATTTACATTTACAAGGAACTCACAACATGAAGATATAAATAAGGGAAACTTCATGAAGGTAAAACGCCTTTCTACGATATCTCATATCAATCACGATGCTGAGAATAACATTTGTATCATGTTTGGGAAACATAACAAAATACAATATGAAAAAGGACTCTCTTGACGCCACTGATTAACTATTTGAACGAACGTTGGACAGGTTAGTTGCATGAATTTTTGATTCATCTTCATCACTTTCCGCAATAGCAGTATGCTTGGTTATGGTAAAAGTGACCTTGTGAGTAAATAAAAATTTCACCCCTATTCTGTATTTCGTTTCGAACGAAATTCTCATACAAAAAAATATTTTTTTGTATGAGAATTTCGTTCGAAACGAAATACAGAATAGGGGTGAAAAAAAATATTTTTTTGTATGAGAATTTCGTTCGAAACGAAATACAGAATAGGGGTGTTTATCTCAGAGAAAACCAATTTTTATTTACTCACTAGGTCACTTTCACCTTAATTTAAGAGTAGTACGCAAGAGATGCCGGGCCATTAAGGCTACCCTTCTTAAAGCTATAAGATGTTCGTTAAAAAAAAACATTGTCCTGCATGGATTTCTTTCTCAAAAATTAGAGAAATTATTTCTACTTAAAAAACAACTATATTCTACTTAGTCATCCACTAAACGCTAATCTATTTACAGCCTTAATTACAATAGCATGAGGTATGCATTGGTAAATCATTCGGTTTTAAAACTCAGTTTGCAGCTCACTTTCCAGCCGGTTTTTCTGCTGTTTTCTCAGATTTCTCCGCAATTTTCTCCTGCTGTGGTTCTACGGTTTGAACGATCGGGATCGTCTTCACATTTTCGTCCTTCTGAGCCTCTTTGATCGGGGCTAAAATAGTCAAAACTCCATCGGATGATAGTGTCGAAACAATTCCATTTCGATCATGCCCAGCCGGCAACATAAAACGACGTACAAAGTGGCGAGAAATGAATCCTTGCTCGTCTTGGCGCTCTTCGTGCTTTCCTTCGACTATAATGCTATCGTCAGTGGCTTTGACGGATATTTCCTCCGGTGCAAAGTTCTGAACGTCCAGGTTGATTTGGTATTTATTGTTGGCGATTTTTACCAGGGATTCTGAATCCGCCAGGTGGTTGAACCACGGTTTTGTGAATGGAGCAGCCAGTTCGTCCAGCAGAGCGGATTGTGTGGCAGCGGCAAGCCGCATGGAGTTCATCAAATCGGTAGTTGGGCCAAAGTGGTGATCCAACATTCTGGATGCACGAAGCGATGTGTTCCACCAGTTGCGGAAAAATGCATTACTCAGCGCCATATTCACTTGCAATACTGTTCAAACTGATGTTCTCAAGATTGTTGGCAATAATGCGCACTTTAATTGAGACTTTCACTTTTCACCTTTTTCTAGCAGTTCACGGTAGTCTGTTTATACTTATACTGATGTTGGTCGGTGAGTTCTCCAGCTTTTATATACTTTGAACGCACGTGAGCGAACATTCTCGTGCGTACCATATCACTGTGTGGAGAGCATTCTCGAAAGTGCTAGAATATTCATTGTCACTCAAGTATTAAGTGAGATACGTGTTTGGATCTCATTCGAGTAGAATCGAGATAGATTTATTTTTCGAGTAAATAGTACCTCTCAAGAAAACTCGAATCTCGAATGAACGCGAAGTATGTAGTCGAAATTGCTCTACTTTACATGCTGAGTAATATGACAAGCGCCTCCATCCTTGTTGATGATAGTGATGTAGACGCGTGCTATGATAGTTAGCATGGAGATTTATTGAGTTTACTTACTTTTGATAGGTATTTACTTTTAGTATTTTTCATAGTCTCTCTCTTTTCGTAATAAATATGCGAGTAAATATAAAATTGTGTGTTGAATTAACAGACAGTCCACCAGTTTTGGATTGATTTTCCACCAGCGCTTTGAGAAAACTTGACCAACAAATTGTTACTTTCTTTTTATAAATGACACATGCTTTAGCTACTTTTCTCGTGGTTCTAGAAGAAAAATCTCAAAATATTGTTTTATTTAGAAGTTTGAGTGGTGTAAGGGTTCAAAATTGTTGCTCGAATGAAGTATTTAATTCTCATCTAATCTCATATGACGTGCTGATCCATTATTCAGGGATCCCTCGAATAGCTATCCACCCATCGCTGTTTGTCGTCTGTCTTCCAACCAATTATGCAGATTTTCTGTACGTAAGAGAGCACAGCCCAAATAAAGGAATACTCATTCAGTCCACGTGCTCTCTTGCCGTGCGGATCTATTTGCTTTTTGCTGAAGGAAGTGTTACTGCTACCTAAAGCTACAACAAATTTAAACAGCACTTTTCAGTGCTCAATATTACCTGCTCATTTTCTTCTTTGTTCGACTCTTATTCTTCTTCGATACTTGTTTAAACCCTACCCGAGGTAATCCTGTTTGGATATTGACTTGGAAAACTCTTCTTTGATTAGTATTCTTATAGTAATCTGCTTGGAAGCCGGTTTGGAACAACTTTGTTCTACCGCAATGGCGATTAAACGCAATCTCTTGATCCCCTTCCTGATCAAATTTATTTGAGCAATCAATTTGATATGCTCACGGATGATGAGAATGATCCATCATCCAGACAAAATTCTAGTAAACATTCCCGGCTTAATGCCAAGAAGTAAAAGGTCCCCCTTTTGTGACAACCACTTCCAATTTCCGTGCTCTTCGCACAGAACTTTTGAACTTCGTTAAATTCATGTTTTCACTTCAAATTGGCGGTCTGGGTGAATGGCGTGTATTGGCTGAAATCATGGACGGATTCAAAGGTCTTCTCAAGTATCTTACTGAGCAGCAACACACATTTTTCACTTACGACACCAAAACTGAACGTCTGTTCAAGGTTATCTTGAAAGGACTACCCAGTGGTGGATCCCTGGATCAGATCAAAGATGAATTGATAAATTTACTTGGAGTTGAGCCATCCCCCTCAAGTAATCAAAATAAAAATGAAATCCCGTCCTGGAGATTTGCGCAACGGGATTTCTAATGGTTTTTATTTAGTTCACTTCTAGTCTAGTGAACTAAACAACCATGCCCGAGTGAACACTCCAGGAAGACTGGAGCAAATTTCCAAAACCTCACCCAGTGCCATAAGTTACAGGGATGGGGCCACGGAACAAAAAATGCTACATGCCATTTAAATGCATAAATTGTGGAGATTCCTCTCACGCAAAAGACGACTGTCCTATGAAGGAAGATGCTAAGAAATTTAAATTTTCAAATTGTAGTGAAAACCACTAATCCAATTTTTGGAATGTAAGACTCGCAAAGCGGTCCTAAAATCTCGTTCTAATCGCCAGGTAGGAAACGCTCCACGTTTCCGGCCAGCAGCAAAGTCCACAAATATCAGGAAATTAGTTACCAATCAATCTCCCGGGGATTTCATGGAAAAAACTACGATGACGTAGGACTACGTGGTCTTATATAATATATATAGAGAGTTCCGATCTTGGTTGATATTAATAGCAGCAGGAGCTTGTGTTTTGTGTAGGAAAAGGAATTTGAGCGGGGTTCTCTCTGTTTATACTCATACTGCAGGCAGCTTTTCGTTGTGTACTGGAGAACAATGTTCAACACCACGCGCCGAAAGCACTGCTGCTGCTGCTGATGCCGACGACCGGACACCTCCACACACGGTGATTGGAACTGAATCCAATCAGCGGTTGATGGCAGCCCTCGAAGCAGCCTTGATTATTATTATTATTTAGCTTTATTTAGGAGGCTTTCAGCCTTAGGCTGGTTCGCCTCCACTAGCAGCCTTGATAACCAGCTGCTTGCGGGGAGCCTTTCGTTATATACTCGAGAACACCACCAGAACACCGCGGTGATTGAATAAACACAGTTCGGTGAGACCGAATGGAATTCAACTTTGAAAGCTGTGTTAGGGAAATTGCAATCGGTGATAATTTTAACTATCATAGCAACAGTAAACTTAAATGTTAATGCGTAGAAATATTTCTGATTGAATGGTGATAAAATTATTGAAATTGGTCCAGGGGCAGCTGAGTTATTAACGTTCAAAAGCTTTCATAATTTTGTTACATGTTCCATTTTCTGTTTCACAAAGTGTACCCCCATATAGAAATCACAGACGTAGTCCTACGTCAAAAAATCGCAACGGCTTCCTCTATCCTGATATGGATCACTCTGTCATCCATTCCAACGCATCGCTCCTTCTGGACAATTACAGCTAAGCCACTCTTTTTCAAATCAATCATGTTATTAACCAGATCAACCGCAGTTTGGATCTTTGTTTTGTAACCGCCCAGGACATATCTGTTTTCTTATGCGAGGCGCCCACTCCTCTGGTGAGACTGGATCGGCACTACCCGCCGCTACTAGTGACGTTAAGTACTAAGCTGATGTATGATTTTAATATTTCACCTGCCACCTTTTCCTACGATTTTCGCAACGCCGACCATGGTAGTATCGCCGAGTTACTCTCCACTTAAGATTGGGACGACTTATTGGACACCGTTGACATTGAGTCCGCCGCTCAAACTATTTCCAATGTCTTGGCATATGTCATTGACAGACACGTTCCGAAAAACATTCATCATCTAATAGTGAAAAACCATGGCATACGAGCGAATTTCGTCGACTGAAATCCAGAAAGAGAGCTGCACTTAGGAAATTCACCAAGCACCGCACACTATCCCTTCAACGTCACTATGTCAGGATCAATCACGAATACAAACGAGTTGCAAAACGGTGCTTTCTTCAGTATCGACGTGGATTGCAGAGACGTTTGTCAGAAAACACGCAGAGCCGATCTTGATACCCGATCCAGGTTGGAACTGAATAATAAACAAATTCGCTATTAGTGACGACCATGCCCGACTGGCTGCCAGTTACGTACCACTCTCTGGCCAAATCATGAGCAGAATTGATATCAATCCCGAGATGTTTTCCAGAGCTTCCTCGAAACTCAAGACGTCGTACAATCCGGGTCCTGACGGAATACCATCGGCGTTCATCAAAACGCACTTGGACAGTTTGTTGTCTCCACTGCTGCACGTTTTTCGACGGTCCGTGGACTTCGGCGTTTTCCCATCCTGTTGGAAGCTAGCACACATGTTTCCAGTACACAAGAAAGGTAACAAACAGGACGTTGGTAACTACCGTGGCATCACTTCGCTTAGCACTTTTGCTAAATTTTTCGAACTCTTTTTATGTTGTTGTTATGGAACCGTTATTCGCTCACTGTAAGCCGTATATTAGTATGCTGGTGGTTTCATGGCTGGTCGCTCCGCTGCCACTAACTGTCTGTGCCTTACTTCCTACATCTCTAACAGTATGTCGGTGTAGGAAAGTGATGCTGTGTAATCATAATAATATAAATAATAATAAAATATAAATTAGCAACTAAAAGTAAACTTACTGTTTAATCACATCTGTTTGTGTCCTCCGAAAATTGGATGATTACGATTGTTTGACGGCTTAATCAGTAGCAAAGCAAATACTATAAGAGCAAGCATTATCATTTTCCCGTCATTCAATTGACGGACGACGAGGAGAGCACATCTCCATAAAAGCAGCAGCGGTGCCCCACTCGGGCTCATTCAATTGACGGACGGCGAGGAGAGCACATCTCCATAAAAGCAGCAGCGGTGCCCCACTCGGGCTCATACAATTGACGGACGGCGAGGAGAGCACATATCCCTAAAAGCAGCAGTGCCCCACCCGGGTTCATTCAATCGGTAGGCAGCAACCGCTTTGGCCAGCTGAGGGTTTTTCCGAGGGGGGCGACACATCTAAATCTCAAGTTTAGATGGTCAACAAATCTCACACTAGCGAATCAATCTTCGAACAATCTTCTTTCATTTGTCGCATCTACTTGCATCGCTCATCAATTTTTTGCAGGAAATCTTCAGAATCGTCATCAATCTTCTTTCTATCTACTCAGCGTGCGCGCAGCTAGCCACAGCAAAACACAATCTTTTTTGCATCGTAGATAGAGTCGTCCCCCTCGGGTTTTTCTGAGTTTACCTCACTGCGGCTTTAAGCGATCTGCAATCCCCATTCAGCGAACTCCCAGTATACCCAGACGGTGCCACAACCGTGGCGGATCTGCTCGGCGGACGGAGAGGAAAGCAGCAGCCGTGACCATATTCCGTGGCCAACGAACAGTGAGCGATACGCTTCGGCCAGAGGGTTTCCTTGAGTTTACCTCACGGCCCCAAAGCGATCTGGAATCACAACCCAGTGGTCATCCGGACAGTACTGGACAGCGGGACACCCAGTAAGGCTCCCTCAGACTTGAGACATCCCACACCTGACACCATGGAGCAACACCATTTTGTCAAGGCACCCGACAGGCCCGCTGAAAATCACGACAGTCGGATCGTTCTCAGACGGATGTCATTTATACTGACTTATCTGCAGTATTCGATAAATTGAATCACCGCATAAACTTCGCAAAACTGGACAGGCTTGGTATCCACGGCTGCCTTTTGCTTTGGTTTCAGTCGTACCTCACTGATTGCTATCTTACTGTTGTCATTGGTGATCACCAGTACCGTATGTTCACTGCCACGTCCGGCATACCCAAGGATAGTCACCTGGGACCGCTGATTTTCCTGATTTACTTCTACGACGTGTATCTAGTAATTGAGGGACCACGATTCACTTACGCAGATGACCTTAAACTCTTCCTTCGAATTCACTCAATTGACGACTGTTGCTTCCTTCAACGTCAGTTGCATGCTTTTGGTGATTGGTGTATTCTGAATCATATGGAGGTTAACCCGTCAAAATTCTCGGTTATCTCTTTTTCGCGCAAGAAAGAGTCTATTATGGTCAAGTGTGTTTTGTTATGCACTGAAATTGAGCGCGTCAACCAAATTAAGGATCTAGGTGTGATTCTGGATACACAACTCTCTTTCAAGCAGCACATTTCGTATGCCGTCGACAAAGCTTCCAGAATTCTAGGGTTTATCTTCAGGAATGCCAATGAATTCACGGATATCTACTGCCTTAAATCTTTGTACTGCTCCTTGTCTTGCTCCATATTAGAATACTGCTCGGTTGTCTGGACTTCTCACTACAACAACGGTGTCGAATGAGTCGAGTCTGTTCAGCGACGGTTCCTGAGATATGCGCTACGTAAACTGCCGTGGACGGATCCCTTCCGATTGCCTAGCTACGAAAGTCGTTTGCAACTGATCCATCAGGAGCCCCTGTCGATCCAAAGAGATACAGCAAGGGCATTGCTAATTGCAGACATTTTGCAAGGACGCACCGATTGCCCTGTTCTTCTTGAGCAAACTGACAGAGCCCTACGGGACAATTCAAGTTTACAGAGACTCTTCAATAGGGTCTCCGCACTATTTGACTTTGACAGGACTTGCCTGCTGCTTCGCCGGAGATTTAGCTCGTTTTTTCTAGATTAGTTTAGTTTTTTTTTTACGAGATGACTGTTGACTTATTGATGTTTAGTTTGAGTACTTTTCATGTTTTGTTTAGGTTACATCATTGGGGCCTTCTTTTATAACATTTGAAGTAGTTGTTGATGATAGAGTATTTGTATGATTTTCATCGATTGTGTCATAAAACGGCGTTCAACATATCTTGGATATGATAAATAGATTTTATATTTGTTTGGAATAAGGGAAATGGCTCTAATGTTGGCCTATGGATCTAAGATTGGGCCCATCGCTGAAAATCTTCTATTTATCAATTTTATCTAAATTACCGCGTCATTGGGACGGTACTAATTAATATTTTTGGTCCCTACTGAAAATTTAGTATATTGCTGAATTTATGTATGGGCCCAAATTAGGGGCATTTAGGCCGACATTACATCCATTTCTCCTATATAATTAATCACCGAACCTTGAGAGCGTGAGACTGGTACGATTCATATGATCGTTAGTTCACATACCAATCATTCACATCGAACCGAAAGACAGCTGATAAAAGAATACTCCAACATACAGCTGGAAAACCGCAATATCCACACCACCAACGAAATTTTCAGCTATATCAAAGATCCGCTCCCTTCAGGACACCAACAAACGTCGTTTATCAAATTCCGTGCAAAGACTGCCGTGCGTTGTTATATTGGTATGAACACCAACAAATTAGAAACCAGAATGTACGGTCACAAAACGCACTACAACACGCTCGACAGATTACATCAATCCCAGCTGAGGTCGGTGGCATAAAAATCGTTGGTCACGTCTTCCTTCGAAAGGGAAGTAAAGCCGTTGGTCCTGGCCCATGTGTGTTTGAATGGGTGCGATATCCTAAGCAGCCCTCCTGATGAAACACAGCATTCGATCAGAGAAAAGTAAAAACTATAAACAAATATGATAAACAATACGCATCACCACCACTACTACTGCCCATAAATGAGAAATTGGCTAATAGGCCATTTTTGTCAAAATCGATAAAATGGTGTTACTTGATAGGTGGCACTCTTGTCAAGTTCCCTCTGCAGAAAATTTCCAAATCAAAATGAAACTTTGAAAATAGATGGCTAATGTGCAATATAAATGATAAATTGTCTAATGTGCATGATTAGCCTGAAACCGAGCGCAGCAACCAGTGTGTTTTATTAGGGAATTTTATGAGCATTAAGTAAGACGGTCTTATAGTCAAATGGTCACAGGCATCAGGTTGTGAATCCGATAATTCAGGTTTCAAAACTTGTTTTTTGTTAAACTTTCATATTTTTTTAAATAAATGTTAAAGATTCACATATTTTTCACTAGTTTTTATTAAAATGTATTATGGAATGGTTGTTTTCATTTATTTATAACAGCTTTATTTATGTATAATAAATCGAAAGGGGGAATGTGAATGGTAAATATTTCAAAATAAACATATAAATGTCAATTTTATCATTCTTCGTCAGATTTGTCATCGTGGGTTGTAAGATTATATCAATACAATTTTTGCCGGGGCACAACAATGGTACATTTTTTTAAATTATACGTTGCTTACGTGTAAGTTTGACTCCTTTTGTTAACAATGTAGCACAAACGTTCTGCGATCTTTCAGATGATATCTGAATATTTCACTAGTGGTTCCGTATTGTTGTAAACAATTTAAAGCCATATATAGCAGGAATTCACATCGCGATAAATGCGAACGTATGTACGTTAGCCAAAACAGATGACCGTTTGACAAATTTATGAAAAAATGAAAATGTTGTAATGTGAAGGAAAAAATTGCTACTGTGATTAAAAATAAGCATTTAAGGAAACTTGATAGTTTCTTCGTCGTTTTTATTCAACGGCATGTTTCCGGCATGGTAAAATATAGATATGAACATTTCAAAAGGTAAATTTATCTAGTACACCTTATTATAAACCAATAAAAATGTTTCAGGTTTTTCTTCCTTTATTATAGAGATTTTTAGCCATATGGCTAGTTCATCTTCTCAAAAAAAAAAAGTGTTTCAGGCTAACCCTTGTTTCCGATGTCACTTCACGGTGAAGTGACAACTTGTCACACACGGTGAAGTGATTCCCATTTGATTTACACGGCAATCACTTTACCGTGGGTGACAAGTGGTCACTTCACTTCGTTTTCACCGTGAAGTGACACTCGTAATAAGGGCCATCAGCCAATTTCTCATATTGTGGGACTGGTCCACAATACACTGTTAGGTCATACATGTAAATACAATCCACACATCTCGAAAGTAAAAAGCAGCACAGTTCCACTCTACAAACAAAAGACGAATATATGTAAAACTACACATATACATAACAAGAAAACGCATCATCTGTAAAAAACACAAACGACAACTCCCAGACAACACTTTCGAAAATCTCTTTAAATCAATTTAATATTTAAGAAATTCATTGAAAAAGGTGAAATAAAATCACCGAAACTTCGGAGAGTTGCTGCAATAAAGCATTTTTGCTGCATGTACAGACTGAAAGAGCCGAATAAACTCATATCATACATTTAATCAAGTAGGGGAAATGGATGTAATGTTGGCCTAAATGCCCCTAATTAAGGCCCATGCATGAATTCAGCAATCGACTAAATTTTCAATAGTGACCAAAATATCTAAATTGACGCGTTCATCTAGATAAAATTGATAAATAGCAGATTTTTAGCGATGGGTCAAATCTTAGATCCATATGCCAACATTAGAGCCATTTCCTCTATTACCACTCTTGACATTTCAACAAAATCCATTTAGAGAAAAGTCTGGGTTTCGTTGATCAGTTTCTGCTCATCCTATACCGGATTTTTGACACCGGCACACCATACTTCTTACACGCTGTATGTCATCTTTTATACGTTGAATACAAAGCTGAATCGAGTTTTCTCCGCACCTTCCATTCTTGGGTTTCTTTACCGTCTTTCCCATTCCGCTGAAAGAAATTTATTTTCGGACACCGGTTGAGTTATGAAAAAGTTTTTCTCCTTACCTTGAAACACGATCCAATTAAAATTAAAGTAGGAAATCCGAACCGATGTAATAGGGGAAATGTTGGTTTCGGCAATACCTTAACCTATCATTGTCTACCTCCCAACGTCGGTGAGAGCTCAATTTTGGCATATGGATACATTGTGTTTCAGAGCATCTATTGTCAAATTTGAGTGCCTTAAGACTTTGTTAACCTCCTAACGATAAAAGTTTAAGGTATTGCCGAAGCCGACATTTCCCCTACTAGCAAAAATCAACAATTAACGATGTCAAAAGCTTGCTATGGTTCCTATTATGGCCACACATCAGAAATTTAAAATTTGTGGTCAAAATGTTAATGTACACCGATGAATATGATTTGTACCAACAAACTGAACGCAACTGATCATCTCAAAATTGTAAACAACGTGAAATATCGTCAAAATGTGGCCAAAATAGGATCAAAAGGCTAATACTGCAGCGTTTTCCTTACATGGAAATTTTCGCTAACAACCAAATATGTGTTGCTCTTTTAAATTATAACCATTCATAGACCTTTGTTTCTATAGCATAGTACATTTTAATGATTTATCCACTATGACCAATAACTGGAACAAGAACCAAAACCGGCTCACTTGCCCTACCGTACCAAACGTATCATTGAAATCATTTATATTTTTTATGATTCTGCTCGGTATGACGGAAATGGGCGCATATGCCGGAGTAGTGCTCTACCCTATGAATATTTGTGAATAAATTACATGCAGATGAGGATGAGTCGTCAGCGGCGCCGGTGGTGTAGTGGTAAGCGTGATAACCTCTCACCCCAGCAGGCCTGGATTCAATCCCAGTCGGCGCCGCCGGGATGTTCTGAGGCATGTAGGGTCCAGGTGTGGAAGCTGCCTCACTGGCGTCGGTAGCATTGGTGCTCAGCACGAAAAACAAGATCCACGTAAAACAAATCAAGGGAAAAAAAGAGGATGAGTCGTTTCCACTGTACTCAAACTACTAGTTATTAGTTAAACTCTTTGTTTTATTAGCAAAAATTATTATGTGGACCTTCCCATTCATAATCAATAAATAATCACATTTTCAATATCAGGTAGGTACAAACGTTATTCACAAGCATTCTATTTTGAACTTTCTTCCGTCTTGGTGATTGGAACGATCCTCTCGATGGCAGCTGGTGCTGGTGGAAGTGCTTTCTTGGGAGCCGTGATTGTCAGAACTCCGTCCGAGGAAAGGCTCGAAAAGACATTTTTTGGGTCATGTTCGTCTGAAAATTGAAACGTAGATCATTTATCAGAATCATAATTCCACGAAAAAACTCTGAATGCCAGATGGAGTCAAAAGTTGACCCTAGTGGCGAAAGCATGAGCTATCAGCTTGATGATGGTTTCATAATTCCTTAACGGTGAGGATTTTTAAATTGCTTGTATTTTTTAACCAAGCATTTTAATTAAATTTGGTTGTCACTACGGGGGAAAATTTTCAAGGGCTACCCGATGTACGCGTTAAATAATATTAAAATGTGAAGAATAAGAAGAAGAATAAGAAGAAGAAGAAGTAGAAGATGATGAAAGAATACATGCATTTAAAAAATTCTCTCCCATATCTATTCCGTGAAGGAATTTTGAAACCATCATCATGTCGCTATAGTTCTTGTGTTCGTCACGAGAGCCAACCTTTAATCACGAATCCTACCTGGTAGCACATAACGCCTCACGAAATGCCTCGAAATGAAACCATGTTCATCCTGTTTTTCTTCGTGCTTTCCTTCCACCACAATCGTATTGTCGACGGTTTTAACGGTGATCTCACTCGGAGTAAATTGCTGCACATCGAGATTGATCTGAAACTTATCCTTATCTGCCACGGTCGATCCCAACTGCTGGCTGAGATTGGCCCACGGTCTTCCGAATCCTAGTCGTCTCAATTCTTGCGGGTGGCAGCAGGACATTGATCGGAAGAGGTCATCGTTGAAAATTCCACTGCCAAAGCGTTGATCCAATAGGCGCGAGGTGCGCAACGGTCCATTCCACCAGCCATCGTCCCACCAGTCACGGAAGAAGATTGGCACTAGAGACATTTTTCCCAACACTCTTTGATTTTTTGTTTCAATAAAAACTATCACTTTATAGTTGCAATGGAATGGTAGCTTCACTGTTTCGACTTGGTCTTTAAATTTACTTTTCGGCGTTTGCTTCCGTTCTGGCTGTTGACTGTGCTGTTCTGCTGGGTACTTGCTTTTATATATTAGATGCGAATAAATTCGAAACTGTGTACGGACATGCGCAATAGGTGGTCGAATATTCATTCATTCTGGTTTGTTGGTATAGAATTTTCGTGATGTTTAATCACACGACAGCCGAAAGGTTTACCGGCTGAGCTATACCTATCCATCAATTGAGGCTTAATTGAGTGATTTCCTATAGAAAGTTGTGGAATGATGTGTTACATCATGCACATGGAGAGGATTATATTCCATTTTTTCTGCTGTGAGTCGTTCTCTATAGTAGAGTATATTGTGGGAGGCAAAAACAATATTGTGTCTCCTCGATGTGCTAAAATAGTAAATTGATTGTGAGTAACAGTCTAAATTTGAGTACACAGTAATGATGCTGAATTGTCTTAATGTCGAACGTGTCGAATTGTGTGCGCTGAGTTTTTAATTGGCTGCACAGGCAGATGAATTTCAATGTCATGTAATGAGTTTGAAGAGGATGGTAAGCGTTAAACGTATTATTACGAGAAATAATTACAATTTGATTATTATTATTGCCGCCCTTAGCTAAGTCGGTAAAGGCGCAGCTACAAAGCAAGACCATGCTGGAGGTGGCTGGGTTCAATTCCCGGTCCGGTCTAGGAATTTTTCGGGTTGGAAAATTTCTCGACTTCCCTGGGCATAGAAGTATGATTGGACTTGCCACACAATTAAACCAATGCAAAAATGGTACAGGCATCGAAAGCTCTCAATTAATAACTGTGGAAGTGCACCTAGAACACTAAGTTGAGAGCACGCAATAAGCTAATATGCGAACTGCAATAAGCTTGAAATGCGAAGAAGAAGAAGTATTGGTAAGTTTTCGATAAATGCTCCCACTGTATTATTTGAATGAATTCAAAAACGCTAATTTTTACATAGAAATGATTAATAAAAAACTTTAGCATTTTTATTAAAACCAATTATGAGTATGGCTTCAAAATCTTACTATCGATTTTATCATTATTTGAAAGTAAACAACAAACAAGACAAATGACAAAAGTTGATTGGTCACAGCAATAAGACAATGATCTTTTCAATAGGTCCAGTTGTCTAGGCTGGTTCAGATAATGCTTTATTGATAATATGTCCTTTCAGAGTGTATACACACAAAAAAATTGTTCCGGTATTCGTGAACAACAAATCACGAAAGCATGAACTGCTAGTTCGTTTGAATTCATGACTTAGTTCCCGTAAACGTGATCGAGTAAATAACATTTTCATGAAATAAATCAGAAATCCATGAACTTAAGTCACGTCTGTTCAGTGCGACCATCGATTTCATAACGCTACAGAAAACACAAAATAAAATCATGATTTCGTGATCCATGAACCCATGAGTGTGATTTTCGTTCCTGAAATCGTGAACTTGGATCACATGCAAGGCTGCTGCTGTCATTTTCAGTTGTTGTTGATTTTATCCTCATAGAGTGCTCGGATCCGTGGAGAATAGTGTCTCGATTATTAGTGAGTGAGCTGGGCCGTATCATCAGAATGGTGGTCCGGCACAATGGCAGTGGCTGGTACATGTCATCAAACTGGCCGTCCTCGACGAAAAAGAATCCCCGAACGCATCCGGTGTTCTTTCTCTCGGCCGATGGAAGTCGAAAGTGGTGTTGATTTTTTGAGCTGAAAACTCGGCTGAAAGTGTGTTCATTCCATCTGCTGAACAGATACCTGCTGCCAGTATGGGATGCGGGTAAAACCTGCATCAAGGCTTCCGTTGTTTTCATTCCACTTCCTCACTCCATTTAAAATATTGGTAATTATAATGAAGTTGACATTTTACAGTCCATGAACCATGTTCCCGTTTTCGAGAACAAGGCTCACGGTATCAATCACAACGCATGAACATAAATCACGTTTGCCAGAACTAGATCATGATTTTCCGAACAGAGTTCACGATTCTATGACTTTTGTTGCCTTTGCAGCCGTTACGTTTATTTTGTGGAACAATGTTCACGATTTCAGGATTTTTTTCATGGTGTACTTTCATAAACGAAAAATTTACTTGTTTAGAAAATCGTGACTGCAGGTTGACGAATTTCGGAACGAATTTTTCCCGTGTTTGAATACCGGTCCCTCCTTCAACCTTACTCAACTATCTCTGACAAGGTTAGAGTCTGCTGAACCCGTCGATTGATCTGATGAGACTACATCGTAGTGTCGTAGCAGGATTTTATCAACAATTACCGATTGAAACTAGTTGCTAGTTGGTTGGTGTAACGTTCAACTTTGTGTCAGTGCTTGCTGTTGTTTTTTTTATGTGAGGGACTTTAACCCAGTGATCAATTGTCCCTTCTAAAGGTACGTTTAGACTATCTGATTTGTTGGTCTGATTCGAGCGGACTGCTCGATAATTTTGTCGGATGCAATGTTCGAATGCGTTCACACATTTTCGACATGATGATTAGATTTGACGTTTGATTTGTCGAACGTAATAGGTTTGTGGTTAATTTTCATTCGACTCATTCAGCAAAATAGCCGCAAGTGAAATGAAAAACAAAAAATATATTTTTTTCTTCTAAAATTGTATGGCTTTGATTTGTGTTTCGATGACATCCAGCAGCAAGGTAAACCGATTTCACTATTCAATGTGTATAATTTGACTGATTTTTATTTTCCAGTGTGTTTGGCTGCCAACAAAACAGTGTTTATATAATACGAAGTATGTATTATATAAGAATAAACATGCCAGACAGCAGGTCCGAGAGCCTACTAAGATTTTTTAGACCTTCGGAGAGATTTGGAGATCTACTGAGAAATTTGTTGAGCTTCAGGGTTGTTCGTAGATCTTGAGAAAAGAACTACAAAACTTCATTAAATTTTACAGAAATTAAAAGAAATTTGCAGAAATTCATAAAAATTCACAAAAGAGATCCTAGAACTGCAGAAAAATGTTCAAAGAAATTTTTAAAACTTCAAGCAAGCTTAAATATTTTCAGATCAATTTGTAAAACTATATGGGAAATTTTGGTATATATTCAGGGAACTTCGCAGACCTTCAGAAAAGTCCAAGAATCTACAGTGAAATATAAAGAGTAACACAGAAGTTTGGAGATCTAATGGAGAATTATTGCACATCAGAAAAGTTCCTATATTTTCAGATCAAAGCTACAAAACTTTGGAAAAATCACAAGAATGTCATAGATCCTCAGATACATTTTTAGACCTTCAAGAAAGAGTGCAGCTTTTCTGATGCATTTTTAGAATGTCAGAAATTTTAAAGTATCTTCAGTGAAATTTGCAGAACTTCAGGGAAGTTCAGCGACTTAAACAAATATTTATACGATTTCAAGGAAATTTGTAGATCTTGAGAGAAACATTTAAAACTTCAAGTTCAACTATTTTCAGATAAATTTTGAGAACTTTAGGTAATTTAGAAGATCTTCAGGGAAATTTTCAGATGTTAAGGGTAGCCCGAGAGCCTACAGAGGAATTTACAAATCTTAAGACAAGTTTGCAGATCTACTGAGAAATGTGTTGAGCTTCAAGGTAATTCGTAGATCTTGAGAATAAAACTACGGATTATCAGACAACTTTCCAGAACTTTAAACGTATTTGTCGAACTTCAGGAGAGTAGATATTTAAAGAAATCTGTAGAACTGCAAGGAATTTTACAGATCTTCAGAGACATTCAGTGATTCAGTATTTCAGAAAAGTACTTCAATTCCAAAAACAAACCTCAGCGAAGTACGAAAGTCCAAGATTTTGCAGAACTTAATGGAAGTTGGAAATAGATAGATCTGAAGAACTTCAGAAAAGTCCGTAGACCTTAAGAGAAGTCTGTTAACTTCAGGAAGTTCGTACATTTTTAGAAAAAAAAGCGAAACTTCAGTAAAACTCAAAGAACTGCTGTTGTTCTGTTGTTTACACAACTTCTGAAAAATTCAAATATTTTCAGATAATTTGTAGAGCTTTAAGGAATTTGAAAGAATTTCAGATAAATCTGCAGAGCTTTATGGAAGTCCAAGAATCCACAAAGAAATGTACAGAGCTTTAGAGAAGATCTACTGAAAAATCTGCAGAATTTTATTGAGGTTCATGGATTTCAAGTTAAGTTCACAGAACTTCTGGGAAGTTCGCTGATCTTTATAGATCACAACATCACAACATCAGAAAAAATAGTAGACCCACAGAGAACTTCTTTGAATTTCCTGTAAGCTCAAAAATTTTTAGATAATTTTTTATACTTAAGGGAATTGCGTAGATGTTCAGAGATGTTTACAGATATTAATTGGATCAGGATAATCTACAGAGAAGATTATATAACTTTCGAGAAATTCGTAGATTATTAGACATTTAGTGATCATCAGAGATAATTGTTGATATTTAAGGATCTTTAATCTGCATGGATTCAGGAACTTTGTAAACTTTTAGAGAAATTCGCAGATCTTCTAAAGAACACACAGGACTTCTAAGAAATCTGCAGAACTACCGAGAAATTTGCAGATCTTCAGGAAAGTTTGTTGATCTTCAAAGATGTTTTACCACAGAACAGAAATAAAACTTCAAGGACGTCCGAACGTCTTCAGAGAACTACGCAGAATTGAGATCTTAACAGAAATTTTCAAAATTCTATAGAGAACTTTTCCCACTAGCTTGTCGAAAGTTGGTATCGACATCCTGACAAAGTTTTGAAATCCTTTTTCGTCTTAACATCGCAGTTCTTGAAGGACAAGATGAGCCAGATCCCTGCCGGTGTTCCTCCTGAGCAACCATTTCCTACGCCTCAAAGTTCACCTTCATTTTATTTAAAATATTAAAAGCAAATACGCCTGCCAAAGCTAGAGCAATTTTCCGGTAATTCATTGTGGAAGCATTTACTTTTGATACCGGATACAATTTTGTTTTTAAATCTAAATTGACAATTCTTTCGACATGTGCAAGCAGTGTGAACACCAGCAAACAGGGGGGTTCGACAAAATGTGTCGAAAGTAAATTCGAGCGGATTTTCCACTATGGCAGCGGTCAAAATCAGGCCAAGAAATCAGATAGTCTAAACGGACCTTAATCAAGATTACTCTTCTGCACTAGTCGAATCAATCTCCGAGCAGAATTGTGCTTCCTCCGTACGTCGTCGTCTGATATTATTCTTGATGGAATAACTAGAGGTGGTCTAGAATAAGAGAGGAGCGGACTGGCTGATTTTTAGCCAAACGAACTGTTAAATTCCGAGCCAATCGAGCAGCGCCTATTTTGATTGCATTCGTAGTGTTGCTTGAAACTGACTAGGTATAGGTTGCCATAGCAGTTTGTTTTGAATCCACTCCTCTCTTATACCTGATCCTCTCTAGTAACAACCATAGTGATGCAGCAGTTTTCATGAATTTAACTCAGTAGAACACCTATATGTACTCACCTTGGTAACAACCAAGCAAACAGCACGATATAGGAAATTGATGACCTACTATCAGAACGTGCGAGCTGTGTGCAAATATTGATGATTTTTCCAGCAGTCTCAGAATCACATTACGATATAGTTGTCATAGTTGAGACTTGGCTAAACGTTTTCCAAAATTCTGACGTTTTTGTGGTCTAAATATGTAGAGGAAATGGCTCTAATGTTGGCCTATGGATCTAATATTGGGCCCATCGCTAAAAATCTGCTATTTATCAATTTTATCTACATGAACGCGTCATTGGGACGGTACTAATGGATATTTTTGATCGCTATTGAAAATTTAGTCGATTGCTGAATTTATGTATGGGCCCAAATTAGGGACATTTAGGCCGACATTACCTACATTTCCCCTATATACTACTTTCGTTAACTACAATCTGACACAATCCAGACACATCGTCACCCACCGAACACAAACCATTCACCGGATCTATTTATGCTTTTTTCATGCACCGCTGCATTTTCGTCTTCTTGTTTTATGTATATAGGGTTAATACCCCTTATGTCGGCCCAAGTGTCCCTAGTAGATGTGCCCTCTACATACATTTCGAAGGAAAGCATTTTTAGCCAATTTTTCGATAGCATCCAGGAAGAAAAATGAAGAACAGGAGATTTTTTATCGATGAGACCAATCTTTAGATCCATAGGGCAACATCAGAGTCATTTCCCCTATATATCGACGACGGTCACACTTCCCAGTGCAACGGTAGGTAGTTATAGTTTGATGTTTCTCTGTTTCTCCCCTAAAATAAAACTTCCAAACTATTATTAACTTTCGAGAGATATTAATTTAGGGTGAAGTTCATTGATCTCTGAAACAAGGCATCGATCGTTCCGAGGGACGCTATCACGATTTTTGATGAGTTTAAATTTTAAAATAACAGATGATTTTAGGAAATCCGAAGGTAAAACTTCTACTTTTTCACCCTTGGAATCGTCCTTCACAGGACTTTGTTGATTGATATTAAAATAGAACGTAAACGTTTCATGCTGGTAAACAAATGCCCAATGCGTGACCACTGCGTGTATACTCTCACGCGCTCGTGATGATGCATTGAGTTTCGTAGTGGAAGTGAAAGGGCAGATCCCGCATTAGGAATAGGTTTCGTTCGGTAAAAATTGAATAAAACGTAGAACAAAACCATTAGTATGCTGCAAGATAAACAAATTTAGGGAGTAAGTCTCGAAAATTCTGAGGGGGAAAACTTATAAAAGCCACTCGCCGCCTGTGCTGCACTTCAGTTTGACCTGCAACATTAAAGTGTGAATCAGAGAAGCTGCGTAGCTAAATTGTTTGGTTTTAGTAACATTTGAAAACGTAAAAAAATACAAAGGTGAGATATGAGTACCTAATGGAAGATTCAATTATATTTCTGCAAAAGCCATCGAGTGGTGAAATTTAAGAACATGTGAAAAACAGGTCCATTTGTGAGGTCATGTGAAAAACAATGAAGATAATTGTGCCAACAAGTTCATGACTGTACGTTATTTGATTGTAGCCCAGTGATGGACAAGTGAAAATATGTAGCAAACATCTTCTATTCTTAATTAACTTATGATGCTTTACTGTGATGAAATCTTTCGTTATTACAGATGTCTGTGGTTCCCATTTCGTATCGTGACTGGTGGGATGAGCACGACACTCCATTTCGTTCATCCCGTTTGCTGGATCAGCATTTTGGCACAGGATTGCGGTGAGATATTGTAGGATTATGTGTGAATTTGTTCTTAATAATAATTTTCTGAAGCTTCAATTTATTTTTAATGATCCAGGGTTTGGTTTATTTTCAAGATTCTGTGCTTTTGAAAAATATATACATATACATATCAGTGGCTTTGATAGTTTCCGATGCTCTTGGAATTGGATATTTTTGCAAAACTTCGGTCAAGAAAAATCTCAAAGATTCAAGGCTTTTGTTTTGAAAAATTCCGTGACACCTTATCCTTGGTAAAAATTTCGATATGATATATCTAAAGCCCGATTCAAAGTAAATTTGAACGCATTCAAGTGGTCTTAACTCAAGAATTAAACAACATACACGATTGATCAAAACGTTAAACAAATCGGTATTTATCCAGCTTTCAAACGATATATAACAAGTTATTACATTTCACCGTTTCGAACGAACTGTCGCACTTTACTTGTGATTGATGCCATCATGATCTGCACAGTCGCTGGTGACACTGTACCGGCCAACATATTCCACTTTAAACGCATTTGTTGTGCATTTGTCACTTCTTTACCGCATCCTCGAAGTTTTCGGTTGACAATTACTCAATATTTTTCGATCGATCTGAACTCAGGGCAATTCGGAGGATTAATTTCTTTAGCGAAGAAATTAACATTGTTTGTAGCATACCATTCTAGTACCTCCTTAGAGTAGTGGCAGCTGGCTGGATCCGGCCAAAACATAACTTTGGTCTTGTGTTGCCGAATTAAGGGTAAAATCCGCTGTTTCAGACACTCTTTAATGCAAACCTTCGACGTCATTGTGTGAGATGTGATGAAAAACTTGGTTTTAAGGCCACAACTGCAGATTCCTTGCCAAATCATTAGTTTCTGAGCAAACTTATCAGCAAAAACAAATTTATACCTGGAAGGGACATCCCCACGAACAGTTGCCAGGTAACATTTTCGTCCGGGGATTTGTTTATAATCCATTTTGACATTTGTTTCGTCATCCATTAAAATACAGCCATCAAATTTCGTCAAAACTCGTTCGTATAGTAATCGTGCTCGCTTTTTGGCCACTAAATTTTGTTTCAGGGACCGATTCGGATGTTTACTGGCACAAAAAGACTTATAACCTTCTCTTGAAGGGATGTTACGCACGGTGGAAAAGTTGGAATCGTATTTCTTTGCCAAACAACGTATGGAGATACCTGGGTTGTTTTTCACGTACCTCAACACCCTTCTCCTCAGCTCTTTGTTCCTAGTGCCACTTTTATGGTAGATGCGCTATGCTCTATCCACACTCAGAGTATCCTTTTAACGTTTGATTACAAGACTCACCGTAGACTTTGGGAAGTTTAACACTTTTGCTATTTTTTAAGGCAGACCACGAAGGGTTCTCTAGATGTTTGTGCACAATTAATTCTCTTTTCACAAGTTCCATGATCCGTAATTTCGGGATGCGTCGATCAATCGAGAAAAACTTTTCACCAAATTCTTCGTCAATAAAACATAAACAAATGCCTGTCAAACGTTTTTTGCTCCAACCACCAGGGGCGTGGTGGTGTATTAAACCGTGCGTCCAGATTTACTTTGAATCGAGCTTTAGATCAACATTTCAAAAGATCCTACCTGCTTTACTCGATTCTCTTCATCGACTTTCTCTTTGGATTACAGCGACTAAGCAAACAGATTTCGTGCCATTTTCGCCATAGTCAAATAAATGAGATTTGTCTCTAGCGTCCAAAATGTCAACCACAACAATGTTAGTTTTTGCAGCTGAGTTATCATTAAACGAGAACGGTTATTTTGAAATATTCATCTAGATATTTCAGTATTCAGTACTACAAAAATTGGCAGGATAACAGAATTTTAAGCATTTTCTTATGTCTCAAATTTCAGATTATGGAAATTTTTTTTTGAGATTTGAATTTTTTTTTCAAATTTTGGCACATAGAAAAAAATAAACATCGGAATATTTTTTGACAGTTCCAAGATTGTTAGACTAAGACAAAATTCACGAATCCTAGAAACAGTTCCAACCCGATTATGGCAACATGTGATTTTTGTATTATCTGCTTTCTAAAAAATCAATTGAACCTCAAGCCCAACCTCGGTCTAAACTTATCTATTATTTAGGTATCTTAAAGGACCCGATATCTTTGAATAAACTCTGGTACAAAACTGTGGGGTCGGGTTGCCAAAAATGGGAAGGTACCATGTTGATAATTTTGTGAGATCCTAAGGCTTTGAACATTTTTTGTAAATTCATCTTCATCAAAATCATTTCAGAAATTTTTCTGAAGATTGTGGGGCTTGTAAATATTTCTCCTTCTTTGAACTATGGGCAGTTTTCAGAGGGTAAAGATCAACTATACAGCACTACTTTGCTTGCTTTGAATGATTTTAGGGTCATTTTTTTTGGCTTTTTCGGCCTAATGGAATTTATGCTTTAATGACCCACCCTCAGTGCAGCATAGCACACATGTATTCACACGCGCACCCAACCTACCTATCCCTAGCAAAGCTGGATATCAAATTGAAATCAAAATTTGCTGTTATGATGTAACTTATTTTGAACACTTCAGTTGATCTCGTTTCGGTTGATTTAACAGTTGACGCAGCAAAAATGAGAACACATTTTCACACTGTTGAATCACACGGAAAACTAGTCATGCTTTCGGTGAAATCAATTTGATTACAGATTTTGCATTCATAATATTTAACTGAAGTAAGTGCTTCTCATGCTGACATGAGACATGACCTAAAATGTGTTAAACAAAGCAAATAAGCAATAATAAATAGATATTGCTCCTATTTTGTCCCTTCTTAACCGATTTTGATGAAACAGCTTCAAATCAATCGAGAATTGCTTCTAGCTTAAGAGTTATAAAAGGCTGTGCGATTTTATTTGAATTTTAAAATTAATTAAACAGGTCTAGGGATCAGAATTACTTAAAAAATGAATATGACCTCACGCGTTTTCAAAATATTTTTTAAACTCAGCCAAAATTATACTCAACCGTTATAAAATTTTAAACAAAAACCAATTCCTGGTCGACTGTAAGTTATTTAATTTTTAAACGGTCAATAAATGACGAAACGGTAGCAATATCTACATTTTAAGAGGAAAATGCGTGGGTACGCAAAGGTTAAAGACAATCATGGAAATTGAATATTTTTCAGAGCGGCATTGGTGATGTAGTAGTAAGCGTGATTGCCTATCACCTCAGAAGGCCTGGGTTCAATCCCAGTCGGCGCCGTCGGCTTTTTATGAGGCATAAAATCTCTGATCATGCCTTCCTTCGGAAGGGAAGTAAAGCCGTTCATCCCCGGTCCATGAGTTGATGGGTCCATAGCTAGGGGCCAGATGTGAGAGCTGCCTCCCTGGAATCGGTAGCAGTATGGAAAACAATATCGACGGAAAAACAAATCCAGGGATTTTTTTTTCGGGTTGCTGATCATATTTAGGGAGCATCTCTACAGTGCTGAATGAATACAGCTCATGTCATTCAAGCAGGAGTTTAGTTCCTGTTGGGAGTTAGAAGAAAAATGTTTAAAAGGTCTCAGGACAAATGGCCGAATGGAATTAATCCCTTTAATCAACATGACAATTAAAAAAAAAAAATATATCGTCTATTTGATTTAAATGTTGCCCAAATGAGCACTCAGATCATTTAATTAGGAAACGGTCTTAACAGCAACTTAAAGATATAATCTTAGATCTTAATAAATAAATAAAATATATTTTTAAATAGAGATTATTCCTTCTTTTAAACATGACCTGTTCTGCCAAAATTATTTTGTTTGTAGTGATTTTTAGCGCTTTCGAATTAATATTTTTAAAGAGATATTTCCTTCTTTTAAACATGAGCTGTTATTTCGAGTTATAGTGTAGCATATTTATTGACGCTGCAGTTATTCATGAGATTTTTCACCTTTAACCTTTTCGTGCGCAGGGATGGAAAATCATTGATATTCATTTCGTGCATTCATTTACATTCATTTGCCTCTAACTTTTTTCATCCACAGAATTCCATAAAATAGTGATTAAAGCTTTTGTAGGCTTTGATATAAGCTACATCTTTTGTAAAGAACTCAAATCTGTATCTCTTATGCGTGATGAATCAGAGCGAAAAGAACCTAGCATTGTTTTTCAGTGAATGTAAATTGCATTCGCTGAAAAACAATAACATGTTCTGGCAGATCTATTTTGTCATACATAAGTTATTCAGATTTTAATTTTAAACAAAAGTTGTAGTTAATATCAAAAGCTACAAAAGCTTCATACATCATTTAACGGTATAATGTTGACAAAAAAAAGTTAGAGGCAAATGAATGTAAATGAATGCACGAAATGAATGTAAATGATTTTCCATCCCTGTTCGTGCGTGAAGAATTTTTTGCTTTTTTTCTACACCGTGTTATTTAAATGGGAGGAAGGTACCCGGGTACCCCGTCACACACATATCAGTTAAAACTGAGATGAACAACCGTCTGGTTGAAAGTGGCAGAAGTAGATGAATCTTCTATTCTTCCTAAACATATTTTTGTAGTGATTTTTGGTGCTTCGTAAATCAATATTTTTAACAGCGATATTTCCTTCTTTCAAATATGAGCTGTTCTTCAATGTTTAATAGAGATCTTTCCTTCTTTTAAACATGAACTATTCTTTCAAATTGTATTATTCATATCAAATAAACTCAAATAAACTACAGAACTCCATATTGACTTGAAGGTAGTTCGAAAGAAAGTATGTAGAATCAAAACAAAAATTTGGGCGTTAGAGGGGGTCATAAGACATCATAGGAACTATTCCTTCGAAATACAAAGATATATCAACCAGAACTATGCCATTCGGTTCTGTCTCGTTCATTTGGCCATTTGTCCATTAGGCCATTTGTCTATTAGGCCATTTGTCCATTCGGCCATTTTTCCGTTAGGCCATTTGTCTATTCGGCCATTCGTCTTGTCGGCCATTCGTCCTTTCGGTCATTCGTCCTTTCGGCCATTCGTCCTTTAGGCCATTCGTCCTTTCGGTCATTCGTCCTTTCGGCCATTCGTCCTTTAGGCCATTCTTCAATTCAGCCATTTGTCCTTTCGGCCATTCGTCCTTTTGACCATTCGTCCATTTGGCCATTCGTCATGCGGCCATTCGTCATTCGGCCATTTGTCATAAGACCGTTGACAATAATAACACGAATCAATATCTGAAATAGTTAATTCATCAAACTTAAGAATCTCGAATGATACACTAGTTTTAGTAAAAAATTAACTTGAATCTTTGATCAATGATTCTTATGTAAAATCACGCGCTGAATTCAAAAAATGTAGTCAAAAAAAGCTCAGTTTTCGAGGTACAGCTAAAAATTGAAAATTCACTTTAAAAAGTATGTTTACTAAAATACAAATATCACCGTTTATAATAAGACTATATCAATTATTTTAACACCATTAAAGGTAAGATTTTCGATTTCGATCAACTGAACATCAATTGTCAGTATTATTAGTGGTATTGTTGTTAATTAGGGTTAATTACCCCATTTTCAGCCTATAAAGCACAACCCGCACTTAGTCTTTCTTAATCTAGCGCAGTTTAGCACCCAACGGAATGTTATTATTACTGATAGCTTCCAAATGTATTTACCTTTCCGTACGTACCGTAAGATTTGATAAAAAGAAACCAATCGTTGAGATATTGTCAAAAGTCTAACACTGCTTCTTGACGCCAAACTAGGCCGCTACGGATTCTAAACTCAGCCTAACGCATTGAAACGCAATTGAAACGCCAATGAATTCACTTAGGCCTATCGGATGAAGATAAAAATTGATTCGGTCGGATTGCTTCTTTTGTTTTTAAGAATAATGGGTGCAAACCTTCATATCACGCGTTCTCATTGACTTCGTTCCGTAGCTTATTAACTAAAGTATAGTACCAAACGCATTATTGACTTATTAATTCTGAAATCATGGATTTGTTTGAAGTTTTCTGCTCGATAGGCCCAAAATAGGTGATTAGGCCGAAGTAGTTCTCTACGTTATTAGTTTTTTTTTTAATATTTTGCATTTTTCTAAGAAAAATTCAATTTCTGCTAAGTTTTTAAGCAGTGTAAATAAAAATGTTTGTAGTGGTTGTACCATTAATCTCATTCAAAATAGGTTTTAAACGATCAAAAGAAAAAAAAATTAAAAGTGAAATTTCATTTTATAGCTATATTTTGAAAACTCTCCTACTGAGATTTTTTGGATTACATTTTCATACAGTGTACGATTTTACATGGGATATGACTATCAGCGTACAATGTTCAAATATGCTGTAAACTAGTGTTATTAACGATGGACTTCACCCGTTTTACTTCACAGTGCCCATGACCTTGTCAAACAAACACCAACCTTTCCACTGCATTCAAGCTACTATCGCCCATGGCGAAATCCCGCCTTGGAAAGGGAGCACTCCACTTCGACCCTGAAAATCGGCAAGGATGCGTTCCAAATCATCTTAGATGTGCAGCAGTTTGCCCCGGAAGAGATCACAGTCAGAACCGCCGAAAAGTACATCATCGTTCAAGGAAAGCACGAGGAAAAACGGGACGAACATGGTTACGTTTCGCGCCATTTCACCCGTCGCTACGCTTTACCAGGTATGAATGCGGGCGTACTCCAAAAAAAAAAAACAATTATTCATGCAGAATTATTTTTCATAAACATTTCAAAAGGACGAAGTAGCTTTTGTTGACAATAGGTCTGTTTCCGTACTTGCTTTTCTGTAATATTATGTGCAGCAAAAGTATGTTCCTGTACCATACTATTTTCTTACAGCAACTTACAGAAAGCTGCAGCATCCTACAGAAAAAAAGCAAAAAAGGAAGTACCGGAACAGACCTAATGGTTTTAGCCTTTGATTTCTCGCGATTAAAAGCTCACGCTTGCAAAGTAACGACACCAGAGGAATTGTTCCTCTACCAACTGGAATCGTTAATTTTCTGGGGTGAGCTTTTATGAGCCCAACATCGCCGTTTGAAGTCACAGATTACAAAAGCAGTTTTGCCCTAATGAAATGTTGGCACCGAGTATTGAGTTGAAGTTGTATTGATATGTTTTTCATTCATTTCAAACAGAGGGTCACGATCCCAACGACGTCGTCTCGACGCTCTCGTCTGACGGAGTGCTGACTGTCACGGCACCGAAGAAAGAAGAGTTTCTTCCGAATCCGGAACGGAACGTTCCCATTCAGCAGACAGGAGAACTGGCATCGGAACATCCATCGGAAACAGTAATGGAACGTATCAAATAGATTGATTGTACTGAAGTTTATTGAAAAAAAAAAATCTGGTCACTCTGGTTTTTGTACGGCACTGAAATTCGTACATCTGATAAAATATATTCAATGCACAAATTAGGTGTTCTTAGGTGTACGGATTTCAGCCAACGGCATTTAAATACATAATTTTGCTTCATCCATAGTTTAGCTTTGTTCTATTTACATATAAGGGGAATGAAATTGAAATAAAGTATTGAACGTGGTTTACGAAGATCAAAACTTTGTTTAATCATTAGAGCGTTGGTTTTTTGGTCCTATGGTCCTATGAACCTGCCGTTCGAGATTTTCCAGTGTTTGCAGCCAGGCATGACAAATCATTTACATTAATTTCGTGGATTCATTTACATTCATTTGCCTCCAACTTTTTTCATCAACAGAATTCCGTAAAATGGTGCAAAGAGTTTTTGTAGGTTTTGTTATTAACAACAACTTTTGTAAACAACTCAAATCTGTATCTCTTATACATGATGAACCAAAGTGAACAGAGCCCACCATGCTTTTTCAGTGAATGCAAATAACAAGCTCTGCCCACTCTAGTTTGTAATGCATAAGAGGTACAGATTTGAGTTTTTGACAAAAGTTGTAGCTAATATCAAAACTAACCATAGCTTCAAAGATCATTTAACTGTCTTCATGGAAAAAGTAAGAGGCAAATAATGAATATAAATGATTTGCCATGCCTGCTTGCAGCTCCTTCTTGAGCATCGTCCACGAGGGGGGTCTCCTCGTCCATTTTTTGGGTCTGTAGAGAACTGCCGGTGGTTTATTAGCGTTTTGTACACGTTATACCCAAGTAACACATATTCATGGAATTATATTGCGTCAACTTCTTTAAAACTAAAACCAGTCATACAAAGACAATATAAACTGTTGTAAAAATGAGGTGTTGCTTGGGAAGTCCGTTAATTATAAGGCTGACATACGGCTAATATAGAGGCTTGGAGGTTCTTTGTTAACCGTATATCAGACTAATATTGCAAAAAAATGCAACTTAACGGACTTGATGGTTACTTGGGTACTCAAGTAATGATTACCTGAAATCAAGATTAGGTGAGTCCATAGTAAGCTCAAATTTCAGCAATAATACTGCTTATTAGTTTAATGAAAGCAGTTATAAGCTTTACTGATTTGTGGGTTTTAATTTTCAATAAGTATCATTTTAAATCAATCAAAAAATCTTAAGTTTTAAGATTCTTCAAAGGTTATTCACCTTTATTCATTTTGAGCTTAAAACTTTCATATTGAAGTTCTTAGAAAGATACACATTGAATTGAAGTTCATATTTAATAACAATGTTTGTATTTGTAATTCAAAACTATATCTAACGGTCATATTATAGCGCATTGTACACATTTACGTTAAATCGATTCAGAGTCTTCGTCGTACTTTTTCTGTGGGTCATAACGAAAAAATTGGCAAACGGCTCCAAGACGATACAGCATAAAAACGTACTTTTAGTAGCAATTCCGCACTTTTGAAAAGTCCAGTTATAAATGCAAAATACATTTTTTTTTATAAAATAGCTTGGGCTGGCATCTGAGAACCGTTTGGACTGTTGAAAGTCGAGCAACAGTGTTTGGTGATATTAGCGTTTAATACTTGGCTTATACATAATTATTTCACTTGGTAAGGATCTAACTGATTTTAGCGTTAGCGTTAGCGTTAGCGTTGTTATGATATACTTCGTAGATTCCCAGAAGGAAAAATGTTAGCGTTAGACCAACGTTAGACGTTACCATGATGATCGATCTGCATGACTCGGGTCGAAATTATGCTCGGGCTGCATGACTCGAGTCGGCTTAAGCTCGACTCGAGTGTGTTCGCAGCCGAGACGGCTAATACATAGGTGTAACAGTCGGAAGAAGTGTTAGTTTGTTTACTTAAATGAACCATGCCCATTTTGTTATGGCATGTTTGCTATACGAAATGCGCCTCGTGTTTATTAGCGAATTTCACATCAAAGATTGATTAATTGAGTAGGAAATCAGTTTGGCACGGCATTTGTGACCAGCATACACCTTCCGGTAGTATGAAACAGGTCAAAAACTGTTCAAATCCGCAGATAAAATTTTTGTTTTGAATTTCTGTATAGCAAAATAGTGAACTTTTCGTGAACATTAACGGCAAAGAACTCACCAACACTGGGAGACTGTGAGTTCCTGCCCACCTGTCATTTTCCATCGTGGTTCGCAGCTCTGTAACTCTTTACTAGAAATCCATCTGGATATTTTTCTACTCTTTACTCCTATGGTTAAATCCCATAAGAAAACGTCTGTGCGAAATCGCGGACATCGTACTATCCTCGTACTCAAGCGAAAATTCTCATAAGAATCTGTCAATCTCTGACGGTATAAGATGATTTTCTACGGTGCCGTCAACACCAATTCGCTTACTGTTTAGTTCGCTTCGTAGTTTCCCGTGAGTGCATCCTTTTTCCCTCGGTTGTTTTCCGTAGAATTTAAACTTTAAATGTTAGGGTGAGACAATGTCACTGAGATATGGTTAGTTGGGTATTCAGATGAAACTATTACATTAAAAAACTAATCCTGGTTGTATCTCTTTTTCGTTTGCATGTAGCACTATTTGATATTACGAACCGCACCGAGCGTTCATTCCGGGTGGTAAGCGATCCTGAAGAAGAAAAAGATGACTATACAGGATGAGTGGTACCATGAGCCCCTTCTCGGAACGAGTGTATTGTTAATGGACCTGGTCTACGATTCAAGGTTGGATTCTGTGATGATAGGTATCACATAAAAGGTAAAATAGGTAGCATCATCTTTCTCGAAATGTAAGTATTATTGGCAATAATAACAACTATATGATATGCAAATTTGTACGATAGGTACCTGGATCAACGTTATTTAAACATGCGTATTCAATCTCGACGACATCTAATTCTTCATTTTAACACCTTTGCCTTTTCTTTCCCTCATCCTTCACCTATGCATCTACGCTTCTATGTTAAGGATCAACCTAACCCTTATTTAATATTTGGCTGATTTCAATCGACTCGCATAAGTCATTATCTAAGAGCCATCTCATCTTTATCTGTTTGATTGCTGCATGGAAGGTGTATAATTGGTCGTCAACATTACACTGACGAGCAGGCTCAATGCCCCCTCCAAAAAACATAATTAACAATAAAAATAACAATTATTTCGGCAGCCTTTTTTTCTGGCTGAAGACATAAGATCATACTAGCTGAGCGAGAAGCGCTTCATTCTACATGATGGAGTTTTAGTGAACAAATAGCAGCTGTTCAGTCTTGGGATTATTCTGGATTCGCAAAATGAAGATCCCATTTGTAAATGATTAATTAAGATGCTTAAGGTTCCAGATGGAATTAAGAAGAAAATTACTGGTTAGACAAATAAAATGCATTTCAGTTAGTGAATGCAGCTGCTATGTGTAAACATTAATCTGTTACCGAACGTCGAGTGTACTTTATGAACCACTATTAATCGATGATGAAGCACTTATTTATTTATCAAGAGAGTCGAGGTAGACATTATGCTTGGTCATAAGTACCGTAAAACTATATCTTTGATAATGCGGGTTACTTTGATAGTAGAATATAATGATTAAATTTACGTTCTGCACTATTTACGAATTGGAAACATTGGTTCCATTTTGTAGCACAGGGTATTACTTTTGATACCGTATAGAGTTTTTTATAGTATGTTCTATATATTTTCCAAATACCTGCAAAACAATTTTTTCTTGTATTTCCCCGGGCACTCAAAAAATCACTTATTATTTGTATTTTCTATAAAGTCATGACAAATTTAATATTGTTTTTTTTTTATTGCTTATGATGTTTCTGATTATATATGATTATTTGAGATTCTCGCATGGTTTTCTACATTCATCGAGTAATAATACGATAATAATAAGTAACCCCAAAACAAAACAAAAACTGATGTTCAGTCACAAGACAATAACAATGGTGCAAATTCAATAATTCCTGGTAAACATGTTACCAAAGAATTGAATCTAGGATCCCTTGCCTTAAAAAATAAAATTTGAAAAATATTCATTGTTGTTAAAATTATTTAGAATGAACTCCAAAAAACTATCAAAGGTACCCCGTTTTACGGTACCACTAATAAAAAATACCATGCACGAATGATAACCCGAATGATTGAACTATTCCACACATGGTTTGGATGACACCCCGAATAAGTTTTTTTTTTTTTTTCCTTTGGTTTGTTTTTTTTTTTGTCGATCTTGTTTTCCGTGCTGAGCACCAATTGAATGCTACCGACGTGCCAGGAAAGCAGCTCCCACACCTGGACCCTACCTATCGACCCATCAACTCATGAACCGGGGACCAACGGCTTTACTTCCCATCCGAAGGAAGGCGTGATCAGAGAATGTTATGCCTCAGAACATCCCGGCGGCACCGACTGGTATTGAACCCAGGCCTGCTGGGGTGAGAGGTAATCACGCTTACCACTACACCACAGGCGCCGTTACCCCGAACAAGTCGTTAAGCAAAATAACCATTCAAATTTTATTAGGGACACGATGCTGCTAAAGGCGTTCAAACGGTCAGTTAGTGGTAGGTCGGGGAAAATTGGGAACTCTTAATACGCCGAATGCGCTATGAGATTACTCAGATTGGACGTTAAGCGAAAAAAGTGAAATATGAGTAAATATTAAACCCAGTTTTTTGAATATGAACCATATACCAATATTTTGGTTTTTTCTGCGTTACGTCCAATCTGGGTAAACTTAATTTATATATGCACGCAAACCAAAAATGTATTACATTGAATGTTAGTTGCATTTCCTATCAATCTGGCATCCAATATCATCGTCATCCTCACGCCACACGTCTTCAGCATGATATTTGTTGTATGATGCCATACCATACCACCGCCACACCAGTACACCGTTCGAAAATTTCATGTAAATTTCTACGAGTTATAGCACACATAAAATTAACGCTAGATTTGGCATACATTTACGCGATATTTCGTGTAAATTTAAGCGCAATATCGCATAAATAAGAAATATTGTATGCAAGCTAGTAAACGATTCCGCTGTTTATGCCAAGTATAGCTCAAAATTAACCGAAGGGAGAGTTTACGCGATAATTAAAATTCAGAATTTTTTGCTGTGTAATGGGTGCATGGTCTTGAGGGAAAAACTATCTAGATTAAAGTACTATACATTTTCTAAATTTGTTCAGGGAATCCTTAAAATATGGGCTTTGGACTTTCACATGTAGGTGGTCTACCGGGTTATCATTACTAATCTGGACATTAAACGTTTTGCATAATTAACACTACCGACAAAGTTTTGAAATTAAAAGGTTATGCAGAATTAAAGATGGGGTCAGCCCCGACTTGTTGGTTAACCCTTTCCTTCCCAGAATGTTTTTCGTTGTTTAGAGATATGCAAATGTGCTAAAACAAAAGATATTCCATTCAATTTGAAATGATTGAATCTGTCAAACAATTTTTTGCTTAAAATAAATAGTAATTTAATTGTTCCCTCCCTCTAAACATTGGTGTAATAAAACCAAAATAATAAAACCATGGCATGATAAATAAATAATAATAAAACCAATAGATGGCATGATGACATGTCTTACTTGTAACTTACAAGAAGAGGTTACACAGTATGCGTTTGAAACATAAAACCTGTAAATTTTGCTTTCTATTAGGCAAAATCAGCGATTTGCTGATCGCTGAGTGAGTGAGTGAGTGAGTGTGTGAAAAATCGCTGATGGTGACTCTCATGAAGTGAAATAAACAGGTTTAATATGTCTAACACATTCTTTGCAACCTCTTCTTGTATCTTACCAATTCAAAATATGATCATAGTATCTAATTATGTCATAATTTAAAAAAAAAACATTGTTTTAGCTGAAATGAGTATGTGCAACCTTTATTATAGGTTTTATAATATTTTCTTCAATACATATTATAATCATCCTTAGTGGAACACCTGTACAATATTCAGTAAGCCTCAAACGATTAATTCTTGGTTTTTAACTCCGAACCCGATGCCTCCGGTAAAATGTGTAACGGAAAACTTGCAATGTTTGAAAAATCATAACTCATTTATTGACGTATTTCAAATATATAAGCGTCATTTGAAACTACATAATTTAAAAATTTTCATTCAAATATATTTCAATAACCATTATTTTATTGATACTGTTTTTCTTTTTCAACATTTTGTAGCGGATTGTTTAATTATTTAATTATTTCATTCTAAAGCTCCTGCTAATAAAAAAGACTATTAATTGATCAACTTATTATATTTGATGATTTAATAATTAAAATTGTTGTTAAAATAAACGCAATTTCTACTAAAAAAACAATTAGGAAAATCGAAATGAAAAAGGTCATCGAGAGAAATTTATTGTGTCAAAGCGGCACGATGATTTTTCTCAATCAGTAATAGTTTTATTTTATAAAATTGTGGCTAGTATTATATATTTTCATAATAAAAATAATGCATCTTATAGTTAATAATATAATAATTTTTTATGCTAAAATTATTTAGTCCTTGTGATTGGTAGTCACATATACAAGTATATACTTTATAAATTAACTACCTAATCAGTAAATTGAAATATATAAGAATAATCAAAATACATTAGCAAAATGTCAATTTCTAGACTACTTGAAAAATTGTAATTTAGATGTTGTAGGCCAATAATAAAAATTAAGTTCCAATTAAAACATGAAGTCCGTGGAATGCAGCTGCTACAAATAATGTTGACCATAAATAATTATAAATGTGAAGCTCCATAGCTTCATATGCTTGTAAGATAGAATAGAATAGTAAAAGATAAACTTTGTATAGTTTGAGTATGATTATTTTCTATTAAACTAAGATGAGTTCAAGGTTACTCCCAAGTCTAATGAAATAGCTGTATAGCTCACCGCTCCGAAAAAATAATTACGTTTTGATTTTTATAAAAAATATTGGATAAAGGTATCAATGTAATTTTTGACAAAAATCTAAGGAAGAAACTGATTTTCTTGGATTTTTGATAATTGTTCCAAAACCGTACCGATTTTTTTTTTAATTTTCGGGCCGGTAACTCTTCCCTTAATAGAGGAATTCGAAAAGGATTGAAAGTAAAAATTCCTACTGGTGGTTAAATTATTCCGAATTCAATTGTTGGTAAAAAAAAACTTCTATGGAAAAAAGTAAAAAAAAAAATCTTCTGAAATAGTATGAAGTCCTTGAAATGTTCCTTCTCGAGAAATATCTCGTCATCATTGATATATTGTCAGTATAGTAATAGAAGCACCGACAAACCGACATGACACTTAATTCTGACTTATGCCCGAAAATCGTAAACAGCTGATTTAAATGTGCAGTGATCCGAACTTTCAAAACCATAGGATTTTTTTTATCTAGATAAAAATAATTTGCCCAGAATAGAACAGACACGAACCAATTCATAACTTTTGCATGCGGAGTCATGGCTTAGCTAAATATTTCCCGCGAACACGGAGCAAGATGTCAGTAGTGTGCTTTGGTCAGAAATTTTATTGTTTTTACTATGGTCATTCATGTCGGTTTGTCGGTGATAGAAGATCCAATTAAAATAAAGAAATATCATACTGATGGAATCAAGTTCCAATAGCTCCTGTTAAAGTTCATGGGCTGTAATCTACTAAATGAAATGGGTGATTTACATGTGTTGACATGAATTAATTTACTTCACCAGAATATATAGTACTATTTGTTTTTTTTCCTTGATTTGTTTTCCGTCGATCTTGTTTTCCGTGCTGAGCACCAATGCTACCGACGCCAGGAAGGCAGCTCCCACACCTGGACCCTACATATCGACCCATCAACTTATGAACCGGGGACCAACGCTTAAGGCGTGATCAGAGATGTTATGCCTCAGAACATTCCAGCGGCGCCGACTGGGATTGAACCCAGGCCTGCTGGGGTGAGTAGTAATCACGCTTACCACTACACCACCGGCGCCGCTATATATAGTACTTGATACAGCAATTAAATATGATTGAATAATAGCAACTGCAGATTATAATACCGTGGATCCTGGTAATCTGACAGTCCTTAATTTGAACACTTTTAAACTCCACTCATCTGCACGCCGTACAAACTAAAAATTGCTCAAACGTCATTTAGCCCATAGTGAAATCGAACTATGCGAAACGGAACGCAGCATCAAAACAAAACAGCAAATAAGGCTACAAGAAACTTGTTTTTCTGCTGGAAATAGGGTTGCTAGAAGTTCAAATGAAAAATGAACCCCGTTTATTTGCACGAAGCGTGGTTCAGATTAACGGGGGTCTACGGTACTAATAAAACAATTTAAGTAATAAAAAATAATAATAAAATAATATATGAAGTGATATACTGCCCATAATCGCATATCAGTCCCATATGGATAAGAAATCAAGCAAAGATAGGACTGCTATGCGATTATGGGTAGTATAGATCCTGTCGTGTAGGGTATTACCACAAACGAAGTTACAGACGACTAACTGGCGAAGAAATCCATTAAAATAATGTGGTTCACTGTAATAGAATTTTCTTGGAAGCTTGTGCCATCATCCACCAGATGGGTTAGTTTTTTTTGTTTTGATTTGAACAAAGTTGATTTTGTGTACAATGATTCTTTGACAGTGTGCAAAGAGTGCGTATCATTTTGTAATTTTTTTATGTATTTCAGTTTTGAGTAGAGTGAATGAGATAGAACCAAAACATTTTAGTACATTTGGTGAAAATGCTAGTTCAATCTAATAGTAGTGTTGCCATGTGGTACAATCCAGTAGTAGTGGTGTTGCCATGTGGTACACTGAAAAATTGCAATAGCAGGTTAGTCACCAAAGTTTTCGAGCCGCTCCGTCTGTCACTTCGTTTGTGGTATTACTAACAATCAATACGAAACTAACGATTTTAAATTAGCTCACTACTTGACTAGCCAATTGGTCCCAAGCAAACGATTAACGTACCCCAATCTAGTCGAAATTCTAGTACTGCACTATGTTTGTTTTGATTCGCAATGAAAGTTTGGCAGATAAAATGAGGGGTTAGTGGATTTTCCTATGTTTCGAGGGTTGAATCGATTAGCTTGGGACCGAAGAGAGTACCAGAGCTGAGCCAAAAAGTTGAGCACGTTATTTCGAGACCTTCTAGTCTTAGAGTTACCTCTATGGTATTACGATGTCGATTTATTTTGTCCATTTTATTATCACCATCAGATGAAAGTTTATACACGGATAGAAATCTTCTTATACCTTTTGGCAAATTTGTATTGCTGATTATTCATAAAATGTATAAGTCAACTAATAAGCAGACGCCTTGCAAAAAGTTAATGAAGATCATGCGTCAAATGAAATGTACACATACCATTTTTGCATTATTATAGGACCTATGTGGTTTGTCTTATGGAATGTATAAGGCTGATGTTTTGGCAAAAATGTATAAGTGAAACACATGAATAAAATAATTGATTTTCGTTTCATGTACCGTGTTCAAAGTAGCCCGTCTATTCACATTTCCGACTGTTGTGATGATTATACATGATGAACATTTTCTGCATTAAATTTTGGTCGTTCATATTCTTCTCATTATACACCATAAAGGTATCCCCATTGAATGTACACCAAATCCTATTATCAACTACTTTATTGATTTCATACGAACATGTTTAAGTTCAGTTTAAGTCAGCACAACAAAAATTGCAAGTAAAAATTTAATTTTTCATTGTATTCGTATTGTTTTTTTTTTGGACATATTTAAATTATGGTCAAAACAAAGTTATGCGATTCCTTAAATTAATGATAATCAAACGCATAACTTCAGAAATAACAATCAAAGCAAGGCTTTCAAAAAAATTGATTTACAAAATACGCTAAAACTATATTTTGTTGTTCCATCTTTTCGTTTTCCGCGTAAATAAAAAAGTTTTTTTCTTCAATGTATAGGATCCTCTTTATACACTTACGTAGAACACTTTAGATAAAAAAAAATATCATCATTTACACTTGTCATATCACTTAATAAGAACACACTGTGATAAAAAGTGGATTGACAGAGTTAATAGTCAGAACTAAATTTTACTTGAAGTGTTTCAACTGTGCAAATTCATTTAAAATTTAAATAAAACTGTCACTGAATAGCTTATATTTACAGCATTAGAAAATATTAGAATGTTTGAGACATTATTGTTAATTTTCTGAAGTTGTAAACGTTGAAAAAAAAATGACACTGAAAATTGAGCAAAATCGTACATACACTACAAAATACTTATTTGTTCAAATGAGTGTTTACCATCTTTTAGAAGAGATGAAATAAAAAAATAATTGGGTTGAGACAATTGCAAAATTCATCTTGGTGGTCAAGTTATTTTAAAACGAGTATAAAAAATGCATTTTAGATTACATGTGATATAAATTTTCGTAAAAATTATATGCTGCCTCAAGTACATAGCTTATTATCTTTTTTTGTTGCTTATAATTAGAGCTTAAAACTTGCCGAAGAAAGTATTAAGCTAAGTTTTCAAATAATAATGCTATGACTGAAAGTTTGTGTGTCCGTTTTATAAACTGTCCTTACATCAGAAAAGTGTCCAAAGAAGCCCACCACCACGGTACAGATCTGCATAAAAAGCATGCAGACTTTGTAATGATTCACCGCATCAATAAATCATGTAATGTGATCCATTATGAGAATTGGCATTACATTTGTTGTAAGAAAACATGCAGAGGATGTAATAAACCCACCCTTACATTTGAAGTACATGCCATTAATTTTTCGGAAATCCTAACCGATTAGTTCAATCGCCTTAGAGTCTAAAGTAGCGTTTCCAAAATATTTTAAACTTTGACTGGGAAACGGAGTTCTTTGATGCATATAGGTATTTCAAAAATCCTCCCAAAAAGTGTATTAAATAAATTACGGTGTAGATACCTGCGCAGTAATTTCACTGTCGCGGCAAACGCGATTTATTCACTACCGCTTTCGCCACGAATAAATAGCGCCAGTGTGAGTGACCCTTAAAGCTCGCCTTTGAAACCCTTATCGTTATGGTGTGTAACTTAAATATTGCTAATTGTATCTGAAATTGGACTGCCCAAAAAATAAAAAAAAAAGTGATAAAAGTGCACGTTTCCATCAAATCGTTTTAGTGTCTTCGGCGCACTTATTGCTTGCATTATAAGGAATAATTGCACCGAAGACACCCGGAAACTCGCCCTTTTTATCAAACTTTTAATAATGCTCAGTTTGGTGTATAATACGTAGTATGTTAGCTCGGAATATTTTAAACCTCTATGTGCTAATCTAATAGTCCTTAACTAACTATTATCGGTACAGCTCAAAACCGGAATAACCCACTAGCGACAATCGAATTTACTCTCGTTCTATTCATTATACATAGTATCGGAAGTTATAGCACATCATTATGCGATTACAGTGCCCTACTTCCGACACTTTGTAAAGTACAAAACTAGTTCCGGTTTTCAGCTGTACCGATAATATTGTAAATTTTCTTCACCGTCGTCTGTTACCCAGCAAAACAAACACGCCGGTTAAAAATCCTCAATAATATTAATACCGCATAACCGACAGATTCCCACTCCCAGGATCCACAAAATAGATACGCTAATCAGCAGTATCGCCACCACGATGCACCAGTATTGGTTATCAGTATTATCTGACACCGCAATCCGCCCTGGATAGCTAATGCCCTGGGAGGCCAACTCCATGAAAGAGGCTATAATTTCCTCTTAATACTTACCTTTCCCAACTCCGGTTACTGTGCCATACAATCCTCCGGTCCACTTCGCGATTCTCATGTTGATGTGGATGTGTTTTGATTATCGGGGAATTTACGTTTAAAGCCATTGTTTAAGTTTGCTTGTTCCGCCTATGTCAATTGTTGGTCTAGAAATGCTCGTTTGTATACACTCTGCGATCGGAGCGCGAAGTTTGACACTTGATGCTCTAGCAGAGTGTAAGCGAACAAGCATACAATTTTTATGCTTGTTCGCTTACTCTGCTAGAACCCGAGCGTCAAGTGTCAAACTTCGTGCTCCGATCGCAGAGTGTAAATAAACGAGCATAAATTCCACCACAGAGATGGTCTAACGACGTCTAACCAGCCATACAAAAAAATGTCTAACGTTAGTCTCACGTTAGACTAACATGTTAGATCGAAACGAGCTGTAACGTCTAACAGACTGTGTCATATCAGTCTAATATTAGACGAACATTAGACTAACGTTAGACCAAATGTTAGTCTAATGGTCTAACGTGTTAGACTAACGTTAGACTCATGTTAGACTAACCTTCCGTGCTGGGTTGGATACTAGCGACACTCACGTCTCTTCTGAAATTCTCAGTTAGACTACTTTCAGGAATAATGCTGAGGAGTAAACATTGGTTCCAATCTAAACAAGAGTAACAGAAGCATGACTGTCGCTATTCCCGGCCACGCCCATCTTTACCATAACTAGGGATAGGGAAGGAAATGTTGATGTAGTACTTACTTAACGAGAGGCCACCGACTTAGCGACACCCTCATAAGTGCTACGGAGTTGGAGGGTTGGGTAGGGTATTCGGTTAGGATTCACCTCAAGTTGGCGATGCAACCAAAAGTATGTATTGTTTATTTGTTGTTTATTTAATCTCTCGATAGCCGGCTATCGAAAGAACATATTAATTTTGTTTAGTGATAATGAATTTTAAGAGTCATGACGGAGAGCTTGGGATTAAACCCATGATTTTCTGCTCAGTAAGCAAAAACGATCCCTCCAGGGTCATCGAGCATCTCAGAACCATAACGCTTCGCGACAATACTGGACTACGTTTTCGCTTGATATGCAAATAGTTTCCGAGGTTAATGTTCAATATCAAATATACAAATGGTGGACGATTTATTGTGCTGTGGAAGAGCTTGGGGTTAAATCCATGATTTTCTGCTCAGTAAGCAAAATCGATCCCTCGAGGGTCATCGAGCATCTTATAATCCACAGCGCTTCGCGTCAAAGTACGAATATATGCATGAACTATCTATTATTGAATAACTTATATTTACGATAATGAAATGAAATAAATAAAATATAAACTACAAACAAAACGTGACTGCTAAATTCTCAAAAAGATATTCTCACAAATATATTTCACGCCACCAGGAATCTCAAAACCATTAGACGTTATAATGATACTCTGCACATGTTAGACACAAGAAGAGGCCAAAAAGCAAGCGTCCGACACACAAAACCCGTAAAATCCACTTGCAGTCACAATCAACGATTCTACGAATCGTAAGCGCTCACGAATCATAAAACCGCTGACTGCGACACTCTGAAAGCGAAATTGACAGGCTCTATGCGTCAAACACCCGCCCTCCAATCTTCTCCCGCATCCAACAGCACAAATCTCCATTACAACATCTAACGAATTCAAAACTCCGAAAATCACTCATCTATAGCAAGTGAGTGGAAGCAACCCTGCATGCAACCATTCTTCATGATACACTTTTTCTGCCTATCTTTCTATTAGGCCTGTGGACATGCGTTAGCTTCGAAACTTCTAACCAAACTGGGTAAATTTTAAGATCACAAAAAAAAACTTGAAAAAAACTTTCATAGGTAATTACAAGTAAAATAAATATTGATTATTTTACGTAAAAACGAGCAAGTAATATTAAATCTTTTGTATCGTATACTAATGCCAATTGGCTGTAACAAAAATAATATGCTAAAATAAAATAAAATTTTAATAAAATGATATGCAAAATTTACTAGAAGATCATTACTTTATTGGTGAGAAGTTTCTAATAAGCCCTCCCAGTTCCTCTGTATACAGAACAAATCTGATACTATAATCAGAATTGCTCAGTCTGCATGAAGCAGCCGATTTCATCAAGGAAGTTCTATTAACAACCAAGAATTAATCGTTTGAGGTATACTGAAGCATTAAGAAGGTGATATGTGTCACTATAGGAAATCATCATCGTTGCAAATGTAAAGAAATTAAACATAACCCTTTGCTTCAGTACCGTCAACCTCCATGTCCATGGGGAGGGGGTAAGGATCTAACTGATTTTAAGCTACATTAACTGTCAATTCATAAGTCAACTGAGAATCACCAATCTCGGTTTCGTTGATGGCCATAGATTGTCAAATAAATTTTAAAATAAATTTCTCTTGTTTTGGTTCTTCATTTTTTGCATCGTTTTTTTTATAATTTAAGTGTCAGTTACTGAAATTATCATATCGATCGAACGCTTGCATGCATTTTGGATATCATTGTATTTCAGGTATACTACATATACCTTCAGCTTAGCATACTTAAATTCAAATATCTTTCCCTTTACCTTAATTACCACCCACTTTTGTCACCAAAATGATTCACAGTTTGCCCACACGTTTTATTGTCAGCACTTCTGGAGTCCAGGCGATGCGTTTACCCCCTAATATTGAACGGATTTTGCAAGCATGGGTCATTTGTATCTCTATAATGTTGTAAAAAATTAATGTTTAATTCACGCGAAGAGATTTCAGCTTCTAGAACATAACACAAGATTTTATAAAGATTTATAGCATCCTCCATTTTCACGTCCATGGCAGATTGAAATCGAAAATGAATGGAATTTATAATCCTACTATCAATACAAGCTGACATTTGCGCACACTTCAAAATAACAATACTTGAACACACATTTTTTTTAACCCATTGAGCATTGCACACATGTGGAATCGGTGACCGTTACACAGAATCACCTTGTATAATCAATTTGACTGAATTCATATTTTAAAAATATAATATGGATCTTTACTTCGAATTAACTTGGAATTCTCATTTAATTTCACTACCTTAGGCCGGAACAAATGACAAGTTTTTCTTTTGTCACTCGATGCTCGTACCAGTCGAGGGAGAGGGGGGGGGGGGGGGAATAAAAAATAAACCGAAAACAAATAAAACATTTTAAAATCGTTTTACATTACATCTAAACCATATATTTCAAACGCTAACATTTTTTCTTAGTCTTTTTTGATTTTTTACACTAATACCACAAATGTTGACTTTAATATATGTAACACTCGGGTTATCAACAAGCCATTTCGCGCATAAGTTTTTGTTCCTTTCAAGCAAGAACATTGGTAATAATGTAGATCAATAGGAGCAATTGATCTTTGGGTATAAACGGATAAACCATCAAGCGGAATACCACAAACGTAACAGTTCTTATAAAAAACGTTCTGTTTTCGATAGTTCCTCCCTATCCAAATATAACTCTGTTTTCTCAACAATTGTGCTTTCTTCAAAAAATCTAAATAGACGTATAGATTCAGGAAGGTCTATTCAACAAAATCCAAGCGTAATATTCAAAGGAAGGAGCCAAAATACATCTTGTCTGAACATAAAAACCAAACTTTAACAAAAATACCTAGTTTTGTCAATTTAAAGCTGGCTTTGTGTGTGTTTAAAAATCATCACATATGAATTCAGCAAGGTCAATTCCATAAAATCTAAGCATAACTTTCAAAGGATATTATCATAATCTAACTTAGGAGAAAGAGAAAACCAAATTTCGAAAAATAAAAATACTTTTCGAATTACAAACCCGGTTCAACCTTCACTTATGGATTCAGCAAGGTCCATTCTATAAAATAAAAGCATATTTTTCAAAGATGTGACCCAAAATGCAATTTGGCAGAACCGAAAAGAGCATTTCTAGCTCAAATCGTTAAAAAAAATGTCAATTTTGTCTCGACCCCTTCTGATTTGAATGAAACATTGCTCACGTGTTCGCTGCTACTAATGGTTGCATTTTTCATTTAAATATGATTTTTTCCTCCAGAGTAACTTTTGAAAAGGGCGTATAAAAAATGGATTATTTTTTTTTTCAAAAAATCATAACTTGAAAACTATTGATCTGATCAAAACGGCATATGAGAAGAAGTGTTTAGGTAGCTAAATTATCTTTGCGAAAAAAATACACTGAAAGAAAAAACTTCGTAAATTAGTATTTAAAAAACGTAAAACGATGATTATCTCAAAACACCCCCCCTTCGATCTTCATAATTTTTTTTTTCAAGAAAATTGATAGAATACCCTTGAATTTCGTGAAAAGTGTATGCTGGTAACTTCCTTAAAAAGAAATCTATAATTTTTTAAATTTTTGTTGATTTTTACAAGTTGATGAAAATGCATATTTTTTTGAAAAATAATAATTTATTTGGATTCTACGCATAATTTTCGATAACTTTGCATATAGAAACTTTTTTCCTAAGTCCAGCCGTTCTCAAGTTAATGCGAATTAAAAAAATATAATTATAACAATTTTCAACATTTTAGGCCATTTTCAAATGTTCGTCGAGATGTCTAGCAACGAGATTTTATTTCATGATTGTATAGGGTATACGTCCCTAACCTCGGTCTAATATGCAGCCATAGATTACGTTTTTAATCATAACTCATCAATTAATTTACCTGCAAACGATATTCTACTGCTAAATGGTATGCTTAGATATGCTTATCATGTCGTTTGCTATCAGGAACCGCAAAAAGTTGAAAAACTTACTTTTTTTAAGACAAAAACTCACCAGGGAAATGTATGTAATATCGGTCTATTGTCCCCAAATTGGGTCTATTTATGGATGCAACTTCGTCCTATCCTGTTTGATTCTCAAAAAAAACGCTCTTGGTAACGTTTTCTTATGTATTTTTTTTTATCACTATCACTGTTAACTTAATACTCTTCATTCCTCAAAACATTTCTTAGAGAAAATTTTACGAAAACTACATTAAATCACTCAAGTTAAAAATTAAAAATTAAAAATTTCGCTTATCGTCTTTCGACCGCAGAATATCTAAATCAAAACATTGTGATGTTCATTATACAGATTTGGCAGAAAAAATCTCCCTTCCTGTTCGTTCCTTATCATCCAAATGCAAACCACATTGTTGACGTTACTCTTATTGCTATATGCTGTCAAATGAATTTCATGGGCCAAAGTTAGGAACATAGAAAAGAAATGTGTCCCTAAAGTTGGGTCCATGATTTACTTGTGAAAACGTTGTTAAACAATTAAAATAAACATAAAATATTCAAACAGTAACTGTGAGTTTTACGTCTAGTGTGTATTATCAGGTAATTCCATTCAATAAATGCCATAATCAGGCCATTTGATGATCGTCAGTGCAACCTTCCCATCTTAACCTTAGAAGTCATGGCGGCTAAAAACTCCGAACAGAGTGATATTCTCAACCAGTTTTATTACTTACGAGAGCTGAAAATGTATTGAAATGTTGTGATATAAATTGATTTGTGTGTGGTACACATTTATCAATCATCAGTGATCAATATTTTCCTTATTTTTTGTGTAATATTCCTTAATTAATTATTTATTTGCGTGATAGGCCGAATGAAAGGACTAGACCCACATTACATACCGTAACCCTATTAAAAAACAAACAATTCATTCTCAGATATGGTAGCTGTCAGACTTACCCGTTTCTATCTAGAGGCAGCGGAAGAGAAGCACGTTGATGTGGTCAAATGAAAGATTTGTTGAGATAAGAAACAGTATATATTTATTATTTTATTTTACAACTCATATTATTTGAATACATTGAATAATTTGGGTGTATCGTTTGAATTAGAGAATATTTTTACTGCAATTTGGTTGTTTGAAACTGGAATATAGCAATGATATTTTCGAGTTCCAGGAATTGGTTTCACTTTCTTAAAAATTGGATCAAATTCCGTGTCAGCCTTTTTGTATTCTTCCGTAGAAACATAACAAAATGACATTTTTGTTTGAAGATCTTCTTTACGACTATTTGCCCAGTCGTACAGTTGTTTAGGGTTCGTTATAGGGTGCTCGTGTTGCTTAGCTAAACTTGCTCTGGTTGCCATTCTCTTAAGGGTACCGCCAATCGCATCACAAGGACCTTTGCCGTGTGAAGTTGCAAAAAAATGCCATTCAATTTCTACATTATGCTTATCTTTAAATCCACAGAGGCTAGCAATTTTTTTTATGTTTTTGTATTGTGATGCTGCTCCATCTGACATAAAAATACACTTTTGGACTGTTATTTGCAACTTTAAAAATTCTAATAATTTTGAGATAAACAACTGAACTGCTACCACAAACGAAGTGACAGACGGAGCGGCTCGAAAACTTTGGTGGCTAACCTGCTATTGCAATTTTTCAGTGTACCACATGGCAACACCACTACTACTGGATTATACCACATGGCAACACTACTACTAGATTGAACTAGCATTTTCACCAAATTTACTAGAATGTTTTGGTTCTACCTCTTTCACTCTACTCAAAACTGAAATGGAACAGGTGAAGATCGTCCCAATATATATATATATGTAGCAGAATAATTACAATGTTGACATTATATCTATCTTCATTAGGTACAATTGATTATAGCAAACTTTTTTAGATGTGAGTGTAAGAAGCCTCCACGGGGTGCCTTTTTATGTAGTTGTGATATCGCGGGATGAGCTCTTAAGGCACAATATGGTATACGTCAGAGAAGTACCTAGATAATTTACCTCAATTACAGGTTTAATAACATATTTGTTTACCTGTTTATGTTTTGAGCCTCTGTTATGACATACACAATTCTATCCAGGTAAACAACTAATAGAGGACAGAAAAAAGGCACATGAGTGGGTTTGTTGATTATTTGGGTATATTTGAGAGTATTTACTTATAAACTTGTTTCTTTTCCGCTGCGTCTAAATAGAAACGGGTAAGTCTGACAGCTACCATATTTGAGAATGAATTGTCTGTTTTTTAATATATATTCATGGAAAAACATCTCGTTGCTGAACATCACGACTAACATTTGAAAATGGCCAAAAATGTAGAAAATTATCATAATTATTTTTTTTAAATTGCATTAACTTGAGAACGGCTGGACTTAGGAAAAAAGTTTCTATATACAAAGTTTTTGAAAGTTATGCGTAGAATCCAAATAAGTTACTATTTTACTAAAAAATATGCAATTTCACCAACTTGTAAAAACTAATAAAAATTTCAAAAATTATAAAAAAAAATTTTAAGAAAGTTACCAGCATACACTCTTTACCAAATATTAGGGCATTTTTTCAGTTTTCTTGAAAAAAAAAAATTATGAAGATCGAAGGGGGGGTGTTTTGAGATAATCATCGTTTTACGTTTTTTAAATACTAATTTACTAAGTTTTTCTTTCAGTGTATTTTTTTCCGCACAGATAATTTAACTACCTAAAACTTCTTCTCATATGCCATTTTGTTCAGATCAATAATTTTCAAGTTATGATTTTTTGAAAAAAAAATAATCCATTTTTTTTATACGCCCTTTTCAAAAGTTACTCTGGAGAAAAAAATCTAATTTAAATGAAAAATGCAACCATTAGTAGCAGCGAACACATGAGAAATGTTTCATTCAAATCGGAAACACTCATGACCAACCGGTTTGCGTTTTGGGCTGGAAATGCTCAAAAACCAAATTTCTATGAAAATATGTATGGATTCAGCAATTCTGTAAAATACACGCCTATTTTTCAAAGGAAGGAGCCGAAATTCAACTTGGCTGAACAAGAAACCCAAATTTCTATAAAAATGAGTACTTTTGAGAATTCAAACCCAGTTTTCTAAAAAATAGTGCATGCTTCAAAAAATGTATCATCACGTATGGATTCAGCAAGATCCATTCTATAAAATCCAAGTCTATTTTTAAAAATCGGAGCTAAAATTCAACTTGGCAGAACAGAAAATCAAAGTGTTTATGAAAATACGTACTTTTGTGAATTTAAACTCGATATTATCAAAAATTGAAGAAATTCAACCCTCACGTATGGTTTCAGCAACTTCTACTCTATAAAATACAAGTCTTTTTTCAAAGATAGGAGCCAAAACTCAGTTCGACAAAACAGAAAAAATCATTTTTTATGAAAATATTTCTTTTGTGAATATTAACCTGGTTCGTTCTTCCGGTATTCAGCAACTTCCATTCGATAAAATCCAAGCACAAATTTCAAACAAATTTCAAAAATTTGAACCGAAATCCAAATCTATCATCACGAACAGCGTTGCCAGTATTCCAGATTTATCTGGATTTTCCAGATTTTTAGTCGTCTTGCCAGATACACAGACAGACCACGTATATTTCCAGATTTTTGCAATTGATTTACCCTCTAAAAAATCCAAACTAACTAATTTAATTATTAAAGGCCATCAACGTTGGACATTATTGGAATTTTAAGGTAATTTCTAAAAAAAAAAAATCACAGTGAAGTGTGAGGCTAATTCTGAGTAGTGTTTTCCACCCATATTTTTGGGCTTCGTGGTCGTTCAGGCGTATTGTGGGTGCCACGAAGTGAGGGTTCGATTTCCGCTCCAGCCGGTGCAAAATTTGGCAACCTGAAAATTTCCCTACTTTTCGACTGAGTGTGGTGTGTTGTCCGTTGTCTAGTGTTAAATATTCAGTCTGTGCAACCTCTGGTTGAAGACGGTGTCAATTGTCTCGTCAAGTCTGATGACAATTGCATGGAAATTTTGTGAATATAGGAAATACAATCCGGAAGAGAAATCATAGAAAAAATTTTATGATGAAACTTAAAGACTATGCTGATCGTTAGAATAATTTCAATTGAACTCTGTCCAATGTTGCTATGGAGATGCATTTTAATAAAATTTTAAGACATTTTAACTGAATTATGCGTAATTTCTGGGAGACTTCCAAGGCCAAGTACTTGAGTACTTAGGAAATACTGAAGAGGATTTCAAAATAATTCGGACCTTACCTACAAAGCAGTTTAAAGGGAATTATGTGAAGAGTGTGTCGGTCATTCTGGAGAGTGCATCAAGGAAATTATTAAAAATATTGGGCTCAAAATTATGCCAATTCTTCGGAATTATTAGCAGTTTGAGGGAATTGTGGAATGGGAGAGTGATTTATAAGAGATTAGAAGAAGTAATGCTATGAACTCCTTGAATGTTACTGGACAAGTTTGGATATTATCAAGATTATTTTAGAGGAATCCAGAAAATAAGTATGGGGAAATTCTAGGATCATTAAAATGGAACTAAAAAAAGGGCGAAAATATCATGTGAAGAGTTCCAAGTAAATTCAGACCAACAAAATTGTTCATGATCTGGGACCCAGAAAAAATAGAAATTCTGGAATTTATAATCATTTTAAGATCCTGATGCTATCAGACTTTCATTTTAGTAATATAATAAAATTATTCTTTGGCCTAAAATTATTCGTAATGGTCATGCGAATAGTGGCTGACAAAAGAAAAACTTGAGATTTGTTCCGGCCTTATTTGAATACGCGTATTTCGTCTACAATGTGCAGACTTCTTTAGTGTCTTGTACTAATACTCGACTGAAGAAAACATCGCATTTTACCGAATATATACAAAAAAAAATGTCGCGATCCTGTCATGAATGTTATCTGGCGGGATTTGGGATTATATCCTCATAAAAAAAATCTCCCAGCGAGTACCTTGTCTTTCTTGGTAAAATTATTTAACAGATAATTACAACTTTTGCATTTTTCCATTTGTCACGGAAGTATGATAAATGGAAGAATGCAAAAGTAGTTCCAATTTTGAAACCGGATAAAAATCCAGCTGAAGCTTCTAGCTACCACCCAATAAGTTTGATTTCTTCAATGAGAAATAGAAAATTTTGAATAGAATAATGCTTCACGACAATACGAGCTCAATTTTTGCAGATGAGCAGTTTGGATTTTGCCATGGGCATTCAACTACTCATCAACTCTGAAGAGTTACCAATTTAATTCGTTCAAACAAATCTGAAGGCTGCTCAACTGGAGTTGCTCTTCTAGATATAGAAAAAGCATTCGACAGTGTTTGGCAAGAAGGTTTGATTGTCAAATTGAAGATGTTAAATTTTCCATTCTATATTATGAACTTAGTTCAAAATTATTTAAGTGACAGAACTATGCAGGTAAATTATCAAAATTCTAATTATTAACGACTACATGTTAGAGCAAGAGTTTCTCAGGGTAGCTTTCATGGTCCTATATTGTATAATATTTTCAATTCGGACCTCCCTGATTTGCCTCAGGGTTGCCACAAATCTTTGTTCGCTAATGACACAGGCATTTCCGCTAGAGGAATATATATTCGTGTTACTATATTTGCGGCAGACTGCAGAATAGTTTACATATTTTCTCTTCTAGAAGTAGTCACATAGTCACTATGAACGGAGTTCCAATTTCTTGGTCAAGTCAAGTGAAATAGCACAGCATTCACTCGGCTGTAGGCAGAAGCAGCCTACATGCGATCGTCTGTTTACGGCAGCAACCATTGTGTGGTCCTCCTCATTGTTCTTCATCAGCAGTTCTTTCGGTCGATGCGTCGTCGACTTTGGAAAGTAACCATTTCGTGATGATTATGTGAGGGATGACCATGTTTTGCGCCCATTGCTGTAATGGATGCGCTCTTCCCCCCCGTTGGCGCTACTGCCATACAATGAAGTGACTGGAAGTGGCTCCGGTTGTTATGGAGAAGGCTTATTGACCTTTCTGATGTTTATAACACGCACACTTGCGTAATCCCATTTTCAAGAGCGAAGTTTGTGATCCTACCTTTTGCTTCAGCCAAAAATGTTGGTTTGTTATTGCTATCCTCACTTTCGGACCATCAATACTCGTGCGCGTAGAATGGACTATTGAATAGCGGAAGATAAAGTGTTTATTGTTTTGAACCTTTTGGCTATATTTTTAAGGTGTGTTGTATAGTGAACAAGAATCATCGGCTCTGTAAAGTTAGTTCGATTGAAACTTATCAATTAAATAAATAAACAACAAGAGAAATATCTTGGATTAGTACTAGACCGAAAATTAGATTTTAAAGATCACATTGAGGGCATTCAAGCCAAATGTAGCAAATATATCAAATGTTTGTTTTCTCTTATAAACAGGAAATCCAAACTTTGCCGAAATAATAATTTTCTAATATTTAAGCAAGTTTTTAGACCGGCCATGCTTTATGCTGTGCATATACATTGGAGTGATGCAAAATTTGAAATTTTCGCTCCGCAATACTTAAACGATTCCAAATCGGATCCTGACTAACCTCTCAAAATTTGAACCCATTTGCATGTAAACTGAGATGGCACAAACCATTTGATTACTATGGTAAAACCAAAATTTTTGTTCATGTCTATCTAATAATTCACCATATCGGTCTGCTTCAAAAGCTTTCAACTGTGCGTGTAGGAAATTTATCAATGGTTCAATGCGCTGGTGTCTTTTGGTCATGCTCAATCAACTGCTCAGCAGGCAACATTGGTGTTTCTGGGGCGTTGAATAGGACACAAAAACATGGCTACTATGTCACACTGCAAAATACAGCGTTGCCTACAGAGCAGCTGCTTGATCATGTCATAAGTTTACCAATCTCTTAAATAATTAATAACTTTTTCCTGCCTCGTTTTACATAGAAACGATCTTGAGCAAAGTTGTAGCTGAGAAAATTTTCTATAAGAATAGTTATAAAACTGTTTCGCAGCTCAATATGGAAAAAAAAACTAGAAGGCAATGAACAAAAAGTTGAGATTTCCCATAGTAATTTACATGTAAACTTCAAATAGCTTGTGCGAAGTCTGTTTCTAACCAAATGAGTTGTAACTTTGGGAGTCTAATCAGGACCTGATTTGAAATCATTTAAGCAGTGTGAAGCAAAAAGTCAAATTTTGCATCAGTCATACATATAGCCTAGTTGTTGCATTATCAGAAAAAAAGCACTTCAAAGGATTCAGAACACAGTTCTGAAGATGATTTTGAAGTATTACCAAGGTACATAGAATTTTGTATATTGGCTGCGCGTGTGAACGAACATGACGTTCGTTTTTTTTTCTCGGTGTTATGCTTATTTGGTTGTTGATCCGGCTAACATGTTCGAAGATGGCCAAGAACGCGATTATCCGTTTCAAAAGGAATCAAACCATCTATGCAGGAGAAGCCCTGCGAGAACTGCATCGCATCTCCAAGGGATACTGGCTGTACGTCATGCTGCTGTACTGACGGTAATTTGCCGTGGACATACGGTTTCTAAAACGAAGAGGAACCTTTATTGGAACCAAGATATTCCATTGTTTGTGGTATTCGCGTCTAAAAATTGCAAGTTGCTGGACCTGATACTTGGCTACCTTTTCTCGAATCCAGCAATCGACTACAGCCGATTATCTTTTATCCCAAGCCAGAGCATCACTACATTTGGACGCTTCAAACTGGTTCTACATAGGACGGGACTAGTGTTGATCCCCATCAAGCGAACCGGCTTTGATTGGAACTACAATGCAACAATAACACGGATGCTTTCTGTGGATTCATTTGGACTAACTTGGTGTATCTGATTTTATCTATTTAAACTAAATTTAAATTATTCTCTTAAATTTGACAAATTCTTAATGGAGTTTTCTCCACGCATCCTATTTTTTGTGTCTTTGCCAAATGGATTGCCTGCACAGTTACTGTAAATCATATACGTTAAAACATTATATTATGTACTGGATTGGGGGCAGCCTAAGGGAATTAAAGGATTTGTTGACTGGATGAGGGTTCGTGGATTTGCCAGTCCTTTGTCACGTGATTACAGATGGCCATCTGGTTGTTTTGTCTTCCAAGGTCTTCAATGAAGCTGATTCACTGTCCGCTGCAACAAACCATCTGGCAGAATTTTACAACCGGTAAAGTATCTGCAGACATTGGTAATCCTTGCACTGATGGTGGATTCCATTCACATCACATCACATAAGATGTCAATTGTTATACTGATATGCAGGTATAGAAAACCTGTTTAAAAATAATGAATTTCCAAGGCAGGAACAATTGTATTTAAAGCATTCCGGTAACAACCCAATTGCGTGACTTCATTATGATGGCTACCAAGCCTTTGGGGATTTTTCCTTATTAGAGATTTGTATTGATTTTTCTCCTTAAATTTACTACTTAGTTTACTTGAATCTTTGGTTTTTTAGTTCAGTAGGTTCCGATTCTGCACATTTTAGTTTCATTTTTATACTTGTGATCTTGACATTTTTACCTAGGGGATGAGTACTTAAGGGGGTTAGGTTTTGATAAGTCTTTAGTAGGAATGACACTGATGAAAACTGCACATTGCAGCCGAAATACGTTTTTGTCATGGATACCAAAATAAATTAAGTGGAATTAAATGGAAGATAACCTTCTTGCTGTTTTATTTAAAGCATTCCGCAACCCGTTACTTGTTTAAAAAATTTAGGAATATCTGGAACACATTTTAAAAATCTGGAAATGAACATGATCTGTCTCTGTATTTGCCAAGACGACTGAAAATCTGGAACAACCAGATAAATCTGGAATACTGGCAACGCTGTCTGCCAGCGTGCATTGGCACTGTCTTCTATAGTAGGATCTAAGTGATGGGGTCAATTTAAAGCGAAATGGACTTTCAAAATGTCCTAAATTTTTAGGTTAAGCATCTAGAAGTTTTAATTTTCTGAACTTTTTCTCTATTGTGGAGACTGATAATTCTCCATTGAATAAATTAGCCATATCGGTTAGAGGTTGAAATCATTGCTCGTAATGGTTTTAGAATGCATTGCTAATTTTCCGGCGGAATTACACTTTCATTGGTCAAATATCGTGTCTTCAAGAAAGCGAAAAATATTGATATAATATATTTGATAGACAATCAAATACTCTCAAGGATTCCCTTATTTGCGCCTCAGACAGCTCTCAGATTCTTGTGATTGAGTAAACGTAGACCTGCTCCATGCTTCACAGGAGATCTTCCGGTATGTTGTCCTACCTGGATATTATGGAAAATCTCAGTTTTATTTCAATCTCTCCCACTCATAATAAACTAATCATACATTCTATTTATGATTTCCTTATTCACCGCCACATTCCGTACGTACTACATACTACATTTTCTGACGCTCTCAACGGTTTACCTGTGACGCGTTTTCAACGGCAGTAGAAGTCTTGATGTGCTTCCCCTCAAAACAAACTACCATATTGGGGAGTCTATTTTTAACCATCCGAAAGAAACGTGCCTCACCCGACTCTGTTGATTCACACTAAAAATACAAACGTAAACATCGTATATAGGTGAACTTAGCCGGTGTGGTAAGCTGGGTGTGTGAGCATAGTGCATCAACAGATTTATCTCTGAATGATGCGTTCGCCTTCGTCGTCGCATAGAAGAGTGAGAATGAGATAATCTCTCATTTCGAAGATGTTTTAAAATTTTCGAATTGGTGAGAAAATTGGTGTGGGGTTTTTCGATTGACGAGAGCATAAACTTGTATGGTCATAAAGCAAAGCATGTTGGGAGCGGTGGGTTCGACTGCCCATACGGGTAATAATAAGCCATTTAGCGGTAACTTTGAAAACATTTGTCTTGTACTGTGTTGAGCGCATGTATTTGTTCCAAAAGGAATGCAATACACAAGAAAAATAAAGTAAAGAGAAAATGAGGGAGAATTTTCCTCATTCTGACACCTGAGAGAAAATCTTATAAAAGCGAATTTCCACCAGAGTTTCAACGCAGTTTGATCGTTACATTGAAGTGTGCGGCTGAATAAGTTACTTAACTGGCTAGTTTGGCGTTGTAAAAATTTTCACTAGCGCAGGAATGTCAAAGGTGAGCAAATTATGATGGAATTTTAATTGAGTTGAAATGAAGTGAAGAAACGGTTTCATTGTAATAAAAAAAAAGCCAAGACACACATCCTTGAGATCTCGTGGAATACAGTGAAAAAATGACGTGAGAAAATATAGAGAATTTCATAATTCTTCTGTATGACTCATGGTCAGCAGCAACTCAATGGGGTTTGCTATTTCGGAAATAAAGAAATGCGTGGGGGTTGTGTAAATTACCTGCAGGGAAGTGAAGCTTCTAGAAGTGAAAATTTGCGTTCCATTGGTGCGAATCATTAGATATTTTTGAAAAGCAACGCTAATATTAGAAAGCCGGTGAATCAAGGTAACATAACTATCATCATTCCAGATGTCTCTGGTTCCAATGGTGTTCCGTGATTGGTGGGATGATTTCGATACACCATTGCGTTCTTCCCGTCTGCTGGATCAGCATTTTGGCACAGGACTGCGGTAAGAGATTGAATATCTATAGAACACCCATTTATCAACATTGATTGATTTCACACCATTATCCTTCATCCATAGTGCCGACGACCTGTTCTCGTCACTTTCCACTCGTACCCCAACATCACCGCTGCTACGCTCCGGCTACTACCGACCATGGCGCAACACTGCGCTCGCTCGACAGGACTCTGGCTCTACTCTGAACATGGATAAGGACAAGTACCAAATCATCCTGGACGTGCAGCAGTTCATACCAGAGGAAATCACAGTCAGAACCACCGATAACCACATCATCGTCGAGGGAAAGCACGAGGAAAAACAGGACGAGCATGGTTTTGTTTCGCGCCATTTCACCCGTCGCTACACGTTGCCAAGTACGAAAATGTGGGTTCAGAAACACTAGCACTTACTAACACATTTTTTTTAAATTTCCGAGCAGGTGGTCATGACCCCAACGATGTCGTCTCGACGCTTTCGTCCGACGGGGTACTGACCGTGACGGCGCCGAAAAAATCACTTCCGGCTCCGAATCCGGAACGAAGCGTTCCAATTCAGCAGACTGGACAACCTGCAAAGGAACTACCATCGGAGCCGAAAATCGAACAGGTCAAATGAAAAGTGTGTGTTGTGATTGCAAAGGGGTTTCAGAAATCGAAATGCTATTGAATTGATGTTTTGTATTTTATGTTTTCCGTCAACGAAAGTATTAGCAGCGTTTTATTTTGTCTGTTGTAGCTGAGCATTTGAATAAAGATTTTTTTTTCGATACTTAATGATGTTTTTGATCTTGTTTAGTTGTAAGTATTATTCGTTAGTTGAAATTCACCCATTAGATTAATTCTACGAACTTTGTTGTCTCGCTTGTTAACCTTATGCAGAGGTTTGGTTTATGTAGCCTTACACCTTGTACAGACATAGAGTAGGGTGGGGCAAAAGTTCGTTTCGAGGTTTTCGAAGCCTATACAGAATGAAACTCAATGTTTTGGCACCTGTTTGGAAGGTCTGCAAGTCCCCATAAAAATCACAAAAATAGGTGGCGTTTTCGAAGAATTGTAGACAAAAGCATGTTTCGGGATACTAAATTATAACATTTTACCAACTTTGGGGGCGTACAACTGGAAAAATTCAATAGTGAAGGGGTGCTTTTAGTTCAGGGCATGATACCGTTTTTTCTTGAAGATGATTTCATGAGTATTAGATTTTTGATATGTCATCAGGAAATTGTCTGCATGGGGGAAATGGATGTATTATCGGCCTAAATGCCCCTTATTTGGGCCCATACTTAAATTCAGCAATCGACTAAATTTTCAATAGCACCCAAAAATATCCATAAGTACCGTCCCAACGCGTCCCAAACGCGTCATCTAGATAAAATTGATAAATAGCAGGTTTTTAGCGATGGGCCCAATCTTAGATCCATAGGCCAACATAAGTACCTATTTTCAAATCAGGCGTTAAATCCGGCATTAGAAATTATCGTGGAGTTGCTATTATTTCTTGCATTCTAAAACTTTTTTAATCATTCGCAAATGATAAAAAATTTCAGCAGGTGAAAAACTAATTACAAGTAAACATCACGGCTTTTTTAAAGCTCGGTCAACTACCTCTAATCTTCTAGAATAGGGTAGAGCGCTACTTCATCGTAATCGCCCATTTCCGTTCTATCAATCAGAAAAGATCAATAATATCATTGATTTCACCATGCAGAAACCAATAATAGGCTTGTTCCGATGCGTTAGTTCATTAGCTACAACATAAACCCTGTTAGTGCGCATTGTATGAATATTTACGCTTATTTTTCTCAAAACAAAAGAAGCGCTCCTGGCGAATCTCCTTTTTCTACGCTTATCCGTAGGACGAAGAAAATCTAGTAGCGTTCTTAGCAGTATTTGATTTGAAACAATATCTCAACTATGTGTGACTCTGTATGTGAATAAATTTAGAAGTCATCTTTGACAGAAATATTCCATTTTTTTAAAACTCGTTCAGAAAAGTAGGACGGAAATAAGATCACAAACTCTATGTGTTTTTTTTTCATTTTTAACGCGATGGACAGTGACAAACACGTTGAAGCGCTATACACTGACTTCAGTTAAGCATTTGACCACATCGACATACTATTATTAATCCTCAAATTGCAAAAAATAGGAATGGAGCATGGATTTTTGAATTGGCTTCATCCATACATAAATTCAAAACAAAACATTTTATGGGTGGATTTCGACAGTTTTTGACCTACTTCATACGACCGGAAAGTGTATGCTGGTCACAAATGCCGTGCTAAACTGATTTCCTACGCAATTAATCAACCTTTGATGTGAATTTCGCTAATAAACACGAGGAGCATTTCTTATAGCAAAACTTGCCATAACAAAATGGACATGGTTCATTTTAGTAAACAAACTAACACTTCTTCCTACTGTGTGACCTTTGTATTACCCACCTAAGCTCTGGGGTACCCCAGGGTTCTCATTTAGGCCCACTTTTTTATTTTGTACATAGACGACATCGCCTACACACTTAGAAATAACTAACTTCACACGTGACGGAATCCATCTTTGACGTAAAAGATGAGACGTAAACAAACATGCCATGTAATATTAAGTGCTCCGAGACTGGAAAGTTCGTTGCTCGACAAAAAGTACGTTTGATTAAGCTATATATCGCATCTGTTATGACTCAAGTTTATGTCAATATGAACCCTCGTATATGTCACTCTCAGAGCACGTAATTTTACATGTTTTTTTTTTAAGAGTGTACTGTCATACTGTCACCAAGTGGGGGGACATTTGATGGTTTTCACTGGTGATACATTGGCCATTGGTTTTGATTGATGGTACCTTGTGGAAGGTATCACATCTGCTAAGGGACATGAATTTGATAGGCTTGAACGTGTGTAATTGGGTGATGGTAGGATACATCACAATCTGCTATACGATAGGCTTCGAGGTTGCGTAGTTCTGAGTCGATTAGAGCTGTTTCGGGAATGTTTTTTTTTTCTAGGGTGGGAGTGAACATTCGTCCGTTCAAGTTCTGGGTTTGAATTTGTTGGGGAGCATTTTACTGGCAGCTGGTAAAAATTTCGTCCTCCGTCCGATTCATGTGGACGGCCCGGTTGTGGGGTGTATGAATTATTGAATGAATTACTATTCATCATCGCATAACATCCATTGCCGAACCCCTCGGTAAACTGTCAGTTGGATGAACACATTCATCCCTTCTCAGCTGAGCAGTAGCTAAACTAGTGTCGGTGTATAATGAGTCACGCCAAGAGTGAAGCCAAGTCCACCTATTGAACTGTCAAACTGGCTAACTATCGAGCAAAGTAAACAAGCATTACGATGCTATGAAAGGTGTACGAAAAGTATTGCAATAAAATGTAAAATATAATCGAAGAAATGATCATAAATACGCAGTGAGCATTAACTTGTCATGGGATACGTTTAGTAATGACCAGTAATGAGAATTTCTACTATTTTTTGTTAAGATAATTTGACAAAATAACTGATAAAATGATTTACTACAGCTGCTATTTTTATTTATGGCTAGAAGTCATTTGAAGTTGATGTAGAAGTCCTCTGTTGCCAAGTGAAAAGAAAGGGAATCTTTCAAAAACCGTGATGCGAGTTAAACTGTTTTTCTCTTGGCGTGACTCATTATACACCGACTCTAAGCTAAACAAGCGAGCGGCACATTCGTCCTCTTTTCGGTAGCAGGCCATCGGGCCGATAGGACGCGCGTGCTGGGTGTTTCTCATCCAGGACATATTATCGGATTCCACAATGGCGATTCCTGCCAGTACATTGTTTTTAAAATTGAGCAGCCTGTATATTCCTTAGCATGAGAAGTACCCAACACGTAAACCGCTGTAAAAGTTCTCAAAGTTTAAAAATGAATTTTAGCTACAGAATTAAGCTACAGAATTTGCGCGGTGGAAGCCATTTTAATTCTTCGAGATTATGCTCAAAATGTAGTTCAAGACATTACCGAGCTGTTTGATTTGTTGATATTCGTTGGTGTATACGATTGGTGGATCGCGAGTGTTGGCCAAATAATTGTGAAACAATCGATAATTGGCTGCATAAGAGTTGTGATCTGCATTGGTATTGATATTTGTTTTTCTTAATGTGGCGTTCAGCATCCATGAACAGAGATGCCAGGTTTATTTATAAAAAATCTGGCAAAACCCGAAAAAAAATGTCTGGCGAAAATCTGGCACAGCAAATTAACATAGGAAGCTGCCAGATTTCTCAAAAAATCTGTCTGGCAGAGCAACAATTTCTCTGGCTGTGCCAGATAAATCTGGCAACCTGGCAACGCTGTCCATGAAGGAAAAATAACATGACACCGATAGCGGGTATGCACCGCTAAAAGCAGTTCGCTGGGACGGCCACTGAAGAAAATTTCGATTATTACGATGTGGGACGCTCGCAGGAAAAATCGATAGTGAGCTGGGACAGCCACGGATTCTGTCATTGCGGAGTGAGACGCCGGCAGAATAATTAAAAGTGAGCCGGGATGGCCACGAATTCTATCATTGCGAAGTGAGACGCCGGCAGAATAATTAATAGTGAGCTGAGACGGCTACTGAGTAAGAATTACGCCGTTGTAGAGTTTTCAGTAGTTAGTATGATTTCATTATGTTTCTTCTTCTAATACCTTGGCTGAAAATCTCCTTAATAAAGACAACCAACCAACATAATAGGTTTGACCCAAGGTCCCAGCACGTCCCTTCTAATGCACAAGTTCCAGCGGCAATTAATGACGTACTCTTTGATCGAACGCAGAGCATAAGGGTACTGAGATGCTAGTTCTATCTCATTGGCTAATTAGTAGTCTGGAAGAACTGAGCTTGCTGTAGAGACCGATAAGAGTACAAACTCGATGAGGATGCTGATCACGACGGAAATATCAGTGAGAATACCGTGATACTGTGAGTCGAGGAAGGCAAGGACACAGGTGATCAGCGAGAGTGGTATGAGCCGATTCCATACATAACACAGGTTGTTGATTGGACGATGTTTGGTAGCTTTATGCTGGTTGATATGTGACCACTAAAGCTTCCGGCTGTTACCTAATCATTGTGGATAACGTCTATTTCTAGAACTATGTTTGAAGAAATAGACATTAAACTGTGTTCGTAGAGTTTATTTGTATCAGTAAGCAGATACACATCATACAGGGAAATCATTGCGTGGGTATCGATTATTTTATTATGAAGCTTTCGTTGAAGAATGTTTTAGTTGAAATAGTGGGAATCATTTATCATCAAGTTCGTGTGGAGCAAGCTTAATTGGAAAGGATGGAGCTGTTTCAGTCTTTTGCTTTTCTGCTCGTCATCCCAGATTAAAATCAAAATCAATAATTTATAATTTATTTAATATCTATATAGGGTAAATTATGGCTTCGGCACCCATTGACTGTTTTCGGCAACCGAAATTGAAACGATAATTTCACTGTATTTTCCCATCAAAACTCTTCGCTGAATGTATTAAGCCGATTCCTTACCTTTTCAGCTTCAATCTGATTACATTTTTACGACTGTGCAATCCTGTTCTTCCATATTTTTCTTTAAATGAAATATACACACTACATAATACGGTTGATTTCGAGTTGCCGATAATAGAACAGCTGGTTAACACGCAGTTCAAATGGAAAGGGTGCCGAAGAAAAAGAGACTGCCGACAATAGTCACACTTACCTGAGAAGTTTGGAGCGTTGTAAAAACATGTTCAACCCGTTTTGATCAATTCTGTCGATTGGAATTGGTAGAACAGCAAGCAGCAGATAAATGTCAACAAACAAACCTGTCATGTATTTGTGTGACGCTGAGAAATCGCTAATAGAAGTTCGGACGCTGCTTAGATTGACGAGAATACGTAAATTCCCCTATTCGAATACTGAAATGTGGTTTTAAATTTTTGGGAAATATATACTTATATCTGTAGAGAGATCTGTATAGGTCAGATCACCAAATCATTTAACCTAACACATTTGGCAGATGCTGCGATAAACAGATAGACTGATAGGACCATGCCCGATGTTGTTAAATGAAGATACTAAGAGAAAATAAGTGCAATTAATTCGATGGATCCATATTCTATTAAGACGAAAGTGGTTGACATTTCATCAACGGTTACTTCTAGCTATGTAATTCAGTACTTACTTAACCAGCGATCTCCATTTTATGGAAACCCCATCAATAGCAGGAAGAGTCTAGAAGCCTGCCAAAAGTTTGAACCAGATTATGTTAGTTCCGTGGAAGGAATTATTGTTAGTAATCTATGTGTTGTCCAAAGTGGACTTGCACTTCCACACGCAACAGTTCACAAGCATGATGATTATTCGTATTAACCACTTAAATAACTGCAATCATTGTTAGAAACAATCATACACTAGGTTCTGCTCAACACTACACTAAGATTTCATTTATTGTTTTTATGTGTTCCGCACATGATTTTTTGAAATATGATCAACATGATATCTATGTGTTGGACGCATACTTAGTATGTGTACCCATAAAAACCGTAAAAACCACAAAAACTATACCTCTGACACATCAACTTCATGTGTACTTGTGCGTTGATTCTGTTCATGTGTGGTCACATGAAAATCATGTGAAATTTCACATGGAAATTCGTCAATTAAAAGTGATTGGAATTGTTTGAGCGTAATATTCGCAAAAACTATAAGCCCATTATGTACACAAAAGCTGAAGTATCTGTTAAGTCTGATGAGTGACGTCACCGTGATTTGGACTATAGAGCTAAATCATGCCGAGTAATGGCTGGGTAAACGGACGAAGACCGAGGTTCATGACAAAAAATGGGAATAAGGGTGAATATTTTTTTATCAGGCTATTATTATTTATCAATACCTTTGGACATAATCTTAACGATGACGTGTATTGTACTAGAGTTCTTTTGTATTGAAATACAAATGAAATCAAAAGGCATCAAAATATGAAATGCATTGCGGGGATGTGGTTTTTTTTCTCTTTTTTGATAAGAGGAGAAGTGAGATGTGGGGTGAATGAATTATTGAATGAATTACTATTCATCTCGTATAACATCCATTGCCAAACCCCTCGGTAAACTGTCAGTTGGATGAACACATTCATCCCTTCTCAACTGAGCAGTAGCTAAACAAGCGAGCGGCACATTCGTCCTCTTTTCGGTAGCAGGCCATCGGGCCGATAGGACGCGCGTGCTGGGTGTTTCTCATCCAGGGCATATTCTCGGATTCCACATAGGTTGTATTGCTTCCAGTTCCTCTTCCACTGCCCAATCCGCTCTAATTCTAAGGATAATGAAACTTAATATTTGCCATGAACTATGGTTATGAATAAGATAAATTGAAAATGTATACACAATCACAAAAGTCTATCTTCAGGGTTGTCAAGCTCATGGGATATTGACACCTTGATTAATAGATTTTGGCCTACTTCGGAATGATCGGCACAACGCTTGGCACAGACTAAGGTGTGCAGAGTTGAATACTCCTTGGCTGATCTGGCAATAACAGAGTAGCAACCGTGGGTGGTCAATTATGCTCATACTCATGCTCATGCTCCATTGCTGACAACACATTTTGATTTTTCAGTGTGTATTTTTTTAAGAGGCAATTCAATTTGTCTCAAACGTTATTTCAATTAGATGATCCGTTTTCGTGCTATGATTTATTATAAAATATATAATACACAATTTTGGAAAAACTATGTGTGAGTCAAAATGGCAAAATTCAAACGCAAATTTGGTTAATGCCCTTAGCGATGAATTGTGCGAAGTTTCATGGAATTCTATAGGCGTAAAATAAAATAAATTCATCAGTTGTTGAGGGTTTGCTTACCAAAGAAGAAGGAGAGAAGGAGAAATATAAGGTTAGAAAAAAAATCCAAGACTATGAACTTAATAAAACAATATTAAGACTTTATACCAAGGGATGTGTTTTGAAATCTAGGGCGAATGAAACAACCTCTTCACCTCGAATGTGGAAAAACAGTTCTTCAACGAGTTTGGAGACGTAAGCGGGATTATGTTTTTGATATATTCACTTGAAATAAAATTGCCATAAAATGCTTAAAATGCATGACATTCTCCTGCGATCCATCGGTGGGTCGGGACCCATTGATTGAGAATCGCTGGTATAGTATAAGTTACTAAGTTTCATGGAAAATTACAAACCAGACATGAGTAGACAAATAAAGTGTACAGTGATTTCGGACCGAATGACTAAGATGAGCCATATATATCCATTAATCTTTCTTTATTGAGACTTTTATGTGTAACGTTTTACATTGTCTGTTATTTTGCATTAAATTACGCTTGTTTATTGTTTCTGTATTATTATTTTTTCGACATTTTGCGCATTGTTTGGATTCAGATGCAATAGATTAATTTCAGTATTAATTATTTTGTTGCATGAATTGTCCATTCCGTAAAGTTTTTTTTCCTCCAATTTGTAAATAGTTGCATCAAATGTTAGGCTTTATGTTTTACGACGATTCATTTTATATATATTGATGTGTGACTGTGACCGAAAACCATTTCTATTTAAGCCAGTTTAGCTGCACGTTAAACGGATATTCATTTTAATTCGGGATACTTCTATTAACCTTCACAGTTAGGTCACAACCAAACAGACGTAACTCTTTGAATAAGTTTTTCTTGAAAACATTGTACCTCAATAAACAGGACATCAGTAACGACATCGCTCGAGCTTCTCGCGGAAAACAAGCTTGCTCGCTAAGTCACTAACAATGTTGCATGAAAGGTAAACATAATATATAGAAACGTCAAACTGATCGGGTGCCAGCGCGGTGGGGAGCAGTTCACTCAAATCTGGATCAACAATAGAAAAGGGCATATCAGCATTTGTAAGCAAACAGTTCTAAAGCCCTTTCCTCAAAAAGCGAAGACCGCCCACGCAAACCAACACCATATTCAAATAGGAAAAAGTTTCCTCTACACAATGATGGTGTTGGTTTGCGTGAGAGGTCTTCGTTTTGTGAGGAAAGAGCTTTAGAATGGGTTGTTTACAAATGCTGATGGGCCCTTTTCTATTGTTAATCCAGAAATAATACTATTCAAATTAATCGTTAGCTGCGTGAAGAGTTACGTCTAATTTTCTTTGGTTAGGTCCTCCGAAGTAGCACACATCCATCGCAAAAGGTTGCAGCAACTTGATTGTGACCAAAATGAGTCACATAGAGATTAACTCAACCTATATGTGACAAGTATGCTACTAGGGCTATGTGTTGGTGAGTGGTTTGGATTGAATATTCATTATATACTCTTTCAACACCGTCAGAAAGCTGACTAAAGTCTTCTGAAGTTTCCTTCGCAGTTTTCTTCCCCTTCTTATTTAACGATTATATTTTTTAGTTATTGTAAAAGAGATATGACCAGCACATCAGAGACAGTTGTTTCCTAATCACTACTTATAAATTTTTGACAAGTCAATCGGTAGTCTACGTACATTTCTACTCAGCAGCTTAATATATATATTATGTTTCTCAACTAAAACGTGTAAGAGAAAAAGGTGAGCGATTTTGCCACCCTTCAGATAAAAGTAGACTGGTTCCAGTATAAACAATTTCTTGTTAGTTGTGCAGGATTTTTATCATACAGGTTTTTAAAAGATTGAAAAAGTATAAATTCCTACCTAGTCAAGTGATGAGATTGGTAACCATTTATCTCTTTACTCAGCTTGTTTAGCATACAGTATACGAATATGTAAAAATCATTCATATTTTCTCGACTTAATTTCGTATAACTATTTTACTGTAATTCGGTAATGTCCTATTGACACATTTTTAATGACAACAAACATTTTCTTCATCAATCTTGCTATAGTCTGGTTGATTAGGTAAGCCACTTATTACATTTTTGTATGGTTTATATATGTTCTGTTTTACCCTGCAAACACTGAATTACTCTAACCTGTAGATTGTTTTCTTTAATTATTGTTGCAATAGCTGTAATCCATTGACAAAATTTACGGAGTTTAACAGATTGATTCTATATTGTTTTCAATGACGAAAATTCGTATCTACTATTGTTTTCATATAGTTTGAAGGAAATGGGATAGTTCTTTTTTTTTTGTTTATCAATTTTGGAAGACTATACTGCATATCATTGGTAAACCATCATTAGGAGGACATCAAAATTATTGTGGATTGAATTTCTACTGCGACTTGCTCAGCAATATATTTTATTTAGGAGCTGTAAATGTAAAGCCAGGCACCCACTGGTGTGGCATCTGCTAGCATGCAAAAATATCGTGTTGACGTCAGCTTCGCACCACATGGCATCTATATAATATTTTTTTGATATGGTGTATGATGCCACATCGCCACCACACCACTGGCCTAACAGATGATAAGAGCAGACTGCCGAGTAATGTCCAAACATGTGTATTCTCAGCAAGCTAATCTCGTGCAAGCCAATCTCGAGGGAGGTCATAGCACCCCCTGCAACCTCACTTGATACTCCAATGCCTGTTTTTTAGATGCTCTCACAAGAACACATATCTGTCAATACACAAAATGATCAAAAGATGGATGGTGGCGGTGAGATTGAGTAGATGACTTTAAAAGACTTCTGACTTAGCTCACAGCGTTCACAAACAAACATTCACGTGCTTAATTGCATTGATCCTAACTCTTCTCAAACTGACAGATATATCCAACATGGTGTGAAAACCTAATGACACTATCTGCTAATGCAGGAATTCGAGATTGCTTTTGTTGCTCCATTCAATAATGAATTCAAAATGAATGAAATTTAAGTTTAATTCCCAAATTATCAATGTTAAATATTAAGCAGTGTTCACTCGGCTGTCGACAGAAGCAGGCCACTCTCGATGTGTGTAACGCGATCGTCTGTTTACTCGCCAGCAACCATAGTGTGGTCGTCTTAATTGTTCTTCATCCGCACACGCTAAGATCAGATAACCCAAATATAGGTTTACTTTACCCAAATCAGGCGTAAACTGCACGAACCCAGATATAGGTAAATTTTTTAACCCAAATATGGGTAAATTTAAATCAAATTTGCATAAAAATAAAGCATTTATGGTTCACAAGAACCCACATTTGGGTTAAAAAATTTTACCCATATGTGAGTTTGTGCAATTTACGGCCAATCTCGGTAATCTCTTTGTACCGTCTAGGTAAACTGATCTTAGCGTGCAGTTCTTTCGGTCGATGCGTCGTCGACTTTGGAAAGCAACTGTTTCGTGATGAGTGTGTGAGTGATGACCACGTTTTGCGTCAATTACTGAAATGGAAGCGCTCAGCCTCCCGTTGGTGTAAGTTGCATATATCGTCAAATACTGCCAGGCCAATGAAAAACGTTAAATTTTGTGTGGTCACCATTTAACAAGTAAAGACAGGCCCAAAACAGTAACTGAAATTAAATTTGAAGTCAAGCGCAAAGGTCCCATTGGGTTGTAGTAGCAGCCTGGGTTCAATTCCATTCGGCCCCGCCGGGATTTTCTGAAGCATAACATCTCTGATCACGCCTTCCTTCGGAAAGGAAGTAAAGCCGTTGGTTCCCGGTCCATGAGATGATGGGTCGATAGGTAGGGTCCAGGTGTGGGAGCTGCCTCCAAGGCGTCGCACAGTGGTCCAGAACTGTGAAAAGATGGTCAAAAAATTATCTCGTGAATCTTGCATTTTAAACTAGTAGTTTCTTCGGGAAAAGATTCTGGATACAAAAAGCACCTTCTTTTGTAATTGACAGATTAATTATTAATCCTGCTAAAAGTGAGATCCAAAATATATTTTTGCAACATTTACATATTCAGGGTCGGTTTCTTAGGTAACGTTTTAGAATATATCAAAACAAGAAACTATGCTGAAGACACTAGGTATCTATTTCTTCATCTCATTGAAATATCGAACGTTTTTCGTTGAAAACCCCTCAATAAAAGTTTTTACTTTATAACAATGTTCTATAAACTTTTACTTGTTTGAAATGTTCTACAAAGTTGTTGAAAATACGATATACAATACAATACACTGTAACGGGATACTGGGTGGTAGGAGTCGAAGTGTAATATACAACCTTCACTTTAGCGCCAATCAAATTGTATCCTTGTTGTGAAGACGCAAGATATCGATTCAAAGAATCTTCCCGTGCCCGGCTGGGGCACCTCAGGACGAGTCTTCGCCAAAAACCTACAATACTCCGGAACATCATCACCATACAACGGAAATGAAAGCCTACCAAAGAAAGTATCATGAACTGCAGGGTGGATATGTGTCCTTTGGACGTTTCTCTATACCAGAGCCTATACGACATGACCCGAAGAACTAGAAAAATCGAGCATGTCTTAATTCCGTTTCTTTGAAATCGGCTTAAATGAAAGTTGTCACTCATTACATTTGTATATTTACGGTTTATTTTGTTTTGCTTGGCGTAATTCGAAAGCGAATAGTTCAAAACACTTGTTAATTTCTATTTTTCCAATGTATAAACTCTAAAGCCTATTCTAAGGCTGCGTTCCATTTGGTGAATTTTCACTTAAATTTGACACTTCGAAAATAAATTATAATGTTCGAAAATCTCTCTGTTGTTGATCGTCCGATTTTCGTCAAAATTGGTACCTTGTCTGTCAGAAATAAGTCTACTGGAATAGGAGGTTTATTTGAAAATTTTCCATCCGTCAAATTTAACACAAATGGAACACAGCCTAAGGTTAGTTTATGCCAAAATTGTTCGACCTTACTTGTCTAACCCCCTTCCTGGGAACATTCATGCTGTCCCACGACGTCCCACGCTGGTTGCGGCGACAAGTGCACTTACTGAAGCAGATTTCTATACAGCGGCTGGCTTGGATTTCTTCTCGCGCATGATGATTTTATTCACAGGTAACGCTGCCGAACGATTCAGGGGAGTTCGACCGCCTCACAGGCCAAATTGCACACGTTTCGTTTCGCTGAGAGGTGTTACTTTGAACCAGGGGAGGGATGTGGCTGTCAAATACGAACAATCGTCGTCTACTTCGTATAACTGGTTCTAAACGTAAACAATCGATAAGAAGCCTTCATGGTTTGTTTACCTTTGAAACCAATGTCAAACAAGTATGATCAGCAGACTGATTTGACAGCACGTTCCCCCCGAAGCTTTAAACGGTCCGAATGACCGAGCCCATAGGGTGGCACCTTCGTTTAAAGGCTTTCGGCGTTTACTTGCAGTCGTGCAATGTGCTTTCCCTATGAGAGTGTACTAGCGTGGTAAAGTAAAACGACGGGTTCTTTAGAGTACCGTCAAAATGTCAATCCGGTAACGGATGTCCGTGTTCGGGGTTTTCCCGGTTGATCTGGTTAAGGCAATCCTTTTCAACCTCCTTGCGCGACTGTGTTTGTGCTTCAGTACCGAAGTGCCAACCTCCAAGAAAACCGCCTTGGTCTAACGCTACTCTCCGCAATCTGAAACGAGTGCGATCTAGAGCTCTCCGTGCTCTCACTCATCGACGATGTACCCTTAAGCAAACCCCACACGCATCAATATATTGACGCGAAGAGGAATTATTGACAATAATATTGATGATGTGAATTCAGAAATATTGTCAATCTCGATATATTGACGTCAATATAGAATGTGTTGACAATACGATTATTGTCAATAAAAGCAATCGTGTAGGGTCCACTTTACCAAGCGAAATTTTTCAATTGCCAGCAATGATTATCGCCACTACAACAAGCTTATTTACAAGAGGTATGTAATTCGTACTCAACATAATCTGCAATGCCACCCCAAGGGATTCTGGTCGTTTGTGGATACTAAGAGGAAGGAAACTGGACTGCCGTCAAAAATGTTTCTCGGCAATGACGTAGCATTGACAACTGAGGACAAATGCAGCCTATTTGCTAGGCACTTCTTAAGCGTCTTCTCGAATGACTCCCCATCGCAAGCAGAAATTGAGCGAGCCGTCCGTGATGTGCCAACCGACGTCGTAAACATGGATGTTTTTGCCGTAGATGTACAAATGGTTCTTTCTGTGATGAGTAAAACCAAATCATCATTTTCACCAGGTCCGAGTGTTATTCCATCTGCAGTCCTAAAAAAATGCTCCGATATCTTAGCTGCTCCGTTGTCCTTGCTCTTCAACCTGTCACTTCGTCAACAGAAATTTCCCGCACTATGGAAACGGTCTACTATGTTCCCTGTTTTCAAGAAAGGAGACAAACGCAATGTGGAAAACTACCGTGGGATTACCTCGCTTGGGGTTGAATCTAAGGTGTTTGAGTCGCTGATAAATGAAAGATTGTTTGCTTCCTGCAAGCATTACATAAGTACATGTCAACATGGTTTCTTTCCTGGCCGCTCCGTGGAAACTAATCTCGTCAGCTTTACGTCGTTCTGTATGGAAAATGTATGCAAGAAACTTCAAGTGGATGCCATCTACACTGATCTTAAAGCTGCGTTTGATAGAGTTGTGCACGACGTTCTGCTAGCAAAGCTTGAAAAAATTGGATGTTCTGTTTCCTTCTGCAGCTGGCTTAGATCGTACCTCGTGCAACGTGAAGTTACTGTATGCATTGGAAACTACTCATCGTACTGTTTCTCGAACAGATCAGGAGTTCCACAGGGTAGCACTTTGGGACCAATGCTCTTCTCTTTATTTGTGAACGATGTAACGTTTATTCTACTACGAGGAGGTAAATTGTTTTTTGCCGATGACTTGAAGATTTATCTAGTCGTTCGAGGCTATGCCGACTGTTTAGGACTACAAAACCTTCTTGAAATCTTTAATGTGTGAACGTAATTTTATGGTTCTGTGCGTCTCAAAGTGCTGCGTAATTAGTTTCCGTCGAACTAGGACTGCCATTTTGTTTGATTATAAAGTTGCTGGAACTGCAGTTCAACGTGTCGATCACGTTAAAGACCTCGGTGTCATGTTGGATGAAAAGCTCACATACACTCGCCACTTCTCAACCACGATCGACAAAGCTAATCGACAGCTTGGATTCATGTTCAAGATATCTAAGGAATTTCGTGATCCTCTGTGTTTTAAAGCCCTTTACTGTTCATTGGTACGCTCACTACTGGAATTCGCGTGTGTTGTCTGGAATCCCTACCAAGCTGTATGGAGTGGACGATTCGAAGCTGTTCAACGCAAATTCGTCAGATACGCACTGCGCTATCTTCCATGGAGTGACCCGCTGAATTTACCACCGTATGCTGACCGCTGTCGTTTACTGGGTTTGGATACTCTTGCTAAGCGACGCAGGTCGTCTTCGTTGCTAAAGTTTTACTCGCAGAATATTTATGATGTTCCTGAGTTACTGGCCAAAATTAATCTGTATGCTCCTGCCCGAACACTCCGTCCGAGAACCTTGCTACATGAAGTAGTACATGCAACCAACTATGCTGCAAACAGTTCCTTTGTCGCCATGATTCATCAATTCAACGAAGCCTCTGACCTATTTGACTTTGACATCAATGCCTCGATGTTTCGTCATCGTTTGCTGTTGGCCAATTTTTAATTTTTAATGAGTGATTACATTTAGATTTAAGTGTTTCATTGAGACTATCAAGTCAGATGGACTATAATAATAATAAATAAATAAATAAATAAACCTCCTGGTTTAGTTCACATTGTAGTTTCTGGTTATTTTTACGTCCTTTCTCGAATTTCCCTTTGTATTATTCCTAGATTCCTTGTATCACTCTTACTTTCAGTATAAATCACTCTCCTCTTATCACTACTTTTACGTTCTATGACTATGTCACCTTTGCGACTACTTCTTCAACGGCCAAATTACAAGAGACGATCTTAAACAAGCTTATGGACATTCAATCTTCTTATCCAACGAATTTAACCCTAGGCCTTTGTTTCAATTGTCATTAGTGTATCCGTTTTCGAAAATACCAAAAATCGGTTGACTCCTCTATTGTCTAACAGTTTGGGACTTCCAGAGACTAGGAACAGTGAAGGCTGTGTAATAGTAAACCTTTTTCTTAAATTGTTTTATCAGAACGGATCTGTAACCTTGTTACAACACATACATTTGATAAATATAATAGCACACTGGAGTGCAAAATGGGTGAGTTATTATTGATTTTGCTGAAAAAATATGCCACTTAATTACGATTTACCACAACATCCCACGACAAAACCAATAGTAATACTGCTGTTTACGTGTGTTTTCTCCAAAATATTCAACATTTTTTTTGCCAAAACATTCAGAAACATGAATTAGATTTGAAATACTGCATGATATGGGAAGTTTTTTTTTATGGTAAACCCCCCAAAACTGATTTTTTCTACATAAAATATTCTTTGAATCAGAGTTGCTTCCACTCACTTTGTATAAAAAATGATTTTCGGAATTTTAAAATCATTAGATGTTATAATGATATCTGGAACATGTTAGATACAAGAAGATTTTGGAAGGCAAGTGTTTAACATATAAAACCTGTCAATTTCGCTTTCAGAGTGTCACAACCAGTGATTTTATTATTCGTGAGCGTTCACTCAAAGTGAGCACTCGCGAATTTTAAAATCGCTGATTGTGACTATCTGCAAGCGAATTTGATAGGTATGATATGTCTTTCAAACTTTTCTTGTATCTTAAATGTAGGTACCAAATATCATTATAACATCTAATGATTTCAATATTCCGAAAAACATTTTTTATAGCAAGTGAGTGGATGTAAACCTGCTTTGAACCTCTACTGCTTCGAAGATCCGTCCAAAATAATATGGATTATAATTAATTTTTTTCTATGCCACGATCCCGAAATGCTTTTTCTTTATTCTAGGATTAAAAAAAATCTTAGATCAATCTTCAATATTCAATATGTGGGTCTGATGACAAGTTGCAAAATGAAGATTTTTCAAACGGGGCTAGTTGAGTTGGATAATTACGACGGATCACAGTGGTTTAAAAATCCATTTTGACGCTCTTAATAGCATCGTGGAGAGTGGATTAAGAGCAATGACGCCTTCAGCAATGTTGATAGGTATGCTGCATTTTTGGAAGATATGAATTTTGTGATTAAGCCCCCTTAAAGTGAGATGAAAAATTTATTTTTTTCAAAATGTCGAGATAGAGGGTTAACGTCTTCAGTTATAGCAAAGTAATAGCAAAAATTGTTACAAACAACTTTGCTAAAGACATAAAAGTCATATATATCACTTTAATCGAAAAAGAGAGGGGGTTGTTTGAGGACGGACTCCCAAAAACACTTTTTTTTTTACCAAAAACACTTTTTTACTTTTATTTTAGGTCTTCCCTATGTACACTTAGAAATTACTAATTTTACACGTGATGGAATCCATCTTTGACATTTAGGATGTGACGAAAATAAACATCGCATGTAAAATTAAGTGCTCCGAGACTGAAAAGTTCGAATGTACTTTTGATTGAGCTGAATTTCGCGTCTATTATGACTCAATTTTATGTCAAAATGGACGCTCGTATATGTCAATCTCAGAGCACCTAAATTTCCATCAACTTTTCTTAGTGTGTTCTATAAAGTTGTTTCTCAAACTACACAGTTCGAAAAAGTAGTGTAAATTTCTGTTCAGTATGATGCACATAAATGGAGCGTAACATATCATATAAGTTTACATTATATATCATGTAAAGTTCTGGGACATTTCATGCAATGTAGCAAATATTGTAAACAACATTGTTTACATGTTGCTTGGTTGCGTAAAATGAAATACAAGTTTACGTGAATGAATGTTTATATCACTATTATAATTCAGAATTTTTATCTGTGCAGTTACTCCATATTTTGTAGATCAATAACGGCACCGGCCACGTCCTTGCAATCAGGTGGGAGTAGGGAAGGAATATTAGAGTGACCATTGTTGTTTGTGGACCATGTTTACCTCTGCACCGCAACAAAAGACACAGGAAAGAAGATTTTGTTAGTAAATTGGGTTCGTTGGATCAGGATTCACCTTGATAAGTGATGCGACCATGGTTTTAAATGAATCAGTGTTATCATGCATTATACTTGGATTTTCCTGAAGCCTAAACAAAATGGTGGATCATTATAATATAAATCTGAAGACGTTCCATCATCGAAAAGCTGAAAATAAACTTAGAGCATGAGCATGAGCAAAATTGACCGCTCGCGACTGCCAACACCAAAGAGCTGAAGACCAATTCAAACAAATCAAATCAACAGACAAAACCAGGGTGAAAGCTGTAAGAGTGAATCATTACAGTATAAATCTAATGATGTTCCGTTATCGAAGAGCTGGAAGAAAACTTAAATAATTCAAATCAATAGATCCAGTCTGAATGAAGGCTGAAAGAAGAGAATAATTATACAGCAATGACCCCATTTTTCAGCTAGCAAAGTAACTGTATCTTAAACATCCATCTTGAAGGAGGAAGATATGAAATCACAATTATGTGGAGTAACTGAAAAATAACGGTCTGATGCGCGGAGAGGCTAACAGGATCGGATCATAACTGTAATGTGAATATTAGGAAGATTTATCATCTTCAAACTATTCTTGAATTAACCTGGAAGAATGCTTGTGAATAATTGTTATACAGATATGCTTCCATCGTAGTAAAGATGTACCACGTACCAAGCCATATAATACATATATTGCTCCTTTTAAATATGTGCATCATATTGAACAAAAAGATTAATAAAATTATTGTACATAAATCAGTATCGTTGGAACACCCAGAGACACCGTGGAGATATTCCATTTGATGAGCCCTGCACCATTTTCATTTTCACCGTGAAGTAAAACGCGGAATAAAGATCAATTAATCTTCCCAGCATATCTAAACATAAGTTCAGTCTTATTTATAAATATACACTTAAAAATGACTAATTTGACATTGACTTAAAGGTTGATATGTAAACAAACATGTCATGTAAAATTAAGTGTTCCGAAACTGAAAAGTTCATTGCTCGATAAAAAGTACGTTTGATTGGGATGAATTTCACGTCTGTTATGGTTAAATTTTATGTTGAAATAGACGCTCCTATATGTTTGTCTCAGAGCCCCTAAACTTTCATGAATTTTTGTAAGTGTGTGCATGGCACAAATGAACTTCAAAAAAGAAAAGAAAAATAGGTTCTTACGATAATCCAAGACCTTCTTGTTCAAGATGTTCTCCAGCCGGATTTACCCAGAGACGTTGATAGAGACGCGCAAAGAAAATTTCTGTCAAAACAGCAGGGATCTTTTGGTAATGTCACTGGCAACCATGTTTCTTCGAGTGGCTTCAAATGACTTTCATACAGTGCCGCAATATTGTTGAGAAAATTTGAACGTTCGACCGGAACTGAATAAAATGAGGCTGAGAATCCATGAGCCGTACAAAGTTCGGTACAAGTACAAGTATGACAGTTGCTCCATGACAGTATAACTTTTTTTTATATTTTGTTGATTTGCTTGCAGCGTAATCATTTTTATTACAATAAAACTTAATAACACGTTCTGATTCGAAATTGATAAACTAATATTTTTTTATTTAATTGAATCAACAATAGGTAAAAAAAATAAATAAACAAGATATATCAAATACTTCGTGAAAATAATTAAACACTTTTTTTCATCATTGAGAACAACCCAACAAACAATTGAGAGCTCTTATAAAACACCTGAGTTGATCAAACGTTGAATAATAGCTTCCAGAGTTGAACAAGAATGTAGTTGTATTGCCATTTGATTAAAAGTTTTAAAAGCTGTTGGAGCACTCTTAAATGATTGTTTACGTTCGGTTTAACTATATGCTTTATAAGACCTACGATAACTTTTATAGCACCTTAGTTAAACTGATTCACAAGAGCTATACAGAACGTGGAATAAACGCATCAAAACAAACAATTGGGAGCTCTTATAAAACACCTGAGTTGATCAAACGTTGAATAATAGCTTCCTGAGTTGAACAAGAATGTAGTTGTATTGCCATTTGGTTAAAAGCTTCAAAAACTGCTTGGAGCACTCTTAAATGATTGTTTACGTTCGGTTAAACTGTTTGACAGGAGCCATATAGGATGTGGAATAAACGCATCAAAACAAACCATTGGGAGCTCTTATACAACACCTGAGTTGATCAAACGTTGAATAATAGCTTCCAGAGTTGAACAAGAATGTAGTTGTATTGCATTTTTGGTTAGAAGCTTCAAAAGCTGCTTGGAGCACTCTTAAATGATTGTTTACGTTCGGTTTAACTATATGCTTTATAAGACCTACGATAACTTTTATAGCACCTTAGTTAAACTGATTCACAAGAGTTATACAGAACGTGGAATAAACGCATCAAAACAAACAATTGGGAGCTCTTATACAACACCTGAGTTGATCAAACGTTGAATAGTAGCTTCCAGAGTTGAACAAGAATGTAGTTGTATTGCCTTTTTGGTTAAACGCTTCAAAAGCTGCTTGGAGCACTCTAAAATGACTGTTTACGTTCGACCAACCACCAACCACAATTTTGTCGCTAAAAATAGCACAAGTGATAGGCACGTTTATATGACCATAAGGCAATGATTATTCGACTGCAAGAGAAGTCACTCAAGATGAGCTTCATATACTTCTCTCATATGATCAAAATATGTATTCAAGAATAGAGCAGATGGAAACAGAAGCGGCTGGCAATCCGGGATCATGAGTTCGAATCTTGCTTCGAGAAACCCTCGGTGGAGTAGAGGTAAATTATATATAGGTGTTTTTAATAAATGCAAACATTAATTTAAGACATATATCATATAATCAACGACAACATTTCTAGATAAATTCTCTCAATTAATGATTAGAGAGATCAATTGAAAAAATATCAATCAAAGATTAAACAGATGCTTGTTACTACTTCCTCCATGATCACAGAATGTGAATTATGGCATAATTACATATTTTTTCAATGTGCACAAATAAATTAAATTAATAAAACTGTACAAGCAATTATTTTGGCGTACCACGACAATTGTTAAAGTAATTTTAATCTGTGAATATTGTGAGTACTTACACAACGGTTATTAAGGAGTCATTAAAAAGTGCTATAAACGCTTTTCACCGCTTGCTGTATAGTGATTATTTAGGAGTCATAAAAGAGTGTAACAAACGCCTCTCAGGTTCAATCTCTAATACATTTCGAAGCAGCTGTTAGGAGGTGTCTACAAACGTTGTATTAGAGCTTTCACCAAAACAATAAAGCTTGAGTTTAAATATGTATCTATAAACGTTGTATAAAAGTTGCTTCTATCCGGTTGTTAAGGAGTCATTGAAAAGTGCTATAAACGCTTTTCACCGCTTGCTGTACAATGATTATTTAGGAGTCATAAAAGAGTGTAACAAACGCCTCTCAGGTTTCCTCTCTACTAAATTTCAAAGTAGCTGTCAGGAAGTGTCTACAAACGTTGTATAAGAGCTTTCACCAAAACAATAAAGCTTGAGTTTAAATATGTATCTATAAACGTTGTATAAAAGTTGCTTCTATCCGGTTGTTAAAGAGTCATTGAAAAGTGCTATAAACGCTTTTCACCGCTTGCTGTACAATGATTATTTAGGAGTCATAAAAGAGTGCAACAAACGCCTCTCAGGTTTACTATCCACTAAATTTCAAAGCAGCTGTCAAGAAGTGTCTACAAACGTTGTATAAGAGCTTTCACCAAAATAATAAAGCTTGAGTTTAAATATGTATCTATAAACGTTATATAAAAGTTGCTTCTACTCCTATACCGCGTATACATATAATGCTGTAGTTGAACAGGTTCTCCAAACCAGTGTAAACAAGAGTTTTACAGAAGTTGTAATAAACAAATTGTACAGTTATTATTCAGCATGCAGTTGAATAAAATCACAATGGAAGCGTTTCTTCAACAAGACATTGATTTTGGATAAACGTTTTACTGAATACGTTAGACAACACCTTTGTGTTGCAGTTGTATAGGTTCTCCAAACCAGTGTAAACAAGGGTTTTATAAAAGTTGTGGTGAACACATTGTGCAATTATTATTCAACATGCAGCTGAACAAAATCAAAACGAAAGCGTTTCTTCAACTGGAAATTGTTACTTGGGACTACTCATTTCTGGTAAATTGAGCGAACAGTAATTTTTATTTACTTTGCTTGTTTGGTTCAGAGTTTGACGGTTTGTTTGGTTCTTCTGGTTTCAGTCTATGCGTGTCTCTATTCAACGTCCCTGGATTTACCCATCTTCCTAGCGCTGTTTTGTTCCTTTCTTGGTTTTTTTTCCTGCACCTGCACCTGTCCGCTAGTGCTGGTGAGTTATTTGCCGTTGAGGTTCATGAAAAGTTCACTATTTTACCATAATCAGTGCCAAAACAAAAACAAAAGTTTATGGGCAGATTTGGACAGATTTTGACCTGTTGCATACGACTGGAAGGTGATGTGAATTTCGCGAATAAACATGAGGAGTGTTGATTGTAGAACAACTTGCCATATACAATCGTTTTAGTTCATTTTAGTAAACAAACTAACACTTCTCCTTTCTGTGGCACCTTTGATTATCCGCCTTGAACTGGGCCGCCATCTCGTCTTTATCCGAGAAAGAATCAGCATTTTCACTAGAAATACTCAGAGGGAGAGATAGGCGGAGAAAACAAAATACAATTCGGCAGCAGGGATTTGGTCCTAAATTATCTTGCAACCCTTGCTAGAAGCTAGCATTTCAAATGACTTTTATTTTTGATTCGATTTACGTGCAAAATAATAATTGATTGCATCGCAATATTTTACACATTTCTTCGGGCCATGCATTAACCAACGAAGATCAATTAATGAACAGAGTTAGAATATTGTTTTTGGTTCCAAAAACTAGTTGAATTTGAGAAGCACACAAAACATAAAGGTGATTGAATTTCTGTTCGATTGCAATACTCTCAAATTTATTCTAGTAAGAATAAGAATCCTCGGAAAAAATCTAATTGGAATGTTCGATTGGCTCAGATTTTGACAGTTCATTTGGCTCAAAACATTCTCTCCGCCCATCTCTCCCTCTGAGTATTCACTGTAACTGGCGAGTACCCATTAGTGAGTGAAAAAGTACCCATTTTTTGGTAGTGTATGAAGCTGTCAAAAAATGCGTAAATGAAAATTTCAAATAGTGGGTATTTTTTCACCCATTTTTGAAAATTGTTCAGGGAACAATAATGGGTAAATTTTTACCCATTATTGGGTGAAAAATATCTTTGTTGCACCGTTAGTTTGCTGACATACTTGGAGTGCTTTTGTCTCGTTTAAAAATAAAATAAAAGTTGGTGCCCCATCTGATTTTCAATGGCAACAATTAATCCATCTTCGTTGACGCATCCACGGTGGAATTGACTCCATCTGCGCGCTGGACACTCTATTCAAAGTGTTAACTGTTTTCAACATTCGTCCGCCAGCAGCACCCTAATAAAAATTGTATGGTTAATTTGCTTAACGACGTGTTCTGGGTATCATCCAAACCATTTGTGGAATAGTTCAATGATTTGGGTTATCGTTCGTTTATGGTTATTTTTTATTAGGGCAGTGCAGAATATTATTGATTTTGTGTTCATGTGTTACGGAATCAAAACGATGGTCAATCGTTTAGTTTTATCGTTTATGGAATCCATCAATGCTGTCGAAAACGATTCTGACGATTATTGTATTTCTAAATTCATTGTTTACGTTCAATAAAAACCAAGTTTAGTATTGCGCATTTCACACCAAATTGGACTAATAAGCGCGTTTTCACTTATTAAAAAGTGTGATAAAACTGCAAGTTTACCTCTGATCGTCTTGGTGTCTTCCGTGCACTTATTCCTTATGATGCAAGCAATAAGTGCTCCGAAGGCATAAAAACGATTTGACGGAAACGTGCACTTAAATCACACTTTTTGCATTTTTGGGACAGTCCAGTTTCAGATGCAATCAGCAATAATCAGTAATTTTTATTTTCTTTTCTTTCGAACCGTATTTTCCATACAAAAAAACAAATTTTCAAATATCAGATTATATCCCATTGAAATATTATTTAAAATGGGTACTTTTTACCCAGTTACCAAATACAATCAATTTTGGAAATGGGTAAAAAGTACTCAATGATTTGACGTACAAGCTCTTTACCCATTAGTGGGTAATGATGTTTTACCCATTTTATGAGTTTACCTACTTCACCGCGAAATAGGCACTTTTTCACCCATTAATGGGTACTTTCCAGTTACAGTGTTTCTAATTTTTACTATCCATCTCTCTTTTCGGCGTTTACTGTGAAGCGATGGAACAACTGTGATGCAGTGTGATAGCAAAGTGATGTAAGGGAGAACAGCCCATAATGCACCCCTGGGGTAAAATGCCCACTTATAGAAAAACAGCTATAACTTTTCCTCAGATGCATTTTCCGGGTAACGGTTTGTGATTGTTTTCAACTGGAGGTTTAACATATAATTCTTGATCATACTGATTCCTTAAAAAATTGCATTTTGTGCAAAACAGGACACAGTTGTTAAAATCATCGACTGTAAATTAAGCTTTTATCATCATGTATCACAAAAAAAAAAATTTAAAAATTTACGTTTCGTATATTTTATAGATATTTTACTTGATGAATCACAGTTTAACATTCTATTGAGATTTGAGACCTTATTTCTGATGTAACATAAAGAAATCAGGCATAACATTTGATAACGGCACAAAAGCATTTGTAAACAAACTTTCTAAGGCCCTTTACACGTGAACCAAAGTACGCCCACGCAAACAAATAACATCATCGGATAAGGGCAACTATCACCTTTCCGAAAGTGGTATTGGTTTGCGTGGGCATACTTTGGTTCGCGTGTAAAGGGCCTTAGAAAATTTGTTTACAAATGCTTTTGTGCCGTTATCAAATGTTATGCCTGAAATAATCATTTGAAATACCGCATCCCTTTGCATTATCTACTTGCAGGGGTTATGGTTTGTTTACCATGGGGTGCATTTTACCCCAATGTTGTGGTGCGTTTTGGCCATTGTTGTCGTGCGTCTTGTTCCAAAGGTGTGGTGCATATTGCATCATGAATCAGGCGTTTTGCCCCGCTATCATTTTGGAAGCAATTTAAAAAATACCTTGAAAGTCATGGAAAATCATCCTTTTGTAGTTCTAAATCACTCGATCTTTGTAGAAAACATGGTAATGAACCAAACGCCATTACTTTCTTCTTGATTTTGGCTTCCATTCGCCAGCCATTGACGATTTTGCTTAAAGGGTGCGTTTTGCACCATCCTTTTATGCGTTTTCATATTCAGTGCATCAAACCGGTGCGGTTGACATCGAATATCTTGAATTTGGACCATTATTCATCATAGGGAAATTTGTTCAACGAACGAAAACTTTTTGTAAAATTTCGATTTGAAAACTCGTTTTTGCAGCCAGACTTTTATTGAAAGAAGCTATTTTTGTAGGCGGGAAGACGAAAGACTTCGCTTGACGGTTTATTAGATCAATATGCTGTCTATTAATTCGTATGGTTAACTTTTTTTTTAATATTTTTTGTTCATGAACAATATTATAATTGAAACTAGCCGAGTGTATTGAACTCTTCTGTGAAGTGACCTTCAGCGGAACGTCTTTCAGCGAAAAGGAGTCGGGGAAATGAGACAGCCCCGTTTTCATATACGAATTTTACAATAAATCAAAGCTTTTAAACCTTTGAGTATTAAACTTGTGTTCAGGGATGAGTTGTAGGAAATCAATTGCAATTACAGGGTGCGTGACGAATTTTTGCAGTAAATGGCATATTTGAGAAAAAAATACACCAGTTAGTTATTCCAGCAATGAATTTTGTGCGATTTATTTTCTTTCGCAACATATGGAAGTTGTAAGTAAATTTATTCAAAAAAATTGCCTTCCCTTTCGACGACTGTAGTTAGACGCTTCCGGAAACTGCAGTATGCACGTTTTAAAATGTTTCGATCCATAGATGTCATCACTGCCTTGATTTTAGCTTTTAGCGACTTAAGTGTGGTGTGAGGGGTTCTATTGGTATCCCGTTGGACGACGCCCTATACAAAATAATCCAACGGATTGATATCGGGACTGCTTGGGGGCCAAATTTCTTCCTCCCAAATTTACGAAATATTTTCCGTAAGCCATTTCTGTGCTTTATTAGCAGTATGAGCAGGTGCTCCGTCTTATCACTTTCCCAAGCCTTTTTTTAATATTATACACTGTTCTTTCAGACACATTTATCGACCGAATTATTTCTTTCATGCATACTCCGGCGCGCAACAAAGCGACAACGGCTGACAGATTGCTCTCTTGTTTCGACATCTTTACGTTTACTCAACATTGTTTGTTTAAATCTTACACCTAACAGTATAAGCTATCCAGTGCTGCCAAATATATCTAAATAATGATGCACAAGCATGAGAAATTACTATTTGAAATTTACTGCAAAAATTTGTCACGCACCCTGTAGTAGCTAGCTCTTTAAAAAAATACACGTCAAGCTTTCTATTTGTTTTTTTTTCAAAAATTTAAAATTTAAATGAATGAAAACCCTAGTTTAGTTTAATTAAATTTTTCCCCTTGGTTCCTTCATTAGCTTTATATAGTTGTGCACTGTTTAAAAAATTATACAACATAAATTTATTAAAGAGATTTTCAGCAAATTTTTATAATCATAATTTTAAACAAGAGTTTTTTTTACCAAAACACTGTCTTGCAAATCTCTATTTATGCAGAACTTCTTTTCACATTCATTTTCGATACAATCACCGGTTTTCAAGTTACGATTTTTTGAAAAACGTGTTTGAGAAATTCTAGGCAACAGCGAAAAACAACCCTATATCCACAGAACAGAAGGGGAAGTGCAAACAAATCAATTAATCAAAAAGTGGTATGTTTTTCTGCTCAACAAGTGATGCATTGTGGTAGCGTTCCACATGGGCTTTCTATACGCACTAACACTATCATAGCATGCTGCCTATCTTAACTGCAGGCAGAAGATGTCTTCTATCGCTAGGTGCGCTAGTGTTCTCCAATGATTAGCGGAGCCACTTTCTGATCCGAAGTTCCTCTTCGGTTTTATGCAAAATCCATATCAGAGACGTGCTATATGCAGTCGCGACGCGATATCTGCAATATGCAGTCGATTTGAGCGCTTCTGAAAATGCCAAGTAGGGGAAATGTCGGTTTCGGCAATATCATAACCTTTTATTGTCAAGGGGGTTAATAAATTCCGAAACCACTCAAACTTGGCCAATAGATGTTCTGAACAATGTATCCACATGCCAAAATTAAGTTCTCAAGGACGTTGTTTACCCCCTGTCGATGATAGAATAAGGTACTGCCGAAGCCGTCCTTTACCCTATAAGAATTAAATTTATTTGTCTTTTGTCTTTCTTTATAAGATTTTGTATGTCTCCCGTCCCCCGTCTTGATGAGTCTCATCGTCGTCCACTGGTGACCATAGCTTGTCGAACTACAGACGAATCAAGAATCGCACTACCGTTCATACTGGCGACAACGCTCTGAATGAGACAACGAAACCCTACCCCCAAGTTCCTCCCCTGATCTTATCCTTCGAAAATGTACCCCTCTAAATGGCTTAAAACCAGTCTACAAGCAAAAAGGGCAAACATTGGTAAATTTTTCCTTGAGCATTAATGCTATTTATAGTTGAAAATTTTGCGTTTACTTGGTCGTACAAATGTTTCTAAACAACAGAAATCAGCTTTCTTTACCCAAATAAATTTTAAACTCCTCTGACTTAACGTTTTCCCTAAAAGTGCTTTAATAGTGTGGTGAAACTGAGTTCAAAATTGTGCACGAAGTTTAAAATTGGTGTTGCGGAGGTCAAGATCAAGGGAACTACTTTCAGGTTCCACTATGAATTCCCATTTGTTGGCCGCGTGGAACGACCTACTGTAAATTGGCTACCGTGACAGATGGACAAGTTTTCAAAGGAGAGCACGCAAGCTAAAAACAACCAGTACACTGCAGTGCTCAAGACCCATTTTTTCTCTTCTGAATCGCCACTAAAATTGAATTTCAAGAATGGTGAATCATCGATCGAAACTTTATCAGAAGTGAAGTAGGGGTATTTCAAATAAATTCTAAAAGAGTCTGGACCAGTTAATGCTGATCCCCGTGAACCATCTACGGCTGGTACTATTATGTCAAGAAGAAGGATGCTTTGAGGACAGTATATGAAAACACTACGAGGCAGCTTGTTGCAGATTCACTTGATTCCTTCGATAAGATCTTTTCTTTTTTTATTTATTTATACTTCATATTTACATCCATTAGTTAGTGACAGTGAAGTGATGGTGAAGTGACAATTGTCACCTAGGGTGAGGTGAGTCTCCTTGCAAATCAAATGGAGAGTCACCTCACCCGAGTGACAATTGTTACTGCACTAGTGACATCGAGTCATCGCACCTCACTCGCCGTGCAGAATAGGCCTAAGTGTTTAAGGTACGTCATTATCTGCATTAGTTTACCAAAACGATCCCTGCTACAAACCTTTACCCACACCCAACATCCCAGTGATTTTTCGTGGAAGCGCAGAGGACTTCTCGGTTTCCTTCACAGTGAGTATCACATCAACACATTCGTTCCCATTCCCTATTTTACCTGCATTCGGACACGGCCGGCGCTGGTATTGCTAAATATTAGATCTCCAGTTTTTACACATTGAGGATGAATGTTATTCCCAAACATCATCTGTTGGTTCTGCAGCTGATGTGACAATAACAGAGCAGCAACCGTGGGCGGTTAATCACTCTCATGCTCTATTTTTATGACCCTTTGGAGACATATTTGGAAATTGTTCTTGATATCTTTTTTTTCAGAAGATTGAAGCGTGCAACCTCTAAAGATTTTTCATGTTTCATGTATGTAGCTATTGTTCCTAATGGCCTAATATATCATTCTAGGGGTTATAAAGTGAACTTTTTGTTTGCACCCTAATGAAGATGCTCCGGAGATATATAAGTTCACACTTTTTTTTTTAAAGGAGCACGTGAACCGGGAAAGTCTTTCACCCGCTACCCGACTTAAGTCGGTTAACAAATTGAAAGCAAATCGATATTAAAGTTTGCTGTTCCTATCATAATGAAAACACATTTTGATTTTAGTTGTCGCGAAATAAGTCTGATTACATATTGTTCTTTCAGGTGTTTCAGTAACTTAACTTCAAGTGCTGCTATTAACGTCTTGTTGAAAATTGAATTAACAATTATTGTCTGATTGTTTTGTTGAACACATAAACACGTGACTAGTCCGGGGTGAGATTTGAACTCAAGTCTTTTAACGTGAGAAGCATGGATGCTAATCATTTACGACAGGCTCGTATTTAGTTAAATATTTTGAATACAAAATCTGTAATCAAAATGATTTCATTGATAGCAGAATTAGTTTTGCGTTAGTTCAACAGTGTAAAATTTTGCTCTCATTTTGCTGTGGTTAAGTCAACCAAAATGAGATCAACTGGAATATTCAAAATAAGTTACATCATTATAGCAAATTTTGATTTCAATTTGATCTTCAGCTTTACTCGGGTATATACCGGTACCACTAATATTCCAGTTAACCAGCTGAGTACAGAATTCTGTTCGAACGGACACAGTTTGTTGTGTATTCTGCTCTTCTTTACAACCAGATGCCTGATTATGGCATTCTATATTGGCTACAATTTCAATTGCTAAACCCTACGGGAGGCACACCAATCCCTAAACACCCATTCTAACTTTCAACAGATTTTGCACACAACACAACAGGTCAAATTTGAATTCCGGCTGCTTCCCGGGAAATCTTTCTTTTTTCTTCTACCTCCTCTACACGGTTAGAAAAAAGTACCCAAAATTAAGTTCGTTTCACTTATCTCGGCACTATAGTGCAGGAACCCAAAAGTAGGTCGTATCGAATGAACTAAATTCTCCTCTTGTAGGGGAACAGTTTAAAGAGACGTTAATAGACGTATCCAAAAGTAGGTAAAGCGGGTCAAAGTAATTTTCATTTACTTGTGTGCAGTTCATATGGAATTTTCTACTGGCTTTTTACCAAAAGTAAGTTAGTTGTACCCAACAGTAGGTAAATATGATTATACTCAACGTTGGGTTCCCACACTTTACTACCCCTGTTGGGTGGTGTTGCTCCTCCGTTTTTGACAACATTAGAAGGAGAAAAGGAGACAAACTAGTCAAAAGTTGGTAAAAGTGAACTGGCTGTTGGGTACTTTTTTCTTACCGTGTATGTATCTTCACCTGTTGTTAAAGCTACCGGTAATGATGATGATGTTGATGATGATACTTGAAGCATTCGCAAAAGAGGTGTGGAGCATGATTCACTAAGGAGCCGAAAATATGATTATAGTTAAATTCTTTGTCATATTGGCGTGTAATTTCTTCTGCTAGCTTTTTGGTGCTTTAATCGTGATCGGAAGAGGGGAATAATCTCTTGCAAGGGGGAGAAATAAATTTGAATTTCAATACGTCTACACATATCCGGCAACATGTGTATTGGAGTGGCTTCTGCTTCCGGTTCTATTTCCAAGGAAGACGTAAAAAATGAAAGTACCCATTTCATTCATTCATGAGAGGACGCCTACGTGATTGTCAGTAGCGAGGATCGCTTCTTAGTTGAGAATGTGAGTTGCTTTATTTTTTTTCCTGTCTTCTTCCTAATAGGTAAGGTTTTTTGTTATTCAGAGCAATGAAAGAAGCATTTAAGAAAATCGTAGTTATTTAAAATTTTGTTGCTCTGCTAATAGATTTTATAACATAAAAACCTGGAATCTGATTTCGTTCAAAATAATCTGCAACATTCGTATAGCTATTAGTGTACCATCATAAGACAACTTTTAATTTTTCTACAATAAAACAACTTCCACTGATCAACAATTATTTATAATACAAAATGAGACTAAAACGACGAACGCGCAACCGTACGTGGTACAACAAACGAATGCATCCGTTTCCCAAACTGCCTACCAAATATGTATATTTGTATCTACGTGTACGTATGTGTACTTGTTACTCCTCCTCCTCCTCGAAAAAGGTGCCTTAAAACTGGAGTGGGGGTGGCCAAAATGGAGATGTGTGGGATCTTATTACAGTTCCTCCACCGAAGACGAACCGGTCGCCTCGCTGTTGAGTGTGAGCTGCATCCGCTTGATGTCACTTAGCGTGATGATGCCTTGGTCCTCAAACAGTTTCCACTTAGAGTAATTGTGCTCCATGTATCGAACAATTTCGGGCATTTCGATAAAACCTGAAAACAAAAGTAGTTTTGTCAATCCACAAATTTTTCTTCGTAAAGCAATAGAGTGTTTACTATTCCACGCATCCATCATGTCGTGAATGATGTATTCGATAAAACCGATCTGGCTCTTGGATATACTGCAGGTCGTCCGGTCGAACATGGGCATCACAATCGGCAGATTCCTATGCTTCTCCTCGTCCGTCTGGGTAAAGTACTCCTCCGCTATTCGGCGGGCCCACTCGACGCAAAACTTGAGCGGCCGTGTTGGATTGCTCACGTCGGCACACTTGATCAGCATCCGTCGGATCAGAATCTGATTGTCGTCGTTGTCGTGCGATGTCTCCTTGCCATCGACGTCCGTACCGAACACGCTGACGAATTTGGCCAGATGTTCAAAGTGGCGGGTCATCTCCGTTGCCAGGATCATGTCGATGATGATCGACCGGGCCAGTTTGTACGATTCGCGGTCCAGATGTTTGAAGATGTTGATTTTGTCGTCCGCTGTAAGAGGAAGAGTAAAATGTGTTGGCTTGGATTATTTTGAACATTGGTATAGGCGATGCTAATGAAATATAGTGTCGGGCAATTACCCGTACTGTTGTCCTAATATTTTAATACACAGACAGGTACAATTTGAGTGGACGGGTTTCTGAAATCTTGCCTGTTGGTTGATCAATTTCCATTGCAAGTCGGTCCCATTTGTGTTTTTGTCAAAACTGAGTTTTAAAATGGTAGCTAATCACCCATAGTTTCATAATACTGGATGAACTCAACAACTTTGTTCTGGACAATTTTGAAAAACTGCTGAACAGGTTGTCCCAACGCATAAGAAGCAGTGTTAAAAGTAAACTTAAAATGCGTTTTTCTCAGCTTGCCGATTTGGACTATGTGACAGACTTGCCATGAGCGGCAGCATATTGGAACTTTGCGTACTTCAGGTATGGTTAGACGTTCGATTTCAATTATCGCTCTTACATCCATAAACAGTTCCAGAGCAGTTGATTCCCGTATTCACCAAGCTTGCGTGTCGTTGTAGCGCAGCTGAAAAACGCGATACGACCAGATTTACACTCTGGGTCTTTTCGTCTTTGAATATGGCCTATGAAGATAGTTAACTGGAACGTTTACTAACTCAAGAGCAAGAACAACGAGTTCGTTGAGTTGCTCAACGAGTGAAACATTGACATTGGCTCATAAGCGAAACCCATCTGAAGCTCGAGTTGAACGTCTACCTTCCAAATATCGTCCCAAACAAGTCAATATCAGGGACGGGTCAATAGCACCTGCGAAGAGACATCATCCAGCTGACATGACGGCTACATCATCACTGGCAACCTGAATGCCAAGCACCAAGCTTGGGGCAACAGTCGGTGAAACACCATCTTGAACCCGGTCTCTCCCACCAAATTGAGTTGGTGCGCTGTTCACATTAATTAGTAACATGTTCAACAACATTTCAAAACCTGTCGTCTACCAAGGACTCAGCACGGATAACTATTCGTTGATGGCCGAAGTGGGTCCTCTGTGAACCGATTCCATGCGCAACTACCATCCTGTCAACTAGAATCAGTTTTAATACTGCGTCAACACCACCGTCGACTATGATGTCCAACCAGAGACATGCAAAGACGTTGACCATTGCCTGCAACCCATCGAGGAGGCGATATACCGTGCCGATTCAAATTTCGGACACTTAAACTCGAATTTCGGACACTTTTAAAAGTTGATTATCTCGGTCGAATATGATCCACATGTCTTGTAAATTTTAATTTTTTTTGACTAGTGCCCTCCACGATAATCTAACATTATTACTTTGTTTCTAACTGGATGTAATATTTAATTAAAAATGAAAGTGTCCGAAATTTGAATCGTCCGAAATTTGAATCGGAACGGTACTAGTCCAAGGATCAACATGTGCAAGTTTCAAGACAGGTGAACATTACTCTGAGCTACCAAAGATTAGTGAGCGCTAATTTTATTATTTTTAAATATGTTCACTCTCTTTGTAAAATTTTGCACATAAAAGAATTTTGTAGACTTGCATCGTTTTCTGTGCAAAAGTTTATAAAAAGTTCACAAATTTGACCAAAAGTAGTTGTTCTAGGGTTTTTGTCAATTTTAGGGTGTTTACCCAGAAAATTTCACGTAAATTCGCATGTTTTTTTTAACAGTCTAATAATAAATATATTTGAGAGGGTATTGTTTTGTTATTAAAGTTTTAAAAATTAATTTGGATATTTTAATCCCATACTTTTTATCAAGTATATTTTTCTGAAATATATATATATGAAAGATTTTGTCCATCAAAACTTCGTCTCAGACATCATTTCGGTTATAAGTGTTGACGTTTATTTTGTTGAAATTTTTTTAATACACCATTTTGATTTTTTTACAAGATTCAAAATTGCCACATTTTAAGCTTAATCGTGAATGATTAACCAGCATTATCATTATAATCTCCTATTATTATGAACCTCTATAATCTCCTATTATTATGAACCTCAATTAAAAAAAAACTATACAAAACTAATGATTTTATATGCATTGGCAGCGCTTGAATTCATTTTTTTTAATTGTTCAATTTTGCTCGAATTTGAGATGTTGGTTTTCGAAAAATGTGTTATTTTTGGGTCAAAACCATGAATTACTCATTAAATATAAATGATAAGAAACTATTTTCACATACAAAATGGTGAATTTTTATGATATATAGTTTTTTAAACATGTCGATAACGGAAAATTGTTACCAGAAAAGTTTTTGAAAAACACATTGATTTTTAGAAGTCTCTTTTAAAAAACCATACATATCTCAACAACTGTGAAAAATGGTGAGTTGACGTCTTTTACAAAAATGGTAACTAAAATATTATCTAAAACTTTATCAAAGATATCATTTAGACTTTAAAAAAATGTTTTTTTTTTTTATATCTTCCTGCTTGGTGGGTTAATCATGAAATAAATAGGTTCAAAGTAACAACCATACATTGTATGTGTAAAATAATCCATTTTCGCGTAATTAATAAAACGTACGTTATAGCGCTTTTAAATCACTGTGCAACGGTAGGGACTTCCGCACTATCAGATATCAGGCGGTCAAAAATCAAAAAAATGACTTTCACTAATCCTTATTTCGTTATTTTTGGTCGATAGTAAACATTTCAACAAGAGAATCTGAAAGTTTCAAGCTTCTAGCAGTTTTAGTTTCTGAGATATCGGATGTCGAAGTCAAAAAAGAGTAAGAAAAGTACAAATTTTACCGCAAAAATACACTACCACTCAAATAAAATTTCATCCACTATTTATCATATAACTACGACATCATTATACAGGGTTGGAAAGGTAATTTAATAAGCTTTCCGAAAATAAAATCCATTTGAAAATTTGATGAAGACAAAAAAATTTAAAAATAAACATAGAAAAAATAATTGAAAATTAATGAAAATTTAACTTTATTGATCACAAATTTTCGAGTCTCGCACATTCCCAGGCTAATTGTCAGCTCTGGATGAAGTTTTGAGTGTACTCTAACAAGTACTGAAGAGTTTGCCTGCCCCAACCTGCCCCTTTGAAAATATAAGCAATTTGAAAATTTTCGGTTATCATGGGAGATTTCAAATTGTACAAGAGCCGGCTTGGAAACAAACTTTTTCAACAATTATTTTGCAACTTTTGGAGTTATGTTCGGTTGGTATAGTCGAAATATATTGTTAAAAAACATTTTCTTATATTTCATGACCAACTTTTAAAAAGGGTTTAAGCTTTTGTACAAAAAGAAGTCATCATTATCATAAAGTTCACTGTTGGATGAACGTAAAACTACATTCGTTTATGCTTTATTCTAAAGTAAGTACCTGGGTTATGACGATTATAGAAGCATATGCGTAAGTATGTACCTACGCATATGCGCGGATGAGTTTAATTTATACCTAAGTCTGTACTTAACCTACTGTAGTGTCAATTTGAAGCCATAGTGTATTTTGTGTAGCTTTTATTTAAACTACTACAGTGTAATTCAAATTTACGGTTGAGACCAAGTGTGAGCATGGATAATAGAACCATTATTAATCTATTAGACGCAAAATTAAGCCATAGTAACAATGTTCACAGAGCCATTGAATTCATTTGTGAAAATTATAACATCTCGGTGGAAAAACGTAAACGTCTCGATGAAAAGATCCATAAAATCGTTACTAAATACATCAACAAATGGCATGAAGCTAATCGCACGAAAGAGCGATTTGAGTCGTATTTTCGGAATTGGCTTGATGGAGAATTTGGCATCGAGGAATTCATCGAACAGGAGCAATGTGTTGCCTCAACCTCGGCCTCGGGAACAAAACGTAGACGGCCTTCAAAACCTTTCATGGATTTGAGTGAAAGAGGAAAACGTCGCGTCATCGATAAAGAAGCAGTTGATCCAAAATTCGATACCATCGAGAAAGCTTTGTTACTTGCAAGACTTATAATCGAAAGGATTTTAATTTAGTTAAAGTTATTGGGCATATTTTAAAAAAACCAAAAAAGCTCTAAAACCATGCTGGCTCAACTAACTGATCAACGAGGAATGATGTCACCAGAAGAGGCTTTTAGTGTACTTATCGAGGCTGGATTGAGTAGATTTCAATACGAAGTAATACATAGTGAATCACCTTCAAGATTTCCACCTTACTATGTGATCGGAGCAGTGAAAAAAATATGCGCCCCTCCTAGTGAATTCATCGAAGAAGGTGCATTGAAAATAAGAGTGAAACTCCAGGCGCTGATGGAAAATACAGTGAAACGAATCGTCCAAATAATTGCTGCAGAGCTCAACGAGTATATGGATAGCAACGATCTAGTTTCTACGGAACTGGTTCGTCTATGTAGCTGGGGTATGGACGGATCAACTGGATATTCGCAATATCATCAAGTGCTACCAGAAGGATGTCAGGACGATTCAGATGTATTTTCGTCCACTTTAACACCAATTCAGTTGTTCATGTACAATGATCGAAAGGAAATTATGTGGTTTAATCCCATGCCTCAAAGTATTCGATTTTGTAGGCCATTCATCCTTGAATTCATTAAAGAGAGTAAAGAAGTTAATCTGGCTACAAAACAGGATGTAGAAAAAGAAATGAGTGAACTAACGCCAGTGAAAATTGAACTCTCAAACGACAAGTTTATACTTGTTGATTTTGATTTTGTCCTCGCAGTGTTCAGAAAAACTCAAAAACTCAAATCTCATGCATGAGTTTATGCGCCTATGAGTTTTGCCTTGCAAAATTCAACGTCGCAAAAATCACCGATGAGTTTTCAGGTTCAAAAATTCATTGCTTTATATTTTGGCGTTATTCATTGTTATTATTATTATTTGTGCATCAGGAGTTGGAAAACTTACACAACATGCATAGGCATGATATCAATTGACGTTTGAGTGGTTTTTATGAGTTTAAAGCTGGAATGATTTTTCGGCGTTGTGAGTGTGAGTACCGGAATATGCATGAGAATCTCAAGCGTGAATTTTGTTTGCCGCATTCACACATGAGTTTATTCTCGCAGGGAGGCTCAATGAATGAGATTTGAGAATGATTTTCCGAACACTGGTCCTCAGTATGATAGACGGAAAAGTCTTAACTTATGTCACTGGAAATTCGTCGATGCAGAATTGTCCAATATGTGGGGCAACACCAAATGTAATGAATGATGCATAGAAATTCGAGGAAGGATTTATATCCAACGAAGAAGCCTTGCATTACGGCATATCTCCACTTCATGCTTGGATAAGATTTTTCGAATGCCTTTTGCATATTGCATACAGAATGGATATCAAAAAATGGAAGGTAACGAAACCGTTCAAAGAACTATATGAACAAAGAAAAAAACATGTGACGACACAGCTTTACGAAAAATTTGGAGTAAGAGTAGATCAACCACGATCGGGTGGAGCAGGTACCAGTACTACAGAAAACGTTTGTCGAAGAGCATTTGGAAATCCCAAGCTTTTAAGCTCCGTGCTGAACATTGATGAAGAGTTAATTTTCAGATTCCGGAATATATTAATTGCTATTAACTGCCAAGAGCCAATAAACCCGGAAAAATTTGATGCATATTGCAAGGAAACATATAGGCTCTATCTTAAATTGTATGATTGGTGCAAAATTCCTGCAACCGTGCATAAAGTTCTCGCTCATGCCGGAGAAATAATCATACATTCACCAGCACCACTTGGTTCATTAGCGGAAGAGGCAGCAGAAAGTCAACATAAACAATTGAAAAAATATCGAACCCATCATGCTAGAAAACGATCAAGAGTAGAAAATTTACATGATGTCTTTATTCGTGCCATTAATGAATCGGACCCACTGATCAGTTCCATTTGGATGGCAAAAAGACGACACAAAAAAGTATCCCTGGATTATCCCGACATCTGAAAAGTTTCATGATATTTGAAAATTCTGTAAGTGATTCAGTAGTCGATACTAATAACTTCAATGCCTTGGAGGAACTTATGAAAGCAGTCGATGAAATTGTAGAAGAATTTGTTTATGATGATATTGTAACAGAGGAATAAAAAGAAATTCGTTGAAACATATTTGATTTTGATTATTGTATCATGGCTTTTTGTATGTTTTTTTTACAGAAAATTTGTTGAAAAAAATAAACATATTTCCAAAAACAAGGTTTTTTTTTTTTTTTTTTTACGGTGTTCCCCCCAACAAAACCATGGTAGGATGTCTTTGTTCAATAGATTTTATTCTCTGAAAACAAGCTTGAAACTGTAACCGTTATAAAATCGTAAAAATTAAATTTTAATTAATCAAATGTAAGGCCCTTTTCAAAAGTTGGCCGTGAAAATGTTGAAAAGTGATAACGCACACCTTATATTGAATCAAAGCAAGAATAATAGCAGAAATTGTGAAAAAATGATAGAAATATTTTTGACCGCCTGGTTGTATGAAAATGCCCCATAGTGTTCCGGTGGCATATCATACACGCACACGTATTGAATGTTGCTCTTTCAGGTGACATATGTACCTTCACTGCCTTTCCACCCGCATAATGGAACATTAATTCCTCACTATTGTTACTTTATGCATAAAGCGCGGAGGCCTCCGACTTCAACTTGATTAAATGCGCTTTCTCCTCCGCAATCCAGTAAGTTGCTTCGATCTCAGTAGCATTCGCATCCAATTTTTGCCAAAGCTCGGTCTCGCACTTCCATTTTCGAAGTCAAAACGAACGGTGTTCATGACTTCAATTCAAGGCATCATCAAATTTTATTTGCCTTGAACCAGGGCGCCACAATATTAGCTTCAATCGACAAGATCGATGCGACGAAGAGACTGCAAGCTTTCTTTTTCCGTTGAAGTCGAACAGCTTTGCAGCATTCTAGAACCTCAGTCGGCAAATTTGCAGTCGCTTCATTGGTCTTTCTTTCAAGCTTCGGTAAAGCGGACGAGTGAAAGAGCGCTTGACTTTGATAGTTTTTTTTCCTGAAACACATGGAATTTGAAGAGGGATAATCAAATGGGCTCGTTGGCGTTGGCTTAACTTAACAATTACAGAATAAAATTCTTCGGTGCACAGGTCAATAAAGTCTGTTCCAGTTAGTATTTGGCTGCTTCTTTTTAATTACTGTAGCACCTTTAGTTTTCGTAGCAAGAAACTATTGACAGCGTTTTGATCCGGAAGGATTGTTTACTTAGTAGTGAACATTTCATCAGGATTCATATACTTGTTCAAAAGTTATCAAAAGTTCAAATGTGACAGACGTGAAAAAATTCTGCACACTCACATGCAAAATCCAACGTGATCAAGAGGAATGATTGCAAAGGCTCTCAAATTTACCGGGAAACACTAAAGTTGGATCGTGCAAAACAAAACAAACGTAGAAGTGGAACATATGACCGAAAACTACGAGTGAACGTCATAAGGGCAGTCCAAAAGAATCCTGGGATCTCCGGTCGTGATTTGGCGAAAAGGTTCAGTACGGTACACAGTACAGTTCGGCGAATCTGTATGTGAGAAGGTTTTCGGTCATACCATGCCAGCAAACATCCCAACAGGACGCTGAAACAAAACCTGGTTGCCAAAAACCGTGCAAGTTCTGACCTGAGTGGTGCGAAGACGGACCTCAAAATCGAACCACTTTCGAGCTGTCAAATCGAACCACTTTTTTATCATTGTGGTTCGTTGAAATAGATAGAAGTATTGTTATCGTCCAAAATAAAAAATAAATATTTTTCAGTAATGTTTTTGATCTTTTTAAAAACGTGATTCGAAACGACTCAAACAATTAAAAATAACAGTATTATTTCGTATTTTGGACCAAAGTAGACTCCTGCGCTGAAAAAAAACCCCTCCGATTTTTTTTCGCTCAGGAACGACTGTGACTTCGGAGAACGTTCTAAGGAGATTTGTGATGATAGTACAAAAGTTCCAGGAAATTTCAACAGATTTTTCCCACGACAGAAGAGGTTTCAGTGGATATTTTAGTTGCTGCCAGTGAGGTTCTACGGGGGTTCTATAGAGTTTTCATGTTCGAGTTTCACACGATTTGGAGGGAAGTCAAATCGTTGCCATTGGAGGTCCCAGGGAATTTCGACAGCACTTCCATAGATATCGTCGGCCACATTAAATTTGCATCTGATTTGCAACAATTTATACAAATAAAAATTACTATGTTTGATTGCAAGTCAGGTAGAGGATGTGTCAGGGTTTTATTCTTTCTTGACTTCCCTGAAATGAAAAGTATATTTTGCAGACAGAAGCAAAATAGGGATGAGATTAAATGAGGATGCATTATACAGACTTTTCTGTGGATATTTATTTAAACATCTTAAAAATCAAACATTATACGTACTGCTGAATCCTTGAGAAACCTGAATAGGCTTCGCTTTTCGTCGTGTCCATCTTTATAATTGCAAAAGTGAGCAAAACACTTCATTCTGAATTTTATTCCACTCCGTAAAAACTCCAGCTATGAACAATGTCAACAAACAATCACAAAGTCACGAATCGGCTCTGCACAAAAAGCCGTTTGACATTTCTCTCTACCAACCGACGGTGATGAAACGTTTATTTCAACACTACCAACATGAAGAAAATTTCACTTCGCACCACTCAGGTTCTGACCAAGTAGAACGGATGTATTTTGATGGACGATAAAACTTACGTAAATATGGACTTTGGACAAATCCCGAGCCAAAAATTTTACTTTGCTGAACGTAAAGGGGATGCTCCGGATAAATTCAAATTTGTCTTTGCAGATAAATTCGCTCGCAAGTTGATGATTTGGCATGGCATCTGCAGTTGCGGAAAGAAAACAATGGTTTTCATCATTGGAGCGACTATGAATGGACAACTTTACAAGGAGGAGTGTCTCCAGAACATAATGTTGCCTTTCATTTAATCACACGAAGGTTCCGTTAAGTTCTGGCCTGACTTAACCAGCTGCCATTAATGCCGCTATGTCATAGAATGGTATAAGCAGAATAATGTCGATTATATTGAGAAAAGTATCAATCCACCAATTTGTCCAGATTTTCGTCCCATTAAAAAATTGTGGGCAATTATCAAGCGCAAATTGAAGTAATGGACCAAAACAATCAAAACACCATCTGATTTAGAGAAGCGGTGGAAAAGGATGGTAGATGAGGATGACAGTACTACCATAGAGGTAACTCTAAGACTAGAAGGTCCCAAAATAACGTGCTCAACTTTTTGGCTCAGCTCTGGTACTCTCTTCGGTCCCAAGCTAATTGATTCACCCCTCGAAAATCCACTAACCCATCATTTTATCTGTCAAACTTTCATAGCGAATCAAAACAAACATTGTGTAGTAGTAGAATTTCGACTAGAATGGGGTACATTTACCTTTTGCTTGGGACCAATAGGCTAGTCAAGTAGTGAGCCAATTTAAAATCGTTAGTTTCGTATTGATTGTTGGTACTACCAACAATCAATACGAAACTATCGATTTTAAATTGGATCACTACTTGACTAGCCTATTGGTCCCAAGCAAATCGATAAACGTACCCCATTCGAGTCGAAATTCTAGTACTACACATTGTTTGCTTAGATTTTCTATGAAAGTTTGACAGTGGATTTTCCTATGTTTCGAGGGGTGCATCGATTAGCTTGGGACCGAAGAGAGTACCAGAGCTGAGCCAAAAAGTTGAGCACGTTTCTTCGGAACCTACTAGTCTTAGAGTTACCTCTATGGTACTACTGTGCAAGACATGGTGAGGGGTATTGCGCGAAAAGTTCGAAAATTCATCCGAAAAGCGGACGAATAATTTGTGTTGTATGTTTCCTTTAAAGCTAAATAAAAATCCTACAAAATGATACCTGTAGCGTTTTTGTACTTTATTTCCCCTTGGAAAAATAACCTATTTTATGCAGCTAAATTCTGAATGGAAAAGACTTTAATATTAACATCTTTTGACAAATACCAAGTAATCATTATATGGACCATTTTGTCAAACAGTTTTGCCGTGACCTTCTACCAGCGATTTAACAATACTGGAACAACAAATAACTATTTTTCAAGAAGAAGAAAAAAACATTGTTTTATTTTGATGTTCAAGTGGCAGTAAATGTCGTTTTAACTGCTCGAATTAAGTGTTTAATTTGATTATTTATAACAAAATGAAAGAAGAAAAGCGAGGTACTCGCTTAAAAAAGCCCCAAAGGTTGAGTTCTTTAAATTAACAATTGAATTGGTTCCTTTCATTCGCTCTCATTAGGTAAGTGGTGTACAACATAATACTGAATACACACTACGAAAAAGTCATGTAAGTTTCGGTTCCCTGAGACCGACACATGCAAGCGGCCCTGTTGACATAAGAATCAGTTGAAAGAAACGAGAAAATCAATTCAATCAAACGTTCTCTTTGTCGAACTGCTTATGTTTTGGTTTGAAAACATTTAATTTTACATGATATGTTTTTTTACGTTCCATTATTTACGTCCAACATAGATTACGTCTCGTTTTAAATTAATTATTTCTAAGTGTGTTATTTAAGCTTGCTTTTTTTATTTTTTTTAAGGAGACTTTCAGCCCTGGGCTGGTTTGTCTCTGGCTAGTTTAAACTTGATGTTGGGTGAAAATTACTTACAAGTAAGTAGTCTGTTTACATGCGAGTGAATAACAGCTTTTGTTTTCCCTATAGTGTTAAGTTAGGAGGCTCAATGTCTCTATGAACATAACCGAGCCGAGAGACTAATTTGTTTATTGTGCATTTAGGGGGATTGAGTTAATATTCCTTCTCATCTTTCATCTTTCGTATCGCACCTAATCATCCCAATGCTTCTGCAGTTGCTGGCATCAGTTCAGGCCGTTTGGCTTCGTTTTCGGTCTCCGGGGCCACCATGTCCATTTTTACCATGCAGCACCTCGGGGGCCTCCCTTAACTCAGTTGGTAAAGGTGCAACTACAAAGCAAGACCATGCTGGAAGTGGCTGGGTTTGTTGTTTTTTTTTAGGATTTTTTCGGGTTGAAAAATTTCTCGGCCACCCTGAGCATAGATTATATGATTGAACTTGCCACACAATTATACTGATGCAAAAATGGTACGGGCATCGAAAGCTCTCAATTAATAACTGTGGTAATGCATTTAGAACACTAAGCTGAGAGCACGCAATAAGCTGAGAAGATACGATCATCAATAAGTATGAAATGCTAAGAAGAAGAAGAAATCATGCGGCACCTCTAGTACTTCCTTAGTTTCATGTCTGTTGCTTTCCAACGATGCACCTCCAGCCACTACACCAGCGTACGCCTACTGCTATCCAGCGGGCTGCCATCTTCTTTGTCCTGGAATTGCTTTTAATTGTCCTGATTTTTCCCCACGTCCGGTTGAATTTCAAGCGGTTATTTCTGCTTCCGAGCTATCCGCTTGGGGCAGGAATTTATCTGGTACCCCTCCGCCTTAGGGGTCGTCCATTAATTATGTCACACATTTAGGGGGGAGGGGGGGTTTTGAAAACTGTGACGAGCCATACAAAAAAAAATTAAGGTCCATACAAAAAATGTGACAAAGAGGGAGGGGGGTTGAAAATGGGCCAAATTTGCGTGACATAATTAATGGACCATTCTTAACATAAGAAGCGTTTATCTTTATTCCCAGCATAAAATATATTCCCTATCCAATTTAGCAAACTTAGGCAAGGAGGGAATTTCCATTTACACGTCCATGTATACAGCTCACACACCTGTGTACATGTCGAGGCACATCTCTGCAGCATAATTAAAAACGGATTGCTAGGAGTTATGCATCAAGGCATAATGCATAGTTGCTTAAAATTTCAGCTTGATAAACACTGCTTCACATTCTGATATCTTGTACGTTGCATCCCTGTCACCTGGATTTTCGTCCAGTGCTTTCACGAAATTCTCAATCTCGCCCATGGTTGCACACTACGAAAAAGTCATGTAAATTTCGCTGCCTTGAAACCGACCTGTGCAAGCAGCCTATATGACGTAAGAATCAGTTGAGAGAAATGAGAAAATAGATTCAATCACACGCATTTTTTGTCGAATTGCGTATGTTTCAGTTTTGGAGCACTTAATTTTACATTAAATGTCTGTTCACGTTCCATGATTTACGTCAAATCAAGAAAAACATGTGAAAAGGACATGCAAGCTTTTTGTAAGAAAACATTCTTATGCTCTTTTCTCGCCACCCATATGACACCAACGCAAACCATCAACGTCGCCGGATAAGGGAAGGTTTCCCGTTGTCGATGATGTAATTAGTTTGCGAAAGCGACCCTCGGTTGGCGAGAAGAGGGCCTACAAAGGTTTGTTTAAAAAAGCTTGTATGCCCTTTTCACATGTCTCTCTTGAAATATGAATTAAGTTTAGTTATTTCTAAGTGTGTGGCTTTGTCTTTCCATGTTGGTATGAAGAATGGATTCATTGGTTGGATGTTTTTACTACGGAGACTTTCGGCTAGAGGCTGATTTATCTCCTGCTTCAAAATAAAGAGTGATCTTTATTTCGACCATATCGAAATTTTGTTTCCAACGGCAACGGCAAAAAGCACCAAAATAATCATGTGATCGAGTAAACATCTGTCGATACGCGATGGACACCAAGAGATACAACTGCCGCTGAGTCAACAGCTGAAAGCAAACTGATGGACAACAACTTCAAGCGTGTTAACTCAAAATTAAGTTGGCACAGTTTCGTGTAACTTGAGAGAATGGAACTCAATATTAGGTACTCTTTTCGTCCCGTGTACTGCTGCCATGATAACATGTGATTAATCAAATAATGTAAATATGATTGGTCTATACACAAAAAATTGGTACTCATCGACACAATTCTGTCGACTGTTCGCTACAAACGTAAAATTGTGTACTTACCCCACGTCAACCGGAAGGTAGTTGCCGCATGGTGTGACTCCAGCACACAGGTGTCGTTGTACAGCAGCGCGAGCCTGTCATCCGAGTTGCACAGGAAAGCCGACGAACGGCCGGGATGGTCAATGTCATGGGTAGCTGCGGCAATCAGGGCGGTGGCCTCGTCCATCCGATCCATCACTTTGATTTCGCGATTCGATAGCTGCTGCAGGTAGCAAGCCGTAGCCTGAAAGTGTTTCGGAAGAAAGCAAAATAACACTGAATAATCCCCGCTATTTAAATACTTTTTTGTTTTGGGAAAACGCGCGGTTTAAGCATGCCGTAAACCGAGTTTCGACGAAACTTATCCTGTTTCAACGTCTGTAAACGCTTGTGGCAAAACTTGTTTCGAGAAAGGGTTGCGAGAAGGTAATTCCGGTTAAATTATTTCTGGAATTATTCACCTTTTGCGAAACCGTGCATTGTAATGAGAAATGTTGACAAGAATGTGGAAGGTTAAGGCCTTTCCTCACTGTTTCCTTTCATTTTCAGAGCAACCGGTGAGGATTTCCTCCTACTGGCTGTATCTTTTGTATCCATCAGAAATATGTTCCTTATTAGTAACAGGACGATGAAAAATTTATTCCCTAGCCTCCACTGCTCTTATGTGCTTGACAGCTAAAGGAAATAAAGAAAAATGTTTTAAATCCACTCAACCCGTCTGCCAGTCCCAAATTGGATGAATATTTAATGAGATAAAGTTTTATGCTTGTTTGGAGCTGTTTGTGTGTATGTGCAGGTATAGTTATTTTAGAATTGTCCACTGTGGAATCTTTTGAAGAGTTGACAGATAATCTTTTAATATATATGTAAGTTCATTTTATGAATTTAATTGATTTTCTTCAAAATAAATTTGGTATAAAACATTTGCAAAGAATTTAAGAATCCCTCCTATGCATTCAAGGTGTTTCGCTGAGAGTGCGCAAATATCAGCTTCCATGACACGTACCACAATAAAACTGTTGCTCCACGTTTGTTACATCGCAGCATACATGAAATTCGAAGTGGAAGTGCATGTATATCTTACGTGGTGGCCATTTGTGGGCTCTACAACGAATCACCTTAATGCATATTCATTTGGATTGGATGATGTGATAAAATTCCTCTCACAAATCACAAGGACTAGTCTAAAGCGATTTCTCCAGGGTGTATTGTTCAGATTTAACATTTATCCGCAAAGAAGTTAGACAGTCCCCGAAGGAGGAAATGAGCCTTCCCAGCGGGAATCAATCCCAGTTGGAGTCAGAACTTTCTAATGGGGTTCATGTAGTTTCACATTTCAATTACAAATTTAAGCCGGGTTAATAATATAATACACCTTACATGTGTGTGTAGGTAGTTTAATGTATCCCACCTTTCTTGGGATTCATACGTATAATAGGTGATCGGATTTTGAGTGATAGAAACCGGCTCACGGTGGATTGACAATCTAATTGGGCAGCTTATTGTATGAGGTTCTATGCTGACGACCCTTCTTATCCTCCTTCAGCAAGTGGTTCTGTGAGGGCCAATGGCAGAATGCTCAATTCGATTTAGCACGAGAAACGTAATTTGAATAGGTTTCGTTGTGTTGCGTTGGTTGGGGAACGTGATTTCTTAATTGGTAATTTCTAGAAATCACAGTGAGCTTCAATTATTCTAATGGACTGGTGATGCACGAAATGTGGTTTCAATTACAATTAATTTGAATCTACTGTTTGAAAAGGGACATTGTCAATTATCGGTTGACGTCGCCGTGATTAATTTGAAAATAAAAAAAGTGTGTATGTACATTATGCGGGCTTTCGCATCCCTCAATTAAATGATATTTATGTTGCACCGTTACCCATCTGATACCCGATAACTGCAGTTACCACTAATGATGATGGAATGATGATTTTATGATTATGCTTCCACACGCCATGTGTTCTAATGAACATGGTACAGTGGTGTTTCAAATTTGACATGTGAGAGACTAGCTCTAGGCAATATAATTGAATTGAAATTTTTAGGGACGCGTTTGGAATTGATGCCAAGAAAAATTGAAAGAATACTACTACCGTGTTGAAACTATTTTGTAGCTCCGTCAGAGAGAAAAATGGTCTTTAGAACCAAGCTCCAAGCTGATTTCAAACTCGGACTAGTGGTTTCAATTTTGTACAAACACAAAGGAATGTTATCGAATTTACTTCTTCATAATGGCAAAATTGATTCGTTTGAATTTTGAACAGGAAAGGGAAAAATGGTACAAAAAGTTTTCTAGATAAAATAATGACAATCATTGGAATAGGTACACAATAGCGTGTAATAAGTATTCACAATCGATAAAAAAAACTCATCAGCATTAAAACAACAGCTAAGAGTTATGGACAATTTTAAAAACTTTATAAAAACCTAGTAATTGCAAACCGCGGTCCATAGCTTTCAATGGCACATTAGAACAATCAGAACAAATAATTGCTGCTAAGTTTAATGATTATTTTGTAGACAGTGTTTCATTGATTAATCAATCCATTTAATTGGTCGATGAACCTGACGAAATAAAACAGCCAGTTAAAAGTAGTTGTAGATTTGAAGTTTTTCACCCAATTACATTAGATAAACTTAAAGTTATTTGTTTTTCATTAGGAAAATCGGCTGGAGTAGATAATGTTAATGCTAGAGTTATTCAAGATTGCTTTCATGTCATTGACCGCATCTTGCTGGACCTTGTTAATGAATCATTGTGGTCTGCTTTAGGAATTTTTCGGGTTGGAAAATTTCTCGACTCCCTGGGCATAGAGTATGATTGTACTTGCCACACAATTCAAGAACAACATGTGAAAAGGGCATACAAGCTTTTTGTAAACAAACCTTTTCTCGCCACCCATATGACATCAACGCAAACCATTAGCATAAGCGGGTAGAGTCAACTTTCCCCTTCCTGATGATGTTGATGGTTTGCGTGGGCGACCCTCGGTTGGAGAGAAAAGGGCCTACAAAGGTTTGTTTACAAAAAGCTTGTATACCCTTTTCACATGTGGCTCTTGAATTATACTAATGCAAAAATGGTAGCAGGCATCGAAAGTTCTCAATTAATCACTGTGAAAGTGCATCTAGAACACTAAGTTGAGAGCACGCGAAGAAGAAGAAGATGGAGTATTCAAATAGTAACGTGAAACCACGTTGAATTTGGTATTAGCGAAGTGGAAAAATAACTGGGAGTGTAAAGAGACTGTTTTTTGGATCTTAAACGCGCTTTTGAATAATGTCTAAGCCCTTATAGTTAAGATCAATCAAGTGCTTTGGAATTACGAGTACTGCATATAAATGGTTTGCAAGCTATTTGTCTGACAGAACTCAACGGGCTGTTTTTAATGATTCTGTTTCCAGTCCCGTGGGGAATAACCTTGGAGTGCCCCAGGGAAGTGTATTAGGGTCCCTGTTATTTATTATGTATATTAATGATATGAGACGTGTTTAACGATTTTGCGACATTAATCTTTTTGCAGATGATACTGTGTTATTCGTTGCAGCTAAGGATTTAGATGATGCCGTTTCACACTTGCATTTGCGTTATCTAAGTATATGGTTGAAGTATAAGCAGTAGAAATTGAATACAAGTAAAACTAAATTTATGGTAATTTCACGGAATCGAGTAAATGAGAACATCTCTGTTGTAATTTATGATGAGACTATTTATCACGTTCGCGAGATTAAATATCTAGGCGTGATTATTGATGACAAACTTAAGTTCAACTCTCACATTGACAATGTCATCAAGAAAATTGTCAAGAAGTATGGAATTCTATGTCGACTGAAAAACGATTTAACTATTGCCAGTAAAATATAGCTATACAAATCAATCATCGCTCCTCATCTAGACTTTTGCCCTTCCATTTTATTTTTGGCCGATGTAACACAAATATCGAGATTACACCGCTTGCAGAATAAAATAATGCGTTTGATTTTGAGTGTTCATTTTTAAAGTAGTGTGTTGCCTTGATATTGGTGTGATCGAATTGAAAGAGTAAGTGACTTTCATAGAGATAATGCTAGAAACGCGGCCTCCCTTAGCTCAGTCGGTTAAGGCGCAGCTTCAAAGCAAGACCATGCTGGAGGTGGCTGGGTTCAATTCCGGGTCTGGTCTAGGAATTTTTCGGGTTGGAAAATTTCTCGACTTCCCTGGGCATAGAAGTATGATTGGACTTGCCACACAATAATACCAATGCAAAAATGGTACAGGCATCGAAAGCTCTCAATTAATAACTGTGGAAGTGCATCTAGAACACTAAGTTGAGAGCACGCAATAAGCTTATATGCGATATGAAATAAGCTTGAAAAGCGAAGAAGAAGAAGAAGAAGAAGTGGCTGAAATAAGAACACCACATTTCTTGAGTTGTGCTTCACAAAATTCATTATATTATAAAGGAATAAATGTTTTCAATTCGATGCCTAGACATATAAAACGTTCAGCAACACTTACAGAATTTAAAAGACACTGCATTACACACGTTAAAACTGTCTTTTGAACAGTTATCCAGTGTTTTTTTTTATGAATTGACAAATTATGTATCTTGACGATGCTATCTCTAAGGATTATTTTATATGGATAGCTGTCATAACGACTTTTTGAACTGCAAAAAATATTTCTGTTCGCCACGATGGTGATGATGGATTTTCAATATTTGATTTAATAGTAGTAGATTAAAAAAAGTAGTCTAATAATAATATAAAGGACTGAATTTAAAATTTGATAAAAAAAATGCAATTTTGAAGCTTATTTGGAAGATACCTTGAGTTAGTAGTTAGTTTTTTGGCATATGGCGGGGGTTTGCTGAATATTATGATAGCATCAGATTGCGGGGTTGCTTGTGTAATAGGATGCTTTGTTGATTATTCATTAACTCTTGATCGCTTGTAATACTTATGCATATTTTAGGTGGACAAAAAGCCGAACTAAGAGGTGGACGCCTTAGCTTTTTTACATTTGTATCGCTGTGAAGCAACTGTAAACTCTAGAGGGAATTTATATCTGTAAATGTAACCAGTTCGATTTTTTGCAAACCTGTTTACATTTAATTATCTTAAAGATAATTCGTCCAGCTCAAACCTTTGTAGGGGTAAGAGGTGGGACCATCATCATCTTTTAAAGTACTGTACCAAATGTATGGTTGTATCGATAACACTGAAATCATAGATATATTTGATGTTTTCTGATCGGTAGGACGAAAATTGGTGATTAGACTGAGTAAATTTTTACTCGATTTTTTCCTTGATTTGTTTTTCCGTTTTCCGTCGATTGTTTTCCGTGCTGAGCATCAATGCTACCGACGTGATCAGAGATGTTATGCCTCAGGGAGACTCGATGGGTCGGAAAGATTATGGCGTCGGTTTTCTGGGATTGTCATAGTATACCCTTCGTGAACTACCTCGAAAAAAGGAAAAACAGCGAGTATTACTGTGCATTATTGGAGCGATTGAAGGCCGAAATCGCTGCAAAACGGCCTCATATGAAGCCATTTTTTTTATGTTTCTGCAAAAAACACTTGCCGCCGCACAAGGGCATTGCACCGTATTGGCCCGATTTGGCTCCCTCAGACTATTATCTCTTCCCAAACCTCAAAAGATGGCTCATCAATAAAAAAATTCCGCTCACGTGAGGAAATCATCGACGCCGCGGAGGAGTATTTTGCAGACCTTCCGAAAAATTACTTTTCGTACGGGATCATGAAGTTGGAAAATCGCCTGAATAAGTGTATCGAGCTAAAAGGGGACTTTATTGAATTATATAAAAAAAAAAAATCATCCCCAAGGAGGTTGATTTTTACCCCACCTAGTAGGTTGGATTGCTTCCAGTTCCTCTTCCACTACCCACTTCGCTCTCGTTTTAATGAGAATGAAGTTTAATGTTTGCCATGAACCATTTTCATGAACTAGAGAAATAGAAAATGTAAACACAATCACAAAAGTCTAATTTGAGGGTTGCCAAACTCATGGCATATTGACACCTTGATTGATACACTTCGGCCTATTTCGCAACGATCGGCACAACGATTGACACAGCTTTCGGCACTTTCAAAGTTCTTGGCACAGATTAAATTGTGCAGAGTTGAATACCCCTTGGACCAACTTTAATATTTTATTTTCTGACAATATTTGTGTAGGTCTTATTATCAGGGAATTTTTTAATAATCGCACATTTCTCTATTGCGTTTTCGAGGGGGCGTATCTGCTTTTGTGGGCAGTGCGTTTGATGGTCAGTTTGGTGTGGCTGGTGGCTCACCCGCGCGTGCTGTGCCACTATCAGGTAGGGGAAAATTTCCTCTATCTGATGGTGGTGTTGCGCCTGATTGGGGATCGGATGCATTGTTTGCGGGAGCGGATGCGTCCCTTCGGGAGAGTAATCGAGATTTATTTTCATCATTCCCATTTGTCAGAGGGATGACCTCGATCACATGAAGCATGTTTCTCGGGTTTCTTACGGTTAGGTGTCTATGAATGATTCATTATGATTTTTTTTTCAAGTTGAAGCATGATTCGTTAAGAAAATAAATGTCGCGATCGAACATGCAAGCTTGGCACTTGACCGATAAGTTTTTGTTTTGTTGCTAGGTGTGTCCTTAACATGATTATGAGGGCCGTGGTTGAAGACTGACGGTAGTCACGGCGGGTCGTGTTTGATTGTGGGGTTTGGTAGTTTTGACGACGAAATATGAAAGAGAAAACAGTCGTTTTAAAACGCAATAGAGTTCGGTCGAGATAGCTTAAAAGATATGCAATATGTGTACGCTGGTAAAATAGGCAAGCGTGAAGAAAGGGGTACAGTAGCCCAAAAATGTGAATGTTTTATGGATTCTGTTCCCGTCTTACGTAAGGACGAAATCGAAACAACGAACGTCACGTAAAAGTAGAATTTAATGAAGGCATAAGCGCTTTTCCTTAGCTTTATGCTCTAGGTCTAAAGGATCATCGCTTATCCTTGTGTAAAGGGCACCACAGTGAAGGTGGAGTTTGAATAAATCACACTTCCTATTATATTATTATTATATATCACATACCAAATGAAAACTTAATCATATTTTATCGTGGAGTTTTGTGGTTTTGAGATGCTCGATAATGGAGGGATCGGTTTCGTTGGGTTCCGAGAGCATAAAGCGCAGTTAATAACCAACAGTTGAATAGTTTAAACCATGATTTTTGAAAAGGGTGCATGCATGATCCAGTTTGGAAGACATTGTTGGCTGCTTTCAGAAACGTCGCTTCATTTGAATAACTTTTTGTTGAGTCGGTCGTAGATTGTGGTAATGTAAGGGGCATGGTGCCTGTAGAGCAACTGTTTCTGCTTAATGAGTAGAAGATCATGGGTTAAAACCCAAGTCTCATTCCATTACTAAGCTAATATAGCCAGGCCTCTATTGTAGAAAATCGTTAATAACAGAAATTGGATGAACGATTCAAAAAAGTAATAAGTATATTTATACAAATGTGACGTACGCCTGAGTCGGTTCAGAAGACATAGTTAACTACTCTTGATGATTTCATTTTATTGTAATAGCTTCTTGTAACCGATAATGAACCATCGTTGGTCGTAGTTTGTTGTGATGTAAGGGGCACGGTGGCCTTAGAGCGACCGTTTTTGCTTACTGAGCAGAAGATCGTGGGTTAAAACCTAAACCTCTTTACATTACTGATTTGATAGGGTCGCATCATTTGCCTAACAGGCACGTTCCAATATGAATCCAGATCTAATTTACCCTTCCCACTAACAAAAACGTCCTTCCCGTGACAACCGTGGAGATGCGGAGGTATACTCGGTCTCTAATAGCAACGGTTGTTGAAATAACAATCCTTTTCCTCCCCGATGACCGTAAGGACGTGGCCGGCACCGTTATTGACCTCAAAAATATAGATTCTCCGAATAGTGTACACTGATAATGGTCTCTAAACCCATTCATATGGTTATTTGTGCAAATTTCGCTAAATCTGGTCAATCACGAAGTAGCAACTACTGAAATGTATGGTCGTCAATGCTCATGCTAATGTTCATGCTCAAGCAAAGTAATGAGACTGATATCCCATCCTGAAATTCAAGATCTGGGTCCAATAACAGCTCTGCTTTTTGAGCTACCATATTTTTTGCTGATATAACAAAACATGCAAGTTTAAATGCAACTGATTTTGTTTTGAAAAATATATTTATAAATTTACTATGATTTATCAAGTATTTGAATTGGAATTGCACTTCGTAGCTTCGACTACCATTTTCACAATGCCTACTTTTTCATATGGGACTGGTATGAAATTACATGTAGTATAACCGGCAATTACTGCAGCTCATGGCAAGTCCGTCCCACGGCACAAATCCGTAAGCCGCGCATTTTAAGTTAGCTTCCAACCATTGCTTCTTATGCAATGGGACAACTCGTTTGGCTGTTTTTCAAAACAATAACAAAACAAAGTTGTTGAGAGTTGGTTGGAAATGCTAACATGAAGCTTTAGTATGATAATTTATTAGCTAGAGAATGATCTTTTAGAAGAGGGTAGGTGGATAGTTCCGTTAGAGTACGGCAGTATGAAAATTGAATAGAGGTTGAAAATGAGCGAAGGGCCATTAATGCGACAGTTTTTAAAGTTAGACGCACATCTTTTGCCTAACCCATACGAGTTGTTGAGTTTATCCATTATTATCAAACTATGGATCCATAGTTACCACTTCCAATGAAAAACTCAGTTTTGATAAAAACGAAAATGGGACCGACTTGCGATGAGCGGCAGATCAGTATTTCGGTAAAATAGTATTTTTTCAGTTTATATTTTTTATTGATTAATGAGGGGAAATGTTTGCTTCCGCAAAACCTTAACCTATTATCGTCAGGGAGGTAAACAACGTCCTCGAGAGCTCAATTTTGGCATGTGGATAAATTGTGTTGGCCAAATTTGAGTGCTCTAGGACTTTGTTTATCCCTCTGACGATAATAGGTTAAGGTATTGCCGAAGCCGACATTTCCCCGAGATAAATTCCTAATCATTTCACTAAAATAGTATAGATGTTCGAAGTATGTGAATTTCGGAAAAAAAATCAGAGAAATTGGAACAACATTTTCCGGGATGTTTGTTTTCGGGTCAGATCTCAAAACCGGTTAGATACACCACTATGAAATTTTCCCCAGTTAGAGATAGAATGAAGTTTATTACAATGTGTGCACAACTTCAAGATATATGATTTGTACTATTGCATTTTTCCATTAAGATTGGGGCAATAAATGCTCTTCAGTCATAATCAATAATAGCCAATCAGAATGTCACAGTTTCCAATTATTTCATCAGTTCTGAAAAATAATCATTATCTCAGCAAAAGGCAGGGATAAGTTGGACCAAAATTTCACTTTTCTCGTTGTAATTCCCTTTTTTTTACATCAAAGGGCTAAGGAACTCCTAGGATACAACTGAATTAGTTTTAATTTTGAGAGGATGATCAGGATTTCATTTCAGTCTATTGCGATGTGTGAAACAAAAAAAAAACTTTTTTATTCCTCTACTCTAAGCGCTCACGTTCTTCAAAGAATGAAGTATTTCCTTTGCTAAATATTTGAAGAAAGAAGTATGCTCTTCTTTATGATATTTTCAAAGCAGGGAATACTCCCTTAATTATTATATATTCCAAGAAGGAAGTAAAGTCACAATTAATTACATGTTCAAAAGACATTTAGACGACCATTCAGTTGTGTATACATTTTTTCAAAGTCTAATCTGATTCGCAAAAAAATATTTACTTTCTGAAATGTTTGTGTTTCGAAAAGGGATCCAAAATAGCGGAAGCAATTCTCAACTCTAATTAAATATATCTCCATCTCTAAACCATACTCAGGAAATCTAATCATTCATCTTTCCCAGTGCCATTCATCATTCTATTGTTAATACTAAAAGGTAAAGCCTTTGACCAAGCCTACATCATAATCATCAACATCCAGCAGAAAGGACCAAGACGGGCCAGATAATTCCAATTACTCTCCATGTTCGTTCCACCTGTCTGAGTGCTCTCTTACCTGCATTACGTCTGCCGCGTGGGTGCTGTTGTGATATGTGTTTTCCGTATGATATTTCTTCTCTATCTCGATTAACCACAGTTTGAACGTCACCTCGTCACAGCAGAAGGTATTGTACACATCGAACCTCCGGAACAGCTCCAGACCTGGACAGTTAAAGAATGTTAATTGATTATGATTATTCAATTCAATTTATGCTTGTCGTCCTTGCATACCCAAACACACCAATGGACGATTTTCCGTGAGCTCCTCCAGTTTGAAGATTTCAAAGTCCCAGCTCAGGGCACAGTTGAGAAGCTCGGACAGTTGTGTAGATTCCCGGGTTTTGGTGAACACAATACTGCCGGTTGAGGGCCGACCGCCACCCCGGATTATGGAATCATTCGAACTTCGGCGCGATGAGAGAATGTTGGTGGGTCCTTGCTGTTGAAATCAGAAAATTAATTAAATTAATGCAAGGTAAAGAAACTCCAAGGAATATGGAACGCACCGTGAGCAAAGCCCCTATCAGATCCGTTGCCACCGGGTCCTCAGTTCGAATCTCCTTCATCTGGGGACTGTAGAGGCCCTCCCGTTTGAGGAATTCCAGCACCCGATCCAGCAGTCTGGATTCTTCCTGGGAGCAGTTCTCCTGAACTTGAGCCAATAAGCTCAGAACCTTGGTAATGGGCGCCTCCAGTGGAAGTTGGGAAAGTTTGGCCAAACTGGTACGCCGCAGGCCATCGGAAGCGATCGAACGCACATCGAAGCTGCCCCGTCGGATCGAGTGCAGAGAACCTCGGGCCACCTCTTTACCATGCGGCAAGGTCTGCAGGGCATCGCTTGCAAGGGCTGATAAGGTGGTGCCGCTCGTTTGTTCCAATATTAAAACTAGATGTGTGGGGCTTCTGAAGAGAAATGGAGAATTTTAATTTGAGTTGTGAACATTGCTTGGGAAGAGGCCAAACCTTCCAATGCATGAGACAGGTACAGCTCGAACGTGGATGTGCAGGGTTTCCTGTGATTTTCGCCGGGTGCTGATGAAACCTTCGTAGTCCTTATGTCTAGTGGTGTGAGATAAAATGTTGCTAATATCGGCCGTCACCAGGTCGCTGAGAGATCTGCCCACGATTTCGTCCTTTGGAAAGATAACACGTGTTAAATTGGGGTTCGGAAGTGTACACTTCATATGGCTAGGCTTACCAATTTCATGTTCAAAACCTTTTCGCTCGCCCGGTTGGCGTACTGTGCTCGCAAAGAGTCATCCGTTATGATAATTGCTTCCCGTGAACGATGCAATGCCGTATACAGAGCCTGGAAGAAGGAAGTGTAATAAGTTCAGGTTTGTAATACTGTGGTTTGAATTCATTCTAGGTAATAATCATCTAGAGTCTTATGAGGTAGCAAATAGATTTGATATAAATCCCAAAAACAACCGGGACCTTTCCTATACTAGCCACCACAAGACGATAAAAGTCATTAGGTGGTGTTCATTGCTAGAAAATTTTGTCGATGAAGACTGTATCAGTAAATTGAATCGCATATCTTGTGATTTGATGTGAACTGGTCACTATTTTTGCCTCCACACTGCATCTTATTTGTGCCCGAGGGCTTACATGATCCAATCGAGTGTCGTTCGCTCATTTTATACAGGGAAGGTAATACTGCCCAGTCCCGGACAACGTGCAGACCACCTGAGCGAAGATAATATCCGAGCTGTAGGACATAATATCAGCTGCTACACATCCGTTCATCTTTCAATTTTTGCGATTTCGATTATGATAGAGTCATCTCGGCTCCCTTTTTGCTATTCCTTCCATGACTGTGCTTGTCCTTAAAGGTGTCACTCTTACTTTGTTGGGCGCCACATTCTTTCCAAGGTTTATGTGGTAGAAAAACACTGCATGGAGGTGAATTCTTCTATCTCGTCCTAGATTCGTGTCACCCTCCAGAGCACACCAGAGCTCTCATCGTTCGTTTTGGTCGTGGATAACCGGGTCAGCACAATGAATATATGAGAGAGCTGACGTAGAAACGGGGATCAGCAAGTGATAATTTATGGTTGTGGCTGAGCTGAATATCCGTCGGTTGGGTGGTTGAGAGTGGTGATGGTTGCTGATGGCCGTCCGAAGTAAAGAGATGATTTATCGAATGAATTCACTCTCTAAATAAATTATCTTGCTGTCATGGGTGGTGACGTAAACATCTCAACATAGTGAAAAATAACCGCTAATATATAGCAGACACTTAATACATGTTCTGAGACCCGTAAATTTGTCATTGGCACTTCACAGCATGAATTCAGAAGGTTTATTAAACGATGCAAACTTTTCAGCGTACGCAAATTTGGAAATAACACATTACACATTATACATAGCATTCAATGGAGATTCGTACGCTGGGCTGATTAATTATCAGCCACAAAGAAATTGATTCGATCTACCACCCTTCGAGAATCGGATACCAACTGATCGGCATAGGCACCTTGAGCACTAGAATTCGGTAAACTAAATGACTACAGAACAATCGGTAAGCGGATTTTTAGATGAACTGTCAAAACTACCGAATCGTTGGAAGGAGATTCTTAAATTCCCGTGGATTTCGCGTAAGTGCCTCTGCTTACGGGTCCACCCCACCGTTTTTGGCCCTTCATACAGCGATATTGTGAATTCAGATTGGTAGCTCAAATTGATCTTGCTATTAAGTGGAGCTGCATACAAGACAAGATCTTCGAAGGGATGGTGGCTACCTTACATACATACATACATACATACAACTGTCAAAACTACCGAATAGGTATGTTGTACCGAACGATTAGATTTGTTTTTACCGACCTGTTCCGTAAAACAAAAATTAAGAATCTTTTATAGTTTTTGATGTTTTTTTTTGTGAATTTGGAATTCAAACTTTTTTTTTGCAATACTCTTAACAAGTTTTATTTAGGAGAAAAAAATATTATAATAGTAACGGTACATATATTCCACACTCAAGTGTCATAATGGCAGGAGGCTGTTTTCGTGGCGATGCAGCCTAGAAACAGACTGAAACCGCACTTAATGCACAGTATGAAAAGCAATCGTAAAAAAAATAAAAAATGGTGGCATAAATAGTTGCAAAAACACGTTTTAAAAAATGCCATAGGCACCCACAAATTTTAACACACTTTTATGTGGATGGACGAGAGTTACACGAGATCTTTAGCCAGATTTGGCCGGTATCAATAAACTTAGAGAAATTTCCAGTCAAAGCTGATAGACATAAACTGTTGGGAGATGTACATCCAGGAATTCCCGGGGAAGAAGAAACTTCCGGGAGAAGTCTGAAAGAACTTTCTGGGCAAGTCGGATGGAACTTTTAGGAAAAGTTTAGAGAAACTTCCAGAGGAAGTTGGCAGACACTTATGGGGTAAGTCAATTGGTCTTTTGGGAAAAGCCGAATGGAGCTTCTAGGAGAAATCGTAAGAATCGTCCAGTGTCAGTCATAGGAAACTTTCGGACCGACGATATATTTCAACCATATTCATGTTTTCGTTCGAAACATTCGAACAAGGGGAAATGGATGTAAAGTCGGCCTTATTTGGGCCCATACATAAATTTAGTAATCGACTAAATTTTCAATAGTGACCAAAAATATCCATTAGCACCGTCCCAATCTACATACAATTGATAAATAGCAGATTTTTAGCGATGGTCCCAATCTTAGATCCATAGGCCAACATTAAAGCCATTTCCCCTATATAAAATAATATTATGCACGGCCACTGAGAATAACTCAGAAAGAGAGAAAGAGAGAGTCTTTTCTACTCAGAAGTATGGAGAAATTTCTAAAAACTGCAGGAACTCAGCGCTGAGTAGAAGTGACTATCTCTCTGAGTTATACGCAGTGCGCATTCTGAATCACTTTTGTTCCACACGGTAAGAAAAAGGTACTGAAAACTGCGTTCATTTCACCCATCTCGGCACTTGTGTGCATTTAGTTAGAGTAGTTAGAGCAGTTAGATTTAAACTGCTGCTCGTTTTCCATGGATTTATTAGTTTTTTTGAGATTCCATTTGACCAAGGCCCAATACCGTTCGATAGGGTGGGATGGTTGTGATCTTTGGGTACCACAACCACGTTGTTCGCATCGTACCACTCGATTGCCTTTTTCCCATAGTGGCAGCTCGCCAAGTCTGGCCAGAACAGCACAGGTCTATTATGTTGCTTTAGGAATGATAGCAGCCGCTTTTTCAGGCACTCCTGGACGTAGATCTCTTGATTGATGGTTCTCATAGTAATGAAAATGCCGCTTTTTAGACCACACGTGCATATGGCCGACCGGACGAGATATTTTTTCTGGGAACTTCGATAGTTTGATGGTTTTGAAAATTTCAGCCACCTTCCTTTTCCTGATGCGGTATAAAACTCCTGTCCCGGAAGCTGCTTGAAATTCACCTTCACATAAGTTTCGTCGTCCATGACGACACAGTCGATCTTTGTGAGCAAATTCGTATACAGCTTTCGGGACAGCTGCTTTGCCGACGTGTTTTGTTTGTAATCTCGATTCCCCACCGCCCACAAAGACGAAACAAATTGTGACTATTTATCAAATCCATTCAAATAGGGGAAATGGCTCTAATGTTGCCCTATGGATCTAAAGATTGGGCCCAATTGTAAGAATCTCCTGTTCTTACATTTGTCGTAGAACAATGCGTTAAATCAATAATAGTATAATCAGTCCACATCGTGCTCTCTTGCCGTTCGGATCTATTTGCTTTTTGCTGAAGGCTAAAGCTACAACAAATTTAAGCATCACTTTTCAGTGCTCAACCTGTAAAATTTCTACCTTGCTCTACTCTTATGCCTCTTCGATCCTTGTTTGGACCCTACCCGAGGTAATCCTTCTTGGATATTGATTTGGAAAATTCCTCTTCGATCCTTCAGATTCTTATAGTAATCTGCTTGGAAGTCGATTTGGATAAAAATTTACTGCCGCCATGGCGCCTAAGCGCAAAAGAAAGGGGCAAACTCTTGATCCCCCTTCTGATGAAATTAATTTGAGTAATCAATTTGATTTGCTCACGGATGATGAGAATGATCCATCATCCAAGAAAAATTCTAGTAAACTTTCCCGGCTTAATGCCAAGAAGGAAAAGATTCCCCCTATTGTGATAACCACTTCCGATTTCCATGCTCTTCGCATGGAACTTTTGAACTTCGTGAAAGCTAAGTTTTCTCTACAAATTGGACGTCGGGGTGAATGCCGTGTATTGGCTGAAACCTTGGACGGATTTAAATGTCTTCTCAAGTATCTTACTGAGAAGAAGCACATTTTTTTTACTTACGGCACCAAAACTGAACGTGTGTTCAAAGTTGTCATGAAAGGACTGCCCAGTGGTAAACAGAGTCTATAAGCTTAAAATTAAAGATGCACCACGATTCTCACCGATGAAAAAGTACCATTTTAAGATCTTATCTACGGAAAAGCCAGTTTGAGGCCATCCATGGTACGGATTCAGTTCACAAACTTAAATTAACAAGCTTTCCATTTTTATATCGATATTCAAAATCTCTGATTTACGTAAATTGAAGCATAAGATATCGCAACACAAGTCACATTTTTGGTTTGAATCTAAGTGGTTTCGCGAAAAATACCTACATTGTTTCGTACAAAGTAGAGTATGATTCCTCCCGGCTCGTTCTCCCAGTAAATCAACCACCCATTTATTCGAAGCGCTGAGAACGATTCATCTTCCGTCCGCAATGGGTGAATAAATCTATTTTATTCAACAGCAACACTGACGGTTTGAGCGAATAAAACCACCGTCCCCCATACAGATACAGATAGAGGAATAACAATCATCAAGGACGAACTACTCTCTTCTTACCTGTTGAGTTGATATCACATTCTGTGGCCGGACCAGCGAGTGCTGTATCTGTCGTAGCTCCGACGAGCAGATGGACACATGCGGTGACTCGATAATGCACTGCGGGTAGCAGGGGACAAGGCATCGGGGGTGGGTGGTTGGAAATATGGAAAAGAATACGAGAAAAGTAATTTTATTAGCTTCCAACTTGTCTCTGTCCGGTCGAAGGGAAAAGAAAAATGAGGAAAGTGAATCGATGAAGTCGATGGTGGGTGTTGTAACCCTTCGTCTAGAGGAAGGTTGATTGTTAGGATGGGGATCGATGGGGTTGATTGGGTTTTAGTTAAATTGATTTATCGTTTATTCATGCTCATCTATTTTGCATTGAGTTGGATGAGAAAGAAATAAAAGGGATTTCAAACTACCTTTGAAATATGTAGGTACAACTGAAAGCGATTTTTCATTTAGTGCAATTTTCTCGGATCATTACTTACCCTGTTAAAGCCAACATCCAGCAGCGAAATCACAGCCGTATCATCCTTTTCGAATACACTGAAAGCAGAAAAGCAGAGAAATACACATATGAGAAGCATTCTTCAGCAGTTGAATCTTTAGTGGACGGAGAAAAAACTCATTCCGAGCCACATAGTTTTGGGGCTGGAATGTAAACAGTAACGGGGTAAGGTTATGTCGACTTCTGTGTCAGGATGCTCTTGTTACGCCCATGGATATGAGAAAACATGTTAGTAAATAGTTGAAGGAAGGAAACAAGACTTGAGAGGAGATGATAAACGGTTGCATCGTTTCCCTTATGGTACGTAACCCATATATCACGGACGGTTACATGAAATCTGTTTCCAGTTGTGAGCCTGCAAAAAATGGCAATCGTGTCCGAAAAAATCTTTTAAAGGATTCCGCAAGTATAAAGGGAATTGAGTTGCTTTAATTCAAAACCTGCTCACGGCCACCAAAATTTTAAGCAAACGAATACGTGCAAACCTTCTCGATCCGGTAGATTTTAGCTTTGTCACGAACTGACTTCCATTTGTTTCCCACCTGACCGAGATCACGACGAGTGACGGAAATAACTTGAAAGCCACGAGCAAAAAATTTGGAGGAAACCAAAGCACAAATCCCACTAATGATTGGAAACCTGTTACAGCGGTAAAAGTGGGGAAAGCGTGCATTATTTGACTGGCTTTCCATCGTGCTATCAAATTATTCCAGGCGACACAATCCAGAGGATGCTCGTTTCTGAGGAGCAAATCTCCCATCCCGGTGTTGTCGAAGTGGGTTGAAACATCACCGTGCAACGAAGATGGAATGTGTGATGGAGTTGGAAAATTTTATGGATTCCGAGAAAATACCCTCCATGGTTGATCGATTGAGAGTCGTTTCATTTCGATGTCAAGTATAGCCTACTAATGGGGATTTTCTTTGTGGTATGTATGTTATTTTGCCTATATGTTTTCAAACGAGTGCCTTATGACTTGCTTTTATATGGCATTCATACGAGAATATTTCGTGCTTTAGAGCCACAATATATTCGCATACATAGAGCACTGGACATATGCACTTATTTTGCATGTCATCTTTGATATATGCCAATATTTTAAGGACATTATATAGGGAAACCCCTAATGGCAGAAATCATGACTGTCGCAAGCCAACCTCTGTTGCGGATAATTACGACGAAATATTGAAAATTCATGAAATCTCAAATCCCGTTCTCGATTACATCTTATTTTTGTTTTAGAGAATTTGGTATTTTACATTTAATTGGATTGGTTATTATGATGTTTTCGAAAACATGTTATATGACAAATAAGGTTTAATAACGCTTCAGTTGTATAAAAGTATGAAATGAAGGGTTTTAAAATCTAATTGAGCGCACATATATGTCAGTAAGCAGAATTTTTTGGGCTACACCGTGCCAGATCTGTGTTATCCACATCCCTCAGGGTTCGAGAAAAACAACCCGCAATAGCCATCAGAGATGTCTGGGCGAAACGGGATTTTAAATACATTAATTTTATTTATGTGTTTTTGAAACGGCTCGATTAGAGGATCAAGTAAAATCTTTTATTCTCGTGTTCCTCCAAGTTCAAGCGTCAGTCTCCCATCAGTTATCCACCATAGTCCATCTGCTTAGTTTGAGATCCTGTGCACTTGCCCTATCACCATCGCATCATAGTGAAGCTCCCACGTTCCGTCGTTAAATTCATCAAAACAATGGAGAAAACATCTCAAATACACCATGGTGTTCCTTGTCCTCAACTCTACTTCCACATATTTACACAATTGTTACCCCAAACCTCGAGCAATCGCTCATAGCTCCATTAACATTAGTCCTATGAAAACTTTGCTTAACAAAAATGGAAGTTCGGCTCCGTGAAGCTTTTTTTGTTTCCTCTGTTCGGGACGTAACACTACTGTGACCAGTGAGTTGATCTATTATAGTTTATCACGTGTCCTTAGTTTAGTGCATGTCGTATTACTCTATCACTATTGTGAAATGATGAAGTATTCGATTTTTTTCACAGTTGTCATTCTTGAATTTATCGCAAGGATCCGACTCTAATTGAAAGGTCCCGCTATTTATACCCTTCGGAATGTTGAAACACCCTTCAAAAGCGTGCCCCTTTGTCAGTCAAAATTGGATTCCTTAGCAACAAAATTAAGGAATGACACCGATAATTACATGCATCAGAACCCTAGTCTTAACCACATCAAATTAGGGAACAACGAATAGAAGATTATGAATCACATAGATGAAGACAACTAACTTATTTTTTCCTTATTTCAAGATCATCCTCGGAGGACAAAGCCGAGTCTTGTTACTATCAACAAGTTAACAAGAACTAAGATGTGTTCCTTTGATTACTGAAAAATCCTGTTCCCCTAGTTTGAAGTAGTCAGGACTAGGAATCAGAGAAAGTGATCTACCCACGTTACGTGAAGCTAATGCGAATGAGCCTGGATAAATAAAAAAAATATAGAAAAAGAGAGTGTCATGTCCAACCGATACAAGGCAAGACCATGTTGCAGGTGGCTGGGTTCGATTCCCAGTCCGGTCTAAGCATTTTTCGGGCTGGAAAATTTCTCGACTTCCATTTGCATAGAGTATGATTGTACTTGCCACACAAATCTACTAATGCAAAATTGATACAGACATCGAAAGCTTTCAATTTAGAACTGTGTGCGATAAGCAATAAGCTTGAAATGCGATGGAAAAGAAGAATGTAGAAATGCTCTATATTAGGAATTTATGTATTTTTAACGCGTAAACATATGTCCACATTTTTTAAATGTAGCTAAATTGGTTTGCCTGGGAGAAAGTTAAAATCGTGGGCCCGGGTATTTTAATTACAAATTAGGATAGTAAATTTTAAGAACAAATTTCGACTTTCTGTGTCCATAATCTAGAACGATTGCATTAGTTCAGCATTCAGAATTCATTTCAATGTTTTGATAGCCTGATGAACTATTTAAAATATCGAATGAAAATTAGAATAATATTCCTGATATGAAAATTATTAAAAGTTTTGAATCTTTAAAAACTCTTTGTCAGAAGTTGGCTGAATTTTTATAATAAGTACAATAGCTGACATATTTTCTTTAACCGCAAAGAAGAGTGTAGATAAAAAAAAACGAAATTTAGTCCTCCGATTCATACATTTTCATTTTCATTTTGCAGCGTTTGCTGGGGCAATGAAAGCGCAAGTCAATCTAAAGCCGAGGATAAAGGAAGGGTAATGGCTGAATAGTCTATGCGGACCTTTTGAACGCCATGGGAAAATGAAGGGATTGAAGAGGTCGGTTATTGGGGGGTTTTGAGGAACTGACACATAGTACTAGATTTGTGCTGTAAAATGTAAAGAAACCGAAAATCCATCTCCCACTGCACACTGGGCAAACATTTACAAAACCGCGACTAAATTGAATATCTCAGCTACCAAACGGTTTGAGTCAACATGTTATACATATTCTCAAAGGAAAATTTCTGCTGAATCGATAGGTGGTCTCATTGGCCGGAGACTTTTGCGTACCGAGATAGAGGGCCGGGATCAACCCGAGTTCCCGGTAAAGTAGGAAATGCCACTATCTATCGACATAATTTTAAACTTTACTAAACGTATAGGGTTAACTACCCCATTTCTGGCCTATTAAGCACAACCCGCCCTTAGTCTTTCTTAATCTAGCGTAGTTTAGCACCAACCGGAATGTTATTATTACTGATAACTTCTGAATTTATTTACCTTTCCGTATGTAAGATTTGATAAAGAGAAACACATTGTTGAGATATTGTTAAAAGTCTAACACTGCTTCTTGACGGCCTACAGATTCTAATCTCGGCCTAACGCATTGAAACGCCATTGAAACGCCAATGAATTTACTTCGGCCTATCGGATGAAGTTAAAAATTGTTTCGGTCGGAGCGCTTCATTTGTTTTTGAGAATATTGGGTGAGAATATTATGTGTTCTGAAAATCATTCTCAAATCTCATTAATTGAGCCTCCCTGCGAGAATAAACTTGCGTGCGAATGCGGCAAACAATATTCACACTTGAGATTCTCATGCATATTCACGCACTCACACTCACAACGCCGAAAAATCATTCCAGCTGTAAACTCATAAAAACCACTCAAACGTCAATTGATATCATGCCTATGTATGTTGTGTTAGTTTTCCAACCCCTGATGCACAAACAATAGTTATAACAATCAATAACGCCAAAATATAAAGCAATGAATATTTGAACCTGAAAACTCATCGGTGATTTTTGCGACGTTGTATTTTGCAAGGCATAAACTCATGCATGAGATTTGAGTTTTTGAGTTTTTCCTAACACTTCCTAGTATAAATGGTATAATGACACCATATACGCTCTCAGGGAAACTCTACTGGCCTAAAGGAGGATCCGGAACAACCGATAAAGTGGCCACATTATAAAAATTGTCCAGAATCAAGAGATTAAAGCGTATTTTATATGGAAACTATATTTTGAGGTATAGTGGCCATTTTCTGGTTCTCCAGATTTTCTGGATTGACCGATAAAGTAGCCACATTATAAAAATGGAATCACGAGATCAAAGCGTATTTAACTTGGAATAAATATTTTGGAATATAGTGGCCATATCCTGGTTCCCCGGATAATCTGGATTGACCGATAAAGTGGCCACATTATTAAAATGATCCTAGAATCTTGCGATTTTTTCTATGTTTGTTCAGAATCATGAAATCAAAGCGAATTTAATAAAGAATTGAAATTTTGGGGTAAAGTGGCCATACCCTCCGGAAAATCTGGATTGAAGTAGAAGTTGTCATAGCATGTAAACAGTCCTGCAAAACCACGATCTTTCTTAACAATCATGTGCATATTGAAATAACTAAAACTTTTTTTTTATTAGAAAAATCCCTAGTATCCCACTTCTGGCAGGTGCTTTAAAATAAATGGTACTTTAAATCGAAAAATTGAACACATTTGAAGTTCTGTGAAGAAGGTTTCAGCTCAATTGATCATAAGAGAACAGAGGTATATCGGCTATTATATCGATCGGCACTGTAAACTCTCTTAGAAACCCGCAGTTTGTTTGTGTGTGTGTCATACTCTGAACCAGTGCTGAGTTGCATCACGGTACTGACAGCCTTTAGATTGATAAACGAGATTCCTGCGGTTAACAATCAAAACAACTGAGAACCCTCTCTCCGTAAAACTTCTCACCAGTATGACACAACAACCGTGAGCTATCGTTGTTTTGCTTTTCTCACTCATTCGCAATATCACTAACACCTGCCATGTGTTACCATCATATCACCGAGGAAAAATAAACAGACATATAAATTGACCGTCATCTCATTTCGAGCATAAATACGGTTATGACGGTTTTGCTTTCAGAAGGTCACAACTAGCGATTTTATGATCGCTGATTGCTCGCTCATCGCGTTGCTCATCGTTACAGCTAAACGCTAGTTGTGACCTTCTGAAAGCAAAATTGACAAATTTTATATGTCATATACAATCTTTACCACCTCTTCTTGCATCTTACAAATAAAAATTATCATTATAGTATCCCATTGTTTCATAATAACGAAAAAAAGCATTTTAGCTGTAATGAGCAATTGCAAGCCTGAATCTAACTGTCATGGATAGCTTTTATGAAGGCGGTCTAGTGAGGTGGAGGTGTTTCAAAGTGATATGCTAGATGACCGTCATTTCTGAGATGTGACGGTTATGCGAGGATGACCGTCAAGGTACAATAACTGTTATGATTATGCACAGCACTGCTCTGAACAACACTGCTAATGGTCGTGTTGTTCAGAGATTCACCATAGAAATAATATGTTATTTAAGACTGGTCCGACCCTTGTTTTCATAATAAAGGATTAATGAAGTTTCATGCAACATGTTCCGATCGATCAGGAACACATAATATTTTTTTAACACGTGAAAGTTTGGTAGATGTTTTTGTTTTACTTTATTTATAAATATAAATACTTCAATGATTAATTCTAATTTGAACCTGGAAATGTAAAAACAGAGATGTGCAGTACCGGACAAAAGTATTTTAACTCTTCCAAAAAGTTCAATAAGCTGTAACTTTTTAAGATGGACATTAAAATTTCTGAAACCTTGGCTGCTGGTACATCAACTATTCAAGTTCTATCGGTATGGTTTTGAGTTTGGTTGGTTGAATTGGTATAAAGTTAGAGCAGTTTGAATGAAACGCTTCTTATTTGACTTTCTACCTTTAAACTAATTTTATTGAAGCACAATGCAGTAAAAACATTGACCTTTAAGTCAAATCTAAAGCTTTTCTAAGAAAAGTTTTTTGACTGCAAATATATAAAATTTTAGGAAATTCGGTTTATTGTACTTCAAGAAATAACACTTTGAAAAAGGGCAGTCAAATACAAAGCGTTTTACTAAAATTTCACAAACTTCCTACAAACTCAGCCAATCAAGCGCAAAACCATACTGATACAATTTGAAAAGTTGATGTACCAGCCATCAACATTTCAGAAATGTTGAAGCCGTCTTGAAAAATTACAGCTCATAGCTCATTAAATTTTTTGAAGAGAAATAAAAATCACGAGGTCTTATTACTTTGTCCGGTGCTGTAGTTGTATTTGTTAATTATCCATATGTTTCTGAAGAGCTGGAATTGGGCACTTGATTTCAGAGTAATACTGGAATTAAATGGGGTATATTTTTTCTATGTATGGTAGATCACAATAATTTCTAAAAAAGATGTTTGAATCGTCTCATACGATTTTTTAATAAAATGTCAAAATTATCTGTTCAAAGAATATTACAATTTTTATAATGTGGGCACTTTATCGGTCAATAATATGAATAACATGTTGACTGAAACCGTTTGGCAGCCGAGATATTCAATTTTGTCGCGGTTTTGTAAATGTTTGCCCACTGTGCACTGATTCATCTTTTCACATAGGGGAAATGGATGTAATGTCGGCCTACATGCCCCTAATTTTGTCCCATTCATAAATTCAGCAACCGACTAAATTTTCAATAGAGACCAAAATATCCTTCAGTATATCGTCCCAATGACGCTTTCATCTAGATAAAATTGATAAATAGCAGATTTTTAGCGATAGACCCAATCATAGATCCATAAACCAATATTAGAGCTATTTTCCCTATAAACCAAATTTGATATTTTAAAGCAACCATCAAAATAAACAGACTATATATGAAAAGACTAGTTAACAGTTGCTTTAAAGGTTAGTTGCCTCCCTAAGCGGACTCCTCGCATCCTAACACTTTTGTTAATCTACTTAATGATATTAGGCTGACTAAATTTTCTTATTTATGTTCGTTTGATGATTATGATATCTCATTAGTCTAATTTAATAAATAATTGGAATCTCTAATCTACCAAATCAATTATAACCCATGCTATATTAAATACCTGCACTTGTGCATGTAATCTAAAATATAACCTGTTTCAAGATGTTTTTGAGTTTGACCTATATTTATTATATATAAATTCGTCTCAGGTGACACCTTCAAGTGACTAAAATGCTTCACTTTAAAGTTAGTTTCCTAGCTGATTTTTAAATTATATAGGGTATATGCTCCAACTACACTGACTTGTTTCCACTATGTCGTCCCACAACATTACTTATGGATATGTCACAACAGAAGCATGCCACCGTGGAAATCCCGAGCCATAGTTCAAACACTTATCCCAAACCAAAATGAAGCATGTATAAGATTAGTTACAATAGCATGTACAAAAATAGTGTTTAACATTGTTCCCTGAGTAATGCTTCAATGAAAACAACAACGAAAGCTTGTCACGCAAATAGAAGGAGTACTGTTGGGCACTTTCTGAAATATTTCAATAGTATAATTCCCGTGCAAACCCATCTGTGTAAAAATAAATAAAATAATAGTGATTTGCGGAAAAACCCGTCAGTATCGCAACCAACGTCAGTGCCTATAAGTAAGCGTGTTACAACGCGGCTCTTTAAAATTGGAGTAACAGGTGTGATAATGTCACGTAAGGATAGAACATTGGTTCTCTCATGCAATGGTTCATCAGAGAGGGGAAGCTCAGTAATCCTTATCGCATGCCCATGACGCTATTCTGCCACGGCATGAGCCAACGATGCCGGACCTAAACCAACCGTCTCCAACGCTCCACTATGAAGCATAAGATTAAGCCCGACCAACATCCAGGTTAGATACTAGCCAATGTGAGGGAGTCCTCCGATTCATACATTTTAAGATCTTATAAAAACTTAAATCCAAAAACTAGACATGTTCTGGCCCTCTTATATGGATATACCTACACGGAAATCAATAGGACATGGGACGGTTATGGGAATGGCGGCAGTTCACCGCAGCTTCCATTAGCTACGTCCATGCTTGACATGCACAGTTGTACACACCATCTGCTCATTTGTTAAAAACTTTTCACTCAGTTGTTGAAATTAAGTTTTAGTTTAAAGTAATTAATAGATTAGGATCATAGTTTACTGTAGACATGCAAAAAGTATCATTTGAATCAACACCAATGAATTTTTACACTTAAAGTCCGAGATATGCAGCGAGCATTTCTCACTTCATTTTTGCAACGCAAAATCAAATACAGTTTATTACTATAATTAAAATCTCCTTTTTTTACATACCTATAAAAAGCTTAAACTCTATTCTATCGACCGCTTCAAACAGAACTATGTTTCGTCAACTCTGTGCAAAGTTATTAGCAAATGAGCAGTTCGTGAGCAAAACTGTGTATGCCAAACATAACTATGTCGGTGAATAAAACTTATACATAAAATGAATAATTACTTACTTTTTCTTAACTACTGCTACCATTGTAGTATGTTGACTACCTTTCGAGTTTCGGATTGACCTGCAAATACAGAACGAAGTTAAAGCGTTTCAAATCAAATTTATCTCATTACATCAACATAAGCTGCACCGGTAACATATCGATATAAGGGTGGTGAATAACACGAAGCAACAGCATAGCATAGCATAGCCTACCAATAGGCGTTTGAAAATAAATCGAACGCAGTGCAGCCAGTAATTTGTGTAATAAAAACAAAACCAAACACTCACCTTCCCAGGACGTCTGCTTCGATGATGCGTGGATACCGTGCGTCCACTACGATGATGTGATGCCCTCCGGTGGCCGGACTTTGGAACGCTTCGATCGCCGCATCGGCCGACTTGACAAAGGTGGGTTCAAAGTTGAGCCGATGGCTGGCGGTGACCAACGCTTCGAACACGGGATCATTTTTGCAAAATGCTATTAAAATCTGTCCCCGCATCGGATGGCATGGCAACGATCGAACGAAAACAGCGTGGGTGGGAAAGAAATATAATGCAAAATTAAACAAATTATTAAACTGACTAAATCAACCAACTACTGCGCTGAAAAACAGAGCGAAGCTTGGCGTGGAATCGATGGAAAAGATGATGATGATGATTTTTATGATAATCGGATATTTCTGATTACGACGTCGCACCTCGCAGGCTTCGTACGCATCATGCAAAAGTGGGTGGACAATTATCTTCGCTATGGAACGGAAGAGCGAGCGACTTGTTGCTTACCTTTATCGGTGGGTTGGGCGGCAACAGGTTGGGAAATTTTAAATCCGATATTAATCTCTGCAAAGTTGTGGACCGGCATGAAAGTAGAAGAGACAAAAGAGAAAAAAACGGAAAGATGTTAGACTAGGTATATTGCTTTGTGTATTGATCTTGTTTACAGCACTGCTGAAAGTGACAATATTGAACGGATTTTGTACTTTGTGCAAAAGGAGGCATTCACTGCCGGGAGATCTGCTATAAGCAGGAAAGTTTTCCTGTAAATTTGCTAGGAAGTTTAAGAAGATAGAGTTTTGCAGGTATAACAAGTTTTGTTTTGCGAATGTAATACGATATGCAATCAACTCTCCACAACTGCATATTCGCTTAGTCGTTGTAGAGTTAATGAATTATAATGAAAAAATATTTTCTGTGCGACTACTTTCAAGGGGGTTTGTTTCATAAGTTGAGTTGCAGAGGGTTGATTGTATGTGAGTATTGAATAGACTTCAGTAGATGTACTTTAATTTTAAGTAAAAAAGGTTGTATTGTTACGTGTATGTGACGATCGAAAAGCATGTTGATAATACATTTCAGTAGATAAAAATAACATCAGAATAGAGGTACATTACCTCTATTTCTTCACATTCGACGAAACTTCTTGAACTTGTTGTTGTTGTGCCATCTTCAGATGCTAAAATAACGAATTATTATGTCAACAGTTTTAGTCACTGTCAATTTTCATAAAATACGCATATCAATAAAAAAGTGCTTTATTATAGTGTATCGCTGGTCTTCGTTGCTCATCTCTGATTTTATTTAAAGCATTAAAATACATAGTTTTGATTTAATTTAATTTAAATTTTGTTTGATGATACTATATTCATAGTCTTCGTCATTTTTAGTCAATTATTAAATACTTTAGTATTATAACTCAGGAAATGTCTCAAATAACTGTCCTAGTTCCTGCACGTTTGTTTACTCATAAAATATTAGAAACATGTAAAGAGCGATAATGATAAGCAAGACTGACACTCATGCATGTATGTTAAGTTTTAAAGTTTGATCAGCATCCCAACATTTGAACGCATTCAAATTGAATGCATCTTGTTTGAAAATATCAGAAAAAAAATCATCGAACAATATCATAATGGTGGTATTGAAATTTCTGTACTCACACGGCCGATGACAGCAACTCAACATTGAGTCAAATTCAACTCATAATAAAGCCCTGCCAATTTAGAATCGGTACGCTTTTTTTGTCCGGTACAGTCAACCCCCGAGTATCTAGACAGAAAACCTTAGTTTCACGTACCCTCTTGTAAATTGTAGATGTCTCCACCGTACGTAACCAATGGGGTCAGCCATCGTTGGTGGTACAACTTTTTTCACATCAGAAAACATGTTTTTGTTTCACTTCAAGTGGACGCCGAAAGCAAACCAAGAATAAATTTTGAGTGAGACGTATTACTGATGTTGCATTGTTTTCCCTATATCTTGGAATTTATTCGATTTGAAAAAAAAACTAGCTAAACTGATACTGTTCCGTGGAGAATAAAAAAAATATTGGTGTAGTTCCATAAACGTCGCAATTAAAAAACCTGAATTAATCCACAAGTGGTGTGATCCAACCCTTCATATTTCTGTTGATTCTGATATTCTCCTTGAAAATGACCCCAAGAGCACCACCCTAATAATGTACCAATTATGAACCGTAAACCAAATGGTTTCACCATATCACACATAGTTCGGAAGATAACAAGAACAGGTTGTTAAGAACTTTTTATGGTTATTTTATAGGTGGGCAATAGTGGGTCATCATGATTATTTTTCCAGAACAATGTTTTTTTGGTTCCATTTGGGGTCCCAAACAACTGTGCAAAATTTGTGGACGATTGGTGGTAACTCCGCTTTCCGCATTGCATTTGAAATTTGTATGGAAATTTGTATGGAAATTAGTATGGGAAAATCTACTTTTTTGCATTTTTATTGCATCTTTAGATGTGAACCACGCATCTAAATACATTAAAGTATAGCCCAGGAAGTGCCTAACAACTTTGCTCAAAAATGTATTGTGCTAGAATGCCCCTAAAAAAAGTTATAGCTTTTCAAAGATCAATGTTACGAATTAATAGCCAACAATCCCTTTTTCTGCCAACACTGCCGGTGTATTAATGAAAGTCAGACTCCAAATTCGAAGTTAATCATTTTATCGTTTTGGTATGTTCAGATGAAATATTCAAAAACAATATATCTATCTCATATGCGTAGTCAGGGGGGGGGGGTTGGGGGTGGGGGTGTTTCACTCATATCATTAGACGTAAAGTTTCAAACTGAAATAACTTCGGAGTTTCTCATCTTATCGATATGGTATGTTCAGATGAATTATTCAAAAACATTTTTTCAATTTCATAGGCATATTAAGAGATGAGGGGGGCTAACTATACCCCCACCCCTCACCCATATAAATGGAGGTAAGTCTTCAAACTGCAATAACTTCGGAGTTTCTGATCTTGTCAAGTTGGTATGTTCAGATGTATTCAAAAACATGTGTTGCATTTAATAGCCGTAGTTAGATTAGGGGGGGGGGGGGCTTACTGTATGCTTCCCAGCCCGCACTTATATTAATGAAAATAAAGATAAAGAATAAAATAACTTTGGAGTTTCCCATCTCTCGAGTTCCTCGGATGGGTTATTCAAAAAAATTTGCCTCATCTCATAAGAGCAGTTGTAAAGCGAGTACAACCATTCTCTTCCCTACTCTTTTGGTGCAATATACAATGTCAGATATATTCACACAAATGTCATGGATTGTAATGATTATATTTCATTTTAATATATTCTACGATTTCTAAGGGTACTTTTTTCAATGCTGTTCTATCCCTTGAAGCAAATATTGCTGTTGAACTAGGCCTCGGGTGAATTTCTTGATAAGTTAGAAATTAGCTTCACCCCTCATTCAGCCATATCGTTGACAACCATCAAGGAAGCAACTCGTTGTATCACATTGAAATAATCTGTATCATTACTCCACTCGTTTGCCGGTTTTTGCATGAAGCCGGTCGAAATTTCGAAAAGGAATCAGCACTGTTATAAGTGACGTTTGGCTTGGGAGCCCAACTGAAACTTAACCCACTTAAAGTTAGCCCAACAAGCGAAATCCGACTGTACCTATGTCTGAGACAAAACTGGTGAAGACAGTTTTCGTTTTCTCTTGTATTTTGTTCTTGATCTACGACTACTTCTGTGTTTCTATATGTGGGTGGCCCGAAAAGCAGTTTAATATTTGACATAGAAGCTTTGTATAGAAATTTAAAATTTCCCAGCTGCTAATAATTCAAACAACATCTCCTCACTAACAAATGAACCGACAAGTGGATATTAAATATTTACACTACAACAATTTTCGTTTAAAAAACTGCATACAGTAAGCCCTTCCCCCCTCCCCACACCCCGCTGTCTAATAACGCTTATGAGATTGAACAAATGTTTTTGAATAATTCATCCTGAACATACCAAATCGATAAAATAAAAAACTCCAAAGTTAATTCAAACTGAAACTATTGAGATGTGTGAGAGGAAGGGGTATATTATTACCCCCCCCTCCCTATCCAACTACACACATGAGATAGAGCAATTGTTTTTGAATAATTTATCTGAACATACTTAATCGGTAAGATAAGATCTCCAATATTATTTCAGTTTGGAATCTACACCGGCAGTGTTGGCAGCAAAAGGGATTTTTGGTGTTTAATTCAAACCATAAATATTTGAATAGCTATAACTTTTTTTTATATACATTCTAGCACCGTACTTGCTTTGGAAAAATTGTTAGGCACTTCCTGAAATATATTTTTACATACTTAGTTACACGGTTCATGCAAAATTGTGGTCTCTGTGGGATAAAAATGCAAAATAGTTGGTTTTCCCATACTAATTTCCATACAAATTTCAAACGCAATGCGGAAAGTCGAGCTACAACCAATCATCCTCAAATTTTGCACAGTTGTTTGGGACTCCAAATGGAACCAAAAAAGGGTTGTTCTCGATTGGTGCGGTAAAGTTTTCGTTTTTCCATGTAACGATGACCCACTCTAGTGGACAAGAACCCAACTAAAAGTGGGCACACAATATTACCACCATTGATATAGTTATTAAATTTTTAAGTACTTTGATGCATCACATGATGGGTTTTAATTCAAAACTGGTCTGGTTAATTCTTTGAGGGCATCTGGGGTATGCCCGGAATTGACCAATGTGGTTTGCGACGCAGGAAACGGCCATAATTGATTTGGTTATCATATTTTGAAGTAATTTGATTGGTCACATGATAGGTTTTATTCCATACCGTTCAAATTTAGTATTATGGCTCACATACCCCTGAACATGTTCCTGTCACATTTCCAGCATTTCCGATTCTGAACCTGTTTAATAATGTTCTATGGGCGAGGCTATGGGATCATGATACTTTTCATTTGGTGGTTGTTGCGTGCAATTCGCATTAGTGGTTACCGTGAAATACGATACACATTTATACATTTCCGGAGATATAATAGTTGAACGCTTCTGAATTTGTTCGACAGCATACAATGTGATCATTATACCTATTGTTTGCTGGTTGTGCTGGAATTCCGTGATTTTCGGGTCTTGTTCCGTTCATATCTCCAGAATCAGTTAATCGATAGAAAATCTATTGATTAAAATTCTATAGAATCATGGTACCTTTCATTTGTTGGTTGTTGCGTTGAATTCGGTAGAGTAGTAGGGGATCGTCCATTAAATATGTCACACTTTTAGGGGAAGGGGGGGGGGTTGGAAACTGCGACGAGACATACAAAAAAAATTAAGGTCCATACAAAAAATGTGACAAAGGGGGGAGGGGTGTTGAAAATGGGTCAAATTTGCGTGACATAATTAATGGACCTTCCCTAGTCGAGAAATACGTTTAAGAAAATTCTGTTACGTGCTCTCACAGCTAGACATTTTACGATTCCGTCAAGTCAATTGGAAGACTATTAGAAAAATATCAGATTCACGGTTCTTAAAAAGAGTTGATTAAAAATAAGACCAACTGTAAATTTACTCCACCATTATTCGATTTGACAGGACCAGAGGACCAGGATTAACAGCATACATTGACATTACACTGGAGCTGTCAAATAGCTCCCGCGCTTTTAGTGGTCTGTTCTGGAATCTGGATTCCAAACTTTAACTGTTTGACTGGATGCGTCAACTGGTATTTTGGGCATCACTGCTCTGTACATCATAATACAAGATTAAAATAGAATCGTGATAATTTTACAAAAAAATACCATAAACACAAAATTACACGAGTTTTGTGATAGCACATCAGTCCCTTCAAATTTGCACGACATCATTTAATGTTTCAGCGATGTTCACGAATGAAAGTTACAATCCGTGTAAATTACAAAATGTCAATGCATTTTACTAGCGAAACGATAAGAGTTTGTCATATTTTTGTCCGATTTTTCCGGTGATTGCCTCTGATCAGCTAGATTCAATAAAATAGTACAAAGAAGTCTCGAAAAGCCACCATTTCCTGTAAGAAAGAACAAACGACACGGCACATAATTATAACTCCTAAACCTTCACTGATTGTTTCACTTTCGGAGTCATCAATTTTGATTTCTATCATTTCCGGTCCCGTACGCATTGTGCTGGCTGTATCTTCTCTACCCGAACCCGATTTCTTCAACCGTCGCATGTCTTCACCACCACCAATTAGCGCTCCCGAATTTGTCTCATACTTGTACAACTGCACATCAAAGTCATTAATCACTCGCCGTCGCAGATTCGGTTGGACCGCATCCAACGGCAGCATCCGAAACGTATCGAATCTTCTCCGCTCGCGGGCATTCAACACTCGGAGCAATATCTTCGAAGCACGCACTTCCTGGTCCATTTTTTTTTTTTTATTAATTTGATTATCGTACTATTTTTTGTTGTTTACGTAACTTTTCCTGACGTTACTTGCACTGGTCGATTTATATGCTAACTAGATTCACAAACTGTTTACTACTTACATCGTCCGTGTCGAAATCGAGTGGGCGTCCTTCGGTGATTTCGTGTAAACTGATCAGCCGCCGTCGGTGGAAGTGGCGTCGATTAGCGGTTCCTCCCCGCTCCAGCGACCGTGGTCGATAGACGGACCCGTCTGAGTTCGTTCTGGTGTATACTTTGGTGTTTCCATTTTTATCTTTTGACGGGTGAGTATTTCGTTAAAAGTGATGAATTTGTTGTGACCCACTGATTAGGGGAAAGATTATGTTTGCAGGGCATCTGTCCCAATCATCCCGGTAAAAACTTCATTGAAATTAATGCAAACATCTTTTTCAAGGCAAATTAGTGTCTTATAATAATAGTTACCATTTCTGAGTATTATTTCGTTCAGTTTTAGCGCCTGTTTGTCCAGATTTTTTACGAGTTCCAGCACTTCCGGACCAGCTGTCGTGTAACCACTGTCGATATCTTCTTCGTCAGTTGATACCAGAGTCTCTTCTGGAAGTAGTTTCATACGTAACTGAACAGGTGATTCCGGTTCTTCCTTCTGTTCCATTACTTCATTCCCAAATGCAACGTTGATATCCGGTAGGCTTGCCGAGTTCGCTTTGGTCAGATCCCCATTTCTGGCTTCAGCCATTGTACTGGACACTGTATTGTGCTGTTTCACGTCCAATACATTAGGCGTCGTAAGAGATGGTTTGTACAGCGATTCCATACTCTTGGTTGAGTTATTCCTCTTGAACAGGGCACGCATCCGGAAGCAACCGTAAATCGGACGGTTGTCCATGATCACTTTCGCTGAATCCGGTCAACTATCGCACATCTTTTCCCACCTGGAACGGTTCTGTTTGTTTGTTTTTTGTTCTTCAGGCAATCAACCAAAATAACGATTCATCCTAATTTGAAGTTGTTACTTTATTATAGCTTGACTTGTCCGTAGTTCTAGAGCGATACCTTGCAGCGAATAACAACGAAAATACCGGGAATTTTCCCCGGCACACAACAGGATTAACGCGAAATTAATTGCTTTCATATTTTCCAATCCACTGGCGGCTATTTTCACATCGAGTTACGCATACAACGTGGGCACGCGTGAGGTCACATTCCAGGAAGGGAGCAAGGAAGTGATCAGAAAATAACTTTCAATATCACAAATCAATTGATTGATTTTCCAACTAATGTTGCGGATGTGGAGACGCGTGAGCCCATTAGTTTGACGTGAAACGGGAAACCATAATATATAATTGAAACGTAATTATTTTCCAGGAAATGTAAAACATGACATTGAATATGTGACTAAATGGCTTATTGGAGTTCGTATTTTCAAATTTCTGTTTGCTATTACTGACAATTGCGGTTGTAATGAAGGGGCCTCATAGCCTAGTCAGTAAATGCACGGTATTACCAAGCCGGAGGCGGCGGGTTCGATACCCTGTCCGGTCGAGGGAATCTTTCGGGTTGGAAATTTTCTTGACTTCCCTGGGCATAGAGTATCATTGTGCTTGCCACACAATATACAAATTCATGCATTGGTATTGGAATCGAAAGCTCTCAATTAATAACTGTGGAAGTGCATTTAGAACACTAATGTCGTTTTCGTTTTTACTACACTACACCGGTGTAGTGTAAGCAGCAATAAGCGCGAGTCATTGACAGCTCATCATAATTTGTTTGTAAACAAAGGTGCAACCGATAGCTACACCCTGAAATTTTTCGGTGTTCGGCAGTGTAGCACCGGTGTAGCTACACCGCAAAAACGAAAACGACATAAGTTGAGAGCACGCAATAAGCTAATATGCTAATATGCACTAAGCAATAAGCTTGAAATGCGAATAAGAAGAAGAAGATGCGGTTGTAATGACCAGTCTACAATTGCATAGAACGATGGCTCCTTCAATAATGACGTGGGGCGAGTTGTGCATCTCATTAGAAGAGTGTGTGTCCCCAAATTTTGGGTCTCATCTAGCTCAGTCGGTAGGTGCAGCTATAAAGCAAGGCCATGTTGGAGGTGGCTGGGTTCAATTCCCAGTCCGGTCGAGGATTTTTTTGGGTTGGAAAACTGATCGACATCCCTGGGCATAATAGAGTATGTATGTTTATCCTTGCCCCACAATAATCACTATTGCATAAAAGGTAACAACTGTGGAAGTGCTCCAAAGAACAATAAGTTGAGAGCTGGCGTAAAGACCCAGTGAGGACGTAAGAAAGCCAAGTCTTTTTCACGCAGTATTCAGCTTCCGTCCCTCTTTTTACAATTTTGGGAAACTAGGAAATACTGTGAAATACCACAAAATATAGGTAGTTTTGGAATCGGAGAGGCGTATACGAACCGGAAGTCGATGTATGACACCATTTTGAAATCCAATATGGCGGCTTCCGGTTGGAGAAAAGCTTGGAAATTTTGTCAAATTTGCCCCATATGGGTATTTTTGGAATAGGGGTGATATGTAGAGACCATGTCTGACGTCATTTTGATCCAAGATGGTGGCTTACTGGTGACTGGTGACTGGTTTGAAAATTGTTTTGAATAACTCCTCCAGTCACTTCAGAATTGATCACCCGAATGTACAGATTTTGATTCTTCCACCGAACACGATATCCCTTATTTAGCACTTGGAGCAGTGAATGATATCCGTTTAAAAAAACGACTATGTCAAGCAGACCTACGTCTTGGACAAACTAGACTTTGACAAGACACTTTTACAATCCGACATTGTGTCCAATTTGATGTTATCACTGAAGAAAAGCACCCTCAATGGCTGCTGGAAAGAAGTTCGGCCAGCTTGCGTAGCAAGAGGAGATAATAGAAATTGTTATGCTATATATATGTACAGTGGTGGCCTTTTAATTAGCACAATATGCCGATTTTCATACAAACTAACCAACTTTGGCATGTTGCAACTATGTTTTGTTATGATCAATTGAGCTGAAATTTTGACTCAGAACTACAAATATGCCGAATTTTGCGTGTACAATCCCCCCCCCCCCCCCCCGAAGAGCGCGAGTAATACGTACCACGTAAATTGAATTCGCGTAAATGGAGTACACGTAGCATATGGGATTTGAACATGGAATATCTCGTGATCATGGACATATAGAATGTTATTGTCTTGGGCAAAGTTGTTCAGTGGATCAAGACTTAAAGGTTGATGGACAGAAGTTCAGAGTTTTCTGACAACGCGGCGCTAGTGTACATGAATTTGTGATATCATTGTTTGTGTGATATCTTGAAATCATTGCCATCTAGGAAGTTGTTTTCTTGGGCAAAGTTGTTCAGTGGATCAAGACCTTATTGTTGGTGGACAGAAGATCTGAATTTTCTCAATACGCGGCACTAGTGTGCATGAATTTGTGATATCATTGTTTGTGTGATGTTTAAAAATGAAGGTCTTGGTCCACTGAAGAACTTTGCCGAAGAAAACAACTTCATAGATGGCAAGGATTTCAAGAAATCACATGAACAAAGAAATCACAAATTCATGCACACTAGCACCGCGTAGTGAGAAAATTCCGAACTTCTATTCACCAACCATCAAGTTTCAATCCACTGAACAACTTCACCCAAGACAGTAACTTTCTAGATGTTAAAGATTTTAAGAATAAACTAGGGAATCACAAATTCAAGCACACTAGCGCCGCATAGTGAGAGAATTCCAAATTTCTGTCCACCAATCATTAGGTCTTGATCCAATGACCAGTTTCACCAAAGGCAGATGGCAAGGATTTCAAAATATGTCATAAACAAGGAAATCACTAATACATGCACACTAGCGCCGTGTAGTGAGACAATTCCGAACCTCTGTCCACCAACCATTAGGTCTTGATCTACTGAACAACTTTGCCCAGGACAGTAACCTTCTATATGTCCAGGATCGCGAGATATCCCATGTTGGTCCCTATTAGGTTAAATCCCATATACTACGTGTACGTGATTTCCTCGCATAAATGGAATCATTCGAGACCAACGTAAATGGAATTCGTGTAGACCGAGTTTGCGTTCTTCGGAGGGAGAGTGTACGTAGTATCAAAGTATTGGAAGCGCTTGCCAGAAATTGACGGGCTGGTTGAAAATGGCCACCTAATTAGAACATTTATAATGAAGCCGGAGTCCGCCATGTTGAATTTCAAAATGGCGATAGACATGGGTTTTCAGTCCTTATCCGTCACCTCGATGCCAAAAATACCTATATTGTAGGATATTTGATAGTATTTCCCAGTTTTTCTGTAACCGGATGCCACCATTTTGGATTCCAAAATGGCGTCACACATAGATTTCTGGTTCCTATATGACACCTTGATTCCAAAAATACCAATATTGTGGGGTATTTGACAGTGTTTCCCATTTTTTCTCTATCCAATGCCAATCTCTATCTAATGCCGCCATCTTGGATTCCAAAATTGCATCAGATATGGATTTCCGGTTCCTATATGGCACTTCAATTCCAAAAATATCAATATTGTGGGGTATTTGACAATATTTTCAAAAACCTATTGTTACCAAGTAAATCCCAAATAACGAGATTTTTATGCACTACCCGAACAGGAGAAAATAACTTATGTATACAAAATTCAGGTATGATTTCAGCATTACCAGCAACCTAAATATGGTATTATTGAGGCTGACTAACTCTACGAAAAACGAACTAGTACATAATTTAGTTATTATAATAACTGATGGATAACAAACGCTTTTTTGATGTCAGAATGGCAATAATATCTATCCAACACCTTTTTTAGATGTTCTTTTTTTTTAAACTGAAAGACGATTTTTCGAAGATTAATTCGCTAGTGTGAGATTTTTAGAGCATTTTGATGCATCACCCACCTCGGTATCATAACAGAATAAGATATTCACATGTTATCGGTTATTTATCGGTTCTTGCGGTTTGGTTCGTTAATGGAGGTTCCAGTGTAATTCCATAAACTTCAAGCATTATAATCAGGGTTGGAGCGATAGAAATGTATTTAATTCTGCTAAGATTTTTCATCGGTGACATGAACGCTCAGGTAGGACGGGTGGTAATGTACAGACAGGCAATCAGACCAAACAACCTGTATGTCGTATCGAACGACAACGGCCAACGATGCGTGAACTTTGCAGCCTCTCGGGGTATGGTAGTCCGAAGTACCGTTTTCCTCGGCAAAGATATCTACAAAGCCACCTGGAGATTACCTGACCAACACACAGAAAACCAAATCGATCATGTTATAATCGACGAGAAATTCTTCTCTGACATTATCAACGTCCGCACGTACCGCTCAAAACTCTCGACGGTGCATAACGCCCGTCGAAGTCGAATGCCGCGACCCAACATTGAGCAATTACGGGACGCCAGTGTTGCCCAGGATTACGCGCAGCAGCTGGAAATTGAATCTGAAGCGATACAGACAAGCGCTGAACAGACAAAACTCGGTTTTCCGAAGGAAGAAGCGTCAGCAGGAAGACCGAGATCGCGAGGAGATGGAAAATCTGTACCGCATGAACGACACACGGAAGTTCTACGAGTAGCTAAATAGTTCACGCAAAGGCTACGTGCCGCAAGCCGATATGTGCAAGGACTTGGACGGTAACCTTCTCACGAACGAGTGTGAGGTGATTGAGAGGTGGAAGCAGTACTATGACGAGCACCTCAACGGTGAAGCAGCAGAAAACGAAGGTGGCACGGCAACAGACCTTGGAGCACGCGCAGAAGACGACAGGCTACCGGTCCCTGATCTTCAAGAAGTTGAGGAGGAGATCGGTCGGCTGAAGAACAACAAAGCAAGTGGTGTAGATCAACTACCAAGTGAGCTATTAAAATACGGTGGTGAAGCACTGGCTAGAGCGCTGCACTGGGTAATTGCCAAGATTTGGGTGGAGGAGATATTGCGGGAGGAGTGGATGGAAGGTGGCGTGTACAAAAAGGGCGACAAGTTGGATTGCTGCAACTACCGTGTGATCACACTGCTGAGCGTCGCCTACAAGGTATCCTCCCACACATCATTTGTTCATCGATTTCAAATCCGAATACGACACAATCGATCGAGATCAGCTATGGCAGATTATGCACGAATACGGATTTCCGGATAAACTGACGCGATTGGTGAAGGCGATGATGTATCTAGTGATGTGCGTTGTTCGAGTATCGGGGACACTCTCGAGTCCCTTTGAATCTCGAAAAAGGTTACGACATTGTTAAGGACTTTCGTGTCTTCTTGGCTTCACCGATGACATTGACATCATGGAACGGAACTTTGAGACGATGGCGGAAACGTACATCAGACTGAAAGCTGACGCTAGGTGGATTCGACTTGGCATCAACGCATCGAAGACAAAATAAATTAGAGGAAGAGGTTCTAGGGAATACCTTAGCCTTCCACCCCGAGTTCAGATTGACGGTGACGAAATCGAGGTGTTCGATGAGTTCATGTATTTGGGATCACTGGTGACCACGGAAAATGATACCAGCAGATGAATTCAAAGACGCATTATGGCAGGGAATCGTGCCTACTTTGAACTCCGGAGCCGCCTCCGCACGAAGTTGATTAGCTACAAGACGCTGATTAGACCGGTGGTCCTCTACGGTCACGAGACCTGGACTATGCTTGATGTTTTCGAACGAAAGGTGTTGCGTACCATCTATGGTGGAGTGCAGATGGGTGACGGAACATGGAGGAGGCGAATGAACCACGAATTGCACCAGCTGCTGGGATAACCATCCATCGTCCACATTGCGAAAATTGGGCGACTAAGGTGGGCTGGGCACGCCGTTAGAATGCCGCACGACGAGCCAGTGAAAATGGTTCTCGGCTGGTGGTAGTAGAGTGGAGATGACTTCTTCGGACAGCAGAGGACAACAAGGCCTTAGTCTGATTGCAAATATATTATATTAACAATATGGTCCACTCTTTCGCTTAGCTGGCGAACCGAATTTTTAGCGATGAAAGCACCTCTGTGGCCAAAAAGGCTTCCAATGTATTTGTTCATCTTCACGAGGGGTAAACCAAATGAAAATTTGTTAAATATTTTAAATCAATGTATTACAGCATATTATTTTATTTGATGACAACAGTGACATGTCAGACAAATTTTAAAGTAATATACACAATGTAATTAATGAAAATAATTTGACTCTTACTTTTGTAATAAGTGCTATATTCGCACCCCTCGATTGTAATTAAATGATTGTTGCTGACCTTTTTCTACGCTAGATGGTGCGTGAAGAAATATTTTGCGAAAGGCATGAATGGATCATATTGTTAATATATGATATATTTGCCGATTGGTAAGGTAAGTAAGATTTTTTCACTAATAGCTTTATATAAAAGACACACATTTTAAGTTCGTTCTTGCAATGCCCAATAGCACCCAAGATATGATCCACGTACCCAGTACCGGGTTTTAGGGAGGGCATAGAGGGGGGGGGAGGCAATCAACCATAGAGACTGAGAAAATTTTTGTTGTATTTTTTAATTTATCATATATTTTGAACATAAAGTTTAGTTCTGAACATTTGATTTAATTTTATACGATGGCTTGCCAATGTGCATGCTGGTCACCAGTTAATGAGTTGAGGCAAAAGATCTTTCAGCAAATTCGCTTTAATTAATTGCAAATTAAGGTAATTGAAGACATTGACAACTGAAGTGGCTGACTTCTTTTCGCTTGCTGAACATCGCAAGTAAAGTTCTTAGCTTGATTTTGAAGCATTAAGCGTCTTCATTGAAGCTCAATATAGGCTTCAATCAAATACATCATATGAACAATATGATCTACTCTTTCGCTTAGCAGGCCAATTGAATGTTTAGTGATGACAGCGCCTTTGTTGCCAAAAAGACTACCAATGAATTTATTTATCTTCTGGAGGGGTGAACAAAATGAAAATGTGTATAACATTTTAAGTGTATGTATTTCAGCATATTATTTTATTTGATGATAACAGTGACATAGGGGAAATGGATGTAATGGGGCATTTACCAAATTTGGGCCCATGCATAAATTAAGCAATCGACTAAATTTTCAATAGCGACCAAAAATATCCATTAGTACCGTCCCAATGACGCATTCATCTAGATAAAATTGATAAATAGCAGATTTTTAGCGACAGGCCCAGTCTTAGATCCATAGGCCAAGATTAAAGCAATTTATCCTACCAGAAAAAAATTCATGTAATTCCCAAATGTAATTGAGGAAAATAATTTGACTTTTATTTTTGTAATAAGCGCTATATACGCACCCCTCGATTGTAAATTGGATGATTGTTGCTGACCATTTTTAACGCTAGATGGTGCGTGAAGCAAAATTTTGCAATCTCAACAACAAAATTTCACAATGTAAACACTTTGCTCATTGCATTTATACAGCATCAAGCTGTATTCAAATGCTGTACGATTTGAAGTAACCTTTAGTAAACCTCTATAAAAGCAAATCTGTCCAATTTTGTTTTCCTTTTTTTGTTTTCCGTTGATCTTGTTTTCCGTACTGAGTACCAATGCTACCGACACCAGGAAGGCAGCTTCCACACCTGAACCCTACCTATCCCATGAACTCATAGACCGGGGGACCGGGACCAAATGCTTTACTTCCTTTACTTTCGAAGGAATGCGTGATCAGAGATGTTATGCCTCAGAAAACTCCGGTGGCGCCGACTGGAATTGAACCCATGCCTTTTTGGGCGAGATGCAATCACGCTTACCACTACACCACCGGCACCGCTATCTGGTGAACTTAGTCAGCTACTTATGGCTGTTGGGACGATTGTGACAAGCTCTTATTGCATATCCATTTGCGCTTCTATACAGCTGTAATTCTGCTGTTTAGTTTGTGTGTGAACTTGAAAGGCGCTTATTATATTTTTTTTCATAATTATCCAATAATCAGTACACAGCTTTATCGTGAAACGGAGTTAAATTATTGTTTACTCTTTTTGTTAGAGGAATATAATCGTTTTTATTTTGCTGGTAATCAAATTAATCGAAATTAGCTTAAGCACACCCTAAAATTATTATCCTGCACCGGAACCTGAACTCGAACTCGAGACGCCCGCATTTGACAAACCTAGACACTACCAACTTGGCTACGCCAACATTTTGAACTGACGTAAAAAAATCTACCTAACCTTTGACACCAATATCTCTGAGATTTACACATGAATCACATTTCTCTACTAGGTAGTTCAGCTTTGTAAAGGAGCAAATACTGCTTCCAAAGTAGCGCTGACACAGTTTATTAGCTGACTACAGGTTGTTAAGTTGTCGAAAAAGCACTTTGGATGTATATGTTATTCAGCAAGAGTGGTTGGTTGTGTAGGAGCCATCAAATGAGTAATATATTCATATTTTTAGATTTGTTCTGCAGCTACAAGTTGAAAGTTGATTAATATTTGCATAGAAGTGACTTATGAGTTTATTTACTGCTGCCATTCAGTGTGACTGACAAGTTTTTTTTTTTTTTTTATTCAGGAGATAACTGACAAGTTGAATAATGGTTGTGAAAAAGGTGGGTGGGTAGTTTGTTAGCTTCTGCTTGTAGTGGTATCTGCAGCTTTTGTTTCAGCTACTTTACAGCACAACGCTGGATTATGGCTTATAAAGCTGAAAATGTTAGTTGGGGCGTATAGAAAAGGTATGAATGGAACATACTGTTAAAATAATATATTTGCTACGCTTCACGGGTGTTTCCAGTTCTTTTTGTTTATTTGTATTTCTACATAGCATTGAAACAAAAATGATGAACGCGTTTTTAAATTTAATACCGTAATTCAGCGGAAAATTGATCACATAAAACGTGAGTATGGAAATTACATTAAATAAAATTGACAAGCTTATGGTGTTTTAATCAATAGGCTATGATGATGCTATCATTTCGCATGATTACTTCTTATATTAAGTTTTATATATTGATTTTGGACGTTTTTGAAATCTCACATTGGAAATTGGCTTTCGCATGACTTTCTTAAAGTGATGTTTTTATTAAATTTGGGTTCCCGAAATTCTTTTATCAAATGTATGTTTAGCAGATATTTGTAATTTAAAAGAAAATCATTATTTACTTTGAATTGGAATCATTTTACCATATTAGAAAAAATAGATTGATTGACACTAAGTTCAATGAAAAATGTTACTTTCATGTTCAAAACAGCAATCGTTCCAACCCCATGATTCGTAGGTTTGAATGCTATTGAACGTCAAGTAAATAAAATTGAAAATGCAGAAAAATTCACTTTTTTTGCAAAGAGAAACTAGTCTCATAATGAAATACTACCATGATTTCTCTTTTTATCTATCACCAACCAACCAATTTCGCTCCGGTAATCAATTTGCACCCGGATCACAGTATACACATAGAAAATCTATAGTTACATTTGTTTTGTGGCGAAATGTAGATTCCATATCTTTATTTGATTACCTTCTGATTTAATTAAAACAAATTTCATGTTTTTCTTCATATCAAGATGGTAGGAGGAAACATACGGTCGCCCATTTCAAAGTGAAACTCCTAAGGATACCAGCCTCGGGACCTCCGGTTCCTAAACACGGCACTGGATGTACCCCCTAACTGCAAAAATCAATCACTCACTTTTGACTAATTAACCACTTCATTCGAGCAGATAAAAATGACGTTTACTACCACTCGAACTTTGAAATGAAACATTATTTTGAGATTTTTTCTTCAAGAACCTCTAGAAAAGTAGCCAACATTTGTGCGTTTCATAAAAAAATAGAAATTAGTTGGTCCAGTTTTGTGAAATCGCTGGTAGAAAGTCACGCCAAAACTGCTTGACAAAGTGGTCAATTACGGATCAAAGTCTACACTCTCCGCAACAACGGGATATTCCTTCACTCAATCAGCATAAATCTGCTGGTGCTGGCTCTAAAGGCATCAATCCTATTCAATTAGACAGCACAAATTTATTACAACCACGTTCATTCAAAGTGATTGTTGCTGGGAAATTCAATGTAAAAAACCTCTATGATAACAAAACTCAGCTCCATCATCAATGCAGATAAAGATGGTATGTGGGTGTGTGTGTGTGTGTGTGACGGAAATATACTTTAGAACCTCCATTACGACCACCATCGCCCGGCGACCGATTGACGTTTCGCGGCCAGCGAGTCAGAAGCGATAACAAGATTTGCGCACTTTTTCTCACCGTGATAAGCCGGGCACTTGTTGATGACGTTTGTGGGAGCTTCTTCTTTCTTCCAAGTACAATGAATAACGACACGAGGATACTTTTGATTTCAATAAAAACATATGCCCTGAACGATTAAGGTTGAATTTAAAAGTGATTTAGCGGTTGGAATTTCCACGTTTTATCGTCCGGTGATTCATGTTTGTTTACATGGATACAATCCGATTGGGTGTTTTCATTTTGAGTTGACGCTTGGGCAAAAACAGTGCTCAATTTGAATGATGCAGTGAACCCTTGGTGATAAGTAGATTTAAATTGCAGACATTCTGTTTCTATATCAGTCGAAAATCAGTCATCGTAATTCGACACGTTCAATGCCTGCAAGTGGAAATGTACCAATGATGAGGCATGGATTGCCCCGTATGAAATGAGTGGGACATTGAACATGCTGTTGCACAGGAGTAGTTACTCAAAATAGTCATGCAACAGTATATTTATTCTCTAATTCAGCGTACTAGGAATAGGAATGCAATAAGTGCACAGATTTTTCCCTATCAGCAATATCTTCCGATGTCCGAAGAAAATATGATATAAGTTAAAGGACGTCGACACACGGCCGATGAGACTAGCTCAGAGAGAGGAAGAGTGTCACTTTTACTCAGTTGTAAGATAAATTTCTTAAACCGTAGCACTATGGGGATTCAGGTGGCCAATAAGAAGAAGACCGACTTCTCTCGATTCGGATTCTGTAATCTGCTATCGAAAGAAGACTATTTGATGCATATTTTTTTTTTTCCTTTGGTTTGTTTTTTCCGTCGATCTTGTTTTCCGTGCTGAGACCAATGCTACCGACGTGCCAGGAAGGCAGCTCCCACACCTGGACCCTACCTATCGACCCATCAACTCATGAACCGGGGACCAACGGCTTTACTTCCCATCCGAATATTTGATGCATAAAATCCAACAAAAATAATTCTCAAAACTGACTCTATTACTGCGATACAGGTAATAGAGTTGGCCACCCGCCATTTTTTGTGAAAAGCGGTCATATATTTGAAACCTAATTTCTCTAAGCTGAAACAGCCTAGTGCTTAGGAATAAGATGTAGCTGAAAGCTTAAATCTTAAACTTCCAAATGGTATTTATTTTTTTATATACGATAAAAATAAGCATGCTATACAGACCAACGAAAAAAAAAAGTTTTTTTTCAGCTGAAATGTTCAATACAAAAAAAGTTTGTAATAGTTAACAGTCGGGACAGCATCCTCGATTATCTTTAGAATATCTAGAATGCCTTGCAAAAAAAATTAGCTGCGCATAGCTGCGCAAATGAACTTATAACTAGATTGAATATATTTGACTTAACAATTATAGTTAGTGATAAATCAAATATTCGGCAGCTTGAACTCGGGCAAACATAAGGTCTGTTCCCATACCTTTTTTCTGCTGTTGCTGTACGGTGCTGTAAAATAGCCTGGGAAAACCAAGATTAGTAAGTCCAAAATGTGCAAAATGCATGTTTTTAACTTTCTTCATTAGGTTTTACCAGATTCTTATTTTACTGCAACATACAGCGGAAGCGTTACATCATGTGCGGGAACAAACCTATTATTTACTGAAATTTACGTCAAAGTTGATAAACAATGATGCTGTACTACAGTTGAAAAGATCAGATAAAATAGAGCGCTTTCCCGGCGCAGGTTAGTAATATAGCTTCCTGTACCAAAAACAACATTATTCTTTCAACTCGGTTCTGCCGTCGATATCGAGATAGGTAGAATCTGTATTATTATGTTCAAAAAACAGAATTGGTATTATGATTCATACAGTGATATACTTTGATAGCGATAGTGATAGAAATTCACCGTACGTAACTACATGCAAATAAAGCATGAAGTGATTCATATGAAGCATGTTAGTGTTAGAAGTGATTATTCAAAGATAATATGGAGAACCGAAAAATTATTCGTATTTTGAGAGCCCCAGGGCAGCAAACTCAAAGAATTGAAAAGGCATTTGAGTACATCTGCGAAAACTTTCGAGTGCATAAAAACAAACAACTGCAGCTGAAGCAAAAATTTAAAAAATCTTGACTTAAAATTCCGACATTTATGGGAAAAGGCCAACAGAAACAATGAGCGTTTTGAGTTTGTTAATAAGGATTTTTTTGACGTGCAGTTTAACATGGAAATATTCGCAGAAATCGAACCAGAACCTTCAACTTCATCAGGACGTGTACGGCCATCAAAACAATTCGATGTATCAAGCGAGCGTAGTAGACGGCGGAAAATAAACGACGAATTGATCGATCCAAAAGTGGATTCGATAGAAAAAGCGCTTTTGGTAGCAAGAAGAACTGCGTACAATCTTCGTGAAACCAGTCTTGTTAAAGTGATTGGTCACATTTTGAAGAACAGTGACAATGCTGCCAAAATGTTTGTTACTTTAAAAGATTCTCGAGAAACGGTGTCAGCTGAAGAAGCATTTGAATATTTTCTAGATTGTGACATGACCAAATATGTGTACGAACAGACACATAAAAAAATCCCGCGAGGTTTCCTACCTATAAAGTGATACAAACTTTGAAAACGATCTGCTCTCCTCCGGTAGAGCGCATTGAAGAAACGTCAACAAAAATATAAGTGAGTAATAATTCATTGATATTGAATAAACCAATAATAAAGGTTTTGATTTTCCTTTTTATAGGCTAAATTACAATCGCTTATGCAGCATACAGCGGAAAGAATTTTGAAAGTGGTACACTCAGAAATTCAACGATACCTCAATGACAATGATCTTGAATACTTAGACTTAGTGCTTCTGAGTAGTTGGGTGGATGCGTTTTTTTTAATGTGTATTACACATATCATACTAAGTTTTTTTGTTTATTAATTTATTTGATAAGGCTCAACCGCATTAACTTTACAGAGCCGAGGATTCTTGGTCACTATACAATACATCTAAAACTATCGTCAAAAGGTACAACACAATAAACACTTTATCTTCCGCTATCCAAAAAGCCTCCTCCATCAGAACTGGAGCCGCTTCTAGTAGTTTCATTGTATGGCAAATTATTGTACGCCAACGAGGGTCAGAGCGCGTCCATTGCAGCTATGGACGCAAAACGTGGTCAGCACTCACACACTCATCACGAAACGGTTGATTTCCAAAGTCGACGACGCATCGACCCAAAGAACTGCTGATGACGAACAATGAGGAGGACCACACAATGGTTGCTGCCGAGAAAACAGACGATCGCGTAGCACACATCGAGAGTGGCCTGCTTTTGTCGACAGCCGAGTGAACACTGATCATACTAAGTGGACTTCAAAAAATGGCAAATAACAAAAGCTTTGAAAGAAGAGCACAAAAAAAGGAAAAACAACATTCAGAATAGACTATATTAGACCAGATTATATAGTTGGTATAAAATTCCAGCTACAGTGCATAAAGTACTCGCTCATACAGGATATATAGTGATCCATTCTCCAGCACCACTTGCAATACTAGCCGAAGAAGCAGCCGAATGCTAGCACAAACACTTGAAAAAAAGTCGAACCCATCATGCTAGGAAATGATCAAGAGTGGAAAATTTACATGATGTTTTCATAAGAGCCATGAATGCCTCTGATCCTTTCATAAGTTCGCTTTATTTTAGTAATTTTAGTAATCGAATGCAAATATAGAAAATGCGTGAATAAATATAACAGCTAAGGGTTGATGCATATATTATGTCACGCTCTAGGGGGGGGGGGGGGTCTAAGATTTTGTGACAAGCAATGCATTAGGTATAGAAAAATGTCACGATAGGGGGGGGGGGGGTAAATTTCTCCTCGATTTAGCGTGACATAATTAATGCATGGGCCCAAACAATAAATTAAAACTTAATTTTTTCGCACAGTTACCCAAACACTTTACTTAGAACGAAAAAGCTTTGCAAAAGAGATGAATACTTCCGTAAAATTTCAGAACACTATCGAAGATTCGATTGTGATTGATTAACATTAAAATAATGACTTTAATCAATTAAAAAATATTGGGGATCTTTTTCAAAGAAAGTCAAGATATTTACCGCAATTCAACGTATCGCATCGTCTCTCTTTCACTTACCAGACAATAAAAGTCACTCTGTGAGGTGACTCTCCATGCAAATCAAATGTAGAGTCTTCTCACAAGGCGTGACTTTCATTGCCTCGCAAATGACAGAAGGTCAACCCGATGTACAGAATAGGGGTGATTGCTTAAGGCCTTGATCTTGACTTGTGAAGTTCCATCATTGTTTTGCTCCAGAATAGTGAGGAGGCCACCGAATACCATTCTGTGATTTACATACAACCATAACTTCTTGAACTAATAAAGATTTTCGGGACATTGTTTACGACATAATTTAACCTTACTCAATGACCATAACTCCAGAATAGTTTGGAAGCAATTAATATTTGATCACTGATACTCTACGGGGCTGTCCAGAAACCACGTGGTCCATTTTTTATGATTTGAACCTCTCCCCACAACGTGGTCAAACGTCCATACAAATTTCTGAAAATTTGTATGGATCGTGGTCTTTCGTCTCCCCCCCTAAATTGACTACGTGGTTTCTGCATGGCCCCTAAGATGCATACTGCTTTAAACATCAATAGTGGGGACCTGATGGCATGTCAAATTCGTCGAAAATTTACGAGTACAAGAGGACATGTAGATCTCGACTTGAGGACATTTTGTAGACCTTAAGATATTACATGACATCAAAAACATCTTGAAGCTAACAATTCATATCCATACTATCATAAACCAAGACAAAAATGTATAAAAAGCACGATAATATTTTTGGCCACCTTCTTGTATGGAGATTCCCTACTGTGCGTAGGTCACGCAGCGCTGAGTAAGCTACGTTAGAAATTTCTCGTATAACTGAGGAAAAGTGATTTTCTCTCTCTCTCTTTCTGAGTTATTTTCATCGGCCGTGCAGGGTTAAACCTAAAGAAGGGCGAAATCTCGAATAAAGTCTGTATTCGAAAAAATGAGACACTTATTTTTTGTAGCTTTTTAGCGTGCTGGAGTTTTTCCTGAAACTAGCTACAAGTGCAGTGTTTATGCTGGCAGAGTTTCATCCCAATTCGGAATTCATCATTCAACCGTATGATCAAGACATTCAAGGAGCATCAGACGAGCAAGAGGAAGGATGGTAGCAGCAGAACACGCAAGACAGCAGATCCGGTGAAGGCTAGGAAAATATTGAACCTCTTCAAGCGTCGACCTTTCGCTTTGGGATGCGGCAAATATGGCGAATGTTTTAATATGATTTGTGCAAAAAACAATGAAACGTGCTAGACTACACATACACATTTTTCGGAAGGCACCGAACCCGAGCAAGAAAAAATAGCTTATTAATACCAAATTCAGGTATGAAAATTGCATGGCAACCTAAAAATGGTATTAGTGAAGCTGACATAATAGGTAAAATACAAAAAATCATGCCTCAAAAATGTTCTACGAATAATGAACTAATAAATAATTTAGTTATTACAAAAACAGACAGGTTACAGACGCTTTTTTAGATGCCAGAATACCATAGCTGGCTCGAGGTAGACAACCTAATGTTCCAGTTCGGGATATTTTGGGTACACGCGATCTGGAATTTATGAAACTCATCTATGTTTTCTTGAAGAATATTAACCTTGGATTGTAAGTTTGATTAACCTTGTGTTTAGTTTGTAATTTGTGTGTGTGTGTGTGTGTGTGTGTGTGTGTGTGTGTGTGTGTGGTTTTTTTAATGTTTGTTTTGTAATAGTAGAAGAATTACACTGCGGATATCAAGTTGAATAGGAATAAGTTCATGTTTTAGGAGTAATGAAATATTTGTATCGTAAATCATTTTTCCTACCTCCTTTTCCCTCTCCCCATCCATGAAACTGTAAATTTCCACTAACCTCGAGACGACCGCGAGTACTCGGTTAAATTCCTTTTACTTTAGATTTATAACGATGTATAACGCAAAAGATTGTTTAGCTCTGTAAAGTTTATTCGATTAAGCCTGTACAAATAAATAAATTTACAAAAAAAAAAGAAGAATACCATAGTTTGTAATTTTGAAGGTCTTCTAATATCAATTCAATAACTCTTTCAGGCGTTATTGTCTAAAAACTGAGAGATCACAATTTGATTATTTGGTATTGATTTGTAATTTTACAAAATATTTCAATAACTTAACAATATCAAAACAATGTTTTATACCACAAGCATACAGAAATCAGGTATTATACCACATTAAGATATTAATTTGTTATCGATTAGCTATCGGTTCCTGCTCGGGAGCAAGCAGAACGCGGTGCGTTGTTATGGACGACGAGACGTATATGAAGGCCAACACCAAATAGATGCCGGAACAGACGTTATACGTCGCCAACTCCAGGTTGGCCGTGCCTGAGACCGTCCGGAAGAAGAAGCTGTCAAAATTTGATCTGTGGATGTGCTAAAATGAGTCAGCCCTTCATCACATCTGACACCATTAACAAGCAAATTTACAAAGATGAGTGCCTCCTGAAGCGCCTCCTACCCTTCCTGAAGTCCCACGGAGGCCAGACGCTGTTTTGGTCGAATTTGGGATCTTTCCATTATGCCCGACCAGTCTTAGACTGGTAAAAAAAAAACAACAATGTTATTTTTGTACCTAAAGAGGTCAACCCTCCGAACACGCCGGAATTTCACCCAATCGAGAAATATTGGGCTATCATGAAGGCAAAACTTTGCAAATCCCCTAAGGTGCTGGAAAATGAGCTGGATTTGAAGAACGAGTGGTTGAAACTGTTGAAACAAGTTGGCTTCAACATTGCCCAACATCTAATGAGCAGAGGTTCAATAAAGTAATGATGTTGAAACATAACCGTCATATGCTATACTTTATTTTCTGAAAGATTTTTGGCATGGTGTTGGTGTTTCATTATTTTTCGAATACAGTTTTTAGTCTGGTCACAAACTTAGATTTGTTTACAGAATTTCGCTCATTTTGGCACTACCGAGCAGGTTGGCAATGGTCAGTTTCTGCTGATTTCTCAGTAAATATTAATGCCGAGCTACCAGTGAAAAAACAAATGAGATGCAGCAAACAAAACTACACACTTAGTTTTTATGCTGAGATGGGCACCACCGAGCAGTTAGGCATTTTGTTTTGCTGGATCTCAGTGGGAAACTTGCTGAGATTCAGCAAAAAATATGTTTGTTAGCTATGATCACGTCAAAATTCCCATTTGTTAGCTGAATCAAGGCAAGTTTTTCACTGAGATCCAGCAGTATAAAATGTCGAGCTGCTCGGTGGTGCCCATCTCGACAAAAAAGTTTAAATGTGTAAGTTTACATATTTCAAAGGCATTGAAATCTAGTTTAAAAATTATCCAGGCTCAATTGTACGATATTTCAAATATTGCAAAACTATCATAACTTCGTCATTTCTGAACAGATTTTTTTCTATTTATCTTAAAAAACTGCATGCTCAACTAGATGAGTTTTTTTTCTGATAGGATTTTGAATTGAAATAGGATATTTTTTTCACGTTGGCATTTTGATAGTTTAAGACACCAAGATGAACAAATTTGGCATATTTGACCCATTTGTGTTCAAATTAAATGGAATAAGAAGACAAGACACTGAGGCCCATCGTGGTTTGTACGCTCAATCCCAATTCCGCATACCCAACAAACAAGCCATGGAACTTTTCCACTACATTTTCAGCGGGTATTGCAGAGACGGAGATAAATAATTCCAGGATAACAATTACAAAACCCTCGCTTTCCATACACCGCAGTTCGCAGGAAAATCCCTGGCTCGGCTTTTTCTCTAATCTCCGATACACAAACAGACGATATCGTTCGGTTGGTCGGTCACTGTGGTGGTGGATGAATAACGATTATTGCGTACCACCGCCGCCACATGGGGTTACCTTTGCAAAGTTTCGCTCACCCGGATGGAGTTCCTCGTGAGCCAAGCCTTCCTCGGCACGAGTTGAACACATGTTCCCATTCACATCGCGGCATGATTTTCCTGCTTTCATTCCGCACCACTTTCCGGCTAATGAATTGCCTCGGAAAGCGGGATTGGAGTAAGAACCCAATAAGTTGCGAGTGATTTATGAGTCTTGATACCTGAATATGCCGGCCAGCAACACCACTGATATTGTGGATGGTGTTTTTTTTGTTGTTAATTAAAAACCTCTTTCGGGTTACGGCGGTCACGAGGGGAGGCATATGTCCAAGGTAATACACTCAAAAGTCAACAGTTCTGCCCCCTGCTTGTGTGAATGAGAATAAGCATATTTTCCCTCTTCGATATTCCCAAAGAAAACAGCTGAGGGTCGTCTATTGGACCGGAATTGATTCAATGCTAATTTATGGTTCCGCAGTGATTTATTAACCAACAACCCCATCAACCGAAGGATCGTTCCAGAACCGCCAATTACAAGTTGTCGACGGATTCTCGCGCTGTTTCTTCTACTCGACCGTCGTCGTCGTTGTTTTATCGCTGCAAGATATCAGCATCATTTTTCACTTAATTTTCCCGGTTTCTGTTTTTGCTTTGTACACTACTACCCCACTTTTTCCATTATAAACACTACATACAATCTAGCAGCAACCTTGACCGCTCCTGGGGCAGAATTAGCTACAAGGAATACGTTTTTCCTCGCTCCTTCGTTCACTATAAAACATTTAACTTGACCCAGATGAGGAAAACTCTCTTCCACACAAATCACTTCTTCAAGTCACGCAATATCAGTTTTTGCTGGAACTTTACACTTTGGAGCACTGCGCCATCTTTTCTAGCAGCCCACACCGATCCCACTTGTTGGCCTGATAGCTACTAAATAGACTGCCACCTGCCCGGTACCACAATCCACTTGACAAAAGTGTTATTTGTCAGTTGTATTTGGATTTTTTTTTCTTCTTCTGCACATTATCAGCTGTTACGTTACTTGACATTGATATCTCTCGCGTGGATGTGAATATGTATGGCAAAGAACCAACCGTTCAATCATTGTGAACTTACTACCTTCTGGGTATTGTCGATTAGAACGCACCGTTATGAGTGTATTTTAGTTTTTTTTTGCGCTGTAGGCGATACGGAGAACGGGAGCTAATACACTTAAGGAAAACAGTTTTGAATTTGATTTTGTTCAATGTAGGAGGCAGACAGGGCCACTCAAATTATTCACCTTTCATCACAGTTAAGTACCGAGCAATGTACAACTCACGGCCACAATGTGACGTAGAATTACGAAATGCTTGATATTTTTCCATTAGTTGAGTTTGCTTAAATAATCCCAGCTTTCTTTGCTTTAAAACTTAAATGGCTGGCCCAGAATTCAAATGTCACAAATCCGAACACTTTTAAAAGTTAATTCAAAAGGACCTACAGGACACGTACATTTTATTTATGATATTCCTATAGTACCTTGTATCCATGCTCGTATAACAAAATTGTTGTGAAGTGGATGTAACATTTAATTAAACATTGAAAAGTTCGGATTAAATGACCATTAGGCATTCAATGAACTATGGCACTGATATTTTTAATTTCTTTAAATTTTAACATTTATTTTTTAAAGACCATGTACACGTTGTATGTAGTTGCTGCTTTATTCAGAACCAGTGAAATTGCATAGAGAACCACATAGATTGAACTAAGGATAAGATTAACATTTTCAATGTACAAGTTCACTGATTAATTATATTTATAGATTAAAGGGTGATACGGTCAAAATTTGGTCAAGGGAAAACGCGTGTAAATCGGTGAAATCGTTTATTTAAAAAATCAAATTAAATTTCTTTTTCAAGTTCAATTAGTATAAAATTCAGGAAAAATATTCAGTTAGGCTTCCGCTTTTCCAAATCCGAATTGCCGGGCCTTACGCTTGACCCCTGCCATCAGATTTTGTACAGCCACCTTGTCCACCTTCTTCGCCGCAGAAAGCCAGTTTACCTTGAACTGCTGCTCGCCCTTAGCAGTTTTTTTGGTCTTCTTTAGGTTCCGCTTGACAATAGCCCAGTATTTCTCAATTGGGCGGAGCTCTGGCGTGTTGGGAGGGTTCTTGTTCTTGGGAACCACCTGCACGTTGTTGGCGGCGTACCACTCCATGGCCTTTTTACCGTAATGGCAAGATGCCAAATCCGGCCAAAACAGTACGGAACAACCGTGTTTCTTCAGGAAAGGCAGCAGACGTTTATTCAAACACTCTTTCACGTAAATTTCTTGGTTGACAGTCCCGGAAGCTATGAAAATGCTGCTTTTCAAGCCACAGGTACAGATGGCTTGCCAAACCAGATATTTCTTTGCGAACTTTGACAGTTTCATGTGCTTGAAAACATCTGCTACCTTTCCCCTTCCTTTTGCCGTATAAAACTCCTGTCCCGGAAGCTGCTTGTAGTCGGCTTTGACGTAGGTTTCGTCGTCCATTACCACGCAGTCAAACTTCGTCAGCATCGTCGTGTACAGCCTCCGGGATCGCGCTTTGGCCGTCGTATTTTGTTTATCATCGCGATTTGGAGTCACTACCTTCTTGTAAGTCGATAGTCCGGCTCGTTTTTTGGCTCGATGCACGGTTGTAGACGATACACCCAGCTTATTTGCGGCATCTCGGAGAGAGAGGTTAGGGTTTCGCTTGAAACTACCGGCAACTCTCTTTGTCGTCTCAGCGGCTTCCGGTTTTCGATTTCCCCCCGATCCAGACTTCCTGGCTGTCGACAAACGTTCCCCAAACACTTTAATTACATTTGTAACGGTTGATTTGGCAACTTTTAGCGATTTTGCCAACTTTGCGTGCGAGTAGCTCGGATTTTCGCGATGCGCGAGCAAAATTTTGATACGCTGCTCTTCTTGCTTGGACGGCATTTTGACAACTGAAGAGTGAATTCCAAAATCAAAATAGGAGCAACATTCTACACACACACACCTTCAAAATGAGGGGTGTTCAGGTTTTTTAAATGCAAAATTGAAAGAAATACGTCAAGTTGATATTGACCAAATTTTGACCGTATAACCCTTTAGTACTGACGCCGGTGTCAGGCCCTGCGAGCCAGCCGTAAAAAAAGCATTGCAACGGAAAATCAGCAACAGAGGAATACGAACCAAGACCAACGGCAACGACCCCAGCGACGAAATAGGACTTGGGATTGGAAACTCGGCACGTGGAACTGTCGATCTCTCAATTTCATCGGGAGCACCCGAATACTCGCCAATCTACTGAAGGACCGCGGATTCGGCATCGTAGCGCTGCAGGAGGTGTGTTGGACAGGATCCATGGTGCGAACGTTCAGAGGTAATCATACCATCTACCAGAGTTGCGGCAACACACGCGAGCTGGGCACAGCTTTCATCGTGATGGGCGAAATGCAGAAGCGCGTGATCGGTTGGTGGCCGATCGACGAAAGAATGTGCAGGTTGAGGATCAAGGGCCGATTCTTCAACTTTAGCATAATCAACGTGCACAGCCCTCACTCCGGAAGCACTGATGATGACAAGGACGCATTTTACGCGCAGCTCGACCGCGAGTACGATCGCTGCCCAAGCCACGACGTCAAGATCATCATAGGAGACCTAAACGCTCAGGTAGGCCAGGAGGAGGAATTCAGACCGACGATTGGAAAGTTCAGCGCCCACCAGCTGACGAACGGGAACGGCCTACGACTCATCGATTTCGCCGCCTCCAAGAACATGGCCATACGTAGCACCTTCTTCCAACACCACCTCCCCTATCGTTACACCTGGAGATCACCACAGCAGACGGAATCACAAATCGACCACGTTCTGATTGATGGACGGCACTTCTCCGACATTATCGACGTCAGGACCTATCGTGGCTCTAACATCGATTCTGACCACTACCTGGTGATGGTCAAACTGCGCTCAAAACTTTCCGTCATCAACAATGTACGGTACCGACGCCTGCCACAGTACAACCTAGAGCGACTGAAGCAACCGGATGTCGCCTTAGCATACGCGCAGAATCAGCGTTGGCAGCGTTGGCAGCGTTGCCAGAGGAGGGCGAGCTCGATGTGCCTCCTCTAGAGGACTGCTGGAGTACAGTAAAAGCAGCCATCACCGACGCAGCCGAGAGCACCATCGGGTACGTGAAAAGAAGTCGACGGAATGAATGGTTCGACGAGGAGTGCAGAGCGATTTTGGAGGAGAAGAACGCAGCGCGGGTGGTAATGCTGCAGCATGGAACCCGGTAGAACGTGGAACGGTATAAACAGAACCGGAAACAGCAGACTCGCATCTTTCGGGAGAAAAAACGCCGCCTGGAAGAAGCAGAGTGCGAGGAAATGGAACTACTGTGCCGTTCCCAAGAAACACGGAAGTTCTACCAGAAGCTCAACGCATCCCGCAACGGCTTCGTGCCGCGAGCCGAAATGTGCAAGGATAAGGACGGGAGCCTCTTGACGGACGGACGTGAGGTGATTGAAAGGTGGAAGCAGCACTTCGATGCGCACCTGAATGGCGAGGAGAACGTAGGCACGGGAGACCAGCGCAATGGATGAAACGACTACGTCAGTGCAGCAGAGGACAGAACTGATCCAACTCCCTCGCTGAGGGAAGTTAAGGACTCCATTCAGCAGCTCAAAAACAACAAAGCAGCTGGTAAGGATGGTATCGCAGCCGAACTCATCAAGATGGGCCCAGAAAAGTTGGCCACCTGCCTGCACCGGATGATAGTCAGGATCTGGGAAACAGAACAGCTACCGGAGGAGTGGAAGGAGGGGGTAATCTGCCCCATTCACAAGAAAGGCGACGATTGGAATGTGAGAACTTCAGAGCGATCACCATTTTGAATGCCGCCTACAAAGTGCTATCCCAGATCATCTTCCGTCGTCTATCACCTAAAATGACCGAGTTCGTGGGAAGTTATCAAGCCGGCTTCATTGACGACCGATCGACAACAGACCAGATCTTCACCGTACCAGGTCCCAACGCATCATTTGTTCATCGACTTTAAGGCGGCATACGACAGTATCGACCGCACAGAGCTATGGAAAATCATGGACGAGAACGGCTTTCCTGGGAAGCTGATTAGACTGATCAAAGCAACGATGGACGGTGTGCAAAACTGCGTAAGGGTTTCGGGTGAACTATCCAGTTCATTCGAATCTCGCCGGGGACTGCGACAAGGTGACGAACTCTCATGCCTACTCTTCAACATTGCTCTAGAAGGTGTAATGCGACGAGCCGGGCTCAACAGCCGGGGTACGATTTTCACGAAATCCGGTCAATTTGTATGCTTTGCGGACGACATGGACATTATCGCAAGAACATTTGGAACGGTGGCAGAACTATACACCCGCCTGAAACACGAAGCAGCAAAGGTCGGACTGGTGGTGAGTGCGTCAAAAACAAAGTACATGCTAGTAGGCGGAACCGAACATGACAGGATTCGTCTAGGAAGTAATGTCACGATAGACGGGGATACTTTCGAGGTAGTGGAGGCATTCGTTTACCTTGGATCCTTAATGACGGCTGACAACAATGTGAGTCGTGAAATACGAAGGCGCATCATCAGTGGAAGTCGTGCCTACTACGGGCTCCAGAAGAAACTACGGTCAAAAAAGATTCACCCCCGCACCAAATGTACCATGTACAGAACGCTAATAAGACCGGTGGTCCTCTATGGACACGAGACATGGACTATGCTCGAGGAGGACCTGCAAGCACTCGGAGTTTTCGAGCGACGTGTGCTAAGGACGATCTTCGGCGGTGTGCAGGAGAACGGTGAGTGGCGGCGAAAAATGAACCACGAGCTCGCTGCACTCTATGGCGAACCCTGCATCCAGAAGGTGGCCAAAGCCGGAAGAATGCGGTGGGCAGGGCATGTTGCAAGAATGCCGGACAACAACCCTGCAAAGTTGGTGTTCGCTACTGATCCGGTTGGCACAAGAAGGCGTGGAGCGCAGAGAGCGCGATGGGCGGACCAGGTAGAGCGTGATCTAGCGAGCATTGGGCATGACCGAGGATGGAGAGCGGCAGCCGCAAACCGAGTATTGTGGCGTACTATTGTTGATTATGTCTTATCTTAAATGTGATGTTGTACAAATAAATGTATGTATGTACTGACGCCGGTCATGTCCTTACGGTATTTCGGGAGGGGAAGGATGATTACTTTGGCAATCGTTATTAAGAAGTGTCCATCGATGAATACGCGTTTGTTGATATTTATCAACGCTTTAGTTTCCAACCCAAATTGTTAAAATTGGAAACGATCCTCAAAAGCAAAAAATCAAATTCATTTTGCCGTAGAACCCCGTTAGTAGCTAAATCACAATTAAACGGCGCTCACATAGAATTTGTTTAACTGGTGCGTAACGCCATTGGGCACCTCTAACCAAGCTAAGCAAATTCTAAACGAGTGCCGTTTAATTGCGATTTTAGCTATTCAACAAACGGAGCTCTACGGTATTTTGAATATTATCGATTGCAGAGCCTAAAACCTCGATATTATCATCAATTTTGCAAAAAACAATAATCTTCCAACGATCTGAGTTTTTTTTTTTTTTTTTAATACTTTATTATAGAGATTTTTAGCCATAGGCTAGTTCATCTCTTCAACGATCTGAGTGAAAAAAGCAACATAACGTTCCACAACGTGGTTGGCATGGATAGGGTCTCCCTGGATTTTTTACTTGAATTTGACAGATTGGAAATTTTCAAATAAACCTGCTATTGTACCAGATTTACTTCTAACAGACCAGAAATCAATTTTGACAAACACCTTCTCGAAAATCGCATGACCAACAACAGAGGGATTTTCGAACAATATAATTTATTTTCGAAGCGTCAAATATAAGTAAAAAATCACAAAATGCAACACCCCACCAAGATGATTATGAATATTGATATGACAACAGAACAGGCGATAATGAATACGCAGCTTTGAATGAACAAAAACAATTGTTGACATCGAAACTCAGCGGTTGCCTTGATCAAGAGTATGTTATTATGTCAAAATTCATATTCATGCAGGTAGTTGGTTTATCTTTCAAGGTTGCCTTCGTTTTCAGCTTATTCGAGTGTAGAAGAGATGATTTTTATCAGCACTGGTTATTAATAGAGACTGAGTTTACCACGGGAAGGATAGCTGTGTTTGGGGGTTGAGTTATTTTTAGATAAGGATTCACTGTGGTAAGTAATTGCGATAGTAAAAGCAGCAGACTGTTTTTATTTAAATCATGTGGGGATAGAATAAGGCATAGTGAAGAATTGCAAGAAAGGGGACGAGCCTGGGATTGAACTTCCGACCTTCTGCTCAGTAAGCAGAAACGATAACGACTTAGCTACCGAGCCTCGTTTTTACGGCACTAAGTTAAAAAAATGTATTTTATTGCTCAAACGAAAAATTAGATTCCAACTTTACAACTGAATCTGAAAACTTTGAATGTTGAAAATTATTCAAAAAAATGAATCTAAAACAGAAAACTCAAATGCAAATTTCAAAACGCATACATTATACTGATGCAAAATTAGAAATTTTCGCTTCATGGTGCTCAAACTATTCTAAATTGGGTCCTGATTAGCCTCCCTAAATTTGAACTAATTTAATAAGAAACTGACTTGGCACAAACCGTATGAAGTTTATATGAAAATTACTATGGGAAAACCATATTTTTTGTACATATCTATTTTAAAATTCACCATTTCCCTCTGCTTATAAAAAGAGGAGCTGTAGGAACTTTTTTCAGCTACAATTTTGTTCAAGATCACATTTTGATCAAATGTAAGGAACAACAATTATTTAGACAGTTATTAATTATTCAAGTCACCTTGTCTTGTGATTATGCTCAATCAACTGTTCAGCAGGCAACAATGGTGTTTCAGACTCGTGAAATAGAGCACAAACATCATGGCTACTATGTCACACTGTACAATACAGTATTGCCCACAAAACAGCTGCTTGATCATGCCATAAGATTATCAATCTTTAAATAAATTAATAAATATTGAATTTAACGTTTGGCTGAAAAACGATCTGCTCCAAAGTTGTAGCTGAGAAATTTCCCGTAATAATAGCTATAGAACTTCTTAACTGTGCAGGTTTAAAAAATACTCATGTGATTATGTAAGCAAGTACCCTGGTTTGGTTGAGTCTTCGTGTACCCGGTGTTCTAAATCAAAACCCACCGCCGGTTTTCAAGTTGATGTACAGAACCACAGCTTGAAAACCGTATTGAACCATAACCACCATATTTGAAAGGTATTTGAAAGGAAATCACAGTTTTTCTGCTACCGGAAGCCATCATCTCTGATTTCAATATGACGTCAGACATTGATTTCCGGTCTCAAGACGTCACTCTGATTCCAAAAATACCCATATTGAAAGGTATTTGATAGCATTTCCAAGGTTTTCAGCAACCGGAAGCTACCATCTTGGATTTTAAGATGGCATCGGACATAAGGCTTGCACCCAAAAAAAAAAATTCACCATTTTTATCCGTGTGTAACTTTTTCTTCTGTGGTAAAAATTGATGAAAATCATAACAATCGGTTCAGTGGTTATTGAGATGTCATCGAAACAAGAAGAAAATCGCCGGAGAATTTTGCGCGCCGTCATGGAAAATCCGACTGCGACCATGAGATGGATCGGAAGACAACTGGGAATCACCCATACAACTGTGTCTCGGGTGGTAAAATCGTTTAAGGAGTCCCAGACGACCGAGCGGTGGGCTGGAAGTGGAAGAAAATCGAAGACAGCTGACCCTGTGAAGGCCCGGAAGGTGTTGGATTATTTCAAGCGTAATCCGAACCTTTCGATTCGCGACGCGGCTCTGAAGGCAAAGTGTTCCGCCTGGTTCGTTCAGCAAACCATGAAACGAGCTGGGCTTCGTGTATTCAAGGTCCGGAAGGCACCGAACCGGCGTGATCAACAAAACACGGCGGCCAAATGCCGCGCTAGGAAGCTGTATCGAGAGTGGTTAACGAAACCGATGTGTGTGGTTATGGATGACGAAACCTATATCAAGGCAGACGCAGATACCGGGGCTGGAGTTCTACGTTGCCAAATCACGGTTTGATGTTCCGGAAGACATAAGGAAAGTGGACAAATTCGCCAAAAAATACTTGCTCTGGTAACCTAAGTAAACCGTACATCACAATGGGTACCATCAACAGCGAAATTTACCGCACCGAGTACCTCCAGAAGCGTCTGTTGCCCTTCCTGCGGTCCCACGGAGGTGAGACATTATTTAGGCCGGACCTGGCATCATGCCATTACGCGCGATCGACGTTGGATTGGTACAGAGACAATAACGTTGTTTTTGTACCAAAAACCTCCAACCCCCCAAATTCACCAGAGATTCGTCCGGTGGAAAGATTTTGAGCCATAATGAAGACCAAAGCTCGAAAATCGTCCAAGGTGCTTAAGAACGAGCTGAAGTTGAAGAAAGAATGGATGAAAGTGACCAAAAAGGTCGGCTCCACCATTGTACAAAATGTAATTAGGGGTCTTAAGGGAAAGGTGCGGGCTTTCAGCGATGGAAAGGAAATTGAATAAAGTAATTATGCCGAAACATAATCCATACACCCAACCGGTGGATGTAAGATTAGCTTACAATTATGTGGGATTCATCATCAGAGGATGTATGTGGAGACCGCATGAACCGAGGATGCGATATACCTAGCTGCGGTCCAATGCAAGAAAATTGGAGACCGAAAAATGTAGAGTATATTAGTGAGGTAAATTAATTATGTCGAAAAAAAATAGGAAAAAGGTTGCCGACTGGACTCGAACAACGAACGTTGCGATTATCAGACCTGTGCTTTCTCCACTTCTCTCTCTATGCTTCTTAATAAGGAGAGCCTAAAAGCAAACAAGAAGCGCTCATTTCTTCTCACAGTCGACTTCGTATGCTTTTTCTGCTGGAGAGATTTGAGGCAAGTGTGTGCGTCGTTCTACCATGTTATACATAAAAATCAAGGCAAATGCTTGCTTGTGTAGGTGAAAGCACAGACAGACCACGAAATAAAAAAGGCAAAAAATCATTACATCACCTGCAAGCCTTGCCTGCGATGTTCATGAACAGAGGATGATAGGAAATGGAACTAACATTCCTTGTAATAAATTTTTGGTTTGCGTGTATGTATTAGTTCATTCCCTGAAAGTTTCAAGAAAATCCGACTTAAAATAAATTTTTGGCGAACACTTTAGTCTGGTGCATTTTTTTCGAGTACAGGCCTTAGATTTCCGGTTTCTAGACGGGACTCCAATTCCGAAAATACCCCCCCATATTGAAGAGTATTCGACTTAATTCCTTTTTTTTCTGAAAACCGAAAGCCACGATCTTTGATTTCACTATGGCGTCAGACATCGATTTCCGGTCTCAAAAAGATACTCCGATTTTGAAGGGTATTTGACAGTATTCTACTGAAGAGCTTTGAGTGTGTTGGTTTATTTCCTTTGAATTCCGTTATAATTGCTTATCTTTTGACAGATACGCGTATTTCGTCTACTACTTGCAGACTTCATCAGTGCCAATCTGTCATCTATCAATAGATAAGCAATTATAACGGAATTTAAAGGAAATAAACGAACACACTCAAAGCTTTTCATAAATGGATTCCGTTAAGAGGTTCGACAAATTTAAAAAGATTGAGTATTCTACTGTTTTTCTGTAACCAGAGGCCATGCTTGGCATGCACATTTGTACACACTAACTGCTCATTTGTTAATAACTGTCACTCAGTTTTTGAAATTTGTTTTTCTTTAAAGTATTTGATAGATTAGGAACATAGTTTACTATAAATATGCAAAGAGTAAGTAAATCTTATCATTTGAATCAAAATGAATGAATTTTTACACTTAAAGTCCGAGATGTGCATTGCTAATTTCATTTTTGCAACGCAAAAACAAATAAAGTTTGTTACTAGAATTAAAGTCTACTGTTTTTTTACGTATATATATAACAAGCTTAACTCTTTTCTATCTACTGCGTCAAAAAGAACTATGTTTCGTCAACGGTTTGCAAAGTTATTAGGAAATGAGCAGTTCGTGACTAAAACTTTTTATGCCAAGCATGCCAGAGGCCACCGTGTTGGATTTTTTTTTAATCACTTTAACACTCTTGGGTTATTTGTGACTTGTCCGGGGGTGAGATTTGAGCTCGTGACTTTGACGTGAGAGGTAGGGATGTTAACCACTACGCCGGAGTCGCCCTCCCGTGTTGGATTTAAATATGGCATCGGACATTGATTTCCGGTCTCTAAACGGCACCCCGATTCCGAAAATACCAATTTCTCTCAGCACATTGTGCCTAAATTAGATTCGGCACAGCTTGGGCACATCCATCGGCACACCTTCGCCACAATATAGTAGGTATTAGGTTGTTGTAAATAAAATGGGAGCCCTGCTGGATAACTGTCATTGAAGTTGTTCACAACATTACGTGCTGTTTGACTGTATATTCAGGAACATCCTCTAATTGAATATACCAGAGAAACTCAGACCAGCAGTTTACTTATAGATCTAAATACGAAATGTAGGTTCTAGAGTGGGCTCAAGAGAAAGAGGCAGTTATTCAGACCACATTAGCACCTTTAATTCAAATAATGATGCAACTCACACAACACAAACTACAGAAGTCTATGTATCAATATCCTCAATAGTCGGTCTCCAACAATGTTCTCCACCAGTTCCATCTCTTTCCGTGTGAAGGGCCTTAAAAAGTTTGTTTACAAAAGCTTTTGTGCCGGTATCAACTGTTACGGAACCGGAAATCCATGGCTGACGCCTTTTTGAAATCCAAGATACATACGGCATACGGTTACAGAAAAAACTGGGAATACTGTCAAATACCCCACAATATGGATATTAAATAAAATAATAATAATAATTCAGAAATTTTCTGGAACCGGGGTGACATTGTTTTAAGCTATTCAGATTTTAACATGGTATTAGACATCGATTTTCGATTCCTACATCCTGATTTTAAAAATATCAATGCTGTGAAGTATTTCACAGTATTTTACAGTTTCCCAGAATCTCAAGAAAATAACTTGTTGTTTGGAATTTGCTTCGGACAAAAGTACCTCTTTATTTGGGATTTACTTCCTAAGACAAGGGGTGGTAAACTGAATACTACATAAAAGAGGGCTTTCAGAGTACTGTTCCGTTTTGATTATGGAAAATTGCGTGAACCTTAGAATAGATTCTGGCATATCAGTCCAAAGATTTCCAGGGAAGTTTGAAACTCTTCTGTACAATTTTAGATCTTCAGAGGACTTCAGAGGTGTTTAGGTAGTAGGCTTTTGATGTATGACTGTAGTTAATTTCACACACATTTAAAATTACCCTGTACATCGGTATCTGCTGGAGATTTATATTCTCGTTTAAATTAGTAGTGTCGTTTGCCTGTTCCTTTCCAATGCAGTAAAAAAATCGTTAATCGGTTGAATTTTATTAATTAGGGTATACGTCCCTAACCTCGGTCTAATATGCAGCCATCGATTACGTTTTTAATCATAACTCATCAATGAATTTACCTGCAAACGATATTCTACTGCTAAATGGTATGCTTAGATATGCTTATCATGTCGTTTGCTATCAGAAACCACGAAAAGTTGAAAAACTTACTTTTTTTAAGACAATAACTCACGAGGGAAATGTATGTAATATGGGTCTATTGTCCCCAAATTGGGTCTATTTATGGATGCAACTTCGTCCTATCTTGTTTGATCCTCAAAAAAACGCTCTTGGTAACGTTTTCTGATGTATTTTTTTTTTATCACTATCACTGTTAACTTAATGCTCTTCATTCCTCAAAACATTTCTTAGAGAAAATTTTACGAAAACTACATTAAATCACTCAATTTAAAAATTAAAAATTAAAAATTTCGCTTATCGTCTTTTGACCGCAGAATATCTAAATCAGAACATTGTGTTCGTTCCTTATCATCCAAATGCAAAACAACATTGTTGACGTTACTCTTATTGCTATATGCTGTCAAATGAATTTCATGGGCCATAGTTAGGAACATAGAAAAGAAATGTGTCCCTAAAGTTGGGTCCATGTTTTACTTGTGAAAACGTTGTTAAACAATTAAAATAAACATAAAATATTCAAACAGCAACTGTAAGTTTTACGTCTAGTGTGTATTATCAGGTAATTCCAATCAATAAATGCCATAATCAGGCCATTTGATGATCGTCAGTCAACCTTCCCATCTTAACCTTATAAGTCATGGCGGCTAAAAACTCCGAACATTGTGATATTCTCAACCAGTTTTATTACTTACGAGAGCTGAAAATGTATTGAAATGTTGTGATATAAATTGATTTGTGTGTGGTACACATTTATCAACCATCAGTGATCAATATTTTCCTTATTTTTTGTGTAATATTCCTTAATTAATTATTTATTTGCGTGATAGGCCGAATGAAAGGACTAGACCCACATTACATACCGTAACCCTATCTGTTGGTAAGTATTTAAAAGTTTTCTAGCGAGCGGATTGCAGATAAGTTTTACTCAAACCGCATTGTCAATTAGATTATAATTATGATGGGAGATCGTCAAATTACATTTTATACATTCTTATTTGTGTTTGAAAAGTTTAACCAATTTCCCACCGTGCATTTCAACTGACCATCCGATAATGCTTTAAAAGTAACAGTATAAAGAGCATAATGAAAACAATCGAATGACGCCAGAAGTAACCTGAAGGCTGGAAGATAACGAATCTAGTGTGATCCAGTCCAGTTGAATTACTAGGCGTGCTTCTCGTCAATGGAACTTGCCTCCCTCCTTGCCAGGCTACGTGAGATTAGATAATATTTTTTTTCGTTTAGGGGGGTGTATTTTTTGATGAAATGCGAAAATATTCTTGGATATCTTTCTTATTAACTTTCTTCACGCCTTGCAGTTCTGCTATTGAGTCATATGTTTTGCTAATGAGGTTGTTACACAAACTGAAACTGATAAAGCAGCTTGAGTTGGAACTAATCACACTTTTATTACCCAACTATTATAGTTCGATATTGACATATATTGGCGGCAAAGAAGGAAGTAATCTGAGCACCCAGGACTTGTGGGAATTCCCAACACCCGTCCGTTGGCAGATAAGATTAGCTGGCGGATCTAATTTATACGCGTTAGTACGATATCGCGTTGCTTGTAGTGTTTTGCTCCTATGGAAGAGGGCAGAATGAGTACAGTCAAAACATTACTCAAGTAGAGCAAACGGCACAAATTGGCGCACGTGCATCAAATTCATTAGCACAAGAATGCATTCCAATGGTGAGAACATTCACCCAAATGAGCCTCCATTAACTTTTCAACGGGCACAATGTTAATTGCAATAGTTTGTGGCTGAATTGCACGTGAATCCACCTCGATAGAATAGAGTAGGTAATCAGTACGGCTGCTTAATGGTGGTCAATTAGTTCGGAATGTTGCTATCTTATCAAATCTCCGATGGCTTTGGACAATCGGTCACACTAGGTGAGCTCTTGGTGCAGGCTATACGTTGGCATTAGTGGGTCAGTAATGGATCCGAGCTTGATGGAAAACGAAATATAATAACAGAGTCGGATAAATAATTTACGTTCAATGGAGGGAACCCACGATATTTCAATTATAATCATTATTAGGTTTAATTATGAAATTCTTTCACGAATCTGTAACACCGAAATAATGTGTAAATATGTTTTCTGATTAGACCAGACGAGGCAACTGGGTATAGAATGATTTTCATGTTTAGTTAGCAAGCACGGGAAAATATGTTAGAATAATTTGTATTGGGGATTGTGTTAAAATTTGAACATGCAACTGACGATTTGAAATCGCGGATGGGCGGTAGTGTGGTTCGAGAGCACATCTTTTACGTTCGTAGTGGACCATTTTTCGTTTGAAACGACTTTTACTCAGCTGAAGGCCGTCATCACGACCGCTTGGCCCTGTAACGAATCCACGTTTGCCGCCAGCGTCAGAAACTATTCAGGTGGACGCTCTCTGGAATCCACAGTAACCCATCTTGATGATGCTTTGCAGTGTAAAATCTACCACCGACCGCTAGCCTTTTTTTTTTTCCTTTGGTTTGTTTTTTCCATCGATCTTGTTTTCCGTGCTGAGCACCAATGCTACCGACGTGCCAGGAAGGCAGCTCCCACACCTGGACCCTACCTATCGACCCATCAACTCATGAACCGGGGACCAACGGCTTTACTTCCCATCCGAAGGAAGGCGTGATGAGAGATGTTATGCATCAGAACATCCCGGCGGTGCCGACTGGGATTGAACCCAGGCCTGCTGGGGTGAGAGGTAATCACGCTTACCACTACACCACCGGCACCGTTGACCGCTAGCCTTGATTTCCTAAAACTAGGAAGACAGCTATTTTTATTATCAATGGCACCCATAGTTTATGCGTTTCACTTCAAAAGGGCATTTTTTGCAAAATCATACAGATTGAAAATAAAAATGTATACAGCCATATTTACAGGTTGTTGATATCGTGTCTATTTTTCGAAGATTGATATTGCGGTATTGAGCAGGAATTAAAACCGTTAATTTCACTGCTGTTCGTATTTTAATTTTAAAATCAATTCTAAAGAGCACTAAACATCCAAATGTGGTTCAAAGTGCGATAGTCAAAGTAAGCCATGTCCATTAGAACGGTTCTGCCTCAAATTCTGGAGTTCTCAAACACCATTAGTGAACCAATTATCGAAATTACCAGACCACTTTATCTATTACTCGCTGTTTGAACTTCTCCGGTTGCCGGCGCTGAACTCTGTGTCATATCACTGCATCTCATAGTAATTGTTTCTAGGCATATTTATTTTATACACAACGTAGACTATCTGATGTGTAAAGTAAATGTGTTGTGTGGTTATCATAAACGAAAAGGAACCCAAATGGTCGCATCGAACCTTCAATCATGCCATTGGAACGATCACTTCCATTCAATCCAAGTCGCATGTTGATGTTAGAGGTTTTTTAGATTTGATTTAAAATAAAAATACAATCAGCAGCAAAAGTATCGGATGAAACTCCTAGTTTGAAAAAATACCATAGCTACGGAAAAACGTATTTTAAATCCTAAAACGATATGCACCATGCATCATGAATTCACTCCATAGTTAAGTTCATAAATGCCCTACCTTTGCGTGACACAAATCAACATTCATCCCAGCTTACCACCTAGAAGAGCATTTCAAGTTTCCGTAAGTACTCTTCACTAGGCTAAAAATAACACCCACTCCGACATTCCTCGAGAGTCCCCTCGAAAGCGTTGCCCAACACACTACTAAAAACTATAAACCCGAGATGTCTACACTACCCATAATCGCATAACGGTCCCATATGCATATGAAATCAAGCAATCATGGGACTGATGTGCGATTATGGGCAGAGTAACACGTAGCTACTCATCCCCCATGTACTTACAGGATATGAGTCGAGTGGTTCCTCCTCGGGCGTTAAAGCTAGTGACGATTGTCGGTGGCCGTATCTCCCCGAATTGCTTGATGTACCACCTGCGAAAATAAAGAAGAAAAAAAAAACGGAAATAAATATTAGCGCAACATGAAATCATGGCACTGGACGGGAAACAAACAATAAACCACCATGTGTACGAAACACGCAGATTTCGGTTGCCTCATCGATGCAAGCGCATCAATTTTTTATAACAAATTTTGAATCGGAATTTTTCACGGCTCATCACAACATGTTTACATAATACAGCAATTGGGGGCTCAATTCACGATCATCCTCGAACAAAAAAAAATCTACAAAATGGTATTACGTATACGAGTCATGTTGCGTACCTACTGGGAGGATGGAGCACAGGAGAAAAGATTCATTGATGATGTTCCGACAACGATTGATGAATGGTCAGTGGCTGACCAGAGCGCAACAAGTGAGAAACAAACGAAGAAAAATCGATAGGAGTTTGGCAGCAAGTGGTATTACTGGTATGAACTGAATTCATCACCGGTAGAGGCCAATTATGATGCAGTCAGTGGAAAAGTGGCGATCATTGGGTATTAGTTGAAGTAACTATTGATGCGTGTCTAATTTCGGAAGCTCGGTGAAATGTGTGCTTCCCGGAGATGTTTTTTTTTTGTTTTCCCACTTGATTACAAAATGATTATGTGACGTTGTGGGTGTATGATTTTTTGAAGGCTTGTGACGAGTTAGATGGAATTCAAAATACTTGTTATTTAGAAAAACACTTGAAACCATAGTTAACTTCAAACATCGTGTTGGTTTTTATCATTCTGAATTGTACACTCATACACCAACTTAGTACTGATTGAAGCACTCTTACAGTTTCAAAATGCATTGTTTACAACATATAAAATGCATTATTTACAAAAGCTGATACGTCCCTTAGAAAAAGTAATCGAGAATTGTTGTTTTATTATGTAGCAGACCAAGGGGTTAGCCTCTCCGCATAGTGTGTCAAAAACAATCTTGGGCACACCTGGGCACAGTCATTGGCCCTGTTTGGCACCCATGGTTACAATTTTTCTGATATTTAAAGATGGCAACACTGAAATTTTTCTGCTCCTGAGCAGTGTGCATGTGTCAAAATTTGTTATTGATGTTGCCACAATACAATCCATTTATTTCAAATCACTACCGTAAACCTCCACCAAGTCTTACCATGTATTCTCCTAAATCGAATTGTCAGCGCCCATCCTAATGCCTTTCCAAAGAAGTGTGTACATCATTTAGCGCCGGACTACGTACAATCATCTCGACAACCCAGTATGAAGAAATCAGGGCAATCGTTTGCATACACAAAACCAACATACCGAAAAAAATGCTCATCCAAGATAGTTTATCACCCAAAGTTCTCATCCCTCCCGGGTTCATGATATCCTTTAGCTCCGTTATCAAAATCGTTACACAGACTTTCGTCACGGCAGTCCCGTCCATATTTCCTTCTATATGGGATCTATACGTTCATGAGATGAACAGAAGACAAAGAACAGCTGACAGCGGTGTCGTGACCGGACCCAGGTTTCCAGCCTCGGCCACGGCTACACAGCTGCGGCTGCTTCCAATGCTACTGCTGTTCTTCCGGTTGCTGCTTTAGTTGCTGCTGTTCCTTCTGCTGGTCCGTCTCCAACATTCTTTTGACGAATTTTGGAGGAGAGGAGACGGACCAGCAGAAAGAACAGCAGCAAAAAAAATCAGCAGCAGCATTGGAACTAGCCGCAGCCGGGGGAGCATCACTAATTTGTGTAGCCGTGGCAGAGGCTGGAAATTTCGGTCCGTGTAGCGTATTCAAGGATTTTGAACGTTCCTCAAAGCTACCCAAACAACCCGTGTCCCGTTGGATAGACATACGATTTCGGAAATGACCGCGTTGATCGAACAGATTTCCACGAAAATGTGATGTATCAAATGCGTACTTTACGAATCTGTTATTCATTTTTAACACACCTCTTATTTTCACTTAAATACTAATACTAAACTTTTTAAAGCGGTCTGACCACGAAATAGGATCCTCGGAAAATTTTAGCCCGATTTCAAATAAAAAAAATATACTTAAGTGCATTGAAGACCAAAAATTGTTTTTTTTTTTTAATTTGCATCCCTTGCGAACAAAAACGTTCAAAATCGTAAAGAGAGACGCATGGTGCTGTTTGGAAAACTCCATAATTAGATATTCCTAGAACACTTTCTGATCGGTTTTGACCAACATATCTAACTGATATTCGAAAGATATTATAAAAAATAAAAATTTAAATTTTCAAAAAATTTATTTTACCGGTACATTAAAGAAATCTTGATCAAATTATCAGATATATTTCAGAAAATATTCCTGAATATCCCTGGATTACTTTATTATCGGTCATGACCAACCTACCTAGCTGAACTTACCAGTGATTTAAATATAAATTAATATTATCCACAAAAAATCCATTTTACCGAAGTGTATTCCAGGGATATCCAGGAATATTTTATGAAAGATATTTTTTATTGGTAAAGTTTTCTCTATTGTACCTTCGGTAAAATTGAATTTTTGAAAATAATATTAATTCTGGGAACGGAAATGTTGTACCTACTCCATCTTGGTCATCTTGGTTTTCGAAAAACAAGAGCTGTCAAAATTCCGGGTTGCCAAACCAGGCATTATTGAACAAAACAAAAGCCAGTTCAATGACTTCTCGGCACTGCCAGCACAGCTGCGGCACACTGAGGCACATTGAGAAAAAAGATGGCGCAAAATAAGTGTGTAGAGTGACCACCCCTTGGTGGCAGGCATAATGATATATCATGCCCAAAGAAGTCGAGAAAATTTGCAACCTGGAAGATCTTCTAGACCGGTCTGGTAATATAATCGGTCGCTCTGGAGAAGGCTACCTAAGGTCCCAATTTGATGTCAAAAGCTACATACTTTTAGGATAATAAATGTTTCATTACTTCGATATTACTTATATGTGTCATTCCATCTCAAGTGTTTACAAAGTTGTGCACAATGTTTCAACCAAACAATCAAACGATCGCGCACGGAACACAAAACTATGATCCTCAAAACACCCCCAAAACCTCGACTAGGGTATTATTTCTAGAGATAAATGTGTTAAATATTTTGAACCTCCTAACACCCTTAAAACCTTTATTAGAGCATTATTAAAAAAAATAAACACGATTTAAGAATTCGAACTGCAAAACACCTCTCAAATCGCGATTAGGTCATTATATATTGAGAAAAATGGGATTTAAGATTTCAAGCCTCAAAACCCCTTAAATCTCTCTCCATTGTTTGAGGAGATAAACGCGAATTCGAACCTCAGAACAACCCTAAAATCTCCTTAAATAATGCCCTACTCGAGATTTTAGGGATGTTTGGAGGTTCAAAATCTTTAATTGCGTTTATCTCCTTAAATCAGGAGATATTTGCGATGTAAGATTTTACGTTTTTTTTTACTTTATTAGAGAGATTTTTAGCCGTTGGCTAGTTCATATCTATAAAATAGAAGGCCCTAGGGGAGTTCTGCCTGAAAATTTAGTTACGGAGTTGGCTTACAATTCACATGTACTCAAATAGAAGCAATTAAAACAGATTCCAGTAAAAAGACTAACAATACAGGCAACGAGAAAAAAAAAACACAATCTGGTACATCAAAGTTATGCAGTGTTTTGAAAAAAGATCGGAGCTCCACCGTAGGAAGGGTAATCCGGCAGAGATGTCCCGTCAGCCAAAAGAAAGTTAAAAGGACCTAAATGTTTTTGTATAGACCAGCGCCCTTGAGGAAATAAAAAAACTGTCGCTAAGGTGGAAGGTTCGTCGCCCAGTATGTCCCTAATGCTGTTGGGAAGTGCGTACTGTTCCCGTAGTTGTTGGTATTGCAGGCACAGGCATAGGATGTGTTCCACCGATGCAGTGGTTCCGCAAACGTAGCACATTCTGTGGAACTGCGTCCCACCAAAACTATGTGAGATCCTTGTATGGCCTGTCCTAAGACCACCTTCTGGTCCCGTAGTTTCGACATATTCGTCCACTTGCTCCTCGTTCCTTTAATTCTACGGATGAAGAGGGATTAGGATTGGCACCACTCTGCTTCCCAAGCTTCCCATATTTTGCTGACTATCCATCGCTTTATGTCCTGTAGTGGCACTTCGTCGGTGTAACGGGGGCCAGCTGGTCCAGACCCTGCCAGGCTGTCGGCTTCGCTATTTCTTGGGATACCGCAGTGCCCAGGGATCCAGGAAAACACCGTGTTCCGAGGTGTGGCCTCCACAATAGCCTGTATCCAGGGGTGAGTCAGGGTCTCAGATGTTAGGGCTTGTATTACGCTGTACGAATCCGATAGCACCAGTATGGGACGGTCCGAGGGTGTTGTAACGGCAACAAGGATGGCCGCAGCTTCGGCGGAGAAAACCGAGCATTGTGGCGGTGGCGATGCACGTTATCTCAAGACCGTACAGTAGGCGACTATCGATGACGGCACTTGCAACCCGGAAACGAGTATCACGATTGTTAGACCGGTGGGGGCGAGAGATGGTGCGGATCAAGTTGATCCTATTGCGGCAGTCGTTCTTGATCGCCTTAAAGTGCTCCTCGAAGTTGAGGGACCGGCCAAAGAGTACCCCCAGAATACGGGACCGTCTTCTTCAGTGGTATGGGCTGGCTTTGAACTTTGATAGGTGACCCGCTGACATGGTGCCGGTATGGACACACGTGGCACCTGACGCTTTTGGTGGTCGAAAGCTGGAAACCTACCGCGCTGGCCCACCTGGCTACAGTGGAGACTGCTGCCTGGGCCTTGATCCTGTTACGTGCTGCTATTGGGCCGGTAGTTACGATAAGTACATCGTCAGCATACACGAAAATGTAAACATTTTTCGGCAGTCCTCCAAAAACTCCGTTCATGGCCACTCGGAAGAGGGTAACGGTGATATTTGAACCTTGTGGGACGCCCGTCTCTTCTCTGAAAAGCTGGAACCTCGTGTTGCCAACTGCGACTCTGAAAGAACGATCGGTCAGGAAATTTTGGATGAAGTGAACCATGAGTCCACACAGCCCCCAGTTGACAAGCTGCTCTAAGACGAGGGACGTCCACGTCCTGGTGAAGGCCTGAAATCTCAAAAGGCCTGAATGATTTAAAGAGATAATTGCGAATTACGGTATTGAACCTCCAAACGACCCTAACCCAACCATTATTTATGGAAATAAATAAGATTTTAGAATTTCAACATTAAAACACCCCTAAGACCTCGATTATTTAAAGAGATAAATGTAATTTAAGATTTCGATCCTCAAACCCCCACTCAAATCACCACCATAATACATAATACATTATAACATCCGAGGGGGACGACTCTATCTACGATGCACGAAGATCATAGGTATGAAACGAATCAATAGATTTTTCATTCAATGGAAGGAGATTTAAACCTCCTAAACGCTGGCTAATATATCTTCAAATTAAAATAATTTCAGCTTGGAAATTTCTTTTGTTTGCAATAACATCAAAGAATCGATGTTGCGCTATCTACAACTTGCATGTACAAAATCATGCAAAAGCTAGAAATAAAATGATATAATAATGAAATAATATGTTATGCTGTTTAATATATATATTTTTTCGGAATCAGCAGTATATTTGTCAACGTCACGGTTAGCTCAACTTAAATATCATATTATTTATTAAATAACATGAACTGGTCAATAAAAAATGGTGCTTTGAACATAGTACTTCATTGAAATGTAGAAATATAGGCAGCTTCAAATGCTATGGCCTTTTATCTGAAATAATCTTAAAAACAGACATGTGACCGTACATTTTAATTTATCAGCAATCAATTTCATCTGTCAAACTAGGAACACGTCAAATACATCTCTAACTTCACAACGCAGCTTGCATAGAGATTAGTAACGTTTAACGCACGCACACTAGCGGGAGCAACGCCGTGTAAAGTTGTTTATTATTTTCCTCTGGCTAACCTAAACAATGTATGAAAATAGATCTGTCAACCGGACGTGAAAATTTCTATACAAGCTTTTTCCATTCCATTCCACGCCTCTCCCGGTTGTGCCATCCAACACAATTCACAGAAAAATAAAAACCACCCTATAAATAAAAATGACAATAAACTAACGATAACCGAAACGATAGAACTATTAAACAAATGGTTTGGATGATACCCCGAACACGTCGGTAAGCAAAATAACCAAAACAATTTTATTAGGGCACTCGGTAGATCAAACCAATCTGCGGAGAATACTCTCTCACACTACTACATATTTCGTTGTCGATTTCGAAAAGCTGCAAGGGACTATGCATAAATGACGTAGAATTTTAGGAGGGACGCGGAGTGAGTTGTTTCAGAAAAATACGCTCTCTCCCCTCTCAGGGGTCTAAAGTTGGTAAAAAAAAACTATGCTACGTCATTTATGGCTGCTCTCCCTTGCTACGTAGTACCTGCCCTAAAAATGCTGTATATTAAAATGAAAACAGTACGATGATGCTTCCGTAAGTAGCGCCACTTCTTGCTGAACATGGATTAGTTTGCTAAATTAAAATTTGTAAATGTTTATCATAAATAAAGTTCACATTTTAACATAAAATTATTCGGATGAATTACAACCTGCACATTGAACGTGGCAGTTCAAACAAGTAACATAGTATCTTCAAAATTAATTTTTCTTAAAAAGTTCGAATCTAACAAAAAAAAACATGCATGCATTTAGCCGCACTGTTGAAAAAGTAAAAGACATTCAAATTTTTCATGAACTGTTGATTATTTAGTACTTTGTGACTCCTCCTTCATTATTAAAGCTGGGTTTAGACTAGGCAAGTCAATTGATCAAGTCAGTTGAATTCAATTGGCTTGAAAAGTTGAGCCTGTTTGAACTTTTTTCAATTCAAGTGAGTTGATCTAGTCAGTTGAATGGCATGCATGGTTTACACGTTCAATTCGCGTTCAAGTCAGTTGAATTCAACTAACTTGATCAATTGACTTGTCCTGTCTAAACCCAGCTTAATGATTTCAAAGATTCACTTGGGCATTGAGATAACACGATTCTGGATTGTTTGTGCGTCGATTTGCTCCCAGCATTCCCTTATGCACACTTTGAGGTCCACGGTGTTGAACTGACGTCTATTTGCGTAAACCTTTTATGCCATTATCCCCCAAAGGTTCTATTTATTTATTTTATTTATTTATTTATTTATTTCGTCAACCAACGTAGACTAGTACAATTAATACAGTTTTGTTTTCTTAAATATATATTTATATAAAAAAAGTAGTGTCAGCTTTCTTGTCTTTTCTTTTATGAGTTGTTATTTCTTATGGAATAAAAATATTGCTTTAGTTTATGCCGAGACATTGTTAAGTCAATGGTTTCGCAGTGTTTATTGTAAGAGGCCATCATGCGGTTTAATGGCCCATATTTTGCATAATTTGTGCGATGATGTTTTATGGCAAATAAATTTCGATTTCGGAGTTGCCGAGTGGGTGCATGGAAATTTAATTTTGATAAAAGTTCTGTTGAGTCAATTCGCTGCGAAACGATATCATTTACCAATGAAACCATTGCATATTCACGACGCTCTTTTAATGTTTGTATGTTTATAAGCATGCAGCGTGCTTCATATGATGGAAGAGGAAATGAAGTCCAACCTAATTTACGAAGAGAGTATAATAGAAATTGTTTTTGTACTGATTCTAATCTTTCTTCGTGCGTGATTGAAAATGGAGACCATACAATGCTGCAATATTCCAGTATTGACCTCACATAGGCAATATATAGTGTTTTAATTGTGTAAGGGTCCTGAAAGTTATAGCAAAAGCGCTTGATAAAGCCTAGCATGTTATTTGCCCTGTGAATAATTGTATTGTAATGGTCTATGAAAGTTAGCTTAGAGTCTAAGATAATTCCTAAATCCCTAACTCTTTCACATTTGTCTACAGTTTGATTTCCTAATGCAATTGAAATATTTGAAGTTGTTCTTTTTCTACTAAATGATATTAAGTTACATTTTTTTACATTCAATTCTAGTAGACTTTTTTTGCACCATATGTAGAATATGTGTATTTCATTCCGGAATATATTGATGTCTTCTTCATTTCTTATTTCCAAAAAGAGCTTCATGTCGTCGGCATAAATAAGCAATTTAAGTTTTTTGAGAATGTAAGATATGTCGTTTACGTATAGAATAAAAAGGAGAGGTCCCAAATGAGAGCCTTGGGGGACGCCTGAAGTGACTTGAATTGGGCTCGATTTCTTTCCGTTGAATTTAATTATTTGTTGGCGGTCAGTTAAATATGATTCAAGCCATTTCAGGAGCCCTGACTTAATTCCAATTTTTTGCAGTTTAAAGAGTAACATTGGTATGTCAATGCGGTTAAATGCCTTGCTAAAGTCTGCATAGAGAGCTTCTACGTGGTTTCCATTATCCATTGCATTCAATGAATAGTCTATAAATTCAAGTAAGTTGGTCGAGGTCGAACGACCCTTGAAAAAGCCGTGTTGCATGTTCTAGATAGGGTTACGATCCGGACTACAAGCTGGCCATTCAAGAACGGTGATTTCCCGAGTAGCACACTTTCATCACAATAAGTTACAGCAACTTGTTTATGACTGAAATAAGTCGTATATAAGTTTCTACAATTGCTTTGTGACAAGCGTGCTACTAGGGTTACTTTGCCTTAAACCATGCCTTTGATTGGCGTGATACATGGATTGAGGCATTATCCTCCTGAGAAATAATCGAATCGTCCAGATAATCTACCAAATACGGAATCAAAACTTCTTTCAGGAGCTCGCAGTAAGTGGTTGAGTTCATTCTCGTTGATATCCAGTAGATAGAAAGCTAAGCATCGCAGGAAAATGCACCTCATACCATTAACATTCCTCAACGTGGATCGGATGGCATCTTTATCCTTTAAATCGTGTCAATCATGGCTGTAGCAATCAGGACCTTCCAAGTTGAACTTTTTCTCATAATAAAAAAAAATACATGGCTCCATTCATTAGTCCAGTCCAAGTTTCAATCGACTGACTTTATGCTGGGAAGTAAGTTTCGGTTTGGCTCTGGTTTTGTCCATTTTATGTGTGTAGACGCATTGAGTACGCGACTAGCGGGAGCCAAACATTCAGAAGCAGCAAATGCAATTAATGTTTTTATCTACCGTCAAGCATTGTAATCTCATAAAAATGATCTATAATTTTTCATAACACATTCTTAATTTTAAGCTCAAAGATAAAAACCAACAGACTTAGTGATGAAAGTATAAAAACCAGCATATTTTTATGAGGCAGCTGAGTTTTCAATTATAGTAAAACATACTTTGGCGGAACATGTATGTAAACAAACTTTTAAAGAGTCATGGGGGCTCGAGCACTCCTGGCTCAGAGCTTTTGGCGGGAATCAACTGAGAAAGAGCAAACCAATTTTAAACTTGAGAAAATTTTCAAGCAGTTTTCAATTGGCTTGCAAAATAAAATTCGTCGACTCCGCAGTACCCAGGACTAACGGTACTGTTATGCACTGAAAGATCGAGTTTGGTAATAATCTGGCGGCAACTCAAATGATTCTATGTTGCTTCGGCCCGAATTAGTCCTTTTTGTCTGGCTGTCAATTTTGAATTCCCCCTCGTACCTTGAAACCATATTCCTTCGGTTTTTTTAGATAATTTCAAACAACCTTTTCTGATCTTTTGATCTTCCGAGCAATCTCACGATTAGATCGACCAGAATCTGCCAGAACTAAGATTTGGCCCTTTTCGAAATCGTTCAATCGTTTTCTAATGTTCCATGGGCCAACTCCTAGATTTGTGCCCTTAGGTGAGAAAACCATTATCAGAAAGTTTCAGCTCATTTGGTTCTAAGATGAGCTGGCGCTTTTAGTTTAAGTTTTGAATAGGGGGATTTGAATAAAATACATGAAAAATTACACACCTCGCTCATAAAAAAGGTTCCTTAATCTCGATTTGAATCATATTTTCAAAACATATACAAACATTTTCAAACATCTTCAGCAAAACAATTTTGCTGACGATTTCAACATGAATCCAATTAGTTTAATTCATATATTCGCTTTTGAATGTATATGAGCATTTTGTATATAACAATTTCAACCAAATCTCATAGGGTTAGCTACCCCATTTCCGGCCTATTAAACACAAACCGCACTTACTCTTTCTTAATCTAGCGCAGTTTAGCACCAAACGGAATGTTTTATCACTGCTGATGGCTTCCAAATTTATTTACCTTTCCGTACGTACCGTAAGATTTGATAAAGAAAAACCAATCGTTGAGATATTGTCAAAAGTCTAACACTGCTTCTTGACGCCAAACTCGGCCTATGGATTCTAAACTCAGCCTAATGCATTGAAACGCCATTGAAACGCCAATGAATTCACTTCGGCCTATCGGATGAAGATAAAAATGAATTCGGTCAGAGTGCTTCTTTTGTTTTTGGGAAAAATGGGTGCAAACTTTCTTATCACGCGTTCTCATTGACTTCGGTCCGTAGCTTATTAACTAAAGTATCGTACCAAACGCATAATTGACTGGTTAACTCAGAAATCATGGATTTATTTGAAGTTTTCTGCGCGATAGGCCCAAAATGGGCGATTAAGCTGAAGTAGTGCTCTACCCTATGTAAACATTAAACCAAAAACGCCAGCCCGTGTAACGTCAAACATAGGTGAAACTTTCAGACGCAAGCCTGGATGTTGGTCTGTAGAAAATATGAACTTTTATTTTTAATAGTAATCTAGTTGATACGTTACATAAGCTGCCTATATTTTGTTGCAATATACAAGCATAATTAATTAATATCTCCATCATACTAACTTGAATTGTTATGCTGTCTTGAGCAAAGTTGTTCCTTATAGTTTATAGCTACGTGTGCTTTAGTTCCCCAATATCCCCATATCAATTTCAAATCAAAAGTGCCAGCTCGTGTTACATCCGGATGAGCTAAAATTTCCAGAGCGTGGTTTTCTCACCTAATGGCGCAAATCGAAGGGTTGGTCCGTTGAAACAAGTAATAAAAAAATTCCCTCATATAAATGTGGGTCAGTCTAATGCAGATGTAGTATAAACTTTTGTGAGATATGAAGCACTTTAAGTAAAATGCGTCTAAACGTTTGCAACGCGGCGAAAGTAGAAAATATGTCAAAATGACATCTACTACCTACAGACAACGGTAGAAGCTGTCGAAAAGAGTTTGTAAACATGGTTGAGCCACTGCGACCGGTTATTATTTAAACCCGGAGACATGAAGCTACGAAGAATCACTTTTTTAAATTCTAAATTTCTAAAATTCTAGTTTTATGCGATGTTTATTATTTCGATTCGGCCCTTACGTAGGATGGGAACAGAACTTTTATACCTCCATACTATTATTATTTTTTATCAAGTTGTACTCAATTTGGTCACATTTAGAGATTTAAAAATCAAAACTATGCGAAAAAAATAAAAAATTGCCTAAAACAATTATTGTAATCAACTGTCCCTAACACTACGAAACAAAATAAGTCATGAGCTAAGCCTAGCGTTTGTTTAAAAATTGTAAAACTGGACGTCGCCTTTTTACAAATTGTAAAACTGGACGTCATTTTGGAACTCCCTCCAAACTAAATTGAACTCGATTAATTTTTTTAATGTAACATAAATTGCACGGATATGCGGAACATTTCGTCTGCAATTTCAACTCCCTTTTCCCAAGTGCCCAATTAGCTCAGCTTCATAAAAAAAAACATTTATTTGGCATGCAATTAATTACGCGCACCATCAGCACCGACGGCACGGCCACGATCCCTCGCCAACAGTTCAATGGCTTTCTTCAACTTTTAACCTGTCATCTACTTATAGTGGTACCTGCATGCATTCATGCACGCATGCAGGGTACCGCGCCCAATCAAAAGTAAACATTTTCTCAAATGGAGGATGAATACAAAAAAAAAATATTCAAGACGTAAGCAGTTGCGCTAATCAAAACCAAACTTGGCGAGTTAGCTTTGCTCTTATAATGAACAGAGGCTGCCGAGCGATCTGTCCGCGGTGGTGAGAAGATGGAGGGAACGAAGTGATGACCCGCAACCCGGTATTATAAGTGCACACTCGCGTGCAGATGAACTTTCGGTAGGCATGTGTGTGCAGGCTGCGTGCCAACTCTACCAGGATCGCGTAATAGGCAATCACAGCGGGTTCCCACATGAATAGGGGATGATGGTTTTTATGCGTTGGTATGTTCCAGTTTATGTAAATGGTTTATTGAATATTAGAAAATTAAGCTTCTGCATTTATTCTCCAGCAAATGTCACGGTGGTTATTTGCGGTGACATCTATCGGAAAATTCGCATAATCTGTTTTCTTTTCAAAGTTCACAGAGGACACTGTCCCTTTCACAGACTACCTAACACTGCAAAACATGCCTGATTCCTCTATGTATGCATTTTGGTTCACATCCGTAATCTCTCTTTTTTGGCATACTCAACCTAAAAACGGCTTCCTGAACCCCGCTCCAATCAGCGAAAAGGCAGAAAATCTTGTTAGGGATGGAGCTTAGAAAGCATATTTTGTGTTGGGTACGGTAGGGCTTCGAATGTGAAATCAAATACATTTTTCCTCTGTTCGGGACCTAACATCATTGCAACCAGTAATTTAATCTATTGTAGTATATCCCGTGCCCTTAGTTTAGTGCATGTCGTATTACTCCATCACTATTGAGAAATGATGAAGTATTCGATTTTTTTACAGTTACCATTCTTGCATTTATCGCAACTTTACCGACTCAAATTGAAAGTTCCCGCTCTTTATACCCTTCGGAGTATTGAAACACCCTCCAAAGGCGCGTTCCTTTGTCAGTCAAAATTGGATTCCTTAGCAACAAATTTAAGGAATGACATTGATAACGACCATGCATCAGAACCCTTGTGTTCCTTTGAATACTGAAAAATCCTGTTCCCCTAGTTTGAAGTAGTTATGACTAGGAATCGGTGGTAGATATTACATCCCGTAACGTACCACGAAAAGATCGTTCACGTTAAAATACAAATGCATAAATAAGGGTACTGGAATTTTTTCAATGTAAGGTACTCTATTCTGATGTCTGTGTGAGGGAAATAACACATCGCATGTCATCAAAATACATGGAATGCTGAGAGATAATATTTTCTCTCAAATTTTATTTTTTGGTTCTCTGGGCTTGGTAGTTAAGCGGGTGAGAATGTATTGGATAAAACTGTTTTATTTAATTGTAGCTTATTTTATAACAATTTTTGTGAAAAACTGAACGACAATGTCCACGAATGATTTCTTTAGGTTGTCGTTCACTTACTTTAAAATTGAATTTACATCAAAAGCGTATTACTTCCAATATTAATAACTTACTACCGACGAAACAGCGCCATTTGTGTACCCTGACGTAACGGGTAATTCATAGCATTACACAGCACTGCATACCCCATTAAGCCCCAGCTTCCCTTATATTTTCCCGCCCAATTACGCGTTCGTTTACACCTTCATTGAAAGCTTCCCAGTGCGGGTGGGTGCCTTTTGTGGAAGGCAGCTTCGGTGAGTGAAACTCATTCATATACGCGTCTAAATGTTCAGTTACCTCTTAGGTACCAAGAAACAAAGTCCAAGACCCAGCCAGCCCTTGGAACCCAACCGTGAGTCTGATGCTTTGTGCGTTTCTTTTCTTTATGGTTGATTAAATTTTACAGAATTAACTGGGAAAACCGCGCAGAAAAATGACTTTTACTTTCATTCATTCAAACACGGGATCCAATAATGATGGGTCTTTGAGATGCTGAGCGAAGCGCACACACGCCTCCATTTCTCAGTGCAACCGAAGCGAGCGCGGAGTAAGAGATTAGTCGCCCGTTTTCGTAGTTCAAGTTCAACCTGTGCTGGCGGGAACCGGTCTGGGGTCATTAGTAAAATTTATTTTGGAATGCAGCTTGAGATGCGCTGGATGCGAAGATCATTCGATAAATTAGGAGATTTGAATAGCATTAATATGTATGTGAAATTTTATGATTTAAGGTTATTGGATTGAAATGAATTTCAATAAATTTATCACTGGAATCTGTTAGAATAATTTTGAAACAGGTTTTTGGTTATTCAAGCTTGTTGATGTTCAATAACTGGTCAATTTCATGGGCGGTGAAGTTCCCAGATACATATTAATATCAAGACTGTTGATGAAAGTTTAAATGATATAACAATTTTAGAAGCCTTACACTGTTGATGAACGTATTACTTCCGTATTGATTTCCATTTTTAATTTGAAACTCATTACAAACTTCACACTGATATGATACTTTTACATGACATGGAAAATAATTTCGCGATGCACAAGAAAGCTTTCATATAACAACTGATCAAAATGCAACGCAATTTACGGCACAACAACGCCTCAAAATGTCCTCCCAAATAACCGTACCATAATTTTTTTCGTTATTCATTCCACGGATATAAATCAACTCATTCCGCGCCTTTACTCACACCAACTTCCACAATCAAACGGATCAAACTGTTTTCCGATCTTCAACCACAATGGTCAACCAATTAGGTACAATCAAAATCTGTTTATAACCCACAAACAGATCTCGATAACCTCCACCCGTCAAGGCGTGCGTCGTTGACCGTAGCCTTCTTCGAGATCGGCACCGCAGCAGCAGCAACAGCAGCGTAAAGGTTCCACCTTGGCCAGAGCATGCGAGAAATTCCGCCCCTAAAAAAGCCACACCGTCGCCCCCCAATGATTGCCAATGGTTCACCTTTGAACAATGTAACTCACGCCCGCCGGCAGCGGCGTTCACCCCGAAAATTGCTCCCCATTGACAAGCGAAACAAGCGACCAACCGGCGCGGTGTGGCGTGGTGACTGAGACGCACGTGGAACGCAAAAAGTGGAAGCAAGATGCCGTAACTCTTCTTTCGGGTCCAAACTATTTCCGCAACAATTTCAAATCCGGACGGGCCGGGCAAATTGGTGGTCATCTGCTGACGATTGCTACCATAGCGAGCTTCAACAACGGTGCTAAATGGCCTGTTTACAAGTGGGCTCACAGCGGAGTGCAGCAGCGCATTGGTATTACATCACTTCCTTCCGAATATTGAACGCCGGATCGAGGGAATTCCTCGCACAGTGTAACTCGGCTGGGGCTTTGGAAGATGTTACGAATATTTTGCACTGCGCACATCATAAAGTGATCAATTTGTGGAATGATTTTTACTTTATTGGATCGTTTATTGATATAGTTTGTTGGACTGGATAGTGGAAACCGTTGTTTCGCGAATTTGCCGTTAGCATGAGAGTTGTCGGTTCAAGATTATTATAAGAGTTGTTCCGACAGGAAACGAAAGGCAACGCACTGATTTTTTCCAGCTAGATTTTTATTCGCTTCAAAACTGTAACAATAGCTTAATTTTAGTTTAGGTCAAATGTAGCATTTGGATTAAGACTTACTTTTCAGTGGCCCTTGAGATTTTATAGCCCTTTCAAATCACTAGTCAACTTCTAGGTTAGCTTGAGGTCCTAAGTTGGTGTAAGATTAGTTTAGCATTTATGTTCTAGTTTAGCTTTTAATTCGGTATTCTTAAGCCTCCACTAGTTCGTAATTATGTTAGGAAACTATGAAGAGCTTTGAGTGTGTTGGTTTATTTCCTTTTAATTCCGTTATAACTGCTTATCTTTTGATAGATACGCACATTTCGTCTACTACTTGCAGTCTTCATCAGTGCCAAGTATTGTGGTGTTGAGTACTTGGCACTGATGAAGTCTGCAAGTAGTAGACGAAATGCGCGTATCTGTCAAAAGATAAGCAGTTATAACGGAATTAAAAGGAAATAAACCAACACACTCAAAGCTCTTCATAAAGGGATTCCGTTAAAAGGTTCGACACATTTAAAAGATTTGGGAAACTAGTTTTAAGCACCAACTGAATATCTTTAAAGTATGATAATTTAGTTTGAGCGGAAATAGTAGAAATACGATCCCCGCCGTGTGACAATAGTTATTATTGTGTTGTGCTATTTTTCGTTTGTTTTGATTTGTCAATGTCCGAGTATCCGCTAGCGCTCTAATGAGAATGAAGTTGAATGCTTGTCATAAGTAGATAAATTGAGAATGTAAACACATCAACAAAAGTCATAGCTTTCATGGTTGCCAAATTCATGGAATATTGACACTTTGATATTCACACTTTGATTGACCTTTATAGACACGTTCGGCACAGCGTTTGGCACAGCTTTCGGAGCACCTCAATAGCTCGGCACGAATTAAGGTGTGCAGAGTTGAGTACCCCTTGGGAATATCTCATCTTCTACTGTGCTCACACTGAAAGAAAAAAGTATCCAGTATACCTACTTGTCTCCTTTTCTCCTTCTAATGTTGTCAAAAACGGAGGAGTAAAACCACCCAAAAGGGTAAACTGCGGGAACCCAACATTTGAGCATTTGTTTCCGGCAGTTGCTTTTGGCGCTGATTTCTCATGTTTCGGAGGATCCCCCCCCCCTCCCCAACACAGAGAGTATTCTCTGTCAGATGCTGGTGTTAGATTGTGAAAGAGTGTTCTGATGCTTGAGGATTATTGCGCTTGCGCCGTTGTTTTACAGATGGTTGTTCTGCCAATGTTAAATGTTAACCTAGATAGGGTAGAGCGCTATTTCATCGTAACCGCCCATTTCCATTCTATCAATCAGAAAAGATCAATAATATCAATGATTTTACCGTGCACAAATCAATAATAGGTTTGTTCCGATGCGTTAGTTCATTAGCTACAACATAATCATATTAGAGCGCATTGTATGAATATGTACGCTCATTGTTCTCAAAACAAAAAAACAAGGGCCTGACACGCTGCCTTCTTTTCGTAGCCAGCATAAAAACGCGATCACATATCAATCCAAGCGGGCCCAGAGCGTAGGCTCACACCTACGCTCGCTACGACTACCTGTTATTAGTAGAGAATCCCCTTTTTCTACGTTTATCCGTAGGACGAAGAAAATCTAATGGCGTTTCAATGAATTAGGACGGAATTGAAACTCGTAGGACGAATTTAGAATCAAGAAGCAGTATTAGATTTTAAACAATATCCTTGACAATATCTCAACAATTTGGGACTCTTTATCAAATACAACGGTACGTATAGAAAGGTGAATAAATTTAGAAGTCATCTTTGACAGAAATATCCCACTTTTTGTTCAAACCAGTTCAAAAAGGAGAGGTGCGGGTTTTGCTTAGTAGGACGGAAATTAGATCAAAAATCCTATAGCCTGACTTTTGACCTAAATGCCAAAAGTTCATACACAGTAAGTATATCACAGAGGCAACTAAAGATCCAGAAACAAAAACCGAAAACGCTGAACGGCAGATTGGTTTACAGTGGTCGACCAGGGTGTGTGCGGATAAATTACAAAATTACAATTAGGGTAGATGTACCAGTTATGGCTGTGCGTTCCTGTTGTGGTGTGTTCCAATCATGGCCTATGGAAATCCTATATGCCATAATTGGAACACATCATAATAGGAGCGTATAGCCATGACTGGTACATCTACCCTACATCATTATTCCATACATCAGCTTGAATTACGTTGATCGATATTACATTTTTTTTGCTGTGCACTACACCACCGGAGCCAGCAAAGTTCAACAATCCATCGTTGCTTATGCCTTTGTTGTCGTTTGGAACCAGTTTTGCGAGGTAGGTGACGATTGTGCGTATTTCTCGCGTAAATTTTGAAAAGGGCCTAGCCTGAACAATACGTAAAGAGCAAATTGAAACATTGTACGTCGCGTGAATGTGGAACTTAATGAAGGCCTAAGTACTTTTTCGTAGTTTTTAGTTTTCGGATTTGAAAGATCGTCGGTTACAGTGGCCTGCTTACTGAGCAGAAAAACGCGGTCCCAGGTCCTTACATATCAAAGAGATTTATAGTAAAATCGCTTGTGTATCGTGTATTTTGCGAAACTCGTTGTTGTCGTTGGTTCCGGGTTTGAATGGATACAAAAATTTGAGCAACGGTATTATGTGATATGAGGGGCTCGGTGGCCTTAGAGCAACCGTTTTTGCTTACTGAGCAGAACATCATGAGTCTAATCTCAGGCCCATCCACAATCAAGATTCGTCAATCGTTTTATTTGTTAATATGACTACATGGTAATAACAGCAACTCGGTGATTAAAAAGGTGCTCGTCTGCCTAGTGGCAAACGTTTTTGCTTACTGAGCAGAAGACCGTGGGTTTAGTCCCAAGCTCCTTCGCGTTATATGATCGTTAGGACATTAATTCAGCTTATCGTTTACCAAAACGAACCCTGCTGCAAACCCAACCCTCTTATCCAACATCCCAGTGATTCCTCGTGGAAGTGCAGAGGTGTTCTCGGCTTCCATCAAAGCGAGTGTCATGTCAACACAATCCTTCCCATTCCTTTCTTGACCTGTGTTCGGGCGCGGCCGGCGCTGGTATTGCCTAATTCAAGATCACCAGTTTTTACACATTGAGGATGATTGCTAGTCCCAAGCATCGTCTATTGGTTCTCTGTGTAATTACAGCTGATCTGGCAATAACAGAGTAGCAACCGTGGGCGGTCAATCAAGCTCAAGCTCAAGCTCAAGCTCAAGCTCAAGCTCAATGCCAAAAGTTCATACACAGACGCCAGTAGCATAAATTTTCTTTTATAGCAATCATGCTCCCAATGAATACAAATAAATACTAACATTCAATTGATTGTAAGTAGAAGCGTTTGGTACGCCTTTTCCTTGATATAAAGTTGTGGAGCGGTTTCAGATACTTATTTCTGATATCGCTTGACGCCTTGAAATCTTCTCTGCGGCACATGCTGCGCAGTTGGCCTTGCAGTTGACAAGAAAAATGACGGATTCATAAGTTCGTCATTTTCCAGGATGCTCTCAAAGTACCGTATGCGTGATAATATTTGCGCCATCGTACAAATAAGGTTCCCGTTTCACCTGTTCATACAATGCCTTGGTTTTCTTCGCATGCACGTTACCTATAGCTCATACCGTAGTAGGCTGTGTATAAAAGAAAATGATTTACTTAGTTTGACAGTTGCACCATGACGAAGTGGCAGCGTATTCGTGATTTGTCCCACGCGCAAATGTCACAAAAAGACATTTCAATCGCCGTGGGAGTGTCGCGGTGGACCGTCAAAAGGGTTTTAGACCGAGAAAAGAAAGGACAACTATCCTCGAAGGTGACAGGTCGTCCGAGGTCAGCTCGGGTTCCAAGGGTTATCGCTGGCACGGAGAAAAACTCACATGATTACCAACCGCACCCGGGAGCTACGAGTCGAACGATGCAAGAAAATCTTGAACTGCCTTAAGCGAAAAAATCCGGTAATCCTGTTCACCGACGAGAGCATGTTTACCGTCGATCCCGCATCAAATTCCAGAACCGACCGGTATATAAGTTCTCTTCCGGTAAAAGACGTGGCCGACGAGCACAAGAACGTGTATCTGACCAAGCATCCTGCTAGCGTTATGGCTTTTGGATTGGTGACTTCAGATGGTTAAAAATGGACCCAGTGTTCATTCCAGAAGGCGACAAGGTCAACACGTAGGTCTACATCGGGATTTTAAGTAAGTATGTTCTTCCGTGGATCAAAGAACAGTACGGTCCGAAGCCAAATGTTGTATTTCAATAAGATGGGGCTCCGTGCCACACCTCCAACCGCACTCAGAAGTGGTTGCAGGAACATCTTCCATTCTGGGCGAAGGATATGTGGCCGCCATCCAGCCCCGATCAAGGCCTGTTCTAAACGCCACCCGAGTACAGCAAGCCTCAGATAAACATTGACCCATACCTGGAGAGAAATGGATCCAGACTACATTATAAGAACCTGCCGTGCATTCCGGAAGCGTGTGGAGGCCGTAATTGCAGCAAGTGGAAACTCGATCGATGATTAAGAATTTTTTAATTTTGACATTGCTCAATGGTGCAAACATTATCACGCATACGGTATTGGCTGCGTTAGTGTGAGATTAGGTTATATTAGAGATAATAAATGAAAAAAGAGAAGCTCCGAGAATTCTAGAAGAATAACGGGAACATCAGAGAATCATTTATACAGGTATACCTCGAAATAACGTAACTGTCAATTTTGACTTCAATCGCTGATTTCTAGCTAACAATCATTAAATCAAACAAAGTGTTATTACCGTCGGATTTATGAGACAATCCTCCAACTTTTTCGGAGATGAACCAGCGTCTGGCTGAAAATCTCCTTAATAAAGACAACCAACCCACCAACTAATCCTCCATCTATTGGTCATGCCAATTTACACTGATAGGCAAAATAAAGTGCCCACCCCATCATTTTTGAAATTTCTCTCATTTATTTGGTTCAAATTCAAATAAACACACCGTAGTCTGTTTCGATGTCTTACCTTTATTATTCTTTTAAAGTTACACCTATGGAATACTGAAAATATAAAGTTTTACTTGAAGTAAAAGAAAATCAATTTGGATTGAAAAAGAAAACAGTGACAAAAAAAAGTGCCCACTTCAAAAATCGGTATGTTTTCGATAAGTTTCCATCGGAAAACCCCTCGATTGTTTTTGTTTTGAAAGTTTGACATGTATTGAAGCAAACGGGTGGAACTGGTGCATTTGTACACGTGATCGCATTTGAATCAGTTGAAAAAAATGGAGGACGTAGTGATTTCGAAAGCAATTCCCGTGTGTATCCGAAAATTGGTTGTTCGTGATGTGCAAAACGGTGAATCGCACCGGTCTGTCGCTAGGAAGTACAATATCAGCAAAACAGCGGTCGGGAAAATTCTGCAGAAAATGAAATCGTTCGGATCAGTGGTGGATCGCCCTGGCAGAGGCAGGATGCGCAAAACGGATGCGAGAACGGACACCAAGATCATGCGTGAAGTGAAGAAGAACCCGAAGGTAACTGTCCGCGAGATCCAGGAGGCTCTTCAGCTAACAGTTTCCAGTCGAACTGTTCGTCGCCGTCTCGTAGCACAGGGGTTGAACAGCAAAGTTGCTCGGAAGCGCCCATTTATCAGCAAGGCAAACAAAGTCAAACGGCTTAAGTTTGCTAAGGAGCATGCTGATAAGCCCCTAGAGTTCTGGAAAACGGTTCTCTGGACGGACGAATCAAAATTCGAACTGTTCAACCGGAAGCGACGGGTTCGTGTGTGGTGTAGATCGGGTGAGGAGCTTCAGGAGCGCCACATACAAGGCACGGTGAAGCATGGAGGAGGAAATGTGATGGTCTGGGGGTGCTTTTCGTGGGGTGGAGTGGGAAGCCTGGTGAAAATCGACGGGATAATGACGGCAGATTCCTACATCGACATCCTGCGGGAAAATCTGGAAGTTTCGCTGATCCAGACGGGCCTTGAGGAGAAATTCGTATTCCAGCAGGACAACGATCCGAAGCATACTGCCAAGAAGACTAAGTCTTTCTTCCGGTCATGTCGAATTAAACCACTGGAATGGCCTCCACAAAGCCCGGACCTCAACCCCATCGAGAATTTGTGGGCGATTCTCGATGCCAGGGTTGACAAAACTGGTGTTACCAATAAAAATAACTATTTTGAAGCCCTGGAGCGCGCCTGGGAAGAACTAGATCCACAGCACCTGAAGAATCTAGTGGAGAGCATGCCGAAGCGCCTGCAGCTGGTCCTGAAGGCCAAAGGAGGACACATTAACTATTAGGCTGGTATTCTTTTACTTTATTTTATGTTTTCTGGAGTTAAAATGCAGTGGGCACTTTTTTTTGTCACTGTTCTTTTTTACACCCATTTTGATTTTTTTTTCTTCGAGTCAGTCTCTTCTTTTTATCTGGTATTCTATAAGTGAAACTTAAAAAGAATATAAAGAATAAGATATAAAAAATACTACAGTGTATTTACTTTAATTTGAACCAAATAAATGAGAGAAATTCAAAAAATGATGGGGTGGGCACTTTATTTTGCCTATCAGTGTATATGACTGAATTGTTATTTGTGAGATATCGATGATGGAAGTCAAAAGTGACAGTTGCGTTATATCGAGGCATACCTGTATTAGTAAAATTGTGGCAAAGAGGTTCCGTGAACATTGAAAACTTCAGGAAAATCCAACGAAGTTCAAAAAAGTTTGGAGATATTAAGGAAAATTCCGTGAGCATACTTCAGGGAAAGTCAAAGAACTTCAAGACAGTTCCATAAATCTCATGAAAATGTTGGGAACTTTTAAGAAGTTTTGTGAAATGCAGAGTTTTTATTTTTTTTATTTTAGTGAATTTAAGCCATTGGCTAGAAGCCCAAGATGCGTACCGTCTTTTTCAGGGGGATCGGTTGATCCTCCATCTTGATAGACGCACCGCTGACTCGGTGACCGGAAGCGCAGAGTGACAGCGGATACTCTTTGCTGCTGAGAGCTGGAACCCGGCTATGGCCACCCATTTGGCAACTTCCGATACAGCTGCTTGTGTTTGGATGCGAGATCCGGTTCATCGAGATTAGGAAAATCGTCACCGCGATAACCGATCCTTGCGGCACCTCTGTTTCCTCCGGGAAAGAAGAAGACTTGGTGTTCCCCACGGTGACTTTAAACGATCGTCTAGACCGAAAGCCTCGGATAAAGGAAAAGATAGTCCCCTTAAAACCCCAGCTGATAAGCATTTGTAATACTAACGGCGTTCATGTTCTGCTATAGGCCTTGGAGATATCCAAGGAGACGATCTCCGCGTGGTGGCCCTTTTCCTGTGTATCCTTTAACAGTTCTCCCAGCGAAGCGAAATACATGGAGGTTCTCTTTACTGCTCGGAAAGCGTGCAGCGCGAAATCGACGGCCATGCGTTCCAAAGCTGGTTAACGCAATCGGACGGTTGGCGTTGGCCCTTGGGATCGGGATCACCAAACTTTCTCGCCAAGCGGCCGGAAAGTCACCACACCTCGTTGTAAAGGTCCAATAATTTGTCCTTTCCGTCCATAGGAAGATTTTTCAAAAGGGAATAACCTATTTCGCCTGGGCCGGCCGAGTTGTCGGTGCCGGTAATTCAGAGTTAATCCAGGGAATTTCTGAAACTCCAGAATATTTCTGGGAAGTCCAGAGATATCCAGGAAAGATGAAATTCAGAAAAATCTTGAGACCATCGAAAAATCGACAGAAATTCACAAAAGCTTAAAAATCTACACTTGAGGGAAGTTCCAAGAATTTCAGAAAAATTATGGGATATTCATTAACATCTGGCAGATTTTGTGAACTCTAGATATGTTCCGATAACATTAGGAAGATCTCACCAATTGGCATATGATTTGATGTGTGGCATAATAAATAGAATGGATATGAATCAGGAGTCATCCACCTTGCCTCTACAGGCAAATACAATCAATATATTGACTATTCACTGCCTGATGCCGATCAAATTTTCAGCAATTCGGACTATGTTAGTCATTGTGATGATGCCTCTGTAACGCTCAATCCTGGGAACCCGGAACGCGCCATAGAAAGCCCCATGAAAGCCCCCAATCCCTTCGTCTCAGTCCTGCCATCAGCAGCCTTCGTTCATCATAGTAGTTCCGGACCTGCTGTCGGATGTGGAGAGGGGGTCTTCCAACCCACTCACTATGGCGAGTATCCAATGAAACTTGATGATGGTCAGTTATTGCCTGATGCATCTGTGATTTCCAGGGAGAGCAATCGTTCGATTCCTTGCCGCAAGCAAGACGTCGTGATATTCTACCAAAACGCCGGTGGAATGAATTCTGATGTTGAAGAGTACCGCCTAGCTGTATCGGATTGTTGCTACGATGTAATTGTCCAGTGAAACGTGGCTCGATTTTCGAACGCTTTCCTGTCAAGTCTTTGGTCCTGACTACGAGGTCTTTTGTTGCTATTGGAATCCTAACAAAAGCCGTAAATCTACTGGTGGAGGTGTCCTTGTAGCTGTCCGTGGAGGGTTGGAGGCAAAGGCCATCGAAAACGATTCATGGAACTATGTTGAGCAGGTTTGGACAGCCATTAATCTGGATGATCGCACATTATTTCTATGCGCTCTGTACATTCCACCGGATCGAGTCCGGGATAATAAACTCATCGATACTCACTGTCGGTCAGTTTTCACAGTTATCGAAAGTGCCACTCCAGTTGATGAGATATTCATTTTTGGTGACTTCAATCTGCCAGGCGTTTCGTGGAGTTCATCTCATAGCGAATTCCTGTACCCAGATCCTGATAGCTCTACATTTCACGCAGGAGCTTTTAGCCTTCTCGACAACTACAGCGCTGCGAAGTTTTCTCAAATTAACCATGTAGTTAACGAAAATGATCGTAGTTTGGACCTCTGCGTCGTGAGCACACAGGACAGGGCTCCATTAATTTTCTCGGCTCCTTGTGCACTAAGCTAGTCCCACATCACCCTCCTCTAATTGTCACTGTTGAGAACAAACTCGTGCGTGATTTCGACGATTATCCTGCTACGGTTTCTTGTGACTTCCGTAAAGCTGACCACCGTAGCATCATAGATGTATTGTCTAGCATGGTATGGGAGAACATCCTTGATCCAGATGACGTTGAGGCTGCAGCGCAAACCTTTTCACATGTCTTGGCATATGTCATTGACGGACACGTCCCGAAAAGAACTCACCACAAAGTGTCTCACCCTCCCTGGAAGACGAGAGAGCTACGTAGGTTGAAGTCAATCAAGAGAGCAGCATTGACAAGATTTACGAAGTATCGCACGCTTCCTCTGAAACTACATTATGTGAGGCTGAATCACATGTACCAGCGAGTCTGTCGTGAATGATTTTCAAGCTTCCAACGAGGCATCCAGCGCAAACTCCCGAAATCCTTTTGGAACTACGTGAACGAACAACGCAGGGAATCCGGCCTCCCATCGTCTATGGAATTCAACGGAGAAGTTGCTGCCACCGTTCAGGATATATGCCATCTTTTTTTTTCCGAAAAGTTTGCCAGTGTATTCACTTATGATATTAACCTGGCTTCCAGGAACGTTCCAGTAAATGATCAAACGCTGGGTGCAATTGATGTTAATGCTGATATGATTTCTAATGCCGCAACTCTGCTCAAGTCATCCTTCAATCTTGGACCTGATGGAGTTCCATCTGTATTTTTGAAGAGACATATTGCTAGCTTGTTAATTTCGCTTCTTCGCCTGTTCCGAATGTCTCTCTTCAGTGACATATTTCTATCTTGCTGGAAATTTGCGCACATGTTTCCCGTCCACAAAAAAGGAAGGAAACGAACTGTGGATAACTATCGAGGAATGACATCGTTAAGTGCCGTTTCGAAGCTATTCGAGCTAGTGATTATGGAAACGTTGCTGTCCCATTGCAAGCAGTATTTCAGTGCTGATCAACATGGGTTTACTCTCGGCCGCTCTACAACCACCAATCTGCTGTGTCAAGTTGAACCATGCTATTGTGATTGCTAAACTCGACAGGCTCGGTGTATGCGGAATCTCTTGAGTTGGTTTCGATCATATCTTACCGTCGGCAACTAAAGGTTGTCATAGGAGATTGCAGATCAGCTAGGTTTTTCGCCACATCAGGTATAGCTTAGGGAAGCCACATGGGACCATTAATTTTTATACTGTACTTCAACGACTTGCATCTGGTCATCAAAGCTCCTTGGTTATCATATGCAGATGACATTAAAATCTTCCTACGAATCATTTTCTTCAACGTCAGCTGAATATATTTGCTAGTTGGTGCAGATTAAACAGAATGGTAGTGAACCCAGCCAAATGCTCCGCGAAAACAACAATCGATAATAATTAGCTGTGACCTGCTTGGCTCGACAATCGAACGCGTGAATCAAGTGAAAGACTTGGGTGTGATCTTGGATTCGCAGCTTTCATTCAAGCAACACATTGCATATGTTGGTGATAAGGCGTCAAGAACTTTAGGGTTCATTTTTAGGATAGCTAAAAACTTCACTGATATCTACTGTCTAAAATCTCTCTATTGTTCGGTTGTTCGATCAACGCTTAAGTATTGTTCAGCGATTTGGAACCCAAACTACAACAACGGTGCCGAGAGAATTGAATCTGTTCAACGTCGCTTTCTTCGTTTTGCGTTGCGTAGATTGCCTTGGAATGATCCGTTTCGATTACCCAGTTACGAAAGCCGTTGTCAATGTATCGACCTAAAACTTCTCCGGACTAGAAGAGACACAAGCAGAGCCCTAATCGTGGCCGATTTCCTGCAAGGAAGGGCATATTGCGAGGCTATTCTGAGGAAAATTGACCTGAATGTTCAACCCCAACCGTTTCGTAATAACCTTATGCCAAGACTGCCTATACGTCGCACAAATTATGGAGCATACGGTGCGATTTGCGGACTGCAGAGAACATTCAACAGAGTTGCATCTGTTTTTGACTTTCATCTCTCGCGTGATGCGCTTCGTGGAAAGTTTTCTTCTGTTTTCCGCCGGCAGGAGTAAGTGACTATAAGATATATGTTTTTTAATGTTTTTTATATTATGACCATGCTTGAATGTATTTTTTTACTATTGTTGATAAGATTAACATCATTGGGACTTCATCCATACTGTTGATGTAAAACAACAATAAACAATAAGGGGTTTGCTTTAAGACGAATCTGGTCACGTAAAACATTAATGCCGGGGATAGGACAGAGGTTGAGGGTTTGACTAATCTAGGTTAGGATCTGGATTCACATCGAGTTTGCGTCTCAAAAGTCGATGACTAAAAAACAAATTGATTGAAATGTATGAATGATTGTCATTCCTGTAATTATTTTTTTTTTAGTTTTATGGTGACTTGATTAAAACAAACTGTATCCCCTCAGTGTTAGAGGGAACTAAATTGTGCTGACGTTTCTACACTACAATTATGGACTCTCGGGGAAGAAGGCGCATGAATTTAATGTGGCTGGGGCGCACTTTTGTAAACTCAGAGAGTAACCAGCTTTCAATTTACCATGACAACACTGATGTGGTCTTGATTTTAAATTAAGAAAAAAATATACCAAAGATAATATGAAAATCTGCAGTCTGCGACCATCCTACGGACAGATCGTGACCCATATTTTAAGAAACTCTGTATTAAGAGCATTGGTATCCCGTATTTTGTTTGCTTAAAAGATGAAGAAGTAGTTCAGTCTCCTCAACTTAAAGTTAAGCCTACATTGTCAGGAGTACCAATAATTTGTAAATATATTTTCGGAAGACAAAACCGTAGAAATTATATATTTTAATAATCTAGGGCGCTGTAAAAATTAAAAATGCATCAATCACAACATGTTATCACTTTCCCTCCGATTCACTTGGACGATTTTAAACTGTTATACCAAATTATTAGATCGATATGCAGGAAAGCCACATCAAATGGAAAAAAAAGAGATCTTTCGTGACTAGAATTTCTCTTATATTATGTGCTAATATCAACATTTCAGTATTTGATTTCATTGGGTCTATCAAACTACAGGTTGCTTCTCACATTATCTTTTTGGTACGATTTGACTGGGAATTGATGTGTGTTGTGAATGGCTCTCCAGTCTCGACAAACTCAAAATACTGCTATTTTATTTTTTGGACAAAAAATAAAATAGAAGTATTTGACATTGTCGAGACTGAAAAGCTATTCACAACACATCTCACATTATCGACAGGTCAAAGAAAATGACGAAAAGAAAAAATCACCTCAAATATATATATATATAAAAAAGAAAACTAGAAACAGCAATTTCCGAAGATACAACCAGAAGATAAGCAAACGATTTGAAGTCTCATAAAATGACAATTCTGGAGCTAGACATGTCCTCTCGTTTCCAGATTATGGGTGAAGCGGTGATACAATTCCTGGAATGCCTTTGATGGTGTTAACATTGCTTCAGATATAACAAAGACACATCCACACAAGGGAGACGGCAATAATGTGACTCTCTGGAGGAAGGGAATTACTTCCAAATGTGCTCTCGCCTAATTGGTATAAATTTATGTGATCTCTGGGAACTAGTCCATTCCTACATGACGGCATCAAAATTGGATTCCAACACGATGACGGTCCAGCGCGGATGAGGTATGTGGTACGGATGACATAAATTTAGAAGATTAGTTTTGGCTTTTAATTTTGTAGGAAGATTATCGCTCAGTTGCTGAAGGTGGCGTTTAATCTTCTGGAATTAATAAGTCGAAGTGAAAGAATGGCATGCGTTCAAATATTTACATCAAATATAGTACAATCTTGCCATCCACCCCCCGGCCAGAGTGTCCGTGACTGATCTTAATTGGATCTAATTTATAATGCACTGTGTTTTGCTCCCATTAGTGCCATGAGTTGATTCGCATCATTAGGTAAAATCTCATGTCACAGCTATTATCAGCTTCACCGCCATGCCGTTTGCGTCTTTCCTACCACTGCATCGTGGAGCCACGCCAAAAGGCGAACAAAAAAGACTCACTCGACACTTTGATAGACACTAAGAAACTGTTGCAATCAGCTGCAGCTCTCGATTTATGCAGTTGACGTAGTCGTCGCTCGTCGGAAACACATTGACTATTATAGGACCTTGAGAGACACCTCTCCCCGCGTCCGTTGCCGCCATTTCCTTTGGCTTCTATTTTTCCGGTTCGTCAAACAGAAACCTTCATCTTGGTATCCAATCTCGTTATCGTCATCGACTTGAGTTGCTGCTAGTTAAAGGCTTCCCTGCTGGCTGCAGGCTGCAGGCTTCGGAAATTATATGACAATCTATCTTTCGGTCCTATATCCGCTGCTTTGCAATGGTGACGACAACTGCCTTCGGGTACATCGGGTAGCTGTTAACTTTTCTACTTGTAAAATTTTCAGAACAGCTGATTTGAACTTGTGACCATTAAGTTTTTGCCACATAAATAGCAATCACCTCATTAAACTATATTAGAAAGCTGATTCTGCATACCAAGAGTTTCACAACGGTTTTGAGGATCGTAAATTCGCTTCGATGATAGCAGAAATAGATTCCCCCCGCTCCGGAGATAAATTTGTCGATTGCCTATTTTGCCCGGAGGTAAAAGTAAACAAACCGAGTGAAGAAAAAAAAAAGAAGAATCGCACGCAAACAAAACACACCAACTCGAATCACCAACCACGGCTAGCGAAAGTGCAACGGCTGCTCCCCGACCGACACGCATCTTAACCACATGATCTTTACAAGCACCGGGTTTTCTCACGCCCTGCGCCGTCCGCTTTCCGCGACTACCGTTCAAGCTGGAGGTGACAACCCAGTACTTCAGCTTTTCAGAAAAGTGAAAGAATCAATAAATCCAGCCGTTGCCGCTGAAAACGAACTGGGCACGTGACTCTTCCACAATCGGACCGTGCCGGTTTCGGATATTGCGTTGCCAGGCTCAAAGTGGTTCTTCACACCCAATGCGGTCCAGGTTTAGCACTGTGCAAAACGAACCGGAACAAGACGCACCTTTTCTCAATCAAGGCAATATAACGTTCAATTTGCGGACCGGGGATCCAGTTTCAATTAGCCGGTATAATCTCAATCAGTGCCAGTGGTGCGACACTACGGATTGTGGAGTGATGCAAGCTAACAAGCGCTAACTAGAAGATGACATCAGAGATGGCAGTTTCCCGGCGGTGACCGGTGGTGCATTGGAGAGACAGGATTGTGTGGTGTCATGGGATGAAAATTAGCAAAGCGTGATTTGTTAGATTATTGCATTCAAAAGATTTACTCAAATTAATTAGGATAAATTACGTTTGAGCCTCTTTATAAGTTTCGACCTAGCACCCGAGGTCGGTTTTTTTTATTTAAATTTCATTAATTAAGTCAAATGTGAAGTCATAAAATAACTGCTTTCAATTGCGGATGTTGCCTCAAAAATCGCTGGCAGCTGAATAAAAGCTTATTCAGCTTTTTTGCTTCGAATTAATTATGTCTCACTGCTATTAAGGCAATGAGGCAGAGCTGTGGTTGTGGGCACTAAAACCAATAAAGAAACAATAAATTTTCTTTGTCTCTGATGCGTGGTTTAAATATCTTGGTTTACATCGGGATGTTTTTCTGCACAATAACTATACGCTAAAAGAATACAATCAAGATTTAGGAATAAATGTATTTTTTTTCCTTGATTTGCTTTCCGTCGATCTTGTTTTCCGTGCTCAGCACCAATACTACCGACGCCAGGGTGGCAGCTCTCACACCTGGACCCTACCTATCTACCCATCAACTCATGTACCGGAGACCAACGGCTTTACTTCCGCGATCAGAACATCATCAGAACCCAGACCTGCTGGGGTGAGAAGTAATCACGCTTACCACTACTCCACCGGCGCCATTAGGAATAAATGTATTTTTTCTGGAACACATTCTTTGAATTAATAGTGTCTATAATTTCATACAGGGTGTCTTCTCATATGGGTGAATAAAATATCCTGAACTTTACAGAACTTTAACTGAGGTTTACAATAAGAAAGCTATTTTTTAAAAGTGATAAAAATATGATATTTTTGTTAACCATTAGCAGCATCAATTAACGTAATCGTTTTAAGAAACTAGAATCAGTTTTAAGGAAACAGCTTTGCAATAAAATATATTAAATGTTGATGTTTCAAATTTACTTAATTTTAGTAAGTCGAAGATCCTAAAATATGCAATATCTTGAAGTTGGTGAAGTTGAAGGTGCGTATTTTAAGTACAAGTTCAAGATATTGATAATTTTCAAAGTGCCATAAAAAAGGGGAAAATATATATTAGTTATCATTAAACTTTATGAAAGATTAGAGATGTTCAGTCAAGTCCCATTAATTTCACATACATTTAAGGAACTTTACTGAGTATCTGAGGAATGAAAGGAAATGCTAAGAACTTCAGTGAAGCTTAGTTTACAAGTTATGGTAACATAAGGAATGTTCTGAAAACATCTTGTAAATATGGGGAATTTCATGGAAGCCTGATCTTCAAAGCGTTTCCATTAGCTGCAGGAACTTTAAAGTAGTTCTTGGAATTCCAGGAATATTCAGGAAACTAAATTTAAGTCAAAAGAAATTCAGCGATGGGGAGAGAATTTTAGACTTCTAAGAAGTTCCAAGTACCTCAGAAAAGCAAGATCTAGAAATCTTCAATGAATTTCAGAAAGATCTGGGCAGTTCCCATAACTGGAAGAAGTTCCAGACTTTTGGAGAAAAATTAAAATGTATAAGCGTGAGATTAGATAAATTCAAGAAGCTGCATGTTCTTCAGGAAAACAATTAAGATGTGCCGATAATTTCAGGACAGTAACCTTCTTATTTGTCTTCTTAGTATTTCTAGTTTATTGCTTTTTGCATACTCTCAACTTTTTTTTTGTGATGCACTTCCACAGTTATTAATTAAGAGCTTTCGATGCCTATAGGGTAGAGAACTACTTCGGCCTAATCACCCATTTTGGGCCTATCGAGCAGAAAACTTCAAATAAATCCATGATTTCAGAGTTAACAAGTTAATTATGCATTTGGTACGATAATTTAGTTAATAAGCTACGGAACGAAGTCAATGAGAACGCGTGATAAGAAAGTTTGCACCCATTATTCCCAAAAACAAAAGAAGCACTCTGACCGAATTCATTTTTATCTTCATCCGATAGGCCGAAGTGAATTCATTGGCGTTTCAATGGCGTTTCAATGCGTTAGGCCGAGTTTAGAATCCGTAGGCCGAGTTTGGCGTCAAGAAACAGTGTTAGACTTTTGACAATATCTCAACGATTGGTTTCTCTTTATCAAATATTACGGTACATACGGAAAGGTAAATAAATTTGGAAGCCATCAGTAATAATAACATTCCGTTTGGTGCTAAGCTGCACTAGATTAAGAAAGATAAAGTGTGGGTTGTGCTTAATAGGCCGGAAATGGGGTTTTTAACCCTACCATTTTTGCATTAGTATAATTATCTGGCAAGTACAATCATACTCTATGCTCAGGGAAGTCGAGACATTTTCCAACCCGAAAAATTCCTAGACCGATCCGGGAGTCAAACCCAGCCAGCCAGCCAGCCAGGGAGGTATTCCAGAGAACTTATGAAAACATCAGAGAAATTATTAAAACTTAAGAAATATTTCGGGATCTTCACAGAGGTTCAGAAAACTTCTGGAAAGTTTAAAAGTGTTCAGGAGAGTTCAATTTATTTCAGAGCAGAACCAAGATATTGTAGAATTGTGAGCTTGAGGGATGCTTCTCTGACCAGGGCAGATCAAAGTACCAAAGGGCAGTTCAAATTATTTCAAAGAAATCACAGAATGCTTCGAAGAAGTTTCGAGAGATTGAGGGAAATTCCGGAATCTTCAGCAAAACTTCGAGAGAATTTCTAGAGGGTAAGGGTTGAGGCAGTTCCATTAATTAAAAAAGCGATATCTTCAAGAAATTTCAGAGATCTTCAAATAAATTTAGTAACTTTAAGATAGTTTCATCATATTCAGGAAAGTCCCAACTACATCGAATACGATCAGATAGCTTCGGAGTAATTCAATTGAATTCAGTAAAATAGCGAGTGTTTATAAAAATACTGAAAAATTCACGGCAGTCTAGAGAACTTTAAAGAAATTCAGAAATATTTTGGACAGTTTTAATAACATCATGAAAGTTTAGTCTATTGGAAAAGAAATTTATTAGTGTCAATAATTTCTTCAACTTCAGGAAAATCTCAAGAACTACAGTAAAAATCTTTTTATTATTTTTTTTGCGAGGTGGAAGGTGGTCTTATGAAGACCAAGTCTAAACAGCATAGACCAATGCCCATTTCCAAAAATCTCCTAAATAAAGTTTAAAAAAGAGATAAAAAATGCACAGGTTAAACTCCAGAAGGCAAGTGGAACATGATGAGCTATATGAAAACCAGTGCCGGTTTTAGGCTCCGGGGAGTCACTCAGAACTCAGCCACTCATTAGTTACCGATGTCCTCAATGATTTTAAAGGGCTGAACACAAAGCCAGCGGCAAACGCGCAATGTACAACCGCTGAATCGCTGCCGCTGTGCCACATTCCTACCCACAATGCATGCACGCAAAATCCATATATTTTTCCTCTTCCGCGGCATGCTATTTGTAAACAAACCACGTAAACGGGATTATTTTGATTGCAGTTTTTAGTTGGGGCGACTGATTTTCTTTATTTAAGAAATTTTCTGCCGTACGGTGGTTCATCTCGAAAGTTTGGGTGTCTGTATTAACAATTATTTATAATAGAATCCAGGAAAACACATTAATTTCACTTTACTATCTTTAGGAATGTTCACAGAACTCTAACTTATTGAGAAGTTCAAACAACTTCAGGGTAGTAAAGAAATCTGTAGGGAAGTCCCAACTATCATGTGGAACATGTCATCAATGATCTTATTTATGTGTCGCATGAGGGTGTAGGTTCAAGAATAGACGCATTTCGCGCCAAATCGAATCGAAGCTGGCAGCACCCTCTCAGATTTCAATAAAATTTTCTGGATGTGTAGACTTTGACTAAATAAGCACTTTTACATACTCAGTTTTTCCAAAATTTATCTAGACTAACATTTGAGAAGAGCCAAACTTTTTCTGCCGATTTTTTTCAAAAAAATATTATGGAAAAATGACAACTCCAACAAAAATATGCTGTATGGATGACTTTTAGCAAATTGTCCAAGTTATCGAAAAAAAAATTTCATTTTTCAAATTTTTTTCATTTGAGGCCTACACTGAAAAAAAATCGATTTTTAAAATTTAAAGTCGATTTAAAAAAAAACGGCCATGTTTGGTTTGGATGCAACTTTGCCTCAAGATAGGTAATTATGTTTACTACCATCCGTCCATACATTGCGAGATGGACACTTTTCAGGAAAAAAAGTTTTTCTTACAAAAACTTTTTCATGTCTGAGCTGATTTTTTTAACGTACCATTTTTACACAAAACTAAACCAGTGAAGCTCAAAATCATCTCAGAACCCAATGAAGCTCCATTTGTGATTCAATTTTGTCTAATCACCAACTAATCACTTGGATTAATCGAGAATTTCATATGAAAAGAGCTTATATCATTAGAAAATAATATAATTGATTATATTGTCTACTACTGAGGCAAAATTCGATACTCCTATAGCAACTTAGAATTCTTAGCTCAAATTATCCATAAAGAATTAGGTATCAATAAAATTTAAATTGAGATCTTTTTTCGAATCAACAACGATTTGGGAAGTCAACGTATCGCATCATAATTCTATATGCCCTTCTGTTATTTATGCCTAAACCATTAACATTACATACCTACCACTTAATTCTAACTATGAGCACTTCATACAAGCAGCAGTCAATCTGATAACGAAAGTTGTGAAGACAAGTTGTAGTAAAATTATTATCATGGACCAAAGTAGTAAATTAAGGCTCAAAGGATTGAAATGTTGTGCAAATATAAATAATCCGAGATGCAACCGAAATACATTGATTCTACTGGTATAATACATAATGTATGTATTTGTACAATTCATGAAAATGTAAAATTAATGATCAACAGTTTAAAAATTATGTCACCAGATGCAATAATAAAAAAAATGCTTTGTAATATATCTACTAGAACAACTGATTGCTTTTTCCGTGCTTGCGAAAAGTGTGCTTCCAATGAACATATTGAAGAGGAACTTACTTTGCTATTAGAATCAAATGACAAACAAGATGTTGTGTTTCAACAGTGGCTGAATACTGATCGTTGTAATTTGGAAACGATTATCAAGCCTGTTGATGAATTTGTTCCGTATCTCATTGATAAAATTAACAAACTTATAACTCATGACTTTATTTACAAACAACAGGCATCTTTTCTAAGAAATAAAACAGAATCATTAAAAGAAGGCAAAATTCTAGCAATTTGTGATTTTTCTGAACATTATTCATTCATTATCCAAAACGCTGCTCAAGGATATCACTGAAATAACTCTCAAGCTACAATACATCCATTTGAAGTTTATTATAAGAAAGATAATAAACTTGAACATGTTTGCTTCATTATCATATCAGAAGTAATGACTCACGATACAGTTGTAGTTCAGTTGTTCATCTAAAAAATGATAGATTTTATTAAACAATCGAAAGATTATTTACGCCAAATCGTATTCGGAGCTGGCAGCACCCTCTCAGATTTCAATGAAACTTTCTGGATGTGTGGACCTTGACTGAATATGCCACTTTGCATACTTAGTTTTTCCAAAATTTATCTAGACTAACATTTAAAAAGGGCCAAACTTTTTCTGCCGATTTTTTTCTAAAAAATATTATGGAAAAATGACAACTCCTACAAAAATGTGTTGTATGGATGACTTTTAGCAAATTGTCCAAGTTATCGAAAAAACATACTGGAAATTTTTTTTATTGAGGCCTACACTGAAAGAAATCGATTTTTAAAATTTAAAGTCGATTTAAAAAAAATGGCCATGTTTGATTTGGATAAAACTTTGTCTCAAGATAGGTTATTATGTTTACTACCAACCGTTCATACATTACGAGATGGGCACTTTTAAGGAAAAAAAGTTTTTCTTACAAAAATGTTTCATGTCTGAACTGATTTTTTTTTTTGCCAAGTGCGTTGTTCATTTTTTGTTTTCATAGAAAATGGTTTCTGAACACATGGGAATTTTCTGGGATTTGAAAACAGTCGACGCTCAGGTATTTCGTCAATCTCAAATTGTCATTGTACAGTAATAAGCCAAGCTAAAAGTCCTCAAATTTCCTCACTTTCGTATAGGTACTCTAAATTACACGGAGGGTCAAACATCGTTAAAGAAAGGCGAGAAATATGCGCTTCGTCACAACCGCTCACCTTTTCTGCCCTTTTGCCGAAACCATCTTCCACTATCAACTCCCACCTTAAAAGAAAAGCAAACATCGCATCAAGCGCGAAAGACTTTCATCCAAACAATCCTAACTAGGCACCGTTTATCTACCACCGAGTGGCTACCGAACCGACCAAACTGGCCAGCATCTGGCAAAGTCGCCCATTTTTATGTTGTTTTTTCAGTAAGACCTCACTAGGTGACTGATCGTTTCTACTTTTCGGCTTTTTTGTTCCCAGCACAATTTGTGACTTTTACCAACTTTATGGCGGTGCAGTCGTAAATTTATCTGCCCGAACGAAAACTAGAGTGTTGCTCTTTTCTCTCCGACTTCTGCATTCGTGGGCTGGTTGTCGCGTTTGATAATTTCGCTGCTTCCGAGGCAGTAGGTGCCTAATGTATTTGCTTGGCACGGTCTCAAGGTCTGAATGAAGTGTGATCTTGGCCAGCATTGATCGCGAAGCAACCGGAATCGTTAAATGGTGAATGCCGAGTTTGGTAAATCTGCGATGCAATTCAGCGTAGGTATCAAAGCCAGCAACCAGAAAAGTGTGGTGATAAAGTTGTTGAAGTTATTCATAAATAGTAGAAAATCTGTGGTTTTATGAAGTGCCTAATAAAGCTTTTCCTTTCAAAAGATCTTCCGTGGCTGACATTGTTTGAACGTCGATACTTATAGGAGAAAATCGCAGTGCTGGTATCGTAAAATTTGACCACAGAATTCGCCTTTTTTTCATTTTGCACTACATATACAAGATCAAAATGCCGCTAACGTGATCAAAATCGAAACATTCGATCATTTATTTTCGTACATTTTACCATTACCAAAAGCATAATGAGTGAAATCTCTTAGTAGTTCATAATACTTCATAATCGCCAACTGGTAAGCGATATGAGCAGATTTGTGCTACATGAAAAATCCTGAAAACCCCGGAATTCTCAAAAATCTTTAATTTTCCTGAAAACAAACAGGAATTTTCATGTAATCTCATCATTGCACACATAATTATCAAAATTTTCAGAATGCAGTGCATTTTAAAATGCAAAAACATAATTTTTCTCATTATTATCATTCAGTAATCATCAAACTTCTTCATTATCAAATAGCAATTTAAAAAACTCAGAGGCTTGAGTTTTTTTAGGGTCTGGAGGATGCATATTTTTCACAAAATTTAAACTTGTAGACAATTCTGAAATTCTGGACTTAAAGTAATTTTAGTTCAGGACATTTTCATGAACCTCGAGTTCATTCCCCTGCACAGTTTTAAATGCTCTTGGAATTTGATTATACATTCTAAGCATCAAAATTTTTAAGAAAATATCTAGTGAACTCTGCTTTAAAGATAGTTCTGAGTAATTCCAGATTAATGAAACCTGATATAATTTTTAGAATAATCCTGAATCAGATACAAAGTGTGTTTTAATCAGTGCTGCAAAATCTCGACAATACTCGATGATATTAACAATTCCGCTATGGTCACTCATTTGAGTTAACAGTCATCGTCAAGGCAAACTATGTCAATTATCAATGACAATGCTGTCAGTGACAAACACTGAAACTGTTGGAGTAAAATTCACACCACTACACACTAGGATAAAGGAAATTATAGTGTTTTATCCCTCCTAGACTCCGGTTGTCATACCACTCCAATCATCCAGTTCCAGGTCAAATGATACCCTGATGCTCCCTCCCAACCCAGTATTTGTTTATATAATGAAAGTTTATGTAATGGAGAAATGAAATATATCAGGACATTAAATATAGCTAGTTATCTTTATTAAGGAGATTTTCAGCCGATCGCTGATTCGTCTCCGAACACTATATATAAAATAATGAAAATAAATTTATATGGATAAATTAGTTGCTATTCTGCAATGAAAATAATAAATATTTTACATGCAGCTCCATGTCTCCTGAGCTTTCAATATAAGGTAGATTTAACACTGAAATTTTAAGGTTATAAATATATATATATAAATATATTTAGCTCAAATGGAAATCCAATCTAATCTAAATGATGCCATGCAAGACGAGAAATAACCTGTATAATAAGTAGAGGTATATAATGTTATGTATTCTTATTGCTTGCTCTGCTTCATCCGCTTCATTTCAATTTGGATGAGTTATGCAATATAGTTTAAATACATAAATAATCCACTTTATATTGATTAAGTTGATCTTGTAGTAGTCTATAGAAGGTTACTTATTTTAATTTTTATATTTTTATACTTTTTTTTATTTGATAAATCTACGAAGAGCTGAATCCAACGTATGTTCTGGTTTTTTTAATGGATGGATTATTCTTATTTTACTTGAAGTTCAACATTGGTTAGTACATGATGAAATATGCTGTTGAAGTGATTAATAAAATGGTTTAAAATAAAATAAAATAGAAAATAATCATATAAAATGTAGAACAAAATAAAATTCAATTCGTGTCTCCCTTAGATTAACCGGTAAATGCACAGCTATCAAGCAACAATCAGTGAAATCAATGACTAGTGCATTCCAGAAATATGACAGGTTGTAAAACAATATAACAAAGTAGCTGGATTCAAAATTTGGTGTTAATTCCCCATGGAGCATCCCATTTTCACTCTCTCGCCTTGCACAGTTTACAGTTTTCTTTCGCTTGCAATCTTATGCTACTCTGCTATAATAATAGGTAAAACCTGAAAGAATATATGAATTGAACCAATATGCGTCAGGGTGTCTCATCTTACTGCATTCGTCTTGCACTATTTATGTACTATTTATAAAATAATAAAGTTGCAATATTTTCTATAAAGCAGAAAAATAAGGAATGACATAAGGGAAATGACTCTTATGTTGGTCAATGGATCTAAGATTAGGCCCATCGCTTAAAATCAGCTATTTATCAATTTTATGTAGATGAACGCGTCATTGGGACGGTACTAATGGACATTTTTGGTCACTATTGATAATTTAGTCGATTGCTGAATTTATATATGGGCCCAATTTGGGGACATTTAGGCCGACATTACATCCATTTCCCCTATTTGAAATAATTTGAATACAATACAATATAATATCCCATAATATGAAATCTATTGTAGAAAATATAGCGAAGTGAAACATACGTGTAATCTAAGAAATGCAAACAATATACATAAAAAAATGTTTAAATTAACCTTGGTTTTGTGCATGTATTAGTTGCTGCACAGGTCCATATGGGCCGATGAATATATTAGGCCTTATAACAGGTGTCACTACACGGTGATAAGGAAGTGATACTCATAATAAGAGCCGTGATTACCGTACAAATCAAATGGGAATCACTTCACCGTGACGACTAGTGACAAGTTTTCACCGTGAAGTGACATCCGTAATAAGCCCCAATATGTCACGCTCCAATGGGGTAGGGAGAGTTTGTTAGGTTTTGTGACAAGCAATGACTTGCAAAAAAGCAAACGTTACACACTTAGAATTTTTTACAGAAATCTGTAAAATTTTACCGAAATCTCAACAGCTGAACGTTCGGTAAACAGTTTCGCAGATTTCCTGTAATTTTTCACAGATATATGTGAATAATTACAGGAAAACTGTAAAATTGTTGTCCAGCTGTTGAGATGTCGGTAAAATTTCATAGATTTCGGTAAAATAATCTAAGTGTGTAGCAAGAATTGGTGTATCTGTGGATTTTAATAGCTGGTTTGGATCGTACCTTAAGAATCCTCTCCGTTAATATCAGATTTGAATCTTCGAAACAATTTTCAAACTTATCTGGCATGCCACAAGGGAGCAACCTGGTTCCTTTGTTATCCTCACTCTTCATCTTCATCTTGCTGCCGTGTGTTTTACGTGGATGACGTCAAAATATACATGATCATTTAAGGTACCGAGGACTGCCATGCTCTACAACTGGTGCTGAATAGTTTTACTGATTGGTGCACCCGGAACATGCTGACGTTGAGCATCCACAAATGTAACATTATATCGTTTCATCGCAAGCTCAAACGTACGTACGATTATTCAATTAATGCGGTCAGTCTCCTGAGTGTGTTCTTCATGTTTATGATCGTAGCGTCATCCTGGATTCAGCGCTAACCTTCCAAACACACTTTAACGATATCATCTGTAGAGCCAACCGACAGCTGGCATTTATGTTCAAGATAGGGTTTTTGATCTAATTTCCGTTTTACTAAGGACAACCCGTGCTTTACCTCTCTTTTCTGAACGAATTTAAACCAAAAATGGAAAATTTATGTCAAATGTGACTTTTAAATTTATCCACCTTTCCACCATATTGAATTTGATAAAGAGTCACAAATTGTTGAGATATTGCTCAAAATCTAATACTGCTTCTTGATTCTAAATTCGTTCTACGAGTTTCAATTCCGTCCTAACGCATTGAAACGCCATTATATTTTCTTCGTCCTACGGATAAACTTAGAAAAAGGGGATTCTCTAGGAACGCTTCTTTTGTTTTGAGAACAATGAGCGAAAATATTCATACAATGCGCTCTAACAGGATTTACGTTGTAGCTAATGAACTAATGCATCGGAACAAACCTATCATTGATTTGTGCACGGTGAAATCATTGATATTATTTATCTTTTCTGATCGATAGAACGAAAATTTGCGATTACGACGAAGTAACGCTCTACCCTATCCTGCGAATTTACCGATCCTCTCTGCCTCCGGTCTCTGTACTGCGCTCTGGTGCGATCGATTTTGGAATCCAACTCAGTAGTATGGTACTGGTCTATGGTACTGGTATGGTATGATACTGGTACTCGTACCAGTCAACTTGGACTGGTTCGAATCAATTCGGAGAAAGAGCCATCATAATGAAATAACGACATTTGGGTTGTTAGTGGAATACTTTGAAACAGCAAAAAAGGTTATCGTGACATGTTTACCTTGGGGATGAGTACTTAAGGGGGTTAGATTTTTATAAGTTTTTAGTGGGATTGACACTGACGAAGGCTGCACATTGCAATCGAAATCGGTATGTGTCATGGATACAAAAATTAATTAAGTGGAATTGAATGGAAGATAACCGCTTTTGCTGTTTCAGAGCAACCCAATTTCATTACTTCTTTTATATTTTTGCAGTGCCATACAAAAATGCTCAATAAATAGGATTTATTCTAGAAAATAATCCAAGAAAATATTAAATTAAAAGTTATATGAGAGTTTATTTGTATTTTAAGGAACTCATATATATGAATATGTAAATCAAACAAGTTCAAAAGTCCAGTGAACCCAAAATACATTAGGATGCCTATTTTTTATAATTTTTAATCATAATTCAAATAAATGGACATTTGCAAACAAAAATTAAAAAATATAAGAAAATTTGAAAGATATGTAAGGTATTTTAAACGATTTTCATTGAAAACACATAATTTTCAAAAATTCCACCAAATCATCTATGTACGTATGCAACATTTGCAAACTGTTAAGCTTTTTTTCTCTGTTCGGGACCTAATCCCGTGTTTTAAGTTTAGGGCATGTCGTATTACTCCATCACAATTGAGAAATGAAGAAGTATTCGATTTTTTTACAGTTGTCATTCTTGCATTTATCACAAGGATCCTGAAAGGTCCCACTATTTATACCCTTCGGAGTGTTGAAACACCCTCCAAAGGAATGACACCGATAATGACCATGCATCAGAACCCTAGTCTTAACCACTTCAAACTAGGGAACAACGAATAGAAGGTTAGGAATCACATAGATGAAAACTAAATAACCCATTTTTTTCTTGTTTCAATAGCATCCTCGGTTGACAAACCAAGTATTATCACTACCAACAAGGCATGCAAAGTAATAAGGACTATGATTTGTTCCTTTGATTACTGAAAAACCTTGTTCCCATAGTTTGAAGTAGTCAGAACTAGGAATCGGTGGTTGATGTTACTTTTAAGCTACTACATGCGCAAAAACTCTACGAACATGTTTGAGTAAGTGTCGTCGCAGAGGATGTCGTGAAGGCCTCGGTTGATCCAGAATATCAAATAGTCTGAACTCCAGGACAATTTGGAGAACCGAGCACAACTTATACACATGAATTTGAAGCGTTAATGCTGATTATAATCTCTGTGAAACTACTTGATGATGTCTCGATACTAAAGACCTCGTTGTTTCTCTGGTAGACAATTCAATATGACAATATTATCATGCCGGCTCAGAATGGTTAAACAGCAGTAGAAATGGATACTTATTTTTTTTTATTTGTTATATATCTTTATTAAGGAGACTTTCAGCCGTTGGCTGGCTCGTCTCCGATGGATACTTAACGAATTCCTACCAAAAGGTATCAGACAAGCTGAAAGAACATACAGTTGCTGTAGATTTAGATGAACGTCCCGTGGGAGACAGGGACAACAACACTCAATTTCTACTCCGACAAGGCTCCCACTAGCTCAGCTCTACAATGTGGAAATTTCTCTCGACAACCGGCAGTTTTACCCGATCAGCACCCATTCAACTCCCGTGAGTCGTCGATTCCTGCATGTCGTAAACATTCAGCTCTGACCGTTTATTAGAACCGGAATGTTTGTTTACTCAGACAGGCAGCTGGTGGTAAACAAAGAACGAGTTTGAAGCCTATCGTGGTTACACAGGAACACATTGCAGAGAAGAGTTGCCAGTATTTAGCGGCAATCTCCAAGACTTACCTATCTTTAACATTAGTTTCGATCAGTACAAGATCGTTTGCATATACATACACAGATGCGGAGAACCTCATTCGTCTTAAATTATGTCTCTATCGTCGCGCTCTGGACACGGTGAAGAGTCGCTTAGCTCTGCCATCAGGGTGTCGCACGTTATAAAAAGCCTACGTACGCTCTACGGACGCTCTACGGTTGACCTGAACATCTCATCAATTTGCAGATCGAAAAGATCCATCCAGTCTACACGATACCTTCATGAAGCATCGCTGATCGAAAAGACCACCTGTGTGATGAGAATACTGATGGAAAAGCTCTCGGGACCAATACGGCTAGACTGGGATGCCTTTAAAGACCGTTCTTAACAACAACAAAAAACAACCGTCAGTAACCGTTCTTAACATACACGTCATACTTATGCGTGACTCCGAGAAATTGCTAATAGAAGTGTTGACGCTACTTAGATTGACGAGAATACGTAAACTCCCCTAAATACACAGCAAAAAATAAATAAATTTTAACATTATTTCCAAGAGGATGCGCCGGCGCCGGTGGTGTAGTGGTAAGCATGACTGCTTTCTAGCACCCCAATGGGTCTGGGTTCAATCCCAGCCGAGGTCGGTGGGATTTTTCTGAGGCATAAAAATCTCTGGTCACGTCTTTCTTCGGAAGGGAAGTAAAGCCGTTGGTCCCGGCCCATGTGTGTTGATGAATGGGTGCGATATCCTACGCAGGTGTGGAAGCTGCCTTCCTGCACATTCGATTGCCGTCAATGGATGGCAATCGATGTCCGTCGGTGATTGGCACTAGATTGCGGAACAAAGACCGACGTTAAATAAAGAAAAAAAATCCAAGAGGATGCACTTCCCAAGTAACAATTTAGCAGCCTTTTGGCTTTCACACTGATTTGCTGTTGTTTTATAATGACAATAAGAAATCTTTTTAGGTTAAATACAGCATTTAAAAGTGCAACACATTCAGCATTTTTCTGTTTTAAAAACCTCCTAAGTCTGACGATAAAGTCAAAACGGGTCTGGTTTTAAAAATGAATTGAATGCAGCACTCTTTTCCTGTTTAAAACTGTTCAGTTAGTCAATCATAAACCTGCTCTTTATTTTTTTATTTATGCCACAACAAAATACTCCATAAAGGTGTTTTATCATTATAAAAGCAATTATAAAACCGTTTGGTTTCAAACGGGAGCAAAAAGCATATATTTCTGCTTTTTGGGAGTCAATAAAGTGTGTCACAAAACAACCTAATGTTTACAATTTAAACTAAACATATTGATCCGCCTAGAGACAGAGAAAAAATAAATCGATTGGAGCGTTGAAACGAAGAATCACAAGGAAATGCCAAAGGATAGTCGAATAATAATACTGGCGATAGTAGGAGGAATAATTCTAGCGATGCTGTCGACGGAAAGCAAAAGGAATCCAATTCCAGAACTTCCTGAGAGGCCCAGTAGCTCAGACTGAACCGGTCAACAATGACAGAACAGCCGACTGAGAAGAGTGAGTGAATGTGGTTCACGAAGCACTGGAAGCCGTCAAATTAGACGCTTAAATTGATGGAAATACCCAAAATATTGTCAATGGCGTTTGTGTCACGATCTGAATAAACACAGACTAACCTTCTCCAGAAATCGCGTTTCGATGATGATTCGAATAACATGCATCAGTGCCAAACTGGGACTGCGGAAAACTGCCGACAGGTAACTTCAGAAGCTGTCAGTCAGCTGAAAATTAATTGCCTTCCGAACCATAGCAGCGGTTTCACTCGGCGAAACGATCCAAGTTATGCAGACACACTTCCTGATTAACTGCTTCCAATGGATGATAGTCGCCCTTATCGAGGATGCCACGCAACTTGTTGATCCAACGCAGGAGTAGAAGCTCGGTCCAATGATCGTGCAACAAATCTATCGAAATATAAACAAATTTTGACGTTCATATATTTCCAGGCACCATTAATGCCGTCATAAAACTAAACGCTTTCAATGCTTTCGCCGTATAACCTTTTTGCAGCAAATAAATCTTGAAGTGCCTCGAAAATATGCCCTTCAAAACCTTCTTCGGAGTGGGCCAACTAGACAGATTCTAGTCTTAATGAGGTTTTGGTGAATGTAATAAAGGCAAAGCTGTCTTGACCAGGGTTTTATGAATGTTGTTTTATAGTAGCCTTGTAGTATTTCATAAAACGTAAAATGTTACTTGGGTTCAATCATGTCGAAAACCGCAAAAATAAACAAATGCAGTAAAAACAGCGTAATACCAGTTTATGCGATGTACTCTATGACCGGAACATGGTATGACTGGTATGGTGATTAAATTGCCTTCAAATTGCATTATCACAACCTTCACTTTTCTTCAATCATTAGCGTAGTTGAAATTCGTATGCTTGGTGACAAACCGCTGGCTCTCCACTGATCTTTAGTCTCAAATGACTTGAATAACTCAATTTTGAAAGGAATTGATTGATTGTGAATTGGATTTGTGGCAGTTAGCATGGACAAATGATTTGGAAAATGAGAGAAATTATTTTGAAATTAGTTATTTTCACGGTTGTGCAATCTACTATTTTCATCCCGTCTCCGCATAACCTCCGTATGGTACAACAACTGTATCGAATAGAAAATGAAGATCGTGCTTTAGAGTTCGGAAATCTGAAAGGCCAATGGTCATGTTTTTTTCCAAGTATAATTTTTGTGAAACCCATAAGACTATCATCGTTAATGCAGCAATTTTCATATCCATTATGCCTCTTATGAAGAGCCTTTTCGTGTTACCCGGCATCTCTGATGTCTTCCGGCTACCCCAACAAATCTATTTTTCACTGTCTTCCCAGCGCATCACGTGTCGCATAACCTTAAAAAAAATGCCCAATATTCCCTAATGATTCCGTAGCAACGATAGAACGTAAACGCTCTAAACTCCCACTCCGGCTACGAAAATAAAACACGCATCATCATCATCATCATTGATCATCACACGCATCGTGCCTAATGTGATTGATGTTTTGGGAAAGAATTCCTCCTCCATCAATGCATACATACACAGTTGATGCCTGAATTTCCGTTTGAAAGCGATGAAAAATCATCACAGAATCTTATAAGCCGTCTTCGTCGTGTCTCGTTCGACGCCGGGTGGTATTCTTCTTAATGGTGCCATAATTGCTCCTCTTCTTGGGAAGCCTTACAATCTGCCTTGATTGGAACGCATTCACTTTCCTTTGAAGGTGGTCGATTATCACGTAGTTCGGTTGATATAATTTTGACATGCGTGTTGGCGTTTCTCTCACGATGCTCCTACCGTCGTCGTCGTCGTCGTCGTCGTCGTCGTCGTCGTCTTCGACGTCTGCAACAGTGCAGATGACGGTGCATAATTTTCGTGGAAGATTTATACTGGTGCACACAACAATGCCATTATCGGGAGATGCGTGCAGGCAGTAACGTGCTAACGAAAGAGTTCAACAACTTGACGTCACACATGGTGCATTGCATATATGTAACTATTGTATCTATTGCACGTTGATGCGATGTCTTCGACGTGTGTGTAGATCATTGCAAAGATGTTTTTGACGTCTTTGCACACATAATTTGCGGTTAAAGGAAATGCTTCGGTCGCTAACACTTTACGTTGAGGTGGATAAAGGGAAATTAATTTCTCAGTAAAACATTTTATATTAAGGCTTCTTAATTGTTTAATCCGTATCCTGATTTTTGCCTCCTTTCTTCAGATTTCTGTGCGTCGTATAGTTCCGAATAAGATCTCTGTTCGCAATATAGTTTTCTTTTTTCTCTTCTTCGTTTATCTAACATCTCTGAAATCTGTTTTTCTACTTTGCTTTTTTGCACATGATTCATGTGACAATGAACCAATTGATACGTGCCCGCGTGTACCTAAGTGCTGAACTCGTGGAAGTATCACTATACATCCAGCTATTACGCGCTACATGAAGCACAAGGGTTGCAATTTTTCTCAACCCTTGAACCTGCCCTCAATGCCCCACCCAGCTCCATTCCTCGCTAATGGCATATGAAATATGTGACAGCAGCGTAAGGGTATCGCATTGTTGAAAGCGACGACGACGACGACGACGTAACTCATATGCAGTGCAGGTATACATTTCAATCACTAGCAGTCTCACCAAGTGGTGCACCATCGACCGTCTCCGAACCCCAACCATCGACGTCGTCAGCTACAGTTTGTGTAAAATTCTCACACATAAATTATTGCGCTCAGTATACAGCATGACTGTAGCATAACGCGAATCACGGTGACACCGCCGAAGACGACGACGCCGCCGCCGCCACCGCCGACGACGACGATGGTCTTGAGAAAATGCAACCCGCTTATTATGACTGGGTTGTTGGTGACTCGTTTCTTTCACTCCCATTACCTTCGCAGTCAATGAGATTGTTTGGGTTTTGTTTCTTTCTGCTCCCATAAAGACCAATTGTGGTATGGGCCTTAGAGGCATAACAGCCAGAGTAACTCACAAGCAAAGCAAAAGCTCAATGGGTTGGGCGTGCAGCACGTATTACGGTGGCAGTTCCTATTGAAAAAGCAGTCGATAATTTATTGTCAATTTAAAGCAGTTTCTCCGGATTATTTGTTTGTTTTAAAAATAGATAGCTCATTAGAGCCGTAGTTAGATTATTGCACTTTTTTTTTGGCTTTCCAGACGTTGAACACCGGGTTCGTCGCTAATGCTACTCAAATCCTTCAGTCTTTTTCAAAGTAAATCTCTTAAAAATTATGAAATCTTATTAAATCTAAAAATTACCATCCTTCAGCACGCACCAATCCATCAGTCATGCCTGTCAATGATCATGGGGCGATTATTTTTCTAGCTTCCCACCAAGATGACACTTGGTGAAAATCACCGTTGAAATTCACACGCAAAGGCTGTCGACGTAATACCGAGGTTGAGCTTTCTTTTTGCATCACCTTTTGCGAAAGGAGTGGATCTGCCAAAGATACGTTTATTGTTTTGGGAATCGTTAACGACTCTTGTAGTGAGCAGCACAGGTCGCCATAATTCCATAGCATCTGGCAGGCAGTAGTCATTAGATGGTCATCAACAGCTGGACACGCAGTTTGATATGATGGTTGGAAAATGAAATTAGATAATCAAAACATAACCGTTGCTGGGAACATTGGCGGTTATTGGTATCTATACTATGGGATGCAATACTGTAAAAACAAAGAGGAACGACTCATTTTTTCAAAGATCAAATATAGATTAATGCACGTGGTCTCATCGTGATGGAAGTTTGTAATCGTACAACGTTCACAGAAGTTGATTTATTTATTTTTAAATTGTAGTCACGTTACCAAATTTCAGGTCAATTGTGACTTCCCGGGGATAAGATTTGAACTCGTGATCTTTAGCGTGAGAGGCTTGGAGGGCGGCCACACATTTGCTGCTTAATCTTTTCGTTCATTGTGATTGTTTTTTTCTCTTTGACTTAAGATGTTTCAACCTAAATGAAGCCCTGCTCTGTATTCGCGACTTAAAGCTCGTCTACTTAGAATTTGAACGCTTGCAATTGATGATTTCTTAGGATTGGTTTTACATAGAAGAAAAACTAAAGCATCAAATTGCAGGGTTGTGAATTTAATTTTGTCATCGATATCATCACCATTTCTGCAATCAACCTTTGCACAGTGCTTTCGTACACCTCAACTTCCACATTTTCTACATTTTCACAAAATTTTCTTTTGCCTTCTAATTCACTTGACGATAGCCCAATAGTTTTCTATTTAGTTTAACTGAAATTGTGGTAGGTAGCAATCTATGGCCAAAAAATTAACGTTGTTTAACTTCCTGGTTATGGTAATAGCTGGAAAATTCTGTATAGAACTTCACGGAACCTCGTGGCATGCTTATCCTCCTCGGACTCAAGATTGGCATACGGGGAAATAATTCCAGCATTCCCCATGGCAAAGTAATCACGCATTTGTTCATTAATCTCATACAATGCAGTGACGTTAAACAGCAGCATACGTTGATGGCACAGGGTAAGTCCCATTCCATCCAAATCAACACTTGGCTTACAGGAGTGGAACTTCAGATCAGAAAGTGGCTCCACTTGTCATTTGCGAACACTAGTGCACCTAGCGGTAGAAGGCATCTTCTGCCTTCAGTTTAGATAGGCAGCATGCTATGATAGTGTGAGTGCACATAGAAAGCCCGTGTGGAACGCTACCACAACGCATCGCTTGTTGAGCAGAAAAACGAACCACTTTTTGATTCACCGATTTGTTTGCACTTCCCCTTCTGTTCTGTGCTTGGCTGCTATAGGATCTTTCGGGCCCCCAATCCTAAGTTTGAACAGAACACTTAGGCTGAGGTTGTCCATCCCGATCAGCAGCTTTGGTAGAGTTCGTATTGTTTCACAGAGAGGCCTTTGCGCTTTTGAGCTTGGTTCGATCCTCTTGATGAGTTACTGAAGGGTAAATGATGTAGGTGCTGAAATGCCTTACTTATCGGCAACAGAGTCTTCCAACTGTGCAAACGTTGGAATGAAAGCATCGATGAAAGCCACCAAATGTGTTGTTGTGCGATGACAATGTGACGTAAATCCAATAAGATTGTTCAGAATACAGTTGTTTTTGGTTAACCTCGCATCGTTTACGAAAATTATCAAAATTAAAAACATGAACCTTGATACATAAAATAGCATAGCGCTTATGTATAGCGGACGTCACTTATGTGTACAAGGAGTGAAACATTTTCATTTTTTCTCTGAAAATGTATGCTTGCGCCAATTTATATGCATGCTTCAATCAAATTTCTAACAAGTGTGAAGTGTTTTCGAGTGTCATTTAGGATGTAGATTCCGAATATGGTAAAAAACTTATGTTGGCGTTTACGTCACAGTGTGGACCTTGTTTTCAAAGGGAACTACTGGCAACATTCGAAAATCATCTAGCAACATATGGCTTGCCGAAACTATCACATTCCGAGGATGAGAGGACGATTGGAGAAATGTGATTTCACCGCCTCGAGATGACCACTTACCATGACTGCATTCTGCCCTTGTTTGGGAGACCAATTTTCATCGCTCGTCAACTTTGGTAGACTTGAACTTTTGGAAACGTATCACTCGGTGGCCTTGACAGACAAGGTTTGACTTATTGGTTCAAAAATGCTATGACATTAAGTGAGCAGAGGGGGTACACGACGTTAGGCATACGGACGTTAGGCATACGGACGTTAGGCATACGGACGTTAGGCATACGGACGTTAGGCATAATGTACGATAGGCATAATGGACGTTGGGCATAAAGGACGTTAGGCATAATCTACCCGATGAATTCCAGAAGGATGATAATGGGGACCATCTATTGACAATAATGAAAGAGCCTTAATTTTTGGAACTCATGAAAACTTGCTACGTCTTGGACAGGCAAGGTTTTAGGTTGCAGATGGTACGTTTGCCACAGTTCCTTGTTTGTTTCGGCAACTCGTCACTGTTCATGGAATTATCACTCCCTCACATCAGCAGAGGGTTCCGCTAGTTTTCATTATGATGACAACAAAAACAGAATCGATATATCTAAAAGTATGGCAGAAATTCTGGAAGCACCAGCTATGTTTTTTTGTTATTGAATGAAAAACCACAGAATTCACCATTCTTCATTTCATGAGCTGTTCTTTGCAATAATATTTTTTTTTCAACCTGTTTTTTTTTGTTATTGAATGAAAAATCACAGAATTTACCATTTTTTATTTCAGGAGCTGTTCTTTGAGGAAAACCTTTTTTTCTTTGAAAATTGCAATATGTTTGTAAGAATATATTACAACAAATGTGTGATTTTTTTTATTTCTAGAGTCGATTGATTTCAAGATATAGTTCAAAACTATGCTGAATTTTCATTGCCAGATTACTTAACCGCTATGGCTACTAATCTTGGATCTAGTCACTTATGATATGATAAATAATGGATTCCAAACTGTGCTAACTATGTTTGTTAAAATGGAAACTTTTTTTTTTTATTCAACGCTTAGCCTAATTTAGCATTGTTTACCACGCTCGAAACAGGTTTCTAGAGATGCACATCAGCAAGGTATTTTATGCCTATCGTCCATTATGCCTAACGTATATTATGCCTAACGTCCATTTAGCCTAATGACGTTATGCCTAAAGTCCATTATGCCTAACATCCGTATGCCTAACGTCCATATGCCTAACGGCCGTATGCCTTTCGTATTTATGCCTAATGGGGTACACTCGCGCAGAGATCGAAGTAGGTCGCACTGAAGAAGTGACGTGTTTGAATTTTGCTCCCGTGTTTAACAAATTGTGAATATTCTTGCGAACATAATATGTTTTTGCGTATTGGAATGTTCGAATCTGAGAGTGGAACAGTTAGAGCTGATCGGAACGGGGATCGTGAGCCAACATCTGGAGGTTCATCGACAATGCTGCAATGACGGTGCGTTTATTCCGATGCACTTCTTCCCGAGGCCAGTGCAAGGGGAAACTGATTTTGTTATCATCAAGATCAAAGAGATGGAGCTCCATTTGCGAGAACAATTGATCTTAAGAATCACGAAGAGGCGGGCTAATTACAGAGCATTCGGGTGAGATCCTTTCTTTATATTTCATTTGTTTGCATTATAATTATATTAGTATTCATAAAATCTTTACCAAATTATGTCCCAGGGTTTAAATTGAGGAGCTCGACTAGCTTGGTGGCTGCCACTTTTGATTACTGAGTAGAAGATCGTGGGTTTACTCCCAAGCTCCTTCAAAATAAAACAATTCCTAATGTCGCATCGCCTGCTTAAGCGAATCTTGACCCAACATCGTAGCATATATGGGGCCGTCGGTGAGTCGCTGGCCTCTCGTTAAGTAGATGGCACACCAACAATATCCTTGCTTTCCTCGTAACGGAGAATATAGGGCTGGCCGGCAATGGCTATTATCATGCTTTTCCTGTTCTGAATTTTGAGTGGAAAGCTATTCACTCCCAAATTGTTTTCCTTAAGAAATTAGAATAAGATCGTTAAAGTAGATACATGACAGTTGCCAGTATGCAATCTACGAATTACTCCGTTGCAAATGCAACGTAACAAATTTTTTATCTTTTAGAACGATTCTGAGGCTTAAACTTATTCGAATTTCTGGATATAAAAAATAAACTAATAGGGTTACGGGATGTGAAGGAAGACATTCCGCACAACTACCATAAACTGAACTAGTTCATGTTGATCTTCGTCAAGCTTCGCCTACAATTTGGACTTCTACATCAACACATGTCAGGCAGCCTTCGGGTTCAATTGGCTAAAATTGGTGAGTGCGTTCCATTTTGTAAATTTTTATCTTTTCAAACCAGTAACGTTGGGAGATCACCTTTTTGTGTGGCGTTAAAGGTATAATATCCACCACCGAACCCTAGTCGTGACAATTTCAAACTAGGGAATCAGGATTTTCCAGTAATCATAGGATCACATTTAACTGCTTGTTACTTTTTATGACTTGATAATTGCGGCAAGACTCGCGTAGTGACCACCGTGCCGTTATGCATTTCTATATTGTGTATTTCAAATAAAAAATATTGTTTATGTTCATGGATTTCACATAATCCTTTTCCCTTTGTCCTGCTCTTTTTCCTTTCCCTCTTCTATTTTCAGAAAGCGAGTAATGGCGCTATAGCCATAAGTCATAAAAGGCTAGGACAAGAGCTAGTGCTCATTCCCCAACCATCAGAAGAAAATGGAGCATCACTTAACCTTTCTAGCTTTGATGCTTCGAACGACCAAGCAATCATTATCAAAATCGGAACGTATGGTACGAGATGGCCACGTATCATCCATTGGATTCTGTAGCATCGTGTTTAAATATTCGATTTAAACAGGCTCGATGTTTTCTGAATCATCTTGCCCGTTAAATGCTGCACAGTAGGCCTGGAAACCAACATTGGCCTGAACACACGTCGGACTGATTAAAGACGCACCGCTGACCCGAAACGGACGAGCCAATTTTCCAAGCAGAACTACTTGTCAGAGTCCACCAACCCGTACACCTTGCCGGACAATTCGAGCAGTTTCAAGGTCTACAGCGCTTCCAAAACAATCGCTTCCCAGGCCAGCAAAAGTCGCATTCTCCACTTCTTCAATACCCCACCCGTATGCTCGGAAAAAATCCGAGGATCTGCTGCTGACTGCATTCACCACCAAGGACTGCCACCCGTCGCAAGTGCGAATGTTCCGGCTGAAATCTGAAAGTTCCTCCTCCGGATTGGTCGAGTTCCCAAGCGTAGCCCTGGCAGTGAACGCCATCATGAAGTGCAACCACAGCGCGATCGATCACGAATGCACAAAACTCCCGTTCATTATGAAGCAGTTAGTTGGAAGTGCAAAAAGGCAGGAGTAAAAATAATTTGTTGAACTATTTGAGTTTTTGCCAAGACGGTCCTCCACCGTTACATGTTGGACGATGGAATGGTTGGTGTAGCAGCCACCGCCATGGATGTATTCGAGCAGTTCGAATGGTCGGATGGTATAGTTTTTGTTTGGTTGTTGACTTTCCGATTAAAACTCAAGCACCGCCCGTCGTGACCGGCCCAAGATTTTCAGCGTCGGCCACGGCTACACGAGTTAGCGATGCAACTCCCACTTCTGCGGTTGCTTCCAAAGCTGCTGCTGCTGTTCCGTCTGCTGGTCCGTTTCCTTTTAAATTAGTAAAAAAAAAGACGGGCCAGCAGCAGCATTGGAAGCAGCGGCAGCCGTAGGAGCTGCATCGCTAGTTCGTGTAGCCAATGCCCGGAAACCTCGATCAGGTCAAGATACCGATGTTAGCTGTTCTTCGTCTGGAAGGAAATGTGGATGCGACTGCCGTCACGGGTGTAACGATTTTGAGAATCCATGGCGTGACTTGGTGGAGATTCACGGTTGTTTTGAAAATAATTTAACTAGGAGTGGCAACATCAATAACATTTTGACACATGCACACTGCGCAGGCGCAGAAAAATTTCAGTGTTGCCAGTAACTTTAAAGATCATAAAAATTGTAACCATGGGTGCCAAACAACGACAATGACTGCACCCGGGTGTGCCCAAGTTTGATTTTGGCACACTGTGTAGAGTGACCAACCCCTTGATTAGATTAGAAAAATGCTATGAAATTACGTGCCAATTATTAGGAATCGAATGATCCCCAGAAGTTTGTGTATGTATAGATCCCAGCTCCTTCAGCTTCCGCTTTTCTATCTAAGAAGCAAGGTAGACAACTACTTAGGCCTCATTATGCTCATTTTGGGCCTGTCGAGCAGTAAATACCAAATATATCCATGATGTTTCGTTAACGAGTCAATTAAATATATGTTTGGTAACGATACATTAAATCAAAGGCTACCAATCAAAATCTATAAGAACGCACGGAAAGAATTTTGACAAGAAGCAGTGTTGCATTCTTAGCAACAAATAAACAATTGTGACTTTTTTTATCAAATGTACCGGTACATTTGGAAAGGTGAATAAATTTAGAAGTGATCTGTAGTATAAACATTCCATTTTGAGTAAAAACCCACTCGAAAAAGAGATGCAAAGTGCGCGTTGTTCTTAGTAGGCGCACAATTAGATGTCAGCCCTTCTTCTGGATCCTGAAATTGAAGATAACTTCGTTCGCTGCATTCATGTGCTCGAATATAAATTTACCGAAACTTTCTAGATTGTCATAACATATGCATGATCGACGGAAAACAAATCGAGAAAGAAAAAACAGGTACTTGATGGTACGCTTATCTTTTGATTTTATTTTGAGTATGTTAACCTTGAAATAAAAAAAAGTTATAATCAAATGAATAATCTATTTCGAAATCTGCAACAGCTCTACTTTCAAATACCATAGGATTGGGATTGGGATTGGGATTGGGATTGGGATTGGGAGCAATATCGAATGTTTATGGAATATAGCTTCGATCCAAACATTTCTTTGCAACCCAAAGATGGAATTATTTATGCTCTGGAATCTCTGACTACTTCTATAGTTGATGCAAGAGCTGCCTCAGTACCAAAATGCGAGGTTAAATTCGATTGAATTATAAAAGACGACGATCTTCAGTTCTTGATCCGTCTTAAAAATGTCCGTAGGAGACAATATCAAAGAACACGCGATCCTGCCATGAAAGTTATCTGGCGGGATTTGCAAAAACAAATTAAAAAGCGATTCTCTGCTCTGAGGAACAAAAATTTTGAAAATAGTGTTTCTAAATTAGACCCAAGTTCCAAACCTTTTTGGAACCTCACATTTTTTTTTAAAAAACCTCAAAAGCCAATTCCAGCGCTTAAAGAAGGTGGCCACATTGTGATCACAAATTCGAAAAAGCTCAGAAACTTGCTAAGCAATTCGAGAGTTCCCATAATTTCAGTTTGGGTCTTTCTAGTCCTATTGAGAATATCGGGTTAATCTGAATATTTTTTCTCGGGAAAATATTTTTGATGATTTCTGGGGGACTGATTGGGACGAATTAAGATCTATAACTGAAAATTGTCATAATATGAAAGCTCCAGGATGGAATTTTCTATATCCTCATCAAAAAAATAACTCCCAACGAGAACCTTGTCTTTCTTGGTAAAATTATTTAACTGATTATTCCATTTGGCACACTTTCCAGATAAATGGAAAAATGCAAAAGTTGTTCCAATTTTGAAGCCGGATAAAAATCCAGCTGAAGCTTAGAGTTACCAATTTAATTCGTTCAAACAAATGTCTGAACTTGCTCTTCTAGACATAGAAAAAGCATTCGGCAAAAAAGGTTCAAAAGGTTTAACTTTCCACTCTCAAACGTAATTAATGACCGCTCCTCTGTCTAAAAAAAACACGAACTGGTCAGTAAATTTGAGCAGCATCGCAATAAAGGAGCGTTTTTCAAAAGTTTAAGAAGCATTTCATTGTTTTAATGGAACAAAAACTATTTTCTCTCTAAGTATTCAGTGTTAGCAACCTCTGATCGAACAAGGCGTCAATAATCTTTTTTTTTCGGATGAGTGAAATTATATCATAGTATTTAAACCTAACCTGCGTGTCACCCATAATTATCAAATGAAGGTCCCCGTTACGTACCTGTAAATAGATAAAAAAAATTACGATTAGTTTTAAATTATAAGCTATTGGCAACACTATATTTTATTTTTGTCGAATTGTAATAATTGAAAACTTGATCATGTCGAAAGCTATATAATTGTACGGAAGTTTTAAAACTTCAAATAAGATTTGAAGCTTTAATGTGCAGAATACGAGTACACGCCAATTCAAGGCATTGGAAACTTGTTTCCAAAATCAAAAACTTGTTTCTCAAATCCCACTTAAGCCTGTTTGAGTGAAATACATTTGTCAAGACTACGTAGGTACGTGCTCGAGAACACGAGTTTATGGGTTTCATTACTTTCTATACAATCCATCGAACACTAAATTCAATTTATGACATTACTAGAGCGTTCTTTAGAGGTCAGAGATGGCTGATAACGTTTAAAAAAATATTCAGCAAGCATTAGTACTATACTCCCTTAGCTCAGTCGGTAAAGGTGAAGCTATATATACCATGCTGGAAACGGCTGGGTTCGATTCCCAGTCTGGTCTAGTTTTTTTGGATTGTAGAATTGCTGGACTCCCCAAAGCTTAGAGAATGATTGTTCTTAGTGGGGACGTAATAATCAAAAAAAAAGAAGAAGTGGTTCAAAACTGTGGAAAAAATAACTGATGATGGCGTATTAACAAAAACGAATTAATACCAAATATTATACCAACAAAGACACTGTTAATCCTGTAGCAAATACATTGAATTGAATTGAAAGTTTTCATTCATAAAAAATGATCCCCGCTAATTTTTTGAATCTCAACCAGCATTCCGTGATTTTCACCGTAGCAAATATCAAACCATTAAAACAAGTTGACCATACGCCCTCATCCCTTTAATCGTCCAATTCCGCTCGACGGTATTGACCTATCTCAACATTCCGCATCGCTGGCTGCTGCTAGCGAAATGCCTAGTAGCAAGAGCGCCATCAGCCCGCAGCAGCAGCAGCAGGTTTTCCGTCTGAACTCTTCCCACAACCCGCACGTAATCAGTCGCATCTAACAATAAGGCATGAGACCGACAGAAGGGCTGCTTTCGCGATGCGCGATCTACCAACACGTACAGCAGAGCAGCGACGAGGGCATCCCGAGGGGTCAACTCCAAATGTTTACGATCTTCACAGCATCTCGCATCCATCGCCGTAGTCAGCATGCAGCCAAATGCGATCGAGAGTGAGAGAAAGACTCACGCTCACTTTCATTTGGCCTCGACCGTCGTCGTCGATCTGTGTGTGTGCTTTCTCTCGTGACTCTGCCAATTTCTCCCTCAACGCGAACCAAGCTTGGAGCATAGAGTTACATATTGGGCTCCCCAAGAGATCGTGCGGTTGGAGTTGGAGTTTACCAACCAGATCTTCCGAATTTGGACAACCCGCCGATCAGTCGCGCTGTGGCAGTTGTATCCGTGAGTTCAACGCCTAGAATCTACAATCGCTACGATAGTTAAATTGAATTTTGGCGTCGCGTCGTGGAGTTTAAGTAGAGATTTTTGAATTTGGCTTTCAATTGTGCAGCCAAGGGTTTCAGATCGAAGAAAAGGAATTAAAATGGAAGAAGGATTTTTCTACCTGTCATCAGACTGGACCTGATTCCGGGTATCCTTAGGCTGCAAGGACAAAGGAAGTGCTTTGTTTCGACTTCTCGAGAGAAGCAACATGAAAACGGTTTTCTATGTGAAGTTCTGTTTTCAAAAGGTTACAGCAATCATTAGGAAGATGGAAAAGTCATAAAATACAATTCAATACAATACAAGCATACATCATTGAAGTGAGAATTTCTCGTGAAAAAAAAACGGAAAGTGAATAAAACAGATGGAAAATCAAAGACCGGAGAAGAAGGAATGAAGTGATTTTGAACAACGAAGAAATAGATTACTATGCGCTTATCATAGTACCACCATCTATGCTCGTCTTCTCCAATGGATTTGTTTTTTTTTTCGTTATTTGTAACATGTTTCGGGATGGATGTGGATGCGAAGGCAGCTGGGGTACAGCATCAGTTCGGTAGCGTCTAGAGCATCAGTTGAGGTTGGGAACTCTCGGCGTTTGATTGTGTTCGATTCGGGAGTGACACATCTGAAAATCGTTCTAAATTCAATTACAGTGAAAAGGAATAAGCCCCTAACTGATTTAACCGGTAACAATTAATCTCAATTGAGTGCCGAAATTCGATTGCTAGTGGATTACATAGCAACGTTATTTTAGAAAAAGAAAAGTGAGACAACGTTCCAAGTGTAACTGAAGGAAACGAAAACATATGAAGCCCCCTTTCATAATGTGCACATAATCCTTGAAGTGCATCGCAAACCAATAAAAGAAAAGTGAAAACCCAGAATTGACAAGGAATGTAGTGAAAGCTGAAGCTCTCAGACCTTCACGATCGCTACGAAACGAAATTATTGTGCAACTACCGCCAGAAAACCAAAAAAAAACAAAACCCATTCGCATAAAAACCTTCACTTGCATCCAAGGATACCCATTTCTCCCCTCGGAATACGGATTCTTTCCGTAGAGCTCTGCAACGCAACAGCAACAGCACCTTTAAATTTGGCGGTATTGGAACGAGCGGCGCCGTGAGCGGTGAAAATCATTAAAATGAAGGTAAGATCTTGAGGAGAGAAACTGTGGCTCTTGCTTGTATTTTCACCCGTTCCCCCGATCTGCCTTTCATCTCTGTGCCGAGTTTTCATCGAGAGCGAGAGTAATCGACGAAACCGGCTTCCAATCTGTTTATGTTTATTTTTTTTTCTGATTGTGAGCCCGAAAGTCACACGCACATGTATGGTAATGTTAATTGTTGCCGTATTATTTTTTTTTTTGGGAATGGTAGATTTTATTGTGTGGAAAAAAACTGTAGTGAACAGGTTCATAAAGTTTCAACCTGTGGAATTAGGGTGAAATGAGTGCTAAAATGTGTCAGGGTTTTATACTCCAAAACTGAAGTTTATTGAACTTGTGTATTTTGTTTGATTATCTTTATGCAAAAACCTTAATTAATGCACCTATGGTGAAATCTGACCCTTCTTAATAATATAAATTTCGACAATAGTGCTCATGTGATGTGATATAACAGATGAATTCTCAATTGATTTGAGGTATCGTATGATGGATTTGGACTCTGGCATGTCTGGATGTAGCCATTTTGGTCCTGAGCACTCCAGATGATTTCCATTGAATTGGCAGGATGTCTACTCAGTTCTCTAAATACATTTCCCTAAGTTTTCCAGGTTTTTTCCAGGACTACAACGGAAAGTTTCCAGGTTTTGACGTAGGACTACGTCTTTGATTTCTATATGGGGGTACACTTTGTGAAAACCGAAAATAAAACATGTAACAAATTAAGAAAGATTTTGAACGTTAATAACTCAGCTGCCCCTGGTCCAATTTCAATAATTTTATCTCCAATCGATCAGATATATAGCTACGCATCGATAACAGTGATAACGAATGTTGATTTTCAACAAGAAACTATTGAAAAACTGGTAAATGTCCAGCATTGTCCAAAAGCGTCGAATTAACTAACAAATCCACCAATTACCTACATGCATATGCTGCTTCCCCAGCAAAGTCATCAGAGAGTAGTAAGTAGACGAAACAAGTCGAAGTGGCAGTCGCCTCCGATCCTCGGGCGCGTGCGAATAGGGAGGATGGAATTGCGTAATATTTTGCACACTCATCGCCATATTCAGAACCAGTCACAAATTCTTCGAGATAACCACCATTCGTCGTCTGGCTCGCCGTGACGGTGTCTGCCGTATCTTCGGTCTGATTTACGAGGTGTGCTGAAGGTGTTCCAGAAAAATGAGATCCGTGATGCTGTCACCTGCACTAAACACGCCAAGCGTAAGCGGCCATGGATGTCATCTACGTTTTGAAGTGACAGAGACGCACTCTGTTTGGTTTCGGAGGTTAAATCATCACCAACTTTGGCAACAAAACGGCTCTTTTCAGGGCCACCAAGCTTATTACAGTAAAGAGTAGGAATAGAATTCATCTGCCTGTTTGTCCATATTCAGAACCAACGATCACACAAAATGCTCATGTAATCAAACTGGAAGCAGGGGTACAAATTATTTTGATCAACCTTGATCAACTTTGAATCGCCTCGGCCGGATATTTTCGATGGAAGAAGCAACAATCTAGCATCTAATTCGACGAAGACGGCAGGAAGCATTTGTGAAGCCGGGTACTGAGCTCCAATGTTACTGACACCAGGGAGGCAGCTACCACACCTGGACCCTACCAATCGACCCATCAACTCAACTGGGGACCAACGGCTTTACTTCCCGAAGTAAGACGTGATCAGAGATGTTATGCCTTAGAACATGCCGGTGGCGCCGACTGAGATTGGACCCAGGCCTGCTGGGGTGAGAGGTAATCACGCTTACCACCGGCGCCGATATCTTTCAAGGGTAATGAGATCGACCCAATTTTGAGTTTAGTTATCTCAGAAATAAGAAATAAAGTGCAGGAGCTCAGCGATGAGTAAATTTGCACTCAGTCTATTGGTACTACTCCGAGACTGAATAAAATTTTCGTCACATTCCTCATTTTCTGGCAGACTTTTTAGGTTTTTCACAGGAAACCATGATACAAATTTACTCATCGCTGAGTTCCTGCACTTTTGGCGATTATGAGTGAACTAAACTCAAATTTGGGTCGTTCTCATTCGCCGTGTACGCAAAAGGAAAAGAATCAGTGTCGCTACTTGATAGCAAACTACTCATAATGGGAGGAGTCTTTGTAGCTTTTATACCACTTGATTGCACATCATTCTGCTTTAACCTGAAAAGATATAAAAGAGCGCTGATGTATGGCATTAGCTCATTTCCGCTTCGGACGGCGTGGTGAACAGCAATAGCAGCAGTAGGAAGGTGGTGGCTAGTCCACTCCTTCACACCTAACAAGCAACAATTTACTGGTTGTGGCAAAGGAGGAAAAGGTCTGGTAAAGGAGGCGCCAAGCGTCATCACAAAGTTCTTCGAGATAACCGCCATCGGTCGTCTGGCTCGCCGTGGTGGTGTCAAACGTATCTCCGGTCTGATCAACGAGGTGTGCTGAATCATCAAGCCATCAAGCTTACATCAATAAAGAGTTGGAATAGAATTTATCTGTGCTTGTTTATCCATATTCAGAACCTCAAGCCCCCAACGACCACACAAAATGCTCTCCAGAGTTGTAATCTTGTAACCAAAGTTGGAAGCAGGGGTGCAAGTGATTTCGATTGATTCTCTTAATCAACTTTCTCTTTGAAAAGATTACTACAAATTTGGTACGCTTACAATTCAAAAACGGAAAGAGTTGAGATAATAGATAATTGATCAATTAAAAGAACTAAATGCTCTTCACATTTATTCCGTCCACTAGCGGTCCTACGTCAAGCTTCCGTTCGTGCCCCTAGGCACAGACCCTTCTACTTTTTGATTAAAATTACAAAATATTCACGCTAAAATATACACTTTTTTGATTAAAACAGTTGCTAATGTGCCACAAACGTGTCTAGTTGACATAGTTTTAAAATAACAGCTAAAAGTTGAACTTTTGTTCAAGTTGAAAGACATGTACTGCATGGTAAATTTTTAGCAGAATAAGAAAATTGTTTCATTGATGTAAGGATAGCTCTTTTCTTTCTATATTCTAGACCGAAAAACGTATTTTCAAATCTTGATGAATTTGGGTGTCTTAGTGGAATGCCTGTATAAAGAGAGAGAAGGATTACTAATTTCCATTTAATTCCATTACATTATTTGCTTATCCTTGACAGATACGCGTATGTCGGCTACAATGTATAGACTTCTTCAGTATCTTGTACTAATACTAGTATTAGTACAAGACACTGAAGAAGTCTGCACATTGTAGACGAAATACGCGTATCTGTCAAAGATAAGCAAATAAGGTAGTGGAATTAAATGGAAATTACTAATCCTTCTCTCTCTCTCTCTCTCTCTCTCTCTCTCTCTCTCTCTCTCTCTCTCTCTCTCTCTCTCTCTCTCTCTCTCTCTCTCTCTCTCTCTCTCTCTCTCTCTCTCTCTCTCTCTCTCTCTCTCTCTCTCTCTCTCTCTCTCTCTCTCTCTCTCTCTCTCTCTCTCTCTCTCTCTCTCTCTCTCTCTCTCTCTCTCTCTCTCTCTCTCTCTCTCTCTCTCTCTCTCTCTCTCTCTCTCTCTCTCTCTCTCTCTCTCCCTCTATCTCTTTCTCTCTATCTCTCTCTCTCTCTCTCTCTCTCTCTCTCTCTCTCTCTCTCTCTCTCTCTCTCTCTCTCTCTCTATTTACATTTTTAAATATAAATTTAAATAAAATACATACACAGACAACATTGTAAATATACAGTTTGAATATCACAACTTGAATCAATAGTAATCAATACGTTTCTGAATTTTAAATATTCTATTTTTAACAGAAATGCTGTTATTTTCAGAGGTATCATGTGTTATGTTTTTTCGAGGTGAAACTCATTTCATTATGGCAAGATTTTATGTTAATTACAAACATGAATAACCAAGGGCGGAGACGAGGCGTAGGGGAGTGCAAAACCTTGAATGAACTGGTAATATTTCAAACGATCAGAAATCTAGTTCCAATAGTCAATCATTTGTGTTACTAAGATTGGTTAAAAGCTTTATTACTAAGTCTAAGATAACAACAATTTGCAAAATCTTAATGTTTGAACATTTGTCTAGAAAAAAAAAGTCCCTTGCAATTTGCTCCATAGTACTCCAAAATTCTCTATCTATGGCTCTTTAATTCACTCTGATATTGTCTTAAAATTCTCAAACGGGTTCCTCAGTATTCACAAATTATTCCCAGCAAATTCAATGAAATAATTTTCAGAATGCTCAAAAAACTCTTCTTTGAGATCTCAAAAAATATATTACAGGGATGGACTTCAAACTATTTGACTACTACTTTAGTATTCGTTTGAACTTTACCTCCAAATTTCCTTGGAATTTTCCTAGAAACCTTCCGTAGAATCCCTTCGGAATCCTCCACCTTTTCATTGAATTCTTTTCAGAATTCCCATTGCACAGTGGGCCAGGAATTAAATCTTGCAGGAAAAAAGTAATAACGCTCTGGGATTTTCTCCAACTGAGTTGACGTCTTCAATGAAGATTCTTGATTTTTTTAGGACTACAATTTGTTGGATAAAAATAGTTCAAGCTTTGGCCGCAAAGATGGCACAGCGATACAAACTTTTTATTCCACAAGATAGAGGTTTACTGTTTCCAGCAAAGTTGTAAAACGTAAAATTTTATGAAAACTTGTCGAAGACATTAAATACATAACATATGTGGAACTTCATGCAAAAAGCTCACTCAAAGCTGACCCCTTTTTTGTTTTGCCTCAGTGGTATAACTGGCATAGTTGGACATCGATCTGTCAAAATAAAATTTTCGTGATATCGACACTGAGCATTCATTAAGGACCAATGTCGAAAATATAAATAATAGCTTCTTTCGTAAATGTCTTGTACATCAAAGTCAATACATGTAAGGGGCTGTCCATAAACTACGTAGACAGTTTAGGGGGGGGGGGGGTGTTGAGAATTATCCACGGCCCATACAAATTTTAAAAAAATGTATGGACAATTGTCTACGCAGGGGGAGGGGGGGTTCAAAAATCTGTCTACGTAGTTAATGAACAGCCCCTAAGCCACTAATTTTATTGGATAGGAGGACTCTATCTCTACACAATCATAGTCTTGGTTTTCTTGAGTGAGTTTTCATTTTCCAGAAATTCACGCAAAAAATAATTGTTTAAGTTTGCAGCATTGGCCTTTACGAAAGTAACCATTGAAGTTGACGGCGACTCTGCAACTCTTTACTCTTGGTAAAATCCCATAAGCATTTGACAATCTGCGCATGAAATCTAGCGGACTTTGTCTTACCTCTTCATTCCTCCAACAAGCCGCAAAGATTGACAGAATATATGGGAATATATGGGATTTTCATAGGAGTGAAAGGGTAAAGAAATGTTCACCAAGTTTCACGCACAGATTGATGTCTGCTTATGGGGTTTCACCATAGGAGTGAAGAGTTACAGAGTAAACGAAGAGACGGATTGTCAATAGTCACGGTAATGCGTAATGAGATGTAGACATGTGAGGTACAGATAATTTGTCGCCTCTTTTGTTCCTCCGCTGTTTAAATGCTTGACTGAGTTTGACGTATACATTTCCTTTATTTACCGTCGGTCTCTGTTCCGCAATCTAGTGTCAATCACCGACGGACATCGATTGCCATCCATTGACGGCAATCGAATGTGCAGGAAGACAGCTTCCACACCTGCGTAGGATATCGCACCCATTCAACACACATGACACATGGGGCGGGACCAACGGCTTTACTTCCCTTCCGAAGGAAGACGTGTCCAGAGATTTTTATGCCTCAGAAAAATCCCATCGACCTCGGCTGGGATTGAACCCAGACCCATTGGGGTAAGAAAGCAGTCACGCTTACCACTACACCACTGGCGCCGGCTAACTGAGTTTGACGTGTGGGCATTCTTTTTTCGACTAGCTCGACAGGGGTCTTCTCGAAGGATTTTTTTATCTAGTATTTTCAAGTCGGTCAGAAGCCAATCAAGAGCGTTGCTATTCAGTAATATTGCTTATTTACAGATGCAATATTTCTTCCTCTCTTCGATCTTTTTGGTTTACATTGGATTCATTACGGAAATTATGTTAATTGCATGTAATTTAATGCAAACAATTCGAAGATTTCTGGAATAGGTGTAAAACTATCATTTTGTTTGTGGTATGTTGAAATATTGTTAACTGTGCTTTTAGTGTGTCAACTTATGATAACATCATGGAACATAACTTATGGAAATATTCAGTTGATGCATATGAACGATTATTTTCGTTAGTAAATAGTGCTTAACTTTGATACAGCTAGCTGGGAGTCCCACCCTGGGACCTTAGCCATAGTGGTCGAAAAAATTTGTTATGATTGTGTGTAGCTTCTCCTTTGCCTTTTCGATCAACAATGATCAACCTTACCACGTTTTTTTGAAGAAATTTTCAATTGACGGCAATTGAGAAACATAGGGAGCGTGGAAATCTTGGATATTGCAGGTATTGATAAGGGCCCGATACCATTTATCATCCAGCTTGCAAAATTCTTGCGAAGGGAGCGATGCCAAGTCTTTTGAGCTGACTGCATATTTTTCAAATGAGACTTCTGACTCTTGTTTCAAATTTTGCTGCTTCTCTCTGGACTTCAAAATGTAAGCACTTAATGCCAAATTTACGTGGTCGTATTTTTTCTCCTACTAAACCTAATGAAATCAAAGTTTGATGGTTCCAAAAAATTAGAAAATGTCCAAAGAAGGAAATGTTACAAACATGTTTCTTCTAAGATTACCACAGTTTTGCTGTGTGAATCAAGGTGATGAATTTGTTAATGTTGGCTATATAATTATAAATAAAGCACATAAATGGTTAAGGAAATAGTAAGACATGAGTTCAGGAGTGCTAGGAACACACAGAATTATAAACCACGGTAGAATTATTTAAAAGAATTGACAAGCCCCTTGATCCCTTTTCTCATTTTACAACTCTTATAATCAATTTGACAGACCGATGTCCTTCTATACCACTTAAAATCACTGAAATGGGGTCGATTTTTGATGATCGAGTTCCACATATGTTATGTGCATTAAAGCTATGCATCTTCAAACAACTGAGGTATATTACTGTTCATTACTGTATTCCAAATCAAGCCCCAGATTGGTTGCAATCACCAAATAGTAAAGCTAAATCATTGATGTCCAATCGAGGTAGCACAATTTGAATCGAGTTGATATGGATTTCAATGCAACTCAAATCAGATTTTCGGTTCGGAGGTGAGTACATGTTGCCCCGACTTACTGTTCTATTCGGGGTTTTCACCTCAACCCATAGCTGTTCAAGCGATGCAAGATCGAGGCATCAATTTAAACGTTTAGTGACCGCTATCAAAATGCCACCACTTCGAGATTTAGTGCTGTTCAAATGGTTGCGACCATTGCGAACAGATTTGTAATTCGAAAACCGCCGATAACGTCTACAATGCAAATTCATCATTGTAGACGTTAACGCTGACGTCATTAACGGTTATCGGGAAACAATACTGATTGCAAAATACCGTGAATAACCCAACAAACAATTTTAGCTACATAAGGTAATGCTTGCCTGCACACTTAGAAATACTTAATCTTACACGTGACGGAATCCATCTTTGACATAAAGGATGAGACGAAAACAAAAATGTCATGTAAAATTAAATGCTCCGAGACTAAAAAGTTCGAAATTACGTTTGATTGAACTGAATTTTGCGTCTATTATGACTCAAATTTATATCAAAATTGACGCTCATATATGTCAGTCTCAGAGCACCTAAATTTAAATTAATTTTTCTAAGTGTGTGTATAAGCTTATCTGCAGCTAAAACTTCAGACTTCAAAAAAGCTATGACGATTGAACTTCGTCATCAAGCCATGTTTCGGTCAGCAACCCGACATCATAATTGAACTCAATTGCAGCCAGGAAAAAAAGTCGATCTTTGTATGTTGTAGTGGTAAGCGTGACTGCTTTCTAATACCCCAATCGGTCTGGTTTCAATCCCAGCCGAGTTCGGTGGGATTTTTCAGAGGCATAAAAATTTCTGGTCACGTCTTACTTCGGAAGGGAAGTAAAGCCGTTGGTCTAGGTACATGTGTAGTGCAGGCTATAAAAATATGTGTAGTGCATTGCTGATTTGTGAAGTAGTGTTAAGCTAAAATAAGGCTTGTTCAATCATTACATCAACTAACATATTGAGGTTTAATTATGAGAACACAATTAGCTTCACGCACTACTAATCAACTTTAGATTCAGCCTGCTGTTAATCAGCTTTGTACACCTTAAATCAACCAATAATCAGCTTCTGTTCTTACTGTTCAGCTTGAATTGTTACTTGGGATGATTTAATTCGAAATAATCAGTTGTGATCTCTTCGGTACTAAATTTAATTCTTTTAGAACATTAATACATAATCAAAAATGATTAAAGTTCAAGCCAATTTTTTTTAAATAGAATCAAATATGATTCAATTTCATTCAAAAAGATAACTTTCAATTTAATCAACCAAGATTAAATTGGGTACATTATCAGATGATTATTTTTTAGCAAGATTTAATTAATTTTTAATCATTCGATGTGATCAAACTGAGTTTAATGTCAAATTGATTAAATTTTAAGCCAAATAGAATAGTTTAATTTATCAGTGTAACTATATGTCGCTTTCGAAAGTGAGACAATGATTCAACGCATGAATCATTATTAATTCTCATTTTTGCATATGTACACGCTATTTCAAAACTACCCAAATTTGGGTAGAATCTACTCAGATCGATCAAAACTGAACCTACCCAAAAATGGGTAAACATGCATTTACCCAAATCTGGGTAAACGTACCTGCGTCACAAACTGGGTAACGGTTACTCAGATGTTGACATTTGATAAAAGGGTAAACTTTACCCATTTTAATAGAAATTAGATGACATGACCGCTGCAATAGCAAACATAAACAAACATCAAACATAACCTCACCCAACTAGCTCCTCTAGGCTGTTACTGATTGTTGATGTCGTATTTTTTTTTTTTTTTTTTTTTTTTTTTTTTTTTTTTTTTTTGTTGTGATCCAGTGGCAGCAACTTGCTAAAACTCTACACTGGACCCCTTTTATTGATAAATTTTGCTTCTATGAGCCTCTATTTTAAATCAACACACAGACGTTCCTAGGCTATGGTGCCCATTTGGTCACTGTTGTTTTTGTGCTGATCCAAATAGTTTTGATAATATAATTGCGCATTCTTTTTTTTTTTAATGTTGATTTTGTCCCAGTCTTGTCTTCTGTCGTCACTTATTTTGTCATTTTGTCTTGTGTATTAACCCCCACTTATCTTGTTTATTGTGTCAACTTGTGTCTATTGTCCTTCCCCATCTGTTACTCTGTCATGACTAATTTCATTGATATATAAAAATAGTAATATCAATTACAGGATAATATGGTTATTTCTCGATTACTTTTTCAAAGGGAAGCACCAGCTCCTGCAAACAATGCATCCGATCGTCGATCCGGCGCAACCGGCAGCTCGCACACGCTTATCAACGCCACCAGCAGGTAGAGGAAAATTTCCCCTATCTGATGATAGTGCCAGTTAAGCCAAATCGACGACCAAACGCACCACCTACAAAAGCCGATACGCTCCCTTGAAAAAGTTATCGAGATTTCTACTAATTAATGAATTATTGACAATTACCTCTCATGATCCTTGGCTCTGATTTTAACTTACCACTTTTTGATTATTTATCAAATACCTCTCCCAGAATATATAACTCCCCGATGCTTTGTTGGTTTCTGGTCTCATTTGGATTGGTCCTGAATTTGTTTGACATCCTGTTCGAAGTAATTCTTTGAGTTCCAGCTTGTACGTGTCTCACGTCATATGATTCGCCATTCATAAAGATAATGGGTTAAAAGGGAGTAAAACATACATAAAGGTAGATTAGTATTAGTTGTACTTGATCCAAACAATAGAAAGAAGCATAGATGACTTAGTAGAAAAATAAAACTAATAAATAGCTAAAAGTGCAATGGATAAGTGTTAGTTCCGGGATCATTTTAGTGTTAGTAGTTATGTTAGTTTTGATCCGTATTCAGCCCTGCTGGCCCCTCAAGCACTATTTGCAGCAATTGTGATAAGATTATGCGACACTGCTACTCCTACTATGTTAGATGTATGACTTGTCAATTTTCGCAACGCAATGTCTTTCAATAAATCACTCAATCAATTTGATGTTTGAAAATTTGCTCAAAAGGGCTTTGTTGACACATCATACCTTACCGAAAACTAAAGCACAACAATCCTAATTCTTATTTCAAACCTATCAACATATTTAACACATCTTTCCTAAAATTTCACTTGTTCGTAAGCGCCTGGTTGAAGATATGACTTTCGCTATTGACATTGTCTGTAATTAACAAATACACTAAATAGGAAGATTTATTATACAACTTCATAGGCTAGTCGCCTCCCTAAGCGGACCCCCCGCGTCCTATCTCTTATGTTAATTAACTTTCTGAATTCTATAATTGAAGTTTATTTAATAAATAACTGAAATCTTTAATCTACCTACATAACCCATGCTTTTAAATTACAATTTAACGTGTTTCAAGTACTTCTGGCTTTTACATATCTTATCTTATATCTTTGTTCGTCCCAGATGACACCTTCAAGTGACTAAAATGCTTCACTTTGAAGTTAGTTTCCAAGCTAATTTTAAATTGTATATTGTATAGGGTAAATGTTCCAACTACGCTCTCACGTTTCCACTATGTGGCCCCACAAAAATACATATGGGTATGTCACAATAGAAGCACACCGCAGTGGAAATCCCGAGCCATAGTTCAAACACTTATCCCAAATCAAAATGAAGCACATATAAGATTAGTTACAATACCATGTACAAAAATGATGTTTAACATTGTTTTCTGAGTAATACTTCAATGAAAACAACAATGAAAGCTTGTCACACAAATAGAAGGAGCACTGTTGGGCACTTTCTGAAATATTTCAATAGTATAATTCCCTTGCAAACCCAAATAAATCTATCTGCGTAAAAAATAAATAAAATAAGAGTGATTTGCGGCAAAACCCGCCAGTATCACACCCAACGTCAGTGTCTATACATAAGCGTACTACGACGCGGCTCTCAATAAAAGGAGTAACAAGTGTGATACTATCACTGCTAGACTAGATCTTTGGTTCTCTCATGCAGCGGTTTATCAGAGAGGGGAAGCTTAGTAATCCCCATCGCCTGCCCATGTCGCCATTCTATCGCGGCATGAGCCAGCAACGCCGACCATAAACCTACCGTCTCCAACACTCCGCTATAAAGCATGAAATTAAGCCCGCCCACCACCAGCAAGGTGCAAAAACTAGCCAAGGGGAGGGGTTACTGATTGTTGATGTCGTATTGTCGGAATAATATAAACTACGGAATACGACATTGAAACACCCCAAAATGAGCCTTCCAAATAAACGAACTAGTTATAAAATCCCCAAAAACGATACCGTTACAAATGCTAACAATTTATTGAGATTCAATTTTAATAGAGATCTATAAATTAGGAACCACAACAAAGATTTGGCATCGAGAAAAGCGTCACAGAATGTCTCGATAGCCTAGCATTAGGAAAATGTTCAAAGTCCAGAAATTAACAATATACTTACTAACTTAAGCTGCTGGTAGCATTCGCCATGAAACAGTTACATATCTGTACATTGTTAAGCATCAGATTCATATATTTTGAGGAACTTAACTTTTACTGGCAGCGCAACAATCTCCCTTTCATACCTGCGCCATTTTTAACTTTAGGAAAATTTCGATTAGAACTATTTACCCAGAATCTAGGTAGATTCTACTCGTCAGAACAAAATTAGTTTACCCAGATTTTGACAACTCGCGGGCCATCGCTAATTGTCAATCCTGGTGGCTGCCAAAAAATTTAATTCCTGCAAGTATCAACGATTTTTTTTTATTTTTTTATTTATTTATACAATACAAGAATAATAGCACAAGTAATCTACTAGTAATTTTCAGAGTATATGCTACTATTACACTACCGATGTACCTATTAACCTAACTGAAGTAGTTGCTGATAAGTTTTTAAATGTTGTTAAACTTCTTGCTGTCTTGCATTCCCTCGGTAGTTCATTCCATAATCGAATCGAACGATAGCGCAACGATTCATTCACAAAATGTGTAGAGCATCTTGTAATAATTAAAACACTTGACCTAGAAGATTGTGAGTTAATATAGAAGTTTCGAAGATATATAGGACTTTCGTTTAAAAATTTAAAAGTTTGAATACACATTCTAAGTTTAATGTAGTTGACGAAATCGCACCCGAGTAATAAATTAGAAAAGTTAGAAATGTGATCGTATTTCTGCAGGTCGTATACATATCTGATAATCGGAGGCGAACCAGCCTAAGGCTGAAAGCCTCCTAAATAAAGCTAAATTAATTACATATCTGATAACGGCATTAAATACCAAGTTTAATTTCTTTTTATTTGTCTTAGAAGTTAAGCTAAAGAGGATATCTCCGTACAAAAATAACGGAACGATCGAGGATCTAGCCAGCTGAAGTCTGATATGTTGTGGCGTGGAGTGACGTAACAAAACTAGGGAGTGAAGCGTACAATAAACTTTGCTGCACACAGCATTGACTTGAGCATTCCAGTTGAGGTTGCAATCCATTACAATACCAAGATTTTTAATTGTGTCAGAATACATGATGAGATATCGTTAATACCAGTTCGATTTGATCTAAAAATAATAGCTTGTGTGTTTGCCCTGTTCAAAATAAGACCATTAGTTTCACACCATATTAAGAAATTTTCTATATCACTATTTAATAATGATATAGTTTCAGAAATATTATTCAATTTGCCAGTTGACAGTCATCTGCATATAAATAAAATTTACAATTTAATAAAACGTTGGGTATATCATTGATGAACATAGAAAAAAAAAGTAGGGGTCCCAGGATGGATCCCTAAGGAACCCCACTCAGAACATGCATGCATTCCTTAATTTTGTTGCTAAGGAATCCTCCAATTTTGACTGAAAAAGGGGTGCGCCTTTGGAAGGTATTCCAACACTCCGAAGGATATAAATAGCGGGACCTTTCAATTAGAGTCGGATCCTTGCGATAAATGCAAGAATGAAAACTGTAAAAAAAATCGAATACTTCATCATTTCTCAAAAGTGATGGAGTAATACGACATGCACTAAACTAAGGACACGGGCAATACTACAATAGATCAAATTACTGGTCGCATTGGTGTTAGGTTCCGAACAGAGGAAACAAAAAAATATGATTCGATTAAATTCACTGAGGAATGACCAATTTTAAAACAACTAGCAAGTTAATTGCAGAGTTTTCGAAGATCAATTGAATCAAAAGCTTTGCTGAAATCTAAAAGCACCATCACGGTTAACATTTTCTTATCAAGAGCATTTCTTAAATCGTCTTTATTTTTTTTAAGAGTTGTAATCGTGCTGCAGTTCTTACGACAACCAGATTGTCCAGAACATAGCAGATTATGATTATTAAAATATTCGTTTAGTTGTTTTGATAAAATTGATTCAAAAATTTTCGACAGAGCACAAAGTATGCTTTCCATGAACATGGTAATTCTGAAGTGGTTGTACAAAAATTTTATAAATCTGTGATCAAGGTAGAGTGACACGTAAATACTATTTCAAAATATTTTGAGGAATGAGATCAGTATCCACAGAATCGCAAGAAGCAGACGGAAACTCTTTCAAAATATCGTTACTAATAATACCTCTGAATGAAACATTAGCAGAAAGTTCATCAACTGGCTCAGTTTCAATAAACGATGATGGGGCAAAATGTGAAACAAAATAATAATTCAATGATTCAGCAGTGACATCACCACCACCAACATTCATATTTGAACCTTTTAACCCGAGTCGCTTAATATTATTTCAAAGTTTTTTAGCAGGAAGAAATGCACTAAGTTGGGAAGTAAAGTATTCACGTTTAGTGTTTTTACCCGTACGGTTAGTTATGTTGCGTAGCTTAACAAAATTGTGCCATTTTTAGCATTATTTTTAACACCTTTCCAACAGTCATATGCTTCTGAACGATTTTTGAACTTCCTATGGACATGTTGGTTAAGCCATGGAGTTGAAAGGTCTCTTACCAGTTTTCTGGTTAAAGGCGCATAACGGTTTATGTGCATTATTTAGGTAATTGAATTTGTCATTCGCATCGCAATAAGAATAGATAGCATCCAATATAGCAAGGAATACATCGCAAGGAATCGTGGTTAACGTTATTGTAATCGCGATAGAAATAGGTTTCGGGTGTAGTTTTTGAGTTTTTGAATTTATAGTCTATACATATTAAATCGTGGTCACTAATACCGCCAACAGAAGACTGGTAGGTATTATTCACATTGGATGTAGAATTTACTGCAACAAAATCAATAAGGGACGGGGTGCTTCCGGGTAGATGACGTGTCGGTGACGGATTCACTATTTTAAAAGAGAGAGTATTCAGTTGGTCTAACATACTAAGACATTTGGAAGAATTTACATCTGAAATATTTACGTTAAAATCACACAATAACACAACATTCGGTTCAGTAGCCAGTGTTTCACCGTTTTCATTTTGTTCAGGTTTCCATCGGGTGGTTTGTAAACAATTCCATACACTAAGTTAGCCTTCGTTAACTTAACAAATAAGTCTTCGATTTCACTATTAGCTTCAGACTTGGCAAGAACTGAGAACAGGATATTTTTCTTCAAGTGGAAAGCAACGCCTCCTCCACGATTCCGTTTTGTACATTTCCGGCCGGATCGTATTATTCTATAGCCCTGCAATTCAACGGATTTGTTGGTGACAGAAGGTTTGAACCATGTTTCAACTAAACCCAAAACATTCAATTCTGACTGTTCAAACAGTAGTCGATAATTGTCTACGTTACTACAGAGGCTGCGAGCATTATGCAAAGCAAGCTTCATAAAGTTTATCGAATGTTTTGAAACTATAGTTTTGATATCCCCATAGTTTAAATGGTGTTGTTTTACGGTCGGTTCAAAAATTGAATCAACAGGAAATGGAATTATAGAACTAGAAAAATGACAAGAGTTAAAAGGTACATCGGTATTTATTATTTTCATGTCGGTTTGGTGGAAATCTGGAATTCGTGAAAAAGAGATCATGTGGAACACGTAGAGGGAGACAAAGCCTTCGTCTTCAGATCCCCACTAACAACAACTTTGAAGGAGATAAACGACATGGAGCCACAAGACGGACAACTTCTACATCCTGCGTGTTTGAGCGAAGCTTGGCGAGATAACAAACTTGTTCGAGACGCAATGCAAGACAAATAAATCCAGAACATTTTTAACGAAGTAGTCAAACAGCCCAGGATGTCCGAAGCTAATTATCGAGTAGCACGCGTCAAATGTGTAAGCTTTTCATTTTTTTTTTTCCAAATAAACGACTGCCAATTCCATGTTAGGGTGGTCCGAAAAATCAACATTTTTTCCAATTTTTTTATTGTTTTATATCAAATTTTTGAACCACTGACGAGTTTTTGTTTGTTTTTGATCTCAAGGTCAAATGAAAGATTATTAAATTGATTTTTTGCATAAAAATTGATTTGGACTTTAATTCTAGATAGAGCTGGAATTAGGGCGTAACAGCCTTTGTAAACAATGACTTCTCTCGTTAATTTCTAGGAATTCAAGGCAGGCCTACACAAACCAACATATCCATCGGGTAAGAGAAGTCTTCCCTTACTCGTTGGTTATGTCGATTTGCCGGGGACAGCGATGACTTTCGTGAAATCATCGATAGAAGTCATTGTTTACAAAAGCTGTTTCGCCTTAATTCCAGATCTATCTAGAATTAGGTTTTACATTGTATGGAGGAACTTTTGAAGATTTTGAAGTATTATGAACTATGAAGCTTAGTCAATCTATGTACCATTATAATGTATGAAATTCAAACATCGAAATTTTCTTGACGCCTCGATTTTGATCACGTATGCGCCATTTTGAATAATAATAATGCGACTACTTAGCTTAAATTTCACGGCAACAACACTGCTTTATACTTCTCATTTGTGGACGGTTGTATTCCTAGAAATTGTTGTTAAAATTAGTTGTGTCGGACCCTCTCCCGTATTTTAATTTGCTCCGATGTACCCTATGTAAATAACTTTTTTACTGAGTAGCCTTTCATATCCAGCACATCGTAATGTAATAAACGTTACGACTAATAGGTCACCCATCACCATTTGTACTTGAACTGCTACTTTTCTCTGTTTTCATTTGCCAACCAATTTAAAACCAGGGAATTTGTTCCCCTTACTGTGTGGTCGATGAGACTAATAAAAATAATTAAAACAGCTTGTAAACTGCAAATTAAACTTTCGTTTATTGACCAATTTCCCTGCGGAAGACCACAACGAGAAACAATGTAATAAAACCTTCAAATCCTATGCACAAAACCAGCACTTTCTGGACACGCAATAAGTGCATTATCTCCTACCTGAACCACTTTTGGGCTCGGAATGAAACGCACTTCAAAACAAGCTTAACATTCTTCTCTTCTGTTTCATGCAGCCCTGTATCATGGGCAGCCAACATCATCTACGCGCGTTACACAGCATTGGTTGGAGTGGAACCCAGCCAAAAGCGACCGGGACAAAGGCTGTCGAACAGTCGAACTCAAAGAGGAAATAAACATTATTTCGACATTAAAAAACAAAACAACAATTTGTGCCTCTTGCCTCGCGTGCTTCTTTTTTACTTTGTTCTCTTGATCGCAATGTTGAGCATCGAATCGTGCCGGACCGGACCGGACCAGACCGGACCAAAACCATAAGGGCCTCCAAGGCCTTCCTCTCCAGCGTGTGTGCCTTCCGAAGAGGTTCCAGCATAGGCGCGTTTGACCGAAAAACCGGACAATCAACTCAAGTCTTATATGAGGGTTTATAGGTTGAGCGGTCTGTAGATTGTATGTGTGTATGCAAAAAGCAAAACAAAAACATAACCTCTCGCATGGATGGAAAGTGAGAGTATAGCCGGGTTGAAGAATGGGAAGCAAAAACGTGCTTTGGGATGATGGAAATATTCCAATCGATTCAGCAGCACTCGTGGAATTTGTAGGCAAAAAGGAAGTGGGTCGGCCGGTAACACCACCGCACCGTGGCCAATTTTCCAGGGCTTTATTTCGCCTTACATAAACGATTTAGGAAATAAATGCGTTAAAGATACTAAGGCTAACGAAAAAATCAATACAGTGCGTGCCAGAACTATAGAACCCAGCTAAAGTCATACCAGTTGAATCGTAAGTGGTGTGGAGTCGATCACTTTCAATTGAAAGTTATTTTGCTTGAAAAATATTAATTTTCTTGCCTTTGATTACTTGCTGTATTACCGCTCACAAATTGGCGCATTTTTTCCAGAGAAAAAATTAGAACTCTTTCTTGACTTTCTCATTATTTGATTACAATTGCTTGAAATAGCCAATATTTTGTAAGTCAAACGGTCAAATATGATGTTGCTGATTTCCCTCAAACCCGTTTATTTTGATGTTTTAATCAAGTAAAAAAATTTGAGTGGTGACCCTAATACTTTATCTTTCGAACGAATCTGATTAAGGGACGTAAGCCTTGGTACACAGTAAAAAAAGTTGTTGAATATTACATCCAAACAGCTGCACAGAGGTCATTCCGCTGGTGGTGTAATATAACGTTGTACGATGTACATCAATTTTGCGAACAAAATTACATGTATTGATGTAATATTGTATCTGCTTTTTGCTATTACATCATTATTTCATACATCAGCTTGAATTACGTTGATCGATATTACATTTTTTTTGCTGTGTACTTGGTTCTGATGGTTGGATTTTGAGTGACTCCGCACCTCGAAGGTTGATTCTAATTTGTTTACCAATAAGTATATATGAAATTTTCAGGGCTTTTGGACAAACTAGTGTTGTAAAGGTTTACAAAATTTTACACAATTCCAATGACGAACTTCTGAGATTTGGATGATTATGTAATATTGGACATCTTTCAAACAACTTTTGAATATATGTAAAACCAATAAATGATCCATAAAATATTGGAAAGCGTTCCATAAAAATCTTCCAAATGATCCATAAAACATCGGAGAAAATCCTTAAAAAAGTGTGAATGATCTATAAAGAATATCAATATGATCCATATTTTATGTGAAATTTAGCAACACAATTGTAAACATTTACCGCTGAATTTCTAAAGAATGAGCATTGCAATTGTACGAAGTACCCATAAACATATTGCAATTGATCCATAACACCTTCAGCAATGAACCTTAAACTAAAGCAAGTGATCCATAGAAAATCAATTTTTCGCACTTAAAAAATAGCCATGTTCGGATTAATGAAAGCAACTTCCTCAGGGCAGTCTCGTTTTGTACAGCTTGAAATAGGTTTTTATTAAACTAATATAAAATCTAAACCAATCTTAATGCTTATAATGAAACCTATTTCAGCTTAAAGCTGTCCAAAACGAGACTGCTCTGAGGAAGTTGCTTTCATTAATCCGAACATTCTTAAAGAACAACATCGGATATAACCTCAAAATGTCAGAGGGATCAACACCACCGTTGAGTGAAGAACAGAACAGCGATCGAAACTGTACGCTTTGTGAAGGCCATGACCGCGTAGATGATATGGTCCAGTGTGATGTCTGCGATGTCTGGACCCGAAATTATTGCGACACATTCAACAAGGCATAACTTTTTTTACCATTGGGTAAAAATCAACCAAATTTTGCACACTTTCTCATTGATGTGTATTGTATACATGCTGTCAAACTCGAAGTCGTGTTTTTCGATCAACGAAAATGGAGGTGAACCAACGCGAGTTGAGAGAACAAATTCTTTCCAAACACCTGGAATTTCCTGACCTGTCGCACCGGCAGTTGGGAAAAATGTTGAACATTCACCATTCAACCGTCTCCAGAGTGTTGAAGCGGTTCCAGGAGCGGTTGACGTTGGACCACGGCAAAGGAGCTGGAAGAAAACCGGGACCGGAGAACAAAAAGACGGAGGGAAAGGTGAAGCGGATGATTAAAGCAAATCCTAACGTCTCAAGCCGTGATTTGGCTAAAAAGATCGGCATGTCGCAGAGCTACGTCCATAATGCATAGAAGAGAGCTGGACTACATACAAGGTACAAAACTTCCCAAACCGCGATGAGCGGCAATAATCAACGGCTAAAACTCGGGCACGGAAGCTCTACGAGAAGATGCTGACAAAATATGGCTGCTGTGTGATGGACGACGAAACGTATATAAAAGCCGATTTTAAGCAAATTCCGGGGTTGGAGTTTTTCACCGGCAAGAGCAAGTTCGATGTGCACGACAAATTTAAGAAGAAGAAAATGTCGAAGTTCGCCTCCAAATATCTCATTTGGCAGGCCATCTGCTCTTGCGGACTGAGGAGTGAGCCTTTCGTGACAAAGGGCACAGTAAATGGCGAGATCTACAAATCTGAGAGCCTCGAGAAGCGCCTTTTGCCGTTCTTGCAGCAGCACGACGAAGCTCCGCTATTTTGGCCAGATATTGCATCATGCCACTATTCTAAAAGTGTCCTGGAGTGGTATGAGGCCAATTCTGTCCATTTTGTTCCAAAGGACATGAATCCGCCAAACTGTCCGGAGCTGCGCCCGGTGGAGCAGTACTGGGCAATAATGAAGCGGGAACTTCGGAAGAGCAAGAAGACAGTCAAAGACGAGAAGGACATGTTAAGAAATTGGAAAAAAAAAACTGAGAAACTGGTACCGGATGACACTGTAAAGACTTTGATGGAGGGCATCAAGCGGAAATGCGTTCAATTTTACACTCAAGGCTCCATCGATTAACTTTTCTTTTGATTTTTGAAGTAAATATATGTATAAAACTACCCTAAAATTTTGGCGTGATTTTTAACATTATAAGAAAATTGGCATGACATTTTCGGTGTCGCAATAATTTCGTGTTCGCCCTTTAGTTGTGCTGGTAAGACAACAGCTGTAAAGGAGGTTCCGTAGACGTGCTCGAAGTGCACAAATATGCTGAAGGTGCCAACAGGAACCAAGAAGTCTGTCCCAAAGAAACCACCTAGCAGAACGAATAGTGCGAGGAGTGATGCCGGATCCGAATCTGGAAAAGGAAGTACCAATGAGGTCAGCCTGGAGGAATCCCTAGACCAGTTGCAGCATGAGAAAAGCGCAAAGGAGAAAGCGCTGGAGCAAGAGAAATTCCTCCATGAAAAGCGATAGGAGGCTGAGCGGGAGATTTTCCAAACCGAGAGTTATCTTCCGTCACTCTTTCAACAAAGATTTTGATAGATTTATTATTTAGGGATTCAATTATCATTTAAGCTAGGCACGCCAACGATGTAGAGCTTGAGCTTGATTGACCGCCCACGGTTGCTACTCTGTTACTGCCAGATCAGCTGTAATTACACAGAGAACCAATAGACGATGCTTGGGACTAGCAATCATCCTCAATGTGTAAAAACTGGTGATCTTAAATTAGGCAATACCAGCGCCGGCCGCGCCCGAATACAGGTCAAGAAAGGAATGGGAAGGATTGTGTTGACATGACACTCGCTTTGATGGAAGCCGAGAACACCTCTGCACTTCCACGAGGAATCACTGGGATGTTGGATAAGAGGGTTGCGTTTGCAGCAGGGTTCGTTTTGGTAAACGATAAGCTGAATTGATGTCCTAACGATCATATAACGCGAAGGAGCTTGGGACTAAACCCACGGTCTTCTGCTCAGTAAGCAAACACGTTTGCCACTAGGCAGACGAGCACCTTTTTAATCACCGAGTTGCTGTTATTACCATGTAGTCATATTAACAAATAAAACGATTGACGAATCTTGAATGTGGATGGGCCTGAGATTAGACTCATGATGTTCTGCTCAGTAAGCAAAAACGGTTGCTCTAAGGCTACCGAGCCCCTCATATCACATAATACCGTTGCTCAAATTTGTGTATCCATTCAAACCCGGAACCAACGACAACAACGAGTTTCGCAAAATACACGATACACAAGCGATTTTACCATAAATCTCTTTGATATGTAAGGACCTGGGACCGCGTTTTTCTGCTCAGTAAGCAGGCCACTGTAACCGAAGATCTTTCAAATCCGAAAACTAAAAACTACGAAAAAGTACTTAGGCCTTCATTAAGTTCCACTTTCACGTGACGTTCAATGACAGGGTCCTATCCAGGATTACATCTGAAAAATCCAAATCTGGCCAACGCCCACCCTAAACCTAAACCTGTTCTAATCCACCTGAAATGACTAACGAATGGAAGACTGACTACCCAGCCATGCAATAGTCTCATTCCGTGCCTTATGGCAACTTGATGATTCTATTGCGCTCATCTTTTGGCACCACCCAGGGGAGACATGATCCTGTACCCAATGCTTAACTTATCTCCACTCCACTCAGCTACTCGCAATTCCTTGTGATATAGTGGGCGGAATATTATTATATGAGACAATTAAATGCAGACGTCTTTCCAAATTTGGCAGATCGACAGGTAATCGGTGAGTTACCACGATAGTTGCTATTCAACAACTCGACAACGTCCCATCGTCAACGCCTGCTATGAGAATTTCCCATTGCAGACGCCAACGAAATGACGTCATCGAGCTATCGATCAACTACCCTGGTTATCGCATGGTACCTTATAGCACGATGCTAGGAGGCCAACCGGAAGAATCGATGAGCTACCTCTCCCCCTCACGCCAACGATGTAGAATGAGCTACTTACTAGTAACTTAGGGTAAATCAAGTATTTAGCGTTTAGGAACAAATTTTAGGCTACCAGATTTTAAGATCAAATTGTAGTATCTAGATTAAGCCAATATAGCGTTATTAAATTCAATGTTCTCACAAATTCCACCTTCAACGAACCTACTTCAATAGCTAAAGTCTGTTCCATTTAGAATTTGGTGGCACAAAATAGGTCATTTCTCCAAAGGAAAATAAAGTACGAAAACGCCAAACGTATCATTTTGTAGAATTTTTATTTAGCTTTAAGAGAAAAATACAACAGCAATTATTCGTCAGCTTTTCGAACGAATTTTCGAACTTTTCGCGGAATACCTTTCATCATGGCTTGCACAGTAGTACTGTCAACCTCATCTACCATCTTTTTCCACCACTTCTCCAAATCAGATGGTGTTTTGATTGTTTTGCCACATTTCTTTAATTTGCGCTTGATAATTGCCCAAATTTTTAAAATGGGACGAAAATCTGGACAATTTGGTGGATTGATACTTTTTTCAATAAAATGGACATTATTCTGCTTATACCAATCTATGACGTCGCGGCTGTAATGGCAGCTGGCTAAGTCAGGCCAAAACTTGATGGGACCTTCGTGTGATTGAATGAACGGCAAAATTATGTTCAGCAGATACTCCTCCTTGTAAAGTTGTCCATTCATAGTCGCTCCAGTGATGAAAACCTTTGTTTTCTTTCCGCAACTGCAGATGCCTTGCCAAATCATCAACTTGCGAGTGAATTTATCTGCAAAGACAAATTTGAATTTATCTGGAGCATCCCCCTTACGTTTCGCAAAGTAAAAATGTTAGCCCGGAATTTGCCCAAAGTCCACTTTTACGTAAGTTTCATCGTCCATCAAAATGTGAGTCAAAATCAAGTTTTTCACGTCTGTCACGTTCCATCTTCGATAACTTTTGAACAAGTATATGAATCCTGATGAAATTTTCAATACAAAACGGATCAAAACGCTATCAATAGTTTCTTGCTACGACAACTAGAGGCGCTACAGTAATTAAAAAAGGAGCGGCCAAATAATAACTGGAACAGACTTTAGTTCACTATAAATCACTACAATTTAATTAAACGATAGTTATAGTAACAAATTTAGGCAATTAACATAATTAAGCTGTAATACATGTGCTAGATGATTTGGAACTCTACCTTCCCAAGAAACAATTCAGAGTCACAAATAAGCATATATATTGAATAAATGCTTTATAACAGTGTACAATGCTGAATAAAACGGGTTGTCAAATTATGTGCTGAAAAAACCGCATTGAGATCGATAGATGCGCCTTTATTCCGCTGTTTGCTCTGATTTGATTAATATACTTATCAAAAGCTATACAAACGATAACTGTCTTCCTGATTCAACACCAGAAGTTTGATATAACAACATACTGAATAAGTGTAATTTTCACATACATTGACGCTTCAATTCGACTGTTTTCAATTGATTTAATAACATGCTTTATTATACGTCTAATAATTGTTTTCTAGCTCCATTATTAGATTCCATTACATTGCTTAACAATACTGCAGAATAAAGGTGAATACAGTCAGCATAATAGCTCTTATACCACTATGCGTCCATGTTTTAATTGCATGCATTGTAAATGCTGTACAAACGACGTATTAGATTCATTATTCCACAATTTGGTAGCATAGTGGTTACCGTTTCCGCTTTCCAAGTAGAAGGTCGCGAGTTCAAGGTTGGCTCAGCCCTGTTTTAAATTTATTTTCTACGCCTAATTAATTTAAATCGTAATCATAGATCCTAGCACTCACGACAACCAATTCATCGATCTATCTAAAAGAATAGCCCAGCATCTTTTCCATCGAAATTAGAGAGATGGTAACATTGGCCTCATGTAAAATAACTATGAATGAATTATTCACTCTCACATCTCCTTGAATTAGCTAGCGTTGCGGCAGGGAGTGCTGATAGGTATTCAGATTCAAGCTTTTATTGCTTATTTAGCTGTGTGTGTATGGTATGTATGTAATAAATTTTCTAGTATCTGTGTGGGTGGATGCGTGCTTCGACGGAAATAATGACACAACAATCACTAACGAGAAGAACAATCCTGCTCTGTTGTGGTGCAGTCTTATTTTCGGATTAATTATCCCGTAGTTGAATAATCGTTTAATAAATGTATAAAAGTGTCTAATTAAACATTATTTCACATGAGAATCAAGCGTCTATACACACCTTTATAGCATTGCTGTTTAATGTCTAATAAACGCTGAATAATCAAAAAATGTATCGAATAAGCTCTGTTACAACTCTTGTAAGTCGAATAAAAGCTTCTCGACATACCTTATTCCACACCAAATATTTCGATGTTGCGGTTGAATAAATTCTCCAGATTTGTGCGAACAAAGCCTGAAGAGAAGTTATTATTAAAAATAGTACAAGTATTATAAAGCATGCAATTGAATAAAATCGTCAAGAAGTCGTTTCTTCAAAAGGCAATTGTTTGTTGGGTTATTTTCCTTTTTTTCTCGTTCTTACTCCGACCTTTCTAAACTCGCAGTTCCGTTGAACCCAACCTGACGTCTGTCATTTCTGACAGCGGCCGTTACCTTAGTTCTCCGAATCTCCCACAGGGTGTCGCTGGGCTTGGCGGTACAGGGTTATCCCGATATTCCGATCAGCCATGCTCCATTAATTTATACGTATATTATTCACGTTTTGGACACTATATTATTAATTTTGATCCATAAATCATGAAAAATTGCTCGCGTAGCTACTTAAATAGATTTACTGACCTTTATAAAGGTAGAGGTGCGGAGCGATGGTCTAGCGTCTAGAATTAGCTTCCAAAACCACGAAAATTGCTACATAACTGCGCAGCTATTTTCTTTTTTTTTTCAGAAGAGCGGAACGATGAGCGAGCGTCTAGAATAAGCTTCTCAAAGAAGTTTCTAAATGAAGCTTCCATAGGAAGCTTCTTAAGAATATTATTATAGAATCTTCTTTTGGAAGCTAATTCTATATGCTTGTCCGTCGCTTCGCACCTCTACCTAAAATTCACGGGAAGGACAGTAAATCTAAGTAGATATGCAGTGAAGCAATTTTTCAAGGTTTATGGATCAAAATTTTAAAAAAATAGTTTCCTTAACATGAATAATATACGTCTAATTTATGGATCATACCTTTATTTTTAAGTGCGCAAACTAGATTTTTTATGGATCACTTTCTTTAGTTTAAGGTTCATTGTTGAATGTTTTATGGATCAATTGCAATATGTTTATGGATAATTAGTACAATTTTAATGCTCATTTTTTAGAAATTCAGCGGTTCATTTTTACAACACTTTTTTAGGGATTTTCTTCGATGTTTTATGGATCATTTGGATGTTTTTTTATGGAACGTTTTCCAATAGTTTATGGATCGTTTTATCAATTCTAAAGGTGCATACTTATGCTGCCATATACTATCTGTTGCTCTTAAGTGCACACTCACGACAGATGTTTCGTCAATATTTCCATCTGTAACCGATGGAATATTCCGAGTCAAATCACAACCTTTCTGACAAAAGTTGGCCCCATCTGCTGGTGAAGTCAAACAGAAGGGGTAAATGAGGGGAAGTATTCAAACACTAATTCAAAATTTTTTGTTTCTTTGTCAATATGTTCATCAATATCTCCATTTTGCTCTTACACCATCAATAATACAGCAGTTCCATAGAAAAAAGGGGAACATAGAATCTCGCAACAATAGGTAAATTTGTTGCTTTTCAAAAAATATTAGACCCATATTTATTTATTTTGGGTGGCCCCTTCCGTGTAAGGGTGCACCGAAAAATCAGCATTTTTCCTAATTTTTATTTTTCATACATCATAGCTTTTGAACCACAAGACCGATTTTTTGGATTAAGAGATCAAATAAAATTTCAAATTGTACCTTATACCGAAACATGAATTATAAACTAAGAAACGCAGTTTTGCATTGCTTTGATGAATTTTGAGCATATAGCATATTTTGGAAATGTTCATCTAGAAGTGAGAAACCTGAACATGAATAGAATTAACACCGTCTTTTTCTCAAACCCTAGCTGTACTTACTTAACACAGCATGCCAGCATACCAGTAAGATACCCTTAGTGCCCGATATATTAAAAAAAAAAACATCATTTGGGAGGACAAAGAGAACTCTTGTGAGGGATAAAGAAAACAAACGTCGATATTATATTAAATTTGGAATCTGCATGTACCGTCAATAACCGAAATGCGAGCAGATGATGGGCAGAATTTCCACGAAATAGTGACCCAACCATAAATTAGCCTCTCCTCATTTATCTCTTAGCCATTAACAAGGGCTTCCATCAATCAATCAGCCCCAGGAGCCCAGAAAAGGCAAATTCACTCAATCAATCCATTACCACCTCTATTATCCGTATCAATACAATGCACCATTTTGGTAATATCTAATGTAAACATTACATTTCCACTCCATTGCCCTTGCTCCACTCCTCGTCTCTGTAATTTCGATTTACACCATCAACCAACAGCTTTTTGCACACCCGCGGAGAAGTCGATTGCATAAATCAATGTCCATTGATGCGTTGAAATGCATAAATTTTCCGCCTTTTCCATCACATCACCATCTCATTGAGTTCACTCTACACGGCTAGAGCGCAAACTTCGTCGTCAGTCATCCCTTGCGCGTTCACTCATTATTAGCCATCAGCACCTCCATCCATAATCAATACACAGTCTGTCAGCCAGTGGAGCTGCTGCCGGCGTGTAACAACAACAGCTGGTAGTAGCTAGGAACCAGAGAGCTGCTATTCGCGCCGGAAAGCTCTGGGTGGGAGAACCTTTATTCAGAAGGCATCAAAAGCCCGACAATTTATCTTACTGGGTTAGGCAAACAGACCGATGTGATCGAACCGAGAGAGCAAGAGCAGTGCACTGGTTGGCTTTGGAATATGGCATGGCATGAGGGGTGATTATCGATGCCACCGAAACCGCCAGCACCACGCGGCGTCACCGACTTCAGCTTTCAATTTTCCCTGAAATTGCACCCGGGATGGAGGTGCCGAAGAGTAAAACAAATGGAATCGAGTTGATTAGGTTAAAGCTATACTTACCCAATGTTTGCCACTGCTGCCACAGTCAGTGTCTGCGCTTGGATGGATTGATTTGATTAACTGTAATCATTTATATAGCTTTTTGTTGGATCATAGGAACGCAACGCTGTATTTGAGCAGTTGATTGCTGACGTCTATATTGATGCTGTTTGTACTAGTAAACTTTTAATAGTTGGGAATTCGATTCTTTGCCTATTTCGTCTAGTTTTCGCAAGGCATCCGTTGTTGCCGTTGTTAAAGCTACCGCCGGGATTGAAAGGTTTTAATAGCAACTCGATACCGACTTGCCTACACCTTTTTTGTTGTATAAGGAGCTCGGTGGTACATTGGTAACAGGTTTGCTTACTGAGCAGAAAATCATGGAATCCATGATCAGTTACCTTTCCTACTAACATAAGTTCCATTCCCTGATAGGTGTGGAGATGAAGAGGTGTTCTCGATCTTTAGCAGAAATGTCTATCATGCTAACAATCATTTCCTTCTCTGATGACCGTAAGGACGTGCCTGAATCCGTTCTTGATCCTTAAAGTACTGATCGGAGTTGTGAAGTCGGATCTAAATTGTCCGACTGTGACTACGACTTCTCTGATTTAAAAATAACCGACTCCAAATCCATTGCTTTGCCTCCGACTCCAATTTAAATGCAATCAAATTGAAGAAATAGTCAATTTTGACATTCAATCGAAAACATTCTGAGGGAATTTATTGATTTATTCTTGGTTAATTGGAAAATAATTTGAAATAAACAATCAAAAAGTTTATTCAATAATCCATCCTTGAAATTTTGGAATAAGATAAATTAGTTTTTCATAAGCTTACCTCCCACCAATTTGAAAAGTAAGCATGCCACTCAGTGCTGTTTTCCAAAAATTTTAGCAAAGTAGTCGCACCCAATGTTGGCATGCACCCCTAAGGGAAGCCTTAGCGTGAAACTTTGAAGGCACAAATGTCAGCTTCCACAAAACATACAAATTTGAAATTGCTACTCCTTGTTTGCTGTGCTACTACAAACAGAGAGTAGCAATTTCAAATTTGTATGCTTTGTGGAAGCTGACATTTGTGCCTTTGAAGTTTCACGCTAAGGCTTCCTTAGAGTATCACCTTAAAATATAAATATGCCTTAAATAAAGATGAACCCTCCTCTTAAAAGTCTTTAAAAAATGACGTTGTTTCAAATAGTGTATTATCTAGTTGATATGATATGTTGCAAAATATTTGCGCATTATCGCTGCTGTAAGATGAGCAGCATCGCACTCTACAAGTGGCAAAGGTGACATAAGCCACACAACAAAAACCTGAGGTAAATTTCCAAGTACCATAATTTTTTGGACCAATTGGATTTACCAGATGCTCAAGAACCAAAATCTATTCTTGGCACCAAGCAGATATTTTAAAATTGAGTGTCCGTGGATGCCCTCAAGGAGGTGTCTTGTCACCACTTTTGTGGCATCTCGTTGCAGATACGCTGTTGAGGGAACTCAACGACAGCGGCATTCCTACCTATGGATTTGTGGACGTTTATCTCATTCCGATAGTTGGTTTGTGCATAAACACTTTATTGTATGTGTTGCAGAACGCTCTTAGCGTAGTTAAACTTTGGTGTCACCATGTGGGTCTTTCGGTTAATCCGAACAAAACATCTTATTTTCTATGTCTTTTTGGCTCTGAGATCAACGTGATTAGCCAATTGAATTCAGAGTTAAAAAGTCGTGCAGGAGAACCGTTGGGAAAACCTGGGGACTGAAACCTGGATTTACGCAACTGTTGTGCCACCAATATTGGCCTACAGATGTCCTGTGTGGTGGCAGAAAGGAGAGGCAGACAAATTTAAGCCACCTCTAACGGGTGTGCCTCATGGATTTGTCTGCAGCTTTCTCTACAACTCCTACTGCCGCACTAAAAGCTTTATTCGATGTGGCACCACTACAATATACATCCCGAGTAACAATTCAAGCTAAATTGTAAGAACAGAAGCTGATTATTGACTGATTTAAGGGATACGAAGCTGATTAACACCAGGCTGAATGTACAGTTGATTAGTAGTGCATAAAGCGAATGTATCCCCATAATTTAACCTCAACAAGTTAGCTGATCTAACGAAAGTTGACGACATTGGAAGTATTAACATTTGTATTCCTGTGTTTTGTCTGTTCACCACTTTATATTGCACTCAATTTTCATACCGGATTTCAAAAATATAATTGAATTATAGCACTAAAACAGCATCGAAATATATCACGCACTTATGTCCACATTGTATTTACTGCACTTGAAATGAGAGGAATGTTTAACTGTCACAATTTCCACTGTTCCGGTTGCTATTTTGCAACTTAAATCTGACGTGCTTCAAGATCATACCTTTTGCCACAAATATGCTTATGCGGTCCAGTAGGTATAGTTTACGCCTGTGAATCAGCGACTGCTGGTTTGAACCCCGAAATGAAAAGGCAATTTTTAGACATAGCGGAAATGGATGTAATGTCGACCTAAATGCCCCTAATTTGGCCCATACATGCATTCAGCAATCGACTAAATTTTCAATAGCGACCAAAAATATACATCAGTACCGTCCCAATGACGCATTCATCTAGATAAAATTGATAAATAGCCTACTTTTAGCGATGGGCCCAACCTTAGATCCATAGGCAAACATTAGAGCCATTTCCCCTATAATAACAATATAAATATGTTTATACAATTAGTCAGCAAACGTGCTAAAGCAGTCTCATAAAAAATATAAGATATGAAGCTGTCTTTCATTATTTTATTGGAATAAAACAAGAAGGCTGAACAAAGGTTGAAAAAAGACTATTAGGAATATTTAATCAACCCTTAAACAATTTAGCATCACCTAAAATATGCTGGAAAAGCTGAAAAACGTGCATCCATACCTCTCACGCCAAAGTCACGAGTTCAAATCTCACCCCCGGATAAGTCATGAATGACCCAAGAGCGTTAAAGTGACTATAATAAAAAAAAAAAGTCTTTGGAACATTAAACAGTTCTAATTCACGTCAGAAAAGTTCTAAATCACTTCGTAAAGTACTGAATCATTTCATAAAAAAATCGAAGTCCCTTCAAAAAGAACTGAATTACTGCAGAAATGTTCGGAATCACTTCGGAAAGTGCTAAATTACTTTTTAAAAATCACGGCACTAACGATGGAAATCATTTCGAAAAGTACTGAAGCATTTCAGTAATGTTTTTAACCACCTCGGAAAGTACTGAATCACTTCGTAAATATTCGGAATTACTTCGAAAAGAACTGAATCACTTCAGAAATGCTCGGAATTAGTTCAGAAATCAGAAGGGTTCTAAATCTCTTAGGATAGTACTAGTCACTTTTCAAAGTACTGAATCTCAATAATTTGAAAATATTTGACATACTTCGGATAGCTTTGAATCACTTTAAGAAAATTCGAATTCACTTCTAAAAGAACTAAATTATCCCAAAAATATTCAGACTTAAAAGGAAAAGAACTGATTCCCTTCACAAAAGCTCTAAATAACGTCGGAAAATACTGAGTTACTATTGTAAAAATTTGAATCATTTCACAAAGTACTGAATCACACGAGAAATGTTCGGAAACAATTCGGATGGACCTGAATCACTTCAAAGAAACCTCTAAATGACATCTAAAAGAACAAAATTACTTTAGAAAAATCTTAAATTACTTTAGTAGGTGCTGAAGGTTACTTTTGAAAAATTTGAAATCCCTTCGGAAAGTACTGAATTATTTTAGAAATGATCGGAATCACATCGGATTGGACAGAATCAATTCAGAAGGGTTCATAATCACTGCTAAAAGTGATGAATCATTCGAGAAATATTCGGAACCAATTCCAAAAGTGTGTGTTCACTTCAGACAAATTATGAATCAAGTCAGAAAATACTAAATCACTTAAAAAATGATGGCGATCACTTCGGAAAGAACTAACTTTTTTTTTTTAATTTTTCCGTGAACTTGTCTAACCGTTTCACATAATTTTTTCTTTTTTTTTTCCTTATCATGTTTACCAGGAGCACGTCACTTAAAATTTAACGATTTTGACCAATTTTTTCCTGAGCATGTTTACCAGGGGCGCAAGTCATTTCAAATTTAACGATTAAATGATCATGTATATCAGAGATGCTAGTTATTTCAAGTTAAAAATGATTTCCAATTAGTCCTCGAACTTATTCATCAGCCGCCAGTATTTGAAGGTAACCTAGCTAGGTGCAGTGTATTTTTAATAATTGAAATTTCCGGTAAGATATTGCTCTAGCGTTGTCAGTGGTGTAGTGGTAAGCTTGATTACCTCTCATCCCAAAGGGCCTGGGTTCAATCCCAGTCTACGCCACCGGGATTTTCTGAGGCACAAAATCTCTGATCACGGGAAGTAAAGCCGTTGGTACCCGACACTTGCAAAACAAGCTTTTAAATCATGTCATACGACACTGCCGCCGAATACAGTCACGAATGTATGTATTTTAGTTTTTCTCATAATAAGAGCTGCTGATGTTGTGCTTACATGAATTCTGAAAATGGCAAGCATCGATGTCCTAGTAATAACATTTCTGATTAGAAATGGTTTAATTTACACCAAATTGAGGAATTAGAACGAAATCACACATGTCATATGATAGTTATTTGAAAATTTTCTTTTTGCTCGAATGTTGTTCTACCGTTTGTATTGTGTAAGAGAGACGACGGTAGAGCCTGAGAGTACGAATAAAAACAGATAGTCGCGAATGACAACGAAACGAGTGTCGTAAAAAACGTCAACAGTTTCAACCCCTTTACTTTTGAAAATCAAAGTTTGAAGGCAGCTTTTCCATAAGGAAGATCTTTAAAGCTATTAAATCATGTCATACGACACTGTTGCCGAAGACCGTCACGAATGTATGTATTTTAGTTTTTCGCATAATAAGAGCTGCTGATGTTGTGCTTGTGTGAATTCTGAAAATAGCAAGCTACGATGTCCTAGTAATAACATTTTTGATAAGAAATGGTTTAATTTACACCAAATTGAGGAATTAGAACGAAATCACACATGTCATATGATAGTTATTTGAAAATTTTCTTCTTGCTCGAATGTTGTTCTACCGTTTTTGTTGTGTAAGAGAGACGACGGTAGAGCATGAGAGTACGAATAACAACAGACAGTCGCGCATGACAACAAAACGAGTGTCGTAAAAAACGTCAACAGTTTCAACCCCTTTACTTTTGAAAATCAAAGTTTGAAGGCAGCTTTTCCATAAGGAAGATCTTTTAACAATAAATAGCAGCGATGTCGATAAAGGCTGACAGTTTAAAGCACTTAAAAAAAATAACATACAACAGTTTTAAACAATGTTATTGGTTTGATTTAAATTAACTTCTACATTAACTTGAATCTTTTTGGTTAACTTAAACAAAAAAGATTGCAACTTAAACTTGAAAAAAAAAGAGACAAAAACAATGTTTTTCCAATCACGGGTTTATCCCGGTGACTTTTAAATTCCGGTTTTCTCGATTTTTCGGTCACCCTGATTTATGAATGAACTTTGACAGCAGACAGTAACTTAATGACTGTGAGAAGCAACATCAATACCATCAAATTCTGTTGCTTAAAATGGACTATGTGGTGTTCTTTCAACGGTCTCCGCTGTTTAACACTCCGAACACGATGCCCCCGATAAAATGTGTAACGGTAATTTGGCAATGTTTGCAAAATCATTACTTAGCAATGAATCGACAGTTTCATTCATCATTCATCAAATCATCTTTAAAGTCTGTTGTTTCAAATGGCGCCAATAGATTTGAAATTCGTCAAGTAATGGCTGAAATAAGTGCGTTTTGTTACTACAATGAACAATTATTTATCCGCTCCGTAAATCTAACACGATTGAGCCTTCCAAATAAATGAACTAGATAAAAAAAAAAGATTTTTTCCTTCTTTAATGGGTGTTCAATAAAAAATGAGAATTTTTTCAGTCATATAGCCAGTAAAAAAAAAATTTTCAACGAATTCAGTTTTTTTTTATTAAAAACATAATAATTGCCTTTTTTATTCTTCAAAAAAATAGTCAATGAATATTTGAGAAGGGGCCCTGGTCAGCCGTACGACGCAACTTAGTCGTGAAGCTCTCACAAGGGTGCTGGACGGTACTGAAATCATTCTCATTTTTTATTGAACACTCGTTAGAAGACTTTTGAACAAACTTGTAATTGTGAAACAGTATATTTTTGCCTTTATTTTTTTTCCACATCCTACGGCTAAAAATCGCCTGAATAAAGAATTTAAAAAAAATCCACATCTTTGTAATTCATATGTGTGTCAGTGGTTGTGCACTTTGAAAATTCATAAAAATTGCGAATATTTAAAAATAATATAGGTTCGTAATTGAACTCGAAGAAACCTTACATCACTGTTGGTGCGGCCCACAGCATTATTACATACATTAATACGGCCAGCAAGGAGGGATTGGTTGAGCTTCACTGCCCTAGAACAACTATTTATTACGGAAAATACCAATGACATTGAATACATTCAAGTACCGTAAAACGAGGTAACATTGATATTTTTTTTAAGTATATTCTATATATTGTTTACAGGCGTGAATGATATTAAAATTTGTTTTTTTTTAACCAGTTCTGAGCATCCTAGAGCGAATCCGTTAGTAATTTGTTTGATTTGGGGCTACTTTGATAATAATCGATGAATGTAGAAAAATATGCGTGAAACTCGAACAATTTAGTAAGAGAAATATGAGAAACAATACGAAACTTTGAATAAGAATATAATCAGAAAGCATCATAAACAATAAGAAGACAACATTGAATTTTGATGGCTATATCGAAAATACATATAATAAGTGATTGTTTGAGTGACTTTTCAAATAGGCGAAAAACAAGAAAATTGTTTTAATATGTTTGGAAAAAAGATAACACATAGGGTAAGTGCACCAGTATTGGCCATAGTTTCCTCGAGTTTTTTGTGGCCGAATCAGTTCATATGCCGGGGTGAATATGATTGAAATTAACAAGCTTAACAGAACGTGAGGTCTTGTAAAAACTGTTAAATATCGCCAAAACAGGAGCATGGCCACTATAGGTCCAGTTCCCCTACTATATAAAAACTGTATACGATATCAAAGGCAATACCCTAGGATACTATATGGAACCAATGTTTCCAATCCGGAAAAAGAGCAGAGAGCAAATGTATTTATTATATTCTACAATCAAAGTTACCCGAATTATCAAAGATACCCCGTTTTACGGTACCCATTTCTGTGCACCGAACGAAATGAAAAATAAAAAATACATTCTCGCCCATTTGAAACCTCAATCTGCCGTTGCCATTGAATTGATCCGTATTGTCCTCTGTATTGTTTTCGTCATTCATCAACTAATCCCATAAGCGATTCTCACTCTTCTTCCATTTCCAATCACGTTTATATCACCAATGCACCTCTCATCATAACAAATACCAGAAGCACTATATCATCTCACTGTTGGCAAGTACTTCCCAAATAAAAATCACCCATCATCTCACCTCACTCGTGATGATGATGATGATGATGATACTCCAAGAGAGTGTATTACGCAAATAAATCGTTAGCATTAACTATGATAACACACTTGCTTTACCCCTCGGATAAAGCGTCGGATAAAGTATATGGGTAAGTGAGATGATCCATAACACACGAAGATGATGACGGCTCAATGTGAGTGCTGGAATGCGATCGAAGCCGACGCCGCCGCTACGCCGGTTTTGGCACTCGCCATTTTTCGATCGCATATTTCCGCCTCAGTTTTTTGATGCGATTCGCATTGCGAGCAATTACCTTTCGCGAATAATTCGCCGGTAGCAATATGTGTTACTGGATTATGCTCTACTGAACGTACACGTACGTTCACCTATTCGGTAGCGGATTGGAAATGTGAGACTTGTTTTGATTTTAAGGCATGTGGTGACGGGGCTTTTAGAGTTGTGAATTTGCTTACCAAGTTTGAGCTATTCTTCAAGTCAAGCACGGAAACCATTCATTATCTGTTGAAAAAAAAGACGTTTTAAATTGCCCAAGGAGTTTCCGGTTACGTAGGTACTCAAGATAGGAAAAGCAAAAGTTGGTCAACGTTGACAGTGTGAGATAATCGGGTGTGTGCTTTTTTTGGAAAGCAGGTCTCAACAAAGAAAATCGTCGATGTTTGTTTGTTTTTACGGTTCCGATTGAAAAGAAATAGATCAGATAAAGAAGGTGAGAGAATTTGGGTTTAAGTGTCTCTTCCGCTTTAGTGCCGTACGGTTTAGTCTTTGAACTTGTTTCGTAAGATTGTTGACTGATACGGCTATACACTGAAGTATCTCTAAAGCAAGGTTGCAATTCTTCATTTGACATGCACGTTTACTTGTATGTTACAAGAAGAGGTTGTGAACTATATGTTTGGCACAAAAAGCTGTCAATTCCGCTTTCAGAAATTCAAAATTAGCGATTTAAACTTTCCGTGCGCGTTGACTCTGAAAGTGAAATTGACAGGTTTTAGCATAAAACTTGTATGAGTCAAACACACAAAGGCGTAATGAGAATTTACTGCTTTAAAATTAAGTGCGTTGTTTTGACAGCGCCGGTGGTAGAGTGGTAAATGTGACCACTCCATCAGTGATTGGCACTTTTAGTTGGTTGAACGGATACAAACAGAAAATAAACAATGAAATAAATAGTTGAAGACGCTAATTTCAAACAACAGACTGTTATTAGTCTGTTATTTGAAATTAGCATCTTCAACTATGTAAATCGTTAACTTCACGCAGAAGTAATACAAAACAAATAGTTAAAGTACATAGCTCTGGATGGGTCCTTACCATCAATTACAGTCATTTGTCGATAGGCACAGTAGCAGCACCTACCCTACCCGTGTCCCCTCGAGATCGTCAAGTCGATGATGACAGGAGCACATACCGTGGTAGAGGTAAAAATAGCTGAAATTTCCAAACCTACGACTAGATGCCTTCCTTCAGATAACAACTTGAGTGCGGTACAATCGATAAAACTGTTTCAAACACATCGTCGGTGATCGTTCCTTTTTGCAAGTGATGGCGGGGGGGGAGGGTAAAGAGAGATTATCAAACCGATTTGTACCTTCCTAAAAAGTTGTCATTGCTCACTTTCAGGGCTGGTAGTGGGTATGCGATGTATTAGTAGACTTTAGTGACTAAAATCACGAAAATAGTGACCAAATAGTGACCTTTAAACCATTAAAAAAGTGACCAATATTGATGGTAAAGATATGGATCAGTTCCGGTGTTTTTCATAGTTTTTTACAATAAAACAAATTTGAGTTTGATTTAAGGATCACAGCAATTCGTAATAAAAAAATAAGTATGAATCTAATAAGCAAGAACACAGTCCAATTCTAACTTCCATTTCCTCACTTTGTAGATCACGAATTTGTTACTAGATTGCGAAATTGAGACACAGAGAAAAATGTTCAAAGTACCGATTTTAGACATTTTTTTACAATTTTAGGACATCAATTTTTGAAGATCTAGGATCATACGTATCCTTCCGATACATTTAGCAACATGAAGAACTGCAGTCTAGAATTAATATATATAGATCTAAGTTAGCCATGAATATATTAATAAAAGATCCTTCTCTTCTTTGTAGTCGCTATAACGAACTGGGTATTTTTCATTCCTCCCAAGAATAGAATCTTCTGTAACACCTCATATAACACATAGAAAAAGAATCATAACTCTGGGATCTAGACAACTTTTCTAGATCGCAGTTTAAGAAAAAATCTCATTATTATGGCACGAGGAAAATTTTCCCAGATGGAATGATCACGGACATAAGACAAAATTGAATGCGTCTAGGACTTAAAATCTCGATCGTGAAAAATTAGAGATTTAAGAATACATTTTAGGATTTTTTTTATTTTTTTCTAAGACCCGGACCTGGAATTTTCTAAGTATGGAAAATTACAATACAATTTAATGGACTTAAAACTCAAGAATCTGTGACATGATTTTTTTCTCGATGTTTGGACAAATACTAAAGCTACCGGGGTTCAAAGATTTTTCAAATGTCTGGATTTTGAACAAATGTCGAGAGCTTGAAAATTTTCCTAGACCATGTTTTGACATCATACATTGAACCAACGGTAAAGGTAATTCAGGTAACCTCTTCAAAATAGGAATTCAATAAGGTTCACGTGCCGCACATAAAATGCAATGACATGGTAATAAATTCCACTGGATTCACTGGACCAGTCCACATGTCATGCTGGTAAAGGTTAAGTGAAATTCATTTCTTGGTATGAACAATTTTTAGTAGTATTCGTAATGCAAAAATGGCGATAAAAGAAAGTGTCCTTTCGTCGTTGTTGGACGAGTTGGAATTACCAGGCTTCTTCATGTTTTCAAGCGTAAGTTTTATAATTTTTATAAACTAACACTCATTTATAAATTAAAAACAAAATTGCAGAATTCGGGAACTGATTGTTTGAGGTGCTAACAATCAACAATTGACGAACGAAGTCATCAGTGCCAATTATTAAATAATGTAAATTAGTGTTTTTTTTTTTTTGTTCCTAGAATGCAATAATTTTATTACTTAATTAAATCGAAATATATTATAGATATATATCTACCACCAATTCACTTTATCATTACTACAAAATCCAATCGCATTTATTTGCTACTTTCCGTAGCTTTTAAGTGATGCCAATTTGATGATCATCGTAAAGTCCGATAAAATATACGAGAAAATCAATTTATTTCTATGTGAACCACTCAAATGTAATCTCTCCCCCGAAACACGTATTATTCACCTGAAAAGTGTGATGGAAAATATCTGCGTACCTTTTCAGGTGAATTTTGTGTTGCAGTGTAGGCTTGGACAACTTTCAAGATCTCAATGTAAAACAGCCAGAATATTGGGCCAGAGCTTTTTTAGAAATCTCTGAAAATTTATGATAGGTCTATAACAATTTCAAGATAAAAAAAAAAAAAAAACAAAATATTAGATTCCGTCAACAGTTAACGTTTCCATATGTTCGCAACTCTTCTTATCAGACTTTACTCTGAGTTGTTAAATTCAAATTTTTATTCTCAACATTGGTCGTAAAAAAGTGACTTTAGTGACTAAATTTTAAGGAATAGTGACTTTAGTGACTTTTTGATGAAAAAAGTGACTTTTTAGTGACTGACTTGAAAATAGTGACCAAGTCACTAAAAAGTGACCTGCTACCAGCCCTGCACTTTCTACTCTCTATATACGATTTTCACACTGCCGTACTCTAACGGAACAATCAACTCTATACTTTTATCTCCTCAATAATCGTATAAAAATTACCATTTTAGTCTGTTATTTGAAATTAGCATCTTCAACTATGTAATCGTTAACTTCACGCAGAAGTAATACAAAACAAATAATTAATAAGTGAAATAAAGGTTTCTAAATAGAGAGGGCAATATATTTACAATCATTCTTCTCGTCTTCAATTCTTATTTTAAACTTATACCAGAATATGATTTCATTTAAAAATATAAGGTCCCAGTTCCTAAAGATTCTTACATTAAAGGCATACCAGATCATATCAGATCAATGAAAACTTCAACGCCGTTTTATTTAATGAAGGTGCAATTTACTTTGAAGCATTTTCGAAAAATTCAATCCCAGTTTTTTTTTCGACGCATCATTTTAGATTGCCAAAAACTCACGTCATTTAGTGTATCATAACAAAAGGTATGTGATAACGAGAGCTTTTTGAAATCTGAAATGATGCGTCGAAAAAAACTGAGGTTGAATTTGTGCACATCGCACCAAAGTAAATGGCACCAAGTAGGTATGCAAACACAAATATTTTTTGAAAATGCCGGACTTCGAAAAATGTTGAAGATAGTGAATATTTATTTTCTATGTCCAGCGTATCAAAAAATTTCCAACATTGATGGTTTGTTCAACACATAATTATTATTCCAACTTTTTTGTTTGGGTGATTCAGAAATAGGAAAAACTCTTACCTACATTTGAATAACCTTAACAATTTTGCTGCAAATTTTCCGGATTTTCACTTAGTTTTTCAAAAAAAAATTCTTCGTATCACCCGCAGAATCCTCCTCAGAAGATCTGAGTCTGAAATGCCTTAGAATTCTATATATAGCCACTTTAACTACTATTCCTTAGCATTTCTCCGAAGCATTTCCTAATTAATCTCGCCGTTGGGCAAAGTTTCTAATCATAATAAGGACCATGTATTGACATAAACAAATAGTTCAAAACTCTTCCGCAAAGATGGCTCCACAATCTAATTTCTTTCTCTGACATTTTTGAGACTTGGTAGCTAGGGCAAAGTTGTTCATCTTGACAAAATAAACAACTTTTTTGAAGACGTACCATTTCCACAGCCTACTGATTCCGAGTCATATGGAGTTAAAGGAAAAATGTCGAAAATATGGTTTGTTCTTTCTGTTTTGCTTTTTTGCTTACAACCATATAATGTTGTATTTTTCTCTTATGCAAATGCATTCAATAAATTACTTTTATGAAGAAATATACTGGTTTAAGCTTCAAATTATAAAGATATTGTTGAAAAACCAAAATAAAAAACTATTTTTGAACGTTATTACCTCTCAAAGCTCAAAAAATCGCAATCTGACATTTTCAGCAAAAATTAAGCAATACTCGATAAACAAAATATCAAAATTTGAGAGAGGTATATTTTGGTGTTTTTGAGATTGTTCGTTTTAGTGGAACATATTTGTTTTTCTATAATTTTTTGAGGCATGGAGACTTGACGACTTAGGCAGAGTTGTTTATCTTGATAAAATAAACAACTCTTCTGAAGACGTCAAAACTCCACAGCCTGCTGTTTTCAAGTTATATGGAATTACAGAAAATATTGAAAATAAGTGTTTTAATTTTAATGCATATGCATACGGATCTAAAACAGTAGGCTGTTGAGTTTGACTTCTTCAGAAGAGTTGTTTATTTTATCAAGCTAAACAGCTTTGCCTAAGCCGCCAAGTCTTCAAAATGCATTAAAAAAGTTATTGAAAAAAACATGTTCCATTAAAATAAAAAAAAAAAAATCTAAAAACACCAAAAAACCTCTCTCAATTTTTGATATTTTGTTTATCGAGTATTGCTTAATTTAAGCTGAAAATGTCAGGTTGCGGTTTTTTGCTGTTTAGGAGATATTAAAGTTCAAAAATTGTTGAATTTTTTTAAGTGTGTTTCTTCATAAAAGTTATTTATTTAATGCATTTGCATAAGAATTTTCTCTTCATATAAGATTGTAAGCAAAAATATCAGAACGGATAGAAAAAAAAACAAAAATTTCTACATTTTTTTTCTTTAACTTTATATAACTCGGAACCAGTAGGCTGTGGAAATTTTACGTCTTCAAAAGAGTTGTTTATTTTTTCAAGATAAACAACTTTGCCCATGTTATCAAGTCTCCAAAATGTCAGAGAAAGGAGTTAGATTGTGGCGCCATCTTTGCGAAAGAGTTTTGAACTATTTGTTTCTGTCAATAGATGGTCCTTATTGTGATGAGAAACTTTGCCCAACGGCGAGATTAATTAGGAAATGCTTCGGAGAATTGCTAAGGAATAGTAGTAAAAGTGGCTTTAGATAGAACTTTGACGAAAACACTAAGTCGCGAAAATGCTTCGTTTCGGAGTTATTAATTTTATTCCTGTGTATTCAATCTAACCCCCACTGGCCGGCAGTGTTATTATGGAAGAACTCTCTCTACAATGTCGCATGTATGGTCATTGTAGACAGCTTTAGTCCGGGAGTTAGAAGGTGATAGCTCTATTGCAGATCCAGCAACCCATTTCAGAATGTCTGAAGAGTCACGCCCATTCCGAGGTTACTTTCACTTACAATAAGCCCCGCATGTATGCATCATCATTATCAAATGGATATTGGTATTACATACACGCTTCCAGGTTCGAAAATATTCTTTTCAAACCAGGCACGTATTTAGTTTATTTATTTTTTTTTAAATTGTTAAATGTATTTGGACTGGTCTCACTATGTTCACTTGATCCTCCAATCCATGCGTTCCGTAGTTTTGATTTTTCGTGATGCACCTTTGTCATAATACTTCCTTCAACGAACACAAATTTTCTTGGATTGCCATGGTCATCTGGGAGGTGGTTTGCGTTTAGTGCTTTCCCCAGGGACCGTTCGCAGCCACCAGCTACCACCCGTCCAGTCTTGGGCGTATCCAGCGAGGCATCTTTCATATTGCTCGCAATCTCCGGAACCGGCGAGAGACCAGCAGCTGAGCACTTTTGCAAGTGGAAAACTTACTGATTCACGGCTGAATCACCACCAAAACTCTCGACGGACACATTATCAACACGTTCCCGGGCTAATTCACCAACCGGACCGGGTTCAAAATCGCCCACGGTGACGAATCTCTCAATAGAACTACACGCTGAAAGTGTGCCATCCGAACTCGAAGAATCGGGCTCCCAGTAGGCAATAAGAACCTACACCGAACGATATATCACTAAATGATAACTTTATGAACACTTGAAACTAACTGCCAGCACACAAATTAACATATTTAAAACAAAAAAATGTTTAATTCGCTGCCGAAAAATACGCAGCAAAAGAAAAACACGTCAGCTTTCAAGCGCAGCCTACTGTGATTCCAGATTGCATTCCTGGCCCAGTGTGCAATGAAATTAATATCGTAGACAAGAAACTTTTGAAATACGCCCCTTTGGCTTGTTACCCTTGGCTGGGGCCATTTTCTTCACACACTACGTCCCTGTAAACACATAGTTCATATCATTTTCGAGCAACTTTTTTCCATTTCAACTTTTTCAGCATTCAGCAATTTATTCCTATTAATTTCATTTTGACCTTTTCTCAATTCAACTTTTATTTATCTGACCATTAGTCCATTCAAAATTTTGTCCATTCAAACTTTTATCCATTTTGATCTGTTTTTCCATTCGCCATTTTGTTTATTTGACCTTTTCCCTTCAAACTTTTGTCCATTCGACTTTTTGTCCCATCGCACAGTGGTCGGAGATGCCAATTTGGTGAACTTAATTGTTTTGTGATCAAACCGTTGACTTAATCCAAAAATTGTCTTCAAAAGAATTGTTCACAAAAACATTGCGCATATTATGACGAATATCAATTTTTGTCATGGCATACTATGAAAAAAATAAAAAAAAATAACTTTTTTCGCAAAAGAGATAGAAGAGTAGTTTCTTCAGCAAAATTGTAGTACTCATAAAAATATGAAACTTTGTTGAAAACATTAAATTTGTATGACGAATACTTGTGAAGATATGAAGCGTTTTTGATGGAAACCCCCTTAAATTCAGTTTTTTAAGTATAACTTTTTTATAACAGTTTTTTTAAGTAAACAATGTTCTAAACAAATGTAAAAAACATACAAATACATGTTTTTGCTCGAGACAGTATGTGGCTAAAATCATCCCTTTCAAAGTTATAGTACATTTTACATTCATTTTTCCTTAATTTCAGCTGCATATAGGGGAGAAGGTGGCAAACCGGGACACAGCACCAAGTACTCTTTTTAAAGCTTAGACTCTGTACTACAAAGTAGCTTTGGTTTGGTTATAGTACATTTTACATTCATTTTTCCTTAATTTCAGCTGCATATAGGGGAGAAGGTGGCAAACCGGGACACAGCACCAAGTACTCTTTTTAAAGCTTAGACTCTGTACTACAAAGTAGCTTTGGTTAAGTGAGTGAATAGGGGCACGTTGAATGTTCACGTGTTTGGCCTTTTTCTATATGAAAATAACCCTGCCTCCTCATTTATGAACGGTAAATTACGGATTATAGAAACAGATATTATCAAACTCATCCGTGAACAACAAGGAAAATTTCTGTATGTATGCATTAACAAAAAATAAAAGATTAATTTGAACAAAACATTTTCTAAGACAAGCACTTTGTGTGCTTAGCTTACTCCAGTTGTCAATATAAATTTTGGTTAGAAAAGAGTGAAATTAAAGCGGTGGTGAACTTTTTACCATCCTTAACAAACCCTTTACCATCCTTAACAAGATACTGCTGACCCGTGCGAATTCAGTTGGTTAGTGAGACGACTGAAGTTACCCTCAAAGAGCATGTGGATAATAAGATCCAAAATCTTCGGCCAACGGAATTCGAAATCAATGGTCGTCGGATCCGAGTCCAATATAGGCTACATATGACCATGGTTGCAAATACTCATTTCAGCTAAAATAATGTTTTTCGGAATAATAAAACCAAAAGATATTCAAAATGTTCTTTTGCGACCAATCAATGACGAAGTATTGCAGTTTGGATTATCCGTTCTCCAAGTAAAAATCAGGTAATAAAAATGTAACATTACGTTGTTCAATCCATTCAAAATTTGACAAATTGTTACAGATTTTTCGAATAATTTCTATACCTGGGCTACAAAATAGAGGTAAAAAAAATAGAGATGTACTTGACCTGATGCCGAAAAAGTTAAAGTCCGCAAGCAGCTTATTCAACCACGCTTCAATCAAGAATTGGGACTTCTTGTTGACATGCCATGCGGCAATGGAGCCGGCTCGACGAACGATGGGAATACTGCGCGACGTTTCTTTTTGAATGCAGCAGTTCCTGCAGAGATTTTAGGTGTCGACCTGCAGGTGATTGAACGTTGCTCAACTATTTTGCAGGTCTTGTCTTCCGGACGAGAAATCAATGCATCTAAGTTCAAGAACTATTGTCTAGAAACAGCTCAGTTGTTAGTAAACCTATACCCTTAAAACCAAGTAAACCTTTATTGGGTTCCTGGCCACTGTGGAAAGGGAATGAAAAAGCCGACACGTTAGCCAGGCAAGGATCATCTCAGCAATTCATAGGACCAGAACCATTCTGGGGAGTTTCTGCTTGTTCTCTTAAAATGGAGATCAAGAAATGGAAAAAATGAAAGTGGAGACCAATTGGCACAACGCTTCCATTGCTAGGCAGCCGAAACGGTTCATAATTCCGAACATTTCAATGACTAGCGAAATTCTTGAATTATCAAAGAAAGATCTCAGTGTCTATGCTGGTTTGATAACAGGACATTGTCCATGTAAATATAATTTGAAGTAAATAGGAAAACCTCAAGAGGATATGTGTCGATTCTGTGGCATAGAAAAGAAAGACTCTGAACACCTCCTATGCTCTTGTGCAGCAATCTTCAATAAAAGGCGTATTTTTCTGGATGAGGGGCTGGCAGAACCCTTTGATATTTGGAATGCAGGTCCCAGTCAAGTAGTACATTTCATTCGAAATGTAATACCTGGCTGGGAATATGCTTTTGGTCAGTCTATGTCGGTCACTTCACAAAATAGTGATACGACTTAACTGATAAAGCAATATAAAAACAAGAGATCAAAGTAATGATCGCAGTGATGAATATACCCAACACGAAAAAAAAAAAAACATAATTCCCTTGGTTTTACTTGCCCGCCACGGTCCCTAAGATTTTAATGCACGGTTCAGACATAATTCTCCATTTCAATGTTTCTATCGGACTGACCACTTTGTCAAGCAGTTTTGGCGTGACTTTCTACTAGCGATTTCACAAAACGGGACCAACTAAATTCAATTTTTTTATGAAACGCACAAATGTGGGCTACTTTTCTTGTGGTACTGGAAGAAAAAATCTCAAAATAATGTTATATTTCAAAGTTTGAGTGGTAGTAAACGTCATTTTAACTGCTCGAATGAAGTGGTTAATTGTCTGAAGAGACATAAAAGTCACTAAATAAAGTAATGAAAAGGTTCAGATCACACTCGAAAATCATCACGAGCTACAACAAACGGTGATCTCATACGGCGACTATTAGTTTCTTCAGATCCACTTATTGCTGGTTTCCGTGTAAAATCGCAGAAGAAAGACAGAGAGTTTTCCGAAGATGCACAGTTTTCGTTAGATTTTTCAGAAAGCGAAGAAGAAACAGATGAAGAGTGAAACTTTTTTTTTTATTTTTTATCATGTTAACTTCTCAGAAAAATCATTACTTTTAAATTACAGATAAGGGCCCATGCATTAATTATGTCACGCTAAATCGAGGAGAAATTAACCCCCCCTCCCGTCGTGACGTTTTTCTTATACCTAAAGCATTGCTTATCACAAAATCTTAGACACCCCCCCTAGAGCGTGACATAATATATGCATCAGCCCTAAAACTACCTAAAAGTAAGATAATTGTGTTCTTCTTGACTCACGCTGATAAATGAAAGTGATAATAAATTTAAAAACCATTTTTAATCCACAATAACCTACATACTCTTCCTCACATGCACACTTAAATGGATATATACAGAAATTTTCCTTGTTGTTCACGGATGAGTTTGATAATATTTGTTTCTATAATCCGTAATTTACCGTTCATAAATGAGGAGGCAGGGTTATTTTTATATAGAAAAAGGCCAAACACGTGAACATTCAACGTGCCCCTATTCACTCACTTATGAATTGGCGCTAACCAAACCAAAGCTACTTTGTAGTACAGAGTCTAAGCTTTAAAAAGAGTACTTGGTGCTGTGTCCCGGTTTGCCACTTTCTCCCCTATATGCAGCTGAAATTAAGGAAAAATGAATGTAAAATGTACTATAACTTTGAAAGGGATGATTTTAGCCACATACTGTCTCGAGCAAAAACATGTATTTGTATGTTTTTTACATTTGTTTAGAACATTGTTTACTTAAAAAAAACTGTTATAAAAAAGTTATACTTAAAAACTGAATTTAAGGGGGTTTCCATCAAAAACGCTTCATATCTTCACAAGTATTCGTCATACAAATTTAATGTTTTCAACAAAGTTTCATATTTTTATGATTACTACAATTTTGCTGAAGAAACTACTCTTCTATCTCTTTTGCGAAAAAAGTTATTTTTTTTATTTTTTTCATAGTATGCCATGACAAATATTGATATTCGTCATAATATGCGCAATGTTTTTGTGAACAATTCTTTTGAAGACAGTTTTTGGATTAAGTCAACGGTTTGATCACAAAACAATTAAGTTCACCAAATTGGCATTTCCGACCACTGTGCATCGGTCTTTTGTTATTCGATCTTTTGCCTTCGACCTGTTTTCCTACAACCTCAGTGGGATTGTTCGAAAGCTTTTATAATCTAAAAAACTGCTCATATTATTGCTGATCAACGAATAACTTCTAATTTTCCGGCTTAAATAAGAAGAAGAAGAGTCAGTATCGCAGCTGTTAAACTGTTGAACTCTAAAAAAAAAAAAATAATTCAAAAATTATAATGTGAAATGTTAAATGATAAATTCATAATGTGAATATCAAATGATCAATGTTACATGTTAACTGTTAAATTTAAATAGTTAATTTTAAATGTGTAATGTAACATTCAAATACAAATTTTATTAAATTTATTAAATTTACTAAATTTATGAAATTTTATTAAATACAAAATCAAGATAGAGCTATAATGAGGGCCTAACAGCTTTTGTAAACAATGACTTCTCTCGACGATTTCTAGGAATTCGAGACACACCTACGCAAACCAACGGAAGTCTTGCCATACCTATTGGTGGGTAGGGAAGAACTTCAGTTGGTTTGCGTGTGCGTGTCATGAATTCCTAGAAATCATCGAGAGAAGTCACTATTTAAAAAAGCTTTTAGACCCTTATTCTAGCTCTATGTAAAAATGGCAACTGTAAAAGTGTCAACTTGAACTTTAAATGTTACATGGTAAAAGTTGAATGCTATATGATAATTTTTAAATGATAACTGTCATTTAGTGAATTATAGATATAAAGCGTTATATATTCAATGCAAAATTATATTTTTTTTAGTTAAATGTTACATTGTAAGCGATAAATGTTTTTTTTTATTATTATTATAGTCACTTTAACGCTCTTGGATCATTCGTGACTTGTGCGGGGTAAGATTTGAACTCGTGACTTTGGCGTGAGAGGTATCCCAAGTAACAATTATGGTTTTATGAGGGTTCTGGAGACCTTGATTTAGACTTTGTTTGTTTATTAAGGACAAACAAACAAACAAGTCTAAATCAAGGTCTTGTAGCATGCTTTAAGACCTCGATAAAACTTACAATGTTACTTACAATCTTAACCACTACGCCGGGGTCGACCTCAAAGTTAAATGTTAACTGTCAATCCTTTAATTTAAAATTTACTATGTTTAATGTTAAATATAAAATGTTAAATATGGAATCATACATGCAGAAAAGTAAATTTATATGTTGAATTTAAATTTATTTGTAAATAATGAATGTTCAATACATAAATTTACAATCAAATTTTATAAATTTAAAATGTTCAAGGCTAAGACAATTGCCACTCGGTGGTCGAAACAACCGCAGCTCCTTGCGAATGTATTTATTCTACCACAATATAATGAAGGAGTCAACTTTAATGGTGGTAAGCTCAAACCGGTATTAGCCTGATTACGAAAGCCGGGCTGCTTTGATGTCGACGTCGGTGTTAATCAATACCATCCTAAACGAACATTTGGTAGAACCTCCAACCAGGGCCAGTATTGAAAGCTAATCCGGGTTGGAGATTACCGCTATTAGTGAAATAAATTATTATAAAAGTTGAATTGCTCAAATTGTGTCTCAGTATGATTTGCTTACTTACTTTACTCAGTATATTGCGTTCACAACTCTCCGTCCCTCCAACATTTTTTCCTTTCGACCTTTATATAATTGGACCCTTTTTCCCTTGAACCTTTTGACCATGGAGATTTTTTTTTTCCTAAAACCTCGTATGGAACCAAAAGTCTTATTGTCACGTACGTAAAACGTAAACTGAAAATTAACGGTTATTCGGGCAAATCTATCGTATGAAAATTAAAAAAAAAATGGAAAATCTGTTCAAATATCCAAAGCCATAATTCGGGTTGTAGAAAGAGATTACAGTTATATAGTACAACAACATACATCTTGACAATAGGGTTACAATGAAAGCAGTAGTGTCATCAGTAATGCATTGCATGTTTTTAAGGTGAAAGGGGACGTCATTAGTTTTTGGAGAATCAGACTCAGTTTTATCGTTCAAAACCAAAATAGCGTTAATGAAAATGCGTTCATTTTATTCTTCTACCGGAACACAGTGAACTCATTTTCATTGACAAACTTTCGGTTTGGACGTAAACACTGTCTTTGAATTTTTTAAAATTAATTACGTCTCCTTTCATCATATATGCTTGCTGCTTACCTTGAATGGCTACTCATTTGAAACAGATCATTCCAATTGATTTTAAGCATCCGGGACCATTAAACAAACAATAGACCTCCAAATGTCACACCTCTGCGGAGCTTGCCTCACCCAGGATGCGAAATCTTTTTGTTCACCAGCATCCTGCTTGAATTCAAGTTTCTCACATTATTGGTGGAACACCACAGGTAAAACAGAAATGCTGCTTTTTGTTTGTTTTATTGATCAGACGATACAAGAAAAAACCAAGTCAATAGCACAGGGGGTCACCATAAAAGTAATGTCTACCAGCACCAATCATCCCACCGTGGGTCCACACTTCACGCGTGCCATTCGCGAAATTATGGAAATTTTAGCGGTTGTTCAGAGAAAGGAGCAGAAAAAGATATAATCATAAACGATTACTTTCACTTTCGGCCGTAACATTTGTCGAACTGTGTTCATGTTTTGATGACAAATTTGCTAAAATATTCGCTGCAAAAATTAGCATCTCCTCCAAACAAACGGATGACAAACCGTTCCGCTGTTTGCGTGCCATCGTAGATCATCCGTGTGCGTTCGGCTCGAGGTGACGCAAGTGAGATAGTATCAATCAGCAACCGGCCAGTGAAAGATGAATAAACGAGGAAAGAAAACACATCTCTTCACCAATTGAGATGCCGAATCAGGCACGAAAAAGGGGACGGGGCATTTATGATTCATAATCGTGCTTTAAAGGTTGTTTTTCATCTCCATCTTCTGTTTGGTGGCTGTCGTGGACATTGGTTGCGTGTGTTGTTGAATTTTGGCGGTTTTTTATCTTTCCTGTGAAAGAGGAACAAGGAAAACCGAACATTGAACAAAGAAAAAAAAAATGACATTGAAGATTACACGCGATAATTCGCAACAACGCTGAGGTAACAGCGCAATTGCTCCTCGGCACAGAAGAGGTCGTTTTTGCCATGACGAAATAAGAAATTGTAAATCAGTGGTCACTGGTGGCTGGTTGTAAAAAAAATAGACAACATTATGGGAGCCTACAACATAGACGATGAGAGAGAGCGGAAGCGACCTCTATTCTTGGTGGGAAGTAAAAGTGGTGCGTGTGATTGTTTTCGTTAGGAGTTGAGCTTTTACGTAATAGAATAATTTACTAAACTAATTGTTTCCGGCTGGGAAATATTACCACTTTTATGGGGAATAGAATCAATTGCATCATCTTGAAGAATGGCGTGTTTTGTTTCAAGAGCTGTGTTTTTTTTATAATAAGTTTATTTTTCCAAGCTCATTTGCTCAAGTGCAGTGTTATGCAATGATTATTTTAGACTGGCATTAATCACAAACATATCATGTATAGGTCATTATGAAAAGTGAGGTAAATGAATCGTATATCAACTTCAATTGTCACGGTTTGGTCGGAATTTTCGAAGATCACGACGGGGTAGACTTAAAATGAACATTTTATACGATAGATGAGGAGCTGAAAGTTGATAGTTCAGTTATAGTACGGCAGTGTGAACATCGTATATATAAGTAGAAAGTGAGCAAAGGACAACTTTGAGGAAGGTGTGAATCGGATCGAGCATTCCCTTTACCAAACTCACCCGTTGGTGAGGGATGGTGACATGCTTGACAGGCACAGTTGTACACACCAACTGCTCATTTGTTAATACATTTTCACTCAGTTGTTGAAATTGGTGTTTTTGTAAAGTAATTGTTAGATTAGGATCATAGTTTACTATAGATTGCAAAGAGAAGGTAAATCCGAAGACAACAAATCAATAAGACTTGTAACTCTACCATTTTCTCATACAAACGCTATTAGACAGGTACAATCGCGTCATCTGCCACTCAAAGGTAAAGGCTTCGAACGAATTTGATAGCAAAGATTACATCCTCAGAAGAAGGGTTTGTGTATTTGCTCATCTTTCTATGCGTTGCTTCCACCTTCACTCAAGCGCAGCGCCATTGTATATGTCACTTGGATTCTGGAAAAGTTGCCAGTCTTCTTGATTTATTGTCTTCGGTAAATCTTAACATTTGAATCAACACCAATGATTTTTTACACTTGAAGTCCGAGATGTGCAGCGAGCATTTCTTACTTAATTTTTACCACGCAAAAACAAATAAAATTGATTACTAAAATTAAAGTCTACTTTTTTACGTATCTATAACAAGCTTAAACTCTGTGTTTTGACCAGGATGTCTTTCCCTACGCTGTGTATTTGTATAATCGTAATTTCACCACTTTAATTCTGTTTATTGCCTCCGAGAGGCATCTTGCCTGCTCGGAGGTAGTACGAACACTTAACTATTACATTGATATATTGTCTTCTCTTAGATACTGCGGCACAAAGCAATTCAATGTTGATCATATATCATATATTCTACTTTTCAAAACATAAACAAAATATTGAAAACATACCAAAGCATCTACAGATGGAATGACGGATAAAACTATACTACTGAAGAACAGATCGCTACCAGGGGTTTGTTGCTGCCGCTATAAATTTTTAAATGTGGCAGAGCCCGACGCCGATGGTGTGATCGAACACTCTGTTTTATCTACTGCTTCAGAAGGAACTATGTTTCTTTAACTGTGTTAAGTTATTAGCAAATGAGCAGTTCGTGACCAAAACTGTGTATGCCAAGCAGGATTGGTGAGAGGTGTTTCGTTGGTGCCCAAGTAACATTGGAAGCTTTATCGTGGTTTTAAAGCATGCTACAAGTGTAAATCATGGTCTACAGAACCCTCATAAAACCAAAATTGTTACTTGGGTGGTGAGGGTTGGCCAAGTCCGAATGCTGGTCAGGAAAATAATGCGTAGGAATATGTTGACGTAATAGGGTAGAGAACTACTTCGGCCTAATCACCCATTTTGGGCCTATCGAGTAGAAAACTTAAAATGATTTCAGAGTTAACAAGTCAATTATGCGTTTGGTACAATACTTTAGTTAATAAGCTACCGAACGAAGTCGCATGATATGAAGGTTTGCACCCATTATTCCCAAAAACAAAAGAAGCGCTCCGACCGAATCAATTGTTATCTTGATCCGATAGGCCGAAGTAAATTCATTGGCGTTTCAATGGCGATTCAATGTGTTAGACTGAGTTTAGAATCCGTAGACCAAGTTTGGCGTCAAGAAGCAGTGTTACACTTTTGGAAATATCTCAACGAATGGTTTCTCTTAATCAAATCTACGTACGGAAAGGTAAATAAATTTGGAAGCCATCTGTAATAATAACATTCCATTTGGTGCTAAACTGCGCTAGATTAAGAAAGACTAAGAGCGGGTTGTGTTTAATAGGCCGAAAATGGGGTAGTTAACCCTACTATATGCTGATTGATGTCCTAACAAATCAAAATTGCGAATGAGCTTGGGTTTGAACCCACGGTATTCTGCTCAGTATCTCACTTTAAGTAAGAAAGAAAAACATATTTACACTACTACTCTATCATGAGAGGGAGCTTGAGATTGAACTCTTGATTTTTTGTTCAGTAAGCAAATTCGGTCACCACGGGGCCACTGAGCTCCTTATTTCATAAAACATTTACGATCAAGTTCTCGTTCAACTTGCTGTTACTAGGTTTTGATCCCGGTGGCGACCTTACCTACGGCGACAACAATTACTCTTGAGAAGAATTTTATGTGGATTTCCGATCAACACGTCTATCCTTAAACTCAAATATTACTTCTTTTACATACCCATCCCACTAACCGAATTTCATTACGTTGTATATCATATAATGAAAGAGGGCCGATTCAAAGTATAACTCTATAATGTGAAGTAGCTTGAGATTGAACCCATGAATCTCTGCTCAGTGAGCAAAATCGGTCACGACAAGGCTACCGAGCTCCTTATTTCACAAAACAATTACGCCCAAGATCAACTTGATATTACTAGATTTCTATCCCGGCGGTGACCTCACCAACGACGATAACAACTGTTCTTCCGAAGGACTTGTTATGAATTTCTTTCAACACGTCTTTCCAAAAACATGAATATTATTTCATTTACGTACTCGTTTCTCCAACTGAATTTCAATACGCTACATCTCTTATCAAGAAAAAAAAACAGTTTTACACTAAAACTCTATAAAGTGAAGGAGCTTGAGATTGAACCCAGTAAGCAAAATCAGTCGTCAATAGGCCACCGAGCTCCATATGTCATAAAAAATTACGATCAAGTTCCCGTTCAGTTTGCTGTTACTAGATTTCGGTCACGGTGGTGACCTCACTGACGACAACAACAATTGCTCTTGAGAAGGATTTGATATGGATTTCCAATCAACACGTCTCTAATCTTATTTAATCTAACACCAACACAGCCAGATCTTAAGGGAGAAATACAAGTAACACGTCAAAAACTCGACGATTTTCGGATTTTTTTTTGTGAGCTAATGAAACAACGCAAACGTTTGGGGTTTTTGCATTAAATTGCTTAAATTTTCCTCTAAATTTGAGATTTCATTGGTGTGTGTCCTCTGTGGCTCCTTGGGGTCACATCGGAAAGAGGTCGCCTCCGGTGGGGATTGGTAATTGGCGGTTGTTCTAGAGACCTAAAAAATGGACAAAACTTACTTTTATTGGACCTTATTCAGAAAAGATTTTTGTTCTATGTTTACCTCTAAAACCAAAAAAAAAAACAATTTAAAAATTTAGAAAAAATATTTAAAAAAAAGTTGATTTTTTACTAGTTTTTTTTTCCACTTTAGACAGACCTGAAAATTATTTATTATTAACTTTTTCATGATATCAGTAGTTCACATAGAGTAAAAATCTATTTTCTTTAAGATGCGCCAGGTTTAAAGTCATTTGGATGAGAACTTTTTGAGTTATCTTTCCCGCCAATTTGGAAAACACCGTTTCGAGACAAACGCGTTTAAATTTTTGGATTATGTAAAAACATGATTTCTGAAACTTTAGGTTAATCGGTGATACCGGGGCCATAGATCACTCCTTCCTCGTGCTCGTAGCATTTTTTAAAAATTTTAAAGTAAAATATAAAAAATCGATAAAAAAAAATTTTTACTTGTATTTCCCCCCTTAAAAGCATCCTAAAAAATGATGGCTATACCTTCATCGTTTTTCTTGTCTATTTGATACATGTTTCACATCGAAGGTTGGATTGTCGTTGGAAACACATAGGCTAGAAAGGTTAAGTTAATGCTCCATTTTCTCTGACGGTTGGGAATTGAGCTATAACTCTAGTCATAGCCTTTTACGGCATATGGTTATAGTGCCATTGCACGCTTTTCGATTTCCATTCAACTCGTCTCTCCTAAAACTTAAATGTTAACCACTAACCGAATTTCATTAGTTTGTATATCATATTTTGAAAAAAGCCGATTTAAAGTATAACTCAATTATGTGAAAGAGCTTGGGATTGAACCCATGATTTTCTGCTCAGTAAGCAAAATCAGTCGCCAGTAGGTCACCTAGATCCGTATATCATCAAACAATTACGATCAATTTCCCGTTCAACTTGCTGTTGCTAGATTTTGGTACCGTTGGCGACCTCACCGGCGACGGCAACAAGTACTCTTAATGCATTTTTTTAAACTTCAAACGATCAAGATAATATATCAAATAGGGGAAATGGCTCTAATGTTGGCCTATGGATCTAACATTGGGCCCATTGCTAAAAATCTGCTATTTATCAATTTCATCTAGATGAAATCCATTGCTGAATCTATGAATGGGCCCAAATAAGGGGCTTTTAGGCCGACATTACATCCATTTCCCCTACTAAATAAATGAATCATTGGTTCATTTTCAGTGTATTTATTAAATATTGTGTTAATTAATAGTCGGTAAATTTCAAGATTTTGTCTACTCATTTGGCAAAAGTTTTCTAGGCTTTCCAGATTTTTTTGCGGAAAATTTCCAGGTTTAAAAGAAAGCTGTTTTTTAAAAGAGTGTTGTAATAGTTGTAAAAGGAATTTTGAGTATTCTACAAAAGCCTCGCATGCGTAATGCGTGTAGAGATGACTGAATTAAACATTCGATAAAAATGGAACATAGCGACGCCGATGGTGTAGTGGTAAGCTTGACTTACTCTCACTCCAAAAGGCCTGAGATCAATCCCAGTCGGCGCCATCGGGATTTTCTGAGGCTTCTCTGCTCACGGAAGGTGAGTAAATCCGTTGGGCCCCGTTCCATGCGTTTATGGGTTGATAAGTAGGGTCCTGGCATGGACATTGGTACTCAGTACGGAAAACAAGATCGACGGAAAACAAATCAAGAAAAGAATGGAACATTGAAGCTTAATTGGATGATGCCTTGAATCAGTTGTATGTATTCTGGCTGAATATCGGAGGTTCGTGAGCATTCCTGACGTCACTGAAAATTACGATAACATCAGATTACGGGGTTGCTAGCGTATAAAAATGCTTTGTTGGTTATTCATGAACTCTTGATCGCTGGGAATGCTTGTGAATATTTGAGGTGGACAAAAGGGTGAACAAAGAGCAGCGTTCGGAAAAACTCAAAAACTAAAATCTCATGCATGAGTTTATGCACCTATGAGTTTTGTATTCGAAAATTCATCGTCGCCAAAATCACCGATGTTTTCAGGTTCAAAAATTAATTAAACTATATGTCGGCACTATTTATTTTTATTACTATTGTCTGTGCATCAGGAGTTGGAAAACTCACAAGCTTAAGCATGCTATCAATTGACGTTTGAAAGATTTTAATGAGTTCAAAGCTGGAATGATTTTTCGGCGTTGTGAGTGTGAGTGCGTGAATATGCACGAGAATCTCAAGCGTGAATTTTGTTTGCCGCATTCGCACGTGAGTTTATTCTGCCAAGGAGACTCAATGAATGAGATTTGAGAATAATTTTCCGAACACTGACAAAGAGGTTAAAATTTAAGCTTGTTTAATGTTTCGAAGTCTAAGTCCAAGATTTTAAAAATGTTCATGCCAAATAAAAAAATACGAGTTATTTAATATTCGCAATTTAAAAAAAAAAAACATGTCGTTGTACGGCATTACGAATACGTCCGTTAGTTTTGGAACTTCAAAAATACTCATGTTCTATAATATCCGGAATTTCTTTATGTCTAAAATATATCAAAATAAAAAAATTCCAGAATCTTGAAGATTATCCTTAATCCAGGATCGTTACATATTCGAACCTCAAAATTTGTTAATTTATTAAAGTTTGAGTCATTTAATATCTGTTTATTTTACCGCAGTGCTCCTAGCGGTCAGATCTGGAATGTTTTGACAGCAGTTTGTTTTGAAAAGTTTCCTCTTTCAGTGCTGAAAAAGCTGGCGTCGGTGGTGTATTGGTAAGCGTGACAGCTTTCTCACCCCAATGGGTCTGGGTTCAATCTCAGCCGAGGTCGGTTGGACTTTTCTGAGGCTTAAAAATCTCTGGTCACGTCTTCCTTCGGAAGGGAAGTAAAGCTGTTGATCCCGGCCCATGTGTGTTTGAATGGGTGCGATATCCTACGCAGGTGTGGAAGCTACCTTTCTGCACATTCGATTGCCGTCAATGGATGGCAATCGATGTCCGTCGGTGATTGGCACTAAATTGCGAAACAGAGACTGACGTTAAATAAAGGAAAGAAGAAGAAGAATAAGTAGTGCTGAAAAGTTTGTCACGATTAATTTTGTTTAAAAGAAGTTGAACACCCAGGACACCCACTTGGAAACTCCGACGTGGTCAGGTTCAAAAATCGCGAAGTCGTTGAAATTGGCTAAATCGACCGTGTGCAGTGTTCTCAAACGTTTTTGTGAGCGGCATACTATCGATCGGCAGGGTCAAAGCAAGCGTTGTAGTGGAACTAAGGATCGGAAGCTGCATTTGAAGGTGTTGAGAACGGTTAGTACAAAATCAGAGCTGTCAGATTATGATATCGTCAAGAAATTCAATGCCAGCCAATGCACCGTAAGAAGGATTTCAATCTTTTCGGGCCAGTAAGCAACCTAACAGGACACTGAAGTATAATCTAGTGGACAAAAGACGTGCTCGGAGGTTTTTACAAAGTACGAAGGATGCATCCTCATGGACGACGAAACGTACGTGAAGATGGATTATGGGCAGCTTCCCGGACAAATGTTCCATGAAGCCACTGGTCGATGTGATGTCCCTAGCAATTTCAAATTCGTTTTTGCCGATAAATTTTCATGAAAGCTTATGATCTGGCAAGGTAGTTACAATTGCAGAGAAAAACCCAGGGTTTCGTAGCAAACAAGACTATGGATTCCAAAATATACAATCAGGAGTGCCTGAAAAAACGTATTCTTCCGTACATTAAGGCTCACAATGGACCTGTAAAGTTTTGGCCTAATTTGGCAAGCTGCCACTATAGCGGAGAAGTTCTACAGTGGTATCGCGACAACGGGGTAGATTTCTTCGAAAAGGACATCAATCCACCCAACTGCCGTCAATTCCGTCCAATTGAGAAATATTGGGCAATTGTCAAACAGAAGTTGAAGAAGCTTGGACAGGTGACTCGGGATGCGACAGAGATGAAGAGATGGTGGAACAATACGGCCGCTCAGATTAGCGAACAAAGTGTCCAAAATATGATGAGTGATATTCGAAGAAAAGTTCGAGATTTCATCAGAAACAAATCAGAATAATTTTTTTTTTGCTATTTTCCTAAATAAATGACCTCCATTTTAAGTACTCAACATTTTGATTCCATTGAGATGGTTATTAAATATTAAATGACTCAAGCTTTAATATATTAAATTAATGTATTTTCCAGCCGGCACCAGTGGTGTAGTGGTAAGCGTGACTGCTTTCTAACACCCCAATGGGTCTGGGTTCAATCCCACCCGAGGTCGGTGGGATTTTTCTGAGGCATAAAAATCTCTGGTCACGTCTTCCTTCGGAAGGGAAGTAAAGCCGTTGGTCCCGGCCCATGTGTGTTGAATGGGTGCGATATCCTACGCAGGTGTGGAAGCTGCCTTCCTGCACATTCGATTGCCGTCAATGAATGGCAATCGATGTCCGTCGGTGATTGTCACTAGATTGCGGAACAGAGACCGACGTTAAATAAAGGAATGAAGATTGTATTTTCCAAACCCTGCACACTGAACTCGGATCACTTTATAATTAAGGCCATTGCAAATGTTTTATACATAAATAACAAACCCTTCATTGCTAGCCACACACTAAGATTTTGCTCGTTACGATATGAGTCAATAAAGTTGCACGTGGACGCTCTATTTTAAAATTATGTTTCATAACAGTCGGAGTCGGTACTTTCTATTCGAGTCCAACTCTGACACCTATGCAAAACAAATTTCGTCCGACTCCAGGACTACGACTCAACAGCCCTAGTATCTAGCAATAATATAGTAGCAACCGCGGATGCTCAATTTGTTGATGTTCGATAAATTAAAAAAAACATATGATATTCGTCTTACTCCCACTTCCCCTACGTCAAAATTGCAGTTTGAATGCAGACACGTTTTTCCTTTAAATAGATCGTGACACTCTATTGATCATCAAAAATACCAAATCATGACCCACGTTTGATGTTGATCACGTTTCAGATAATACTGCGCCGTATCCAATTGTATATTATCAACCAAATGTAACCGTAAAAGTGACGACGAACTGTTAAAATGAAACTAACACCTACTGGGCGAAACGGATCAGCCCCTAAGGCTTACCAACTCTGCGATTATTATTTTTTGCTTTATTAGAGAGACATTCAGCCTTGGGCTGGTTCGTCACTTTGCGATCAGTGTGATCCTATCGCTTTTTGGCACACGACCCGCGTCTAACAACATGGCAAATGCAATTCCGATCTGCCGTCTCGCAGTTAAGCTCAATAATCGTGCCAACATCACAAATGGAATCAAAGTTACATGGACCACATGTATGCATGATTCGGCAAATATCAAACGGATATCGATGGCATTATGCAATCCACGCTTGAATTCTTAAAATTTCGATACAAAACCAAAAAAGGAACTCTCGATCGAATATCTAGGCATGAAGGATTAATCATCTCGAAAATGATCGTGTGAGAATCACGTGAAATACCAAGCATCCGTTTTTGAGTGGAACTACCTATCATAAATACGTGAATGAGTTGTTAAGCCAGCTTTTGTCGACAAATGGCAATGCACATACTTACAAGCGATGTAGGTTAAAAGGAAAAGGAACTTTAAAAACTGAAACTGGTTTCCATGCACGCATCGTCTATGACACATACAAAAAGGCATTCGCGAGTGTGAGAGGAAAAAAAAGATCCGTCGATACCATCTATCCAAAAAGCGGCACAATCTCGATACGGATCCCGAGAAGAAGGGTGAGATAATTTGGCTGAAAGTTGTAATATCAAAGAAAACCAAAAGTAAATTCATTTGACCAATGTTCATCAAATCTCTTTTGTGAGAGGCCCGCAAAACCTATACCTTCTTTAGGCATCTTCTGTGATTCGGGCCAGACTGCGGACAAAAATCGGAAGAAAGTGAGAGTGAAGCGGAATCGATCGAATCGACCACACCGGAGTGTGGTGCTGTCCGGTTAATACCGGCATGGCTCAAGAAGCCCCATTGAGTAGATCACGATTATAAAGTTCCAAGGAAATCAAAGCAGGCACATGTCAGCACGAGACGATGGAAATGTACATTCACTATAGGGTGTTGGACGCCCTCACCGGGTTCTCGCACAAGTTAGAAGATCAACATTTAAGAGAATGTGTATATAAAATCGCTCCGGCCAAGAACAGATAAAACAACTGATCATGTGGTTCGGTACCCTTCTTTGACGTAGCATTGCAGTAAAAAAAATTGCAGTTTTTTCGTAGACGAACTTGCTGCAAATGTAAGTTATTTCAATCAGAACTTTGGAGTTACGACTCTTAAGCACCGATCTTTCATTTTTATAAAATAATTTGATTCCAGTCATTTATTCATGCTATTTCATATCGAAATATTAGCCACTTAAAACATTCTGTCAATCTCAAACCATCATTTTTAGTATGACTGTTTTTGATTATTGTATCCTTTATCTACAGTATCCTCTTGGTAAACCATTGGTATGTGCAGTCAGTCTAAGCTAAGGTATCCTCAGTTTCCCTTTGATTAGTGGGCTTCAATTGGGGAGCATAGGGTAGGTTGAAATCCTTTGGACAAACGAGACCTGGTTAGCCTTGTACGATTGTAGGAAGCCCATCTTGTATTATCAGTTTGCAAGATCTTATAGGGCCATCGGATGATCGCATGAATTGGAATATGCGCTTTTGGAGACATTCCGTCTTGCCTCCTGGTCACATCGACAGCTACCATTAATTTTACTACACTACACCAAAACATCGTCCTCTGTTCGAATGAAGCCTCAGACCCAGTGTGTTTCTAAAATTTGAGCTAAGTAGTCGCACCCAAAAGTGCGCCCTTAAAATATAAATCTTCCTTCAAAAAGGATACGCCCACCCCATGAAGTCTTAATAAATTACGTTGATTCAAATATTGTATTATCTAGTTAATATGGTACGTTGCAAAATATTTACGCATTATCGCACGATAAGCAGCACCCAAGTAACACTTGCAATGGAGACGCATGGTAGTCTAGTCACATAGGAGTATTGAGTGAAACCCCAACACTTGATAACTTCATAAAATATAACTAAAAAACTCAAGATTTTTAGATGTAGAATGTATAGATTCACCATAAATTTGCAACCGCACTAAAGTTTAGGAGGACGGAATCTCAGGTTATGCACTTTATTCGCACAATAAAACTCCGGGTATCCGATGGTTATGTTGATTTGCGTTAGCGAGCCTTGCCTTGCTAGAAATCATCGAATTAAGCCATTGTTTACAAAAGCTGTTACGCCCATTAGGGAATTATCCAGCTCAATCTAAATATGTTATTTATAGATCCCATCTCTTGCGTTCTTTTTTTTTCGTTATAAATTAGTTGTATGTAAGGAGCTAGACGTTAACTTTTACAGCTGAGATTGTCATAAATAAGTTTAGTAAACCCGGTTATGACAAACTGTATTGCTTGGGCATTGTATTCTACAGGTTGCGAGGATGGCATTTGCCACACAAAAATCCGATGGCGGAAGATCACTCAAATGTTACTTGAATATCTGAAATGGTTTTCCCATAGTAATTTTCATATAAACTTCAAATGGGTTGTGCCAAGTCAGTTTCATACTGTGTTCAAATTTTGAGAGGCTAATCAGGGCCCAATTTGGAACCGCTTGAGCACTGGGGAGCGAAAATTTCAAATTTTGCATCGGTCTGCTGGGCATAGAGTAATACAAATTCATGCATTGGTTGCCATAGAAAGCTCTAAATAGATCATATCGTTCGAGCAGTTTAACATGACGTTTCCTACCACTTTGTTGTGGAACAAATTAGGGTCTTATTTATACTTGGCTTGAAAAATACTAATAATCTTAAAATCGCTGTCATCCAACCGGATTATTGTCAGCTGCTTATAGTATTGCAAGATTTCACCAAATTTAGCGCTTTCTCTTTTTAATACACTGAAATCTCCGTTAACTAAGTCTTTGCTACGTCCCTCTTTTTACGAAGTAAATTCCAAATAACGAGTTTTTTATTCGATTTTGAGAAACTGGGAAATACTGTAAAATACCCCACAATATGGGTATTTTTGGTATCGGAGTGACGTGTAGGGACCGGAAATACATGTCTTACGCCATTTTGAAATCCAAGAAGGTGGCATCTACAATAGGTCGAAAGACAACAGGTCGAAAGACAACAGGTCGAAAGACAACAGGTCGAAAGACAACAGGTCGAAAGACAACAGGTCGAAAGACAACAGGTCGAAAGACAACAGGTCGAAAGACAACAGGTCGAAAGACAACAGGTCGAAATACAACAGGTCGAAAGACAACAGGTCGAAAGATCATAGGTCGAAAGACAACAGGTCGAAAGATCATAGGTCGAAAGACAACAAGTCGAAAGACAACAGGTCGAAAGACAACAGGTCGAAAGACAACAGATTTTCTGTAACCAGAACTCACCATCTTGGAATTAAAAAATGGCGTCAGACATAGATTTCCGGTTCCTACATGTCACTCCTATTCCAAAAATAACATTATTGTGAGGTATTTGACAATATTTTCAAAAACCTCATTTTACGAAGTAAATCCCAAAAAACGAGTTTTTTTCACGAGCTTATTCGATTTACGAACCCACGGTTTGGTTTGTAAATGGAGGTTCAGTGTACTAAGCTTCTACTACCATGGAAAAAAAATATATAGACTGAGGAAAAGAAGCTGATGATTGAAAATAGAACGATTCAAAAAAACATTTTCTTCAGAATGCCGTATAAATAATCGAAATAATCAACTTGGATTTCTCTTCATAATTATCATAGAGTTCTCCGCATAATCTTGGATTGATTTTTGCTTTCACAATCTCTTGAAATTATCTTTCGAATTGTTCTTCAACTCTCCAAAAGAAATCCTTTAGAATTTCTCTCAAAATTCTCAAGAAAATTCTTCGAAGCGTCCGCCTTTTAGAACATTCAATATGGGTCAAGTGTCCAAGGAAAGTGAAATTTACCATTTTCGATTTGGTCCAAATTTGGAGAAGAAGTTTATTTTAATCTAAGTTTTTGGAATACGTATTTTTGGGACGATCGAAGAACGTATCGATCCAGGGGAGCATTTTCTATATTTCTTAATTTTCAAGAAAGCACTACTTTGATTAATGTATATCTCTGTAACATATAAAGCTACAATTAACATTGAGAAAATTAGACAAAGAATCTAAATATGAAATTCATATTTTTGTACAATATTGCCAAATATGTTATATTTGCGTTTAAAATCCTATTTGCTATTTTCTCAAAATCGTAATGTCCAGGATGCGGCCATTCATTTCAGGTTGCAACGAACATCGGTGGTTGAGCAAGAGTAGCGATTTGATTGGATTGCTAATTTCGGAGCACAGATGTTCATAATTTTCTCTTTTTCAAAACATTATTTACAAACAAATATGTACATTTGATTTTCTTCTGAATATGCATTTTTCCTTCAAGAAGGACGATCTTAAAGTTACTTTGTACATTTTTTTTTATAATTTGCACTCACACCAATAAACACAATTTAAATTTTACAACATGTTCACAAAATATAGACAAAACCGTTAAAGAACATTCAAAACATACAAACGTTTTGGCTAGAAAATGTTTCCTAATATTATGGATATTAATATTGTATGATAATATTTTGATTGCGTAATCAACAAGAAAACATTGTGAAGTTTATGTATGAATACCTGCCAATTTTGCTACATGAGAGTAATCAGCGATATTGTCATTTAAAGGGTGATACGGTCAAAATTTGGTCAAGGGAAAACGCGTGTAAATCGGTGAAATCGTTTATTTAAAAAATCAAATTAAATTTCTTTTTCAAGTTCAATTAGTATAAAATTCAGGAAAAATATTCAGTTAGGCTTCCGCTTTTCCAAATCCGAATTGCCGGGCCTTACGCTTGACCCCTGCCATCAGATTTTGTACAGCCACCTTGTCCACCTTCTTCGCCGCAGAAAGCCAGTTTGCCTTGAACTGCTGCTCGCCCTTAGCAGTTTTTTTGGTCTTCTTTAGGTTCCGCTTGACAATAGCCCAGTATTTCTCAATTGGGCGGAGCTCTGGCGTGTTGGGAGGGTTCTTGTCCTTGGGAACCACCTGCACGTTGTTGGCGGCGTACCACTCCATGGCCTTTTTACCGTAATGGCAAGATGCCAAATCCGGCCAAAACAGTACGGAACAACCGTGTTCCTTCAGGAAAGGCAGCAGACGTTTATTCAAACACTCTTTCACGTAAATTTCTTGGTTGACAGTCCCGGAAGCTATGAAAATGCTGCTTTTCAAGCCACAGGTACAGATGGCTTGCCAAACCAGATATTTCTTTGCGAACTTTGACAGTTTCATGTGCTTGAAAACATCTGCTACCTTTCCCCTTCCTTTTGCCGTATAAAACTCCTGTCCCGGAAGCTGCTTGTAGTCGGCGTTGACGTAGGTTTCGTTGTCCATTACCACGCAGTCAAACTTCGTCAGCATCGTCGTGTACAGCCTCCGGGATCGCGCTTTGGCCGTCGTATTTTGTTTATCATCGCGATTTGGAGTCACTACCTTCTTGTAAGTCGATAGTTCGGCTCGTTTTTTGGCTCGATGCACGGTTGTAGACGATACACCCAGCTTATTTGCGGCATCTCGGAGAGAGAGGTTAGGGTTTCGCTTGAAACTACCGGCAACTCTCTTTGTCGTCTCAGCGGCTTCCGGTTTTCGATTTCCCCCCTATCCAGACTTCCTGGCTGTCGACAAACGTTCCCCAAACACTTTAATTACATTTGTAACGGTTGATTTGGCAACTTTTAGCGATTTGGCCAACTTTGCGTGCGAGTAGCTCGGATTTTCGCGATGCGCGAGCAAAATTTTGATACGCTGCTCTTCTTGCTTGGACGGCATTTTGACAACTGAAGAGTGAATTCCAAAATCAAAATAGGAGCAACATTCTACACACACACACCTTCAAAATGAGGGGTGTTCAGGTTTTTTAAATGTAAAATTGAAAGAAATACGTCAAGTTGATATTGACCAAATTTTGACCGTATCACCCTTTATCTCACCCAGTTTTCGTTCTTCGCTCTTCGCGAAGAAGCGATCAGAAAATCGCACATTGTGACTCTGTCAAAGCTAAATTTGGAGGATTTATGTGTCAAACACATACTTTACAATCTTTTCTTCAGAGTTGGTTGTTAATGCTATCCAACATGAAGCTTTAGTGTGATAATTTATTAGCTAGAAAATGGTCTTAGAAGAGGGCAGGTAGATAGTTCCGTTAGAGTACGGCAGTATGAAAATTGAATAGAAGTTGCAATTATTAATGCGACATTAATGCGACAGTGCAAGTCAAACGCACTTTTTTTGCCTAACACGTACAATGTACGCGGATCTACAGGCAAAAGTGTGCGCTTGACTTTGCTCAAATGCTGTCTACGGCTGTGGAATAGTTCTAGCGACGTTTCATCACTAATGATAACTAAATCTTTTTATGAATCCCAACATATTATTTGCTTTGTAAATTGTGGTATTCACATGATCTACAAATGTCAACTTCGAGTCAAGAATTACTCTTAAGCCCATAATTACATCGCTCCTTACAACCAGCTGGTTTCCTAAAGTAAATTTAAAATCTAGAGTAGTGTGTTTCCTGGAATAAGATATAATATTGCATTTGTCTACATTAATATCTAGCAGGTGTTTAACGCACCAATTGTATAAAACATCAATTTCATCCTGTAAACGTTACAAATAAGAATTGTTAAAGATTTCCATGTACAGTTTCACTGACAGCATTTTCACTGACAATTGACGGGGTTTGCCTTGACGATGACTGTTAGCTCAAATGAGTGACCAAAGCAGAGTTTTGAATATCGTCGTGTATTGTCGAGATTTTTCAGTACTACCATGTACTCGTATTAACAAATACAACGATTGACAAATTTTGAATGTGGATGGGCTTACGATTAGACTCGTGGTGTTCTGCTCAGTATGCAAAAACGGTCGCTCTAAGGCCACCGAGACCCTCATAACCATTCAAACCCGGCACCGACGACGACGACAAGTTTCGCAAAATACACGATATACAAGCGATTTGACCATAAATATCTTTAATATGAATGGACCTGGGACCGCGTTTTTCTGCTCAGAAAACAAGCCACTGCACAGTGGACCAGAATGCAGATTTAGGTGGAAGCATAAATTTTGAGCTTGAAACTTTAAACTGAAAGTCTCTTCTACAAAGTTGTTCCTAATAGTTATAACCTTATTTTTAAGACAATGAATTTTAGGGTGGTTCTTATTATGATTGAAATCAAAAATCTATTATTTTTTTTGTTTGAAGGTTTTGTTAAGGTATATTTTTTGGCAAAGATATAGCTGAGTTAATTTCAAGCAACTTTGTGAAAAGAACTTTTTTATATCTCGATTTAGTGCTATTTTCTTGAAGTTGTTTTGCTATAGTTTTCTTATTTCAAATTTCTCAGCAAAGATGTCTTCAAATTACTTTTAAATCTTTTGAAGAGACTTTTAAAGCTCTTTAAGGCGCACGTTTTATAGGAAAATTTATTGTTTGTATCTCTTCTGATAAAAAAAAACATGTAAAAAAATAATACATTCAAATTGATTTTATCTGAGTTTAAAAAATAACGTACCTCTAATTTTTTTTCATATTCTTGAGAATAACATACACCCTTTCAAATGCCTCAAAAACTCTTTTTTTTCCCCAACCAGAGATATGAACATTTGAAAAGGCTGGATCGGCGAAAGATATCGACAAATTCTGTGCAGAATATATAGATTTATTCCTTTGCATAAAAAAGTTAAATTTTTGATTTCATTGATAATAAGAACCACCCTAGAATTCATTGTCATAAAAATAAGGGCCTAACTATAAGGAACAACTTTTTAGAATACACTTTTTGTCAAATGTTTCAATTTCAGACTCAAAACTTATCCTTCCAGCTAACTCTGCATTCTGGATCACTGTGCACTACAACCGACGATCCTTCAAATCCGATAACTAAAAGCTACGAAAAAGCACTTAAGTCTTCATTAAGTTCCATTATCACGTGACGTTCAATGTTTCGATTTGCTTTCTACACATTGTTCAGGCTATCATAACAAACTATGACCAACGTGACGATTGTTCAAGCCCTGGTTAAACAAGCCATCAAATGAAATTACGTTCTCGGAAGCAATCAATAATAATTATTTCGATTTGTTCCGCCCATATTCAATAGGCCTTGCGACCACTTCTCCGAGTCTTGTCACTATTAACAAGGCATAAAAAGAAGCAAAGACTGAAATGTGCTCTTTTGATTACTGAAAAATTCTGTTCCCCTTGTTTGAAGTTGTCAGGACTAGAGTACAGAGGTACATAGATCTTATAAGTAACGCACCACGAAAAGGTGATCTACCAGCGTTACTGGTTTGAATATTTCTGTAAGTCCCGTTGACGAGAAAATTTCCCGAAGGTTGGATACAATCTACATAAGTCTTAAACAATAATCAGTTTCGGCTTGGCAGTCTGGCAATCACTCAATCAGAACAAATTATTTTTGTAAATTTGTTCTGATTGAGTGATTGCCAGACTGCCAAGCCGAAACTGATTATTGTAAAACCTCACAGTCAAACACTCCAACACAATATAAGTCTTAAACTCTTGAAAATTTCAATAAGTCCTAAAATCATGAAGATTTCATTTATTTGATGTCGGCGATATCCAAATGCATTTCCTGAAACTCATTACTGGATTCAAAACAAATATCTTAGATCAATCTTCACTATCCGATATTTAGCGCTTATGGCCATAGCAGCCCAATAACGTTCATTTAATTTTAAAAAACATTAAAATTTTTATACCTCTGCAACAAATTAAATTTGAAACTTAGAAAATATGAATTTTGTTGCTGAGTTAGGGACGGGGCAGTGCTCCATGTCCTCCTCTGACTAAGCCAATAGTACGTAGTCGAAAAAATGCCGAGCCGCATAATAAACCTTGACAGTAAATCGGGAGTCGATCCTCACGTCTCTAAAGTGTAACGTTTACATTTACGTTTTTACTGGCTTGGCCGGGTGGTCTTCTTGAATCACATTCACACCGCGTTATGAATATAATGAACAACATGCCAGAAAATCAACCATCAAGCTATGCGGCAACAGTTGTAAATTTGCTTATAATTTGAAACGGACGAGGTCCGACGCAAATCATCGCAATTAGCTTCACACTTATCAATTTATCACAATTTGTTTCTCTCGCAATTTGTTATTGTTCCGCTCTTCGCGCCTTTGGTCCACTTCCGAGATTACCCAATACCCAGAAAATCGAATGTGGTAACTGAATCTCGGACAAACCCCACACTGCAGATGATGGGCACAGAAATCTAGGATTTTTTTTGCCGGTTGTTTCGCCTCATTTCGGTACCGGCATTGCATAATTGGGACGAAGAAAAGTAAAAAAATGATACATAGGTAGATGCACACATACCCAGATCGGAGTATACAAATAGTCGAGCAAATTGATGATTCAGGAAATTTATCGATCATTATTGTTATTACTTTAAAAGCCTTTTTCGCTTGCAGCAACGAGCGCTAGAGTTGTGCCGGGATACGAGCATTCGGTTTATTGGAATATGAAAGCATCCTCCCACTTATTATTATGTTTTCTCTTTCACAATTTTCCATATGAATGTATATTGTTAAAGGAAGAGCACGTGCTTCAGCTTGCATCGCTAATGTCGATGCTGGTGCGGAATAATCAGATTGTTTGATGTAGGCCCGCGTGCGGTGTGTGGTGGGTGGTTTTCACTCCCAATCAGCTCATGAGCCCATCGAGTACAATCAGTTCTAATTGCATATCTTTCTCTTTGTTCTCTTTTTTCAGAATGTCTGGCGAATATTCCTGCTGCTGATGGTACTGAATGATGCAAGTTTAATTAGCTCAGAGCCGCAATATCAGCAGCAGCCAAACCAACTGCAACCACAGGGAAATTTCAACAATAACAATGTGAACAATCAGGTTAATAATAACAACAACCAGTATTATGGGCCTCAACAGCAGCAACCACAACAGCCACTGCAGCAGCAACAGCAACAGCCTCAACAACAGCAGCAACAACCTCAACAGCCGCCTTACAGGTATCGAGCTCCTGTACCCCCAACGACAGCAGCACCATCGTTTTTTCAACGAATCTCAAGCTGGTTCAATTTCTTTGGGGATGACAGTGGCGACAGGCGACCTGCACAGCCTCTAGCTCCACCCCAGCGGCAGTCCCTGTCCCCGAATCCTCCACCTCCCCCACCTCCTCAGCTACAGCCACAACAGTTTCAACCTCAGCAACAGTTTCAACCCCAGCAACAGTTTCAACCCCAGCAACAGCTTCAACCCCAGCAACAACTTCAACCTCAGCTAAATCAGCAGCCTGTTCAGTTTCCACAACCACAGCAGATAGACCCTATCAGAAATGGGAGTAGGATCGGCGTGGTGAATACAAACTATGGTACACCCAACTTCAACAACCAACAGCAAAACGGAGGTTTTCAACCGATTATCCATCAGAATCATAACTACCAGACGAGTGGGAGCAACTACCATCCAGTAGCAAACGCTCTCTCACCAACTAGTAATATCCAAGGACCCGGCTATCAGTATCAGCCACCACCTCAAGCCCCGCAACAACCGCAGCAACCGTTCGTTCCATCGACCTTACAGCAGAAGATAGTTGGTTCCCAGCAGGACCCCAGAATCCTTAGACCTTCACAAGCCTATCATCAAAACCTGCAATTCCGTGATCCTGAACCAACGACGGTAGGCCCAGGAATTGCTCTTGTTCCCGGAGTGCAGAATGCAGGTCCCTTGGAAGAATTTGACTACCATCCGTGTAATAACGTGCCATGGGTTCCGTTGGCACCCCCGCCAGAACATCTCCCCGTAACTCAAGTGCCCCCGAATGCTATCACTCCACCTTCCCAGACCCCAATCAAGCTCGAAATAAGACCCAAGGGTCATGTCCATTCGGTATCCCCTTATCCTCCTGCCATACAAAATCACGAACCAGCAATCATCACAGCTGCTCCTCCACCGCAGCATTTGATCCAACTGCAACTACAACATCAGCAGCAGCAACTGCAAAATCTACAGCTGCAGCAGCTACAGTTTCAGCAGCAGCAACTTCAGCAACAGCTGCAACAACTCAAGGTTAGTACCCCAGCAGAACCGTCATATCTGCCGTCGACAACGACGCCCACAATCCAACCGGCAGCTCCGACAATTGCTCACTTTGTGACCCGAAAACCCGACTCACCGGCAGCAGCTCCAATAACCTTCCGACAAGTCGCCGCAACGTACTTCACCAACACAGACTACCACCCTCCAGCCAAGATCCTACCGATTCAGAACGAAGACAAACCACACGCTTCAATCTCGCTACCGAACTTGAGTGCCTCTCCAGTTCCACCACTCTATACGGCGACCTCTTTCCACGCAGACCCGTACAAATTCTATCGACCGTACAAACCACGAGACATCGTAGAGCTGGGCATCGGTTACCCACAATCACTGCAATCCATGTCCAATAGCTACATACGCTACAATAGACCACCCTTCCCTGGTAACAGACCAAATCACTCAATTTTCGATGTTGAACAGGTTGCTTCATCGTCATCCCAAGTCTACACTACAGTGGCATACTCCAACGAAGACTCCAGACCAGCAGCTTCCGAGCACCGTAACGTAACCATCACCGGCACTAACCAACTAACAGCCGAGGACGAAGATTACTCGTCCGAAGAAGACGACGATCAGATCAGTGGAGTGACGGTCACCTTCCCGGTGGAGGTAACTAGTGTCGTGCCGAAAACCCGTTACTATTCCTCAAGAACGACTACCACTGAAAGACCTACTACGTTCCCATCTTCACTACCTCCACCAACAGATCCAGAGGAACTAGGAAACGGTCTTCAAATTATCTACTCTGCCAACCTCCATTCCAGTTCACCTGTCAATAAACAGTTCCAAAGGCAACTTACCGATTCCGACTTAGACCACCCGCACTCACACCCTCCGGTGAGCTTGTTCAACAATCTGCTAACTGAAGAGGACCCTGAGGATTCGGTGGCTAGAGAGACCGGCCCCGTCACGGTTTCAACACATGCCCCACCTACAAGACCGATTTCCACTTTCCTGACCACACTCAAAGTCGCAGCAAACCGTCCGACAATCTTCCAACGCTACACGACCACCGAAGCTCCCAGTACAGAAATTACAACCTCACCTCCACACACGGTTACCACCGTCAAACCGACTACATTGCTGCATCACTCCTCCATGACGGCTGCCATCGGTGGCCACATCAATACAGCAGCCACCAAAAAACCCAAGCAAATCCAGATCATCATCCCATACAGCACCTACAAGAAGCCGGAACCATTCAAACACAAAGACCGTGACGAAATAGACCACTCACCGGAAGAGTCCAAAATTGTGACCGCTACCTCTGGATCTTCCACGACACTATCACCTCTCAAGTCCCGCTTCGTCACACGGGAATCCATGAAATTCTTCCACTCCACCTCCAACATCAAGGACATCCTTCGCAAGGAAACCACCCGTCCATTCTCCCGTCCTCCAACGACCATCCCGGAGAAGCCAACCAAGCTCAAGAAGGTCGAACCCGTAAAGGTCTCCAAAGACTCCAAACCATTCACCCCACCTCGCGTTCCCAAGATGACCCCGATGCCCCCAATATTCAACCTATCCGGACTGACAGCTGAACATCGCTTAGAACGCACTACAACCGCCCCGCCTCGAACCTTCCACCCAACAATCATCATGGCCCATCCATCCAGGTTCGCTCCGCATTACATCAACATCACCCGAATGCGACCGATACCCACCAGCCACATGTTTTCCCATCGAACCACCATCTCTCAGCTTCTCCGGACAACCAAAATCGTCAAAAACCCTCCAAAATCCCGCGAGGAACAAGAACTCATATCCCGACCGCATCCACCCATTGTCTACCGACGGACAACGGTACCCACCACGACCACTACTTCAACCGAACGGCCAGAAACGACTCCCATCCCCATCTACGAACGCAACGAGTGGGACATCGATCCACTTCTCCTGCAGCGACGAATCGATACCTGGACGGAGCAGCAGTATGCCAGCGATGATTACCTGTTCAAATCCAGCACCATTCCGCTGCACAGGGTCACCAAAGCCATTCCGTGGGAGTTTCTTACAACCACCATGCTGCCCTTGCTGAGGGATCGCGTCAAGGGGCGGGACAGTTGGCGCAACGTCAAGATTGCCATTTCACCGCACACCAAGGAGAAGGTGTACGTGGTGACGCCACAACCGTGGACGGCCATCATCAACCAGGAAACGGTGTCGTCACCGAGGTTCTCCATTCGGCCAACGCCGTTCTACCAGAGGAGCGGCAGCACCAGCAGCAGTAGAAGAAGTGGTAGTAGTACAGGATCGACCGTGGATGTTTCACCGGAATCAGGTATTTATGGTGGTGGTGGAGGGGATGAAAATGAGAATACTCTTTTGTAGTTCTTGGAAAATATGACTTTAAACTTTCGTTACACACAGAACACAAGGTAATCAATTTTGATCATCCACATCCAGTTTGAAAAAACTCCCTTGAAGTAATTTACCTGAAGGGAATTGTACATATTGTATTGGCTGTAAAAACATTGTATATATGAACAAATACTCCGTGAAGCTGAATCCACATTAAGTGACTCTTACTGTAGTTATCAATTCTATTAGATTGTACTTACTAACACATACATCGGAACTTACCTGAAAGGGAAGAAGAATGTGAATTAGTATGGTTGATGCTTACTGGTTACAATAAATTCAATGTTGTCCTTATTTAAACAATGGCATCTTAATAATTGGGAAAGATAGACGCTGACAACTTGCGGAAGTTGATTGGGAAAGAAACTCTAAGAAATTATTTCAATTTCAGATCCTCCCTAAGGTTTCGGAACTTTCAAAACTAAAGTTCCTGAAACTGGAGTTGTGCAAAAGAAACATCTTGAAATTGTTTAAATAAGTGGATATTAAACACATTCATAGATTACAATCTATGGTACGCTGTTCGGAAATGTGGTAGGTGGTAGTTTACATGCAACTTAACACACTCGGAGCTCATGATAATTCAGCAAACCTTGAATCTTCAAGGGCTCCAGAAATGTAAACTCTGTAAATGTAAAAACTTCGAAACATCAGAAAGTTTAGAAATAGTCCGAACTACGAGAGCTTTTGAAATTCTTCCGGAACACCGATACAGCCTTGAAAAATCTTAGAAATTCTTTGAGCTGGGTTACGAGCCAGGCGTAGTGGTGAGCATATATGCCTCTCACCCCGGGAAAAGCCATGAATATCATAAAATGTGTTAAAGTGAATAGAATAACAATGGAAAATAAATCCTGGAGACTGTTTTAAGTACCAGAAATGCAAGCACTTTGGGAGTATTCAGATCTATAAGCTCCAAGCGATTCTTTACCGTAAAAAGTCTTTTTGCGGGAACACTAGAATGCTAATAATTCGATAATTTTTGAAGATCCCTGGGAGTTTCAAAACCTCACAAAGTACACGTTTCTTGTTCCTGGAGTAGCACACTGTTTCAGGAGATATTAGTTTCAATGCGCCCGAAGTTCTAGGAATCTCAATACTTATTACTCGAAGTTCTAGAAGATCCGGGAGTATCGAGACTTCTTAGAGTTCCGGGTGATTATGGATATCTCAGCATTCTCAGTACATCCGGAGCTAGAAGAGTTTTCGGAACCCAGCATATTTCAACGGAATTGCTTTTATTCATTTCTCTTAAAGAAAATTTGACAAGTTCCAAAACATTAGTAGATGAATTTTCAAATTTCAGTACATTAGAAGATGACTTAAAAAAAACATGTTGATAATTGAGATGCGATGTTTAACCTGGTTGAATATTTTCTGATTACCAATTGCTTAAAAGATTTTAGGAATGCATGAGATAATTTCAATCCATCTATAATTTTTCATATTTGATCGTTGGTCAAATTTAAATTCTAAGATTCAGGGCTGGTAGCGATCAATGCTGTCAAAAATAGTTATTTAAGTGACCATGTTGAAGAAATATGTGTACAAATAGTGACTTATAGTTGTAAAAAAGTGACTAAAAAGTGGTCAAAGGGAAAAAAAAGTAGTCGTTCTGATGACATACCAAATAAAAATTTGATGTTTTAGACTTATTCAATTTGATTCTCATGAACACTTAAATATGTACGATAGAAACCTTTAAAGCGATCGATTCAATAGAAAGCTTATGACTAAACCACCAAGCCTCTACTGCCTAAAAACACCTGAAAACCCGGGAATTCCCATGGAATTTTATTTGACCTGAAAATACCTGAAAGTCTCAGGGAATTTAAAAAATTTCTTAGTAAGAATTTGATATTCCTAATTATTTTCATTCACACATTGATCTCCAGGATCTATAAACCAGAATGGATTAATCTTCAGTAACAAATACATTTTTGACAGAGCCATCACATGATTTTTTTTTTGTTCAAGAATATGCATATTTCCCACAAATTTTATAAATTCTGAACTGAAAAGTTACTTCAAGAAATTTTCAAGAATCTGAAGTCAAATTCCTTGCACAGTATTAAAGCTCATGGAATTTATCATAATTTCCAAGGACCTCATTTCACGAGAGTTCTGGGAAAAAAAATCTATGAGAAAAACATCAACTGCACTCTGTTTAACAGTTCTGAGGAATTTTAGACTTCATGCCTAAGATAGTAAACTCCACGTAAACTTTCATGAGAAATCTCCGGAATGGACTATTCTGAGGTCTTCAGAACTACTTGAAAGTTCCCAAAATATTCCTGAAGTTAATTAAACTGCCTTGTAGTTCTTTTGTAGTTTGATAAACTATATCATATTTTTAACTTCTCTAAACTTTTTCGGACTTCCTAAAGACTCCACAATTTTCCTATCGATCATGAATCTTCTCTAAAGTATTAACAAATCACTGAATTTCTCGCAACTTTTTTAAAATTTATGTAATTTCCCAGCTCTGGAATATATCTGCGCTGAGAATATATGTTCTTTCTTGAAGTTTTGTTTTTTTTTTAGAGCTTTATTAGCGAGATCGATGTCTTTCTCGAAGTTCTCGAAACTTCTCTAAATTGTTTGCAGTTCTCATGAAGCTTGCTGTACTACCATGAATTTAATTGAACTGTTCTAAAAATGTTTAAGCTTGCATGAACTTCTGGACTAATGTGAAAACCTCAATAATTTACTCAACATCTCTAAAGTTCGTTGAAAATCTGGGAACTTCTTCAATTTTCCCGCTAATTTAGTGAAACTAATGGAACTGAACTCCCCTGAAATTCCCTTTGTTTTTGGAGCTTAACCAAACTTATTTGAGGGAGGGGGCCGAAATTTCCATAAGAGTTTCTGAAGTTCTCGGAAGATCCCTTAAGTTCCATGGACATTTATGAAGTTCTCAAAATGTTTCTGAAGATCTCTGCACTTCTGTGAAGTTTTCGAAGTTATTCTGAAAATTCAGAAACTTCTTTAAGCTTCCGCAGCGAAATAATTAATATAGTTATATGATTTTCACTGAAGTTCTTAAGATTTGTCTGAAGTTCAAATTATCGAAACTAGTTCATAACTTCTTCAATAGTCTAGAGTTTCCTGATGTTTTTAAAACTGCCCAAAATATTTCTCAATTTCCTTAAAATTCTCCAGACTGCCATGAATATCTTAGTATTTTTTTTTAATCAACCCACCATTTTACTGGAATTGATTTAATTGCCATTAACTTCTACAATTTTCTTTAAGTTTTGTAAAGTTTATAAACGTTCACGTAACTTTGCCTTAAAACACTAATTTTCCCTGGAAAGCCTGGACATCCCAGAAGTTTTCTATGCTTACCTTAATTTCTGTAAATTGATCAAATGTTCCAGTAAATTTTCTGATACATATTTATAATTCCCTGAGGCTTCTAAAGTTTTCGGATCAATCATTGAATTCTTGGTATATTCAATAATTCTAAGGAACTTCACTGTATATAATGAAACAATCTAAAAATTTCTAAATTTCTTAGAAGTTCTCTGATATTTCTTGAAAATATCGGTGCTTGCTAAAAGTTCTCGCCTTTTTTATTAATGGAACTTCATTGATGTTCTCTCAACTTAGCTAAATTTACTATTTTTTTAGATCTTGAAATATCCATGATATAGCACCCTTGAAATACTCTCACATTTTCCGGATGTTCATATAATTTTTAATGCGTTCCATAAATTTTCGCTGAGCAAACCGAAGTTTCCGAAAATTCCGGTTTCTGCAATTTCCTTGAATTTTTTTTTTTGAACTGTTCTTTAATTCTCTTATCTGTCTTGATGTTCTCGGAGCTTTACCTAAAACTCTCAACTCTAATGAAGATCTCGGTTCTGCTTTAAATTAAATGGAATTCTTGTAAACACCTTTAAACTTCCCTGTAATGCTCTGGATTTCTGTGAAGTTCCTGATATTTCTGAAGTTTTCATTAATTTTTTGAAGGTATCTGTACTGAATCTTTGGGAAAATCTTATGGGTTCTCGATTTTATTTCAGCACATCATGGAACTATCCTGAATTTGTCTGAACTCACGCTTATAGATTTTTGAACCAATTCAATAGTCTGGGCTAAAGTTTCGGGGACTTCCCCTTAAGATCTCCGGAATTCCCCAAAGATCTCTAGATCTAGCTTTTCTGAGATCAATAGAACTTCATTAAATTTTCCACATTTTTGTTAGTTCACAACTCACAAAGTAGCAAAGGCATATCTACCTATAACTTTCGATTTTGCATTAATTTCAAAATAGGTTTTTGTTCACACTTTTTTCCGTCATTTGCCTTCAAAATCTCAGAAATGAAAATTTTCGACTTGTGACAGTATTGCATGAAGCCGATTATTTAGAAAATCGCCAATTGGATCCTATACTATAGGGTAGGTGCGAATTGAGCTTAATGCAAAAACAGCTCGTTACAGAGGTGAATCTCCTTGCATCTCCCCGCCGCTGGTTGTTAAGGTGATCAACTCATCACGCCATTCACATCGAGGAAGTTTTTCTGCTCGACGGTAGAGAGAGGCGAAAAGTTCACGTCTTACCGCTGGCGTGCTTGCTTCTGGCACTTTTAGAGATCCGCTCACCGCGAAGTCCGATGCGAAAATGAGCGGAAGCCTGATAGTAGCGCTGTTTTATAACTTTACAGGTTCAAGCAGAATAATGCGTAACCAAGTGGAACTCGATTATGACGACTGGGTTAGGGATAACATTTTTTCTTGAATACAGTGATAAAATTATTTCCTGTTATTTGCTAATTTTTCAAAAGCTTTATTTTTATTTTGGAAAGTATTTATTTCAGCAGATTTGTAGAGTTATTTCCTATCGATTTGTGGATTGGGATTTAAATTTCATCTATAAATGACAAACTTATAGGCGATCAAAACCTAACACCTGTTCGTGACGGTCGCAATTTTAGATATTAGATTTACCCCCTGTACCTTCCAGTAAGACATAGTTTACGTCGAGAAAAAAATCGGTTTACGGAGCTGGCTACTCATGGAGTAACCAAGAGTAACCCCAAGATATGACGCTTTTGTCTGTAACTTGCAGTTTTTTTTATTGGCAGTTGGTCTGAGTGCGTATGGAAAATTACTGTCGAGCACATCGCTTACTGTTTCACTTTTTGATTTGCCTATTATTTATGCACTTTCACTTCTGTGCTGAGCAGCTAGTTGGTTCATGAAGTTTTATAAAATATTTAAAAATCAATACTGCTAAAATATTTTAAATGTATTTCACATCAAAATTTTAAATTAGCTAAAATTAAAAACCGGTATTTTCACATGACAGTAGCGGTATTTCGGTACCAGAAAACCAACCGGTATTACCAATACAAACAGTATCGGTACCACTGAGCCTACAACCCTAGAAAAAATTTACTTAAGCACAATCCATTTTAGGCCTATCGAACAAATAACATCAAATTTAGCTTTGATTTCAGGATTAACAATTCAATACTCCAACTAACATTTTCTGCTTTGTAAGCCAACATTTGCAGCGTTGCGCTGTAAAGTAGCTGAAAAAAGCTGCAGATACCGCTACAAGCAGAAGCTAGCAAAATTGTTTTGTAGAGCGGTTACTTAAATTTTTCACAACCATTATTCAATTTGGCAATCTCACTGAATAACAACAGCCAATAAACGCTAATGTCACTTTTATACACATCCAAATCAACTTTCAACTTGTAGCTGCAAAACAAAGCTAACAATGTGAATGTGTTACTCATTTGATGGCTTCTATACAACCAACCACTCTTGCTGAATAATAAAAAACTTCAAAAGTGTTTTTTCAACAACTAAACAACCTGTAATCAGCAGTCAAGGATTGCCAATACGGTCGTCTCGAGTTTGATTCCCGATTTCCGGTGCAGGGTAAATAATTTGGTGGTGTTGCTTGTAACTAATTTGGATTAGTTTGATTTACAGCAAAATGCAACTCATGCAATATGGGTATCTATTAGACATGTGCACCGGTCCTTTCATCGGGGGGCGGCAGCGTGAGATCCGTTTTTGCCTCGGCGGCTGCGTGGTGGCGTGACGCCGTTGACTTTGATCGGCGGCGGCTACGGCGGCGGCGTCCATCGGCGTACCACTATGGTGGCTGTCAAAATGTCACATTTCAAAGTTGAATTTAAACCAAAATATTGTATTACTGTATGTGTGACTTGTTTCAGATAACTCAACTTTGAATTTGTTACCGAAAACACCATGAAAACATTTCGGAATAGTAGCGGAACTATTTCCTGAGATGTTTTTTTTTCTGTAATTAAAATCATCCCGGATTAAAAATCCTATTTAGAAAAGATGATCAGGTAAGGACATTTTTTCCCGAAACCTGACCCTCACCTCAACAGGATCGGTTGGGTACGGGTATGCAAACCTTAAAAATAAGGGAATCGATCAACAATGATAGGCCATTTTCTCGTGTTGCGCGAGACTTCTTGCATATTATAGGAGATCATTTTTAATTTGAAGTTCTAGTAATCCTATGACAATCAGAAAAGGGAGTTTCGGATAGCCTTATTTGCTGTTTTGTTTTGATTCTGTGTTCTTTTGCACCGTTCCATTTCGCTGTTCTCCATTCCATCTGCTAAATGTATAAAAAATATTACATTGACGGAGCATCCAAAATTATAACGGCAGCGTATCAAAAATCATCACGGCGGCGCGCCGACTGAAAATCGTCGGCGGCGGCGACTTCTGAAAAAGTGCCGGTGGTGGTGGCGCGGCGTGGCGGCGCGGCGTGGCGGCGCATAGGACTAGTATCTATGGAATGGACTCGTAGAGTAGAAGTGGAAAATTGACATCCTCCGCCATTTTGGAATTCAAGATGGCAGACCAAAATCCAATAGAGCGGTCTCTAAACAGCGAATTCCAAAATGGCGGCGGATGTTGATTTTCCGCTTCTACTCATCAATTCCCTTCCATACATGCACAGATGCATATTCGCTATCTGGAGGCCGCCATATTTGATTTTGGTTCTTCCATCTTGAATTCCAAATTGGCGGCGGATGTTGATTTTCTGCTTCTACTCATCAATCTCATTCCGGGTTTAGATGCATTTGTGCAGTCCAGAGGACGCCATATTGGATGTTGGTCCGCCATCTTGGATTTGTGGAAGCCATCTTGAGTTGAAATCCACCATTTTAATTTCATCCGGAATGTTGACTGTAATTTCGGTATGTCCCAAACTCTAGAATTTAACTTATCTTCTAATCCTATAATTTTCGGTGATTTTGATCTTGGTTGATATTGATGCTGGTTGATTTTGAGAATCGAAAACAGCTGATATTGGTCGAAATCACGGATGATTTTCGTGATGATGATGGCTTGTGATATTGATGACTGTAACTTTAGGTGATATTGTTCATGAAAGATAACTGATTTTGATTGTCTGATCTTGATTTTAGCCAGCAGTGTTAACAAGTTTTATAGTGGTGTTAAAGCACTCCTCAAACCTAAACAAAGTTCTTCAAAAGCGGCATAACACCAAAAACTTTAATCGGGAAAGCCTTTAGAGCGGAAATTGTGCATATTTACACCATTTATTTTCAAAAACAAAAAAGTACTCCTAGCGAATCCATTATCCCATTCCTTTTTTGCCATCATTCGTATGACGAAGTAAATCCAATGACGTTTCTATGTATTTGAACTAAATTGAAATCCGTATGCCGAGTTTTCAGTCAAAACGCAGTGTTGTTTTCTTAGACCGTTCAGTAGACCGATGCAAAATTTTAAATTTTTGCTCCACAGTGCTCAAACGGTTTCAAATCAGGTCCTGATTAGCCTCCCAAAATTTAAACTCATTTGGTAAGAAACTGACTTGGCACAAACTATTCGAAGTTTATATGGAAATTACTATTGGAAAACCAAACTTTTTGTTCATTGTCTTCTACCCATTTTCCATATTGCTTTTTCAAATTTTTTTTAATTATTCTTACAGTAAATTTTCTAAGCTACAACTTTGCTGAAGATTGATAATCTTATGACATGATCAAGCAGCTGTTTTGTGGGCAACACTGGATTCTGCAGTGTTACATAGTAGCCATGATATTTGTGCTCTATTCTTCGCACCAGAAACACCAATGCTGCCTGCTGAACAGTTGAATGAGCATAATCATAAGACATCCGTGACTTGAATCATTAATAACTTTTGTTCCTTACATTTGATTGAAAAGTAGTTTTGAACAAAGTTGTAGCTGAGAAAATTGTCTACAATCACTTTTATCATTTTTAAAAGCATAGTGATGTGGTGAATTGTTAGAAAGATATGAAAAAAATATGTTTTCTCATAGTAATTACCATATACACTTGAAATAGTTTGTGCCAAGTCAGTTTCTTACTAAAGTAGTTCAAATTTTGGGAGGCTAAGCAGGACCCAATTTGGAACCGTTTAAGCACTGTGGTGCGAAAATTTCAAATTTTGCATCAGTCTAATATACAGCTGTGTTCGATAAAATAGCAGCGCATGCCGATTTTCATACAAAATGGTCAACTTTGACATGATGTAACTTTGATAACTTATGATCAATCGAGCTGAAACGTTTATCAAAGAACTACAAATATTGTCAATTTTACGATTACAAAATATTAAATTTTTGGAAGCACCTGCCGGAAAGTGTGACACCAGGTAAAATTGTTCAAAATAATTGCAGTACTAATAATTTTCATTGCAGCTTGATTTTGAGATTTTAAATTTTATATTTCTCAAAATTCTAACAATTCCCTCCCAATTAACAAAGGTACATAATAGTTAAAAATGTTTAAAATATTTACAGCACGTAAATTTTCAAATAAAAACTGCTTTTATTTTGAACAATTTTACCTGGTCACTTTCCGGCAGGTGCTTCCAAAAATATAATATCTTGTAATCGTAAAAATAAACATATTTGTAGTTCTTTGTCGAACGTTTCAGCTCAATTGATCATAAGTTAACAAAGTTACATCAAGTCAAAGTTGACCATTTTATATGAAAATCGGCATGCACTGCTATTTTATCGAACACAGCTGTAAACCATTTATAACTATTTATCCAATCTATCGGTACACATGAAATGGTGAATAAATTTAGTAGTCATCTGTAGTTCATTTTGTGAAAAAAAAAATCCACTCGTAAAAGAGCGGTGTAGAGTTGTGTTTAGTAGACCCAAAATTAGATTTAAACCCTACCCTATCCGAGCTCAGAGGTTCCATATAAATTTTATTTTAAGATTGCAGCCTTCATTTATACTAATCATAGAAAACTTTCAAAAACTTTGAAAATATCCTTTCTTTTGCCAAGCAAAACTACGATTGCAACTCATTCTTTCATAACACATGTACAAATACAGACAATAACAATCACGTTGTCGAAAATGCTCTATTGCCTTCTTCGATCTATACTTTCCAAGAACTAACCCAAATTATACCACCAAAGCGCTGCCCTTGCCTATTTTGCTCCATTCAGTTAATTCAAACCGAATCATCAATTTTAATTACTCTCTTTTCTATTTCGTCACTTTTCTTCTTTTTCCTCATCGCACTGGCGCTGCACCCGCCGTCGTTTTTTCCTTTTTTTTGTTTTCTTTTCCGATTCCAATTCCTTCTTCCCAGTGAACGATCTGGTGGAACACAAATCGAAACTGCACCGAACATCGCTAAGTCCCGTCAAGCTGAAGCACCGAAAGTACGTCCGACAGAAAACCTTCACCCGACCGCCATATCAGGCTAGATTCAGCAGCACCATCAGCGGTAGCAGTAGCAACGAATCGGCGTGACCAGGAGGACCAGGGATCGGGACATAACCCATCTTGAGCAAGCAATCCGAACAGCCAAAGCCACACCACACATACACCCAGTTTAAGGAATCGCACCATTTGTATTAGATAGCGCGAGTGAGAGAGAACGAGAGAGAGAGGAAGGGAGTTAACTTAAGTCAAAACCCGTCGAAAATAGCCAACGTAAATTAGGTTTTTTTTTAATTAGATCGTATTTTTTTTTAACAGGAACCAAACCAGGCCGCTAGAATATGTGCCACAGAGTAAAAGGTGAGAGGGAGACGATTCATCAGTCTCTTTTCTGCAGAGACTGATTGCAATTATGCGCTTTTTCCATTACAACTTGGAGGGGAAAGCAAATCTCACTGCACCTTCGAAATGTTGACACATGGATATTGTATTTATTTTAATATGTATACTGTGTAGTAGTTTAAGCTAAACAAGTTGAAGGGCGAAGGAATGGTGAATGAGTGTGTTCATAATGGACATTTAAGTTACAGAATGTGAAATGCTGCGAACGATGATACTTTAGAAAACTGGCAACGCAGTCATTTAAAAAGAACTTAGGCTGTGTATCATTTCATGAATTTTCATTTAAATTTGACAGATGGAAAATTTTCAAATAAACCTGCTATTGTACCAGACTTATAACAGACAGACCAGGAATAAATTTTGACCAACACCTTCTCGAAAATCAAACGATCATCAACAGAGGGATTTTCGAACATTTAATTTTTTTTATGCTGCGAACGGTGATACTTTAGAAAACAGGCAACGCATTTGTTAAAAAAGAACTTAAAATTGTTTATACGTTCCTCCAAATTGTCTATCTAAGTTTTATTACTGTCTATCTTAATGTAAATTTCTAAAAACTTCGATGTTGATGCTGATGACATCAGCATAATAAATATGACATTACTCCTTACACGTGATTAATGAATCGAGATTTAAGAAACTTAGACTATTTCGTATTTGGACACATAACTAAAAAATTGACAGTCCGGGCCAATGAAAGGCTCTTGGGTGGCAATGTTTACCCATTCAAGCACAGTTTTTCAAAAAAGTTCCAGTGCACGAAAATTTATGAAATTTTGGATAGTGGCTCCAATGTAGATTACGAAATAGCCCCAAAGAACCTTATTGATCGTTCATCAGGCTAAAATGTTCAACCGTCTTACTTCACCTTACTTTTCAAGCAAACTGTAACAAACATCGGTTCTTCTTCGAATCACACTCATCAATCAGATCCTTCAATCTTCAATCGACGAAAGACTTACTTAGGGAGCAAGTGGCAATCGTTTATACCAGTAAAAGAATAGAGTGCATGTAGAAAACCAAGACAGCCGGCTGTAGCCGTAGGATGAGTGCTTTTGTGGTCCGTCAACGCGTCCAATCGTTTATGATAATGATGATGATGAATGTGTTCCGGTTTGTACGATGATGCTGCTGTCTGTTAGGTTAAATACCGTCAATGTAATTCTAGAGCCCATTTCTCTTACTGATTCATTCATTTGTGTATAGCACCACCCCTTCCCCAATCATCATCTAGTGTTGTAATGTGTACTTCTAGGGACCGACATTGAATCACTACAGACGAGTGAAGCCACTCAACCACTCGCCATCGCCAATCAGATGTAGGAAATCAAAGATGGCAAACAGCAACAGAAAATAAAGATAATAATACAAGATTTTTATCATCGTTAGCGAACGGCTTCAAGCCAAGGCAAAGCGAGAAAGCTTACACGATAAATACCCCGTAGTATTAAATTAATTTAATTGAACTACCCTTATAGAATCAAATGAATAATACCGAGATAGCCGGAGAAAGGTTGCGTAAACTTCGATTCGAACGAGAACCGTGAATGAGTGAATCGCACTCTATTGTTACGCGCTGAGAATGTATAGGAAAATCAAAACAAAACAATCAAACTGTGCACTAGTAAAAAACACAGTCAAATGTAAACAAACTTTTTCCACCACACACTACCTTCAATAACAAAGAAGAAGCCCCCCCCCCCCCCCCCCCACAGCCAGTGAGAGAAGACGAGAAAAATAAAATTTATAATTTGAAATTAATGCTAACTTGTTTTGTGCTGGAGGAAATAGTGAGAAAGAAAGAAAAAACCCTAAACATCAACCAGCGGGTACGTATGATATGAGAATTGAAGAAAAAGAGGCAAAAGTAATGCATAACTACCCGCTTGTAAATTGTTAAAAGAAAGTGAGAAAGGCGCTCGTCCCGCAAAGTTCTCACGCATCGTCCGTATTGTTTTCGAACTTTCAACCTTACATTACAACTGTTCGCTGCTACGTACTGGGTGACGGTGGGGCCCACCTGAAACATACAGGGAGGGTGCCCAACGTGCAAACAAGCACGTGTTGACGAATTGTTATGCCATAATGACGGAGCGGGAGGTTCGTCTTCACGGCTTCGAGTTACGTGAGTTTCGTTCGAATGGGGGAAGGGTGGAGTAAGTATGGTAATAACTTAAATTGAGCTAAGTGAAAGTCCCATAATGAGTGATGATAACTGGGATTGTTAAGCTGATTAAGGCTGGTGGAAATATTCTGAGTGCAAAACGAATGTGTTCTATTCCGTTTGACAAGGGTGGCCGAATGAAAGTTTGGCACAAATACGTTAGGCCGATTTTATGGTTGCCGTGTTGAAAATTATCTACAGTCAGGAATCCTAATTGCCGGGGTAACGGTGGCGTAAAAAGGCAACAGCAAGAATTTGGAATTAAATTTATAAAGATAATCCACATTATTATTTACAAGTAGACTGATTTAAGTAATTTAAGTAACGGAAAAATAAATAAAAATTATTACTACTATTATTGTTGTCCGCATCAACATATCTCTTCTTGCGTGGTCTTCTAGCAATCCCAAAGCTTACGAATCATGATCGAATCGAAGATGGAAATCGATAGAGAAAGGTGCGAAGAGAATCTACTGCTGCAAAGCAAATCTGTCGAAGGTGTACCTTCCTGTTCCTCATCCAACTTAAACTCTCCGGATAGGAATGGTGACGGTGATGATGACGACTACGATGACGATGATGATTACGAAGACGGCATTAATGTAACGTTAATATCATCTCGACCATCACCACTACTAAAATTAGAACAGTTCTCAGGAAACCTGTCGGAACAACCGAAAGCCCCATCGAAGGAAGAAAAGGAGAAAAAGGGGAAAAAACTAAGTGGAACGCGTCAAAAACGCTTCAAACGTCTTTTGGATAGTGGGCACAGCCGAGAAGAAGCATTCTGCTTGGCTCAAACATCACAGCAACCTACAGATGTGTCAAAACGCCCTAGAAATTCAGACCGCAACGGTTCAAATACTAGTGGTAATCCTCGTCCTTCCAAAATCCCACGTCAGAGCTATGGCACAAGTAAGCCTTCAACATCGAAAACCTCTGTACAGCAAAGAATGGATGCACATAGATCCGGACACTCAGGGCAAAAAAGGACTGAGGGTAAGATCAATCCTTCCTACAAGAAAGTAATGAGTGGTGTGAAGTTGGGTATCCTTCCGAAAGGATATCCTAGTATTGAACTTACCACGCCACAACTGATTGCTATTCAAAAAGCAATCATTACTAAAGTTGCAGGACAAAGAAAAGAAGCACTTAAACCAAAATGTGGGCATTGGCACTTTAAGCCCGGCTACTTAGTCATCGTTTGTAAAAATCAGGAAACAGCTAACTGGTTAAGAAGCATAATTCCAGAATTAAACCCATGGACTGGGGCAAAATTTACTGTGGTCGATGAAAAAGACATCCCTCGACCAGATTGCATTGGGTTTTTTTCCATGCAGTGCTGAAGACAGCAATGAACAAATTCTAGCACTCTTGGAGAGCCAAAATGATGGGCTAGTAGTTGACGCATGAAGAATACTCCAGCGTAACATTATTAACCAGCAGCATGCTGAACTCGTGTTCACTGTAGATGGGGTTTCCATGAACGCTATCAAAGATTATGAGTTTGTGCTGGATTTTAAATTTAGAAATGCCCAAATAAGGAAAAAGTTCCAAAGAAAAAATCAAGCGGAAAAAACTGAGTCAAACTATCAAAACAAAGATCATTTTGGGAGGCCAGAATTTAGGAGCGACCATGGATCTGATAAGACCCACGAGGAAACTGGAGATAATAGAATGATCGAAGATCATTCATTTTCCCAAATCCCAGGATCAAGTGGTGCCGGGAACACGGAACAGAAACTAAATTCTGGTCATACTACAAATGTAGTTAGTGAAGAAAAAAATGATGATCATACGACAACTAAAGGATCAGCTCCGGGATATAGAGACATAAATCCCCAGGCTAAGAAACATCCATCTACTGGTAACCGCAAACCAATGTAGGGTATAAAACAAGACCCAGCAAGCGCGGCAAATCAAATCAATATTAAACACAAAAAAAAATCAAATTCATCCAAGCGAATCTGCATCACGCAAAGGGAGCAACTGCTGTACTTTGCAAACGATTCACAGAAAGCATACTGGATATAGCTCTGATCCAGGAGCCATGGGTTAATAAAAGTAGGATACTAGGAATTCCTACAAAATCATGTAAGTTAATTTATGATGAAGGGCAGCTATCTCCTAGAGCTGCCATTCTGGTAAACGAAAAAGCTAAAAAATTTCCGATTACAGAATTCATCAAAAGAGACATTGCAGCTATCATGTTAAAGGTTCCAACGACCCACGGAAAAAACAGAAGTCTACGTTGCCTCAGCGTACTTCCCTAGCGACGTGGAAGATGTACCTTAGACTGATGCAAATTTTGACATGAGTACAAATGGTTTGTGCCAAGTAAGTTTCTCATTCAATGAGTTCAAGTTTCGGGAGGCTAATCAGGGCCCAATTTGGAACTGTTTGAGCACTGTGGAGCGAAATTTTCAAATTTTGCATCAGTCTAATGTACCTCCACCAGAGGTTGCAAGGTTTGTTTCGTACTGTAAGAAACATAACAAACCATTAATAATTGGATGCGACGCGAATGCCCACCATACGTTGTGGGCCAGTACAGACATCAACAACAGAGGTGAGTACCTTTTAGACTTTATCTCAAAGCATGACATGTAATAAGGGGGTGGATCCAACTTTTATAAATGCAATTAGGCAAGAAGTTGTGCAGCCTTTCTATTTCTGATAAAATCAAGAATTGGCATGTATCGGGCGAAGAATCTCGACACGAAGACTTTGAACACCTGCTATGCTCTTGGACAGCAATCTTCAATAAGAGGCGTATTTTTCTGGATAAGGGGCTGACAGAACCCTTTGATATTTGGAATTCAGTTCCCAGCGAAGTAGTGCAATTCATTCGAAATGTAATACCTGACTGGGAAAATGCTTTCGGTCAGTCTATGTCGGTCGCTTCATAAAATGGTGTTACGACATGCTGATAAAGAAATATTAAAACGGGGAATATATCACAATAGATCTAAGTACTGGTCGCAGCGATCAAAATACCCAACACGGAAAAAAAAACGGTGGCGTGAATGAGGAACCACAAATAAGGATACCTACAGCTTATGGGATTTTCACTAATGGAGGCTGTAGTGGATTATCACATTTGTTTCAATGTTTAAAGCTATACTGTCTTGGACAAAGTTGTTGTACTGGATTAGACCAACAATCCTGTGCCATTCAATTCTGGTTCAATTGGGAACTACGCCGCTAGAGGCACTTCACTTTCATATTACTTATGACGGGCGCTATATTATATGGAATTTGGGTCTAACATACAATATCTCTTGATCCTGGCCATGTAGAAGGTCTTATTAGTTCAGCAGTCTCACACTATGCGGCGCTAGTGTCCACATTAAATTCATGTTTAACCTATATCTCGAGAATGTTACTGTCTTCAGCAAAATTGTTCAGAGGACCACGGTCTTTCGGATGGTATTCATATTAAAGGGTGTCCCACATCAAATTGCATCACGGAAAAAATGCTGTAGAAAATTACCTAGTTGACCGATCCTTTTCAAACTTTTAGACAATAAAAAATAACCCATTAGTAAGCTTTTGGCATATTTATTTCATTCAACTTCAATACCATAACTGTACGCTTGCATTTCACGCTTAACTCCACTCATTAGGTTCTGTACAATATCTGGCTGCAGCTTCTTCTGAACGGAAACCCACTTTTTCTTCATGTCTTCCTCAGATTTGACTTGCTTGGGATGCTTCAGTAGTGCCTGCTTCATAATAGCCCAGTATTTTTCGATGGGTCTTAGTTCAGGTGCGTTGTGGGGGTTCATGTCCTTGGGTACAAAAGTGACCCCGTTGGCTTCTTACCACTCCAGGACAACATTTGAATAGTGGCACGAAGCTAGATCCAGCCAGAAGATCGTAGGGCCCTCGTGTTGCTTCAACAAATGAAGCAGACGCTTCTGTAGACACTCCGTGAGGTAGATTTACCCGTTTACAGTCATTGTAGTCACAAACGGCGCACTCCGTTTGCCACATGAGCAGATCGCTTGCCAAATCATGTATTTCTTGGCAAACTTTGAAAGTTTCTGCTTCCTTACTTCCTCCGGAACATCAAACTTGTGCTGGGCGGAAGCTGCCGCCCCGGAAGCTGCCGGAAGTTCGCCTTCATCCATGATGAGACACTGAGGCTTCGTCAGCATCTGGGTGTACAGTTTCAGGGCCTGTGGCTTTCCCACCGTATTTTGTCGTTCGTCACGATTTGGAGCCCTCTGCACTTTATACATATGCAGTCCCGACCGGTCCTTGGCCCTCTGAACGAAAGACTTGGACAGATTCAACTTTTTTCCACATCCCTCACCAAAGCATTGGGATTCCGCTTAAACGCTTTAACGACACGCTTGTGATCCTGATCACTAATAGAACATCCATTCTGACAGCATTTCTCCTTCCGTTCGATGCTCAGAGTTTCGTAGTAACGTTTAATCACACGACTCACCATTGACTGGATTTTCCAGAGAAGAGAAAAAACCCAATGGCTAATTTTCTACAGCATTTTTTTTTTTCGTGATGGAATTAGACGTAGGACACCCTATAGTTCAGAACTCTCTCAAATTCAAATCACATCTCCCAGCTATTCTCTCAAATACTAGATTTCTCATAAATTATTTGTAATTAGAATTTTTAACAAGTTCTCAGGATGTTTGTTCAAAACTTCAGCTTGATCATGTATGATTTTGAAGATCTTCATATGCCCAATATTTCAAATCACATTTCTCAGATATTCTCTCCAATATCAGGTTGATCAGAAATTATTCCTAAAACCTTCAGATGATCATAGATCTCCAAAATATCCCCAAGATATTTATTTGTTTATTTTCTTGATCAGACATCAATCTGAATATCTTCAACTACCCAACAATTCAAATTACATCTTCGAAAAATTCTCAAAGATTCCAGGTTACTCAGATATTATTTAAAATATCATCAAGAGATTAATATGAAAACCTCATGTATTTTCAAGATTTAAGATTGATCAGATATCATGCTAGAGGCCCAAGGAAGACAACTGTCCATCCCTACCAGAGACGTGTTGGACACCCGTGATCTCTGCTATATGCAGTCGATTTATGTGTTTCTGCAAATGTCTAGTATAATAATTTAATTCCTTTGTCTTTTGTCTCGCTTTATTATTTTTTGTTTGTCTCGTCCCTCCGCCTCGATGAGTCTCATCGTCGCCCAGTGGTCACCATAGCCAGTCGAACTCCAGTCGAATCTAGAACCGCACTACCGTTCATACTAGTGACAACGCTCTGATAAGACAATGAAACCCCACCCCCAAGCTCATCCCCTAGTCCTATCCTTCAACAATTTACCCCTCTAATCTCAGGTAAGCCGCGAGTATTCAGCCGAACTCCTACTCGATATAGAAATAAGTGAATTTTGTTAAAATCAATGAACAATGCACAGTGGTCCAGAGCGGAAAAATACATGGAAATTGGGTTTTCCGCAAAATCTACTGGTTGTAGCGTTTTGATATCTTCGAAAGAATTGTTGGTAATAGGAAAGCGCATCTTTTCATTGGATCAATCATTAGGGTGATTCAGTTTTAGGCTGACTTCAAAAATCTAACTCTTCAGAGAAATTTTTGGGAACTTTTTTTACTTCTTCAAAGTCGTAGAAGATGCAAAACCAAGCAACTTTGTCCAAGACGTCAAATTTTTATCTCATCATCTACGCAGTCTACGAACTGAAACAACTAGAAGGTTAGGGCGATTCATGAAAAAACAGTTTTTTAACCATAACCTTTTTTGCTTTGTATTTAGAGGAAACTATTATTCAAAACACTTTTAGAACTTTAAAAACACACATTTTGATCACCTAATTATGACGTTTGGGCCACTAAATCAAAAGATATAGTCATTTTAAGGTTTGAAACAAGTATTTTTCAAACTAATATAACTTTAAAATGCGCAAGCCAATTGCGAATCTATTGAAAGTAATGGAAAGAAGAAACTTGGTTCTATATTTGCTGAAAAAATGGCAGAGGTATCATTTTTTAACTCGAGATATTTGAATTAGAAAATTGTCATTTTTTAAGGAAAAAAGCCATAGAACATGAATAAAAGTGGCAATAACCGGTCATTCCTCCTAATAACAGCTAAAAGCTATTGTAAAATAAAAGTGACAACTAATCTAAGCTGTTTGCTCACAAAAATGTTTTGACAACTCGTTTTGAGCTGAAATTTTGGATATAAATAAATTAAAGGGAATTAGTTGCTCTGATTGAGCAATTATTTAATGTTTAATTTTTTTTTAATAACGATCAAGGTTATCAATAAAATGACCTTAAGCAAAATTAAACGTGGACCGATCGTACAAGCCTGCAGTTTTCTCAGCTTGTCGTGGAACGAGTGCTAGAAGCGAGCTCGAATATCACCCGATTGTAACCATCATCGCCAGCAGCATCAACCCATCAGAAGCTTGATCCCAACGTCGCCGGCTGACCCACCTCACACTACACACCCACATCACACACCGTAAGTAGGGTCGGGTGGGGCTAGAGTGCCATATGGGGCAAGAGTGCCACCCCCTATAGTTTTGAAAATAAACATGTTTTCAATTCTAATTCATCCATGACACTATGAATGGGGTTCCTATGCAGCAATCCTATCCTATCCTATCCTGTCCAAAATGAAGTATTACAAAAATTGCAAAACAACATTTTGTGTTGATGTGTCAAAAATAGAAATTAATTATAATAATTAAACATCATAAAATAAGGATTTTGGAATTTCCCAATATTTTTTTCTACAATTTTTGCATTGAGGCATCACTAATAATGAAATATTGAAACACCAATAAGAAAGAATATATAACTATTCCCTATAATTGGGCAAAACTAATTTTCTAATGAAATATCGGTATCGTAAAGCTAACGCAATTGAGCCTTGCAAATAAACGAACTCGATAAAAAAAAGGTATTATTCTAAAGCTATCCAAGTATTCCATAGTCCATATCGCATCTCTCAGATTTTCTCTCACATGAAACACGGCAGCTTAGAAATTATTCTAAAGTTCTCCATGTGTTTTAGCATCTCCATAATGTCGTCTGGACATTTTATTTCAAGACTTCAGGTTGATCAGGTGCTATTGTACTGAAGTTCTAAAACTGTTCATCAATCCAAATCATATCTCTCGGATATTCTCTCATGATGCAAGGTGGCTCCGAAATTTTTCCAATGACCATCTTTGTTTCCTGGGCTTCTGGTTGATTTTGTTATGAAAATCTTCAACTACGCAAGAATTCAAATAAAATTTCTTACTATGTATGGTCCGTCAAAGTTCAGGATGGCATAGTATGGAATAATAAGATCTGCCTGAACGGTACAGTGGTGGAACGGTCGAAAGAAGTAGTCTACCTCGGCTTAACACTAGACAGCAAGTTGATTTTCATGGAGCACGTTTTTTTTTTTTTTTTTTTTTATATCTTTATTAAGGAGACTTTCAGCCCTGGGCTGGTTCGTCTCCGCGATGGAGCACGTTGCCAAAACCAAAACCAAGTGTAACATCTTGATAAGATCACTGTATCCACTCATCAACAGGAGTGGATCAGCGTTTGAGTAAAGTTGCTGTTCCTTGCTTTGGTCTCATTAAACGCTATTGAATATTTTTTTGGAAACGATCAATCGGTACCGGAGATATGACCGGAACATGTTACGGTGAAGACTAGAGATAACCTGAATCATGCCAAATCCGTCATCCGTCAGCTCAAGTCTCATCAAAATCAAAACTTAGTTTAATGGTTGTCATACTGAGTGTACAGATTCAGGCTTGGCCAAACCCCTTAATGCAAGATCTCATATAGCAAAAGCATTCCAAAAACATATTCAATGATAGTCATATCAAGAGCCGAGGACCATATTCGTTTTCCATTACTCAACCGGGAATCAAGAGCAGAATCGTAGCTGCCATTGGGCCGCTACACATAGCATTTTGGCAATTTTGGCCACCCAGCCCTTATACGAGCGTTGTTTACAACTTTAGAACTAGGGTTTTTGATCTAATTTCCGTCCTACTAAGCACAACCCGCGCTTTACCTATCTTTTCTGAACGAGTTTAAACAAAAAATGGAATATTTCTGTCAAAGAAGACTTCAAAATTTATTCACCTTTCCACCTTGGATTTCATAAATAGTCACAAATTGTTGAGAAATTGTTTAAAATCTAATACTGCTTCTTGATTCTAAATTCGTTCTACGAGTTTCAATTCGGTCCTAACGCATTGAAACGCCATTAGATTTCCTTCGTCCTACGGATAAACGTAGAAAAAGGGGATTCGCTAGGAGTTCTTCTTTTGTTTTGAGAACAATTAGCGCAAATAGTCATACAATGCGCTCTAACAGGATTTATGTTGTAGCTAATGAACTAACGCATCGGAACAAACCTGTTATTGATTTGTGCATGGTGAAATCATTGATATTATTGATATTTTCTGATCGATAGAACGGAAATGGGCGATTACGACGAAGTAGTACTCTACCCTACATCCTCCCGCATCATGCTTCTTATCCCGCTCGATTCTGTCTGGTCGTCTTTGTTAGCAAATTTAATTGACTCGTGATCCATCGAAGTTTCAACTCAATTCCACTACCTACTGACTGCCTACCATCGCCATTGTTGAGGGAGAAAGACGAAGCTGAAAATCGACGCCAATTACCCGGCTAATATGAACGAACATTCCTCTAAAAGATGCTTGGGTGCTGGGTGCTAACTGATTCCATTCCCAGTGAATGGCTTTGGTTTGCGGTGGAAAATTGGATTAATTTTTTAGTTAAATAAATGACCCGTTCGGGAGCCGATGGAACCGGAGTGGAACGATTAAGAGCAAGAAGCTGTGTGATTATCTGAACTGTAATTATTGGGTGAGCTGCGAAATCGAAAGTGTTGAACAGATTTTGACTTGAATTGGTTACCGACTGGGATCGACTCTTGGACTGAAGGGTGGTTGGCAGTTTATCGTTTCGACAAGAAACGGTTGCATCCGGGAATCGTGAAAGTACTTCGTCATGGAAAATGTTCAGTTGATTTAATAATTAACAGCTTATCGGAGCAGAAAAATCGATCATATGTAAAGTTGACTAAATGGATTATCATCTTTTTTGATTTGCTTTTTCGATCTAAAATTAACACAAACTGTGAGGAATCCCGAGGAGAAATTATTTTAATCTGGTTTGAGTTCGTTGTAATAAATTAGTCTCGCTGGAAGGTAAAATTTTCCGGGAACGTCCTCAAACAGCACGGTTCTTTTATTTGCTTGTCGTCTCGCCCATCCGGCAGCATCTCAATTGATGGAGCTCAACGTTCCTTGTACTGCTTCCAAAACCGAAGCTAATTGATTAGATTACATTGATTGGCCCTCGGGTAGCGCCGTTGAGGGGGTATTACCAATGAAGTAGAAAATTTATCAATCTTTAATCAACAATGGAATATGAAAGAAATATTCCATGGTTTTCGTGATGCAAAACTTTCTTGACCGCTGCATGTCAATAATAGAGCCATCAAGTTAATATCTAATTAACGGTAGACACGCCACACGCAAAAACACTCCGAAGAGTCCCTCAAGAAAACGTTAGCAAAACACTTAATAAAACAGCAATCCTCATGGGACTTTTTGGCCAAAGTTCGCCGCAAGTTGAGCGGGCGAAAGAAACAGGTGAGAGTTTTTTTTTTCAGCCCAAGCTTACTCTCATCGAAAAAGCACTGTGTTGGGGTACGAGCTGCTGCATAATTGAAGGAGATTTTGCCCGCTTTCGTACAGAGAGCTGTGGTGAAAGTGAAGTGGTAGCCATGGCATCAGCACCTGAAAGGTGGATTCGCAATCAACAGGGTGACAGTGAGAGAAGGGATGGCACTGCAACTGGAACGACCGTATCATACATAGATGTAGCCAGAGGGCACAGTGGGACATTCAGAAGCCGATCGTAATGATTTTGTTTTTGTATAAAATCGTAGTCAACATATTTTTAAAGTAATTTGTCGCTCTTGAATCTACATTTTGAGTTTCAAATGATGTATAAAAAAAATTATGATTTTATCGTGGTTCTACAAATGTTATAATGGGGGATTTATTATTAAATATCATTTAAAGATGAAAATAATAATGACATCTCTTCTGGGTCGTTGTCTACACAGTGCTTTCCCGATTTTGCCAGCTCACGATTTTTTCTACCCCCGATTTCACAAATTATAAAAGTTTTTAAACATGAATTCTCAAACTCTACGCTATGAATAATTGTTATTCTTACACTTCGCTGTAATTTGAATGTTAGTGGAAGCGGGGGTAAAATGTGCATACAAATTAAATGCAAAGTGCAAATTAACAATTGATGATTTTAAGTGCTTTTTCATTCAAATATCAACCAAGTCAACGCACAGGTCTTTCATCCAATGTACCTTTTACATTTTAATTCATTTACATTAATATAATATACTCCTACACTAGTAGCACGCTTGCGACATATCGGTTGTAGAAACTTCTTTACGACTTATTTCAGTCATAAACAAGTTGCTGCAACTTTTCTAAACGGGAGTGTGCTACTCGGGTACTAGGAATTATTAGTTTTGAATCGCTGTTTGCTGGAAAAATCTTTTTTACCACGGAAAACCTGTTTTTTTTTTGCAATTGAAATAAAAACATTGTTTTATTGTCAGCAACATTTATTCTTTGAAAATAAATAAAGAGCATTACATTTTGCATTGAATTGTACATACAAGTTTTGATTGACTCTCTTGAAAAGATTTCGTCATCGCAAATTCAACGGAGATAAATAACATCGTCAATTGAAAGGGACAATGCTTCAACGTTTGTTTTGTCAGCGTTTGTTTTGGATTGTTGGAGAAGCAGTTTGTATTCCAAAAAGGGAGATCAACGGTGGATGCAATTTGGACAATGATCGAGAGAGCCGAGAAAGCGTCGAACTAGAAGCGAAGCGCAGATCGATATTGCACCGTGATAACGATCGACGTCAAGAATGCTTTCAACAGCGCAGCTGAGAAGCCATTGCCAAACCGCTGCATAGAATGAGGGTCCCTGACTACCTGTGCAGGTTTCTGATGAGTTACTTCCAGAGCCTGGTTCTGGTCTACGAGACAGATATGGGACAGAGATCGATTAGGATCACTACGGGAGTTCCACAAGGCTGCATCCTTGGTCCAACGCACGCCTTTGTCTCGAAGCGCGTGTTGAAATACCTGGGAGCGATGATCGATGACCGGCTAAACTTCAACAGCCACGTCGAATATTTCTGTGAGAATGCTTGAAAGGCCATCAACACAATAGCTAGAATCATGCTGAACAACTCTATTCCTAGCAATATCAAGAGGCGTCTTCTGGCTAGATACTGAGGTATGGAGGTCCAGCATGGTTGGCAGCAGTGGAAACGAAGTAGAACGAAAGGAAACTGAGCAGTACGTTCTGGCTCATGGCCATGCGAGTCGTGAGTGCGTACAGAACCATCTCATCGGAAGCAGTATGCACTATCGCCGGAATGATCCCATTCGGCATCACCCGGCGGAGGACAGTGAGTACTACTGTCGGAGAGAAGCTGGTAGAGTACGGAAAGTGGTGAAAGCGGAGTCTTTGGCAAAGTGGCAATAGGAGTGGAACACGGTGGATAACGATAGATTGACACATCGGTTTTTACCGATTCTTTCGACCTAGGTGAACAGAAAACACGGAGAAGTCAACCACCACCGGACGCAGTTCCTGTCTGGCCACGGCTGCCTCAGAAAATACCTGCATCGGTTCGGACACGCAGCGTCACCCCTCTGTCCGGAGTGTGGCAACGTGGATGAAACGCCGGAGCATGTGGTCTTCGACTGTCCAAGGTGCGAGACAGTGCGAAGGGAGATGCCTGTCCTTAACGTGGAATGTCGTCGATGAAATGTGTTCAAAGGAAGGCACTTGGAATGGAGAGAGGAGCAGTGATCTAGCAACGCCAGCTAGCACTGAGAGTATGAGAAGTGCCAGCCCCCTCGAAGTAGTCGCTTCAGCGTGGTCCCGGGGAGATCCAGGCATAGAAGAGAGTAAGGAATAGGCTTTAGTGGAGCTACACTAGGCAACTAGTGGATAACACTCCGTGCCAACTTCAATACTGGTCTGGCTTTTTGACCCCCTCCCCCCATTTTCTCTGCTTTGAAAGTTGATACATATTTTATTATCGTCAAAGTAGCCACGTAACGTGGGTAGATCACCTTTTCGTGGTACGTTACGGGATGTAAGATCTACCACCGATTCATAGTCCTGACTACTTCTAACTAGGGGAACAGGATTTTTCAGTAATCCAAGGAACACAACTTAGTCCTTGTTACTTTTTATGCCTTGTTGATAGTGACAATACTCGGCTTTGTCCACCGAGGATAATCTTGAAACAAGGAAAAAATGAGTTAGTTAGTCTTCATCTATGTGATTTCTCATCTTATATTCGTTGTTCCCTAGTTTGAAGCTGTTGAGACTAGGGTTCTGATGCATGGTCATTATCTGTGTTGTCGGTTGGTGGTTTAGAAGAGTTTTTACAAATAATAGCCATATTTAGAACAAGGTGGGGTAAAACTCACCCTGGAGTTATATGACCAACAGCGTTTTTTCTCGTACTATTAAAAGACTAATTGATATAAACAATTTCCCAGATGACTGTACTGCAACTCTTCTAGTGATTATGAGTGAAACTCCATTAAATTTGTTTTGCAAAACACGTAAATAAGCGCTGTTGGTCATTATATCCCATAACACCCGTACCTGATAAGGATTTCATTATTCTGTAAAAGTTATGATCAAATCCCGATTTTGTAAGGTTCCCGTTTTTGTCAACCTAAAATTTGAGAAGGGGCTGACAAAATCTGGAAAGCACTGTATTTGTTTTACAGGGTGATTAAGCATAACTGTCACCTATTTCACAAATATGCAGCGAATCCAAACACATAAAGCAACCAACGATACAGACAAAACGGTTGCTACGACTACCATGACAAACTCGCTCTGTAACAAAGCTCGATACGGGTGGTAGAAGGATAAAGATATATTGCTTGCCTGCTTTTTTGCATACACGGATGAGGACATAGCTTGATATGAATCGAGAAAAGACATAACAAAAAAATTCCCAATAACACACGTGTATCATCTTCGGCTTTACTTCGTGAAGGTTGGTTGGAGGCGAACCAGCCTAAGGCTGAAAGCCTCCTAAATAAAGCTAAATTAATTAATTAATTACTTCGTGAAGCAGCTTGCCAACAATTTGCTCGTTTCCTTCTAACGCCCCGAGTGAGTTGTGTCGCACGGGCTGCTTGGCATGAAAAAGAAGGAAGAAGATTATATCATTATCGCTTTCCACTTCTGACATAGCGTTATTATTCGGTTCGTTGATCGCTTGTCATTTTGTCATTTGGAGATATTTTTGATTCCTTGCATATATGCAATTCTAAATGGGTAATATGGGTATATGTTCAAGAGTTTTTATTTAAAAATGTGTACAAATATCAGCTTGTATTGATAGTAGGATTTTAAATTTTCATTCATTTGTGATTTCCAGCAGCCATGGACTTGAAAATGGAGCTTGTCATTAATCTGTATAAAATCGTGTGCAATCTTTTTTCATCATTATAGAGGTACAAAGGAAGCACGGTTGGAAATTCCGTTCAATATCAGAGCTTAGACGCATCACCAGGACTTAATAAGTGTTGGAACTAAAACGTACGTGTCAGCTGTGGCTAATTTTCGTGACAAGTGTGGCTGGTAATTATGGTAAAGTGAGAGAGATTTGAATTAAACTATGCTTAGTTGAAGGTAGTACATCTGGAATATCATGCAAGCGTTCAATCTTCCATACTTAAAATTGACAGTTATTCCAAATCACCCTGTAATATAATTAAACATTGTTAACGTTCTAGATCAAGACAAAATCTAAACCCTACACACTATTTTTATATCGCTGGAAACCAGCAAAATTTTGCTGGATTTTGCCGAGCTGTTACACCAGCAATTCTTCCAGCAAAATATTTTTGCTGAACGACCAGCAAATTGACCCTACTTGAAAGTAACAGCTGTTTACTGAAAATTCAGCAACATGTACTGGATATCCAGCACATTAGAGTGGCAATGATATTGCTGAAAGACCAATTAATTGATACAAACCAATTGAATTGGAATTGGTTTTCAAACTGATATAAAACTCAATTGTATTTGGTAATTAATTACACGCATGAACATTTCACATATCAATCACATTGATTATTCACTTTTAGGCGTTGAATTAATTTCAAAGTGATTCATAATTTTGTTGGATCTATCGACGGTTTTTAAACTCATTTGAAGTTCAGTCCGGCAATCTTTGCAGCTACAGATATGCAGAGAATCGGTGTAAATATTGAGTTCACTATTTGTGCATTTCTAATTATATTTTACCTGTAATTCACGATTAGTTGCTCTCTTCAATAGAAAAACAGAATACGCGGAAGAGTGAACGGTGATGATTTTGACGTTTCATATAAGTTGCTGAGCATCCCGCAAAATATCTCAAATTACTGAACATGCATCAAGATATAGTTTTGCTGGAAGCCATTCAGCAATTTGTTTTGCTGGAACTCGATTCCAAAATTTGGTGTGTAGGTTAGCTCCTAAACATAAACTACATAAAAATATTCGCAAACTCGAGCAAAATGTGGTTCAGATCCTTTTAGACAGTACAAACTCCAGCTTGACGCAATTGGACGCATATTAGTTCAAAATTATTATCCATGTAAAAAAGTGATTTTGTAACATAATAACTTAGGAAAACAATGCATGTAACGGATTTTAGAAAGTTGTATTGTATAAAGTGTTAGTTTTCATGTTGAGGGAGGACAAAAAAATTATGTCATTGTAACTATTCATATACATTGAATTTCTTGAAACATCAATGTGTCCTGCCTTCGTCAAACATTTTCCTTTTGCAACACAAAATTTAATTCTTGTCGGATAACCCAGTAATTATACATTGAAGTTAAAATTATCTGAGAATCTTGAAAAAAATTAAAAAAAAATAATAATAAAATATAAAAAAAAAAAACTATGACTGATTTCACCCCACTGTGGAGAAGGGGCACTTATTTTTTTGCTTTTTGGCTTGGATCTACTCAGTTCTGAAGTGAATATTAAGAAAATTGCTTCAAGGTTATTCTGAAGAGTTTACTAAAAAAAAATCTTAGGAATAGTCCATGAGAATTTTATTGAGAAATCAAAATTATCTAGGCATACGGAACGTGTGCCAGTTATTAAGTGCTCCGGGTTTTAGGGCCTAATTTGAAATTGAATTATATTTTCATGGTTTTACTCCCATAGATACATGGCGAAATGTATGCTCTAACTTTGAATCTAAATTAATTCTGTAATTTATGAAAAAATGTGATATTTAAGATAAAGTCAATTAGAGGACTAGGGAAAAACACTGCCTCATCTATCCTACTTAGTTGAATTTTTGGGAGAATTAATAAGAATATCAACATTAAAATTAAGTCCAAGAAACAAGCTCTGCTTAGTGTAGCTAAGTAGTTCCACGTCAAATGACGAATCAATCTAACGCAACCTTCTTGGATGTGTATGATTTTTTTTTCAACTAGTTTGTTTATTTACTAGGCTCAGTCGTGTGTGACACTTTGTGGAGCCAAAAATCCGTATTTTTTTAATTAACAGCAGTAATTCTAGATTAGTATTGGGTACCAATTACTCGGGGCTCGAGGCTACTTCTTCTCTTCTTCTTCGCATTTCAAGCTTATTGCGTATGGCATATTAGCTTATTGCGTGCTCTCAACTTAGTGTTCTAGATGCACTTCCACAGTTATTAATTGAGAGCTTTCGATGCCTGTACCATTTTTGCATTAGTATAATCGTGTGGCAAGTACAATCATACTCTATGCCCAGGGAAGTCGAGAAATTTTCCAACCCGAAAATTTCCTAGACCGGACCGGGAATCGAACCCAGCCACCTCCAGCATGGTCTTGCTTTGTAGCTGCGCCTTTATCGACTGAGCTAAGGGAGGCCCCAGGGGCTCGAGGCTAATGGGTAACAATTTCGATTGGAAGGAGTTAGGTAGGAAGCAGGTTTCTGAAGCCTCCTTCAGATACTACTCTCGAACGGTTGACCAAATGTTGGCTGGACAGGAGCAAGTAGCACAGAAACAGGCGGATAATAAGACAGGGAATATGTGTGGAATGGAGGGGATGGTCACATCAAACTCTAACATCAGACAAAAAAAAAAGAAATCCGTAGATCGCCTGTATGTAGGGAAGATAACGGGTTCCCAATACATCTCTTACTTCACGGAAGGGTTGCCTACCTCGGGCCACTAGGGTATCCAATAGTCGTGCTCTGGAGGCGTCATTACCCGGACAATGACAAACTGCGTGATCGATGTCATCATAACCGGTTCTGCATCTACATATATTGCTGTCAACGAGGTTTATTCTGTAGAGATGTGCGTCTACCGGGGAGTGGTTGGACATAAGTCTTGATATCACGCGAATTAATCCCCGACTTACATTCAGACCTTTGAACCACGCTCCCGAAGAAACATTTGGAGTAATGGAATGTAACCACCGCCCAAGAGAATTACTTGTCCAATCGTTTTGCCAACTTAGAAGAGAACTCTGACATACTAATGAGAAAAAATCATCATGTGAAATTCTTCTATCATAAATCTCGCCTTGTTATGCACCCACCATTGCGAGAGAGTGTGCCTTCTCATTGCCTGGAATTGAGCAATGTGAGGGGATCCATACAAAGGTAATAATATATGATCTTTCGACCAGCAAACTCATCTGCTCCCTTACCTTTGAAAGAAAATAAGATGAGTGCCTGTGGGCATGTCGGAAATCATCCCCAGTGCGAAGTTGATTGCTGCTAGCTCAGCAACAGTCTGAAATTTTGTTTAACTGTTTGTTACGGTCAATAATTAATATTTGAGGCAAAATTAATCCAGTTTGAATCTTGCAAAAATGTTCAAAATAGCGCATTTGATATTTTTCAACAAATCATAGCTCGAAAACGCCGTTAATTCAATTGTAGAACAAATGTACACTGTTAAAACATAGGGAAAGTTTACCACTTAAGCCACTAGTGGCCCTCTAAGTGGCCATGCTGTCTAAAATCTCGAAATCAAAAAAAAAATATATTAAAGGGTTGTTTCCTAGACACGACCGCAATATGACGTAGAACTACGCAAAATTGATGTATGTCATGCATTTTTGACTATTATACTTTATTTTAAATTTTTCAAGTATTTCTATGTTTCGGTTATGGTTCAGTGTTGGTTCAAGTATTTTTCCTGAAATGTAATAAATTATGAAAACTCAAATGTGAGGCCAAGCAACAACCCATTATATATTTTAAAGTAGCTCCATCATTAGTTTTAAATTAGGTCTCTGAAGTAAAGAAGAGAGTGGTTTAGTTTCCAATAAGAAGGTGCTGAGTACAACGTAAATTGAAAATTAGGGGAATTCAGTAAATTTCAAAGTCAAAGCAAGAGCTCGTATACAGTTTCCCCACATGTTCAATGTTTTGATAGTAAGCATCATAGCTAAGGTACACCGGGGTGGAAGTGAATATTCACTGTAATTATTTCTGCGAGGTACTTTGGCATTTTGGCAAGACTACCACAAACTACTATATTAGAAATAATTCCAGTGATTATTCACTTCCGCTAAGAAATACATCTACCGTTTCAACTTCCCCACGCGTTTCATCATGCCCCGGTGTAGGGTAATGGATTTTGGTGGACCTATTTGTCATTTTCGCACTGCGTCTAAATGTATTCCGTGTATTCATAGAAAAATAATATAGCATATGGACACGAAAAATTAGTGTTTGGTGAAAAATTCTACCTTTCTAGTTTCTAATAATACTAAAGAATGAATAATGTTGATAGGACCTATTATATACAGTACCATTTGTATGCTTAAGAGCCCGCAGGGCCGAGCGTCATAAACCAGTCAACAACCGCAAAATGAAACGTATTATGGTCACATTGAGCACATATTTTTTTTGGAATCAGTCAACCGGTTCTGGAAATATGACCGGAACTTGTTACGGTTTATACGAGGCAGGAGGCTAATTGTGACCTCAAACAAATATAACTTATCATGTGACACCTCAAATCACATTTAAATAAAAAAAAACTAGTTTAATTATAGTCATTACCTGGCCATGTTCCGATCCCCCCGGAGAAGTGGCCAGTTTCTGAATATGGTCAAAAACCATTTAATCACATTAAAATTCCAAGTTGTTACCAAGGTTGCAAAGACTCATTTCAGCTAAAACAATGTTTTTCTAAATTATGAAAAAATTAGATGCCATGATCAAATTTTGAATTGGTAGGATACAAGAAGAGGTTGCAAAGAATGTGTTTGACATATTAAACCTGTTTATTTCACTTCATGAGAGTCACAATCAGCGATTTTTCACAAACTCACTCACTCACTCACTCACTCACTCAGCGATCAGCAAATCGCTGATTGTGACTCATAGAAAGCAAAATTTACAGGTTTTATGTTTCCAACGCATAATAATTCCGAAAAACATTATTTTAGCTGAAATGAGTCTTTGCAACCTTGGTTGTTACCAGTTCAATGGTAGTTATTAGGAATAGCCAGGATCCAATCAATTTCCGGAAACCCCTAGGGAAGTAGCCAGTTTTAGACATGGATCAAAATCCATTATGCGATGCCTCAAATCACATGAGAATTCATCTACTTCCTCTATGCTCTGTTTAAGAAAGTTGTGACTAGGAAAGTAAACAGTAAACCATGTTGCTGCGCGCGAAGGAAATTGTTTAACAAACCGAAGCACACATGACGGATAATGCAGGAAACAACTAGGTCAAACCATGATACACATATAAATTAGTAATTTTGTCAAATATTCGAACTATTGAATAAAATTAATGCATGCATATTATACTACTCAAAAACTTTGTAAATGGTAGTAAACATTCCTCTTGTGGGAGTTCTGAAGTGAGCCATGTTGATGAAAAAATTAGTTAAAAGTGAACTATTTTTGAAAACATAATAAAACCGAAATTATGTTAATAATTAAAACAAATGTGTTTCGTGATGCTGTAGTAATATCCTATCGATTGACGTATTTGGATATTAATTTCATCTATAAATGACAAAGTTACAAGCGTTCAAAACCTAACACTATTTCACCTCACATATTTTTTAATTTGCTCCCCAGTATAGTCGACAAAGACGAAGTTCTACGTCACAACAAAAATTTCATCCACAAGACGTTAAACTAAATGTTGTCTAATGATTTAAAATATCGAAAACCTCATTTTGAACTTGATTTGAGACGTAATTGGCACACTTGTCCTAAATTTAAGTAGAATATCAAAACAAGTAAATAAATCTTAAACAAAAAATAAAAAACCAACTTCAATATTTTTAGATTTTTTTAATTAAAAAAACCAATTGTTGTGCTAATTAACAAAAATCAATCAACAACAACTTTGTGTATTTTTTTTTTGAACTTTTTAAAGTTTTGCACAGAAAACGAATTTGAAAGGCTTAAAAATAGTTTTCTATGCAAAATTTCACAAAAAATGTATAAGCAAAACTGGTGTTCTATGATTTTTGTCAATTTTAAAGTATCCATTTTGAAAATTTCCAAAAAGTTTGTTTTTTTTTCATGAAAGTGTCCAAAACATATTTAAGGTATTTTTTGTTCATTATGTGTTGATTACTTGTTTTGATTTTTTCCTAAAATTACTTGATATTTTAGAATCAGGGTTATTTTTCCTGTAAATCAATTTTAGTTTTACATTTCGTTTATTTTTTAGGCTCATGAAAACAACTCAACGGAGCCGAGTAACATGGAAATTCCTCATAACTCAAATCTGTATCTCTTATGCATCACGAACTAGAGCGGGCATAGCTTGTTACTGTTTTTCAGTGAATGTAAAATACATTCTTTGAAAAACAGTGGTGGCTTCTGTTCACTCTGGTTCTTCATGCATAAGTGTAACGGATTTGACTTGTTAACAAAAGTTTTAGCTAATAACAAAACCTACAAAAGCTCTATACATCATTTTGCTGAATTCTGTTGAAGAAAAAAGTTAGAGGCAAATGAATGTAAATGAATGCACGAAATGAATGCAAATGATTTTCCATGTCTGCATGGAATACAAAAAAAGAAACAAAATTGATTTCAAAATACCTATTATTACGAGTTTTTCTTCATGGGAGACTTTGGCCCATGCTTGCAACTTCATCCTTTCCTGTATCTGGTTCTGTTTTCACGTGAGAAATGCTCTGAATAAGAGATCGAAATTTTCGCCTACTTGAGAAGAGAAACGTCATTTTAAATATAGAAATATAGATGAGAATGTGAGAAGCGAGAGAATATTATACGCTCACAGCAGTTTTCGCGAGAAAAGCATCAGCGATTTATTTTTTTCGGAGAGCATGAGCGGCAGATAAATCGTTTCTTTTTCAATGAATTCTTGATGCCAACAATGATTTTTAATTTTTTTTTTCATACACCTGAAAATGTTGTTTTATTTAGGCTGTGTTCCATTTGATGAATTTTCAATTAAATTTGAACGATGGAAAAATTTCAAATAAACCTGCTATTGTACGCTCAAAAAATAAATCACATTTCCGATGGAAAATATCCATTACAATTTCACATAACTTTCATGTGATCTCATAATTGGGAATCGCACCACAAAATCACATAAACCTTATGTGTCCAATGAAGTTTATGTGATTTATCACATTGAATTCATGTGATCATATGAATTTTATGTGAATTCAGGTAAAAATAATTAATTTTGTTATTGGAAAAACATCATGAAAACTTTTTTCAGTGTACCAGACTTAGGGACTGTTCATTAACTGCATAGACAGTTTTTTTGGGAATTTCCCCCCCCCCCCCCCCCCCCCACCCTACGCAGACATTTGCTTATTCAGTTCCATTGTTAGTTAGTTAGTTCCATTGATGCGATTTCTGACCTTAGTGAAAACTAGATTGAATTGACCACTTTGTCAAGCAATTTTGGCGTGACTTTCTATCAGCGATTCCACAAAAATTGACCAACTAATTTCTATTATTTTATGAAACGCACAAATGATGGCTACTGTTTTCGAGCTTCTAGAAGACAAAATCTCAAATTAATGTTTTATTTCAAAGTTCAAGTGGTAGTAAACGTAATTTTAACTGCTCGAATGAAGTGGTTAATTGACTGAAATCTCGCTCCACACTACATTATGTAGCCGCTGCTCCCAGTATTACAGTCACCAGTTTCCAAATGTCCGGATCATCAAAGGGTTGTTTGGTCCAGAAATCAATAATATTAAATCCGTTTTGATCAGTATCCTTGCGTGGTTGGTTTTGAATATTTCTTATTCTTTGCTCCAGCGACAAAACATTCGTAGCCACTTGAATTCCTCTACCAATCCTCTGAGAAAGGAAGTCATTTAAGCTGAAACGACTAATGGACGTGATCGCTGCATTTTCATTTGAAGAAGTTGATGATTGTGGACCAGCCACTGGCTCCTCAATGGAATGGATGGGCAGAGTATTGAGTTTTTGAAAAACGTTGAGGAGAAAGTTCTGCCATGCTCTTCGTGATCCTCAAATATTTCTGGCGCAGGTAACTTTCAAATGATGAATTCACTTTCGCACGCAAACGATGATCCGAAATTAAGAACCAAAACAACAGTTAGGGCATATCCATAACTTACGTAGAATCTGAGGACACGGTGCCGGTGGTGTAGTGGTAAGCGTGACTACCTCTCACCCCAGCAGGCCTGGATTCAATCCCAGTCAGCGCCGCCGGGATGTTCTGAGGCATAACATCTCTGATCACGCCTTCCTTCGGATGGGAAGTAAAGCCGTTAGTCCCCGGTTCATGAGTTGATGGGTCGATAGGTAGGGTCCAGGTGTGGGAGCTGCCTTCCTGGCACGTCGGTAGCACTGGTGCTCAGCACGGAAAACAAGATCGACGGAAAAAACAAACCAAAGCAACCAAAGGTAGAATCTGAGGAGTAATGGAGAGGGGGTTTCAACATGTGTAACGGACCTTGCATAAGGTATAGAAAAAACGCAACGAAGGGGGAGCGGAAGGTCTAAAATTGGTGAGAAACTTTCATCGTCATTTATGGATGACCCTTATGATTTGACAGAAGGTATAAAAAGTAAATAAAAAAAATCTGCCGGACTGGTTGAAACCAATTAAATGCAAACAGGTGAGGCTATATGAAATCGTTGTCCCTTTCGTTCTGCCGCTGTTTAAATGTATAACACAGTATGACGTCACACTCCGTCAACCATTTAATCAGCGGAAGAACAAAAGAGACGGCGAATTCCCAAGCCTCACCTGTTTACATAACATTGGGTTGGAACCGAACAATTTGGGTGGATTTTTTATCGCTCTTGGTAGTTTTCAGAGCCAAATGGGTGATGAAAAAGTATTTTCGTTGGTTTTTGAAGAGAGATATTTTCGGATTATGTATGAGAGAGGATAATAAATTATCGGTGAAAAAGGAGAGATGAAAATGTGAACGGTTCACAACTCATCGAAAAGTAGCTTGAGTGAGGAAATGCTTATCTTGCAGCTGAGTGAGAATTTCTATCTCTGCTCTAAATATACTTAATTTTTTCGTCATATAGGGGAATTTACGTATTCTCGAAAATCTTAACAGCATCCGCACTTCTATTAGCAATTTCTCAGCGTCACGCACACAAATGATGTATTTGTTTGTTGACATTTATTCTGCTCCTTGCTATTCTATCCATTTCAACGGACAGAATTGTCCAAAACGGGTTGATAGCTTTTTGATAGCACTCCAAACTTCTCAGATAAGTGTGATTATTGTCGGCAGCCTCTTTTTCCTCGGAAACCTTGCATTTTAACTGCGTGTTAACCGGGTGTTCTATTATCAGCAACCCGAAATCAGCCGTATTTTGTAGTGCGTATATTTAATTTGAAGAAAAACCTGACGTAACAGGTTTGCTCAGTTGTAAAAATCGTATCAAATTGAAGCTGAAAGACTAAGGCATCGTTTGAATACATTCAACGAAGTATTTTGGTGAGAAAATTCAGTGAACATAGCGTTTGAATTTAGGTTGCCGAAAACAGTCAATGGGTGTTGAAGCCGTACTTTACCCTACGTCATGAATCCTCGGTTGATATCTTTCATGAAAGACGAAACTATCAAAGTTGAGTGCTCTTTCACTCGTCAACTTCACCCAGTGATGCCACATTTACAGATTTATCTGTAACCATACAGTGTTTTTCAATATGTTGATACAGATATCTGTAAATACAGATTACAGATTTTTGAAAAATATACAGATTTTTAAAATACGGAGAATATATATTTTATATTATTTTTTATATTTATTAATTCTGATAAATCGTTTCATAATTTTAAACAACATGAATTCAATCTGCCAAATAAAAAAATAGGAAAATTTATGGATTTGCGAATTCACTTGGAATCGCTCAAATACATTCCAAAATATTAAAACAATATTTGTACGTTCGAGTTCCAAAATATTGAAAAGCTCACCCTGCAATGCTGGTTGGCAGATGAAACAATCCTCTACTAGATGATGTTGTTACCAGGGCTCTACAATTTCGAAGCTCTAAAATGAACTCGTGTTTTGTTTCTCTCATACATACGTGTTCGACGCTTCATTTCTATAACGCCTAGCTAGACTATCAGCAAGAAACGAAAATAAAAAAGAAGGACGCTTAGAAGGAAAGGCTGGCTGTGGAACTTCTCGTCGTTGCTTTGCTCATCGCTTTCAATGTAACTAACGTCGATTTTCTAGTTAAACGAACTTTGTTATGGCTTTCAATCCCCTTTCACGAACACTCTATCACCGCTCTTTCAATTTGTTTAAAATGCGTTATGTCCCGTTTTCGATCATTTTTTTTCGATAAATATATGGATGGAAGATAAATTAGAAATATGACGTGTAATCTTCAAGTGTTTTGACGTGAGAAATGCTTTAAATGTGTTATTTCATTTTCCGTCATATACGTCATGAAACCTCTGTTGATGTGTTTCATGAAAGAGAAAACTATCAAAGTCGAGCGCTCTTTCGCTCATCCGTTTCGACGAAGCTTGAAAGGAAGACCAATGGAGCGACGGGAGAAAGAGAGACAAGCGATTGAACATTTGTTTGTGCACGCCGACTGAGGTTCTAGAACGCTGCGAAGCTGTTCGACTTTAACAGAAAAAGAAAGCCAGCAGTCTCTTCGTCGCATCGATTTGGTCGATTGAAGCTGATATTGTGACGCCCTGGTTGTTACTATACATGTGTGAGCTTTTTATTCACGACAAATTGAAGGCTAATGCAATTTTTTTTTTCATTTTTTTTTAATGTTTGATGATAGTTTTAGCTCAAATTATGGGGTTCAAGATTTTTAATTTTTTAGTTCCACTCATTTCCCCACTGGCAGCCCTAATTTGCATCAGATTCCAAACGAAACAGGAGGAAAATATTCGCCTCTGAATCATTCCCGGTACCAGGCAACGACGCCGCAGGGCAAAGGTTAGCTTCGCACACAACGCTAGGGAAAGGAATGCACAATGCCAACAGTGTGCAGGAAGCTGGAAAATGCATTTCCTTTTACATGGAGCATGAAAATGAAACGTCATATGCCACCAGAGTCACGATGAAAAAGTGCTTTCATGTACGGGACCAGCCTGGTTGGTCGTGAAAATCCGACCAACTACTGGCATTTCAAGTAATTCTCTAGCTATGCTCATACCGGTTGGTTTCCAGGACTACAACCGGCTCAAATTAGACCAGAATACTGGAAAATTGAAGGAAATTCATACCGAGGCTCACTAGTGGGCCACAAGAGGACTGCACTGCTTACAAAAGCAGATCAGTCACATCTGGAAAAACAGCAAGTCAAGAAAAACCCTGTTGAAAATATGTTTCGCTAATTGCTTTAATGGATGGTACAACCTAGTTTTGGTATTTTTTCACGATTTTTTCTGAACCAAACAATTTTTAGTGCACAATGTAAATGCTGGTAGTATACAATCGTTTCTAATGGATATCTTATTTCCGACAAAAATCCATATAGGACTGTTATGCTTTTATGGGCAGTGCAGCTGGATGATGGAAGCATACAGGTAGTAGCCATTACAATGAATACCAAAGGCTTGAACCGCACCACTTGGTTGTATTGTGTAGCCAAGGCATAATGACGATGCTAGCTGGTCAATTAGGGCACCATACGCGTCGTCGTTTGTTATCATTCAGTCAAGGACGACCGACCTGAATTCGCCACCCGACCACCGGCAGAAGAGGATGCATTGTGGAATTAAAACACGACCTGCTGCTGGGTAGAAACCTCCCGCTGAGACGACCCAAGATGAAAACTACCGTGGCGCTGCCCTGCTGAAATGGACAGATTCAATTTAATTCTCATCACTCTGCTGTTGTATCACAACGGCAAGTAATTGGATTTTCTTCCATGTAGTTACCTACTCTTTGGCTTCTACGAAACCCGGACTACTTTGGAGTGCTAAGTAAGTTCTAACGAAGTTCACCCCCTCGGGCAGGTCAGCCCTGTCAACGGTGGGTGGATAGAAAAGCCTAAGGGAAACTACCCACAGGCTCAGAGAGTTTCTTTCACTTTGCTAACGCAGGGAAACAATTACCATCAAGAAAGTTTAACAAATTCAAAGTTTGTGCTCATAGTGGCGCCGGCGGTGAAGTGGTACGCGTGATTACCTCTCACTCCAAAGGGCCTGGGTTCAATCTCAGTCGGTGCCACCGGGATGTTCTGTGGCATAACATCTCTGATCACGCCTTCATTCGGAAGGGAAGTAAAGCCGAAGGTCCCCGATCCATGATAGGTAGGGTTCAGGTGTGGGAGCTGCATCCCTGGAGTCGGTAGCATTAGTAATCAGTACGGAAAACAAGATCGACGGAAAACAAATCAAGGAAGAAAAAAAACAGTTTGTGCTTGCAATATGGCTGACAGCTTCTTAAGGCATGAAGCAGCATCCAAAGTTGTGGAACAGATTTAATGGAACTATGTTCTTCTATTGTTGGTGGTGGGTTTGAGTTTTCTTTATTTATAGGAAACTACTGAAGTTTCATTCTCAGATGTTTGCCAATAAAATAATTAAAAAGCACGTGTCATTTTTCAACTAGATTAGTTGATTTACTTACTGACGATACGGATAAACCAAAGTCAACTTACCTGAAACGAGAAAGAAAAATGTTATCAGTTGTAATTGATTTATTTAGATGAGTAATTTTTCACAAAACTACTTTTTTTTTTCTAAAATAATCATAAAAATTAGATTTTTCATAGAAAATTATCCATCCCATCCATATAAATATGAGTTGCCTGAGATACGTTCAACCTGTACCCATGCACATTGTTTCTAGAACTTTTGAGAATATTTTGAGAAGATTTAATTTGCAGCAATCCACGAAATTTTTACAAAAATACGTATTTTCTAAAATAATCATAAAATTAATTTTTTCTTGGAAAATCATCCATCCCATCCATATAAACATGAGTTGTCTTGAGGTACGTTCCACCCGCACCCATACAGATTGATAATGTTTGCTTAAAGATATTTAAAAATGCCATATCCAATGTTTGTTGGTTATTTACTTTCAGGGGTAAACATAATGTTTAGCTGGATGTAGGTATTCAAGAAGATTTTCGAAAAATCACCCGTCTATTTAGCCGGACACTCTAAAACAAGGAATTTGCTAGGTACGTTCAAAATCCTTGAAGGTACGCTATGGTACGCTGTTGGTACACTACGAAAAACATAATTTCCAGAACAACATGTGAAAAGGGCATACAAGCTTTTTGTAAACAAACCTTCTTATGCCCTTTTCTCGCCACCCATATGACACCAACGCAAACCTTTAACATCATCGGGTAGGGGACACTTTCCCCTTCTCGATGATATTGCTAGTTTGCGTGGGCGACCCTCGGTTGGTGAGAAAAGGGTCTACAAAGGTTTGTTTACAAAAAGCTTGTATGCCCTTTTCACATGTTGTTCTGGATTTTATCAACTTTTGCGAAAAGTGACCTGCTGGATAGATTGAAATATCACGAATACCTTTCCCGTACTCACACTCACACACAAGCATGGGAAAAACCATTCATTTTGCTTTTACTACTCACTAACACGCATACAACATCAGAAACGAGCAGTAGCTTGTGCGAGCCGCTCTGATTTCGTTCGTAGGTACTCTCATTGCTTCTATTTTCTTCGATGAATGCAGAATTGAGCAAAACAGTAGTAGTAGTGTAGTAGTGTGGACCTCCCTTAGCTCAGTCGGTAAAGGCACAGCTACAAAGCAAAACCATGCTGGAGGTGGCTGGGTTCAATTCCCGGTCCGGTCTAGGAATTTTTCGGGTTGGAAAATTTCTTGACTTCCCTGGGCATAGAAGTATGATTGGACTTGCCACACAATTATACCAATGCAAAAATGGTACAGTCGATGCCGAAGCTCTCAATTAATAACTGTGGAAGTGCATCCAGAACACTAAGTTGAGAGCACGCAATAAGCTAATATATGCGATATGCAATAAGCTTGAAATGTAAAGTAGAAGAAGAAGAAGAAGAAGAAGAAGAAGAAGAAGTGTAGTAGTTTGAATGATTCCTCACTTATTATTTTTTGCATGCTGAGGCTTTTACGATTGCATTGTGCTGATTTCTAACTGACAGCGCTAAGCGTACAAGGTATTTACCCTAGTAACCATAGGTACGTTATTTAGCCTTTTTGGCTATATACGGGCTTCATCAGAACTTGCAAATATGTACTGGTATAGCCGTTGTTCAGCTGTATGATGGGTATGATACATGATTGTCATATTTATAACTATTCAAAACCATGGTTTGTTTTTCAGATTAACGGAATAAGCTCAAGTGGATGTGTCTCCTATGAAAGTTCTCCTAGATAACTCTGATACAGAACCTAAAGAATATTTAAAAATAAGACAGATGAAGTCTTATCGCTGATTGTCGAGACTAAGCTAACAAAGCATCAAAGTTCTAAAAATAAATGTTATTTATTCTTGTAACGAAAGCGTTACTGATACATTAAAAATCAAATTACAGAGCTTACTTGATCACACGTTAACTCGAAATTTCAATGCAAATCAGCAAACAATTTCCGAGCTTGTATATGCAAGCGAAACAAGGCATTTGGTTTTGATTGAAAAGTGGCAGTACTGTAACAGCGAATACAAGCAGAATTTCACTGATTCTTCAATAGATGATCAAAGCTTATTTGTAATTTCTAACGTCCCTCATCAGCTTAAATTGTCATCAAATTCTTCAGATGTAGATAAGATCATTTGGAAAATGTATTTCTAATAAAGTAATCAAAAATTCAATATTGTTTTTTTTTATTACTTATGATGTTTCTGATTATATACTCATTGAAAGTTTCAAATTGAAATTTATTGATCAAAATTGTTTGCGATTCTCACATAGTTATCTACAACATACTTCAAGTCTCCGCGTACATCGTACGGGTTAGACAAACGATGTGCGTCTAGCTTTAAAAAACTGTCGCATTAATGGCCCTTCGCTCATTTTCAACTTCTATTCAATTTTCATACTGCCGTACTCTAACGGAACTATCCACCTACCCTCTTCTAAAGATCATTCTCTAGCTAATAAATTATCACACTAAAGCTTCATGTTAGCATTTCCAACCAATTCTGAAAATCGCTAACTTCGCGTATGAAGTAACATAAAACACTTTGAATGTAAAAAAATAGTTCAAATGCAATAATTCCTGGTAAACATATTACTAACGAATCAATCCCCAGTACTTCTTTAATCCACGTTTACGGTATTAGAAAAAAAAAGTAGATTCAAACTCAGTTTAGAGTAAATAAGGACTGATTATTGATAAACGTAGAAGTAGTGGAGGTGGCACATAAAATGACAGCAACACAACCAGCAATATTTTTTTTTAACTTTTCAAAGTGTAGGCTTAAATAAAACCCAGCAGCTTTTTGCAGAATATCTTTGATATTACATGCCTCCTTCCGTCCACAAGATATTGATTCTGATTGTGATTGATTATGCCTTATTGCCAATTACAGAACTTTCCGAGGAGGCAGCTGATTATAATAATAAATTCTTGAAAGAGTTTAGAAGAAACCATGCAAGGAAAATGTCAAGAGTAGTAAAAAAAATCAGATTTACTGCAAAGACTCCTAATTAACTCGGATCCTCTTATAACTGGACTTAGGAAAACTCCAAGTCAGACTAAAACTTTATACCTACCTGCTGTTAGTCTCTGAGTAAATTTTTTATTTCGTTATTTGTCTTTCTTTTGTCGTTTGATACGTTTGTTGATGGTCTAATTAAAAAAAATAATAAATAATAATAATAATAATAAATAAGTCTAATTGTTTACTAATAACCATTTCAGAAACACCTTTTTCAAAATTGTCTAATGGAAGAAAAAATAATTGATTGATCCTCAATGTTCGCATTTTTAATCATGCATTAACTATTGATATGTATTGACTGAAATAAAAACAGATATCCAGTTATGGTTCTACAAAGGGTCATTATTTTGTTTACTTCTTATTTTTGAAATATTCTTCGATCATCATTTTCTAAATGTATTGGTAAAACTCATTTGAAGTGCATGTCCTCACGCCAAAACTGCCCATGTTTCATAAATATCAACTGGTATGGTGAGGAAAACTTAACCATCTCTTTTCTTCCTTCATTTCAATACAACAGCAAATGTGATATCACACTATCTAGTGGATAAGAATAGACGAGTGCACGGGTGAACTTTTGTTCATCTACTGAACAAAAATTGACACAACAGCGGGGCCCTGTTTACTAAAAATGAACACATGAATAATGCTTGCGTAACATTTGAAAAGTGCCTATCAACTTTTGTAAACAACTTGCTAAGTCCTTTTCACCAGAACTTAAGTATGCCTTGCAAACCAAGAGCACTATTGGGAAGGGGAGAATTTCCCATATCCGATGGTGTTGTTAGTTTGCGTGAGCGTATTCGGTTCGCGCGAAGAGGACTTAACAAGTTTCGTGTACAAAAGTTGATAGGCCCGTTTCAAATGTTATGCGAGTATTATTCATGTGTTCATTTTTAGTAAACAGGGCCCCGCTGTTGTGTCACTTTTTGTCGAGTGAGTGAACTAAAATCCATCCGTGCACTCGTCTATGTAGCAGACAAAACATTCACACTGCCAGACTGCGCTGTATGCAAGTTTGTTTACGCCCCTGAGCGGGAAAGCGAATACCAGGCTACGTGCACTGCTGCCATCAACCCTGTTAGTGTTGAATTCAATCTTCCGTGGCTTTTAAAATTGGACCGGTAAAATGCCTAGAATGGTTGTTTTTGTTTTATTTACTCAGTTTCAGATATTTATTTGCTATTAAATACATCCAATCATCTTTGTTAATGAGTCAAACTTCGCAATTGCTTGTTTTAATAAACTTAAAATCATTGCTAGAGGTAATAAACGCTTTTTCAATGATAGTTTCACGATTGCTGGCAAAGCAGTAAAGCAGTAAAGTTTCTTGGTGTTCAATTTTGTTCACCAAGAGTTTTGAGAAGCATTTGTTTTAGGTTTGGTGTATTCAATGGTGTGTTATTGTGCTATGCTTCGAAGAACACAAGTCAGTAAATACAGTGAATATGTTTTACCCAAGAAGTTTTCGCTCTAAAATCATGAAATACAAGTGTTTTTTTTTTGTATTAATATTATGTGTAAACCAATGATGATGATTGTAGAATATTTCAAAAAGAAGACGAACACAAATTTACTTGCCCTTTGTAGAACCTTATCACTTCAAGATGGACTAATTCGGCATTTTTGATATCAAATTTGAAATCAACAACCCAAATTCATTAAATAAACAAAGTCATTTATATGTATAACTACCCTACCCGCTGTAACGAGCAATACAAATAAACAATACAACAGTGTCTCGTATGCCTCCGCCATGACAGGACGTCAAAGAATTCGGTGTTCTTTATATTTAATCAATCCGTTTCACAAAAACACAACATAGGGATCCCGCCCGTGCGCGATCACATAGTTTAATAACAAAATTCGCAAATAATATATTTATGGCCGCCATCATTCCAAGGTGGAACCACTGTGCATTATTCCGAAACTGCAGGTACAGCACTATTACTTTAACACTAAGGAGATAAATGCTTGAAATAGAAAATAATCGTAAATGAAGAAGAGATCGAAACCAATGGCAATCCTAAATCAGAAAATTTAAAGATTCAAGCCATCAATAGTTTTCTAAATCTATCATTAATGCCTCTTTACTTTTACTCTATATTCTATGAATACCACATCGATTTTTTAAACTAGTTATACAACTTTACTGATTATTTTTTTAAATGCTCGAGATCTACCTTCGAAGTCAAATTTCATCTGTACCGATTCATATCTCTGAAGTTCACTAAAATCCCCGAAGTTCACCTCAAAACTCATACCGACTAGCGTTGGAACTGTACGTGAACACTTTCTCTCTTTTTCTTCAAAATATTCTAAAAACATCCCTGAACCACTTTGAAACTCATCCTGATGCTCCCTGAAATAACGATGGATTGAATAAAGTCTTCACATCTTGAACTCCATAAATCTCGACCGAAATATCCCGGATTAGTTCCTAAAGTCCTATGCAACAACTGTTGAAAACTTGTTTTCTTCTGTTCGGGACTTAAAACCACCACCACTAGTAATTTGTTCTATTGTAGTATTTCCCGTGTCCTTAGTTTGGTGCATGTCGTATTACTCCATCACTATTGAGAAATGATGCAGTATTAGGTTTCAATATAGTTCTCAAGCGCCATCCAATGGCGTGCTCCATTGTCAGTCAAAATTAAGCAACAATATCGGTAATGACCATGCATTAGAACTTTTGAAGCATCTTCGGTATAGCGGATGAATTTTCAAAGTAGGAAAATCCGAATACTTCAACTTAAATTTCCTGGGAAAATCAACCACCCCAAGGGGTAATCAACTCTGCACACTATGCCGAAACACACTTTTCGGTACGATAGGACACACTTTGACAAGTAGGACACAAACAATATAATTTAAAACAGCATCACTGTTGAGTCTTGATCATACATAAAACTGGTAAACCAACGATTCAATCCAGACTTCAAAAAAAAAACAAGGTGGCTTCGAAGATCGTTCGAAAAAAATCTGTAAGTATTCCCTGAATTGTAAATCTCTTCAAATCTAGCAAAACTCTGCCCGTCTCATCCGATTCACATAAGAAAAAAAACGTGATTTCGTCCAGAAGAGCTTCTATTCGTTCACTTCAATCATGTTCATCCACACCATGGCCGGTCGAGAGGGTCTTGTCGATACGGCAGACAAGACGGCTGAAACGGGCTACCTCCAGCGACGGTGGGTCAAAAGAAGTCTGTTATCGTATCATCGAGGAATTGAGATGGGAATTGTGTGTACATCCGAAAAGTTTTGACTACGCTGGGGCTGGGTAATGCTATGAAAATTTTAATAATTGAAATGCCCGCCGGTTGCCTTTGATGATAAATTTGGAAAACCACGCAAACAATCTCATCAATATCAAGTACATGGATCCCATCTATATACCGGGGACGAGCCACGATGAACCCTCACATACTCGACCACATGCTTTCACTGAAGGTTTTACTATTTTGTACTGTCATGGGTATCGATAGTGCACAACGAAGAACCAGAGCAGAATCTTCTGCGATAGATGAGCTGCATTTACAAGTCTGTTATGTAGAATAAACAATAAAGAAAAAAAAACTTTGATTGGTATGGTCATTGATGTTAATTGGTATGGTCTTCAATAGGATATCCAAAGGACTTTATATGAATGTATATAAATTTGGAAAAGTTCCAGTTCTGCTGGGGGATGTCAATACGTATTAACCCCACATATTCCATCAGTCATGGGTCGGTGAACGATTACCTTAGCGCAATAGTATAGGATTTATAGGAACGGATCATTGCAGTAAGATATGCAATTACATTCTATTATACGCGTCCGAAATCAAGCCCGTTCGAGTTCTAAGCTACTCTCGCCTGTTCAAGTTCTAGGTTACTTTACTCGGAAAGAATTTGACAGGCAACAGGTGGAAATTTCCTCCACCATCGATCGCATTCGTTTCTGTACATCTGGAAGAAATCAGCAGTTCAAAGGGACATCGAGCCGGAATCTGGTGGACGGGTCGAATTTATTTGAACACCGTACAAGTTTGATGGCTTTCACTTCCTCGTCCACCTCCCGATCTACTAACGCTCCAATGAGAATGAAGGGAACCTGAATGCTTGCCGTGATCCTTGAGAGAAATTGAGAATGTAAACACAATCACAAAAGTCATAACTTTCGGGGTTGCCAAACTCATGGAATATTGACACCTCGATAAGCACACTTTGATTGACACCTTGATAGGCACGTTCGGCACAGCATGTGGCACAGCTCAATCTCTTGGCACGGATTAAGGTGTTGAGAGTTGAATACCCCTAGAACCACCCCATAATTTTTATATTTTTTCATCGATCCAATAATCATTAAATCTACCTGTGTGCAAAATTTCATAAAATTCCGAGACCCTTCGACCCATACCTGTCCGATAATTTAACCACCACCAGAAGGGGAGGTAATCGATTTATAAATAAATAGCTACGCATGCTTTAGACCAGGCCATTGCAAGAAAGTCTCCTCAGGGCAATTACAATAATTCCTTAACTAATTTGATAAAACAAAGCCATCGCTATTGTATTAAACTACATTCTAAACCATAAAGTTATCTGTCGTGTCCAAACACTCAGCCACACTGCCGTTTGTTGCATCAGCTGTTCGTTCTCAAAAAGAACCAAGGCTATATAGCTCCATTTCCGAGAAGCTAAAACAGGGAAAACATTATTTGAACAGCAATCTGTGCGGAGGATACACAAACGATAAAACCTTTCCTTTATCAGTGATTGTACGTCACCCTCTCTTGACAAGCCTGAATGACGTCGCCCGAGACCGAGTTGGCAATAGGTAGGAAACCCGATCTTATCAAGTATTCCCTCTCCGGTGGCTTGTGATGTACAAAAGTAAATTCAATTAATTTAGCTTGTTTTAGGTGCCTGTTTTCAAAAACTTTCCACCCCAAGGACTCCCAGCTTTCGCTAACGACGTCACGGCATTGCAGTGTTGTGGGGGAAACACATCACGAAAAACGCTACGTCCAGCCGGAGTGCCGCTAAAGTCATTAAAGTTTTTTTTTCGCACCGTAATTTGCATTCAACATGCAAACGTGACGTTGCCGTGGGAATACGATAAGCTCCCCGGGAGGAATTTCTTAAATAGGCGTCTATTTTCCCAGCGGAATAGCAAATGGTTAGGTGAAGGTAGGTTCCTCCTCGTGGTGCATGGCACGCGAAAATTGCGGATGTAGCTCTATAGAGATTGTCACGTCCGGCTGGATTAGAACGTGGTAGTGAAAATCCGAGGAAAATACATAACAAACCGCTGTCAAACTCACATGGACTATACATTTTGAGGTTAGTACCCGGGGAAAATAATAAACAACTTTACAAGGCGGTAGGCCCGTTAGTGTTCGTGCGTTAAACATCACTAATCTCTATACAGTAACCCCTTCATATATGCGGTGGGTGGAACCGTCCACCCACCGAGGTTTCTCGAATGTCCTTCAACCAATTATGCTGATTTTTTTTAACGGTTATAGGTGCCAACTATAAACTAGTTATCACCAGAAAATCATCTCAATTGGTTGAAAGACAGCCTTGAAATACTGATAGGTGGACCGGTACCATCCACCGCATATATGGACGGGTTTCTGTAATAGAGTGCACTGCGAATCTCTGACGTAGGAGGAAGCGCGTTCTGACTGTTTGTATTGGACCGGCTACAATAGACACAGTTATTGTGTACGTAGAACGACACACGAGGGCACATATGATCTATAGAATCCTAAATTGGAGCGGAGAGATACTTGGCTATAAAAGCGGCGTCGTTAATTGTCAGTTAACACGCGCGCGCATGCCTTCGACGAAGTAATTGTTATTTGATGTTAGCAAGCAAACTGCTCGATTAAAGTCCGACTAGCGCCACTCTATTCATTTCAAATAAATGTTCCGTTTTATGACGCTCGTAAAACATCCTTCGTAAATTGTTCCGCTTGTAAACAAATCATTTAAATGGATTTCCATTAGCATTTTCCCCTCTCAATCTCAGTGAAATTTGAAAACAAAAATCGCAATATTTTCATTTTCCGCTCCCTGATTCATTCACAGGTAAAACAATTACCCAGTACTAAATTGTTTATTTGCGTTAATTTCCGTTTCGCGGAAATCAACAATTGCTGGAGGAAAGCTATAATCATCTTCGAAGAACAACGACTGCTGCTGGTGCGGTGCCGGATGAAAATATATATAAATGCAGTGCCACGTCGACACTGAGCATACTTACGATTATAATCCATTTTCGCAGCAGTTCTCCCGTAGTCTATGCCAACAAGCAGCAGAATCTACTCCATTCACCCGAGTCGGTTCGGAATCGACGATGCACAATCACTCCCAGCTGCTGCTGCTGCCACTTGAATTTCCACTGGAAGTGTTCTGATTTCCGAGGAAACACAATTTTCGCCTCACAACTTTGCAAGCTCGGAATGGAAAATGGAATGGTAAGCGTAATGTATTGTTTTACGGATTTCGATTTGAGTGGTGAAAATGATGAAAACACTGCACTTGATTTTTAATTTGACTTCTAACTGGAAAGGGGAGTGAATTTAATTGAAATTCTATGCCCTTACAACTTTGGCTTCGATACGACTGAGTTTCTCTGGGCAGCTATTTTGTGTGAATGAGGATTTTATTCGCCGCGGCCTTTTGAGCCATTTTAGTAACAGGAAAACAACGGTACAATATCTTATACTTGCATTGTGTTTGTAAAGGAGTAATTCGTATATTGCATACTGGCAACTGTTTTGAACGCTATTATTCTGATTACTTTTGGAAAACTAAAGGGTGTCCCACATCAAATTGCATCACGGAAAAACGCTGTAGAAAATTACCCATTGGGTATATTCTCTTGAAAATTTGGGTAGAAGTAGTTTAGTGTGTATTGTTTGAACTGTATTTTTATCGCTGCAGGTTTTGGAAAGTTGAAAAAATGGCGTCACCCGAAAAGCAAAGTCACGTTTTGATTTTGCGCAAGCACCTGGAAAATCCTCAACCCTCTCATCGGGACATCGGAAAACAACTCGGAATCGTGCAGTCAACGGTGAGTAGTGTGATTAAACATTACTACGAAACTCTGAGCATCGAACGGAGTGAGAAATGCGGTCAGAATGGATCAAGGTCACAAACGTGTCGTGAAAGCGTTTAAGCGGAATCCCAATGCATCGGGCAGGGATGTGGCCAAGGCTTCAAATCGTGACGAACGGCAAAATACGGTGGGAAAGTAACGTCCCCGGAAACTGTGCACCCAGAAGCTGACGAAGCCTCTAAGACTTACGTCAAGGTGGACTTCCGGCAGCTTTCGAGGCTACTGTTCTTCACCGCCCAGCACAAGTTTCCGGAGGAAGTAAGGAAGCAGAAACTTTCAAAGTTTGCCAAGAAATACATGTCTGAAGTGTCTGCTTTCTCTGTAGAAGCAACATGAGGGCCCTATGGTTACTTTCGTACTCAAGGACATGAACCCCCCCCCCCCCCCCAACGCACTGGAACTAAGGCCCTTCGAAAAATACTGGGCTATTATGAAGCAAACACTACGGAAGCATCCCATGGAGGTCAAATCTGAGGAAGACATGATGAAAAAGTGAATTTCCGTACAGAAGAAGCTGCAGCCGGATGTTGTACAGACTCTAATGAGTGGAGTTAAGCGTAAGGGGCGAGCGTACGGTTATGGTATTGAAGTTGAATGAAATAAATATGCCAATAGTGTACTAAAGGGTTTGTTTTTTATTGTCTGAAAGTTTGAAAAGAATCGATCAACTAGGAAATTTTCTACAGCGTTTTTTTTCCGTGATGCAATCGTTTATTTGGAAGTGAATAGCTCTTTAATCAGGGTTCAGACCATGACCGGCCTTGTCCATCTTTTCCGTTACGGGGAAAGGATGGATAATGTTGGAGTAACATCTACTTAACGAGAGGTCAGTGACTCACCGATGCCTCCATAGAACTTACGGAGTTGGATAGTTCGGTAGGGTCAGGATTCGCTTAACCTTCCTATTGCATTAGGGCCTTTTTTGACCCGGCGTCACTTTTTAAAAAACTGTAACTTTGGAACTAAATACGATAGAGACTTGAAATTTCCCGATTATTCCTCACATTCGGAAACGAACATTTTGCTGTCAAAAGATTCTTTCCGCAACCTCTAGGAGTGGCGCTACAAAAATAAGTGACACTTCGTGCATTAGCGGGTCAAAAAATATCCAAACTGCAACTCGCTCCCAAAAATCAATGTTTGAACCGATCTATTGGCCTCAAATGAACGGTGAAGGTTCCTAAAATGGCAAGTTGTTCAGGACATTTCCAAAACCTCATGTACTGGAACCGTCCGATGACATTGATGATTTTTCATCAAGAAGTAAATAGACATCATGCCAAGATCCAACAGGTGGATCAAACCATATCTGGATATCCAGAACTAGTTCCGGCAGGGCTCCGAAAAGGACACTTCCAAAACCTCATGTAGTGGTATTGTCCGACGGCTCAAAATTTATGATTTTTATCCTGAAGTAAAAAGACATAATTCCAAGGACCATCAGGTGGGTCTGGCCACATTTAGGTACCCAGAACCGGTTCCGATAAAGCCCCAAAAGGGACAATTCCACAACTTCATGTAGTGGTATCGGCCGACGGTTCAAATTTATGATTTTTCAAACAGAAGTAAATAGATATCATGCCATGGACCAACAGGTGGGTGTGACCACATATGGTTACCCGGAACTGGTTCCAGCAGGCCTCGAAAAAGAACACTTCCAAAGAAAAGTAAGTAGACATCATACCACGAACACACATCCGGATACCCAGAACCGATTCTGACAGGGCCCCAAAAAGGATATTTCCGAAACCTCTTGTACTGGTTCCGTCCGACGGCTCAAAATTTATGATTTTTCATCCAGGAGTAAATAGACATCATATCATGGACCGAAAGGTGAATCTGGTCACATTTGGATAATTACCGAGGGATTATTTGGCCTTGTGCATGCTCTCAAGTCTTCGAGATCATCATTAAGGACGCCTTATTTTCAGGGTGCAGAAACTATATCTCTCCTGATCAAGGTGGTTTCCACCCCAAGTCAAACCAACAAGGGAATTCAAGCGAGTTCCTCAAACGAGTTCTAGGGACAATTCCAAGGAACTTTCTAACTGCTGTATAGTTATAACAAATTCGTAGAAAATTTTGAAGAGAACTCCAGGTGGAGAACTTTCAGTCGAGTATTAGTACAAGACACTAAAGAAGTCTGCACATTGTAGACGAAATACGCGTATCTGTCAAGGATAAGCAAATATGGTAGTGGAATTAAATGGAAATTACTAATCCTTCTCTCTCTCTCATTATGGAATCTAGAGATAGTTTTGAGTAGAATTGCAAGGTTTTTCATAGATGAAATTCAAGGGAAGACCGAAAAAAAACTCTGCTAGAGTTCTAAAGAAAAATCCTTGGTAGCTTTTAATAGAACTATAAACTAGTTCTGAAAAGAACCGCAATGAGACTTCCAACTGGCAATCATTCTGTAAGTAATAATTGAGAACGGATTGACGGATTTTAAAGATCCTCTTTTTTTGTCTCGAGGTCCGACTGATTGATATCAAACAACTAGGCAGTAAGCCGTTTGCTGGGTCAGCTAGATTCAAATAAAAACGAAAGTTAATTCCAAAATTAAATCTGAAAATAATTCCAAGGAGTAATTTAAGAAAAGGCTCAAATTTTGAATATTAATCCAAATGAATTCTGAAGAAAATATCCAATGGGATCAATTTCAGAAGGTATTTCCAATGGAATGCAGGGGCAAATCCGACGGGAGTTCAAGAAGCATTTCAAGGGAAATCCAAGTGGAGCTCCAAGAAAATTTTTGGAGGATTCTCAAACCTGGCCCAATGTTCTTTGATCTGAAAAACGTGTCATTCATCACAGATCCGATGCTCATAAGTTCGGTCCTCATGCCTCCTCGAGTCTTATGACCACAAATTACTACCAGCTGGTGCATGGATGCAGCTGGATGGCGTAGTCTGAGCAAAACAAAAAAAAATGAAATAATGGACCATCTAAAACGGTCATCGACCAATCCGGAAATGGACCCAACTGCAAGATGTGCTTCTGACGTAAATCAACCCTATCAATCGAAATCAGTTCAAATTATGATTTACTATATATGAAAGCTATCTATATTAAAAAAATAAACTTTATAGATAGAAGGTTATTTCTAGACAAAATTAAATGTGCTTCTGTATTTTACAAATAGTCTAATTCTAACCTATATGAGAAGGTGATCAAAATGGACCGATGGAAACCTCACTAATCAAGGGAATGATTGTTTTCTTCGCTCTCCAGAGACAGACCGGCACACTGAGAGATCACGCTTTGTTTGCACACCGTCTCACGATCATATGCTCATCTGCTCCTTTCCGTTGCTACCGTGCATCAATGTTAATATTATTTAATTTGAGCCGCCAGTATTTGTGATGTTTACACTCATACACCACTTCTTGGCGGCCTCAGAAGCGACGGCAACGACGAAAACGACTACGACAGCCGTGACGACATCGTCATCATAATTCTCACTATTATTATTTTTTGTTTTCTTGTATTATGTAATTCAAAACCCGTTGACTTCGTCGTAATTGCTTCAAGGCATTCCGCAACGCAGGCGAAAGGTAAGTACCGGCTCCTATGTATGGTGAATGGTTCATATACACATCCACTGCGGTCCGGCGACAACGTTGACTCTTTATCGATGCACTTAGCTAAATATTAGAATGTTTGCACAGCACTGCACACTAGGACCGATGCTTTCCATATATTCAATCCATTATTGTCGATTTTTTTCCCAGTGTCAGCTTCCGAAACCGATCCGTCCCGATCAATTTCATAGTGAAATTCCATAACTCCCATATATGTATACAGAGACTACTCGTTCGTGTGCAACGTGAACGTCAAAACAAACAGGCGATCAAATCGAGTGGCCGAGATCGATGACGACAACACAATCGTACCGCGAATAGCACGCGCACCAATTACAACGTCAACAGTCGACGACACGACCACGGACGGCCGCCAAGGTACCCTACTCTGTCTATTGTGTGACTGACACCGAGCAGAAGCGGGATTGTGGCTGCTGCTGAACCTGCTGAATGTACGATCCCAACTGACTGCGGGGCTGCGAGTGAATCTATAGAATCACCGCCTACCGACCGACCGACCAGTTAGAACTGCATATTATCAAAAAATGAGCGCAATTTTTTGCCTTCCTCCTCCCCATCAGCCACTAACCCTTTGCACGTTTGCTGCAGGCAGTCAGTGGGAAGTACTTAGTCCCCGTTCCACAATATGCGCTTCGGAGCAGATAGAAGGGAATGAGAGTGAGAGATTACTATCACAAAATGTGAGCGGGCGGTTGTTCGAATCGTTTCGGCGCGAGATGGTGACGATAAGAGCTGTGGTACCTGTGGGTGGTGGTGGGTGGTAAGTAGGAACGCACGGAGGTAGATTCAATTTTCGCCTCCATGCTAAAATTGGAAATAAATTGCCGGAAAGCAAGCACATACTTCCAATCCCTGTTAAGGTAATAATAGAATCTGCCCCTTTTAGCGTTGAGTTTTATCGATACCAGTCGTCAAAGAACTGTACCAGTATGTTACCAAGCTTTTCTCGAGAGCATATCAGCAGGATTTATGATCATTCCTTAAGTAACGATAATTATATTGACTTGACTCATTTGCTGCAAATACACATACATTTTGATAAGTACGACCAGTGAGGAGTTCATTAACCGTATCAGTCCAAATTGTTCTTAAGCTTATTTCAAGGAGTTTGTAACGCTTTTTGTAAGAAATTGGATCTAGGACGTCCACATTTTTCTAGAGTGTTGATCTTTACAACAGAGACGTAGGGTAGAGATCTACTTCTGCATTAGCGCCCATTTTCGTAATATTGAGCACAAACAACGATTTCTACGTGAACGAATCAAACATAGTTTAGTTCAAAAGCTGTAAAACAAAATCCATAAGAACACATAATATACATATTTACATTTAATTTTCTCAAAAACAAAAGAATCGGTCCTAGCGAATCTATATGTTCAACCTTCATCCGAATGGCAAAGTGAATCCAATAACGTTCAATGTGAATAGTGAAAATGAATAGTGAAAGTAAATAGTGAAAGTGAATAGTAAAAGTGTATAGTGAAAGTCAATAGTGAAAGTTAATATTGAAAGTGAACAGTGAAATTCAATAGTGAATGTGAATTATGGGTTCTCATCAAAGTCTTGAACAATGTCCTGAGCTTCGTGGTACCTCACAACATCATGTGGGATATAGCTAGTATATGCTATAAATCTTTGGTTCTTCAAAGTGCCTGAAAACCAGAACTTTAAGTTTTCTGGACTCAACCAAGTATTGAACCATCGTTCAAACCTCGGAGAATGTATGTGCCCGTAGAGCTTCGTTGAGCATCATAGTTTCATGTGGGATGTATAATTGTAATGACAAAGTATTTTGGGTTCTACAAATAATCCTAGGGTTAACATTTTGAAGCACTGCAGGCTCAACAATGTCTTGTACGATATGCTGATCCGTAGAGCTTCATATGAATTTATCACATTATGTGTGGCATAAGTTGTACTAGAAATATACGCTAGATTTCCCAAAGTTCCATCAGTTCATAAATTGAAGTCCTACAGACTCAATTAGGTTTACGATGTCCAGACTTAACTTTTGAACCCTTTAGAGGTCCACGGAGCACCTCAGTTTTGATGTGGAATAGATAGTTGAAATAACAAAGTATTTCGGGACATCCAACTTATCCAGGGATTTTGAACTAAAAGTTCTCAGGCTCAATCAAGTCTTGTACGGATGACCTGATTTATTATTAGAATTTGAAGCACTCATCACATTATGTGATACATCAGTTACCGTTCCGATTCAAATTTCGGACGATTCAAATTTCGGACACTTTCATTTTTAATTAAATATTACATCCAGTTAGAAACAAAGTAATAATGTTAGATGATCGTGGAGGGCACTAGTCAAAAAAATTTAAAATTTACAAGACATGTGGATCATATTCGACCGAGATAATCAACTTTTAAAAGTGTCCGAAATTTGAATCGGCACGGTATATCAGCAAAATTTCACAGATTCTCCAAAGTGTTTTTAGTTCATATCATACAGAATCAACCAAATCTTCCACGGTGTTTCGTGGATTGTACAAACGGCAATTTAACTAGATCTAGTTAATCTTCTTTATGAATTCTGATGGATTTCTCCTCATAATTTCCTAGAAACTTTCCAACAATTCACTTTAAATAGTCTTTCATTGTAAAGCCCTTCCAATTTAGAATCGGTACGCTTCTTTTTGTCCGGTACAGCGCTCCAAGTGGTCGGTTCTGGAATCTTTTGGTTTTCAAAGCGAATCCAAACTTTCGGACGTGAATGTGGCCAACAAAATCCGGAAAATACGCATTCGAGAAGGATTCTTCAAGTATCGGGCTTGGCGCCGGTGGTGTAGTGGTAAGCGTGATAACCTCTCACCCCAGCAGGACTGGGTTCAATCCCAGTCGGCGCCGCCGGGATGTTCTGAGGCATAACATCTCTGATCACGCCTTCCTTCGGAACGGAAGTAAAGCCGTTGGTCCCCGGTTCATGAGTTGATGGGTCGATAGGTAGGATCCAGGTGTGGGAGCTGCCTCCCTGGCGTCGGTAGCATTGGTGCTCAGCACGGAAAATAAGATCGACGGAAAACAAACCAAAGGAAAAAAAAGTATCGGGCTATTAAGTAACCGAACCGGACCGTAAAGCAAAACATTACGGCCAAAACGCGGTCCCAGATTCGGTGAGTTGGCACTACAGTAAAAATGCGCAACAGTGGTATGCGATAATGGAATAGACGTCATTGAGAAATGGATAAACCTCCCAAGCTGCCCGGATTTCCATCCAATCGAAATGTATTGGGCAAATGTATGTATCATCAAAGCAAAACTGAAGAAGAGTGGAAAAATTGCTAATGATGCTATTCCAATGGCCAAATACTGAAAAAATCAGCCGGTGAGGTTGACCAGCAGCTTGGGCAGTAGTTAATGGCTCGATCAAGCCCAAAGTTCAAATTTTCATTCGAGAAAAATAAAAATCACAAAACCATACAGATTCTGAGATACATCCGATTGAAAGAGAACCGATTCTAAATTTGTAGGGCTTTATTATCAACGATTCCTATGAAAATCTCTTTAAAGTTCACATGAAATTATTTTCAGGAGTACTTTGGAAGTCAAAACTTTCTTGATATTTTCACTGAATTTCGTTGGTTTTCACCTCAAAATACCCAAAGAATGCTAGGAAGATCTACCATTAGAAATTTCCGCAAGCAACTTGCAATTAACTTGCAAAAATACTTTAAAATATGAGATCAAAGTGAGTTTCTGGTACGCCACCTTCCAGTTCAATTCATAACCCCAAATAACCAAACAGCATATTGTTGTTACAATCAGTTTTACAGCATACCAAAAAATTTAGAAATGCAAAAAAAAAGTACAAAATACGGTAATTTCACAGATAAATAAGTGCAAGACACATCGCCAAATTCATCACAACAAAATTAGGCTTGTTGATCATTGTCTGTCATGACGATCACATATTAATTTTGTTCAACGTTTGGACAACTACAACCAAAGTTAGTGCAATGTAATGTGTGTAGTGCAATTTATCAAACTTTACCTTTTATTGCATTGGCCCATATTTTGGGGTTGTGAATCAAAGTGGAATGTGGCCTATCATAAATTCAAAACTTTTTTTTTATGAAGCACCCTACTCAACAGAAATTAAAATTGTGCAATTTACAGAATTAAGATTTTGTTTTTCTTTTTACTTTTTCAGATCTATGAATTTTTTAGAAACAATTGTCCCTTGCAACGCTGCGTGCAGCCAACAATGTCAATTGACTTTAGATATTTCTCCAGCACTTAATTTTTCTTCTGACACTGATATTCGTAGCAAGCATGATATCAGGCGGTACGGTATACTGTTCATATAAATATCACTAGGAAAAAGATGAAAATCTTACTTTTATCGCAACAAATAAACTATTTCGGATAACCGTTGTAGTTTTTTTTTAAGAGTACCGTTGAGTTTTCTAAAGATCAGTACACGATTAGCAGGCGTATATGGGAAAATTATGCCGCAGAACTTTGAATATCAGTGCGTCCCATACGATGTCAATGTCATTTACACACTGACATTAAGGCGAGTGACAATGATATTGTAACAGTTCGAGCAGATACTAACATCAGGAGGTTAGCGAAAATCAGTATTTTGTAGGTATTGATTTTGCAGCACTGGTCCCTGGTCTTTGCAAATTCTATCTTACACAGGGAGTAGAGGGTGTTTATAAAACTCAGAAGAGGTGGGTTATCACTTATTCCGGAATCTGCCCCCAGAAGGCAGAAGAAAACTTTTAAATTTGATCAAATAGGCGTGGTTAAGTAACTCCCTTCCCCAGGAGTGGAAACACAGCCTCTTGATACCTATCCTTAAACAAGGAAAAAGGGGCAGACAGTGACTTCTGGCCAATCTCCCTCACCTGCTGCGCTTCCAAAATCACGTAGAGGATGGTAAACAGGCGGCTGCTTGATCATCGACAGCATGTCTTCCGTCCAGGACACGGAACCAACACCTACTTCGCCACACTTGATCGAGTTCTCCATGATGTTACTTCCGCTGAAAACCATGCTGAACTGGCAGCTCTAGACATCGCAAAGGCCTACATACAACAGAGCTTGAATACTAGACATCATCCGACAAAGGCTGGACTTTGGCTTTGGCGGACACCTGATGCATTTTGTTAAGCACTTTCTGGTTAACCGAACCTTCCAAGTGCTCCTGATAAACCACCGTTCTGCTATATTTCGGTCATCATGGTTACCCTATTCTTGATTCGGACGAACAGCGCTTTTAACAACCTTCCCAAGGAAATCTACAGCTTTCTTAACGCCGACGATATCGTTATCCTGGACATCCGCAAAACCGTCTAGGCACTTCGGAGGAAGATGGCAGCAACAATAAGAGCGGCATCAACGGGACAACTGGGTAAGCTCGTGTTCTCGGGGTCCGATTTGACCGACATCAGTATTTTTCTACCTCCCCTTCGACGAGGTTAAAGATGCCTGTTAGACGCACCTGAACCTTCTCCGATCCATTGCGGGGTGACACACGGACTGTAACTGATCCACACCCAGCTTCGCATCGCTAGAACTATTCTGGAATCATATCAGTCTTACGGGATAGAAATCACCACCAAACTTGCCTCCACGTATCATCAAGCAGTACGTATCTCCTCTGGTCTCCTACCATCTACACCCGGAACTGCAGCTTACATAAAAAGCGAAGTATGTACTACTGTTTGACCAACTAATTATTCAGACTGTTTGCAACTTCAGCTTCGAGGAGAAGACAGAAGGCTTAGATGAGAGAGCATTCCTCTCTCGCAGGCTAAACAGCTCCTCTTAGATACTGCCAACCTGGAGCTCCCTTCGGTGTTCAGAGTCCACAGGTGCAGAGGATGGAACATGCCCGGACCCACTACCGACTTGACGGTCAAGAAGAACTTCAAGGCAGGCACCAATTCACCTGAGCTTATGAGATCGGTCACAGAGCAAATTGTGGTGGTCTCCTGTGGTGGTGTCGGCATCACGGATCCTCATATGTTCGTAAGCCATCGACTACTGAATCAATATTCCACCTTCTCGGCGGAAACTGCCGCTGCTTTCCTCACAGCCACTGCTTCTTCAATTGAGGCGATTGTCGTATCCAGGGACTCCGCCAGCGTAGTACTAGCCCTCGACTCTAATATAGCCACCCGTAAAAAAAAGAACCGTAGAGGTACAATGAAATGTATTGTAACCATACAATAGAGTTTATGGTATTTACAATAAATCGTATTCTCCACAACGATAAAATAACAATAGAATGTATTGTTTCTACAATAGAATCTATGGTACATGGGGGAATATACAATAGATTAAGGGGGTCGTTATGTATCTTAACCATACGAAAAATCACTTTTTCCCGAACAAACATTAACCATTTACCATTAATTGTATTGTTGTTCTATTGTTGAAAACTCTTACTATATGGGACGTATTGTACATCTATTGTAATAACAATATGTTAAAACTTCGTGTACTATATACACACAATAAGATCGATTGTTGGCAATAGATTTACTTGTAACTGTATTTTATTTTATGGTAATTGTATGGTTATTTTTTTCCGGACAACCACCCGTGGATTCAAGCCATCCAAAAATACGCGCCCAGAAATACCACCTTTGTCTCGATGCCTGGACACGTTGGCATTCACGGAAACATGGAGGCAGACCACCTAGGAGATCCCAGCTGAACTGGGTTAAAAACGCTATCTGGACTTCATGGTCAACTTCATGGCCCCATTCGAATGACGTACTCATTATAAAAATTATCGTAGGTGGGAGGATTCCTCGGACCACCGAATGTCGAGGCTCAGAAAGGGTCACACCAGAATATTGCACAATTTCTCCGGCAACAGGCCTTTCCGGAAATGTTGTGAACTCTGTCGAGCGCCTCACTCAACAACACGTTATCTGTCACTGTCCGCAATAGAAGGGTCCCCGAGAACGCTGCGACATTTCAGGCAGCATCAGAGATGTACTCATCAACGACCCGATCAGAACTGCGTTACTGATAGACTTCCTTCGTGTGGCCAGCTTCTTTCACCAAATATAATCTCCTCATCTTAAACCCTGACCACCGCAACACCACTCTATTCACTAAAATGAATTACGCTCTACGAATCTACGGTACTTTACCCCAACGAAACAGGATTTTCCACAAAACATCAAAAGAACTCCCACTGCCCACAATTACCACGATTTGAAACCTGAATAACAATCAAATTACGGCAACAACTCTCGTCACATAAGGACACGATTAAGGAAAACTGCAAACTTTGACAGCAATCAAACTTCTTCAAACTCTGTGAAACAATCACTATGTATTATTTTTCTAAATCAATTGGGGAGAAACCTCCTTCTGGGGTTTTAAAAAATTGGCAAAAATAAGCTGCATAAGTTATTCCCATTGTTGCAATTCATGAGCAATTTTGGCGTTTTAAGGTAATTTTGGCCTTTTTAAAAGCCATTTGGGTGATCCTAGCTTATTTTAGGCCGTTTTGGTACATTTTGATGATTTAAAGGTTATTTTCAAGGTCAGCGCAGATGAAATAAAAATTTGGAGAACTTTCGGAGAAGTCCACAGTTTTTTTTTATTCTTTATCAAAGAGATCATTAATCGTGGGCTTTAGTGATAATTTTATTCCTTGGATTGCAGTAGGCTGCACTTGAAAATAGACGTTTAAATTTATACTGGATGTTTAATTCCTGCAACATTTTCCATAAAAGTACTTTTAATTTTGTGTTTAACCAGAGTTTCAAAGTGTGCACGAAGTTTGCAGTTGGCGTTGCTGAGGTCAAAAACCAGGTAACTGCTTTCAAATTCCAAATTACACTCCCGGTTGATGCCCGGCTATAGAAACAGTGGAAGTGTAACATGTAGAAAAAGGTTTTGCAGGCCATATCTCTCAACTGAATACAATATTTCTCGATTACTTTTTCAATGGGACGTATCAGCTTTTGTAAACAATGCTTTTGATCGTCGCTTTGGCATAATTGGTAGCTCGCCCACACATGTTTACACTACCATCAGATAGGGGAAATTTAGTGGTGTTAGTATGCATGGGTGAGCTACCAGTTACGCCAAACCGACGATCAAATGCAATCTTTACAAAATCTGATACGTCCCTTAGAAAAAGTAAGCGAGATTTGCTGTTTCTGATTATTTAGCGTTGACGTTGTTATGATATACGTCGTAGATTGGATACTAGCGACACTCACGTCTCTTCTGAAATTCTCAGTTAGACTAACTACTTTCAAGAATAATGCTGGGGAGTAAACATTGGTTCCAATCTAAACAAGAGTAACAGAAGCACGACTGTCGCTATTCCCGGCCACGCCAATCTTTACCATAACTAGGGATAGGTAAGGAAATGTTGATGTAGTACTTACTTAACGAGAGGCCACCGACTTAGCGACACCCTCATAAGTGCTACGGAGTTGGAGGGTTTGGTAGGGTATTCGGTTAGGATTCACCTCAAGTTGTATTGTTAGTATGTATGTATTGTATTGTTTATTTGTTGTTTATTTAATCTCTCGATAGCCGGCTATCGAAAGAACATATTCATTTTGTTTAGTGATCATGAGTTTTAACAGTCATGACGGATAGCTTGGGATTAAACCCATGATTTTCTGCTCAGTGTTTTTGCTTACTACAGGGTCATCGAGCATCTCAGAACCATAACGCTTCGTGACAATACAGGACTACGTTTTCGCTTGATATGCAAATAGCTTCCAATGTTAATGTTCAATATCAAATATACAAATGATGGTGGCGATTTATTGTGCTGTGGAAGAGCTTGGGGTTAAATCCATGATTTTCTGCTCAGTTAGCAAAATCGATCCCTCCAGGGTCATCGAGCATCTCATAATCCACAGCGCTTTGCGTCAAAGTACGAAAATATGGATGAACTAATATTTACGATAATTATATGAAAGAAATAAAATATAAACTACAAACAAAACGTGACTACTAAAATAAGAGGCCAAAAAGCAAGCGTCCGACACACAAAACCGGCCAAATCCACTTGCAGTCACAATCAACGATTCTACGAATCGCGAGCGCTCACGAATCATAAAACCGCTGACTGCGACACTCTGAAAGCGAAATTGACAGGCTCTATGCGTCAAACACCCGCCCTCCAATCTCCTCCTGCATTCAACAACACAAATCTCCACAACAACACCTAACGAATTCAAAACTCCGAAAATCACTCATCTATAGCAAGTGAGTGGAAGCAACCCTGCATGCAACTATTCTTCATGATACACTTTTTCTGCCTATCTTTCTATTAGGTCTGTGGACATGCGTTAGCTTCGAAACTTCTAACCAAACTGGAAAAAATTTCAGATCACAAAAAAAACTTGAAAAAAACTTTCAAAGGTAATTACAAGTAAAATATATATTGATTATTTTACGCAAAAACGAGCAAGTACTATTAAATCTCTTGAATCATATGCTAATGCTAATTGACGGTTACAAAAATAAAATGCTTAAATAAAATAAAATATTAATAAAATTATATGCAAAATTTACTAGAAGATCATTACTTTATTGGTGAGAAGTTTCTAATAAGCCCTCCCAGTTCCTCTGTATACAGAACAAATCTGATACTATAATCAGAATTGCTCAGTCTGCATGAAGCAGCCGATTTCATCAAGGAAGTTCTATTGACAACCAAGAATTAATCGTTTGAGGCATACTGAAGCATTAAGAAGGCGATATGTGTCACTATAGGAAATTATAATCGTTGCAAATATAAAGAAATTAAACATAACCCTTTGCTTCAGTACCGTCTTTTTCCATGTCCATGGGGAGGGATTTGCTGTTTCTGATTATTACTGCCGAAAGTTGAAAATTTCGTTTCGCTTCGTATCCTTTAGACAAAAATTAGTCAGAGCTAATTTTATGATTACGGAAATGTTTGAAGTTAATAATGCAAAAAATTTAATTCATAGGGTCTGACAGAACCACCCGTTTACAATAAGGTGAAAAAAAATCCTAATTGTGTTTGTCAAAATTTCGTTTTGTATCGCTGTTGTAGGGTTTGCATATTTTAAATTGGCTTCCGTAGAAGAGGGACAAGTTTTCAAAGGATAGCAAATCAGCTACAAACAACCAGTGGTGAGATCGTTTAAATTCTGTAGATAATTGATTTAATGTGTGAAGGTATCCATTTTATATGTTGATGTATTCATGTTGGGTATATTGTGTATGAAGGCGACCTCAGTATGTACAGAATGTGCAGGCATTCTTGAAATGGGTCGATGGATTTTCAATAGAGCTTTCTATCTCCAGGACTGAACATGTTTGCATCTATTGATAAATCTATCATCAAATAGATACAGACAAGTTTCTTCCATAAAAGCGCTGCCGGTCAGTGGGCGATGGATTTTATATACACTAGGGTGGTTCAAAATATCGATTTTGCTTCACCATGCTCTATCAATTTCGAATCAGAACCAAGCATGGTTTTTTTTTTTTTTTTTTTTTTCTTTATTAGAGAGATTTTTAGCCTAAGGCTAGTTCATCTCTTCAGAACCAAGCATGGGAAAAATCATATCATTTTGCATTTACTGCTCACTCACACGCATACAACATTAGAAACGAGCAGTAGCATGTGGGAGCCGCACTGATTTCGTTCGTATTCTATTTGCTTATTACAAGACCGGACTGGATTGAAAACCCGCTGCCTCCACCTTGGTAATACCATGCCTTATCTGACTAGGATATCTGAGGCCACCAAAGTCCACAGTCCACCAAACAGTTATTTTTATTCCAGAATTATAACTCATCCTGCCGTTTAAGTGCATCAGAACATCCCTAGAAATGAATTGCAATTACGACCCCACATAAAAATCATGTTTTTTGTCGTTATCAATTAGATCGAAAGTTACTTTTTATCAGAAACCATTCCGGGCGGGAGTAGGGACAGCTCTGTTTGCTTGTTCGATTTGGCCGTGCCGGCGTCCCTTTGCGGATGCTTCACGTTCTGATTTGCTATCGCATTACAACTACAAAGACCTGCCTTTGAAATCGTTCCCAGTCAATAGGGTGTCAGTGTGGATCAATTTAGCAACCATTCTGAAAAGAAAAATCAATGGAAATACTTTTGGGAAACTAACAAATCCCTAGAAAAGCAACAGGACGTTCCCTTATCGCGCACCAGCCTACTCCACGCAGTCTTCAATACCATTCGTGTGATTGTATCAATCCACACCCTTCAGTGCCTTCGGCACTCTATCTCTCACTCTCAATTCGAGGCCGTTGATGGAATTCTGATGTTATTCTCATCACCTCACCTTTCAAGTCGGCTGTGTGATAGACACCGTCAGTAAATAAGAACCAGATGTCGTCACAAACGGGTTATCTACTGGCTCACTGCACAGACAGGCACTGACAGCCCAACCAGTGTTACATCCACTAATGTAGTATCGCATCGTACGAAGAAAGAGTCGCTTTCCTTATTTCCCGTTGAAGTGATGACGATCTAGTGGACAGCAAATGGAATTGAAAAATTACATTGCATTTTTGGCAATATGCAAAAAACCATTATCGAACTTTCATTGCAGGAAATGCAATAAAATTCTCCGAATATTTTATTGTGAACAATGGAAACTTCTTTAGCAAAATGAATGATATTTTTTTTGCAATGAAAACCACATTTGGGTGCATCCCACTGCGTTGATGCTGATGCTTGTATTGAAAGTGAGGCATACGTTCTAGAGAAGATGCTCGCCTCAGATAGATCAGACGTTTAAGTAAATCTAACAGTTTGTTTGTGATTAGTGCAACAAAGTAATCGCGTCACGTCATACTGCTTGTAATGATATAATTTACGATGGCAATTTGCTACGGCAGCATTTCATGGGTCACTGATTATGGACTGTATTATGGAGGAATGTATGGATCTGAACAGAAGCTCAAGCACGTAAGTGGATGTTGGTCAGCCACACACTACAAAGGGGTAGAAACGAAATGTTCAAGCAAGCTCTAACTGCATATGAACTCGGTAGGAAATTCCAGTAGGAATAGACCCAGAATCGCATGGCTTTGGAGTCTACAACAAAGGGTTCACCAAACGTCTCGAAAAGGCAAAACTGTTTGCGGACGGTTTGTTGAGCCACCAATTCCAGCGCTGCAACCCACACTAGACCTCCATATCTCAGTATCGGCATAGATACACTAGCCAGGAGCCGTCTCTTGCTACTGCTTGGTCCCGATTTGTTTGGCATGATTCTGGCTACCGCGTTGATGGTTTTCGGCGCCTTCTCGCAGGCGTATTAGACGTGGCTATTGAAGTTAGGCGGTCGTTGATCATCACTCCCAGGTATTTCAACACGCGTTTCGAGGCTATGGTGTTCTCCCCAACGGTGATATCTGTCCGCTGCACCGCTTTAAAGTTGCTGCGCAATATCACTTCCGTTTTTTTGTGGGCTATCTGCAGCTTCGCTCCTTGCATCCAGTTTCCAATCATGTCGATTGCCTCGGTCGCCAACATTTCCATCTCTTCCGATCTCAACTCCTTTGGGTAGCTTCAGCGTTAGCACGCCGTTGGACCAAGGATGGAGCCTTTTGGAACTCCGACCGTGATCCTAATCGATCTCTATCCCATGTCTGTCTCGTAGACCAGAACCCGGATCTGGAAGTAACTCTTTAGAATCCTGCACAGTTCTGGGACCCTCGTCCAAATTGCATCCACCGTTGCTCTCCCTTTTCGGAATCCGAACTGCCTCTCCGACAATCCGTGCTCACTGTCGGTGCATTTCGTCAGCCTGTTTAGAATGATCCTCTCCATGAGTTTTCCTAGTGAATACAACAGGCAGTGGTTTTCCTGGCTACGAGAGCAACACTAACTTCTGTATCTTCCATCTGTCTGGGAAGTGACCTTCATCCAGGCATTTCTGCAGCACCATCCTGAACATGTCCGAGGACGCCTGGATCGCCACTTTCAACGCCACGTTTGGGATTCCATCCGGACCGAAAGCTTTCTTCACCTTCAATCCTTTCGCCACTGCTACGAGTTCCTAGTTAGTGACTTCGACGTTATAAATCCCTCTCCCTCTCCGTACGGTATACGTGACCAGACCGTTGTGTCGTCCTTCGGGAAAAGTCCTTCCACGATGACTTTCAGCTTCTCTTGGCCCATCGTTTGACCTATGATCTTCGCCATCACGACACGGTATGCATCCTCCCAGAGGTTTGCATCAGCGTCTTATCACAGCTCCTTGAAACTGGTTGACTTGCTCTGCTTTATCTCTCACTTGTGTGCGGCCCTGGCCGCTCGTAACATTCCTCTCTTACGATCCTCTCTGTGTGCTTCTGTTCTTGCTCTCTGAACTACTAAGTGCCTCGTTCCTCCAGTAAGCTGGACGTCGTCTCTTATTTGGATCCAGTTTCCTCGGCATGGCTGTGTCACATACTCTCACTAAGCTCCGCGGGCCCCCTGTCCACACGGAGAGCTTCAAATAAAAGATCCTTGTCAAAAGCCTGCGTATTCCACTGCGTATTCGTATTCGTATTCGTGCTCCGTACTGCCTCACGATTCCGTTGGCCAATGCCATATCGGATCACCTGAGGGTTGCTATGGGTATATCCTTCGCACACTCTCCAATTCATGTTTGCCAACTGCAAAAATTGACCTCGATAATGGATTCCCGGTCATCTCTGCGAAAAGTGCTAGTGGTGCCTTCAGTGGACAGCATTACTTCCGGCTTTTCCAGAGCTTCTAGCAGAATGTACCCTCTAGCGTTGGTACATCTGCTTCCCCACTCCACTACTCAATCATTGAAGTCTCCTCCGATGAGAAATGGTCGGGTTCATCCGATCAGCTCTTCGGTAAGTCCATCCAGCACCTCGTGGAACTGATCCATCGTCCATCTAGAGGGTGCGTAGCAACTGCATATGAAGATTCCGTTATTTTTTGAGATCAGAAGGATTCGAATACGGTGGGTTTTTTTACCCTTTACGCTGACTACGAAGCCTCCGAAAAAAGTGTAACGGCAAGTTTTCAATGGCATAACTTAGCCATTTCTTGATGAATTTTAGGGTCTGCAGATTAGTTTAATTGTAAAAAGATTGAAAATTTAGTCATCAACTTTTTTAAAAACCGAAAAGAGTTTACATAGTTGAAGATTCTAATTTCAAATAACAGACTTTAGTGGTATTTTTAATACGATAGATGGAGTAGATGAAAGCATAGAGTTGATAGTTCCGTTATTTGGAGAGGGATGGTGAGAGGTAAAGAGAGATGAAAAAACCGATTTGTACCTTCCTTAAAAGTAGTCCTAGCTCGCTATTCTAATATCTATATGCAATCTTCACACTGCCGTACTCTAACGGAACTATCAACTCTATGCTTTCATCTACTCTATCTATCGTATAAAAATTACCACTACAGTCTGTTTTTTGAAATTAGCATCTTCAACTATGTAAATCGTTGACTTCACGTAGAAGTAATACTAAAAAACATATAGTCAAAGTGCGAAAAGAGTTGTTTCACGTTTTTTGAAAGGTATGTTTATAGAGTTATGCAAGTGGTGCAAGATCAGTGATTTATATTAATGGGCACAAATGTCCACAATTAGTCAGAATACAGTCATGGTTCCTATATATGGATCCTGGAAACAACGGAACGGTTCTCGAAAAATCCAGATCATCCGTACAAGTGGTCAATCCATGAACCGCGGTTTTTTTAACATTAGGAACTGTGATAAAAGAATGAATTTGGGACATGGACCCAGATCGCCATGGGACCGTCTTCCGGAAGATCCAGAACATCCGTAAAAGTGGACAATCCACGAAACTGATCCTAGAGCTCCGCGTTTTTTTAAACATTAGGATCTGTGATATAAGAATGAATTTGGGACATGGACCCAGATGGCCATCGGACCGTCGAGCAGAAGATCCGGAACATCCGTAAAAGTGGTAAATCCACGATCCTGATCCTAGAGCTTCGCGTTTTTTTAAACATTAGAAAATGTAATGATAGAAATAATTTGGGGTTGTGACATAAACATGGACCCCGATGGCCATCGGACCGTCCAGCGGAAGATCTGGAACATCCGTAAAAGTTGTCACTAAGAACTGTGATGATAGAATGAATTCGAAACTGATCCTAGAGTTCTACGGATTTTTTTTCTAAAGCATGTGGAACTGTGATATAAGAAAGAATTTTGGGTCATGACATAAACATGGACCCAAATCGCCATGGGGCCATCCTCTGATAAGCCCAGAAGATCCGTAAAAGAGGTCAATCAATGAAACTGATCCTAGAGCTCCGTAGTTTTTTTTTTTCAAAAAAGATTAGGAACTGTGATATAAGAATTAATTTGGGGTCGTGACATAAACATGTACCTAGATAGCCATGGCACTCCAAAAATTGATCCAAGAGATCCAGGTTTTTTTTTTGAAAACACGAGGAACTTTAATATTAGAATGAATTTAGGTCCTAACATAGAGATGGACCCAAATGGCTATGGGACCGTCCTCTGGAAGATCCGTAAAAGTGGTCCATCCATGATACTGATTCGAGAGCTCCATAGTTTTGTCGAAAACACTTCGAACTGTGATATATGAAAGAATTTGGGATCGAGAAATCAACATGAACCTGGATGGCTATTAGACCGTCCTCCAGAAGATCCGGAACAACCGTAAAAGTGGATCATCCATGAAACTGTAAAAAACGTGTTTTTTTAAACTCTTAGAACTGCGATATAAGATAGAATGTATGGTTGTAACATTAGCATGGATCCGGATGACCATGGGACTGTCCTCATAAAGATCTGGAACATCCCTAAATTTGTCAATCTGTGAAACTGATCCTAGAGCTCTGCAGTTCTTTTTTAAACACTTAAAACTGTGATATAAGAAACCACTGAACCACTTTTACGGATTTTACATATCTTCCGGAGGACGGTCCCATGGCCATCCAGGTCCATGTTTATGTCACGACCACAAATTCTGTCTCATATCACAGTTCCTAATGTTTAAAAAAACGCTGAGCTCTAGGATCAGTTTAATAGATTGACCACTTTTACGGATGTTCCGGATCTGCCGGAGGACCGTTCCGGTGTCTCCAGGATCCATGTATAGGAACCATAAAAATATTCTTACTAATTATGACTATTTGTGTCCATCAATATAGATTACAAATCTATATTGTGTACACTTTGATTTTTCAAAAAAATGCATTTTTTTTGGCTTAAACTGTTCTTTGGGATGTAAACTTTAATTAAGAAAAGACTCCAATTCCACCAGAATATTCCTTACCGCTTTACGAAGCGATTTCCTAAATTATGTACCGGCGCGCTCAGAGAGCAATTTTATCTTTAAACGCGTTTATCTCGAAACGGTTTTTCAAACTGGCGTGGGAAATAACTCTAACCAGTTATCATCAAATTTGGATATCGCCTAAGTTTTCTTGTTCAAAATTAAATTCTGCTTAGAAATACGTATCCACATTTTCGATTTTGTCAAAAATGGATTTTTAATCCACGATTTTTTAAGCATTTTTAGGGTGAAAAAATTGAGTTTTTTTTTCCTAAGGCCACAACTTTTGAAAAAAATAATTGAAAAAAATCGGAATACGTATTTCTAACCCAAATTTCATTACTAATCAGGATTTTTGTTCGATTTATGTTCCAGGATCACATGGAAAGGAGTATTTTCCCACGCCGTTTTCCGACTTCCACGCGAGGACGCACGCGCGACCTGGTGCACCGGCCACGGGGAGACGCCAATCGAGCTCAAAAAAATACAAATTGTAGTTCGAAGGATGACTAAGAAATGGGTTGTAACATATTTGCCCTCCCTGAGTGTTTTATTGCTTAAAAAAATTAACGAAAATGCCTTACTTTTTGGACGTTCAAAGTGTACTACCCCCTTAAGCCATTTGAAGCCATTTAAAAAAAGTGTAACAACTCTTTTCGCGCTTTAAAAATAAGGCGACTCTATTTTTAATGTTTTTACAATCAAAAAATCAATAGACCATAGGAATTCTAGAAGTACCTCAATTTTTGAAATTCATTAAGATATGGCTAAGATATGCCATTGCAAACTTGTCGTTACACGTTTTTCGGAGGCATCGTATTCGGAGTGTTAAATGGGGTATCTTCCCATAACTTGTATTGCAGCCATCCCAGCTCTATCGATCACCTAGTTACCGATACGATTGCGCAATGATTACAACGTCGCACTTTGTTTCCGTTTTCGAGCTGTGCAGTGTCGTAATGACTGAGGTTTATTTGGGTTACCTCCGTAACTGTGACAAAACAATTAAGTGTCATTTGGAGTGAAATGCTTGAGAAATCATGCTTTTGAAAATTTAAAAGTTCAGCAAAATCTGCAGGCTGACAAAATCGGGGGAAAAAGTTGACAAAGTGAGGGTTGGCAAAATAAGGAAAGCACTGTAATAGTAAATATTAGTAAATCAAACACAAATAAAAATACAATCAAACCAACCGTAAAAACTATTGAAATTAGTTTATTATTAAATCATATATATTGATCAAACAACATTTATGTTGGCTGCTATAGAAATTTTAATTGCAACATTGGTTTTTACAATTGCAACAATTTTGTGTGTGGTTTACAATATTGCTGTCTTCAGAAAAAAACGTGTATTTTGATGATATTGAAAACTTTTTAGAACATGGCGAATCGATTGCTTAAGATTTATGAAGCCAAAAATCAAAAGAACTGATTTTAGGATAGCCCTCACAAAAATCTATGTTTATGTCAACGAAGAAACTTAGTGTTTTCAGCAAAGTTTCTTGAAGTTCATAGCTCTACAAATTTGCCGAAGACATAAACGTATTTTCTTGTGATTACAAAAAGATGATTTTTCTAAGTGTAAAAATTTACATGGATATTTTAGAAGATGCAAAATAACATTTCAAGAAACTACTTCGAAGACACCTAAACGCCTAATCCTCGAGAAAGCTAGAGAAGGGGTTTGACCGTCTTTTCTCAGAATAGTCCCACTTTGCGTTGGTTTGAATATTTACTCGAAAAATATTGCTAGCAAGTTTGTTAATTGGTTGGATGTTTACGTACAATATTTGAAATATTTCATATAAAATGTTAATTTTACACGAACTACAATTTTAAAATTCATGATATATTATGTTTTTTTTCATGTACCATAAAACGGGGTCGAGTTGATCAGTGGTGTGTAGTAGATCACGGGACTTCCTTATTATTTTTGCTCAGCTGTGTTATTTTTATGTCGAACACTGTAAAAATAGAATGCAAACCTGAAAATGCCCTGAAACATTAAAATTAATAAGAAGACAAAATATGGGATATTACTGATGAACCCCACCCCGTTTCACACTACATACATCATATTAAATAGTAATCAACACTACTTTTATGTAATTGATTCTACTTGTAGTAGGTACTTTTCCCTGGAAAACTTCAAGTGTGAGCAAACCGGCTTATTTCCTTTCACCAAAACCTAACCGCCTTCGTACAAGCTTTTACCCTTACCCTTTTTGCTAATGTTGGTACCAACATAGATATTTAGCTATAATCTTTTATAGCTTTCATATCCTTTATATTAATGGCTGACTTGTCCTGGCGGCGCACAGTCAACTATATCGCAAAGGTATGCCAACAATTTGTATCAAAATGTAATATTCATGAACGTTTATTGAGCGACCTTCCTCACCCTTCTTCCCTCCCTCATCGTGCATCGCTTTCCCAAAGAACAAGACATTTAAAGCTGCTCGAAGATAAAGAGGTAAACGTTTAACTTCGTATGCGCCAACCCGACAGTCTCCCCGCGGGCATCAAGATCTCCGGAGAAGCTACGGCGGTACTCGGTCGATTTGCTTAATATCAGATTATTTTCGATTTTCCAAGGACAATTTGTAAATTCAAATACTAACCAGGTGACTCCGACAGCAAACTCTCACTGTCGTCTTCATCTCCATTGCTGCTGCTACCGATGGAAAATTCGACGTTAAGGTCTTCCTCTGACGTTCGTCGTGACACCGCAGTCGCTGAAGCTGTTACTGCCACTGATCCCCCGGCTGACGTTCCTCCTGATCCTCCCAAACTGGGATTTCTTGCACCGGAAGTGCCACTATTAATCTCCTCCGTCACGATAATCATACTGACTGGTTTCTCTACCTTTTAAACACCCACCACCCTTACAGCACCGGTGGTCTACGTACAATATTTGCTTAAATTTCGCTTCACTCAGGTAAAATTTTCCTACCAGACAGACTCTGGGGGATACAACTTTTACTTCTCTATTTGGGTTGAACTTTATCTTCTTCGGCCCTCCCCTTGGAGAGCACTCACACGTTCAAACACTTGAGCATCTCACTTTTCATGCCAGAATCCCGTTAGCATTTACCACAGAAACTTCCGGACACCAACACGCATAGTTTAACCACATCAGAGAAGATACGAAGCTTTCGGAAAGCAGGCTCCCTACACTGGGGACACTTTCATGTTGCTGTATGCTTCCCCTTTTTCTCGCTATCAGCGGCGGTAGACTTCCCGGTGAGCAATTAAGTACGACGCGCTATCACTTCCCGTCTGCTGAAGTTCGATTATCATTTCGGTAGTGTGGTTGTCACTGCCGGTTACCATTTAACACTTACACAGTAGGTTTAGTTATCATAGCTACGCATGAAGGAAATCAATATATAACGCCGCACTGTTGATGGCACTGAGAATTCACTGGCAGTACGAATATCCGGTTGTAGATTGAAAGGGTTATTTGGTCGAAAAGTGTGATTCTGTAATTTATTAAATATTCAATTGCGTCACGTAGCCTAACTATTTCCCTGTGCAATAATTTTCAAAACAAGATTTTAATCTTGTTGCATTTATGCCATATTTATACACGAATAGGCCACTGGATAAATTGTATGTAACTTAAGGGGGTATTCCCGATCTTTTTTTTCAAAAAATCAAAATTTTTTTTTTCACGTTTTTTTGTACTTTAGACTATATACTTTCCTCCCCCCAAGCCGTTTTCCGATCAGCGAATTCGGTGTCCAGGCATAGCTGACTAATGGTAAGAACCCCCAAATGGTTTTAACTAAAGTCAAAACTTTAAACGCGTTTTTCTCGAAACCACATTTTTTTTATCGGGCGAAGATTTTTCTCAGAAACTATAAGAGATATTGACTTGAATCTTTGCGCATTTTGTTCCTTATTAAATTCTTTGGAGCTTCTCCCACTTTCAGCCAAAAATATTAACATTTAACATTGTTTGAAGCACCTTAAAGTTGCAAAAAAGCGGGCTAAAAATCGCCTGTTTTTTCATATGGCCGCCATTTTGTTAATTTGCAAGATTTTTTGCTGCCAACGGGAGAAGCTCCAGAGAATCTTATGCAGATTATTATTTCATCACGAAATCTGTTTCAGATGAAGCCGTTCCAGAGAAAAGTCTTCGCCCGTCCAGGCGTTTGCGGCGAACAGGGGTCTGTTTGTCGCCATTTTGTGACGTCAATAATGTCTTTTTTTATGTCGAAAAAAAATTATTTGTAAACTTTAATGTTCAATAAACAAGAATCCCAAAGAGTTAGGTGCATTACTATTCATTTTCCTTGAAAAAAAAATAATTGAAAAACAGGCCGAAAAAAGGCAAAAGATTGGGAATACCCCCTTAACAGGATTACGGTCTCTCGTGCAGAAATAAAATATGCCTTTGAATCAAGTGTTGCTGGCGAAAAGTTCATATTGTTTTGTTCACACTGTCAATTCTTTTTTTGTGTGCGTTATTGTTTCATGTCACTGGTGTTCACAATGACATGGCATTGCTCACCACAAAAATCTTGTAGCGATTGATGAATGGGCCTCCCTTAGCTCAGTCGGTAAAGGCGCAGCTACAAAGCAAGACCATGCTGGAGGTGGCTGGGTTCAATTCCCGGTCCGGTCTAGGAATTTTTCGGGTTGGAAAATTTATCGACTTCCCTGGGCATAGAAGTATGATTGGACTTGCCACACAATTATACCAATGCAAAAATGGTACAGGCATCGAAAGCTCTCAATTAATAACTGTGGAAGTGCATCTAGAACACTAAGTTGAGAGCACGCAATAAGCTAATATGCGATATGCAATAAGCTTGAAATGCGAAGAAGAAGAAGAAGAAGAAGTCATTCAAAATACATACTTTTTGTATGAAGTGAATGGATTTTGAATATTTTTTTCTGATGTGTGGATTTCAGTCCCGCATTAGTAGCATCTTTTATCTGTAACTATTTTTTATTGAAGTTTTCTCATGTAAGTCATCAAAAGACTTTTGAAACTTCTTAAGACGCATATTTTGTAAAACAAATATGTATATATATATAATATATATATATATACATATTTGTTTTACAAAATATGCGTATATATATATATATCTATACATAAGAATCTACCTAAAAACCTTCAAATTGACGTTCTAAGATCACGAATAGCTTATTTGGTTGTGGAGTAATCTCTTCTGAACGATTAAAATTGTAAAATCTCGAAAATCCAGGGTTGTAGCCGAGAGGGATCTACGCACTTTAGAGCAAAATAAAAAAGGCGTTTGTTCAGAATGCCAAAATTAGCTTTTTGGCCAAGTTTGGCTCTAATCAGTGACATCGACCACAGGTGGTGTATCATGTACTTCAAGTTGTGCCCTTTGAATTGTTGCTTGTGTATTTTCCCATTCTGAGTAATTAACATATGAAAAGAGCGTATTGTATAAAGAAAATCATCATTATAGCCTGATCTTTAAAAAATATATATTTATTAAATTTGTCAAAAATGAACATTTTAACAAGTTCTAAAAGTTACATCAAAATGACTTGCAGGAGAAATTTTAAATAAAAGATTTATAGCTAAAAACCTAAATGTTTCAGGTACACCCTAATTCAATTCAGAAAAATTACTTTAAAATGAGAACGTTAAGAGATAGATAAAATGTTGCTCCATCAAAGTTACTTGAAATTAAGGCTCAAATGTCAATCAATCAAGCGTGGTTGTTTTCCACTTTGCACGTGTTGATGTTTTCGAGAATTTCATACATCATACATATTTTTTTAAATTTTGATTGATTGAGTATTGAAATTATGTTCCTTAAAAGGAAAGGTTATTTCAATATTTAAGATAATCAATTCTTCAATCAATTGGCCATATGAATAAAAGGAGTTCACTCTATTCTCTCTCGAGTTGGACGCTAGTTCGTTGCGATAGTGTTCGCGCTTCTTTTTTCGCGGTGTTTGGTGAAGCGTCGTACGACCCCAGTATCGGGAAACCGCCGCGTGTTGATGCGACTGCTATTCCGGCTGGAAAATGATTCCGATCGGATACTACCAGTGCTCAAATGGCATCTAAGAAGCTTTTGGCGAACAATCGTTATGCCATCCTGTAAAACGGTGATGGAACGAAGATGGTAAAGAAGGAGAAAGTTCCACCGTTCTACGTAAAAGGATTCCCGGAAGTAAAGGTCTCTAATGCACCTTGCGCCTGTGCATTAAAGGCTACAAGCTGACTGTAAAATTGGTCAACTTCAAATTGGTGTATTTCTGTTCAAAATGCATAAAAAACCTAAAATGCTGCATTTGGAAGTTGATGGTTCAATGGTTCCTATGATGAGTTTTCACCGTTTGCTATCCAGTTTTGAAAATGACGTCCAAGGAAGAGGAGCAGCGTGTCAAAATTTTGCTCGCGCAACAAGAGAATCCGACGTTCTCACACGCCAATTTGGCAGAATTGGCGGATGTGGCCAAATCGACCGTGACAAACGTTTTAAAAGTGTTCGGGGAGCGTCGAAGCCTGGAAGCGGCGGCTTTCGTAATCCGGACGTGGCAGCGACGACGAAGAAGGTGGCGGTGAAATATAAGCGGAATCCTAACCTCTCCATCCGGGACGTCGCTGGCAACCTCAATGTCACCCATATTACTGTGCAGCGGGCCAAGTAACGAGCCGGATTGTCGACATTTAAGAAGGTGAAGGTGGCGAACCGAGATTACAAACAAAACACGTCGGCAAAGCAGCGATCCCGAAAGCTGTATACGAATCTGCTCACAAAGTTCGACTGTGTCGTCATGGACGACGAAACTTATGTGAAGGCGGATTTCAAGCAGCTTCCGGGACAGGAGTTTTATATCGCATCAGGAAAAGGGAAGGTGGCTGAAATTTTCAAAACCATCAAACTATCGAAGTTCCCGAAAAAATATCTCGTCTGGCAGGCCATATGCACGTGTGGTTCAAAAAGCGGTATTTTCATTACTACGAGAACCATCAATCAAGATATCTACGGCCAGGAGTGCCTGGAAAAGCTGCTGCTATCATCCCTAAAGCAAGATAATTGACCTGTGCTGTTCTGGTCGGACTCGGCGAGCTGTCACTATGGGAAAAAGGCAATCGAGTGGTACGATGCCAATAACGTGATTGTGGTACCCACAGACCGCAACCATCCCAACAGCCCAGAACTCCACTCTATCGAACGGTATTGGGCCATGGTCAAATGGAATCCTAATAAAGTTGTCGTATATATGCGGCAACCGCTGCATCCCGAAGTACCCAAGCCATGATGAGTCCTCGTGAGCCTGCAGTATCGGAGGCAATGTCTAGATTCGCTTCCACCTCCGTAGTTGTCCCTGACGAAAGTAGGATATAAACTGATGAGGTGATAGCATTAATGGCTGCCAAGAACATGAAACATGAGTGTTTACTTCTTCGAGCACCTTCCAGCGATCTTCAAAAAGTGTTTGGTGCTTGGCTACTTCCCTGCATGTTGAAAGTTAGTCAAAGTCATTCTAATCCACAAGCCTGGCAAAGACCCTATCAGTGCCATTATCGCCCCATCGACCGCTTGTCATCTATTTCGAAGCTATTTGGAAAGTTCATTCTCAGCCGTCTGCTGGTGTTTTCAAATGATAACAACATCTTTCTCAAAGAGCAATTCGGGTTTAGGAAAGGCCTCTCTACCATCCACCAACTCGCACGGGTTACTAACATCATCAAGCGGAACAAGTCCGTTTCCAATACATCTGCTATGGCATTGTTGGATGCCCTATAGTGTACAAACTGCATCGATACAACTTCCTGATCTTCATGGTTAAGATCATCAAAAACTACTTGTCGGGCAGATCATTCCAGGTCACCTTCTGATGCGTCCCCCAAGCAGCACACTACCATCGAAATAAGTTGTTGCAACTTGATTGTGACTGGAATGGGTTGCACACAAGTAACCACAATTGTTCAGTGACAAGCGTGCTGCTAGGACAACGTTGATGCTGGGATTACCCAGGGTAGCCTTCTTGGTCCTACCCTCTTCAACATCTTCATTTTAGAAGTTCTTCCCCTTCCGGGTGGTGGTATTTTGTCAATGTTTGCGGATGACATTTTCATCATCTATAAGGGTCGAGTAATCCGTGCTTGACGATAAAACTCCAATCAGGCCTGGTTCTGGCCCGACTATTTCAAAAGCTCGAAGATTTGTTTCAATGCAGCTAAAACACAAACTATACTATTTCTGCACTCCAATTCACCTTGGCTTGCCCCGCATGGTAACTTAAAAGTCCACCTTAATAACACTCCCATTGAATGGTCAAGTGAAGTCGTCTACCTTGGTCTCATTCTTGATAGCATGTTCAAAACATCCACCAACATCTTGAATAGGTCGCTCTATCCACTTATCAACAGAAAGTCCACCCTGTCTCTTAAAAACAAGCTTGGCGTCCACAAGCAAATCAGCCTCTCCGCCATTGAGTACGAAACGCCAATCTGGGAGGGATGTGCAAAGTGCCATCACCTCAAACTCCAAAGGATCCAGAACAAGATCCTTAGGATCCTCAACAGTCCCACGCGGACTCGAGATTCTGGCTGGTCTTCAGACACTGGAGGAGCAGAGTACGCTCATGCTTGAAAGGTTCAGAGATGCCTGTCTGTGATCAAATCACGAAATCATTCGCGATCTTGCTAATTAGGTTAAATTATTCGTAGTTAGGTAGGTTATCAATTTTTTTTTTCAATTCAACCAAAATTAACCCGAAAGGAGTATTCTGTAAACTAGTTGAAAAACGTGAATTCGTAAATTAGAATAAAAAATAAAACAAAAATTACGAGCCTGATAGGCTAATCAATTGACATATTAAAACAATGTAAAATCATAATTAACAGAAAGAAACTAAATCAATAAAAAAAAAAATCCCCTGCATTTCATACGGAGCGAGTAAAGTCAATTTTTTTTTTATTCATATGACCTAATCACATCATTAGATCATTTTCATAAGATGGGATTCTCTAGAATTCCTCTTGAAATCCTCCAGGGCCCCAATGGAGATTCATGTCTAGAATTATTCTTTAAATTCACCGGAGTTCATCAAAAGGCTCTTAAGTGTCTTTTATTATCCTGGGTTTCGCCTAAATTCCTATTTGCATAATACGGAAGCCAACTTGGAATTCTTCTGTATCCCTCTAAGAGGGATCTAAGAGGGATTATATGGATTTTCGATTGTGAACTTGCTTTTTTAAAATTGCTGTGATAAAGGACGGAATTGTATTTATCTAAAGTCATTTTTCTCGTTCAGATTTATGGCAACATTTCTGGGAGCAAAGTTGCAAAATGTTAAACGTCAAATTTTGTTTAGCTTTCGATAATTGCGTTATGCGGAGTGCACCATCAAACGATTCAGTTTAATTTAAGTACGCTTGAATGAAATTTTGCGAAGAGTTGACCCTTTCGTTGAATAAAATCACTGCCAGAGTACGCACTTAGTTTTAAAATTCATGTATCTTATTTACTATAACCTCAAATTTTAGTTTATAACCATGAGTCGATTCCTTGACCATTTGGTCACAATCCCTTATAGATAGCTATTTAAAATATCATAAACATTTTTTCTTAAATTATTGATTAAGTAAAAGGGTTCCGACTGCGTACTTTTGCCGCATTTTATTAAATGTTTCTATAACGTCTATTTTAATCGAATAAATGCTTTCTAAATCAATAACAGATCAAAATTGGATCTTAGTTCGTCATATTTATGCGCATATTATGTGGTCATACACATGTATCGTCTGCTGATACATACCATAAAATACCTATCATATATATCAATCATAATACTATAATACTCAGGTTATAATCTTCATCCATGATATCATAATACCGCTTCCAAAAAATTGTATTTTTTTATCAAAATGGATAAATTGAAAAAATCGATGCTTCTGGTGATAACCTTTAAGTGGATTATTCAAAATACAAAATGTTTTTTTCTAGTAAGCTGTAGAGGCTTCAATCCTACTCATAATCATTGGTCAAACAATTCGTTTACCTGTCTTTCGAACAAGTGTGTTCTCTTGCCCCGCTTTTCTCTATGGATCGTAAACCAGCCAATCTCCGCTTACTGACAGTTTCAGTGGTACACGGAGAAAATATACTATTCAAATGTTAAGTTCTTTTTTATTACTTTTGAGTTGAACCTCTCACTTGAATTCGTTATTTTTTGTCAAAAATGAAACGAAAGATTCGACCCAACGATATAGTCGATCAGCCCAATAAGTTACTTTTGAGTAAATTACATATTCGCAAATTTGCTTGAAATAAACTTAATTTTGGGTAGAATATGCTTAAGAGAAAGTCTTTTTTTTTTGCTTGTGTTAAATGGAAACTACTATATGCGATTTGCTCAAATTTGGGATATTGGGCTTAACCTGGGAATTGAGGGAAAAGTACTTAATTTTGGGTAGTTTTTCATCTCCGTGTATGGTGTCGATACTGATGCAAGTTATTCCGATCGTCCGATCTGGACAAGGCTAGTCTATTTTTAGACTGCTTCATATAGGAGACGGTCAACACCGGTCAGAAAGTGATGCAATCGCCAGATGCTCAGTCGTTGCTGAAATCGACTTCCCTTTGGTCGTTAGCATCGCTTGAATTTTTCATTATGCTTCGTGTATCCTACGATATTTTCTTGTCATAAATCCGGAGTGATTTGAGATTTGGGCGTAATTGCTTTTGTAAACAAACACTTCAATCACCGATTTCTCGCGAATAAAAACTCACTGATTCCTCTGTCATTTGGAATAGTTTGTTCGTGAGATTGAGCTTTTATTCGCAAGAAATCAGCGATTGACATATTTGTTTACAAAGGCAATTACGCCCAAATTTCAAAGTTCTTCGAAAATTTTGCTTATATTCACTTTGAGGATGCAACTTGTAAGTTCAATTTATAAACAGAGTAATTGGAGATTTTATTATACACTTTAACAAGTCTAAAAAACCACTACATATATATTCTTTAAGCTCTCATTTGAAACCGCTCTTCTTCTTCTTACTCGCATTTCAATTTTATTGTTTATCGCATATTAGCTTTTTGCGTGCTCTTAACTTAGTGTTGTAGGTGCACTTCCACAGTTATTAATTGAGAGCTTTCGATGCCTGTACCATTTTTGCATTAGTATATTTGTAAGGCAAGTACAATCATATTCTATGCCCAGGGAAGTCGATAAATTTTCCAAACCGAAAAATTCCTAGAGCGGACCGGGAATCGAACTTAACCACCTCCATGATGGTCTTGCTTTGTAGTTGCGCCTTTTCCGACTGAGCTAAGGGAGGTCCCGAATGGCTTTATGGTTGCTTTTATGATGATAGAACACCTTTATAGAGTATTTTATCAAAACATTAATCAGCATTTGCTAATGAAGCTTATGATTGATTTACAGAACAGTTTTATGGAGAAATTGAAAGCTGCTTTTTTGATTTTTAAAGCAAAACAGATTTTGACTTTCTCGACAGACTGTAAAAGGCTTTTTAAACATAAATAAGCTGAATTACTAATCAGAAACGTTTTACACCTTTAAATGCTGTATTTAAACTAAATGAATTGTTCATTGCCGTTATAAAAACATCATAAATCAGAGTGGCTGCCAAATAGCTGCTCCTTTCTTAGACACAAAAATCTATCCATGTTTGAATTTGAATTTATTATGATCCCTTGAGTTTAAGTCTAGAACATAGGTAAGCCCTAACAAGTCACATTTTAAAGGTACCGCCCTAATTTTGTATTGGACTATTATTCACAATGTTGGTCATAAACTGCCAACCAAGCATTTGTGATTATAGTTGTTGTGTAAAGATAATTTGTAGCAAATCACTCAAGGATCATTTGTCCAGATCATTTGAAAATGCTATCTCGATGTTTTTCGCGTCCAACCGGTCTTTTTCTAAAGCGAACCCCATTGACGCGAAGAGGAATTATTCACACTAATATTGATGATTTCAATACAGAAGTAATTTCAATACCGATGTATTGACTACAATCTGGAATTGATTGACAATACGATTATTGTCAATAAAAGAAATCGCGTAAGGTCCACTTAATACTAAGGCGGTGTATGTAGTACATTGAATACCTCCGTGCTGCAAGGTCGCTGATCTCATACACACCTGTAGGGTGGTACAGCCTCATAAAGAGAACTGTTCCTGGCACATGTTAGATCAAAAGTATATAGAGGAAATGGCTCTAATGTTGGCCTACGGATCTAAGATTGGGCCCATCGCTAAGAATCAGCTATTTATCAATTTTATCTAGATGAACACGTCATTGGGACGGTACTAATGGATATTTTTGGTCGCTATTGAAAATTTAGTCAATTGCTGAATTTATGTATGGGCCCATTTAGGCCGACATTACATCCATTTCCCCTATTTATGACTTTAACTCAGGAGATAAAAAAAAAGCCAAAATGGTTAAATTGTTTTGTCCTAGAAAGTCGTGTTGAACACTAAGATCCAATGGTGTACGAAGTAAGCTTTAAATAGAATGACCAAGTTAAAGAAAACTGGATAACAACGATAAAACATACATTTTCCACACAACCGTAGACCTATTAAAAAAGTTGTAAGCTCGCCTTGTTTGCTTGTTTTAAAGATGACAATAATTAATTAAATATCCGTATCGCTAAGATCTCCGTCGAGAATTCCATGCGTTAACATGTCAATTCCCAAGGGTTCCATCTCACACTGCTCAACTCAAAAGTAAAGGTCATAATATCCCGAAAAAAAAATCAACGTCAACAATCACCGTGTTGTGTGATTCATGTATACAATCAAAATTATTGCTTTTCGCTGTTCTCCTACAGCTACAAACATTACACCAATCATTTTCGTAAACAAAATACCACCAACAGTCGAGGCAGCTCAGCAACACCTGAAACACGCATGGTCTTCACCACAGTTCGCTCGCACACTTCCAATCCAACACCGCTTTACTCTACTTCACACATCAACGCTATCTAAACGGGTCGCGGCAAACAGTTTATATTTCTTCTGATCACTCGCTACCTCGTGGAGATCCCAATCTTCTTCTGCTGTTCTGCGCGATCCAAAACAAACAAAACTTGAGTGTCACGAGAGCACCGTTCATTCTTCTTCATCAACGCATTAAAGCAACACATTAATTAGTGCCATTACCTCTCAGGATCAACTCTGCGGATTAATTTTCACGACGCCACCGAGAGACCCTGACAAATAACGATGTTTTGCCTATTCCGTTGTCACCTTTTTTTTTGCACCCTGCTGTTTTCGTTTTCCGCGGTTCCACACAACGACAAAAAAATGACGGTATTTACAAACTACTAACCCCGAAGCTCGATCTAAATTGGTGCAAAAGTGAATCGGTTTTGACACCGTCCCCACCCGATAAGCTCCGATCGATGATAGTTGGCGGAAATTCACCGCCACTGCACACTACCAGAAGTACAAAATACACATTAATCCTTCTGCAAACAAAAGGGGCATTGTTGATCGTTTTGGGATTCTGGTACTGCTTTTTTTAACACAATATTCCACAGAACGCTGCGTGCTCCTGAATTAGGGGCGGCACACCTAATCTAATCTTTGCGTCACAACACCAATAAATTGCACCCTCGCCAATAGCGAAAGAAAAACGACAATAATAAGAGCGGCAAAACAACAAAAAAAAGTTTGCCGCAAACATTCACATATAGGCCAAAGCAGTGCGCGCGCGCTCGATTCAAATGACGACAACGGCGGCGACGGCGGCAACGGCGACGATGAAGACGGATCTAAAGTTAAGGTGTTAGCGCGGTAAGAACACTCGGAACGATGCACTTCGTTTGCTAGACGCCAACGACGATGACGAACACGACGAAAACGGCGATCCAATCGACCATACGGCCAACGTCGAACTAGTTATTAATATGATTGTTTGCTGTTCGGGAATCGAAAAAATCGCGCATAAAATATAGTGTATGACCTCCTCCAAAAGCGACCGACCGACGGCGACCACCCTTCTCTCTGGTGGGTAAGTATAAACGATGCTGCTGCTCTACTGTGTACTACTCACTGATGCTTGTGGAGCTGTTTCACCCGATCCTACAGAAGTCAGCGGCGGAGCAAGGGAGTCGACCTAAGGACGGGGTACGTTAAAAAAATGAATCTACTTCCAATCCTGATACCAATCTCAGCTGGTAAAACCAAGGCAAACTGGTCATCGTTTTTTTAATTTCTGGAGAAACCTGAAATTCTCAAAGAATTTCTGGAATGGACTTTTTGATTTTTACTAAGCCTTTCGAAGAGAATCAGCAGTTTTAAAGTACTAAATTTTTAGCATTTTGAAGCCATATTGGCGATTATAGCTAATTTTTTGGTGAAAATAAGTTATTTTTGGTGATGGCTTTTTAAGATTATTATGGATATTTTTTACAAAGTTTTTCGAAGATTATCAAGCCGTTTTGACATATTGATGCCATGTTAGCATATTGAAGCTCATTGATGCCATTTTTGCGTTTTGATACACGATTTTAATCTATTTTGATGTTCTAATGTCTTGCGGGATTGACCTTCAGGTCCTAGGGGTCCACCTTTATGGAAAACTATCTAAACATGCCCAGGAAATCTTCTACACTTGCCCATGAAAAGTTTCATGTCATCAGCATATAGAAACATGAAGAAATTTAAAAATATGATCTATATCGTTGACAAATAAAGTAAACAGTAATGGACCAAGATGTGAACCTTGTGACACACCAGATGTTACATTAACTATGGTGGACAGATTTCCTCCAAATCCTACATTTTGTATCCACCGTGAAGTACGACTCGATCCACTTTAGTAGCCTATGATTGAAGCCTAATTTGGATAGCTTAAAATGCAAGAGTGGTATCCCAAGTAACCAAAAGTTCCGCATTCAACGATTAAAATCACTTCCAAGTTCCATAAAGTTCAAATATAGTTCCGACCGAACCTTCAAGTTCCATAAAGTTCAAATAAAGTTCCGACAGAACATTCAAGTTCCATAAAGTTCGAATGAAGTTCCGACAGAACTTTCAAGTTCCATAAAGTTCGAATAAAGTTCCGACAGAACTTTCAAGCCACATGAAGCAATCCGCACAAGTCTTTTTAGTAACAAAATTTAATGTACATAAATATGAAATGACCAGTAGCCCGAATAAATCATAATTCTTATATTTATGCAGTGCGTCAACATTCTATCCAAACATAAAAATTTAAAAAGTAATTTCCTGGATTAGAAACCCGTATTTTCGTGGCATACAATCTACGATTGCTAACCACTGCGCCACAAGTGTGTTTGAATACCATGCGGGCAAACACCAATTTAAAAATCATCAAGGTGCTGTGTTTCGTATTCAAGTCAGTCAGCTGGCACTGAAAACTCCAACAGTAGGCGGGACAACAGCTCACTTTAATATATTTCAGATGACGTAGCGGTTCGTGCTGGGGCTCTCACGCCCGAATGACTGGGTTTAATTCTTCAAACAGCTCCAATTCTACTACTGTTGCTGATAAAATCAATACACATTAATACCTGCCCATCGAAATAACTACCATAACTGTGCGAATTTAAATATAGAATTTTGCTGTAGAGGACAAAAACCTCTTTTAATTTATTTTCTAAAAGTTCCGTTCAAGTTCCGCCAGAAGCTGCTTAGAATGCTTTTCAATTATGGTACCGGAACTTTAAAGTTCTTATAACGACTTAAAAATGAGGCTGCTTAGAATTCTATAGACCACCTTCAAATAAGCTGCTTAAGCCACAAATAGCCTTTTACCAGAACTTTTGGTTACTTGGGATATCAACTCTGTCAAATGCTTTACTAAAATAAGTATATAGCGTTTCTACATAATTTCCTTTATCCATTGAGTTTAAACAATATGCACCAAGTTGGTACCTGTAGATCGTCCTTTAACAAATCCGTGCTGTTTTCTAGTAATTACCGTCCTAATCTGTAGGAATACATTGTCGTTAATGATGGATTCGAATAATTTAGGAATGCTTGATAATTTAGCAACTCCACGGTATTTTTTTATATGAGACTTTTTACCACTTATAAAAATTGGAATAAAAAATGATTCCTTCCAAATTGGAGGAAGTACACTCGACTCCAAGGATAATATAAACAGCCAGAATAAAGGTTTTGCTAGCTCCTTCGAAAGTGACTTTATAAAAATAGGTGGTAAGCCATCCGGTCCAGCACCTTTTGAAGCATCCAAGGTTTCAAGATCACGTATAATTTCCTTGAGAGTTAAATCACAGACAAACAGACTTCTGGATCATCGTTTGCGCATTTAATGATTGGTTTGAATGTTATCGTTTCCGTGAACTACTCGCCGCAGCGCTGGCATCGGATCACTTTGACGTTTCTATATGTTCGGGTTTTCTTGCATGCAACATTGTTTGCGAATCAGCGAGCAAGCGAGAAGCCTGCGAGATGTCGTTACTGCAGTCTAGAAATACTCAGAGGGAAAGATGGGCGGAGAAAACAAAATACAATTCGGCAGCAGGGATTTGTACCTAAATTATCTTGCAACCCTTGTTAGAAGCTAGCATTTCACATGACTTTTACTTTTGATTCGATTTACGTGCAAAATAATAATTGAGTGCATCGCAACATTTTGCACATTACTTGGTGCTATTAGTTAACCAACTAAGATCAATTAATCAATACAGTTAGAATATTGTAAAACTAGTCGAATTGAAGAAGCACAAGAAACATAAAGGTGATTGAATTTCTGTTCGATTGCAATACTCTCAAATTTAATCTAGTAAGAATAAGAAATCCTCGGAAAAAAATGTAATGGGAATGTTCGATTGGCTCAGATTTTGACAGTTCATTTGGCTCAAAACATTCTCTCCGCCTATCTCTCCCTCTGAGTATTTCTACTGCAGTCTTATGTTTGGCGGTACTATGTTTTGAAGATAATTTTATTCAAAGAGTTATGACTGTTTGTCTGTGGTTAAATTATCAACTGCGATGTTCTTCATTAGCTCAGGGAGATACGAAAAATATTGATAATCTCACTCATTCTCATCATGAATTGTATAAACGATCTGAAAGAAGTCAGCAAATGTGTTACTAATCTGACTAGGAGTATTGCCCGACCTGCTGTCTAATTGCATTTTTGATGCCACCACTCTGGGATTTTTGCCTTTCATTAACATAGTTAAAAAAGGATTTTGGGTCTGACTTAATGTTAGTTTCAATCTTTCTATTGTGCTTTTCATATGTATTTTCAACATCTAAATTAAGTTGGTCACAAATGGTAAGATAGAAGGTACAATTTTCATCATTTTTGTTTTTCTTGAACGCTTTATGAGCTTTCTGCTTTCTATTTCTAAGATTTCTTATCCGACTATTGTCTATATAGTCCTCTAAATCATTTAGAAAAGCCTATGCACATGGCTCTGAATTAACTTACACAACTCTTTCGAATATCCTCACATATAAAGTTCTTATTTTTTCCAAGGAAGTCTTCGATCTCTCCTAGAAATCATTATACATTTCCAAGACCCAAAACCGCCAAAAATGGATGATTAGCTTAACAATGAGTTAGTTTAATTTAAATTTCTCCCTTAAGATTAGAAATACAAACATTTCATGGATAAAGGGTGGAGTCTTCCCCCTTTCACTGGGGTATTCTACAAAACGATGGTTCTTTGAAACAGTTAGCTTCATTCTCACTTTCATCGTCCTACTAGAAAGGAAAGACTAGTAATCCTATCTATAGAGATTCGCGGAAGCGGCCATTTTGAGCCAATCGAGCAGCGAGAACTGTCAAAATGTGAGCCAAACGAGCATGTTTATCGTTAGCCTGAATGCTTCAGTTGAAAAGTATTGTAATTGGGGTGAAATAAATTCAAACAGAAAATAAATAGTAAAAAATATATAGTAGTAAAAGTTTTTTTTTTTTATGGCTTTCGCACAACATGCATTTGGTGCTGATGAACCGGGATCGCTCTAGGCAGCTTCAGAAGTTTCCCACCTTTTTTAGCAAAATACAATTACGTGTGCTCGAAGCAGTACATTTTAACTACATACCACCAAATAATTATCATTGTAACTTACACTGCACAAACGCATAGAATGAACTGGGGAAAAAGTCCGCAAAACTCGAGCCATTTTTCAAAGTTCAGCGTTTTTCGGAAACCGGAAAATTCTCACTTTATTAAACTTCGTTGCACTTTCACGACCGCAATTAGGGCAAAACATGGCAATGCACTTTTATTCCATAAATGTTATTTGAAATTTAAGGAAACATCGTTGACCAGTTCACTAGGAATTCAAACAACGTAAACGAACTCGAAGCGTAGACAATGATAAAGTCACGCAGAAAGCTGACACAGTTTTCTCCGCGTCAAGTGTTTCTAGCTTTTGTAAACAAAACAAATCACGTTGCCAAATCGTCTGATAACACTAGTTTACAAAACATCATAAAAAGTGTGAACTTTAGTGGTTGATCAACGTTTCTAATGCAAAATCCTACGCTGAATTCAATGCCGTGGTCAGAAAAAATTAAAGTAGAGCCATTTTTGAGATATACAAAAATTTTGATTTTTTGAATTTTGGACAAAAGTACGATTACTAAAATGTCAATATCTTTGGAACTAGTGCATCAATTTTAAATCTTTTTTTTATGAAAGTGAAGCTAAATAAATTTGCTATCGTTCATTTGAATATTATGTCTTAATTAAAAATTTAATTTTGAAGTCATTTAAAAATTTACCGCATTTTTTTTATTTTTCCTGCGAATTTTCCATAAAAATCTTGTTTTAATCAACATTTTTAATGGGATAAAAAGATTCAAAAAATCATTCCATAATTTATTCTTAAAGTCCATTAAAAACTGAAGAAAATGAGCCTTTAATGGATGAAATCGGTTGGAAATTGTCGAAGTTATGAATTTTTTTGTAAAATCATGGAAATTGAATGTTCCAAGATTGGCCGTTGTCCCGCTCCTAGGTTCATGCACCACTTCCAGTAAGCCTTTCTGCGGACGTGTATGCATACGGTGCATTTCACTAACACTACCAGCTGTCACGCAAAATTAAATGGGATATTTTCAACAATATAATTTACGCTAGTGTTTGTGAGACAGCTCGGCGAGAACCTAACGTAACCAACTCAATTTGACAGCTTTCTTTCTTTAACATTGCTAACGATGTATACGACAAAACGTGAATTCAAGTGTAAAAATGATTCTCAAAAATTTTGTTACGCGTGTGGCAACTATATATTTACAAAATCGGTCAATTTCACTGCTTGGTTGCAAACTGCATACAGGCTTTATTTTAAAATTGATCCTGGAGACTTTGACGAACCGTGGATTCCAAAAGTATTATGTAGTTCGTGCAAAACGTGCTTGGCTAGGTGGATGTCAGGCGCACGGTAAATTGGTTTTTTGAATAACTTTCATATAAACAATTTATGTACAGCATAGTAGTGCTTTGTTCTTTCCTGATCGACATTATCTTACTTCATCTATTTTTGATAAGTGTTAATGTCTTACTTACTAACTCACTTATTTGTTATCTGTCAGTCGCTATTTGTCCTTTGACATGCCCACCATATGGCGTCGACCGTTTTGTCATGCAACGGATTGTTATTTCTGCTTGACAAAAGTTAAGCAACAAGGACGTCACAAAATAGTTGAGTATCCACAAGTGGCTTCTATGACAAAACCTGTTCCACATTCAAGTTCGGTCCCGTATTCTGTTTATCCAAAGCGGAAACGAGTGATGAGCACGGCGAACGTTTTCACCAACAAATGAAGATGATGGAACGTCGTTACCAAGGGTTTTGGGATGAAGCAATGATGGGTGACTATTGTTAGTTTCTGATTCGAGAAACAAGTTCAAAACATCGAAGACAAAGTCATTCGATTCTCAATCATTTTTAATAAAACCTAAATAAATTTCTTTTGTATCAACTCGGTTTTAAATCCTGATATGCCTTAATCAAATTGATATGTAGAGAAAAGAATCTCCCATGAAAACTTTACATGCGATTTGGATGCTTACAACGACACCTAGAAAAGGGACTCTAAAGCTGTTGTATTTCAGCAACATTTTTAAGTGTTTTACAAAAATGCTCATAACTTCGACAATTTCCAACCGATTTCATCCATTAAAGGCTCATTTTCTCCGGTTTTGAATGGACTTTAAGAATAAATTATGGAATGATTTTTTGAATCTTTTTATCCCATTAAAAATGTTGATTAAAACAAGATTTTTATGGAAAATTCGCAGGAAAAATAAAAAAAACTGTAAATTTTTAAATGACTTCAAAATTAAATTTTTAATTAAGACATAATATCCAAGTGAATGATAGCAAATTTATTAAGCTTCGTTTTCATAAAAAAGATTTAAAATTGGTGCACTAGTTCCAAAGATATTGACATTTTAGTAATCGTACTTTTGTCCAAAATTCAAAAAATCAAAATTTTTGTATATCTCAAAAATGGCTCTACTTTATTTTTTTCTGACCACGGCATTGAATTCAGCGTAGGAATTTGCATTGGAAATGATCATCACCTTACCGAGTTCAAAAATGCTGTAAACTAGTGTAATATTTCCGCTTATCTCTGTATATAGGATTACTAGGAAAGACGGTGTTCCACAAATTCACCCGGTTAAACTATTTCATATGATAGACTTTGATAAACCCACCGTGAAACCCAGCGAAACGAGGTCCAGATCAAAATATTTTGTCACAAAACAAAAACCAAAAAACCGGTCAAGAGCTCTCCACTACCGAAAGTATCGATTTCAACCATGACGACCGATGACGGTGAGCCCTGGTCCATTCGTTCGAAAGGCTTCACCAACCCTTCACGCAGCCTTTCTCCAGCTCTATGACCAACCCTTCTTTGAAAACTGTAAAAAATAAGTTGCTAACTGATCCATTTGTCTGCGATAAGCTACCCTAATAAAAATAACCATAAAAGAGAGCTTAACGACGTGTTCGGGGTATCATCCAAACCATTTGTGGGATAGTTTACCAATCCGGGATATAGTTCATTTATGGTATTTGTTTATTAGGGTAGGAACACTAAATTATTCAAAAAAATCCCTTTCAGCTAGCGAACGCTTAGTGTACGTTCATAATTAATCCAGTGATGCCAGATTTATTCCGTAGGATGCCGTTGATTAGACGTATTTGATATGATTACCTATCTATAGGATGAGGATGAAGGTATCCAAGGAAACTTAAAGTTTAGAATCATGCACAATATTTCTTGGTCCCTCCCGTAGGCCATTCCTAAACTACTTGCAAAAATAGGCAAAACCACGACTAAATTGAATATCTCGGCTGAAAAACGGTGTCAGTCAACATGTTATACATATTTCTAAAGGAAAAACTCTGCTGAATCGATTGGTGGTAGTCTCGGAAATTTTTGCCTGGTTTCGTATGGTTAAGATACGTAACAACCCCCTTGTTCTATCGTAGATTTCCCCATTTACCATAGATTATATTGTGGATACAATACGATTTATAATACGTTGTGGACAATACGATTTATTGTAAATAAAGTTAATTCCATTGTATGGTTACAATACATTTCATTAGCGTTACCAGTGGTGTAGTGGTAAGCGTGATTACATCTCACCCCAAAAGGCGTTGGTTCAATCCCAGTCGGCGCCGCCGGGATGTTTTGAGGCATAACATCTCTGATCACGCCGTCCTTCGGAAGGGAACTAAAACCGTTGGTCCCCGATTAATGAATTGATGATGGGTTGATAGGTAGGGTCCAGGTGTGGTGCTCAGTATGGAAAACAAGATCGACGGAAAAATATTCAGGAGTATTTTTTTTTTATGAGAAAAATGTAAAATTAGAATATTGTGAGGGGGTGAAAATAATCTGTTCTACATTTCTATACACGAATTTCAATAAAATTTACTAAATTTTCTCGAATTTGTTTTGGATAAATTCGACTCGTTATGCCTTAACGGGCGCCTTTCGATATTATTCGATTTCATCCACTATTCATCGATAATCTTGAATGTGTTAGAATTATTGAGCATTATGCTGATATTATTTTTAGTGTCTAGCTTGAAATGAACTGTCACTTCCTGAGCACCTGCTTTTGTGGTTGTTTCAAACCCGTCAAGCTTCAAGTTCCAACTCTGGAAGCAACGAAAATAACTGCACGGAGAGTTGGTGACCAAATTGACTACCAGCATGTATGGCCAAACGTGACCAAACCATAGAAGCCGTCGATGCCGGATGCCAGGGTTGTCCAAATCGTAGTCCATGATTTTGAAACGACTTTACCCAAGTCAAAGATGAATGCAGTTTCTCTTTTTTAAACATTTCTAGAAGACTTCCTTTACATGATGGTTATGTTGGTTTCTGTGGGCGTGCCTTGATTTCCTAGAGAAGTCATTGTTAAAGCTGTTACGCACTATTTTCATCTCTATCTATAGATTTGTTTTAGAATAAAGATTTTCGAGCTCGGCCAACAATACAGAATGGTGGATCAAACAAATTGTAATGCACTTATCTCGCAAACCGAAGCTCACCTAACCAATCGAACACCACTATCGAATAGCAGAGAATTTCCTCTACCTGTTGGTGTTGTTGATTTGGCAAGGCAAGCTTCGGTTCACAAGGAAAGAGCATTAAAATTTTGATTACAAAAGCTTATTCGTCTGATTGTATTGTTGGTCGACATTTACGCGATGTTCCTTTCTTATAAACAAACATCTGTCACCGTTACTTGTCATGATTATTATAGAGATGTGATCCTATAACAGAGATGTAAACGCTACAAACAGATATTATCCGTTTTTAGAGATTTAAGCTCGATTATATCGGATTAATCGACAGAATAGATTCGTCCGACTATGAATCGATTCATCGAACTTTAGAACTAGTTTTAGCAACATTTGAATAAATCTGGGATTTTCATCCCCCTCGGAATATTGCCTTGGTGGTTATGATCTTCCGGAATTTTTGTGTGTGAATAGTTGAGTTACCAATCAGTTCAGATGTGTATAAAATCTTAAAAAAGGACAATTACTGATGGAAATTGCTTTTATTTGCAATGTGAAAAATCCATATTCTGATGTAAACAAACGGTTTGTTTGACGTTTCCTCTCGAACTCGCCTGGCGCCCTCCACATTGCATTGTAAAAGCCTATTGACAAGAACGTCTATCATTTTCCAGTCTATGTGACGCGAGAAAATGGCCTTACAAGGTTTGTTTACAAAATGGAGTTAAGGCCATTTCAATTGTTGGTCTTGAGTTCCTTTAACTAGATGGAATCGGTAGTCTCTTCATTTTCCCATGTATCGTAATCTCCATAAGTCAATATTTCTACACGTCGATGCCTCCTTTGGTCGATGGTCTATCTAGTGTTATCTTGATTCTATAACTCGATATGTCAAAGGTCGAGCGTCTCAATTCCTTGATGTTGATATGGAAATCAAAGTAACTTTAAAGACACGATAACTGGTGATCATATTAAGTACCCAGGACCATCGACCACATCAGAACATGTTCCTGGTGTTTCGGGGAAATGGTCCGTACCAATGTATGCCAAGAGACATATCAAACAGGTTATATTGAACGCTCAGGGTAGATGCATTGTTATTAGGCCAAATGATCACTAGGCCGAACGGTAATTTGGCCAAATGGTCATAAGACCAAGTGGTTTATAGGTCGAATGGTTTTAGGTTAAATTCCGGAAAATTATATATAACACATTATTCAAAATTGGACTCAAATCGGCAACAATCATTCCGTCATATTTCAGGAAAAAGAAAAACAACAAGAAGATAAACTACTGCCTGGAAAAACCTGAAAAACTGATAATCCCAATAGAATTTTATTTTATTTTTTCTGGGAAAATCTTGAACTATCTGGTAATTTTTAAATTCTCGGACCAACGATTTTTTTTTTTGGAATATAATACATTTTTTTATGAAATATTTTCTTTCACTTATTTATCTTATTAGACCTTGAGTGGATTTTTACCGTAACAAAAAATAGAAAGTTCAGAAGCTTGAAATGTATATTATTTTAGATTCTGGAATGTGGATATTTTTCACAAATTTTAAATTTGAACAATTTTTTGGAAATTCTGTGCTCAAAAATAGTAATACTTTATACTGATACTGTACTCAAAAATGATGATACTAGGTATTTTCCAAAATAACAGATTTTTAAAACATCAAGATTAAGTAAAAAATAAAACAGCAAGAAAGCCTATCTTCCATTTATTTCCACTTAATTAATGTTGGTATCCATGACAGATACGTATTTCGACTACAATGTTCAGTCTTTATCAGTGTCATTCCCACTAATAAACTTATCAAAATCTAACTCCCTTAAGTACACAGCCCTAGGTAAAAATGTCAAGATCACAGATATAAAAATGAAACTACAAGGATCTCCAGATTCTATGTGAAACCTGAATAAGTAGAATTCCAAGTGAACGAAAGGATTCGAAAGAAATTTTACTGAAAATTGATAGAAATTTCTGAAATTTTGAAGAGGACTCCAAAAAAATCCAACGGAATCTTGAAGATAATTTCAAAAAGATTCAGGAGAAAAAGAATCCGGAGCAGAATTCCATGGGAATTCTCGGATAATACTTCAGTAGTATGCTTAACGAAGGACTACAGTTAAAGCTGAAAAAAATTCCAGGCAAACTTCAAAGGAACTCGGAATATAATTTCAGGAGGCCTCTTATTTGAATGCAAAATAATTTGCTATGAGAACCATATGAAATTTGTTACTTCACTGCAAGCGATTTCTTAGGAAACATTCAAAGTGAGTGGAATTCCAAGGGAAGGAGTAAAATTCAAAGGGCATTTGGAAAGGATTTCTTTGAAAATTCTGAGACTAACTCCAAAACGTTTCTTACTGAGGAGCATTTCAAGGTACTTCCGAGGAAAATTCCGTGTTAATTGAATTCAGAGGATGATTCCAACTAAATTGCAAAGGAATTGCAATCATGTTCCGGTGATATTTTTTTAAAGAATTCAAAGGAGAGTTCCAAGGAAATTGTGAGGAGCATTGCAATGAATTTTTGGGAGTCCTGCGCAAAACCAAAAACGAATTCCTAAAAAAAACCATAGGAATTTCTGGAGAATACAAAAAGAAGGAGGGTCTTATGACGAATGGCACGTCCATTCGGCTATTTGTCATTCGACCATTCGTCATTCAGCCATTCGTCATTTTGCCATTCGTCATTCGGCCATTTGTCCTGAGAGCCTGAGGAGAACTCCAAGTAAATTGTCCGAACCTTTGATATCTGATATCTGTCAATTTCAAGAATTGGCAACCATATTGCCTGCTTTGTGTATATTGGCTTAATAATATAAAATAACTGCTCAGAACATCCATAAATGGACCCTTGAACCATTTTTCGAATTCATATCATTATTAACTTTATTTGTGGCGCCAGATATTCCAGTATATTTAGTATTTCGGTATTATACTTGAAATTATAGACAGTGATTTTTTTTTGTTTATTCTATAAGTCGAAAATCGAGATATAAAGAGTTGACTGTACTTCAAAAAACTATCACAGTTATGAATGAAATTGGGTTGTTAGTGGAATACTTAAAATAAAACAGCAAAAAAGGATATCTTCCATTTAATTCTAAATAATTTTGGTATCCATAACAAATACCTTTGCACTTAAATCTTTGGTTATTATTAGCTAGGTAGGTTCCTATTCTACACCTTGAAATTTCATTTTTATACCTATGATCTTGACATTTTTACCTAATGGAAGAGTACTAGATTTTAGGTTAAGTGGGAATGGCACTGATGAAGACTGCACATTGTAGTCGAAATATGAATCGGTCATGGATACCAAAATTAATTAAGTGGAATTAAAAAACATGCTGTTTTATATCAAAGTTACTCCGTTTAACGATACTCCAAGGCACCACAACATGCAAATTTTCACAGGGTGCGGCACCAATTCGGCATACGGTGGTTGAGTGATGAGCGAGACTGCTTTCTCACCCCACTGTGTCTGAGTCTAATCCCAGCCGAGGTCGCTGGGATTTTTTATAAGGCTAAAAAATCGCTGGTCTCGTCTTCCTTCGGTAGGGAAGTATGTGTTTATGGATTCGATAGGTTCCAAGAGTGTAAGTGGCCTCCTTGGCACTCCATTGCCGTTAGTTATTAATCACCAATTGACAATCGCCGTTTTTCGCTAATTGGCACACGATTGCAGAGACCAACGTGTTAAATAAACAAGGAAACCAATTTAAAAAAATCATCGCATAAGAACACCGAAATGCAAAAACAACATTTTTGAAATATTGCACATAATATTAGATTGCGCCAGACTCCCAGCAAAATAATTAATTAATTAATTTAGCTTTATTTAGGAGGCTTTCAGCCTTAGGCTGGTTCGCTTCCGCCCCAGCAAAATAATTTTGCCACACCATAAAATGTCCACACCGTTTTCAGCATACAATTTATTCGTTTCGAGATGCATTTCAGGGTGGTATATTGAATAATAGGTTGGTATACATCCCGAGCAAAGTCCAGCATCAAAATGATAGCAAATCGAAATCCAATTTTGATACAAACATCAAACCGAAATCATAATTTGATTTCAGTTTACGCGATAGACAAATTTGATAACAAATGTTGTTTTCGTTTTGCTGTACATTTGCTCTTCAAAAATATGTTGCTGCAGTTTTGTTTTCATTGCCTTAGCAGAACATCAAATTGAATACATTAGTTTTCAATTTGATCTCAGACTTTGCTCGGGATGCTACTCCCTTTGGAGTTTTATGTGTGACCATTTGTTTTACACCGCCGAATATGTTCACGTAAGTCTATCAACCAAAGCAAAGCACAATAGCTCCTCACCGTCTACCCTAGCTCCGCCATCGGAACGGACTCACAACGTTTGATTGCGATTACTACCAATACCAACACCAGCACCACCACCATTAAAATAGTGCCAAATTGGACAAGAACTAGTATCGAACCGTCGAACTGCCTACTACTAAGAGACCAATACTCGCCAACAGCTGCTCTGACCTGACTTACTGCTCTCGCTACCAGTATTGCTGTCATTATTGGTCTACCCTTTACCGTATGGTAGTGGCCCATATGTCGTACCCCCTTATCATCACATTCGTATCCTTCTTCCCCTGGCCCTTGCTTCACACCGTAAACTGTCCAATGCTCTCTTATTCTCTTTTTGTAGTAGCAACCAACCGATTCGAAAAAAAAAAATCAATTTAGTCTGAATCCACGTGCTCGAGCAGTGTTGAACTGAGTAAACTGCTCGAATCGAACACCAGCTAGCGTTGAGTGAATGAGAGCGGTAGGTTGTCATCTGTCACCGCGTGTTTGATGTTCTATGATGACGCTCAACGACGAACGGCGAACGATGATCGTGTTAGGATTATTAGATTGCATTGTGCGAATTAAAGTGTGCGTATATTTGCTTGGCACGGGGGTGGAAAATTTATTCTTGAAAACAAAAATCGACACTTTTATCTGTTGAATCAGGTAGGAGATATTGGGGAACATTTGTTGTACCCATGTTTTTCAATGATTCAAAGCCGAAGTCATTTGCTTACAAAACAACGCTTAGACAACAAATAAAAAACTAAAAAGATGCATGATTTTAAAAGAGGCACTGATGAGATTTGTTCTCACAGAGGAAGATATCTGATTTCGATTCCTCACTTGAATTCTATCATCAAACGAGCAGGTAAAGTTGTTGGTGACATGCATTGCAATTGTATTTTATTTTTAAATTGTGAATCATTCTATTTTAGACTCATGACCATTTTGCTTCATGTAAGTGTGGAACGCCATAGTATACATCGGAAACAGAGAATTAAAATAGTACAAGTTACGTACAACGTGGTTTCATTTTGGATTTAACTGACTGTGGTAGATATGGTTAGTGACCAATTGCCATTTGCTTGACAAACTTCTATAAATAATTACGATATTGTTGTTTGCAACTAAAAGTGGACTGCTCGAAAAATGCAAACAGTGGCGTAAACATGCACTTTTATCACAGTTAACATGCAAAATGAGCAATATTGAAATACATTAGTCTTAAAATTGCAAGGGAAGGGGAACTCCCTTCTGGGGTTCCCAGAGACGAACCAGCCTAAGATTAAAAATCTCTTTAATGAACAAAAAATCCCCGCTAGGGTGGTTAATTCGCCCAATATTCCCCTACCATGGTTCGATTCGGTAGCACATTACTCAGCTTCGTCTTTTGCGAGATAAAAAGAAGCGGGCAAACGCGCGGTATTTTATCGATCAATTTGAGCAAGTGCTTTGGGACATGATAGAAGTAATTCTGAGTTTGTTGTGTAATTAGCCATAATGTGTTTGGAAAGATAATTATAGAGATATAGTGGCAGGTGCTATATCAGTATTGATTAGTGCTAATTGTTTTCCAGTATTTTTGGTTCCTGCTTTTGGCTAATTCAGATTTGAAGAACCTTTTAATGGTCTTCAGTACGCTAATACGGCTATCCAATGTATTATGATGAATGAACTATCGATAGAAATTACTTATGTTCACCTTGTTGGTACTAAAGGGCAACTTTACGTAACAAGTTGATCAACGCAGCAGGACTGAGAAATGACACACCAACTCTTCCGAACTAATGTGATAGTTTCAAGGCTGGAAAAGATCACCTCGTAATTTGTGAGTAACTGCATTTTATTTTTTGGTTTAAATAATTCATTTATTTGGGAAACTCAGTCGTGTACACAATTATGCGTGTTTACACAATTTTATAACATCTTAATATCTAGTATTAGCGGACAGTGGACCAAACACTCCTGGTTGTCTTGCCATATTTTACAGAATATTTTAAATTAGCTTCCAAAATTTGTACAGCTTCAATGTTCAGCTAAACCAAAGCTGCATTGGTTTGGTTCAATGTTGCTAACTTTTTCAATCATGAAGAAGCAACTACTATATGTGTTGAGCATTAGACTGATGCAAAATTTCAAATTTTTGCTCCACAGTGCTCAAACGGTTTCAAATCAGGTCCTGATTAGAATCCCAAATTTTAAACTCATTTGGTAAGAAACTGACTTGCACAAACTATTCGAAGTTTATATGGAAATTACTATAGGAAAACCAAACTTTTTGTTCATTGTCTTCTGCCCATTTTCCCTATGGCTTTTTCGAAAGTTTCTATAACTGCTCTTAAGGGCAATTTTCTAAGCTACAACTTTGCGCAATGTCGTTTTTCAGCCAAATGTTAAATTAAATTGTTATTTATTGTTTAAGAGATTGATAATCTTATGGCATGATCAAGCAGCTGTTCTGTGGGCAACACTGTATTTTGCATGATTGTTGTGCTCTATTCTACGCGCTAGAAACACCAATGTTGCCTGCTGAACAGTTGAATGAGCATAATCATAAGACTCATTAACTTGAATCATTATTAACTTTTGTTCCTTACATTTGATTGAAAAGTAGTTTTCAATAAAATTGTAGCTGAGAAAATTTGCTACAAGCACTGCTATCGTTTTTAGAAGCAAAGTGATGTGGTGAATTGTTAGATAGATATGAACAAAAACATAAGTTTTCCCATAGTAATTCCCATATAAACTTGAAATGGTTTGTGCCAAGTCAGTTTCTTACTAAAGTAGTTCAAATTTTGGGAGGCTAAACAGGACCCAATTTAAAACCGTTTAAGCACTGTGGAGCGAAAATTTCAAATTTTGCATCAGTCTATTGGGCATTCAGGCTCAAACTCAAGGCAACATAACCTATAACTTTGTGACCGTGGGACTTCGTTTCAATTTTAGGACAGTTGTATGTCTTTAGAATAATTACAGAACAAGCTTATGTAATGAGAGAATATTTGAAAGTTCGAATATCCTCAGAATAATAAATACTCAATTTATTACGTTGAGAACAAATCTGAAGATAAGTCATTAAAATAATTCTTATCCAACACAGAAAAATATTCTGATATTAATGGTGATGTAAATACCTATGCATGCAAACGTATATAAACTTCCTTTTCACGTAAAGTAGCAACTTGCAAGAAATGTTGTTTGCAGAGATGAACGGTTGCATACAACATTTGGGATATTTCATGAAATTTCCCATAAATTTACTCGAGCTGTAATGTAAACTAGTATGATATATGACGCTCCATTTATGTGCATCATAGTATTAGAAATTTACACAACTTTTTCGAAATGTGAACTTTACTATGATGAGAGAATATATGCCTAACAATCTTCAACTTATTCCTAATCAACATGATATGGTCAGAGAATATCGGAAGAACTTCATATTTGGCATTTTTTGGTCTTCAGAATAATTCCCGATCAATGTAATATGATGAGAAACTCAGTACGGAAAACAAGATCGATGGAAGAACAAATCAAGGAAATGAGAACTGCCCAACAAACAATTTGAGTTGATTAAGAGCTGAATAAGCCAATTGTTAAAGGGTGATACGGTCAAAATTTGGTCAATATCAACTTGACGTATTTCTTTCAATTTTGCATTTAAAAAACCTGAACACCCCTCATTTTGAAGGTGTGTGTGTGTAGAATGTTGCTCCTATTTTGATTTTGGAATTCACTCTTCAGTTGTCAAAATGCCGTCCAAGCAAGAAGAGCAGTGTATCAAAATTTTGCTCGCGCATCGCGAAAATCCGAGCTACTCGCACGCAAAGTTGGCAAAATCGCTAAAAGTTGCCAAATCAACCGTTACAAATGTAATTAAAGTGTTTGGGGAACGTTTGTCGACAGCCAGGAAGTCTGGATCGGGGGGAAATCGAAAACCGGAAGCCGCTGAGACGACAAAGAGAGTTGCCGGTAGTTTCAAGCGAAACCCTAACCTCTCTTTCCGAGATGCCGCAAATAAGCTGGGTGTATCGTCTACAACCGTGCATCGAGCCAAAAAACGAGCCGGACTATCGACTTACAAGAAGGTAGTGACACCAAATCGCGATGATAAACAAAATACGACGGCCAAAGCGCGATCCCGGAGGCTGTACACGACGATCCTGACGAAGTTTGACTGCGTGGTAATGGACGACGAAACCTACGTCAAAGCCGACTACAAGCAGCTTCCGGGACAGGAGTTTTATACGGCAAAAGGAAAGGGAAAGGTAGCAGATGTTTTCAAGCACATGAAACTGTCAAAGTTCGCAAACAAATATCTGGTTTGGCAAGCCATCTGTACCTGTGGCTTGAAAAGCAGCATTTTCATAGCTTCCGGGACTGTCAACCAAGAAATTTACGTGAAAGAGTGTTTGAATAAACGTCTGCTGCCTTTCCTGAAAAAATACGGTTGTTCCGTACTGTTTTGGCCGGATTTGGCATCTTGCCATTACGGTAAAAAGGCCATGGAGTGGTACGCCGCCAACGTGCAGGTGGTTCCCAAGGACAAGAACCCTCCCAACACGCCAGAGCTCCGCCCAATTGAGAAATACTGGGCTATTGTCAAGCGGAACCTAAAGAAGACCAAAAAAACTGCTAAGGGCGAGCAGCAGTTCAAGGCAAACTGGCTTTCTGCGGCGAAGAAGGTGGACAAGGTGGCTGTACAAAATCTGATGGCAGGGGTCAAGCGTAAGGCCCGGCAATTCGGATTTGGAAAAGCGGAAGCCTAACTGAATATTTTCCTGAATTTTATACTAATTGAACTTGAAAAAGAAATTTAATTCCTGAATTTTATACTAATTGAACTTGAAAAAGAAATTTAATTTGATTTTTTAAATAAACGATTTCACCGATTTACACGCGTTTTCCCTTGACCAAATTTTGACCGTATCACCCTTTAGTTGAAGAAGCATATTTTTGCATTAATAAGCTCTTATTCAGCTTTAAATGTTTCATGGGTGGTACCCATATTGCAGGAAATATGACGGTTAACCGATGGCTTCCATCTTAGATTCCTTAATGGCGTTCGTAAAATACCCATATGATCACTTGAACAAATTTTCCCAAGACAGTAATATGGCACCATTGGAAAGAACTTGGTCACCTAAACCACTTTGCTTAAGATAACAAGTTTCTACATGGTCAGGATCAAGAGATATTCTATGTTGGACCCAAATTCCATTTAATATAGTGTCCGTCACAAGTAATATGAAATAGAAGCGCCTCTAACGACGTAGTTTCCATTTAAACCTGAATCTAATGGCACAGGCTTGTTGGTCTACCGCAGTACAACAACTTTTTCAATGACAGAATAGCTTTATCAATATATAATTAAAATAATCCACGACAGCCCCTATTGGGTTCTCCAAGCAGGATCTCACGAACATTACAGTATAATAAAATTTTACATATACTAGCATATACTATCATGTACACGGTAAGAATAAAATATCTATTTATGAGTAAAAGTTAACCCATTGTCAATAAAAGTGACACTACTCATTAATGAGTAATTTATTATACCCATTAGGCCGGAACCAAAAATCAAGTTTTTCTTTTGTCAAACCCCCCCCCCCCCTCCCTTCAAAATTTTGGAATATCACCAAGGGGGAAATAAAATAAAACTTTCAGTGTATATTTATTTTTCACAAATTCATTTGGGTATAGATACTCGCTTTGCTAGATTTTATTATAATGTTGTTGTTGTAGTTGTTGTATAACCTTGTTCTTTTAAAAAAAAATTTCACATAAATTCGTACTTGACCAATACGGCATGACAGGTCCTTGAAATCGGATCAGCCGGTTTCAGTTGTTGAAAACGGATTTTATCGAACATCATTCCTAATCTTGTTAGAAAACTCACTACGTAAGCCACCTTTAATCTGATCGATCCCTCTTGTTTGTTGCGCACATCTTCGTCTTGTCCCAATCGGATCACTACAAAGAACCATTTTAGTGGGTCGTTATCCGACATTGTTACGATGTGCCCAGCCCACCGTAGCCGCCAGATTTTTGCATTCGACCTATATTTCTTAACTTACAAACCTTCGGCAATGATACTTAATGATTCACTTCTTTTCTACAGTGATTCACCAATTTCCGAGCTAAATCCAATCTTTTCAAAATTGGTTTAAAATTTTTAGAAGTGATACCAAATCACAACTATTCAAGAAATTCCTAACTGAGGTGACACTTTTCAAAGTGGATTCAAAACTGAGCCTGAACTTTTTTGAAGTGAGTTCAAACTTTCGAATAAGTCATCAATATTTTTCTAACTGAGTCTAAACTTTTCTGTTATGTTATTCAATACTTTTTAAAGTTGTCCAAACTTTCCTGAAGTGATTCAACATATTCCAAATCCAATCTTTAAAGAATTGGTTTCGCATTTTCTGAAATGAAGCAACATTAGCTGATTAATCCTTTTCCTAAATAAATCCAAAGTTTTCCTGCATTGATTCAACTTTTTCCGAACTGAAACCAAACTAGTCAGAACGGGTTTGATATTTTCCTAAGTGAACTCCAGACTTTTGTGAACTGCTTTGGGCATTTGGCAAGGACACAATCTTGCTTTGTGAAAGTGTAGAAAGTTTTCCGAAGCGAACCGACAATGTTTTGAGCTTAAATTTTCCAAATGGTGCTCAACCTTTTCTGAAGTGGTTCAAAACCTTCCTCAGGGAATCCAAACTTTTCTGTTGAGTGATTTAATTAGATTGAATGTAACTTTGAGCTTTCCTGAAGTGATTTACCTAACTTTTAACGTAGATTTCGCTCCCTTAGATCCCTTCCTCGTTCTTGTGAAATTCACAGCCTTTGAAAATTCACAGCCTTTGAAAGTTAGGCTGAGATTTTAAAGAATGGACTTTCGTGTGTTCATACCTAATGGTAGATTTTTTTTAAGCAAGCACAATTGTTGAGAAAACTGGGTTTACATCCACAAAAGTACGTATTTTTAGAGAAATTTGGGTTTCTTGATCAGCCAAGTTAAATTAAGGCTCCGTCCTTTGAAAAACAGGCTTGGATGTTATGGAATAGACCTTTGTAAGTTCATACGTGATGGTAGATTTTTTTTGAAGCCAGGTTGGATTTCGGTTCAATCTTTTGAAATTTGTGCTTGGATTAAATAGAATGGAACTTGCTGAATACCAAAAGGACGAACCTGGTTAATATTTTAAAATTAATTTTTCTGTTTTTTCCAACAGAATTTTGGGTTCTATCTATGAAAAATAGGCTTGTATTTTAATAGAAGTTGCAAAAGTACGTATTTTCATAAAAACTTTGATTTTCTGTTCTGCCAACTTGAATTTCAGCTCCGATCGTTGAAAATAGACTGGAATTTTATAGAATGGACTTTGCTGAATCCATACGTGATGGTAAATTTTTTGAAGCATGCACATTTTTTTAGAAAACTGGCTTTTCTTGTTCAGCCGAGTTGAATTTCGGCTCCTTCCTTTGAAAAATAGGAGTGGATTTTACTGAATTGCTGAATCCATCCGTATTTTCATAGAAATTTGGTTTTCCGGTTCTGCCAAATTGCATTTTGGCTCATATCTTTGAAAAATAGGCTTGAAATTTTTTTTTAGAATGGACCTTGCTGAGTCCATACGTGAAGGCTGAACCGGGTTTGTAATTCGAAAAGGTTTTTTATTTCTGGTTTTCCTTTTTTGCTAAGTTGGATTTTGGTACTGTCCTTTGAAAGTTATGGTTAGATTTTATTGAATCGACCTTGCTGAATTCATATGTGAAGATTATTTTTTTAAGCACACCCAAAGCCAGGTTTGAATTGACAAAACTACGTATTTTTGTTAAAATTTGGTTTTTATGTTCAGCCAAGATGGATTTTGGCTCCTTTCTTTGAATATTACGCTTGGATATTGTTGAATAGATCATCCTGAATCCATACGTCTAGTTAGATTTTTTGAAGCACGAACAATTGTTGAGAAAACTAAGTTATATTTGAATAGGGAGGAAGTATCGAAAACAGAACGTTTTTTTCCATAAGAACTGTTACGTTTGTGGTATTCCGCTTGATAGTTTATCCGGAATTTATCAATACCCAAAAATCAATTGCTTTGATCCTATTCATCTACATTATTACCAATGTTCTTCCTTGAAAGGATACAAAACTTATGCGCGAAATGCCTTGTTGATAGCTCGAGTGTTACACATAATAAAGTCAACATTTGTGGCATTAGTGTCAAAAATCACGGCTTCAAAGAAATATAAGGCTAAAGTGGAGGCTAAGAAAAAATGTTAGCGTTTGAAATATACGGTTTAGATATAATGTAAAACGAATTTTAAATGTTTTATTTATTTTTTTTTGGTTTATTTTTTATCCCCCCCCCCCTCTACTGGTACATCGAGTGACAAAAGAAAAACTTGTGATTTGTTCCGGCCTTACTAGTAACTTTTAGCAACAACTCATTAATTGTTAAAATAATGTACTCATTAACAAGTAGAGCCCCATTTACTGAAAATGGGTTAACTTTTACTCGTATATAGGTATTTGGTTCTTACCGTGCAACAAACTAACATACCAACTTGAGAAGATGATTTGACTATATGTTTAGTATTACTTCTGCGTGAAGTCAACGATTTACATAGTTGAAGATGCTAATTTCAAATAACAGACTGTAGTGGTAATTTTTATACGATAGATGAAGTAAATGAAAGTATAGAGTTGATAGTTCCGTTAGAGTACGGCAGTGTGAAAAGATGGTAAATTACGAAGTTATTTCAGTGTGTAACTTTACTCTCATTGATATAAGTGAGGGGGGGAGGGGATACAGTGAGCCTCTCCCCCTTTCCTACTACACCTATTAGGTTGAGCAAATATATTTGAATAACACATCTGAGTATGCCAACACAGAAAAAAAAAGTCTGAGTTTTACTTGTGATGTAAACATCCATGCACGCAAACATACATGCATGCAAACTTTCTTTTCACGTAAACTAGCGACTTTTTAGAAATGCTGCTTACAAATATCGATGGTTGCATACAATATTTGGATTATTTCATCAAATGTATCATAACTTCACACGATCTATAATGTAAACTTGAATGATTTATGACGCTCCAATAATTCACCTAAACATACCAATTCGATAAGAAAATAAACTCCTAAGTTATTTCAGTTTAAAACTTTACATTCATTGATATGACTAAGGGGGCGGGAGAAGGTGTACTAAGCCCTTACTCATCCCTACTTTTCAGCAACGCATATGAATTAGAGCTATTTTTTTAATAATTCATCCGAACGTACCAAATCGATAAGATAAGAAATTCCAAAATTATATCAGTTTGGAAAAGTGATTTTTGCCATTTTAATCGAAACATCGATCTTCGAACAGCTATAGCTTTTTTTTTAAAGACATTCTGGTACCTTACATCCTTGGACAAAGTTGTTCGTGGACTAATGTTTCAAGCAAAGTTGTGGTCCTTAGGAATGGAAATGCAAAAAAATGGCTTTCCCATACTAATTTCCTTACAGATTCCACGCGCATTGCGGAAAACTAAGCTACAACCGATTGGTTCCTTCAAATTTTCACAGTTGTTTGGTACCCCAAATGGAACCAAAAAGCATTGTTCTGAAAATTTTTCATGATGACCCACCCTAATGGACATTCATGTGCATGACCAAAACTATCTGATCAAGTAGGTTGTGAAATATGACTCACAAATTGTTGAGGCTCTCATCAAGATCATTCGAAGATTCAAATAACTCAGGATGAGTGCTTCCGATTCGGACTGCCTAATGGGCGTACGAACGAACGTTCGCTGAATGGTGTACAACGAACAAAATCCGGTTGATGTTCTAAAAACAAACACAAACAGCATTTCTCCAGCTTGGTCCAGGAACCAAAACATCAGATATTAAAACTAATAGCAGCCTAATATTCGGAAGAGTGCCAAAAAGTGCTAGTGCTTAGTTAGGAAAAGTAGACCGTTATGTTATTCTACCGCGCAATGAAAACAGATATTAGGGGAAATGTATGTAATGTCGGCCTAAACGAGCCCTTATTTGGGTCCATACATAAATTCAGCAATCGACTAAATTTTCAATAGCAACCAAAAATATCCATTAGTACCGTCCCAATGACGCGTTGATCTAGATACAATTGATAAATAGCAGATTTTTAGTGATGGGCCCAATCTTTGTTCCATAGGCCAACATTAGAGCCGTATACCCTATGATGCGAAATTGCAAAACAATTTTTCGGGCCCAAAAATATATGGAAAAATGACCTCCGATAGAACATTTAGATATTAGCCTCAAATGAAAGAGGAGCACTTAAGATTTCTTTTGGTGGATGTTTCTGTGACACTGATTTCTTTAAAAAAAAACCCGAATTTATCCACCTATGGTGTGATCAGACCCTTCTTACTTAAACTTATTCAAGTTTAATTATTTTATTGTCATTATCAGTGACCAAGCCCCCCACCCCCGTGTCATCCAGTGACGCTATGCCACTGCCTGGGGGTACCCGGAATATATCCGGGTGTAGTCTATTTGGTGAGGCTACCAATCACCTTATCATCGTATCACAGGAGTGGAACTTCAAATCAGAAAGTGGCTCCACTGATCATTTGCGAACACTAGCGCACCTAGCGGTAGAAGGCATCTTCGGCCTGTAGTTAAGATAGGCAGCATGCTATGATAGTGTGAGTGCACATAGAAAGCCTATGTGGAACGCTACCACATCACATCGCTCGTTGAGTAGAAAAACGAGCACTTTTTGATTCACCGATTTGTTTGCACTTCCCCTTCTGTTCTGTGATCGTATTTTAATGTGATTTAATGGGTTTTAATTCAATTCATATTCAAGCAACTTCCCCGGGGTACCCGGAACATGTCCAAGTGTGTTCAATGTGGCCTGGAACACTTAACACGACTTGCATTGATCTTATTTTTGAATTCTGTAGTAATTTGATGTGTCGCATGATGGTTTTAATACGTTTTCCGTTAAATCCAGCGTGAAGGCCCATATTCACCGGATCTTATTCCGGCCATATCTCCGGAACCGGTTCACCGATTTCAAAACCGTTCAATAGCGTTCAATGGGACCCCAAGACCTATCATTTGGCGCCGAGTTTGTCCAAATCGGTTGAGCGGTTGCTGAGAAACGTGAGCGCATTCATTTCGTTACATACACACACATACACACATACACACATACACACACACACACACACACACACACACACAGACATGTTCCGATCTCGTCGAGCTGAGTCGAATGGTATATGACACTCGGCCCTCCGGGCCTCGGATCGATAGTCGGTTTTTCAAGTGATATCTATACCCTTCTTTGTAAGAAGGGTAAAAATGTTCTACCAAAAATATCATACCGATGGTTATAAAACGTCTGTCCTACGATAATCTTTAAGTACCTTAAATTAGACATTTATAACTCCGTCAGTTCCTTGAACCACGTAGCTGCACAGAAATCTGCTTCTTAGACGACAACAGCTTGCATTTATTCTAATTGTCCAAGTCTCGCCTTAGCCGGTCTATTACGTCGGTTTTTCAACGAAATCAACACTAGTTGTTCAATTGGCTAATGTTTATGCACGATTTGCAAGCTAGATTCCTTTCTCGTGAGATTTTCTGAAAATGCCCAATGCATTGAAAAATATATCATACCGTAATTAATCCATCGAATATTTACCACACGGTTCTTTATGGGTGATGATTCTTAATGATACTGAAATACCCAGATAAAAATTACGTGCTATTTTGAAGATAGTGCGAAGTGATAATCAACTGTCAAAAGTATCTGGATTTCGAGTCTTTACGATACTATCTTTTGTGTAAACCACGACTTAATATTTGTTCATGTTCTTGTTCATGAAAATTATTTTCTTATTGCCATATGTTTTTATGCATTGTTTTAAATTTTAATTGCAGGAAATTTAAAAAGACTTGTGTAGTTGATAACTTCAACAGTTTTGTTCCAGATCATCCCGAAAAACAGCCTGTGATTTTCCAGAACCTATAAATCATTGACACGTCAATTTCGACAAAGGTTCAAGTCCTGCTAATTTTCAAAATAACTATGTCAAAACAAGTCAAAATCAATCAACGTTCCTCGGATTGCGTAAATCTTCAAACCGTCACACCTTGCCTCGGAATCATTGTCACGTTTTCGCACGATTTTGCAAACTCTTCTCAGGTGCAAGCAGGGCAGAAAAAGAAACACTCAATCCTCTATCCCATAAGTCACCCAAGAACGATTGTAATCGAGCCTTGCCACTGCACCTTCGTTTTCGCATATCTCACTCCGGAGCCGCAACATCGTGCCGTCACACATCGGAATACAAATCAGCTCAATATGAACCTCCGAGCTAGACAGACAGCAGCTTAAAGAATGAAGAAAAAAAAATCACAAATTTGTATGCATCATTTCACGCCGCCGTCGTTGATCACGTTGCAGCTCCACTACCTCGTACTCAAAGTGCAACCTCGTTAGCATGCATGCGTTTCACGCGCATTCCCATAATATGCAACCGTTCACCTTGAGCGAGCCGGTCCCAGTAACTTCAGTTCAACTAACTTTATAGCAAATCGACCAACAGCAGCAGGTCTCTAAGCGCGTTCAGTTCATTGAGCAGATTTGCACGAAAAATAAAAAAAATAAAACGGCTACCTACCTCATCATGGCGCACCACTCAGCAGTTGGCCGTAAAAGTGATGGATTTAATATGACAGTTGATTGCGAATTCTTGACGCATTTTGAGCATGGGCCGACTTGGCATGGAAATTGATATTTTGATTGGACACCGTTCGAACACTATACTGGGTCACAGCCGAGCCTGGCCAAGGCAAAAGAGCTGCCGGTATATGTATAAGCTTGTGACGATGATGATGATGATGATGATGATGATGGGAGCATCAGCAAGAGGTTGTCTCCGGTGATAATTTGTGATAATCGTTTTAATATCGGCATAAATTTACGATCCTTTTGCGAAGGACCAACGTGCCAAGCTGGTAGTAGCTATCGGGTTGGTTCAATTAAGGCTTCAGCACATTGTCCAGTAGTGCGGTTCAAGCCGAAAAGGTCAAGCACGTATGACAACGATGGTCGCTTCGGGCGCTGCTATGGATCTACAAACCGAGGTAGAGTGCGTGTAATTAGTTCTCTTTGACCGGATCACGACTTTTCACATGTTGGGTGTGCTTATTGGCAGGAGGTCCAGCAGCGGTGTCGAACATAAATTGCTCATGCTAAAAGTCGCAATTAACTTCTACCTGTACCATCAGAGGGAGGAGCGACCGTTCGCTTGCCGGAAGGTCAGCACCAGATGGTGCGGGCCCCATTTGCTGCGATACGATGTCCAGTGCGATATTGCTTCGTTCGGCAACAAGTGACTGATTGATAGCGCACGGCGATGTAAGGTTTGAGCACTCTTTCTGATCTCTCCTCGCCCAGGAAAATTGTCATCACTCATTGTCACGTAGTGGTTCACGATTTAATGATGTCAATCGAGTGTCTCCCGGATGACAGACATCTATTAACTACGGGAGAAGTGTTATTTAGTGTAACCCGAGGCTAAAAGCTACTTTCATGATGCTAACAACTGGGAGCTGCTTGCAAAACATTGTTGCATAGAATGTTTTAGCTAGAATTAGACATTGAGAGGCTATTTACGTCGGAATATTCTATTACGATTCTGGATATTCAAGAGCATCCGCATTCTCTCTGATTCTGCAGTCCGAAATAGACCTGTGCGCCGCCACGCCACGCCGCCGCCGCCGATGAAATTGAACCGGCGCGCCGCCGCAGTAAAATTGTTCACGCCGCCGAATAAATTTATGTCACGCCGATGATAAATCCGCAACACCTCATCGGTAAAATGCATCTTGAACGCGTTTCAATTAGAACGTGTGTGCACGTTCATGGTGCTCGTTCATGGCTACTCAAAATTTAGTGAAAACTCACTCAATTTCATTACAACCGGATCTATTCTAAATTTATTAACATAGCCAGAACTAAATTTTGAGTAAAATGGCGAGATACTTGTTGATCAGTTATTTCTACTCATTTCCATAGAATCCTAAATATAGGGAAATGAGTGATAAATACACAAATGAGCAAATATTTCGTGTCTTTTCGTTTTTTCTTTAGGATTAATAAACCAAAAACTGAAAAACAGTTAAATCAAGCATCAAATAAAACAAAATGCAAAACAATTACCATTTATTATGCGGTACGATTCTGCATCCACGGGAGCTGCAATTTGCATCATTTTCGAATGAATTGTTTCGAAATTTTCAAATTTTCTTCTACAACGGAAAGGAAAACTTTATATTTTTACATTCTCACAATCAGGGCTGAAAAATTTCATTACAGCCAAAATGCTACTTTAGAAATTATGAAACTATGGGATATTGAAATAATAATTTTTATATGTAAGATACAAGAAGAGGAGGTAAAGCTTGTGTAGAACACATAAAACCTGTCAATATCACTTCCAGAGTGTCGCAATTAGCTATTAGTTATAACGAAGGGTATTCACTCATTGAAATATCTCATTACAGCTAAAATAGCTGATTGTGACCCTGTGAATGCAAAATTGACAGGTTTTATGTATCCTACACAAACTTTACCTCCTCTTCTTGGATCTTACTTAAAAAAATATTATTATTATTATATCTCATAGTTTCATAATTTTGAAGAGTGGCGTTTAAGCTGTAATGAGATTTTTCAAGCCTACTCACAATTCCAGTTTGTTTCTTTTTGAGTCAACAAATGTGCTGAAATCTTAAAATTGAGATCCGCAATGTTGCTCATATTCAGAAATTCCAACTACTCATGCTTTGACGTTTCAAAAGAAGTTATGAAAATGAAAATGTTTGACTCATGTTTGAGTAACCTCAAACAAGCCTTATGAGACAACTTTTTAGCGTCATTTATAGCGAATTCGTTTATTATCAGTGCGAAACCGAACTTTTTGGGAGAGCGAACCTCAACCAGAGCTGGGTTTTAAAAACAAACGAGCAAACTGACGTTTGTCAGAAAACAAGCAGACCCAATTTTGATACCCGATCCAGATTGGAACTGAATAATAAACGAATTCGCTATTAGTTTTTTGACGTTTGTTCACACTTGCTCTATCTAGCACACAGGGATGAATCACTATTTGTCCTGCTGCTCGTATTTGTTCGAGATTGCGTTTTGGTGCGCTGATCAAACGTCAAAAATCTCAGTTCACTGGTTTCGTCTCGATCTACAGGTGAGGCAGAAGGAAACTAGTTGACTCTTTCTTTCTCTCGATCCGACGAGAACACCGGATGAATGAAACAGTCGACTTACGTTTCCTTCTGCCTCACCTATAGATCCTGCGCATTTGAATTTTGGAGGTTTTGTTTCCATTCACGACGACTTCAGCAATGTCAAATTTGGATTTAAATAAAATTCCCTTGAATTTTCTGTCGATTGATACTTCGAGAGGAAAAAACCTTTAAAGTGAAACTTTGAAAGAGTGACGTGAAAATACATATATTGAAGGAGAAAGTGATCTGCTTGTTATGCATGTCAGAGGCTAAGAAGAGGCCGGGTGATACCGAGGTCCGGAATTGTAAGTCGAAATGGATAAAATAAACAGACACATCTTACCCGATATCGAAGAATCTGGAGATTGACTTGATACGGATGAGCAAAACCCGTTATCTAGTATGGAGGAGGAGCTAAATGCTCAACTTCCGAGTTTGTGTGAAATGAATGTCAATGTTCCGTCAAGGACCTAAATAAGCCCCAACAAGTCTCGAACTAAATAGAGCTGGCGTGAATGCTTTATTGAACCGTCTCACGATCTCATATTCACAGCACATGAGTGGGCGCTAGTTGAATACTTCGAAACTTTCTTGAGCCGTTTGAGGTGAGTTTTTTTTAAGTCGTGGTTCTGAAACTATAATTGTAAACTATTGTTGCAATATCTCTAGCAACTAAGCCTACTAATAAGTTCCATCTGACCGATTGGTGACCATATAGGGTTTGAAAATTAATATCCAACCAGAGCATTGAAGATCAGATGTTTGTTTACTGATACACTAGACATTCGATAGCTGAGAAAATAATGTTTTATTTTCACCTAACGAACGGAATTCACTAACTGAAATGCATTTAAAAAGCATCAGTGTTCATCCAGTTAATCTTGCCATTTTGAAATTGCATCATTTTGGCAGAACATGTACTTCAACTGAAAAATTGTCTCAGTTAGCGGACAAGTTTAAACGTAGCGAACGTCTAGTGTGAAAAGTTTCATTTTAGTTCCAATGTGATTTTACTTTAGTCTGTTTCTAAAACATGGTGACATAATGGTGGTGAAAAGATTGTAGTAAAATTCCGTTTTGGTTTACAGATTATAGTAACCCTGTTGTCTGCTGAAAAGAATGCAACAGTTAACATTGCCATGCTCCTGCGATCTGAGATTTAAGCTTGTAAAGGGTGATACGGTCAAAATTTGGTCAATATCAACTTGACGTATTTCTTTCAATTTTGCATTTAAAAAACCTGAACACCCTTCATTTTGAAGGTGTGTGTGTGTAGAATGTTGCTCCTATTTTGATTTTGGAATTCACTCTTCAGTTGTCAAAATGCCGTCCAAGCAAGAAGAGCAGCGTATCAAAATTTTGCTCGCGCATCGCGAAAATCCGAGCTACTCGCACGCAAAGTTGGCAAAATCGCTAAAAGTTGCCAAATCAACCGTTACAAATGTAATTAAAGTGTTTGGGGAACGTTTGTCGACAGCCAGGAAGTCTGGATCGGGGGGAAATCGAAAACCGGAAGCCGCTGAGACGACAAAGAGAGTTGCCGGTAGTTTCAAGCGAAACCCTAACCTCTCTCTCCGAGATGCCGCAAATAAGCTGGGTGTATCGTCTACAACCGTGCATCGAGCCAAAAAACGAGCCGGACTATCGACTTACAAGAAGGTAGTGACTCCAAATCGCGATGATAAACAAAATACGACGGCCAAAGCGCGATCCCGAAGGCTGTACACGACGATGCTGACGAAGTTTGACTGCGTGGTAATGGACGACGAAACCTACGCCAAAGCCGACTACAAGCAGCTTCCGGGACAGGAGTTTTATACGGCAAAAGGAAGGGGAAAGGTAGCAGATGTTTTCAAGCACATGAAACTGTCAAAGTTCGCAAAGAAATATCTGGTTTGGCAAGCCATCTGTACCTGTGGCTTGAAAAGCAGCATTTTCATAGCTTCCGGGACTGTCAACCAAGAAATTTACGTGAAAGAGTGTTTGAATAAACGTCTGCTGCCTTTCCTGAAGAAACACGGTTGTTCCGTACTGTTTTGGCCGGATTTGGCATCTTGCCATTACGGTAAAAAGGCCATGGAGTGGTACGCCGCCAACAACGTGCAGGTGGTTCCCAAGGACAAGAACCCTCCCAACACGCCAGAGCTCCGCCCAATTGAGAAATACTGGGCTATTGTCAAGCGGAACCTAAAGAAGACCAAAAAAACTGCTAAGGGCGAGCAGCAGTTCAAGGCAAACTGGTTTTCTGCGGCGAAGAAGGTGGACAAGGTGGCTGTACAAAATCTGATGGCAGGGGTCAAGCGTAAGGCCCGGCAATTTGGATTTGGAAAAGCGGAAGCCTAACTGAATATTTTTCCTGAATTTTATACTAATTGAACATGAAAAAGAAATTTAATTTTATTTTTTAAATAAACGATTTCACCGATTTACACGCGTTTTCCCTTGACCAAATTTTGACCGTATCACCCTTTATCACTGAAAAAAAAATGAGGACTTGCTTGCCATGACACACATGAATCTGGGGATGAAGGAGCATCTGAATCGAAAGTTTCCTGTTAAGGACCTAATTTTGATTTCGACTTTACTTGACCCTCGATTTATGAACCTGAAATGCATTAAAAGTGCTTTGGATGAACGCTCGATTACCAATTTCTTGTACGTACTATATGATAAGAATTTATTGTACGGACATCATTAAAAACGAATATTCAAATGGGTTTCTAATCGGTAACTACATCAGATGAATGCGATGAACTTCCTTCTAACTCATCTTCCTCGTTGCTCAGTCTTGCTATGAAGCACTCAAACGTTGAAGATAGTGTGACTTCTGTCATCGAGAAAGAGTGCACCGCATATTTGGCTACGTCATAACCGAACAACGTTGTAGATGGAGATATTCTCTGCTTTTGGAAAATTAGAAAGCTTGGCAGCCTTGGTTCGCAAGGTCTCGCGAAAGGTTATGTGTATGCACACCAAGTGAACGAGTTTTTAACATAGCTGGGCCGACCGTATCTGCACGTCGGTCAGGCATCCACCATAAGAATGTGGATAAAACATTCTTAATTCATGACAATTACAGCATTTGCAAAAATTGAATTATGCAATAATCACTGGCTTACTGACGAGGATCGGATTTACATAAAGGTGAATAAGGGACTATTATTAACAACACGCTGAAATTTGACCTTTTTTTTAATCTCTAACAGGTCCAAGTTGTGCGGGATTCTACGTATATCCGAAAGACTTCATCTTCAATTACATAAACACAAGTTATATGACTACAATGCGCGTACATTCAAATATGCATCAGAGTAATAAAAGCACATCATTTATCACTATCAACATGAAGTAATGAAATTGGGTTGTTAGCGGAATGCTTCAATAAAACAGCAAAAAGATTATCTTCCATTTAATTCCACTTAATTAATTTTGGTATCCATGACAGATACGTATTTCGACTACAATGTGCAGTCTTCATCAGTGTCATTCCCACTAAAGAACTATTCAAAATCTAACCCCCTTAAGTACTCATCCCCTAGGTATAAAAGTCAAGATCACAGGTATAAAAATGAAACTACAATGTGTTGAATCGGAACCTACCTAACTAATTAAAACCAAAGATTTAAGTAAACTAAAGGAGTCAAATCTATTCAACTCTCTAATAAGGAAAATCCCAAAGGCTTGGTAGCCATCATAATGAAGTAATGAAATTGGGTTGTTAGCGGAATGCTTCAATAAAACAGCAAAAAGGTTATCTTCCATTTAATTCCACTTAATTAATTTTGGTATCCATGACAGATACGTATTTCGACTACAATGTGCAGTCTTCATCAGTGTCATTCCCACTAAAGAACTATTCAAAATCTAACCCCCTTAAGTACTCATCCCCTAGGTATAAAAGTCAAGATCACAGGTATAAAAATGAAACTACAATGTGTTGAATCGGAACCTACCTAACTAATTAAAACCAAAGATTTAAGTAAACTAAAGGAGTCAAATCTATTCAACTCTCTAATAAGGAAAATCCCAAAGGCTTGGTAGCCATCATAATGAAGTAATGAAATTGGGTTGTTAGCGGAATGCTTCAATAAAACAGCAAAAAGGTTATCTTCCATTTAATTCCACTTAATTAATTTTGGTATCCATGACAGATACGTATTTCGACTACAATGTGCAGTCTTCATCAGTGTCATTCCCACTAAAGAACTATTCAAAATCTAACCCCCTTAAGTACTCATCCCCTAGGTATAAAAGTCAAGATCACAGGTATAAAAATGAAACTACAATGTGTTGAATCGGAACCTACCTAACTAATTAAAACCAAAGATTTAAGTAAACTAAAGGAGTAAAATCTATTCAACTCTCTAATAAGGAGTTTACTATCAACATATAAATACATAACGTACTTTTCTTATACTTAATAAAAAGGTTGCTTACACTTTGCTATACGACTCCACCCCCTGCAAATGTAAATAAGCACTTGATTCACTTTTCTAAACAAGTTCTGAATGCACGGCCAATGAGAACGACTCAAAATTGAGTAAGAGTTACTCATATTTGAGTTCAGGTTACTCAAATTCACGAAAACGTAGCTCACCCATAGAATGAGTCAATTTTCCGACGCTTTTTCGAGGAAAACTACTCGAATATGAGGAAAACTGAATGTGGTTGTAGTCGTTCCACTAGTGCACTTCTAAACGTGTGTAAAATTTTCTTAAATTTTCCACATATTCAAGAAGATTTTCCCGGGAAAGTGTCGCAAAATTTATTCACACTATGAGTGACCTACGTTTTAGCGATTTTGAGTAATCTGAACTCAAATGTGGGTAGCATTTTTTGTACATGTGGGATTAGTTAGAAAAGTATTTTTTTTTCTAAATCATTAAAAATAAACTCACGCCGACCCACGCCGCCACGCCGCCGCCGCCGAAATCAAACGGCGTGACGCCGCCACGCCACCGCCGCCGGCAGAAAATAACATATCACGCCGCCGCCGAAAATATTTTGATCGGCGCACAGGTCTAGTCCGAAATTGTTGGTAACGATTAATTAAATACTTGAATACATATTATTACAGATCGGTTTCGAAATTCTGGAGGATGAAATGAGAGGATAGTGGTGCCAGTTATGTAGTGGTAAGCGTGACTGCCTCTCACTTCAAAGGGCCTGGGTTCAATCCCAATCAGCATCGTTGGGATTTTCTGAGACATAAAATCTTTGATCACGCCTTCCTTCGGAAAGGAAGTAAGCCGTTGGTCCCCGGTTCATAAGTTGATGGGTCGATAGGTGTGGGAGCTGCCTCCCTGGTGTCAGTAGCATTGGTATACAGACGGAAAAACGAATCAAGGAAATGAGAGGAAATCTGTATTTTGAGTAAGAATTGGACAATTACTGAAAGGTGTTGACTTGAGCATGAATCGGAAGAAACGAAACAGCCAATGGTTGAAAAGGCCTCTAATAAAGAATTAAAAGGGGACAGCCCCGGCGTGGTGGTTAACATTAATTACTCTCACGCCAAAGTCACGAGTTTAAATCTCATCACCGAACAAGTCACGAATGGCTCAAGAGTGTTGAAGTTACTATAATAATGATAAAAATGAAGAAGATCAAAAGGATATTATTGTTTAGACAAAACGAATTCAAAGTGCAGCAAACAGGAAGTAATATAAGGAATGTTCGTGACAAAATCTGTACACACAAGCTTTGGAATAAAACAAATTTACTGTCAGTTTAATCCAGGATATTTTTTTTTTCTTCATCGCTATTCATTAAAAAAAAACAACTTATCATTACTTAATAAGGCTGCAATAAAAATTGACAAACTTTTAAGTTTACTCCACCCATTAAAGTGCAGACCTTTCTGGCACCAATTTTACTGCTTTTGTCCAAGATTTTATTTTTTTTTCATCACTTACAAATATGATGTGCGTTGTTTCATCTTGCCGCATAAATGGATTAAGTTGAAACACACATATTTTTTAATTTATTTCTTCATCAACAGGCTTCTTGGCCCCAATGATGGATAAGTTGTTGCCTGTGAACTAAATAAATATACATTAAAACTACACATATGTTTCAAATAATCTAAAAACATTAAGAAATCTAGCAAGAGAAGTCACGCAAAACGTTAAAATCAAATTGACTGACAACCCGGTTGAAAACTCTCTGTATCCCAGTAATGGCACTGTTCATTCCGTAATTGGTGCGGTGAGGTTGAGGTCGTAGCATCGCATTGTTCCGTAGAGATCTTGGTCGCACATACAAGTTGATTCGTAGGATTTCAGGACAATCAACTCGACTCAGCAAGACATCAGAAACAAGCATAGCCTTAGCAACGTCTCTTCGTGGACTAAGTGTGCCCAGACAAATTAGCTGACATCGGTGCTCGTAGTTTGGGAGACGAAATGGATCCCGCTATGGTAGTCGACGAAGTGCGAATTGACCAAACCGCCGTTGCACTTATTCTAATCTCTCAATTCAATTTTGATAGTGAGGGCTCCAAACAGTCGAACAGTACTCCAATGTCGATCGAACTAATGCACAGTAGAGCGCCTTTAGACAGTAAATGACCGTGAACTCTTTTGTTAACCGGAAGATAAAGCCTAGAGATTTTGAAGCTTTATTCACTACGAACGACACGTGCTGCTTAAAGGTCAACTGGAAGTCGAGGATAATTCCCAAGTCCTTGATTTCGTTCACTCTTAGCAGTGATACTCCAGAAAATGAATAATCGTGGAGTTTTGGATCTTTCAGTCGAGAAAACGTAATAACTGAGCATTTTGCATTATTTACGGTCATACGATTCATCTGGCACCAATGAGCGAATGCATCAAGTTGTTGTAGAAACTGAGCGTCAACCTCAGAACGAATCTTGAAATATAGCTTGAAGTCATCAGCAAAAGAACGCCTTGGTCCATCCAGCACTGCATTGACATCGTTGAAGTATAAAAGGAAGATGAGTGGTCCAAGATGACTTCCCTGCGGAATCCCTGACGTGATTGGAAATGAAGCTGAAGTGGATTCGCCGATGACTACTTGCGAGCGACGACCGTTCAAGTAGGACTGGAAACAATCCAAAAGAGTTCCATGAATTCCAAGCTTTTCAAGCTTCGCTACAGCAATTTCATGGTTGACCTTATCAAATGCTGCGGATAAGTCCAAATTTAGTACATCCGTTTGTGCTCGTTCAAGCATACTGTTGGTTACGTAAGAAGTGAGACATAAACGACCGGGAATGAAACCATGCTGGTCTGGGCTTAAAAATTGCTTGCAATGAAAGAATAAATTTGCTTGTTGTTTGTACTGAGAGAGCTCTCTTTTCACGAGAGCTCAATATCGCTCGATAGAACGTAACTCCGGGCAGTTAGGTCTCGATTCAACTTACGAGCACGTGTTTTAACCGTCACATTCTGCTTATCATTGCGGTTCGGCACAGTTTTCACTTTGAATGACTTCATTCCGTGTCGATGCTTCGAAGTATGCACGAAAATTAGCGACATTTTAATTTTACGCGCAACAGTACGTACCGAAAGATCTGGCTATCTCCGATATATTTGTTTCACCTTCACGTCCTTCTGGTGGTTCCTCAAATCCATTTTTGTTCCGCTTCCCGTGTTCTTAGCTGTTGTCAAACGAGTATCGAACGATTTTAAAACGCTATGAACAAGGCTCGCAGGAAAACTAGGATTTTTGGCAAGTTTTCTGGTGGAGAGATCCGGACGTCATTGCAACCTAACAAAATTAATTTTCAGACTTACTCATCTTTCGACTTTATATTCGACTTTGTTTTCGACGAAGAAGACTAATGTAAACAGCGGTTGTATTTTCAAAAAGAACAGAAATACTTCCGCCATTCTGTGAAATATTTCACTCGTTGATGAGATATTGCAGGAGATTTACGTGTTTAGGGGTGTCCAGATTTTGCCGTAAACAAGCTTTATGTACCATTTATAGCACTTATTTCATCTCCGTAATGCATAGTGAACCATGAATTGAATATAAACGGTCAAAACGAATCGTTTACGTTAAGCAAGGTATTCAGCAAAGAGTATCTTTAAAATTTAAAATAGATTTTCGCATACGTTTTGTTCTCGAGTGATTGAAGTTTTTCGGTTGTGTTATTATGGACCGGTGATAGCATTTTATTAGTTTTATATCCCATGCGCGATAATTTAATTTGATTGAATAAGATTTTGCAAATGTTTTGTTCTCGTGCTACTGATGCGATGGTGATTGGTGTGATCTCGCATTTCCATTTGTTACTAGGTATGATCTCGACCGCGCTGATCTATTGTTCGGTTGCTGTGATGAGCCACGCCTTTTTTTCAAGCGAGTGTGGTGTATTCATAGAAGAAAAGATAACAATTATGCAGTGCATGAGCACTCCACCAATCACCAGCTAGTACGGGTGATGAATAATATCCGAAGTAAAAAAGCTGTATCCAAGTCCACAGCCATGGCCTTGAAAAGGCGTTTGACAATGTTTGGCATGACGGACTTGTGTACAAGCTTTGTAACTTCAACATCCCTTTACATCTGGTTAAAATCACCCGTAACTACCTCCAGCAAAGGTCGTTTAAGGTACCGTTGAATGGTTGTCTTTCAGACACGTTGTCCTTCCCAGCCGCAAGGCAGTCTGTTGGGCCCGTTGCTTTACAGCATCTACACTTCCGACATTCCTCCCCTCGGAGACGGTTGCGTGTTTTTCCTGTTCGCAGATGATACCGCAATAGCCGTCAAAGGAAGGATGCCACGCGAAATAACTAACAAATTTCAACGATGCCTTAACGCCTTTGCTGATTATGCCACCACGTGGAAACTAAACCCGGCTCCATCTTGTACTGTAATCATGGATGGCACAAGGATTGAGTGGTCTACCGAAGTTACCTATCTCGGGATGTTGTTCGATGAAAAGCTCCTCTTCCGTTCGCATGTAGAGAAAACTGTAATCAAGTGTTCTGCCTTGGTTAGATGTCTGTATCCGCTGATTTGCCGCAGATCCCGCCTCTCAAAGGTGAACAAACTGGCTGTCTACAAACAAATCATAGCACCTGCGATCCTCTACGCAGCTCCGGTGTGGGTATCATGTGCACAGACTCACAGGAACAAAATTCAGGTCGCTCAGAATAGAGTGCTGAGGATGGTTCTTGATAGTCCTTTCGACACTAGAATAACAAATTTACATGAAGAGGCAGGCATTGCCAAAATAGATTAAAAAATAACGAAATTAAGACTCAATTTGCACAAAAATGTAATTTATCAGAACATGCTTTGATAAGCAATTTGCATATAGTAGGTTAGGTGTAAATAGTAGTTGTAGTTGTAAATAGTAGTTATAAGTAGTTTCCTTTATCAATTTAAAACAAACCAATCCCACCAAGGTGGTCATTCTCTAAAACAGGCCTGATAGGACTAGGAACTGTAATTAATAATTAAAATGTCAAATGTATTAAAGTTGAAAAGACGCATCTGTGTCACTTGAAAATTCATACATGTAAACCACACAAACACAAGAAATAAAGATCATTTAAAGTCAAGTGCATGAGCATTGCCTTTGACTGATTGTAGTGAATGACCGGGATTGGTGCCAAGCAAGAATGAAAATAATATGGAATAAATGTTAATAATCTCTAATCATGTTGTGGCTAGAATCCGCTGGAGGATAATATGCGCAGAATGACGGTCATTCATGTCGGTTTTCCGGTGGTTATCGTGGAGAATGTTGTGCAAAGAGCATTTCTATACGTTTTTTTTTGTATTAGCTCTGGGCCTGACCCGTGACTATTTAATGTTAAGTATTTCGCATACATTTTGTTCTCGAGTGGGTTATAAGTATAATCTAATGGGATTAGATATTTTCAAACTTTTTGTTCCGGGAATGTTGCTGCAATTGTGCTTTGTGTGCTGCTCTCACATTCCCTTTTATTTTTCGGTATGACCTCGATCGCTTATGGAGTATAGTTCGGTGATGGTGTGTTCTTATAACAATAGATAAAGCAGGCACATTCGGCCAAGCAGTTTTTGGGCTTGGTTCTGGATTGAATGGAGAGAGTGATTATTGTATCAGTAAAATAAATATGAAAATGATATGGAATAAAAGTTAATCATACCAAACTATCGTGCGCATGAACAGATTTTTCGGAGCTGTATGAGGAGAGCCGATTGGTTTGGTTGTTTTAGTCTCGGGCGTGGCACATGGTGGCTTAGTTAAATTGTTTTTAGGTTTTCACGTACGTTTTGTTCTCGTATTATCGGGGTTTTTCGGTTGTGTGGATGTGGATCGGTGGTCAGATGTTGTTGGTTGATCTCGATCGTATTACAGATACAATGGCGCTTGGTGTGCTCTCGCATTTTCCTTTGGTTTTTTATTCGTTTATTTTGATGAGCCACACATTCATGTAGTTTTGAAGATTGGCCTTTGGCTGATCGGAGTGTGTGATCGATATTGGTAATTAAAGTACCGTCCGGGAGATTTTGAAAATTATATAGAACAATGGTTAATCATATCAAATTATCGTGCATCTTTACAATTAATAGCACAACATTTTTTGTTTTTTTTTTCTTGATTTGTTTTCCGTCCATCTTGTTTTCCGTGCTGAGCACCAATGCTACCGGCGCCAAGGAGGATCTGGATCCTACCTATTGACCCATCAACTCATGAACCGGGGACCAACGGCTTTACTTCCCGTGATCAGAGATGTTATGCCTAAGAACATCCCGATGGCGCCGGCTGGGATTGAACCCAGGCCTGCGGGGGTGAGCGGTAATCACGCTTACCACTACATCACCGGCGCCGCTTAGCACAACATTTGTGACACAGATGTTACAAAACTGCCATTGGATCTATTGATATAAATTATTAAAATTTATTTTCAGCATTTCGATCATGGACCATCTTAAGATTTATTTTATAATGATTCACTTTTTTCAGCCTTCGATCAGGTAAATCCATCAAAATTGTAATGCATGTTTACACTGATTTATTAAAAACTAATTTAAATTTTCCGTAACATAACAACACATTGTAACAAAACCAAAATCACATCGCTTATCAAGGTAATTCCTGATTATACAAACCAAAACAACTAACAAAATTTCCTGTGATTTCATTGATCAGCACACTCTGACTCAGACTTTGAGATTAATGCAGCATGTGAAACAACGATTCGGCTCAATGGCTGAGAGAGAGAGCAGAATTTAATGAACTCATTCTCAGCATTTGTCAATTCTCGTGCTGAGTTGAGTCGCATCATCGTTGATATTGAAAGTAACGAGCCAGAAGGGCTACGTTCAAGATCCCCCAACCTCTGGTCAAGCCACGGAGGTCGACTGGAGTGGGCAATACACGCCGCTTTTGTCACTAGCTCACCTTGTGATTTGAATTTCTCATGGTTAACCACCGACCTCGGCAGGACTCAGAACAACCGATCACTTACCTTGTTTAGCCTAAAAACAACGAACGGAAAATAAACCTTCATCTGCCGAACTTGCTGGCTCTTTTGATCAAAAGGAATATGGTATCAGAAAGAGATTTTAAGTTTGAATTCCGTATAGTGAAGCCTAATTCACTAATTCACTGTAGCGCTGGGAATTGGAAGGAGAGACGACACGTACCTTTCTGCTTCGTGGTGGTTTCACCGAATGGTGCTGACAGTCTCGAGCAGTGAAATAAACGACGGGGACGGCAGTGGAGAAGTATGCCGTATCCTAGTGGTCTCTGCCACGTGGGTTCAACGTACAGTGAAGTCCATCGAATCACCCTTGCAGATCGTTAGCGGTAGATCGCAAGCTGAGTTGTTCGGGATGATATTAACGTACTGGCACGCTAGGAAACAGCAGGACGGTAAAGTGAGCCAAACGGTAACTCACTCGTACCGTGTAGCATGGTACAAAACGGACCTCGTAATCGCAAACTTTTCTGTGTTTGGGCTATTGGTGCACGCAACGGATTACTCGTTAGATTAACCTAACCACCAACTCACTATGCTGCTCCTCGGAGCGTAACTACACCGTGTCGACCGAACTTGGTTATATTGCGAGGGTATTTTTTTTTCGACTTCTGGTTTGTTTCCCAGTCCCGACTTAAGTGCCTCCATCTTCCATCATTTTCCTTTTCCCAGATCATCCTCTCATCTTTCCTCCCGGATCCAGTGTTCATGTGCATGTGGCGGTACCAATTTCCCCTTTACAGCGCTTACTGCAACAAAGGCTTTTATATCACTAGCTTTTTGTTGGTGGCTCAATAGTAGAACTATTTTTAAATTTAAGTTAACAATACTAGTTTTTTTTAAATAAATTATAAGGTATAAACTATTCTTAGTTATCAATAAGAACCAGCAAAAGCTATTTAATAAGAAATGATGTCCACAAAATCTACAAATTAAGTTCATCTGATCTATTATTACGATTTCAAGTGGATCGGTATCAATATCGCCACAGTCCTACTCGTACTGAGAGGCTGGTAGGAAAATGAAAAATTGTGAGTTATGCCTCTCAAATACTAGTGTTCATTGATACGAATATTTGCAACATTGGCTGAAAACATTCCTATAAATTTACTATCATTGTTCTTGATTTCAGTTTGCTAACGGGTAGGAACCTCGACCGTGCGTGATCTATAGTTTGGTTAGGTACGTGTGATGAGTTTAGCATTTGCTCATTTTGAAACATAATTCAGAATTCCGGAAAGCGTGGAAAGAGTCATAATAATTGTATTTGTTTTAGTCTTTTCTAATAAAGGTAAAGCTGGTGAAATTTTAGATCATTGTGTTTGAGCCCACACCATTACACTTATTAAACGCAATTGGAAAAAAAAACATTAAATTTATTTTCATTATTGATTACCACTTAAAACGCAATGTGCGATGATTTAAGCGTTTATTTATTAAAAATAAATAAATACCATGATCGCGATTGAACATGCAGGATAGGCATTTGGCTAATTTCGCTGTGTTTGAAATAGTCGCTCACGATTTCTACGGTTGCATATGCTACACTATGTTATGATTGGTGGATGGATGTTAAGGATGATGTTAAGATGTTAAGGATTATTTTGATGTTTTATTGTATTATATAAAGCACAAAATCGCTTTCGAAGGTGTGAGAACTCAATCGAAGAGGTGTGAAATAAAAATAAATCAATATTGACGGTCAAATATGAAGTTTGCTCGACTCGGGTGCAAAAACATAATTGAGTCCTGCTGGAAGAAGAAATGAGGATTTATCAAACGCTGCTATATTGTAGAAAGTCGCTACTGATAGAACTCGGGTGAAACGGTACGAAAAACTACTTGTTTAGGAAAATATTACGTAGGGGAAATGGATGTAATGTCGGCCTAAATGTTCCTAATTTGGGCCCATACATAAATTCAGCAATCGACAAAATTTTCAGTAGCGACCATAAGCCATTTCCCCTACATACACTTGATCCAGTTTTGAAAAGAACGAGGACATCATTTCATTTGAATAGCTTTTTGTACCCAGGCTTGAACGACCGTCGTTGTGATGAAAGGGGCTCGGTGGCCTTAAAGCGACCAATTTTGCTTTCAAAGTCATTGCTCTAAAACATGTAGCGGAAAATGGCTTTAATGTTGGCCTATGGATCCAAGATTGGGCCTATCGCTAAAAATCTGCTATTTATCAATTTTATCTAGATAAACGCGTCATTGAGACGGTACTACTGGATATTTATGTCGCTTTTGAAATTTTAATCGATTGCTGAATTTATATATGGGCCAAAAATAGGGGCATTTAGACCAACATTACATCCATTTCCCCTATCTGCCAAAGAACAGTAATTTTTTTTACTAAGCGAAAACTATTAATTTTTAACTTTTTCATTTAGAACTAGCTATAACTATAAATAACTATAACTGCGTTGAAAAATTGTTTGGATTATGCAAAAAAAAAACTGCCAATTAAAGGGTGGGTGATCCAGTAGAGGAAAAACTTAGACAATTTATTTATTATAAAATAAACAATCAATGTAGGGAAAGTGGATCTAATGTTGGCCTATATGCCCATAATTTGGGTCCATATATAAATTCAGCAGTCGACTAAATTTTCAATAGCGACCAAAAATATCCATTAGTACCGTCCCAATGACGCGTTCATCTAGATAAAATTGATAAATAACAGATTTTTAGCGATGGGCCCAATCTTAGATCCAAAGGCCAACATTAGAACCATTTCCCTTACATACAATTGTCATACGGCAATCTATAGCTTATTTATTATGCTCTATTTTGGTAGAAAAATATTAAAATTTATAAAAAAAATTAAAATGTTCCAGTAGTTGTTGTAGTTACAAACTTGGGTCCCTATAATAGTGGAACGCATTGGTTTCTTATGAATTCCACTATTATTGGAAATGTGTCAAAATCTTAAGAAAAATTAATATGGTTCATATATTTTTGGAAACATTTTAAGATTGAAATTTGCAATTCTGCTTTATTTTAGGAGACCTAGGTACCGATGAAAAATATCCTTATCGAGTTTTCCCTCATTATTCCAGCACAAAGCCTATACCACAGACAAACAGACATAACACATGGCATATTTCTCACTGTAAAACATCGTCGCTAAAACATTACCGCCATCTGTTGAGTACACTGTGGTTTACGCAGTAGTACGCAGAACAGATGGCGGTAGTGTGTAAACGTCAAAAGCAAGGGAACTAACTACGCGCGCCACAGGTGGTGGTACTACCAACTATGATACTTTTAAATTGGCCGTTAAATTGCCTGTTCGATGAACAACTTGCGAGTGTTATGTCTGTTTGTCTGTGCCTATACCGTATCTATAGGTACAGTAAAACGGGGTATCTTTGATAATGCGGGTAACTTTGATAGTATAATATAAAGATTAAATTTACTCGCTGCGCTTTTTCTAAATTAGAAATATTGGTTCCATATTGTAGCTAAGGGTATTCCCGTTGATATCGTACATTGTTTTTATATAGTATGTGTAACATATTTTACAAACAGATTATGAAACCATATTCGTATTTTTCACCTGTTTGAAAAAGCACTCAAACCATCATTTATGAAATGTATTTCTGATATAACCATCACAAATTCAACGTTATATTCTTATTGCCTATAATGTTTTCTGATTATATACTCATTCAAAGTTTCATATTTAAAGAACTGAAAAGTTTGAGCTTCACGATTTTTTTTTCTACATTCATCGAGCATTATCAAAGTAACCCCAAATCAAAATACTGAAATTCGGTCAAACAAATTAACAAAAAATGCATATGCTTTAATTTCTGTTAAACAAATAACTAACGAATTAATTCCTGGACCCTCAGTACTTGTTTTAAAAATATAAAATTAAAAAAATATTCATTGCTGTAAAAAATATTTAGAATATACTTTAAAAAATAATCAATGTTACCCCGTTTTAAAGTACTCAATTATTGCTGGAACACCTACCTTAATCATAAATTGGTATAACTTAACCACATTAAAAATCAAGATATAGCTTTACCACCTGTCATTTATTTGCTTGCATTATTTCAAACGACTATTATGCCAAACAACTTTATGTCAAATGACCATCCGCCTTCATCCATATGCCGAAGTGATGGCGTTTCAATGTGTTTGGCTGGAATTTAAATCAAGAAGTAATATCTCAACAATGTGTGAATCTTTATCAAATCCGACGTATGAATAGGTAAATAAATTTAGAATGCATCTTTGATAGAAATATATAATATTGGTTAAAACATGTTCGAAAAAGAGAATTAAAATGCGTGTGCTTAAGGTGTAGAAATTTAATATTAATCCTGGTTTCCTAGAAATTATACAACCAGTCTTAACTTTTTGCCATTACATGTATACCTAGTGCTTACATTCTTCAAGTTCTCTCATCATCGACCCTGACGACCGAAGGTGATCTTGCGTTGTATCCACGAGCAACATACTAATTAATTTGCTCACAATGTACGCATCTCAGCCAATCAGTTGCAAATTCATTCCGACAAGCATCAACAGATGTTTGCCTTTGGAAGCGACTGCACAGTGGTCGGAAATGCCAATTTGGTGAACTTAATTGTTTTGTGGTCAAACCGTTGACTTAATCCAAAAACTGTCTTCAGAAGAATTGTTCACAAAAACATTGCGCATATTATGACAATTACCAATATTTGTCATGGCATACTATTAAAAAAAAATAAAAAAATAACTTTTTTCGCAAAAGAGATAGAAGAGTAGTTTCTTCAGCAAAGTTGTAGTACTTGTAAAAATATGAAACTTTGCTGAAAACATCAAATTTGTATGACGAATACTTGTGAAGATATGAAGCGTTTTTGATGGAAACCCCCTTAAATTCAATTTTTTAAGTATAACTTTTTTTATAACAGTTTTTTAAGTGAACAATGTTCTAAAAACGTAAACAACATACAAATACATGTTTTTGCTGGAGACAGTATGTGGCTAAAATCATCCCTTTCAAAGTTATAGTATTTTTTACATTTATTTTTCCTTAATTTCAGCTGCATATAGGGGAGAAGGTGGCAAACCGGGACACAGCACCAAGTACTCTTTTTAAAGTTTAGACTCTGTACTACAAAGTAGTGAAGGTTTGGTTAGCGCCAATTCATAAATGAGTGAATAAGGGCACGTTGAATGTTCACGTGTTTGGCCTTTTTCTATATAAAAATAACCCTGCCTCCTCATTTATGAACGGTAAATTACGGATTATAGAAACAGATATTATCAAACTCATCCGTGAACAAAAAGGAAATTTTCTGTATGTATGCATTAACAAAAAAAAATGATTAATTTGAACAAAACATTTTCTAAGTGAGTGAGTGAGTGAGTGAGTGAGTGAGTGAGTGAGTGAGTGAGTGTGTGAAAAATCGCTGATTGTGACTCTCATGAAGTGAAATAAACAACTTTTATATGTCAAACACATTCTTTGCAACCTCTTCTTTTATTTTACCTATTCAAAATATGACCATAGCATCTGATTATTTCATAATAAAAAAAAACATTGTTTTAGTTGAAATGATTATTTGCAACCTTGCATATGACCATGATTAATGGCAAAGTTGTTAATGCTGTTACGACCACCAAATCAGCACAGCGATGTAATATCTGCAAGGCTACATCCACTCAAATGAATAATATTCAAAATGTTCTTTTGCGACTTATCAATGAAGAAGTATTTCAATAAAAGGCGTATTTTTCTGGATAAGGGGCTGGCAGAACCCTTTGATATTTGGAATGCAGGTCCAAGTCAAGCAGTACATTTCATTCGAAATGTAATACCTGGCTGGGAAAATGCTGCAGTCTATGTCGGTCACTTCATAAAATAGTGATACGACATAACTGATAAAGCAATATAAAAACAATAGATCAAAGTAATGGTCGCAGTGATGAATATACCCAACACGAAAAAAAAACCCAATTCTCTTGGTTTTACTTGCCCGCCACGGTCTCTAAGATTTAAATGCACGGTTCAGACATAATTCTCCATTTCAATGTTTCTATCGGACTGACCACTTTGTCAAGCAGTTTTGGCGTGACTTTCTACCAGCGATTTCACAAAACGGGACCAACTAAATTTCATTTTTTATGAAACGCACAAATGTGGGCTACTTTTCTTGTGGTTCTAGAAGAAAAAATCTCAAAATAATGTTATGTTTCAAAGTTTGAGTGGTAGTAAACGTCATTTTAACTGCTCGAATGAAGTGGTTACTTTTCTGAAGAGACACAAAAGTCGCTAAATAAAGTAATGAAAAGGTTCAGATCACACTCGAAAATCATCACGAGCTACAACAAACGGTGATCTCATGCGGCGACTATTAGTTTCTTCAGATCCACTTATTGCTGGTTTCCGTGTAAAATCTCAGAAGAAAGACAGAGAGTTTTCCGAAGATGCACAGTTTTCGATAGATTTTTCAGATAGCGAAGGGGAAACAGATGAAGAGCGAAACTTTTTTTATTTTTTATCATGATAACTTCTCAGAAAAATTATTTTTTTTAAATTACAGATAAGGGCCCATGCATTAATTATGTCACGCTAAATCGAGGAGAAATTCACCCCCCCCCCCCCCCCCCACTTACTCAGCGATCAGCAAATCGCTGATTATGACTCATAGAAAGTAAAATTTACAGGTTTTATGTTTCAAACGCATACTTTGTAACCTCTTCTTGTAAGTTACAAGTAAAACATGTCATCATACCATCTTTTGGTTTTATTATTCCAAAAATCGTTATTTTAGCTGAAATGAGTATTTGCAACCATGGTCATATGTAGCCTATATTCGACTCGGATCCGACGACCATTGATTTCGAATTCCGTTGGCCGAAGATTTTGGATCTTATTATCCACATGCTCTTTGAGGGTAACTTCAGTCGTCTCACTAGCCAACTGAATTCGCACGGGTCAGCAGTATCTTGTTGAGGATGCTAAAGGATTTGTTAAGGATGGAAAATAGTTCACCACCGCTTTAGTTTAACTCTTTTCTAACCAAAATTTATATTGACAACTGGAGTAAACTAAGCACACAAAGTGCTTGTCTTAGAAAATGTTTTGTTCAAATTAATCATTTTTTTGTTAATGCATACATACAGAAAATTTCCTTTTTGTTCACGGATGAGTTTGATAATATCTGTTTCTATAATCCGTAATTTACCGTTCATAAATGAGGAGGCAGGGTTATTTTTATATAGAAAAAGGCCAAACACGTGAACATTCAACGTGCCCTTATTCACTCATTTATGCATTGGCGCTAACCAAACCTTCACTACTTTGTAGTACAGAGTCTAAGCTTTAAAAAGAGTACTTGGTGCTGTGTCCCGGTTTGCCACCTTCTCCCCTATATGCAGCTGAAATTAAGGAAAAATAAATGTAAAAAATACTATAACTTTGAAAGGGATGATTTTAGCCACATACTGTCTCCAGCAAAAACATGTATTTGTATGTTGTTTACGTTTTTTTAGAACATTGTTCACTTAAAAAACTGTTATAAAAAAAGTTATACTTAAAAAATTGAATTTAAGGGGGTTTTCATCAAAAACGCTTCATATCTTCACAAGTATTCGTCATACAAATTTGATGTTTTCAGCAAAGTTTCATATTTTTACAAGTACTACAACTTTGCTGAAGAAACTACTCTTCTATCTCTTTTGCGAAAAAAGTTATTTTTTTATTTTTTTCATAGTATGCCATGAAAAATATTGGTAATCGTCATAATATGCGCAATGTTTTTGTGAACAATTCTTCTGAAGACAGTTTTTGGATTACGTCAACGGTTTGATCACAAAACAATTAAGTTCACCAAATTGGCATCTCCGACCACTGTGGACTGGTCCCGCCTATCTGCGCCAGCAGAGGATCTGAACCTACTTGTAACTGAACAGCTCATTAGTTGAGCGAGCTCACGTTCGTTTAGCGGCTACATTGCGGTCGACCCACCCAGCCAAGTATCATTAATAATTTCCCATTTATTTGCCAATATGCAATTGTGCATTGACGGATTGTCGCGGTTTACCTGCGACAGCCGGTGGCTACTACTAAATACCCGTTCGTCGCGTCGGTCCGAGGTGGGTTCGGGAGGAGATCTTGTATTACAAGACGTTTAACTCGGCGCTCGCTTGTTGCCACCTTGATTCTGAAGGTGTGGGCGGCCAAGGGCCATGTGACTTCACAGCTGCACCGACCGACAAAAGCGTGCAGCTGAGTTATTGCACTTCAGTTACCTACCGTCATTGCGACGCGATCCAGTAGAGCAGCCGAGTCAGAGGTGTCTTTATTCTGAAGCAAACGATATAATTGCAAACGCCTCCGCTAATTGCAATTTAATCTGCCTCTCGATTGGCACGTTCCCGCCACGTAGTAGGTGTACACCTCAGCTGAGCGGGTAGTCGAAGCACGCATTCCCATTGCCATTTAAGGACCCATCGTCGTGACCAATTCAACCAGGTCGTTCCGTCGTTGTTGCCGCGCTCGGTCGGAATGGTGAATTTTAATTAGTCGCTAATAATCATTATAAAGCTATTGTTTTAATTTTACGTCAATTAGTCGTGTTCACGTAAGATGAGATTTTGCGGCAAGGAACCGAGCGGCACACGTGAATACGGGATTCCACTGGAAAATTGCAACTGCAGCTTTTGGGATGGTTTTAATGACCGCAGAAACATGACAATCGACGAGCTTCTCCACCATGCAAGAAGGGCTGTTCAGTTTATAAAACGGACAACGAAAATTTACTGTAAAGTTTTAATTTTTCATTGAGTTCGTATTGTTACTTCGAGGCATACATAGATTATGATCCGAACAAAATTATGCAATGCTTAAATTATTGATAGTTACTTCTAAATTAACAATCCAAGCAAGGCTTTTAAAAAATATGGGTTTACAAAATACCTTATAAACAATATTTTGTTCTTCATTATTTTTGTTTTCTCGCGTAAACAAACAAGGTTTTTTTCCTTTGAAAAATCTTATCCTTTACACTTGTCAGATCACTTTAAATGTGATAAAAATGTATCGACAGAGTTAATAGTCAGAACTTAAGTTATTTTAAGTGACTCAAATGCGTATATGCAAGTCAAATTTAATGAAGACTGACAGTGAATAGCTTAAACATACAGTATTAGGAAGAATCAGAATTATTGAGACATTATTGCAAATTTTCTGAAGTTGTAAACGTCGAACGAAAAATGTCACTGAAAATAATACAAAAAAAGTACATAATGTTTGTTCTGAAAAACTCACATTTATTTACATTGGTGTGTACAATATTTTAGAAAAACAGAAATCAAACAATATTTGACTTGAGTATTCAAGTTATTTTGACATCACTATAAAAATTGCATTTTAGAGCACATGCTATATAAATTCTCTTAAAACTTACATACATTGCTTTTTATTTTTTCACACGTAGCTTGAAAGAGCCGATGAAAGTATCAAACTAAGTAGTCAAATAATAAAGTTGTGACTTAAAGTCCGTATCCGTTTTATAAACTGAACAATCCTTACTATTTCTGGGCCGGCTTAAATTTCCCGCTCAATCACCATGTTGCTGTTGCTGGTCATGTATTTTTTCGCTCTCGTTGCCCGTTGTCGTTGCGCCACGTTTGACTCGCAATTACATAATAATTATTGACAAGCCGCCCTAGACGTGGACAGCCGCTCCTTGTTTATTATTGATGGTTTTTTGCTCCTGCTTCGCAGCAAGTTTCCTACCCTTAACGTCAAGCTCGCTGCAACCCTAAAACGGCAAATTGCGTCAAGTCGTGCAATCTCAACGGGTTCTCACACCTTCTCCTTTTGGCAGCGCGGCTATATTCCGTCAAGTCCAACCGGTTCTAAATTACCACCGGAAAGACCGTCCTCACTGTTGCATTGTTGCGCTAGTTTTACGCCGCCCTCGATCAATTTTGCAACAATTATCGATTTTGAATACATTATTATCGTACCTTTCACGTTCAGACAACCAGGTCAATAGAGAGCTGCTGTTGACAACGACACGACGACGACGACGACGACGATGTCTTTGAGACGTGATTGCGTTTAATCTCCCATCAAGTGGATGTACAACGTCTTGGAAAGGGGTGTGCGAGTGGGTGTTCTTATCATAAAGTTACAGAGAAGCTTTTAGTACAGAAGGCGCGTCAGTAAGGCACCGAAATAGATGTTATCGATGCCGCCATTGATAACAGACTCGGTTCGGCTTTGGGACTAAGAGTGGCACCAACAAAAGAAAATCATCGAGTGGTACTTACAAAATCAATAGCTCGAGCAGTAGCTCTATGGCTAATTGAGGGATTCCACTTACTAACTATATAATTAAAAAAAACCTGAATGTATCCACCTATGGTGAGATATGACCCTTCTTACATATTGATTTGATGCGTCGTATGATGGGGTTTGTTCCTTGAAAGGAACTGAAAACTACTCCGGATGCGTGTAATGTGATCCTGGGCTCTCAATATAAACACCATTGTACTTGTTTATGAATTCTCATATGATTTTAGGTGTCGCATTCAAGTCAGAAACTGTCCACTCTCCCTGAGGTACTCGGAACATGGCCGGATGTGGCCAATTTCATCCTGGACGCTCTTGTCTATTGTTTATTGTTTATCAGTCAACAGGTAAAATGTTTACCCCAATGACACTTGTTCTACAACTAAATACAAAACTAACGAATAACATAAAATAACATAAAACTCGTTTAAAACTACGCTTAATTGTTTCTCGTGACACGTTGAAATCGTACACATAATAACACCGGTTGAATACACGGGAAATGCTTCACAAAGGTTGGTGTAAGCCATAATTAGTTCTTGCCGGAGGGATGGTGATAAACGAGTGCGACCGAAAATTGCGACGACGTGTGTTGATGCCTAAGGGACTAAGAAGCGTAAGACTGTCAATGTTGCCTTGCAGAAGATCCCCAACAAAGCACGCTTTTGCCACGTTGCGTCTTGTTTCTACTAATTCCAGATTTATAAGTAGACAACGGCTTTCATAACTGGGCAGGTTGAATGGATCTCTCCACCTAAGATGACGTAGAGCGAACCGGACGAATTTTCGCTGAACAGCTTCGATGCGTTGAATTTCATTCTGGTATAAAGCTTTTAGGCAGTAAACGTCCTTGAACTTTTTTGCAAAGCGAAATAAAAATCCTAGTTGCGATGAGGCTTTAGACACTCTACAGGATAACCATTGATCTCCTTTTTGAGATTTATTAGATTTTTTGACTGGTACGAATGGAGATTTCTTTTATATGGCTTTCTCAGTCTAGGGTAATCCAATCAGTTGGCTTTGCATTTCCCGACGTTTCGACTGTTTATTGTGGCCTTTTTCAAGGGTTTACTAAAAAATATTACAATTTATAAATACTACTACTAACATTAAACGTTGATATAACATAAACATACGCAGTCTACTGATCGTCGTTAAATGTTGTTTGATGCCACGATAAGCTTGGAGGAGCTTCCTGTATGGTTCCTGTATTTTAAATGTTGTATTATGATACTATTTGGCGGTAACTTTACTGGACTTACATTGAGTTTGATTTTAATTAACATGGGACACTATACAACACTACACTTTACAACGCCCGATTACCCTAGACTGAGAAAGCATTATAAAAGAAATCTCTTTCTTCTCATGAGATTTGACATGTTACATGCAGTGATGGATTGCTCTTTTGTGGCTCTTTTATTATAGAATGCTGTCGTTAAATTCAGTTGAATTTTCAGTTAAACCTATCAAAATGCAAAATTCCCACACCGTAGAGCCACACTCTGTGTTTTCACTGAAGGTGCACTCGAGAGCGCTCTCAAGTACACCTTCAGTGAAAACACAGAGTGTGGCTCTGCTGTGCGGGGAGAATAATTTTGATAGGGAGATTGATAGCACTAATCTATCTATTTTAAGATTGGCTAACTGATTGGATTTAACGCAAGCATTCTATGTTAAAAAGTAATGAAAAAGTCCCAAAAGAGCATTCTGATGATGGAATTAACACGATTCAGGCCATTTCTAGCCTCACGACTCGGAAAATAATCCAGTCATATCTCCTGACCAGTTACAAAAAAATGTGTTTTATGGAATTACAATACCTCTCATTTGATGGGCTTTACATCTAATTTGGTCCAGGGGTTGCTGAGAAACGCGATCTCATCGTGCTGATTCGAATGGCATATGAAACTTGGCCCCCCAAACCTTGGATCGAAAGTCGGATTTCATAGCGATAAAGATTCTGCTCGAAAAAAATGCAACACTTTCTTTTTTTATTCCATGGGTCAAAATCGATAAAATTTTGAGTAAAACTAGTATACAGTGTAATGTTTACATTTGCAAAATCTCGTCACAATCTGTCAAGTGGTTATCGAGGTGGCTTCCAAGCGAGAAGTGCTTCGACATTATGGTAGCAGTCGTGGAAAATCCAGGCCAGTCCCACTGATGGATCGCGAAACAGTTTGGAATCAACAATTCGACCTTTCCCCGTGTGGTAAAACCGTTCAAGGAGACCCAGACGACCCAGCGGCGAGCTGGTAGCGGAATAAAAGCGAAGAAGACGACCGACCCCGTGAACGCAAAGAAACTGAGGGATTACTTCAAGCGCAATCCGAACCTATCGATTCGGGACATGGCCAAGAAGGTCCATTCTTCCGTCTGGTTCGTCCAGAAGACAATGCAGCGGGCCGGACTTTATGTCTTCAAAGTAAGGGAGGCACGTAAACGAACCGATAAACATAATACGGTGGCCAAATCCCACGGCAGGAAGCTGTACCGCGAGTGGTTGGTGCAGACGACATGCATCGTAATGGACGACGAGACGAACATCAAAGCGGACGCCCCCGGCCTGGAGTTTTCCGTTGGCAAGTCCCACCTGGATGTTCCGGAAAAGTTCCGAAAGAAGAAGGTCGACAAATTTGCCAAAAAGTACTTAGTGTGGCGGGCGATCTGTGGGTGTGGCAAATTCACCAAGCCGTACATACCGACCGGCACCATCAACGGCCAAATATATAAAAAAGAATGCCTCCAGAAACGCCTGCTGTCCTTCCTCCGGTCCCACGAAGGTGACACTCTGTTTAAGCCAGAGCTGGCATCGTGCCATTACGGAAAACTGGTGATGAAGTGGTACGAAGCCAACAATGTTGTTTTTGTGCCGAAGGAGGGAAATCCGCCAAACTTGCCAGAACTTCGCTCAATAGAAAAATTCTGGGCGATTATGAAGGGCAAAATTTACCACAATACCATTCCAATACCAAATAATTATAATGCAATACCAAAACATTACCACACAGGTATTCTTTTGGTATCCAAATATCATTTTTTGTTATTTGCACAGTATTTTGCAAACATGTTTTTTGTATTATTCTTTGGTATTTTACCTCTTATGTCAAGCTGATCAATACCAAATTTTGGTATCAGGTCAGAATTAGGTATTCATTGTGTGTGTGTGTGTCATCCTCTATCCCTCACCTAGCCGGGGGCGTTGGACAAGTAGAACTGCGAATAATTTGATCAAATCTCATGCTCCGTAATGGTGCACTTTATGTTGTGAAGATTAGTACTTCAAAAAGGGTAGCATTTGAGGCAAGACAGGGTGTCCTCAACGAGTTAAGGGAACAGGATGCACTAGAGGTCCACAACAGGTACAGCAAAACATCACATAGACGCCCTTATTCACACTAACTACTCAGGGGGTAGAAGGTCAAGAAGAGCCACCGCCGCCAACTAAAGCTTGAACCGGGTACCTGGGACTCCCACGATATACCCGCGGCAATGGTCAGCAGACGATGTCCTGTGCGTATTTAGTATGTAATATGTTTTATTTGGATACACAAAATGTTTGAACCCATGCGTCATCTAAACCATAATTTGCATCACCACAAATACACTTGTCAACAATCTTCAACTGGAGGTCAGAATTAGGTATTCATTAGTTATTTTCTCCTGCTCGGGTAGCGTTAAGTCCAAGGTGCGGGCATTTAGCCTAGGAGAGGAGGTTGAATAAACCAACTTTGCAAAAACATAGCTAATAATTCTCTGAGAGTTTCAAAAATATTCGACTTAACATTAATTTTAGGTGATCATTAGTCTTTATGTATAGGGTGTCCCAAAAAGTATAAACACATTTCGTCGCCATTTCTACCCCGATGAAGTTTATAAGCTGCTCATCAATATATGTTGTTGTTTACTTATTACTCAACAAGTTTGTGTGCACAAAGTGCATTGTTGTACAAAATCATCCAAATGCAAGGCGTAAGGAGATCGTGTATACCCAACCTAATAGTAAGGAGGTTGGCGAAAAGGGAGGAAGTAAGTATCGGAGCAGTCCGAACCGCTAAACGGAAGTTCAGTCAAAAAGTTACCTTCGAGGACACACCAAAATCTCAATGGATGGCAATCGTCGGTCCGTCGGTGATTGGCACTACACGGAGAAAACATAGTACCATAAAACGGGGTAACTTTGATAGTTTTCTGAAGTATATTCTAAATATTTTTAACATCAATTACTGCTTCTCAAATTTTATTTTTTTTTTAAACAAGTACTGATGATCTTATAGTCAATTCGTTAGTAACATGTTTATCAAAAATTATTGCATTTGCACTATTTTTTTAGTCTTGTGACCGAACATCAGTATTTTGATTTGATGTTACTTTTATAATTCTCGATGGACGTAGAAAAACATGCGTGAAACTCAAACAATTTAGTTCAAGAAATATGAAGCTTTGAATCAGAAGATATAATCAAAAAACATCATAAGGAATAAAAACACAACATTTGATTTGTGGTAGCTGTATCAGAAATACATTTCATAAGTGATGGTTTGAGGGCTTTTTCAAACAGGCAAAGAGCAAGAAAATGGTTTTTCAATACATAAACACTATATGCGATATCAAGGGAAATGCCCTAAGCTACAATATGGAACCAATGTTTTTAATTCAGAAAAACAGAGAATAAATTAAATCATTTAATTCTATTATCAAACTTACCCACGGTACCGAAAATTTGAGTTGTTTTTACTTAATATTGAGTTCAGCTCACTTTCAATCTTTACTGTTGTCAAAAAAAGTAACGAGAGATTCAACCAAACGATAGAGTTCAGCCCAATAAGTAACTTTTGAGTAAATGGAATATTCTAAAAGTTATGCGAATTAAACTTAATTTTGGGTAGAATATACTTAAGAGTAGGTTTTTTTGTTTGTGTTAAATGGAAATTACTATATGCGATTTACTCAAATTTAGGTAATTGGGCTGAACCCGGAATTGAGGGAAAAGTTTTTAATTTTGGGTGGTTTTTCGTCTCCGTGTAGATTGCGAAACAGAGACCGACGTTAAATATTGTGAGTGGCAGGGTAATTTCTCAAAATGGGATTATACCATCTGTTTTCTGTATATGGCCGTACGACTACGCCCATTTATTTAACACACGGCGGCTCTTGTTTTTTTTTTTTCTTTATTAAAGAGATTAATAAAGAAAAGATGGTCTAAGATTCGCTCCTCAAGCCGCTGCCATAATATACTATCAAAGTTACACACCTGTGTATATTCCTTATGGGCGGGGTTGCATCGCGCTTATGAGCGGCGCGCTTCGACCTTAACCAAATGAGAATTTAACATAAGCTCGACAATAATGGAATGAAGAAGCAAAATCGGTCGCTGCTAAGCCACCGAGCACATTTGATCACAACAAACCATTACGACTAACGATCGCTAAAGCCTGGCAACATGAAACTATTCAAATGGAAACGGTTTTTTCCCTGGTGCCTATCATATAATAACAGAAATATTTGATAAAGCATGGATGATTTCGGCAATAGTCACTGCGAAAAAAGTTACGTCATTTTTAAGGCAGAAAGCCGAATAACAACTAATTTGAAGAAAAAAAATCAAGATGTGGAAAAAGGTTTTTTCTCCAAAATCGCATTAATTTGAAAAATTATATTCCACAATAAATAGATAAATAGATAAATTTTTGAAAACCGAAATTATTGATGTTTTTATTATCGTAGAATTTTGAATTTTTAACACTACAGGACGGGAGTATAATTGGACTGAATGTTATACAGTGATAAAATAAACTTTGAAATTCTTGTAATTAGACAAAAATAGAACTCTTCTGAAATCCTTTTCCGTATAGGACTTTTGACAAGCTTTATTTTTTAATCGCAAGATTAGATTTTCAAATCAAATTTTCATTTCAAATTTTCAAGCAACAATTTTCAAGATGTTGAGGTTGGGCCAGTTTTTCACATTAAAGGGTGATACGGTCAAAATTTGGTCAAGGGAAAACGCGTGTAAATCGGTGAAATCGTTTATTTAAAAAATCAAATTAAATTTCTTTTTCAAGTTCATTTGGTATAAAATTCAGGAAAAATACTCAGTTAGGCTTCCGCTTTTCCAAATCCGAATTGCCGGGCCTTACGCTTGACCCCTGCCATCAGATTTTGTACAGCCACCTTGTCCACCTTCTTCGCCGCAGAAAGCCAGTTTGCCTTGAACTGCTGCTCGCCCTTAGCAGTTTTTTGGTCTTCTTTAGGTTCCGCTTGACAATAGCCCAGTATTTCTCAATTGGGCGGAGTTCTGGCGTGTTGGGAGGGTTCTTGTCCTTGGGAACCACCTGCACGTTGTTGGCGGCGTACCACTCCATGGCCTTTTTACCGTAATGGCAAGATGCCAAATCCGGCCAAAACAGTACGGAACAACCGTGTTTCTTCAGGAAAGGCAGCATACGTTTATTCAAACACTCTTTCACGTAAATTTCTTGGTTGACAGTCCCGGAAGCTATGAAAATGCTGCTTTTCAAGCCACAGGTACAGATGGCTTGCCAAACCAGATATTTCTTTGCGAACTTTGACAGTTTCATGTGCTTGAAAACATCTGCTACCTTTCCCCTTCCTTTTGCCGTATAAAACTCCTGTCCCGGAAGCTGCTTGTAGTCGGCTTTGACGTAGGTTTCGTCGTCCATTACCACGCAGTCAAACTTCGTCAGCATCGTCGTGTACAGGCTCCGGGATCGCGCTTTGGCCGTCGTATTTTGTTTATCATCGCGATTTGGAGTCACTACCTTCTTGTAAGTCGATAGTCCGGCTCGTTTTTTGGCTCGATGCACGGTTGTAGACGATACACCCAGCTTATTTGCGGCATCTCGGAGAGAGAGGTTAGGGTTTCGCTTGAAACTACCGGCAACTCTCTTTGTCGTCTCAGCGGCTTCCGGTTTTCGATTTCCCCCCGATCCAGACTTCCTGGCTGTCGACAAACGTTCCCCAAACACTTTAATTACATTTGTAACGGTTGATTTGGCAACTTTTAGCGATTTTGCCAACTTTGCGTGCGAGTAGCTCGGATTTTTGCGATGCGCGAGCAAAATTTTGATACGCTGCTCTTCTTGCTTGGACGGCATTTTGAAAACTGAAGAGTGAATTCCAAAATCAAAATAGGAGCAACATTCTACACACACACACCTTCAAAATGAGGGGTGTTCAGGTTTTTTAAATGCAAAATTGAAAGAAATACGTCAAGTTGATATTGACCAAATTTTGACCGTATCACCCTTTACTAAACTTTTCGAAATTTCAGACTTGGACTAAGGATTTTAACACATAGCACTTAACTTTTGAAGAAATGTTTAGAGAATTTTGATCGGAATGGCAAATGAGTTTTGGGGAGAATTTTAGTCCTCTACAATTCTATCTCTCTACTAGTGAGTCTCTAGAAATAATTCTAAGCAAATTCAGAGGATAATCCCAAACAAATGTGAAAATAAGTTGCAAGTAATTTTGAGAAGCATGTCAGGAAAACTGTAGGGAAAACTATGAGTGAATCCCAAGATACTTCAGAAGAGACTTTTTTAAGGAACCTGAAGGATTTTCCGGTAGCATTTTATAAGAATTCGGGAGGAAAAGTGAATTAACCCTACTACAAAATTAATTATGAAGTGGAAACAATTTTGAAACTACTCTTAATGATTACTTTGACCATCGAAAATCTCTTAAATGTTAATCAATCATTCAATTAATAAAAACAATAATTCTAAGGAGAGTTCTCAGGGGATATTGATAATAATTCCAAGACTATTATGAGAAAAAATCGTTGCCAAACTGAAGATAGTTTTAAGGAAATTTTTACGAAAATTCATTTGAATTTTGAAAGAATTTAAATAGATTTCCGAAAAAGAAAAAAAGAGGATATTTCACAGCGAATTTAGATTATTATGTCCTAAAAATTCTGGGTAGCGTTCCAAGAAATTTCGACTGACGTAGAACGACGTTTGGAGATTGCAAAAGTTGACAAAGAATTACGTGTTCAAGGTTTAGAAATTACTTAAGATTCTCACCTTGTGTTTGAAAACTTATCAAAAGTCTAGGGCATTGCTATTTTTTTTAGAGCTAACGCTTATGTTTTGGTATCCCGAACTAAGGAAAAGTTAAGAATTTCGAGCTTGATGAATTATTAAAGATTCTAAGTGAAATATTCGAGATAACGGACTTAGAATATTCTTAAAGAATTCAAAATTTTAATTTAATTTTAAAATATGTTTTACATGTTTCCATGTGTATACATTTTAGGTTCCATTCAAACTCCCGGTAAATTACCGGTTTTTTCCCGATGGTGTACGATTCCTGGTTAATTTCCAGTTTTCCCGGTTCAATGGCCACCCTTTATTACTTATAATAAAAATCAGTTGCAGCTCAAGCTGTTCCAAACAACCTACGAGTTCTAACGGGACGTTACAAGAAATCAGTTCAACAGAAGAACTGAATTGATTTCCTAGGTAATTCAAAAGAGATTTTATGGGAATTGTGAGAAGAATGAATATCAGATGGATTTTAATAAGGATTTAAAAACAATTCTAATGAGAATTCAATAAGACTTAGTGTAAATTATGGCATGGGCACCCATTTACCGTTTTCGGCGACCAATAATAGGATGGTTCAAAATATAATTTTTCTCCACCCAGCTGGATGAACTCAGTGTCCGAGCAGAGTTCAGCATCAAAATTACAGCAAATAGAAATCAAATTTTGATATCAACATCAAACTGTAATCATAATTTTATTTCAGTTTACGCAACTGACAAATTTGATAACAAATGTTGTTTTCATTTTTCTGTACATTTCCGAACAAAGTCTGAGATCAAATTGAAAACTAAATGTACAGCAAAATGATAATAACATTTGTTATCAAAGTTGTCAATAGCGTAAACTGAAATCAAATTATGATTTCAGTTTGATGTTGATATCAAAATTTGATTTCGATTTGCTTCGAACCGCAAGAGTGTATTTTTAAGAGCAAACCCAAACAAATTCCAGCATCAATGGACTTTGCTCGGGTTTGCTCTAAAAAAAATATGCTCTTGCTTTTTTTGTATTCATAGCCATAGCAGAACATCATACTTGTTTTGTAATAACAGAAAAATGTACATCAAATTGAGTTTTCACTTTGCTCTCACTGATAGCAGAATTAGTGTTCAATGTGATATCACAAGAATTTTGATATTTTAACCGCTAAAACGACCAAAACGACAGCAACATGAGTAATCATTTTCAGCGGTATCACAACATCAAACTTAGTTTTCAATTTGATCTCAGATTTTGCTCGGGTGCAAAATGAGATCACAACAAAATAAGCTCAAATTTTGAAAATCAATATTTTGAGCCACCAACGCCACTACTATTTTTTTTTTTTTTTTTTTTTTTCCTTTGATTTGTTTTCCGTCGATCTTGTTTTCCGTGCTGAGCACCAATGCTACCGACGCCAGAGAGGCAGCTCCCACACCTGGACCCTACCTATCGACCCATCAACTCATGAACCGGGGACCAACGGCTTTACTTCCCTTCCGAAGGAAGGCGTGATCAGAGATGTTATGCCTCAGAACATCCCGGCGGCGCCGACTGGGATTGAACCCAGGCCTGCTGGGGTGAGAGGTAATCACGCTTACCACTACACCACCGGCGCCGCTAACGCCACTACTATTTATCAATGCTCATTTTTACGAGTATGTAACCATGATCAACTTCTGTCCACATTTAAAAATAATAGGAGTGTTGACTATGCGCATCGCTATCACATACATTTTCGTAAAAATACCATGAAATGTAATGGAAAAACTTACTTTTTCAAATAAAAATCTGATGAGGTCACCCATTGTTATCTAAAAATTAATCAGCCCAACTATTCCCTAGGAAACTTTACCTCCAACACCGCAAAACGATCGGACGCTTGTGGAAAAAGTTATTTAGCCATTACTGATTGCTAACCAAACGAACTGCTCATTTTTCTTTTTTTCTAGCAGCACTGCCAGCTGCCGCCTGCTGTTGACTGCGCGAGGCAGTCACGTTGTGCTCTTAGGGTTGTGAATGATGTCGCGGAAAGGGCCGTATAGCTTGTTTCCGACCTCAACAACTCGGTAACCAAGAATCCAGAACAACATGAATATACCTACTGCAAGTTGTGGAGTACCACCGAAAAATGAAGCCGATGAAATATTGAAGTCTGAGCAGCAGCACATCGACTGATAACGTTTGAATAAATTGTGCGCCAAAGCAAATACACCCTTGTGAAAAATCACGCTTGTTTCCAAATGACCCCCGTGAATCATAATTGTTGTACTATACCAGAAACCTGTGTAAAGTTTCATCAAAATCGAAGATTCTTTGTGCATGATATCGGTTTTCCTCCATGCTGAGAGAACCCCCACACAACGTGACTGACTCGCGCAGACAACAGCAGGCGGCAGCTGGCAGTGCTGCTAGAAAAAAAGAATAATGAGCAGTTCGTTTGGTTAGCAATCAGTAATGGCTAAATAACTTTTTTCACAAGCGTCGGATCGTTTTGCGGTCTTGCAAAAAAAGTTTCCTTGTAAAATTTCCTAGGGAGTAGTTGGTAATACAATGGGTGACCTAACCAGATTTTTATTTAAAAAAGTAAGTTTTCCCATAGAAAATCCTATGTAAAATTAAAACCGCTGGCGCTAAAATATAGTTCCACCGACCGACCTGAAATTTTACACAGTTATTCTAGGACCCGAAGGCCCCCAGAAATCATACTGAAACTGGAATTTGAATTTTTTTTCCACCCTAGTATATACGTTTAAGAAGCGCTTTCTGAATACCCCTAATATAAACTTCAATTTTTATTCTAAAGAATAATTGATAGAACCGCTCAAATAACAAAGAAGGTTGACTTTTTTTTTCTTAGATTTAAGATTATAATCGGTACAATAACCCAAATCTGGTCACAATTGGAAGGACAAAGATGCTTTCCTGATAACTGAAAAAAAACATGTGCTGCCTTAATATCGAGAAGTAAGATCTACAGGTCGATTGCAAGCTTGCTGCTTTAAACTACCAACCCAAGCTTTACAATTTACAGTACGTGTTTACCACCAACATAATTCGGTTAATTCTAGATCAACTTTTCGCCTCCAGTGCCTACCGAGCACAAGCGTAGTTTACCAAGCTAGACACTGTCTGGTTCACTCAGTGTTGCCTCTGAGCCTACATTTTAACCCAAGCATCAAATTTAATTGATCGAACAATTAATGAGGGTATGGTTATCAATTATAGTCAATTAAATCTTGTTTTCCAGCCTGGGGACCAAGTCGACTAGCACAGTATCTCGTTCCCCACGACATCTGTAAGGTACTGGTGCTGAGAAAATCATCAGCAGCAGCAGCATCCGAAAGGACAGTATGGTGAGTGGGTAAAAGGTGACTGGCTGATTATTAAACGTTAAAAAAGGGTGATAAAAAATACAACTCAAGCTCTCGTAATTTCCTCTCCTCGATCCCTCGACAGTATTATGCAGCAAAGTTCGGTCGGATAGTAGATCGGCAAGGTCAAGGTGTGTGACAAATCAATTAAGAATGTGGGTTGATTGCAGTCATAAAGTGTCACAACAAAGAGACTGATGATTATCCACGGCGAAATTCGATGAAGTGTGTTGAGGTCTGCTTCCCTGGATCGAGTTCAGAAGAGTTTTGTTTTAATGCAGCTTATATTTCTCGCGTCTTCCAAAATAACTTTATAAGTCGACCAACAACGTGTTTATGAGACAAAGACATTGAACTTTGATGCTATCAATTTTAATAAAGTGAAGCAAAACTTGACAGCGTAGTTGCCAGTCAGTGGACCAGCAGCACAGAGTGTGTATAGTTCAAGATGCTGGAATGTGAATACCAGAGGCACCCGATTCCGTCCAATCGAAATGCGATTGGCGCTTGTTGGTTAAATGGGACTTTAAGTGAATGGTCACGAGCCAATTTATCCGACGACGAGAAGGCCGTAAAAATAGCATCGACAACCCCGCAGTGTTCAGTGACTGCCACATTTAAGGTTGAATTCGATTGCTCTGCCAATGCGTTCGTGCTTTCCGAGCTGTTCAATATTTGATTCACGGATTTCATACCCACAACAGGCTCCGGTCATCACAGAATGGATTATGTGGTTGGCACCATCAGGAGAAGCACCCTCGTCGCCGTTGTCGTCGACGCTGGTGCCATGCTGATATTTATCCTCTACAGCGTCACGCAAGCACGAACAGTTCGTAAGCAAATAGATTGGAATGCCCCGGCTCTATGTTTCAGTCAATGTACTAACACCTGTTGACTTGCCGGAGATCCACGGGTCATCATTTATTTATCAATTGTGTACCAGCGTGTTCTACGAATCATATACAAACAATCACAATCAAGATTGATCTAGCACGGTCAATTTATGAACTGGGTGACAATTGAGTGATACACGCTGACAATTGTAAATATAAACAGGCTTCAGAACATGCTTAATTAGTTCACTCGATCCCAGCATGTGCCAATGGAGCCTAAATATTCTGCATTTATATATCTGTAAGTCGCCGATTAACTTACTGGTAGCATTTCAAAGCAGCTATCGAAAGCTCTAACAATAACAACATCAACAATTTTAAAGATATGATTTCCGTAAAAGTCGAAAGTAAGGTCGGAAGTAGGTTCAGAAGTCGGAAGTCAGACCAAAGTACCTTTGGGAAAAAAGGGAAAAGTGGATACACCACACGAAATGTCCTTATTGGGCTGCCACACACGTCTTCAACCAGTTAGGTGGGTTGATCGACAATGGATGTTCCTTCCTCTACACACATAGCCTCCCACCTCTTGGTCAGACTGGTTTTCAAACGATCCAAAGATTGTTGTGGCAAATTTTGAAGCTCATCATACCGTTTTATTGAATTTCTAAGAGTTTGTATTGGCATTTCCAAATACGATCTGAACACAGAGAAAAAAAAAGGCGGACAATGTTTGCCCACGCTGTATAGTTACTGCAATTTCAACAACCAACAAGAGGAATTTTCATAAAAATGCTTCTTCTTCCGATGTATATAATCGAAATAGCCCTTCGTTATCGGACGGATACTAGGAGGACAAGGAAAGGGTCCTTCGGAACGGGACAAATTCCTTCGCGAAGGGACAAAGCTATTTATATACACAACAAGAAACGATGACATTCGATTGCCGCTGTGCGATGTTAATCGATATTGATGACAATGCATGCTGTGTGGACGGAACTGGAGCCGGATGGCTGGTCAAGGTTATTGAATGTCGATATGCGACAATATGTGACACCAATAATGGACTCGGAGAGAGATAGACTGTCATTGTCAGCTGCAGCAGTAGCAAGGAACAGAGCGAGTGAGACATTTAATAGGATGGTCTTCCGCAGAAGTGATAACCGGGAAGCTGATGGTTATAAAATTCTCATCATTGTGTCATGTGAAATTGTATGTGGAAAGGTTGAAGGCTAAAGTCACGCACCAGTAGTTAGCGGCACTTGAGCGTCCATAACTCAAAACGAGATGTTAATGTTGATATCATTAGGAGGGAACTCAGTCGTTGTGAATGCCGGCAGGCAATTATAAAATATTTTCGTCGTACAATTCATTAGCTGCTGTACACTCCCAGAGGGGGGCTGCCACGGTATGGCATTCGCATTAATATTTTTTCAGCAAACATTTGCCAGTCAACAAAAAGTACAAACCGGCGACGTAGACACATGCCCCGCGCTTTTAAGCCAAACAAATCTCACGCTACTCAATATTAGCCGACCGAAGTGATTTTGAGCTGATGGTGGTTTCGGTTTCGCACGAGTTACGTCTCATTAAATAATAATAATCTGCTGCTGTTGCTGCTGTTGCTGCTGTTGCTGCTGTTGCTGCTGTTGCTGTTGCTACTGGCAGCTTGAATCGAGATGACGGGTTTGGTGGCTTTGGAGTAGACAGATTGGCACTACCACACAGCGACATGCACTGTTTGACAGACGACGGATCACATTCAAATATGCCAAGCTGTTGTTGAAACTGATGCGCATTCTTGAGGATTTTTTTCTCGACTCAACTGTTGAACTTAAGCTACATATAATTGCACCGTTGGAAAACCTGTACATACCATTTCGAGAACAAAAGTTTCATAGCCAGCTAAAAAAAAGCGCCATTGATATACCTACCGGCTACCGAAACTCAGCTGATTGCTCCGAGTGTGAGTCAGTCGAGTGAAAAAGCCGCAAAAGAAAAATACTGTCGATTGAATCTGACATGTTTAGCCAAAAGCTTATTTTAAGAAGGCAATTTGTGTTAATGTTTGCCCAACGGCGCGACCAACAAGCATTTTTTTTTTTGCTCTCAGCCGCAATTTATATTTGTAGCAATCCATCACTGGGGGTCCTTCCTGTTGTTGCTACCGGTTGCGACGAAACTAAACCAAAAGGTTACTCTCTCACAGAAACAAAACCACCAATCGAACCTTGCTGCCATTCACAAGGAACCTCATAGTATCAACCCAAACTTGAAACGAACCAGAACTCAATCTTAATGCAGAGCGACGACCGAAAAGGTTTATCATGTCGACGTCGTGTGCGCCCCATCAGGGCAACTCGCTGACAGAGTCGAAAAGTTACGCACAAAGTTAATAATAAATTCATAGCCTTTTATGGTGGATCAGGCCTCATGCTCTCGTTCTGTTTCTTTTCCTGAGAGCTCTGGCGTTGCTTGTCGGTCGTCGACAACGGTCGGGGTGTGCCTTATCTTAAACGACGGATTTCGTTTGTTTCTTCAGTAATTATTTGCCATTTCCATTTAAAGGTGAACCGAATTCAAGCTGACCTTCGCCAGGCAGGGAATGTCAGCAGGTAGCCAATAGCGGGGTGAGCACTTAAGTTTGCATTAAACCTGAATTAAATTAAGCACGACTGTCCCAGCCCCCAGGATCGCCATGCTACGCCAACTACGTGTAAATTCGGCATTGCTGAGCATTGTCTTAAACTGCGTGATTCCAGGATGCATGGATTGTACTGAGAGGGTAGCGATTGTCTATGGGATGAATGTATACCCAAGCAACAATTTTTGTTTTATTTAAGTTTTATAGCAGTTGATATAACCAAATTATAAAACCTTCACTGACGACCACATTGCTTTAACAATCTCCTGAGAACCGCAATACAGCCATGTCATGGCCAATTGGCCCAGTTTTAATGCAGTAATTAAAACTTGATATGCGAACTACTTTAGGAGCATAGGATTTATGTCAGTTTTATCACACTCTAGACGTGATTGTTAAAAATGAAAACATAAAACCTCCTCCAGGTCAGAAAGTTTTAACAGCCTTCTAATGACTACCATAAAGCTATATTCCAACCGCATAAATCGCTCCTGAAGAAGTTGATAAAACATGATACGCAAAACATTTTGACAACTTTGAAGGTTTTAAGTTGGGGTTTTTGGATGATAGTTAATATTGAGAAATATTTTATTGTGGTTTTATTCTTTAGATGTTTGATGTGAAATCATGATCCTTGTCAGTTGGTAATAATGGCTGATATTATTGTACATTGAAAATAAGACGACTTTATTATAATTTTAAACCAATCTGAATATGCTTCACAGCATGCCGTGCAATATTTATGGTGATTATTATACCAAATAGGAGCATAAATTTAGTGCGCCATATGAATACTAAAATATAGGGATAATTTTAATTTGTCTGCATTAGCACCATGCATTAAAGAGTCATTCAAAGATTATCTATTTAGTACAAAACTGTTACTACTGTTGAGCAATAACCAGTCACATATTATTTAATTATACATAGATGTATGAAAGTGTTTTATTGCCTATCAATTAAAGCGTAATTATTCATACTGTGTGAAATTTGTTCATACGGCGACATTTTTTTTCGTTATAACTTGCTACTCCTTAAAAATACCTCAATATAACATATTCTCCTAGATTGGAATTCTATAGCATAACATAAACCTAATGGTTGTATCTTAGCATTTCGTAGTCCAAATTGAGAGCGTTAAGTTATATTTAAGCTATATAACTAGCATGCTGGTTTTATTCGGTACAGCGAATCAAAACAAAACAAAAACCATGACCACCTGTCAAAAAGTCAACATTCCAAGCGATCCTCCTATTTTCGCTTGTAATCAAGATGTAAGAAATGCTTATTGGATCCACTAAAAGCTTTTTCAATACAAGGTTTAAAGCCGTGATGTCAATACTGGCCATCTCCAAACGGATTTAGTGAAACTGTCGGCGTTGCTTTAAGAAGGGTTCGTGGATCTTTCGGAAGTGTATCGGAAAGCCGCTTGTTCAATATTTTTAAGAGCTCCTTCACCGCACTGTGCCTTATGTAGGGATCGTATAACTGTAGTTCCTCCAGGAGTTTCATATTGTCGATCGTCTCATTTTCATCGTGTTCAGAAGCACTGAAGGGGTTTTCATTTCATATATCTGAATAGATTTGTTTTTTATAATGACAAAAAATTTCAGAGTATTTTTTGTTGTAGCGGTATATTTCTTATCTGTGAATCTTAGGCCTCTGATAAAGATGATAGTTGTAATGAAGCTTTAATGAAGGTCTAAGACTGCTTCAAGTTTTATATCGGTCATAAAAAGTATACCATAAAACATAATTGTATGTTTTGTTTTGGTTTTATTCTTCAGTTATAAGTAGTGATGCAGAACCACCTTACAGCTACCGTTAAAACTATGAAGTCTGAGTTTTAATTTAGTAGTCATAAAACAGTTTTATAGACGACATGACGGCCTGATTTTATGACAAGCACACAAAACCGTAATACAACCACAGGCTGGAAGGGATGCTATGATAAAACAATGATAAAATAAGAATAAATCTTCCAAGCATTTAGATTGTTACTTGGGATACTATCAAATTCAAATACATATTTCTATTCACTTTAGAAGATTTTATGTACATATCTTTATTTTTCATAAGGTTGTATTCCATATTTGATATTTGGCTTCAAACTTTTGATTTCATGTCCACATTTAATTAACGGCCCTCATGTTAAACAGGTGTTTGTAGTTTTTTTTTTATATAATGCGTTTATTTTTCCAGGATCTTTTGCCGTAGCTTTGCGGAACCAATATTCATCGTTTGGGTCACAAAATTACTTAAAACTAACGTTAGTAAAGCGGGGGCCGATTACTCGCGACTATCTCGAGGTTAGGGGTAGCAAATTTTAACAAACGGATGGCAGGGTAGGGATTAAGAACACAAAGTTTTTTCGAGCAATGTGCTCTTGATCTCGAACTCAGCGGCATTTTGATGAAAAAGACAAACATGGGGTACACCGATGAGCAGCTAACAACTTGGGAGAACACAAGATGACACTAGCTACTAAATCCTTAGATCGATCCGTTTTAAAAACACATAAATTAAATTTAAATAGTCGAGATCTCGGCTCGCCTAGATGTCTCTAACGGACCGATACTTGTGGAAGAATAGAATGTAACCATCTTTCCATATCACTCTAATTCCATTTTTGTTGCCAGTTGGTGAGGACTTGCTGACGGGTAATTGAGAAATATTCCACAAAGGCCATTTTTCGATCAAAAATATCGCCTTCCATAGCGCCCACCTTAGCTAGCGAGTCCACTTTCTCATTACCTGGAATTGAGCAATGAGATGGGACCCAAACTAAAGTGATAGTATAGGAATGCTCAATTTAGCTCGGATTTCGGTCAGGAAATACGATGAGTGCTTCATCGGCCTCATTGATCGAATAGCCTCCAACGAGCTAAGGCTATCTGTAAAAATAAAATAGTGATCAGATGGTAGTGTGGCAATTTGCTCTACTGCGTAGAATATGGCTGCTACGTATACGGAACAAGGTTTTTGCAGTTGATATGAGGCGCTATGAAATTCGTTGAATACTCCAAATCCAGTGGAAGCGTTTATAGTTGACCCATCTGTGAAAAAACTCTTATTGTTACTGACATGGTGGTACTTGTTTGCAAAAATTAAGGGAACAGCCATCGACCGATGGTGATCTGGTATTCCACGGATTTCTTGCAACATGGTCAGATCAAAATTTACAGAGGACCTATAATAGTCTTGGAGCCAAACACGAGAGGAATTGAATGAAGAAGGGCCAATCTCCAGCGTCATGTACTCGTAATAGAGACTCATGAATCTTGTTTGAGGATTTCTGTCGAGCAGCTTCTCAAAGTTTTCTATTACCAATGGGTTCATTACTTCACAGCGGATAAGAAACCGCAAGGACAGTTCCGCGAAACGATCTGTCAGTGGGAGAACACCCGCGAGTACTTCGAGGCTCATCGTATGCGTCGAGTGCATACAGCCAAGCGCGATTCGGAGGCAACGGTATTGAACCCGTTGCAGCTTCAGAATGTGTGTTTTTTGCCGCGGATTGAAAGCAGAAGCTACCATACTCTAGAACCGACAAGTTGGTTGTTTGGTACAACCTGATCAGATCTTCCGGGTGCGCTCCCCACCAGAGATGCCAGAAAAACAGACATGTCTGTGAATTTACAGACTTTTATTTTTTTCACAGACATTTTTTTCGTTACAGACATTTACAGACTTTTTAGTTCTTTCACAGACATTTGCAGACTTTTGCAATCATGTGAAAATTTTAAAATTCATTTGGTTACACTGTTTTCCATCTTTAATCAAATTACACGTGCGATGCATTTTTGCAAAACGCATTAGAAATTCGCACGTTTTCAAATCCCCACACGAATGAGCTGTCACTGTTATATATATTAGTGACGTTTAACGTACGCACACATGCGGGTGCATCGCCGTGTAAAGTTGTTTATTATTTTCCTGTAGTTTTAGTGCTGCACGAAGCAGCCATTTTCGCCGTTTTGTACCTGTATAAGAGTCGTAAAAATGTCGGATCAAAGGAATCTTCGGAACCAAAAAACATCAATAGCGATCTATCGGGCTCTGAACCACATCTTCTGTCCGTTGAGATGACTCTATTGCTATATGCCATTCGTTTCTCCGGGTCTTGGAACGAAATTGTTTTGTTTTTTCAACTGATATCAAGCCTTTCGGTACAATTTGGTGTACGAGAAAGGTCAAAAGGTTGGTATCAGCAAATTGTGTTGAATTTAGCCATGTTTTTCTCCCCCAGGTGTGTAATTATTTTGCAAAATGTAATGAATTGGTTGCTTGATTTATCCTATTTTAAAACTTTATTTTTAAAATCATTACAACAGTGTTAGTGTTTAGCGCCAATTCATCATACTTGGCTTCGTTGTACAGTACTCTCCATTTCTCGATGATCTTTATATCCTCCGTGCTATTCCTTCCTATCTGAATCATTTCAGCAACCCTGATCAGTGCTGCAAAATCTCGACAGTCACAGTCAAGGCAAACCATGTCAATTGTCAATGGCAATGCTGTCAGTGACGAACATGTGTAGATTTTTTTTTTTTATTCACTAAATTTGTAAAGAAATTCGATGTCTTGAGCAACACAATTACTTGGAACCGTTAAAGTAAACAGTAAGATCTTAAGTAAAGATTTTTTTAAGAATCAAGTCTGTCCGTGACTATGTGATGAACAATTTTGTCAATTTCGCGCGAAAGTCTGTCAATGACAAATCTCAGCACTGATCCTGATCCTGATTAATCAACACTTTTTGAGCACGAAGTGCTTAGAATCGTATTAATAAGCTTATAAATTGCTCTTTTGATTGTCGAATGATCCATATTTAGGTGGTAGAAAGTTGAATCACTCACTAAGATGTGTTAGTTCCCTCGCTGCTGACGTGCAAAAGGACCAGTACTAACGAATTTCCACACTACATGGCATATACGATCGACTAAAATTTAAGTTTAAATTACTCAAACTCTATAAAACATAATTTACTTGTAAACTGAGTCAAATTTGCCAAGTCTCGCAAATCTTTTCGAATATGACAAAAATCGACGAAGAATCTACTCATTCTAGAAGTATACACTCAAATAATAAATCACATATCCAATGGAAACTATTCATTACAATTTCACATAACTTTTATGTGATATCATAATTGAGAATTGCACCAAAAAATCACAAGAACCTTACATGTCGAATGAAATTTAAGTGATTTATCACATAGAACTCACGTGATCACACGAATGTTGGAAACTACATGAAAAAAATTTTCAGTGCACTAATTTCATATGTACATCGAGATGTTGCTCATATTAGAAAACAAATTCGTGTAAAATCTCGAAAAGTTTTACTCAGTCTATGAGTTAACTACCTTTTCAAGAATACGAGCAGTGTTGGCAAAATCATCAATCAAATAATATTTTTCCGCTCTCAGACATATTGGATCAAAATATCATGCTTGATATTGATTTTACAAGCTCCTTTCATATTGCGAGACTATTCACAACGTTCAAAAATCAAGTTGAGAGTTGACTCGACACAAAAATGATTCCGTTGCACATCGTTTTCTTAGAAAGAGAAAGCATAGTTTGCTATCTCTTTTTAATCTTCACCGATGGAAGACGCGAACGGACTGCTGCAAGCCGTCATGGAAGTTTCGGTTGCATTCGGGAGTAAAGAAAAAATCATTAAACTCAATCGCACCACATTTTGGTGCGATTTGTAGTTGGTGAGTTTTGCTAGCTTGATATTCCGAGCTGCGATATCACAGCTTGCAAATCAACTGCAGATGTTTGTTCGTTGATTTTTGTGTATGAAAATCAAGCGTGATCTTGGGCATTGGTGCGATTTGATTTTTTGATACTTTTCCAACACTGAATATGAGTGAACTAATCTCAACTTGGAGTCAACCTCATTTGTCGTGTAATCGTAATTTATCCTTTTTATGAATTGCATTTAACGTATACGGCGTAAATGCATGCATTCCCAACTTCAATTAGGTTCAATTCGTTAAAAGCAGGTTTGTTTTTCTCGAACATGATTTTTACTGACATTTAAAATTTTGCATGTATTTCACCTTTTTTTTACGTATCTAAAACAAGCTTAAGCTCCATTTTATTGACTGCTATGTTTCGTCTACTGTGTGCAAAGTTATTGGCAAATGAGCAGCTCGTGACCCAAAATGTGTATGCCAAGCATGCTAGAGGGTGACCTTAATGTTGGCAAATACTGGTGTCAAAATGAAGCACTCTAGCGACACATTACACCTAATTTTAATCAGACAAATTACTTTCGGTGTCACATCTCCTCATGGTTCATTTAAACATCCCCAACAGCCCAACCTACTTTTTGGAATTTTTCTAGTATGAACATGACATGCTCGGAGTACAACATGGAAGCTTGATACCCTAACACGGCAATCCATAGCCAATAGTCTAGTTTACACATGCACAGCCAGTACTTAAAAGAACTCTGGGAAATGACAAAAATAGAACTACCATTTTGCTTATCATAATTTATTCATGGCATCCCTAATATAAAAAAGTATCGTAAAACGGGGTATCTTTGATAATGCGGGTAACTTTGATAGTAGAATATAATGATTCAATTTCCCCGTAGCGTGTTTAGATCACCTTTTTGTGATACGTTACGGGATGTAAGATCTTCCACCGATTCTTAGTCCTGACTACTTCAAACTAGGGAAACAGGATTTTTCAGTAATCCAAGAAACACATCTTAGTCCTTGTTACTTTTTATGCCTTGTTGATCGTGACAAGACTCGGCTTTGTCCACCGAGGATGATCTTGCAACAAGGAAAAATTAGTTTAACTAACTTCATCTTCATCTATGTGATTCAAAATCTTCTATTCATTGTTCCATAGTTTGAAGTGGTTAAGACTATTGTTCTGATGCATGATCATTATCGGTGTCATTCCTTAATTTTGTTGCTAAGGAATCCAATTTTGACTGACAAAGGGGCACGCCTTTGGAGGGTGTTCCAACACTCCGAATGGTATAAATAGCGGGACCTTTCAATTAGAATCGATTCCTCGCGATGAAGGCAAGAATGACAACTGTATCAAAACCGAATACTTCATCATTTCTCAATAGTAATGGAGTAATACGACATGCACTAAACTAAGGATACGGGATATACTACTATAGATCAAATTAATGGTCGCAGTAGTGTTAGTCCCATCTTGTATTTCCGTTTATATGGTATATACATTCTATATAGTATGTGTTACATATTTTACAAACATATTAAAAAACAATTTTGTTCAATTTCGCATGTTTGAAAAAGCACTCAAATCATCACTTATGAAATGTTTTTCTTATATAGCCATCACAAATTCAAAGTTGTATTCTTATTGCTTATGATGTTTTCTGATTACATACTCATTTAAAGTTTCATATTTCAAGAACTAAATTATTTGAGTTTCACGCATTTTCTTCTACATTCATCGAGCATTATCAAAGTAACCCCAAATCAAACGTCTGATGTTCAGTCACAAGACTTTAAAAATAGTGCAAATGCTCTAATTTTTGTTAAACATATTAGTAACGAATTGACTCTAGGATCATCAGTACTTGTTCTAAAAAAATAAATTTGAAAAACATGAATTGCTGTAAAAATATTTAGAATATACTTTTAAAAAAACTATCAAAGTTAACCTGTTTTACGGTACCATAAAAAATGCTTTAATGACGTGTTCGGGTAATTGTGGAATTAAATTGTATGTAAACGATGTAAAAGTAGTGAACATGTTTGAAAATCCACGCTTCACTTATAACAAGTGTAATGTTGAAGTCGATGTCGATACGTATAAATATTTGTTATTTGCGAAACAAGTAAATGTAGGGTTTGATCGGTGCTTCAATGTGTAATGTGTTGAGATGCTTCAAATGTGGAGAATTTGGGCTTGGGGATTGCGGAAAATTGTGATAGATGCTCTAGGTGCAGCCAACAACACAAAACGTCGGAGTGTATGTCAACTGTATTGAAATGAATTAATTGTTTGAAAATGAATAAAGAACGTAAAATGAACTTGGACGTCAACCATGCCGCAATTAGCTCTGAATGTTTGCTCTATAAAAGATCAGAAGAAAAGCAGCTTACGTTTCAAAAAATAGCAGCCAAGTTCCAGGAATGTGAATCAATTCAATTTTTTGTATTTTAATATTGCGGGATTGTCAACAAACTACGTAGCATTCCGTCAGATTGTTGAGGAAAAACGTCCTCTTTTAGTTTTATTATGTAAAACTCATATTGTAGAAACTGAAGCTTTTGATCAATATAGTATTCCGGGATATAGTGTTGCTGCTTGTTTATCACATTCAAGACACACTGGCGGTGTTGCTATTTATGTCAAAGAATCAGTTCAAGTCAACCTTCGTACCAACGAAGTTATTGATGGCAACTGGTTCTTGGGCATTACAGTTGTACGTGGCATGAAGATGGGTAATTATGGTGTTTTGTATCATTCTCCCAGTTCTAGTTACCTAGTGATTTTAATATTATTTGGCGTGACAACCATAATTCGAATCATTTGAAGCGTTTAGCTGAGTTTTTTAATTTAAAGCAAACCGTAAATGAATATACGCGTATTTCCAGGCACAGTAGAACTTGACCACGTTTATTCCAATTTTGATTCCATTTGTTCAGTTATGGATACTGATTTGAAAATAACCGTTCATGAGACCTTAGCGATTAATGTATTAGATAAGATAACTAACAACGATGAATTAGTAAAATTGAAGTGCTGGAGGAAATATTCGAAACAGGCTGTTTCGAATCTTGTTGAGAGGAGCGTGAACTATCCATTCACGGGCGGTAACTTAGATGAATCTACAGCTGTTCTTAATTACGCTTTGAAAACGTGTACCAATCAACTAGCTGAGCAAAAGTTTGTTTCTTTGAAAAAAAAAACTCGAATAGCTGGTACATTTTTTTAAACAGAAAAGGGACAAATGGTACAACAAGTTTTATAGATCAAATAATGACAATCATTGGAATAAGTACACAATCGCGCGTAGTCAGTAGTCACAATCGATAAAGATAACTCGTTGGGAATATGTTCAAAACAAGATTGGTCAGCATCAAAACAACAGCAAAGAGTTATGGACAATTTTGAAATCTTTATTAAAACCTAGTAATTGCAAACCACGGTCCATAACTTTTAATGGCACATTAGAACAGTCAGAACAAGTAATTGCAGCTAAGTTTAATGATTATTTTGCAAACAGTGTTTCATTGATTAATCAATCCATTGAATTGGTCGATGAACTTGACGAAATAAAACAGCCAGTTAATAGTAGTTGTAGATTTGAAGTTTTTCACCCAATTACATTAGATGAACTTAGAGTTATTTGTTTTCCATTAGGAAAATCGGCTGGAGTATAATATTAATGCTAGAGTTATTCAAGATTGCTTTCATGTCATTGGCCACAAATGCTGGACCTTATTAATGAATCATTGCAAACTGAACATGTGCCACAAATTTGGAAGGAATCCTTAGTGGTTCCTATTCAAAAACTTGCTGGAACGATTAAAGCCGAAGAGTTTCATCCCATCAACATGTTGCACACATTAGAGAAAATTTTAGAACTTGTTGTCAAAGGCCAGCTGTTGGAGTATTTAAATAGTTTGTTGATACCTGATCAATCGCGATATCGGGAAGGTCATTCTTGTAAAACCGCGTTGAGTTTGGTATTAGAGAAGTGGAAAAATAGCTTGGAGTGTAAAGATACAATGATGGTTTTTTTTTTTGGATCTGAAACGCGCTTTTGAAACAATTTCTAGGCCCTTATTGTTAAGATCCATCAAGCGCTTTGGAATTACGAGTACTGCATATAAATGGTTTGAAAGCTATTTTTCTGACAGAACTCAACGGACTGTTTTTAATAATTCTGTTCCCAGTCCCGTGGAGAATAACCTTGGAGTGCCCCAGGGAAGCGTATTATGGCCCCTGTTATTTATTATGTACATTAATTACTTGCGACGTGTTTTACGATTTTGCGACATTAATCTTTTTGCAGATGATACTGTGTTATTCGTTGCAGCTAAGGATTCAGATGATGCCGTTTCACACTTGAATGAAGATTTGCGTTCTCTAAGGAGATGGTTGAAGTATAAGCAGTTAAAATTGAATACAAGTAAAACTAAATTTATGGTAATTTCACGGAATCGAGTAAATTAGAACGTCTCTCTTGATATTGATGATGAGACTATTGTTCACGTTCGCGAGATTAAATATCCTGGCGTGATTATTGATGACAAATTTAAGTTCAACTCTCACATTGACAATGTCATCAAGAAAATTTCCAAGAAGTATGGAATTCTATGTCGATTGAAAAACGATTTAACTATTGCCCGTAAAATACAGCTATTAAAATCAACCATCTTTCCTCATTTAGACTTTTGCCCTTCCATTTTATGTTTGGCCAATGCAACACAAATATCGAGATTACAGTGCTTGCAGAATAAAATAATGCGTTTGATTTTGAGATGTAATAGATTCACTTCCTCAACTTTGATGGTTGTCGGTGAAGCAAAGAATTGTATATTTGACTATGGTGTTCATTTTTAAAGTAGTTAACGGTTTGCTACCTCGATATTTTTGTGATCGAATTGAAAGAAGAAGTGACTTTCATAGATAGAAACGCGGTTGAAATAAGAACACCACATTTCTTGACTTGTGCTTCACAAGATTAATTATATTATAAAGGAATTAATGTTTTCAATTCGATGCCTGGATATCAAACGTTCAGCAACACTTACGGATTTTAAAAGACACTGCATTTCACACGTGAAAACTGTCTTTTGAACAGTTATCCAGTGATTTTTTTATGAATTGACAAATTATGTATCTTGACGAAGTTATCTCTAACGGACTATTTTAGATGGATAGCGGTCATAACGACTTTTTAATAATTATTGTAGCACTGCAAAAACTATTTCTGTTCGCTTCGATGGTGATGATGGATTTTTAATATTTGATTTAATAGTAGTAGATTTAAAATAGTAGTCTACAAAGGTTTAAGCCTCGCGCGCGTATTACGGATATTTTACGGACTGAATTTAAAATTTGATAAAAAAAATGCAATTTTGAAGCTTATTTGGAAGATACTTTGAGTTTTCTAGCATATGTCGGGGGCTCGTGAGCATTCCTGACATTGCTGAAAATTATGATAGCATCAGATTGCGGGGTTGCTAGTGTAATAGGATGCTTTGTTGATTAATCATTAACTCTTGATTGCTTGTAATACTTATGAATATTTTAGGTGGACAAAAAGGCGAACTAAGAGGTTGACGCCTGAGCTTTTCCACATTTATATCGCTGTGAAGCAACTGTAAACTCTAGAGGGAATATATATCTGTAACTGTAACCAGTTCGATTTTCTTTGCAAACCTGGTTAAATTGTCATATATCGTCCAGCTCAAAGCTTTCTAGGGGTAAGATGTGGGACCATCATCATCATTTGTTTATGGTTTACGTTTTTTGGGGAATCCATAGCCAACAATGCAATAACTACAACCAAAACACAATAGATAAACAGATTTCTGTTGGACATATAGTTGAATTCATCATCTGAAAATGGACCTCGGAAAATTCCACAACCCTATCGATTTGTTACCCAACAACACAACGGTACATCACCACTTGCTCTCCATGGAAACTCACCTAGAGCACATAAATATAACCATCATTGGTTAATCACAGCTCCGCAACTGACAGACCGATCGGTCCCAGCAAGGAGCGTTCGAAAACGCATCGGAATGTCGTCCATAAGTGTGTGTGATCACGCAACGCACGGACGAACGTCTAGTACCACCTTTAACAAAGTGCCACTAATTAAACTTGACGCCTAGTGCTAATGATACGTAGCCAAAATAAAATTCATGTCCGTTACGTTTGCTTGCGACTTTTCCACGTGCAACCTACTACAGACGGTTGAAGTTTGATTATCATCTGAAGTCACCTACAGCATGCGTGCAAATTGCCATTCACATATTCCCCATCCCCATCCATACAGCCATTGCTAAAATAACAGTATGCATATGAAGGTAGGTTTTGAGAGGAATACTCCCATGACGAAGGAACCAGTTACATAAAAATATGATTCGCATTGATTTTTCGCATCATTTGCGTTTTTTTTTTTTTTTTCTAACCGAATGGAAATTCATTATTTGTGTCGATATGGGTTTTGCCTTTCCTCTGCCAAAACCGTGTCGGGAGGACGTAGAGTACTACTACCTACATCAATCACTGTTTCAAGAGCCAGAGTTTGTGCGTATGTCCACAGACAAATAGACGTTTGCACAACTTTACTCTCAAAGGATGGTCACGGTACTCACTAACGACATCTATTGAGCTTTCCGAGGAGCATTAGCTCGCCTTCTAATTTGTAATACTACAATGTTGTGCACACAATTAAATAGATTGTATAGAAACGTCAAAGTGATCTGATGCCAGCACTGCAGTTGGCCAAACTAAAAATATTTAAATTGATCGTTTAATGCAAGTGTCACGTCTGTTTGTATGTTGTATGTCGATTTGTGGTTTTCGATATGTTAGTAGGTCTGGGAGGTTTTCTGACTGTTGGTTCGACGGGTGGTGAGAACGACCATTAACAATAATTACGGATTTGGGGACGTTATTAATCGGTGCGCTGATTTATAACTCGCTTATATAAAAATCGTTCCCACATCAAAGTCCGTGTCCGGACCTGTATGGATATTTTTGTGGACACAGTGCTCATAAATTAGCCTGGCAAACAATATATTACGGCAGAATAGAAGTCCACTTGTTGCTCAAATAAATATGTATCTCTTCTCACAAACAACACGCGTAGCAAACGTGCAGCCTACTCAATTGATCTATCGTCTGCACGATAACAAAATCAACGACACATCAAGTGGTGATTATTTGATAGCACTGCATACTGGCAGGCGAAAAGCATCTACTATAGTGGGAGGGTAGTTCATACAAAGTACGTATTCAATCGATTGAAAGCTTGTAGCGCTGAAAAAGGTATAATTTTAATGACGATATGATGATGGATGATACTTTTTTATGATATGTACCAAGAGTGTACTTACTTCCTATTGTTGGCCTACGTAGTACGTTCGATACGACAGATATATGACCTAGGCCAGAAATTGACACAATAGAATCCTTCTTGGTGTATTCCTGAAATAAAAAGAAAAAGATGCTGTTATTAGTGACTTGTACCTTTAAAAGGTTCTTCTTTCTCCGTGACTTGCTCCCTACAATGGATTTTTCGGAGGCCTCAAATAGCCTAGTCAAGTAAGGAACGATATTACTAAACCAGAGGTGGCGATTACCGGTCCGTTCGAGGAAATCTTTCGAGATGGAAAATTTGGTCGACTTCCCTGCGCATAGAGCATCATTGTGCTTGCCACACAATATACAATTTTATGCATTGGTTGGCATTAAAAGCTCTCTATTAATAATTGTGAAAGTGAATCTTAAACACTAAGATGAGAGTCGGCAAAACGCTTGCTACCTTTCAATATTTTTAAAGAGTATTCATGTTTCTAACAGCCAAAATAATCTACCATTCAAGGGTGAGCAAGTTAACTTTTCTTTATTTTATTTTTTTAATATCCTACTGTACAGTGATATTCCACAACATATTGAGGCTAGGTAATTGATGTAGGCCTAGAGGTAGAGACCTTTCTTTTTAATTTTTCTAGAATAACTTCGACGGTCTAAATGGATTATGATAAACATACCAGACACCAAATATATTATATTAACAATATTTCCCAATCTGCCTATTTTCTCGTAGAGACAATTCTCGTTTTTCAAGAGCCCATGCGAGAAAATGTGCTTAAACTGTAGGGACCACACACCATGGATCCACTCCATACAAAAGCTGGATAAAACATCAAAAGCTCTTAAATTACGCTGTAAATATGTTCTAAATATCCTAATATAAATATTTGATTGCCTAGGGTGGTTTGAAAATAGTAAATTACTTCAAAATTGTGCTGTTATTTTGAATGATCTACTATTAGGCATATTTTGGATGAAGACTCATTTTTTTTTTTTAATATATAAGAATTATCCAAAATTATTTAAAAGTAAAAATAGGTACTTAGGGTTATATTGTTATTTTAATTAAATTTTAATGATTTGGTACTAGGGTAAGTGTGCCAGATTATTGCCTCAGAGGTCCTCTAATTGACCCTATTTTATTTTTTTCATTTCACATTCTCTTCAAAAATAATTTCGATATAAAGTAAGAACATATGTTTTGCCATAAATCTAAGCAAGTAAAACCATGACAATATGTCCTGGGCCATAAATTGTAGCGCTATTGCTAAAACTGGCACACTTATCCTATTTTTAGTTATTTGATGTGATCAAATAGTTAATATTTATACTGCACTCTAGTTTAATGGCAAACATCACTAGGGTGTGGCTATAATTGCTTTAATATTGAACTTAGCGCACAGAAAAACAATTTGACTTTTCTAAAAATATTGCAAAAACATATAAAAAATAAGAAATAAAACAGATCTCTCCTTTTGCTAAAGGAAATTTAAGTGTTTAATTTTGTATACATATGTCATCATGGCACAATGTTGGACTCAAAAATCCGGTGATATCTTTGTGTGCAATGGCGTGGTCAGCTGTGAAAAGTGCAGGGTTTGTAATGAGTCGCTTTTTAGTGACTTCGTCATATTTCTTCAAGCCCTATAAAACCTAAAAAGTCTCCCTATAAAACTTAGTCACCAAAGTCACTTTTCTTTTTGTTTCCCTTGATTCGTTGTCCGATGATCTTGTTTTCCGAACTGAATACCAATGCTACTGACGCCAGGGAAGCAGCTCCCACACCTGGATGGACCCTACCTATCGACCCATCAACTCATGGACCGAGGACCAACGATTTTACTTCCTTTCCGAAGGAAGGCATGATCAGAAATGTTATGCCTCAGAAAATCGCGACAGCGCCGAATGGGATTGAACCAAGCCCCTTAGAGTGAGAGGCAGTCACGCTTAGCACTAACGTTTTCATGCAATCAGTCACTATTTTCAACTTTTTTAGCGATTGAAAGATTGATCTTTCTTCTTGAAGTGTGTAGATTTTTGATAAGGAGCATTCTAATTAACTTTACAGAGCCGAGCATTGTTGCTAACTATACAAAACATTGTAATACTATAGTTAAAAGATACAACACAATAAACACATTATATTCCGCTATCCAATAAGCCTCCTGGATCAGAACGGGTTTCATTGTAAGGCCGTATAACCAACGAGAGCCAGAGCGCTTCCATTGCAGCTATGAACGCAAAAACTGGCCATCACTCACACACTCATCACGAAACGGATTCAACTTCTCCATCACTGGCAACAACTGATGGATTCATAACATTATATATTATTCTGGGCTTCCCTTAGCTTAATCAGTAAAGGTGTAGCTCTAAAGAAAGACTATGGTCATAGCAGCGCGGGTACAACTCCCGGACTGGTCTGGAAATTTTACGACGTGGAAAAAATCGCTACTTGTGTGGACAAAGTTTACATAGAAGCACGCTTGTTTGCGGATTCCTAGCTGGCTAATCTTTGGTATAAGTATACTGACCACAAGTTGTAGATTTATTACCAAAAACCAGGCATCAAGGAATAATGATGAACAGGCCCAGAAGTGGCTAAAAATCTCCTTAATGAAGATATTAAAAAACAGGCATCAAAGAATCCAGCAAAAAATAATATTGGCTAAAACTCCATCCGCAATCAATGGTACTTCCACAGACAAACAGACGTAACTCTTCATTGTGTATCTTCGTTCATGCATTTAACGGTTGATTTGAATATTATCAGTTCCGCGAACTACTCGCCGCAGCGCTGGCATCGGATCACTTTGACGTTTCTATATATTCCATAGAACTTTTATGCAATATTGTTTACGAGTTAGCGAGCAAGCTTGTTTTTCGCGAGAAGCCAGAGAGATGTCGTTACTGAGGTTATATGTTTTGAGATACTTTGTTTTCAAGAACAAGTTTTTCAAAGAGTTACGTCTGTTTGTCTGTGGTACTTCTCTGTACCATTTCACTTACAATATAAAAAAGAGCAAATGCATATAAAGCTTATAGAAGTACTCAAAGTTCGTAGGCCGAAAGTTCCATTTGGAATTAAATAGGTCATAGAAGGAGAAGAATATTTGAAAGTTATGTCGAATTATACTGAAAGTGCAATTCGACCCGACCTTGTCCGATTAGCGTGAAATTTTGCATAAAGGTTGAACACGAAAAAATCCGGGCATATTAAAACCGTTGCCATTAAGGAATTTCCGAATATTTTTTTTTCATAATTTCACAAGACCACAGAAAACCGACAACTCTCACAATCACATTCTTCGCAATTAAGATTTTAGTTGAGAATGTGCTCGCATTTGTAATTGTGGCTTCACTGAAACGTTGAGCAAGCCACCAAAGCCTGTTCTTTTTCAGGTCAATTTAGTAGATGTCAGCTCTTGAGAATGATAAGGGGACCCATCCCACTGGAGACATATACAGTAATCACCCGATTTTGTCGGCCTCATTTTCGAAAATCTTTTCTATAATGTTCTACGAAACCCATGCACTTTTTCAGTGGTCTTATTGCACCAAAGTTTACCTTAAACACCCATCTTGAAGATGCATGAGAATGATTTGGAATTACGATTTTATTAAATTATTTAATAATAAATTCACGGAGGGGTGCGACAAAATCGAGTCATTACTGTACCACTTACTACTATACATAAAAAAAAATTGTTGAGTATTACACCCAAACAGTTGATTGGTCATTCCACTTTTGTATGATATTACGCTGTACGATGTTCACATAATTTGTGAACAAATCATTTTAATGAGTGTCATATTGTATCCATTCTTAGTAAATGGAGTTTAATACATCATGAATAACATTAATTGATACATATGGTAGATGGTGATGCATTACCACGTTTAAAACCTTGTTTCCAACAAAAGAAAAAATACATTAAACAATCAATACAAATCCCTAAAAAAAAAGAAAGACTGAGCTTCTGTGAATTTTTACTACGGATCCGTATTTCTGCAAAATTTAATCAATTTAATAAACACACTAAGATTTTTTTACAGTACACTGTAAATTTTTAACGAATTTGGAACAGCTGAACTTTTGGTAATCCATTCGGTAATTTTTCAATTTACAATCCGTTCGGTAAATTTTCTTCGCTTATGGGCTGTCAAAATTTACTAACCTGCGTAAATTTTACTTAACGATCAGTAAATTTTACCATAGCGTTCAGTATATGTTTTACCGAATCTACTGTACTTTTTATTCAGAATAAATCATAAAAATTAGAATTTTTATTGATTAATTATTTGTTTCTTTCATTCACCAACCCAAAAATTCAATCGACTATTTAACCATATATATTTTTAATAGGCATTTCCATATTGCGTTCGTACAAACATCATAAAAATAATCAGTAATAAAGCCGGACTCAGAAAACCGTGGACTTTCGAGCCGAACTCAGCACTTTTGAGGAGGATATTGAGTTGCCTAACGTCCATGGGTCGGAAAGAAATTGACCCAAAAATGAAAACTTGTTTTTCTAAAAGACTATTTTTACATTACATTCGTTACAATTTTTACAGAATTGTGGAATCGCAGCCATTTACAGTTTCTATCAGCAAATTTGATTACAGTTTTCGATAAATTTCTGCAAAATTCAGCAGTTATGATTGCGGAAAATTGGTAAAATAATATTGATTACAAAGCATTCGGTAAAAAATTGTGGAATCGCAGCCATTTACAGTTTCTATCAGCAAATTTGATTACAGTTTTCGATAAATTTCTGCAAAATTCAGCAGTTATGATTGCGGAAAATTGGTAAAATAATATTGATTACAAAGCATTCGGTAAAAAATTATATTTCTCCGAACAAATCCAGCAAAAAAGTACCGAACAAGATTTAAGAAATTTGGTGTGTAGATCTACAGAAAATTTTGTAGAACTGACATCACTGACTAGCGGCGCCGTGGTGTAGTGGTAAGCGTGATTACCTCTCACCCCAGCAGGCCTGGGTTCAATCCCAGTCGGCGCCGCCGGGATGTTCTGAGGCATAACATCTCTGATCACGCCTTCCTTCGGAAGGGAAGTAAAGCCGTTGGTCCCCGGTTCATGAGTTGATGGGTCGATAGGTAGGGTCCAGGTGTGGGAGCTGCCTCTCTGGCGTCGGTAGCATTGGTGCTCAGCAGCACGGAAAACAAGATCGACGGAAACCAAGCGGAACCGACGGAAACACAGCCGACGCGTTGACAGAACGAGGGAAAAGCAACTAGTGAAAATAATGCATGAACGAGGGATGATTTGGTCGCAAAATAATGCTTGTGAATGTGCATGATAGAGGGTGCTAGCAACCGGTGGAAACTAAAGATTTTCAATTGGCTCATATTGGACTAGCCTATCGGTCCCAAGTACATCGATGAACGTACCTCATTCTACTCGACATTCTAGTACTACACTATGTTCGTTTTGATTTGCTATGAAATTCTGACAGATAGCGGCGCCGGTGGTGTAGTGGTAAGCGTGATTACCCCTCACCCCTCAACATCTCTGATCACGCCTTCCTTTGGAAGGGAAGTAAGGCCTTTGGTCCCCGGTTCATGAGTTGATGGGTTGATAGGTAGGGTCCAGGTGTTGGAGCTGCCTCCCTGGCGTCAGTAGCATTTGTGCGCAGCACGATAAATAAGATCGACGGAAAACAAATCAAGGAAGAAAAAAACAAGTTTGACAGATAAAATGAGGGGTCCGTGGATTTTCATATGTTTCGAGGGGTGCATCGATTAACTTGGGACCGAAGAGAGTTCTGCCAAAAAGTTGAGCACGTTTCTTCGGGACCTTCTGGTCTTGGAGTTCTTCTAACGGTTATGTCTGTTTGTCTGTGCTGCAAAATCCTGATCTATCCACTCCAGGAAGTTTTCGATCAAATCCCTGGGTATGAATTTTATACCGCGGTTGACCGGAAGAATGTGAAATCAAAAAGAAGTGGAAATTCCCCAAAAAGTTCCTTGTCTGGCAAGCACTGCTTTGTGGGCTGAAAAGTGAAACTTTCGTTACTTCTGGGACCATGAACCAGCAAATTTACCAGGAGGAGTGCCTACGGAAGAGACTACTGTTTTTTTCTGGAGCAGCATGAGGTGGATTGCCTATTCTGGCCGGACTTGGAAAGCTGCCACTACTCAAATTCCACCAACCAGTGGTACAGTGAAAATGCTGCAAACTAAGGCCAATTGAAGAATACTGGTCAATTGTGAAGCACGTACTGAAGAAAAAGGGTGGAACTGCAATTGACCTGAAGGATTTCAAGCGGAAATGGAAATTGGCAGTTAAATAAGTGGGAACATGGCTCATGCAAAAGATGATGGGCTGTGCACGAAGTAAAGTTCAGGCAATGGTCTATGTTAAGAAGGAAGAATGAAACAATGGTCTTACAATAAGCATAATATCTAATAATGTATAGTTGTAACATTGAACTATTAAAAATAAAACGAATTTTTAAACCCCAACAAGACTTTTGTGTTCGGATTATTTTCGTGTTCACCCTTTTATTGATTGTTATGGCTCATCATTCACATTTGAGTCAAAAAGCTTTTCAGAGTGAACACTCTAAAATTAACGTGGGAACACTCTAAAATTCTGAGTGAACACTATAAATCATGGATCAAATACTTTTGGACATATAGGTGAAATCGCTCTAATGTTGGCCTGTGGATCTGATATTAAGCCCATCGCAAGAAATCTGCTATTTATCCATATGAACTCGCCATTGGGACGGTACTACTGGATATTTTTGGTCACTATTGAAAATTTAGTCGATTGCTGCATTTATGTATGGGCCCAAATTAGGGGCATTTAGGCCGACATTAGATCCATTTCCCCTATTTGAACTTATTATTTAATCATTTCCAATAATAATTATAAAAAAATATGAGCGCATAGTGTTTTGTTATTTAACTTTTTAAACAGTTTTAGATTTTTAACCAAAATTACTAAGAAAAATGTCCGTGTATATTTTTCCAGAAAAGCATTTGTTTTTTCCAAGATTTATGTCTCAGACACCATTTTGACTGAAAGTCATGTTTTCGTTCTTATTTTTAGAAAATTATTGGATGCACCATTTTGATTTTTTTTATTTTGTGAAATTACAGAATTTCAGCTCAAATGGGAATGATTAGTTATAAAATACAATTATGCAAAGTTTCACGCAAATCGGAGAAGGTGGAATAAAACAAATTGATCGCTATTTGGTCTGGAATTGCTCTGCGGCATCTCTGGCAAATTGGGGCCTCCCTTAGCTCAGTCGGTAAAGGCACAGCTACGAAGCAAGACCATGCTGGAGGTGGCTGGGTTCAATTCCCGGTCCGGTCTAGGAATTTTTCGGGTTGGAAAATTTCTTGACTTCCCTGGGCATAGAAGTATGATTGCCACACAATTATACCAATGCAAAAATGGTACAGGCATCGAAAGGTCTCAATTAATAACTGTGGAAGTGCATCTAGAACACTAAGTTGAGACCACGCAATAAGCTAATATGCGATATGCAATAAGCTTGAAATGTGAAGAAGAAGAAGAAGAAGAAGAAGAAGATCTCTGGCAAATGTTCAACTTAAGCCTGAATCCATCCATCATAGCTCCAATTATCCAGAATCCCATACGATTATTTGAAACCCTTTTGCAACTCTGTGCATCCCTATGTCATCTTCTACTAAGCAACAGCAGCAGTGCATTCAAAATTACATTGTCTGTTTTCTGTGTACTTGCGTCCAGATGCACCGAATGACCACGTTTAATATCAAACGATCCTATGGTCGCTAAATTTATGTCATTATATCCGAGACAAAGTTTTATGCCGCTCACAAACCGTTTTACGATAATGTACCAACATAAACGGTAAACAGTAACTTTGAATCCTCATTACCGTAATGTTGAATCTTCCCCTCAGGACGATCCGTACGAACATAAACACCAGACATCATCAGCTCCTCTTCCCCCGAAATACAAAGTTTCAAAACAACAAAGTCAAAACAAATTACCTTCTCTGTTATTCCTCCGATGGCGTCCTTGCCGCATCCTTGGCCGAAGCCCAACTTTTGAGCCTGATTCAACGCGGCGTTGCTGCTCGGAAACTTGTTACTGTTGGCACCATTACTTTCCGCTAGAGCCCCCGATCCGGCGGACGACATGTTTCCACCGTACACACCGAAGCTATCCTTTCGTTTCTGCTGCTGACTACTGCCACTGTTGCTTGAGAGAATGCTCGGAGTGCACCCCATAACGGCATGAGGCCGCACCGCGGATGTTTCCAGGGTACCACAGTCCGAGGAGGGATTCAGCTCTTCCTGGTCCTGCCGGTCGTCCAATGGTTGCTGCTGACCCTTCAGGACCTCTCCGACACCGCAGAGTCCTCCGCAGCACAAACCATTGAGCCACATTCAAGTAGTGGCAGCAGGTTATTCAATTTTCAATTGGTTATTTCAGTACGATCAACACATTTTTTTTTCAATTACAGGATTACATTCCGCTTTTACCGAAAACCCCTTGATTTCAGGCATCCATAGCTTTTCACCATCTACAACGCAGAGACGAAGATGTAGAACAGAGCACATTGATGGTGTGAAATCAATTCACTCCGGTGCGTGTATTCCTCTAGCGAGTCTCATTAATCATGTTGTCAGACGATTTTCATGCTTGGTTGACACGGTGGGTTTGGTAGAATGACTTTAATCGGTTTACACCGAGTTGATCGAGCAAATAATGCAAATGAGGTCACCACACAGTTCAAAATGTGCCAGTGGATGAAAAACAACCAATATGAGCAATAACTTAATTTGGTCGAATGCCATGCTCAGGGAAGCCGAGAAATTTTCCAACTCGAAACATGTTGATGGATCAAGCAATTTTGGTGGAACATCTCTTTCCAACTTTTGCTTGAACACACAAAAGTGTTATTGATCTAATGAAGAAATAAACATTTTCAAAGCTTCTGCTTAGTTTTTAAATCGTAGTCATTCTTCAAACGCACCGTGTCACAATTTTCAATTCTACCACCATTTTTCACCAATAAATTATGTTCACTAAGATCAAACGGAGGCTCTATATTCCAAGAATAATTTTCCGTACCCAACTCACATTCATCACTTCTTTCGCTTTGCCATTTTTCAAAGATGCCCGCTCCCTAATTCTATGGAAAACTTTTATGTTATCGCTTCTCCCAATCTGGTCTGGGTAACGGAATACAATACTAACCGAACTCTTTCAATTTGCTTCAACGAAGAACACTGAACACTCTTCACCATGATGAAAAACACTCCAACAACGATCGAATCGTCGGTTTTTCAATTGACATTCTTCGAAATCGAAGGTCTGATTTACTTTTCAATTGGTTAAACTTTCCTCCCAGTAAAACATTGACTTTCATGAGCCACCCACGTCGACGAACGGAGAACCAGCAGACAGGCATCAATATTTCCGCATTGATGAAGATCAAATTCCCCTTGAATTCATTCATTCGAAAGATGACATTTTCCATCCATTCTTCTTCGTTTGAAATCTGCTCGATGCTGCTGCCAATCCGTTTTCGGTGGTGATGAATATCCGAACAATACTGTACAACGTCGTCGCACTTGTCGATTACGGTTGATGAGATTATACAAGTCAAGAACAAGTTTTCACCAAGTTTGCTTTATCTTTGAGATGATGCAAAGTGCTTCATCGGAGTCAGCGACTGACGAAAAATCCGACCAAGTTCTGAAATGAGAACAAAACAGAGAAAGACGATTAGTAAGCTGATCTTGCTTTCAGTCAGAAGGGGCAAATCCACGTTCATCTGCCTATTTTTCTTGAATTCTATGAGATTTTTCCAATTTCAAACACTTCAACCCTGACGAAATGGAAAATTCAAATGCACGTAATGACGTAGAACTTTTTCCCACCCAATTCCTCCGACCACAGCGCTAAAATCCCACCCACAAGGGAACGAGTGCTTTTAAAGTCGCTTTAAATTAAAATATAATGGGCAAATGGACAAATCACGACTCTAGAGACCCTGCTGTAAGTGCTGAACGGGGAGCACGCGTCACCATCCGGGCGACTGGCTGATTCTATGTAGCATCCATTAAAATTAAAATTAAACTTCCCATCGCATTTGTGAAATGTGACCGGATGAATAACAACATCACCCGGAAGAGGGGAGAAGGTGGAAAAAGGTACTTTTTTCCCACTGGTGTTGACCACCCATGATGCGAGCTGACGCTCGTGATGCAATTGAAGGATGGCGAAATGTTCATGACCCAACCAACCGGTAATCGATTAATCTACACGCAGGCACTGTCGAGTGCCGATGAGATGCTGACTTCATTTTGGGGAACCTTTTTTTTCTGCTGTCGTTCCATGCTACAGCTTCACAGGAAGTCAGCGTTGTGGAGCATAAACAAATTCCATTTTACGTACAGGAAATGAAAATTGCGCACCTAAATTTGTTGTGTGTGCTAGCTATGATGCAGGAAGTGTTCATGTTTTATAACAGTAGTTACTGGTAACAGGGTGAATTTGCTACGGAAAATTTACATTTTACAAAAACCCACAAAGTACGACTGTGACGCTAACAGTTTGACAGTTCTTTACTGAGTATCCAGTAAACCGTTTATGTTAGCTGAACTTTGCGGTCAAACATATCGTGTGTTAATATGCCAGCGGCGTTTGCGTCCCAGTGGGCAATCAGAAGTTGATAATGGAAGTGTTGAAAAAGACGGAATGCTGGAAGTGATTGACGCATCAAGAATCGAAGTACTTAAATTAAATTCTTAGGTAATTTTAGAGGATTTCAAAAGGAGTAGTGAAAAAAAAAACTTTAATACAAATTCTGAGGAGATTTGTATGGGGATCTTGAGGTAAATGACAGATGAACAGACACAGAGTTCTAAGAGTGTTCTGGGGATAATTTCAATCCTAGTGCGAAAGATTCTTCACATAGCTCCAACAAAATTGATTGCAAAAAATTGCTGAAAATTAAAATACTCCATGAGGCTTCTTAATAAAATTTCGAAAGATTTTTGTTGTTTTTAATAGAATTAAAAGAAAATTTTTAAACGAGTTTCAAAGGAAACTCCGAATAGGTTCACGGGAATTCTAAGAAGAATTCCAATCAAATTTTCAAAAGGAAATTCCCAAAAGAATTCAACGGTAATTATTACGCGGAGTCTTTTCTGGTTTATTTCAGAAGAATTCTATGATAACTCAGAGCAGAACTCCAAGTTCATTCTGGAATCCATATCATGAGAATTTTGAATAACGAAAATTAAAACCCCGGAAAAGAATAGTTCAGTTTCGGTTTTTACAAATATTTGATCCCAAAGTCCAGCATCTTCAATATTTTCTTTTAAGACCCATCTGACACTTTACACCTGAATTTGAAACGATAAAAATCAATTTTTAATATTGCTGAGTGATTTAATTCTTGATGACCGCATTTTGTCAACGCAACTGTTTGGCAGCCCGTACACTGTATTTCGAAATGATCGCAATCCTGTAAACAGCACCAAATCCTATGGTGGTGGCGTTCTTATCGCCGCGTTTTCACACTTGAATTGCTGCTTAGATCCTACACCTGTCTGTGATACTCTTGAACAGTTTTGGATCAAGATAAAAACTCCCACCGGTAACACTAGCTTCGGGGTGATCTACTTCCAACCGAATCGGAGAGCAAATGTTGCTGACATAAATAACCACGTTGACTCTATTGGAGCCATTCTCTCGAATCTTGAAGTATCGAATATCGCAATCTGGTTTGGTCTGATTCACTGAATGATCTTCCGGTCATAGATGTTCAGCAATTGTATCCAGAGTTGCGACCTATCACAATCACGATCGCCAAACAGCTGATGGTAGTAACATAGAGGTAACTCTAAGACTAGAAGGTCCCGAAATAACGTGCTCAAATTTTTGGCTCAGCTCTGGTACTCTCTTCGGTCCCAAGCTAATCGATTCACCCCTCGAAACATAGGAAAAACGAATAACCCCTCATTTCATCTGTCAAACTTTCATAGCGAATCAAAACAAACATTGCGTAGTACTAGAATTTCGACTAGAATGGGATACGTTAATCGTTTGCTTGGGACCAATAGGCTAGTCAAGTAGTGAGCCAATTTAAAATCGTTAGTTTCGTATTGATTGTTGGTAGTAAGGCTTTGTACATTCCTATCAATGAGCTCGTCGAAGCTCACTCCATGACCATCTATCAAGTTGACGAAAGAAGTAAAAAGCAACTGGTGAATGTCGTCTTCTGTTGTGATCCATCACCGATCTGGTCATTCCCGACCACGATGGTAAATGACAGGTGGGCAGGAACTCACAGTCTCCCAGTGTTGGTGAATTCTTTGCCGTTAATGTTCACGAAAAGTTCACTATTTTGCTATACAGAAATTCAAAACAAAAATTTTTATCTGCGGATTTGAACAGTTTTTGACCTGTTTCATACTACCGGAAGGTGTATGCTGGTCACAAATGCCGTGCCAAACTGATTTCCTACTCAATTAATCAATCTTTGATGTGAAATTCGCTAATAAACACGAGGCGCATTTCTTATAGCAAACATGCCATAACAAAATGGGCATGGTTCATTTATGTAAACAAACTAACACTTCTTCCGACTGTAGCACCTATGTATTTCCCATCGTGATTCCCGACAATCACGACACTCATCTGTGCTCGCTTTGAAGCAGTTGCTGCTTTGCTTGCTTATGTGAGTGTGTTGGTGAGTGAGCCCAACAGTTTCCGTTTCATGTTGCCTGCTTTGTTTGTAACTCACGATGATGCGAGATAAAAACTTCTTTTACCGATATGTGTGCTGAAAATACCTGGGCCGAGTGCACGATGGAAAATGAACAGGTGGGCAGGAACTCACAGTCTCCCAGTGTTGGTGAGTTCTTTGCCGTTAATGTTCACGAAAAGTTCACTATTTTGCTATACAGAAATTCAAAACAAAAATTTTATCTGCGGATTTGAACAGTTTTTGACCTGTTTCATACTACCGGAAGGTGTATGCTGGTCACAAATGCCGTGCCAAACTGATTTCCTACTCAATTAATCAATCTTTGATGTGAAATTCTCTAATAAACACGAGGCGCATTTCGTATAGCAAACATGCCATAACAAAATGGGCATGGTTCATTTAAGTAAACAAACTAACACTTCTTCCGACTGTTACACCTATGTATTAGCCGTCTCGGGCCGAGTGGATTCAAGGAGAAAGTCGACGTAGAGAATCTTGTCAGCGTTACTTAGGACCTAATCTTCAGATTGAATTGTTTTGCTTAGCTGTAGCAATTTTTTTAACTAGTTCGTAACAAAATTCTCTTAATTATATGTCTAGTAGGAGTTGGGCCGAATACTCACGGCTTACTCGAGGTTAGAGCGGTGCATTGTCGAAGGATAGGATCAGGGGAGGAGGTTGGGGGTAAGGTTTCGTTGTCTCATCAGAGCGTTGTCGCCAGTATGAACGGTAGTGCGGTTCTAGTTTGGTCTGGGGTTCGACCGGCTATGGTGACCAGTGGGCGACGATGAGACTCATCGAGACGGGGGGACAAGACAAACAAAAACTATTAAAGAGAGACAAAAGACAAAGGAATTAAATTCTTATGCTAGACATTTGAAGAAACACATAAACCGACTGCATAGCTGTAGTAATGTAAACAGAAAATCGATGAAGAGAATCGAACATTACAAGTAGACCCTTTTGAACACTCACTTTCGAATTTCAGAGCCTAGCGCTGAAAAACCTACTAAAATCTAAAATGTACTGAAATTATGTTTATTTCTGTTTGTTTATGATTGGACATTGATTTTACATTTTAATTGATTAGCCTACCCGGCTCTTCATCTTTGTTTAATTTGCTATCCTAAATTAATATTTTTGTTTTGCAACAAGTTTAAAGCATACCCCTTAAGGGGTGTGCTTTGTTTGAATTGGAAAAAAAAATGATAACCTACCTAGTGCACTGAAAAAACTCGACGGTACCTCTATTTATGCTAAGAGATAAGCATTGCAAGTCTCTCCTACTTGAAGAATTATGCAATCGAACGGCTGGCTATGCCTCGCCCCCATCAGCAAAAAAACTGGGGTTGTATAAACCGTTCTATAGCATAATTTTCCAAGTAGGAGGGACTTTCATAGCTAATCTAAAAGCATAAATAGAGGTACCATCTGATAATTTCAGTGCTTGTAACAGAAAACTGCAATCTGTGTAGAAAAATCCTTCTTATCACCACAGAAACACCCGGTTCCCGTTTTCTTATGCAAAATATTGAATGTCCGTCCACAAAACGCACAAAATCTTAAAAAAATCATGTTAAGATTTTTTTTTAATTCAATCAATAGATTAAATATTTAAATGGAGGGATTTCAAGCTAAAATGTACTGATCGCGAAATATTGATGATAAATACCGAAATTTTCCAACCCGTTTTGTGTGGTGTGCTGATGATTTTCAGTGTTGCTCAGTGGGAACATTCATAAATAACGTAGTAGTTGAGGGAGGAGAGGGGTTTCAGAAGTTTAGACCGGCCATGTATTAGGTGTATTGCAAAACACGCTCCGAGGGGGAAGGGGGGTTAATTGGTCAAAATATATACGTAATTTATGGATGGCCCTAATTTTACTTCCAAGGCTGCGTCGCAATGGGCGAGTTAAATTTATCTCGTGGTTAAAAGTGACAGATGAGTTATCGAATAACTCTGCTATACGAGCGTGGTTATTTCGGACCGAAGAAGTTAAATTTTGGTAACCGTGGCTGAGCTCTGTTTGAAAACTTATCAATTTCCGGGATTTTCGAACATTGAAAAAAGTAGAAGGGTATGTGCCTAGGGGCACGAACGGAAGCTTGACGTAGGACCGCTAGTGGGCGGAATAAATGTGAAGAGCATTTAGTTCTTTTAATTGATCAATTGTCGATTATCTCAACTCTTTCCGTTTTTGAATTGTAGGCGTACCAAATTTGTAGTAATCTTTTTCAAAGAGAAAGTTGATTAAGAGAATCAATCAAAATCACTTGCACCCCTGCTTCTAAGTTTGGTTACAAGATTACAACTCTGGATAGCATTTTGTGTGGTCGTTGGGGGCTTGTGGTTCTGAATATGGACAAACAAGCACAGATAAATTCTATTCCAACTCTTTACTGATGTAAGCTTAATGGCCCTGAAAAGGGTCGTTTTATTGAAGAGGACATCCATGGCCGCTTACGCTTGGCGTGTTTAGTGTAGGTGACAGCATCACGGACCTTATTTTCCAGGAACACCTTCAGCACACCTCGTAGATCAGACCGGAGATACGTTTGACACCACCACGGCGAGCCAGACGACCGATGGCGGTTATCTCGAAGAACTTTGCGATGACGCTTGGCGCCTCCTTTACCAGACCTTTTCCTTCTTTGCCACGACCAGTCAATTGTTGCTTGTTAAGTGTGAAGGAGTGGACTAGCCACCACCTTCCTACTGCTGCTATTACTGTTCACCACGCCGTCCGAAGCGAAAATGAGCTAATGCCATACAGCAGCGCTCTTTTATATCTTTTCAGGTTAAAGCAGAATGATGTGCAACCAAGTGGTATAAAAGCTATAAAGACTCCTCCCATTATGAGTAGTTTGCTATCAAGTAGAGACACTGGCTCTTTTCCTTTTGCGTACACGGCGAATGAGAACGACCCAAATTTGAGTTTAGTTCACTCATAATCGCCAAAAGTGCAGGAACTCAGCGATGAGTAAATTTGTCTCATGGTTTCCTGTGGAAAACCTAAAAAATCTGCCAGAAAATGAGGAAATTGACGAAAATTTTATTCAGTCTCGGAGTAGTACCAATAGACTGAGTGAATCCAATCTTTACTTTTCTCAAATTCGGGAATTTTTACCTGAAAATCTTGGAAAAACCTGGGAAAACATGAGGCAAATTTACTCATCGCTGAATTCCTGACTTCATTTCTTATTTCTAAGATGACTAAACTCAAATTTGGGTCGTTCTCATTCGCCGTGATATCACCTTGAAATATATCGGCACCGGTGGTTAGCGTGCTTACCTCTCATCCCAGCAGGCCTGGGTGCAATCTCAGTCGGCGCCACCGGCATGTTCTAAGGCATAACATCTCTGATCTCGCCTTCCTTCGGGAAGTAAAGCCGTTGGTCCCCGGTTGAGTTGATGGGTCGATTGGTAGGGTCCAGGTGTGGGAGCTGCCTCCCTGGCGTCGGTAGCATTGGATCTCAGTACGGAAAACAAATCTCGCGTCACTTTTCAATAGGTTCTATCTGCAATGATCGATTCTCTTCATCGACACTCTCTTTCGTAAATAACTCGGCTTCACAAATGTTTCCTGCCGTCTTCGTCGAATTAGATGCTAGATTGTTGCTTCTTCCATCGAAAATATCCGGCTGTGGCGATTCAAAGTTGATCAAGGTTGATCAAAATAATTTGTACCCCTGCTTTGATTACATGATCATTTTGTGTGGTCGTTGGTTCTGAATATGGACAAACAGGCAGATTAATTCTATTCCTACTCTTTACTGTAATAAGCTTGGTGGCCCTGAAAAGAGCCGTTTTGTTGCCAAAGTTGGTGATGATTTAACCTTCGAAACCAAACAGAGTGCGTCTCAGTCACTTCAAAACGTAGATGACATCCATGGCCGCTTACGCTTGGCGTGTTTAGTGTAGGTGACAGCATCATGGATCTCATTTTTCAGGAACACCTTCAGCACACTTCGTAAATCAGACCGGAGATACGTCAGACACCGCCATGGTGAGCCAGAAGACGGATGGTGGTTATCTTGAAGAATTTGCGTTTGGTTCTGAATATGGCGATGAGTGTGCAAAATATTACGCAATTCCATCCTCCCTATTCGCACGCGCCCGAGGATCGAAGGCGAATGCCACTTCGACTTATTTCGTCTACTGACTACTCTCTGACGACTGTGCTGGGGAAGCAGCATAAACATGTAGGTAATTGGTGGATTTGTTAACTAATTTGACGCTTTTGGACAATGCTGGACATTTACCAGTTTTTCAATAGTTTCTTGTTGAAAATCAACATTTGGAAGCAATGTTATCGATGCGTAGACATATTTCTGATCGATTGGTGATAAAATGATTGAAATTGAACCAGGGGCAGCTGAGTTATTAACGTTCAAAATCTTTCTTAATTTGTTACATGTTCTATTTTCGGTTTTCACAAAGTGTACCCCCATATAGAAATCAAAGACGTAGTCCTACGTCAATAACTTTCGAAATGTCACGATAAAAAACTCGGCAATTGGTAAACAGCCCACGAAGTATTTCTTGATTACATTTTCGAAGGAACGTATCAGCTTTTGTAAACAACGCATTTGATCGTCGATTTGGCGTAACTGGTAGCTCACTCACGCATGCTAACACTACCATGAGATAGAGGAAATTTTCCCCTACCATATATAGTGGTGTTACTATGTGGGGCGAGCTATTAGTTATGCCAAACCGACGATAAAATGCGTTGTTTACAAAAGCTGATATGTCCTTTCGAAAAGTAATCGAGATTTGAAGTTATGATTCAGCCAAGGAGCGCTTGTGCCATCGAGGCGACGCTGCTACCAGCAGCCAGTGATCGCGACGGGAACGACGCGCAAAGTTCGAGGTGCAAAACTCGAACACTGCGCGCTTGACAGGAACCGCCTTCCTACTGCTGCGACTACTACTGCTGCTGCTACGTGCTTACCCGCCGTCCGAAGCGAAAATGAGTGGAGGCACATTAGGAGCGCTGTTTTATAGCTTTTCAGATTCAAGCAGCACTATGTGCAACCAAATTATACGTGATCATGAGGAATAGGTTTGGGGAGAACGTTTATTTCATGAAAACTGTGATAAAATTATCACTTTTTATTTGTCCATTTCTAAAACAGTTTTTTATGAAAATTTGAAAAAGCATTTATTGCAACAGCTTACGAAAGGTATTTCCTATCGATTGGTGTATTTGGATTTTAATTTCATCTATAAATGACAAAGTTATAAGCGTTCAAAATCTTACACCTTTTCGTGGCGGTCGCAATTTTAGATTTTTGGTTTACCCCCAGTACCTTCCCGTAATACGTAGTCTACGTCAAAAAATGGATTGCCTGTGAAGATGCGTCTCAAAGACACGTGCACTAGTACGCAACAAGGAAAATGCAATCTTTTCGCGGAACAATGTGCAGATGCTCTTGTCTACCCATTGTCTGTTTTATTCAATGCTTCCTTAGAGCAATGTAAATTTCCCATTTGTTGGAAATTTTCTGTCATGTTCCCTGTGCACAAGAAAGGTGATAAGGCTGATATTGAAAACTATCGTGGAATCACATTGCTGTGTGCTAGTTCGAAGGTGTTCGAGATTATTGTAAATGATGCTTTGTTTGCCAGCTGCCAGCGCTACATTTTCAATGAACAACACGGATTCTTCCCAAAACGGTCTGTCTCAACGAATCTAGTTCAATTTCTCTCCACATGCCTGCGTAGCATGGATTGTGGTGCCCAAGTCGACGCTGTTTATACGGATTTTACAGCCACGTTCGATCGTGTTGACCATGGAATATTACTAGCTAGACTGGGAAAAAAAATGGCATGTCTCCTACTTTTTCCACATGGTTCAGATCGCACCTAACTAGTCGCACCCCAAGGAAGCAATCTAGGGCCATTGATATTCGTACTATTCATCAATGAAATCGAACTTATGCTGCCACCTGGATGCCAAATGTTTTACGCGGATGATGTCAAGATCTAAATGATAATTAGGAGTCTATTAGATTGTTTCGAGCTGCAGAGGATGGTAAACTGTCTGATGGTAAACACTTTGCCTTAGACGTCATTTCGAATAGAAATAACGAGTTCATGCTATGGTTTTGTGTACGTTGAACACGTCATTTTTATTTTTATTTGCAAGATTAGTACTGGCAGAATCTTTCCACAAATGTGAGAGATGGTCCATAACAAACAATTATTCAAACTTCATGTAAATCGGGAAGGTCCCGTCTATTCGCGATCAACTGCTCAATAGTCCAAATTTAAAATATTTACTGCACATATTGTTTAGACCTCCAACGCACGGTGTGTGTCTAAAAATTGTATGTGGAAATGTTGAGCTCTAACGTCTCGTTTGGGTACACATGTTGAATGCAAGTATGTTTCTGGAATTGAAGGTGGGCACTAGACTGATTCAAAATTTGAAATTTCTGCTCCACAACGCTCGGACGGTTCCAAATCGGGTCCTGATTAGTCTCTCAAAATTTGAACTTATTTAATAAGAAATTGACTTGGTACAAACTAGAAATACTCAGAGGGAGAGATAGGCGGGGAAAACAAAATACAATTCGGCAGCAGGGATTTGTTCCTAAATTATCTTGCAACCCTTGCTAGAAGCTAGCATTTCAAATGACTTTTATTTTTGATTCGATTTACGTGCAAAATAATATTTGATTGCATCGGAATATTTTGCACATTTCTTGGTGTCATTCATTAACCAAACGAATATTGTTTTTGGTTCCAAAAACTAGTTGAATTTGAGAAGCACACAAAACATAAAGGTGGTTGAATTTTTGTTCGATTGCAATACTCTCAAATTTATTCTAGTAAGAATAAGAAATCATCGGACAAATTCCAATTGGAATGTTCAATTGGCTCAGATTTTGACAGTTCATTTGGCTCAAAACATTCTCTCCGCCCACCTCTCCATCTGAGTATTTCTAGTACAAACCATTTGAAGTTTATATGGAAGTTACTTTTTTGTTCATATACATCTATCAATTCACCATATCGCTCTGATATGGACAACTTTGTTGGAAACAACTTTTTGATAAAATGAAAGTAACAAAAGTTATAAATGATTCAAGTCACTGGTGTCTTATGATTATGCTCAATCAACTGTTCAGCAGGCAGCATTGATGTGACTGGTACGTAGAATAGAGCACACCAATCATTGCTACAGAATCTAGTGTTGCCCACAAAACAGCTGCTTGATCATGCCATAAAATCATCATTCTCTTAAACAATTAATAACTATTTAATCTGGTGTATGGCTGACAAATAGTTTCGGGCAAAGTTGTAGCTGAGAAAATTTCCAATATGTATATTCAAAGAACTTTTTGACAGTGCAATATGGAAAAAAAGACTAGAAGACAATGAATAAAAAGTTTGTTTTTCTCATAGTAATTTCCATATAAACTTCAAATGGTTTGTGCCAAGTCAGATTCTAAAAAATTAGTTCAATTATTCGGAGGCTAATCAGGACCATTTTATTAGCACTGTCGAATGAAAAATTCAAATTTTGCATCAGTCTAGTGGGCACTCTCTATATCGGTGGAAACCACTGCGCGAGTATCCAATTCCCGTTTAATGAACGACATGTTTATTTAATAATTTTGATTTTCAACACAGCGTCGATGATCGGAGGGCACGAGGAGACGGTGCTCTATTTGCTAAATTTAGCCACGTGTGTTTGAAAATTATTTGACATCGAACTAAAAATACGAGCTAATGGAGACGACGTTGTCATAGTGAATTTGATCTGATCTGATGCTTTATAGGTTGCCTACGCTGTTGACTATTGTTGATTGTGATGTCAAACAATGCACCAAGTGATACAAAGCAAAACAAATCAAATGATATAATATTGTACTCGTATACAGAAATTGTTTAACACCAACGACCAACATGAGTGATTTGATCATCGTCAAATTTAAATTCCAACAAAACTGACTGGGGTGTTTCTAGGTGAGACAGTAGCTTGACATGCATAACCTTCGACGATGACGTTTACGCACGCAGCATTGCGGCTCCTGCATATAAAATTCGAACCTTACTACGAAATAAAAGTAGAAATCAGTACCAACAGTTCAAATGGGCGAAACTGACAAATGTAAACAAAATTATTTTTTATAGAAATAGACAGCAAGTGTTCCATAAAATATCACAAAAAAACATGTTTTATCACCCTTAATTAACATCAACAAAAAAGGATTAACTGATTTTTTGTTTTATACTATAGTGAAGTTAATTTCTGCCTCACGGTTTGTCCGCAAACAGCGAGGGCAAAACTTTTTGTTTGGTTTTGCGTATTTTTGTTAGCTTTCATGCGAATATTGCATTTTTTTTTGAGTGGGACATTTCGCCGAAGGACGTTTTGCCGAAGGACGTTTCGCCGAAGGACGTTTCGCCGAAGGACGTTTCGCCGAAGGATGTTTCGCCGAAGGACGTTTCACCGAAGGACGTTTCGCCGAAGGACGTTTCGCCGAAGGACGTCTCGAAAAAATATTAAGAAGGTTCAGTTTTTTCAACCTGGCAAACTATTCAAATGTAATGATTCCTTCTTTTGAACATGAGCAGTTCTTTCGAGTTGTACTGATTTCAGAAATTTTCAAATACAGCATACCTCGATATACCGTAACTTTCACTTTTGATTTTGATCGTCGATTTCTCGCAAACGATCAACAACACCATCGGACACATGAGAAAATCCCCCATCTATTGGTAATGTTGATTTGTATGATTGAAATGTTATTTGCGAAACATCAACGATTGAAGTCAAAAGTGATAGTAACGTTATATCGAGGTATACGTGTAATAGATATTTTAGATTTATAGAAATGCTTCCTTTTTTTAAACATGAGCAGTTCTTTCGAGTTGTACGGATTAAGGAAATTTTTCTTTCGAGTTGTAAAATTCTGCGAAATGACCCATGAATATTATCTATTAATTCACCCAAACTCACTCACAAGCTTGTCCACAATATTCACACTTAGACATTACTACCGACTTCGGTAATTTTTTACCGCACTTTCAACACCTGCACGGGAAAAAAAGAGTTCCCATATTCGTGAACCACAGCCGTGAACCATAGTTCACGGTGTATATTTGAGAAAATTTTGTTCTGGATAGTTGGCCGTGATTTTTAGTTCACGGTCCGTTCCCGTTTTTGGGAACGGATTTTTTTCCGAGTGAACGTTCGGTGAAACTTTGACCCTTATCTCAAAAGCTGGTTTACTAAATTTTAATTGCAAAATACTGTCAACCTTATTTAAATAATTGAGTTTTGGCCATTGTGGTAAAGTTTTCTGTGTTTTGAACTTAAATGCCTGATTTGTACCGAACAGTTCAGCTGTTGAACGTTCGGTAAAAATTACCGAAGTCGTTAACCGTTTCTAAGTGTGTTGGAAACCATAGGAACCGATTCAGTTATCCTGCCTCCATGGTTCTAAATTAACGATAATAAATCGTGCTATCGACGTAAAACAGGACCAGCTGATTTCTGATGGCTGAAACAAAAATAAAATCAACGCAATCAGCATCCTTCCCTTGATCTTTTCCATTGCATACCCCACTTACCGAGAAGCAATTTCTTGCTGAAAAGTAGCCGCACACAAGTGGCCTACGTTTGATCTTGTACGTTCAGTTTCTATAATTTTTGCACGTTCATTACCGCTGAGACTTCCATCAGAGACGATGGTGGTTATTTTTTTGTTTTTGTTTTCACAACCGTTCAAATTCTGCATTTAATTAAATTAAAGGAAACGAAAGAAACCCAAGATAGTAAATTTCTGCAAAAGGCCGCAATTGAAAACCGATAAACAATAAGGCGCTCCCAGTGGGGCGAAAATTACAGTTAGTCAAACAAAACGTGCGAAACCAAAGGGCGTAATCGAAGCTGCTGAATACAAAGGGCTAAAACCACAAAATAAAAATCTATACTACTGTAAACTGATTAACAATGACCAACACAAGCTGAACGGTGAAAAAAAAACCTGCACTGCTAACTGACTTAAAATAAATACATATTTTCCCTTCGAACATTCTGCCAGCGTTTTTCACAGTTCGACATTCATTGTTAGTTTCGCCCTTTTGAAATGTTGATGCCAAAACAGATGAATCCAGCCTATGTCCTCACTTTTGTTAACGTCAACGATCTTCATGCTGCATTGACAGTGAAATGGAGCATATCGTTTGGCAAGCGTTTATAAATGCTCTTTGCCAGAGGGTTGCTTTCAGTTTGTTGGAGCTGGATATTATAGCAGAACCGTTCCGAAAAAGCAAAATTCCCATACATTCAACGCCCTCGGAATGCCATTACCATGCTGTCAAACTCAGCCGAATGTTATGTTTATTTCAATTTATTAAATGGATCTTTTTATCCTCCGATGTGAAAAGGAAAGCTTTCTTCGTTTTTTTTTTTTACTATGATAAACATTTGCCGACTGGCCTCTGGGCTTGGCGAAATATATACACCTGGTACCTGTAACATGTTTGCTTTTAATTCGAGAGGTGATTTTTCCGAGTCACTCTGCACACTGCCAGCACCCCCCGACAGAGCAAGTGAAGAAAAAATCAAACCGTTATGCGAACTTCATTTGGATCTCAATGTGATTCTTCCCGGGTTTCCATCCTTGGTGTAATTTGTATTTATAAACATTTCAATCTACCTCGGGTGTCTTCTTGTGCGATAATTAAATTGCTACCGATGAAATTTGCTAAGCCATCATTATTTACATGGAGATGAGTGAACTCTACGATTTTACGTTTGATGGTCCCACACTAATTGGTTTTGCTGTGGTAGGCACGTCAAACAGCTCTGTACTCAGTAACATACATATGTACTCAAAAAACCTTATAAGGATGAGCGATAGGTAAGTTGAACGCTTTTAAGTTGAACGCATTGGAGTTGACGATTAGGTTTGAACACAATTAACAGCAATGCTTACATGACAACGTGTGCTAATGGGCATAACTAGGAGATCATCCAGTTTATATGACGATATTCAGATATAAATATTAACGTGATTTACATTTTTGCAAGGAGAACATTCATTTTAATTAGGGGAAACGCTCCTATAGTTGTGGTACGTTAGAACAGTTAGATTACTATAGTTGTGCATGGAGACTTAATACACAACTATAACGCTGCTAACGTACCGCAACTATAAGATTGTTTACCCTAGTAAAGAATTTCAAAAAAATTAATCTCCAAAAATCAGCCTTTCGACCAATTATCTTCAAACCTTCATGATAGCCAGATGTGTCTATTTTTTATAATTCGCATCAATTTATCTTCTTCTTCTTCTTGGCATTTTAAGCTTATTGCATTTGGCATATTTGCTTATCGCGTGCCCTCAACTTAGTGTTCTAGATGCACTATTAATTGAGAGCTTTCGTTGCCTGTACCATTTTTGCATTAGTATAATTGTGTGGCAAGTACAATCATACTCTATGCCCAGGAAAGTCAAGAAATTTTCCAACCCGAAAAATTTCTAGACCGGACCGGGAATCGAACCCAGCATGGTCTTGCTTTGTAGCTGCGCCTTTACCGACTGAGCTAAGGGAGGCCCCTCGCATCAATTTATGTATATATTATTTATTTCGTCAACCCACGTAGACTAGTACAAATACATATACAGTTTTTTCTTCTTAACAATAAAAAAAAATCTTTGCAAAAAAAAGTATAGAGTACAATTTTGTCTTAAATAAAAATTAAGCAGTGTCTGGTTTCGTAATTTTCTTCTTATGAGTTAAAATTCCGTATGGAGTAAAAATATTGTTGTAGCTTATCCCGATACATTCCCAAGTAACAATTTGATGCTTAGTGTTGATTCAAAGATTTTAATTCAGCCTTAATTTGAATATTTTTTGTACATATACCACGTTAACCTTTGCTCAGCTTTTAAACATCTAAATCGGGCGATTTTAATCAGCCGAAAGCTTAACACACAAATCATAAGCTTTTTAAGGCATTAAATAACAGTCTTTTCCAACTCTTGTTCTTACCTTCTACTGTTATTTAAAAAAAACTGGAATGGAAGACCACTTCATATCTAATATTTTTTTTATGGGACTGCTTTACCTGCTGACTAATTGGATTTACATATTTATATTGATATTATAAGTATAAACATTACCTTTACATTTTGGGTTCAGAACCAGCAGTCACTGATTCACATGTGTCAACCATACCTACTGGACCACGTAAGAATACACACTTAGATTTTTTTACAGGAGTCAGTATTTTTTTACTGGATTTTTGGATTACTGAAAAACTCGGTTAAAATTCAAATGACTGTTATTCGTAAAGATTGGATAAAATCAAAAAAAAAATTTCACAGATTTTTTAAATTTTACTGAAGAGTTCCGCAATTCAAAAACTCAGTAAAAATTACTGACTTGATAAGTGTGTATGTATGCAAAAGGTATGATCATTAACTTGAAGCACGTCAAATTTAAGTTGAGTAATAGCAACCGGAAGAATATTATACAGCAATACAGAATTTAAACAACAAATGGTGACAGTAAAACATTCCTCTCATTTTCAAGAGCAGATAACACAGTGTGGACACAATTACGTAGATGCTGAAAATCGGTATTCGGTGCCATTTGTAGGCCATCATCTTCTGAAATCGGAAGCCACCATCTTGAATTTCAAGATGGCGTCGGGCATCGATGTCTGGCTTCTAGATGTCACTCCGATTCCAAAAAAACCCACATTGATCGGTATTTGACAGTATTTCACAGTTTCTCTGAACCAAAGCCACCATCTTGGATTTAAAGACGGTGTGACATCAATTTTCGGCATCCACGCCTCATCTCTATTCTGAAAATAACCATATTTTAGGGTATTTGAGACTTTTTCGTAAATCGGAAGTCCCCGTCTTGGATTTCAAAATGGCGTCGGATATCGATTTCCGGCCTCTAGACGCCATCCCAATTCCAAAAATACCTATATTGATGGGTATTTGACAATATTTCCCATTTGCTCTCAAATAGGAAGCCGCCATCTTGGATTTGTAAATAACGTCGCATATCAATTTTTGATCTGTAGACTTTATACTGATTACAAAAATGTCAATATTGATGTGTATTTGTCTGTATTTCCACTTTTTCTTAAGTCGAAAGCCGCCATCTTCGATTTCAAATGGCGTCGGATATCGATTTTCATCCTCTAGACGTCACCCCGATTAAAAAAATACACACATTGATGGGTAAACAAGCCACCGACAATGATAAATTTGACATCCACGTGCACAGATCTATGCGCATACGCTTAAATGAACCGAGTGAACAATCAACAAAAGTCATAAAAACTGCGCGAGTTTGGATCGAACAGCTTCGCTTCACTGCAAAAGTAAGTTCATTTGACAATGAAAGAAGAAATGAACACGAGTCAAGCCAACACAAACAGCATGAAAACTGATCGAAAGTGGTTCTGTTGATGTTGACAGAGAAGACATAATGACTTTCAATTGAAAGTGATGGTTTACAGCTTCATCGTTTCTTGACGATTTTCGATTGAAAGTGACTTTGTGGGGCCCTGATGTTTATAAGCATGCAGCGTGCTTCATATGATGGAAGAGGAAATGATGTCTAACCTAATTTACGAAGGGCGTATTATAGACATTGTGTTTGTACTGATTCTAATCTTTCTTCGTGCGTAATTGAAAAAGAAGACCATACAATGCTGCAATATTCCAGTGTTTACCTCACATAGGCAATCTGGGCAGTCTGAAACGCGCAAAAAATGGTCAACTGCAAATCGGTGTATTTCTGTTAAAAATGCATAAAAAACCTGAAATGCTGCATTTGGAAGTTGAGTGTATATAAAACGGTTGCTATGATGAGTTTTCACCGTTTTCTCTCCAGTTTTCAAAATGACGTCCAAGCAAGAGTAGCAGCGTGTCAAAATTTTGCTCGCGCAGCAAGAGAATCCGACGTTCTCACACGCCAAGTTGGCAAAATTGCTGGATGTCGTTGGAAAATTGTCAGATTTTAATTTGGTTTTTACGTAATTAAAGAAGTTCTTTGGACAGAACTTTATTTCAAATTCAGTTTTTGAGTTATATTCTTCAAATGCATTAATAGCTTCAGTTGATCGCATATGTCCATATAGATTGATAAATTATCACTACTATTAAGTTTTTTTTTATGGGCTTTTTGATTTTGATTTTTCAAATATTTCTGTTCAAAAAACGTCTACAGCAATTTTGACATTTCCCCATTCCTAAAAATTAATTTCCAATTGACATTGTTTAATTTAAATTTTATTTATGCGTAGTCTGCTAATTTTTCAAAGACTTCTTCGTATTCGCAGTCGTTGGGTCTTTGATTTTCATGCACAAATAAAAAATATTCAATTGCTCTGTGAAACGCTTCATTTTTTCACAATGGATTTAATGATTTAGTCACACAGAAATCTTCATAAATATGCCTTTAAAAAAATCCAAACATCAAATTTGTTGGTCTTTAAGGTGATCAATTTGGTTCAAGCCTAAATTAGCAGAATGCAATGTTTCATTATACTCAACGACTGGGAGTAAACTACTTTCATTTTCAGTCCAGAAGGAATTCAGCATGGCGTTGATTAAATACTCCATAGATGTGAATTTTAACCCCAGGAGGAAGCTCATATATAAATTGATCAGCATTTCATAAGTGTTTTTATGAGCATGGTCTGGTGGAAAATACACTGAGGCGAACACATCCAAATGCAAAATTCCCACACTTACCTATTTACAACTTCCATAATATATTGTACATCGTCAGAACCGATGAGTCCGTGCAGTCGGAGTCGTGCAGTCTGAGTCGTGATACCCTGAACACGTCATTAAGCTCTCTTTTATGGTTATTTTTATAAGGGTATTTTACTGCTTTCCAGCAACAAAAATAAGTTTACTGATTTCCAGCACTCCAAACCAAGCGTTTCCAGTGAAAAATCGTTTTGCTAGACATTTTTCAGCAATTCAAATTTGCTGCAAGGCGGATTCATAATTGGGTATGTAGAATCATGGTACCTTTCATTTGGTGGTTTTTGCGTTCAATTCGGTAGAGTAGTTGCCGAGAAATACGTTTAAGAAAATTGTGTTACGCGCTCTCACACACCAATACACAGACCGGCATTTTCGAAACCTGTCAAGCTGAGTCGATTTAAAGGCTATTAGAAAAAATATCGATGTTTTTTTTTAAGTTAAGAAAACATAAATCTCAAAAACGTGAAAAAAAAGAGTTGTTATTTTTATTTATTTTGTTTTTTCATCGGACTTAACGTGTCTAAATGAAGCCTGATGGGGAAAAGCCTAGAAAAGGCGTAAAAACCCCATATCTTTTCGAAATACATGAATCACAATAATACAATACAATTCAAACGAACATTAATCAAGTCTATAGCATAAAAAAAGTTATCCTCCTATGGCATAGAGTTGTCCGTGAAGCAGGTAGAAGTCCTCGTCATGCAGTTGAACCGGAAACAAAAAAATAAACAGGTAGCACAATCCTTCACGTGTACATTAAATGGACAGCTACTCACTTTCTCAGAAGTCTGCGTTGAATACGGTGACGAAAGATTTCCGCTGCACAGTTGAATTCGAAAACTCGTAAAACTCGTTGAAACGCCCAGACATGAACCGTATTGGGCCATGCAAGCTGTAGTTCGCAGCATGAGGTCCAAGATGCAGGAAACTCCTCGACCGAAGAACTCGTTCGGGTGCGTAGATTTCGAATTCAGCCAAGATTCCTGGAGAGTCGATATCACCAATAAGTACTTTCGCTGCGAACACGGCCTGATTAATCGTCCGCCTATGATCTAGTGTTTCAAGACCCAGGAGTTGACAACGATCTTCGTACGGCGGAAGGTTCACAGGGTCAATCCAAGGAAGGTGACGAAAGACATACCGAACAAATTTCCTTTGAACAGATTCAATCCTCGCTATCCAAACTGCTTGATACGGACCCCTGACTACCGAGCTGAATTCCAAGATCGATCGCACTAGAGAGCAGTATGGAGCTTTTAGACAGGCAGGATCGCGAAACTCGTCAGCGATCTTGAAAATGAACCCGAGTTGCCTATTAGCTTTCGCAACGATGCCCGAATATTGAAGATTGAATGTTAAGGCGCAGTCCAGCGTGATTCCTAGGTCACGAACATTGTCCACACGTTGCAGAAGTTGGTGATTTATCGTATAGTTGAATGCCACTGGTTTCAGCTTGCGATGAAATGAGATAATATTACATTTTTGTACATTCAACGTGAGATAGTTTCTTGAGCACCACTCTTCGAAAGTATCGATTAGGTGCTGAAGCCGTAAGCAATCGGCGAAGCTACGAACAATCACATAGATCTTCACATCATCCGCGTAGAACGATCGGCAACCAGTTGGGAGGATCAGTTCGGCCTCATTCACAAAAATCGAGAATAGCAATGGTCCCAAGTTGCTACCTTTAGGAACACCGGAGCTGTTTGTCAATTAGTCCGATTGCTCTGATCCGATTCTAACACAAAGTTCCCGATTGGTCAGATAGGACTTGAACCAACGAGTTAAACCCGAGGATACACCGAGTTTTTCAAGTTTAGCTAGCAGTATGGGATGGTCGACCAGGTCGAATGCAGCCTCAAGATCTGTATATACAACGTCCACCTGCGCTCCAGCTTCCATACTCCGAAGACATAAAGAAATGAATGGAGCTAGATTTGTTGAAACTGATCTCTTGGGATAAAAACCGTGTTGGTCAGGAGAAATGTAATTTCTGCAGCTAGAGAATAATGCGTCGTTGATGATGATTTCGAAAACTTTAGAGCAAGCACTGAGTGATGTGATCCCTCGGTAATTTTCGACGTTTCTCTTGTCTCCTTTCTTGTAGATCGGGAACATGAATGACGATTTCCAACGCGTACGGAACTCCCCATGCTGTAATGAAATATTGAACAGCTTCGAAAGCGGTGTTGTAAGCTCTGAACAGCATCGCTTCAGGATGCTTGAGGGGATCCCGTCAGGGCCAGCAGCATTAGAAAATTTCAGCTTCTTGATGGCGAATTCGACGAGGTCTACTGTAACCAAGGTAATCGAAAAATTCAAAGCATCACCGGGAGTGTCCCTCACCGCTTCAGCAACTTGGGACAACGAAGCCGTAGTGTCATTGAAAATGCTTTTGAAATGTTCTGCCAGAAGATTGCATTTCTCAAGGGAATTGCTGGCGATTCTATCACCCAAGTGAATTTCGACTGGTAGCCCCTCCTCGTTTCGTTTGGTATTCGCGAATGAGAACTGCTTTGGATTAAGTCGTAAATTAGCCTGCACACGCCTTGTGTAGCTCTTGTAAAGAATGCGGTTATATGTGCGATATTCGTTGCTCGCTGTTGAAAATAATCGTTTGATGAATGGATTACGAGTACGACAGTATTTACGGAAGACCTTCGATCTCAGACGCTTTAAATTCCGTAGTCGAGCATTGGACCATATGGGTTTGGGAGAGGGTCTCCTCAATGGGACAGAATCAGTTATTGCCCGGCCAACGACCTCAGCGAAGTAGTTGATGGCTTCATCAATAGATGAACACGTGTCAAGGAACTGCCAATCTGCCTGGACACGCGAGTGACTCAGCGCGACGAAATCTGCTCTACGAGAGTCGAGCTCATGTACATAAACAGGGGGTTATCTTAGCGAACAGGAACAGATAGGTTGATGGAAACTTCCAACGCAGGATGATTGGTGTCGATGCCAATCAAAGGCTCTGGGGCTTCTAGGATAGAACATTCCAGTCCTGCATTCGCCAGAACGAGATCAAGCAGCCGAGAGTTGCTATTCAGTATCGAGTTGATTTGCGTTAAGCCATACAGGTTGAAACCATCAAGGAGAGCACAGCATGATGCGGGCATGTTCGAGCGAAGAAAATCAATGCCAGGAAGATCGTTTGCAGGAACGTTCCATGAGAGCCCAGACTGATTGTAGTCACCAAATATCAGTACTAGGTCGTTTTGTTCTAGTCGAGAGAACACGGTACCAATCGAACTGATGTGGTTTGCAATGCTGCTCGAATCAGATTTACGGTCTGGAGGTAGATACATAGCGCCAATACTTATTGATCTACGAGGCGTCGTTATCTTGACCCACAGCTGCTCTAGAGAAGTGCAAACTGGAGCAGGATCGATGCAGGAGCTTAGGCGTTTGGATACCGCAATCAAGACGCCTCCCCCACGCGATTTGGTACTATTCTGGTGGTTGCGGTCGTTTCGAAATACCGTGAATAGAATGCCAAATAATTGAGATGAATTAATGCGGTCATCGAGCCAAGTTTCCGTAAGACTATGACATCGTAGTCAGAGTCAACGGCAGTCAGGAAAAAATCATAAATCTTTGTTCGCAGGCCACGAACGTTCTGGTAATACACCAACAGGCGGTCGAACGAAGTCGGTTGAAGGTCTGATGATCGATGGTGGTACTCTGGAACACAGAGACGGATCAGGAGAAGAACTGTTTTCAACAAACGCATACTTGCCTGATGTAGAAGGTTGGAAAACCCCTTCACCATTCTCAACCACAGGGCCAGAACGACTACGATGACAGGAATCAGCAAGCGCGACTGGGTTGAGTGGCTCATGGGCTTCCTTGAGGCAGCAGGCAACGCGTTCTGGTCTGGGATGTTCCAAAACGTGGCGAGCAAGATCCGGTGCAGTGCTGTATGTCCCATCGATAATGTGGGATTTGAAGCCATCGGAGTATGACGTTTCAGTCGAAAATTTGAAAAAAGTGAAAATTTATTCCACCATTATTCGATTTGACAGAACCAGAGTACCAGAACTTTCAGGGTACATTGACATTACACTGGAGCTGCCAAACATCAGGGAGGCTTGAATTTCTTGTCTGGGTATTTTAAAAACTTAGCGAACTTGGAAGGGTAAGCGGCGCCGGTGGTGTAGTGGTAAGCGTGATTACCACTCGCCCAACAGACCGGGGTTCAATCCCAGTTGGTGCTGCCGGATGTTCTGAGGCATAACATCTCTGATCACGCCTTCCTCCGGAAGGGAAGTAAAGCCGTTGGTACCCGATTCATGAGTAAGATAGGTCGATAGTTAGGGTCCAGGTGTAGGAGCTGCCTCCCTGGCGTCGGTAGCATTGGTGCTCAGAACGGAAAACAAGATCGACGGAAAAAAAATCGAGGAAAAAAAACTTGGAAGCGTCTTAAAAGCACCTTCACATCACATCATTCGGATATATGAAAAAATCCTATTCCAAAATATTTAACGACTCAAGAAACTATCGAAATTGCCCTTACTCATCTTATAAAAGCAGGACTTCGACATTACATACTGTTTGCACCCTATTCAGCAATTTAATGTAATGCTCTTTTCATTAAATAAATTTCACAGCTTGGCAAACAATTTCCTCCCACGCATACGCAAACAAATTATTCGCACACCCCAACCACGGGAGCAAACGTGAACATAAAGAGTACTAAAGAGTGGTAAACCAGCTTTTCCAAGAAAGTCGCGAAAAATCTCATCCCGTTAACCAAAACCCTGAGGCAGGTAAGATGGAATACTACGAAAAAAGCATACAACCCTCTTCCGCCGTACGTGTTTCGATGACTTAATTTCGGATGAATAAGTCATGGACAAGCTAAACACTGATATTGATAGACGGGGATCGGGCGTGAAATTCAAGCAAATTTCCACACCCCAACATAGCACTTCCACTGTCTGTCTCATTCTCTCTCTTTCTCCAAATGTGCTGTGGGTTCACACCAGCTAAAAGCAAACTTTGCCTTCGTCTCCGTCAGGGCATCCTTTTCAATTTGGATTTTAGAGAAAACACGACGAGCTTATCCTGAAAACTGACCCGACCTGCCCTTTTCCACTCGTGCTTCCCTAATATTCCTTCAGTGCAGTGCACTCCACGGAATCGAAGCACGAAACCTGTGAGTACCGACCTGTGAGGCGGATGCCGTCGTTCAACGTTGAAAAGGAAACACAGTTTCAGTTTGATTCGGCATGAATACGATTGCACTCCCGGCCAGCAGAGATGTGGTGGCAATTGACTCAGTTTTCAAAATGTGCTGAATATTTGGTTCGCTGTACATTGAGGTGGGAATCGATTTCTGCACCAAGCGATGAATGAATCAAATTGGAATGAAGTGCTTGACTATCGGAGTCGATTGCGAAATATATCTACGGGAAACTTGGACAGGAATGCAAAATGTTGGATTTGATACGGGTAGTTCACGGAACAGTTCCCGCGGATAGATGCTAGATACACACTTAGAAAAAATCATGTAAATTTAGGTTCTCTGAGACTGACGTATACGAGCGTCAATTTTGACATAAAATTGAGTCATAACAGACGCAAAACTCAACTCAATATAACGTACTTTTCGTCGAGTAACGTACTTTTCAGTCTCGGAGCACTTAATTTTACATTAAATATTTGTTTACGTCTGATCCTTTATGTCAAAGATGGATTCCGTCACGTGTAAAATTAGCTATTTCTAAGTGTGTAGTCAAAGCATTTGAATTTGAAAATACCGATAACACAATCTATCAAAATGATCCAAGCCCCCTTCAGATTGTTTTGGTGAGGGGGGCTTAGCTTTAGCTCCGCCAATGCAGGTGCAATATGTTATTCCCTCTAAAATAGTGCACAAAGTGGTGATTTAATCAGTGTACGCGAAGTGAAACGCAACCACTCTTTCCTGCAGGGACATAGTAAGGGGGTGACGAAAATGGCCCCCGCCAAGGGCGACAAGGCAAAGGCAATTGCTGCGATACAAAAAGAACAAATAGGGTGGTTTTATAAATTGTTTTTCTCTGTGTCTTGGGTGTCATTGTCAGGAGTTTGTACACAGCAAAAAAATAATTTTGATATCACATCAAAGTGGATGCACTACAATCATGTCGAAAATTTCATGTAATTTTTATGACCACATAAATACACAAATGCAGTAAAAGCAGCGTAATGTCAGTTCATGCATTGTATTAATGATAATTTTGTCCTTTTTAGCAAGTAATATTACACCATATTTTCAACATGATTGTAGTGCATCCACTTTGACGTGATATCAAAATTATTTTTTTGCTGTGTATGTACAAGCATATTCATTGTTTTATGGACCATTTCATGCGTTACAATCTCTTCCTACATCATACTTTGCCGGTAACTGTGTTGTTAGCCGAATAGTGCAATACTTAAATTCACTGCTGTTGTTTTACTCCGAATATTTGTACGTTCTTTGCTGTCGATAGGATAGCTAAAGTGTTTATTTACGGTGGTCTCGAAAATCGTGTTGAATATCTTCTGTCGGTCCTGGTTATAAACCAGCCTCAGATGAACGCCAAATGAAACAAAACTGAATCCCAAATTCACATATTGGCAGTGTGAATTTGGGATGCAGTTTTGTTTCATTTGGTGGCCTCTAAAGGTTAATTGAATCAAGCTTAAAGTCAGCATAATTCTTTCATTGGCTTTAACGAATATCTTTAGGTAGAATATTTGCTTTTTGCTTATGATAGGGAACTCATAGTGAAAGCTGGTTGCAGGAAGGAACCCAGACATCCAGAATGCACGTATATTCAAAGTTGTTTCCGTGATATACAAACATATATACAAACAAACAATTCGTATAGAATGTAAAGAAATGGCTTATACGTACAAAACTGGAGGCCATATACGTGCATATTTTAATTTAATTTTAAACGAGTTGATTTGACATCATATACGATTTAATCTGTAATAAAAATTCATCTTGAAAAGTCTTACGATGTAATCTGATTTAATTTGTGATTCAGTACGACGAAAAAAGGAGTCATCGCATATAAGTCGAAAGTATGCATTCTATACGATTTAACTTAAACATAATGCGAAGTATGCCATTCTTATATGCGATTTTGACTTAAACTGTAGCAATTTACGATACTGTCTGTACATTGTTATACGATTTCTGGTTATCTGGGAAGATATTGTGACTTATTTTGGTACATAACATTGAGAACCATTTGGAAATCTGACTCCTGGTGATTGTTCCTAGAACATATGAGACATTTATTAGTAATGGATCCATGTGGAATATGTGGATATGCCACGGAATTGAACGAAAAATCTGTATCGTGCAGTGGATCATCGCCAACATATTCCACCTGCAATGTGCTGGTCTGAATACAACTAATTTCAAGGCATGGACAGCGGAGTGGCGCCGGTGGTGTAGTGGTAAGCGTGATTGCCTCTCACCTCAAAAGGCCTGGGTTCAATCCCAGTCGGCGCCGCCGGGATTTACTGAGGTTTAAAATCTATAATCACGTCTTCCTTCGGAATGGAAGTAAAGCCATTGGTCTCCGGTTCATGAGTTGATGGAACGATAGGAAGGGTCCAGGTGTGGGAGCTGCCTCTCTGGCGTCGGTAGCATTGGTGCTCAGCACGGAAAACACAATCGACGGAAAACCAACCAAGGAAAAAAGGCATGGACAGCAAACGTGGGAATACTCTGGTTCTGCGATGTTTGTCGCGTGAACTTCAATCCCGTGGTGATGGATCGCGAAAGTATAATAATCAGCACTTTGCGTGTCCTGGCTGTTCGGATGAACTCATTGGACCTTCGTATTGATCAGTATGAAAAGATCTTCAAATCAATTAATTTACTGATGTCTGGTTCCCAACATCTTACTCAACCGGACCTTGGTAATAGTTTAATGCTCCCGGATAATGAACCTGCTGCCACAGAAACCTGATTCTCAATAGCACTAGTGACTAATACGACCCAAACTTAAATTATGGGAACTCTCGAATTGCATAGCAAGTTTCTGATTTGTTTTCGAATTTGTGATCAAAATTTTACCACCTTCTTTGAGCGCTGGATTAGACATTTGAGGTTTTTCGAAATTTTTATGAGCTTGAGGTTTAGAACTCGGGTCTAATTCTGAAACATTATTTTCAAAAGTTTTGTTCTTCCGGGCAGAGAATCGCTTTCTAATTTGTTTTTGTAAATCCCGACAGATAACTTTCAAAGCAGGATCGCGTGTTGTTTGATATTGCCTCCTACGGACATTTTTCAGCCGGATTAAGAGCTGAAGATCAGCATCTATTATAATTGAATCGAATTTAACCTCGCATTTTGGTACTGAGGCAACTCTTGCTAGAAGTAGTCAGAGATTCAAGAGCATAATTAATATGGAGCATAATTAATATGGTTCCCATGTAACATAAATTCATAGAATTATGTTGAGTAAACTGCTATACAACCAAAACCAGTCATGTGAAGGTTATACTATCTGTTGCTTGGGTTTTTAAAGGAATATTTGGATCAAATTCTTACATTCCCAAAAAAATAATTTATGGTTTTCAACACAATTTGAACATTTGTATTTCTTAAGATCTTTCTTCACAGCGTGATTGGAATAACCACAATTCATGCATTTGTCATTGTCATTGTCATTGTTCCATGACCCCATCCCTGCCACTTACGGCACTGGGTGAGGTTTTGAAAATGTCCCCAGTCTTCCTGAAGTGTTCCCACTTCACCCGTACATGGAGCATAAGGCTAGTTTTTCTAAGGCCTTACAGTTGTTTAGTTCACTTGACTTGATGTGCACTAAATAAAAATCATTAGAAATCCGTTGCGTGGATCGCCAGGACGGGATTCCATTTTCATTTTGATTACTTGAAGTGGCTCAACTCCAAGTAATTTAGTCAATCCATCTTTGATCTGATCCATGGATTCACCACTGGACAGACCTTTTTAAGACAACCTTGAACAGACGTTCAGTTTTGGTGTCATAAGTGAAAAATACTGGATTCTGGAGAAGACGTTTTAATCCAGCCAAGGTTTCAGCCAATACACGGCATTCACTCCGAGGCCAATTTGAAGTGAAAACTTCAATTTAACGATGTTCAAAAGTTCCGTGCGAAGAGCCTGGAAATTGGAAGTGGATATGCAAAGCCGGAAAGTTTAGTGGAATTTCGCCTGGATGATTAATCATTCTCATCATCCTTGAGCATATCAAAGTGATTGCTCAAATAAATTTAATCAGAAGGGGTATCAAAAGATAGCCCTTTTATTTTGCGCTTAGGTGCCATACCGGTAGTAAAACGTTTCGCCAAATCGACTTCCAAGCAGATTACTATAAGAATCGAAGGAAGATAATGATCGAAAAGGAATTTTCAAAGTCGATGTCCAAGCAGGATTACCTCGGGTAGGGTCCAAACAAGGATCAAAGAGGAATAAGATTCAAAAAAAGGTAGAAAACTTGCAGGTATATTGAGCACTGACAAGTGCTGTATAAATGTGTTGTAGCTTTAGGTAGCAGTAACACTTCCTTCAGCAAAAAAGCAAATAGAACCGTACAGCAAGAGAGCGCGGACTAATCAATCCTCATGTGATTTGAGGTATCTTATGATGGGGGGGATCCCGGAACATAGTCGAATGTGACAAGTGCGGTATTGCGTACTCCAAATGCCTTTGATTGAACTGGTTTTTGACTTATCATGAAATTACTTTAATTGAACTTGTTTTGAATAATCTTGATGTTTGATGCATCATATTATGGGACTTATTAATTTCAGGTCGGATTTAGTCCAAATATATTCAATATAGTTCTATGAGCATATAATACTTTTCATTTGGCAGGATTTTCTACAAATTCGGTTCATTGCTTGCCGAGAAACACGACTTAGTTAAAAAAAACTGCGTTTTATGGATCTTGATTCACCCATATCACCGAAACCAGAAAACCGATTTCAAAAATAATCGAAATCATTCTATGAAACCACAAATCCTTTCATTTAATGGTTGCAGCGTCCGATTCGGTGCAGTGGATGCCGAGAAACACAACTTCGCTTCCAAAATCCATGTTTTCCTGATCTTGTTCTGGCCATATCTCAGGAACCAGTCGATCGATTCCAAAAGTATTCAGTATTGTTCTATGAGATTATAACACCTTTCATTTGGTGGTTATTGCGTCCATTCAATTCAGTGGTTGCTGAAAAAATATAGTTCTATCGGACCTTGGAACCTTTCACTTGGTGGTTGTTGCGTCGAATTCGGATCAGAAAACTTTCAGATAAGCTTCAAAAACTTCAGGAATGTTCCAAGATCTATAGGAAAGTCTAGTACTTTGAAGAAGTTTAAATATTTTTGTGGATATGTACCGAGACGTTCAGGACAGTTCCATGAACAATAAGATAATTTCGCAAACTTAGATGAAGATCAGAGAACTTCACGACAGTTGCATTAACTTCAATAAATTTTCAGAAACGATACAAGAATTTCAAGAAACTCTAAAAAAATCAGGTAAATTCAAATATGTTTAGGACAGAGGGCTTAGGGAAAGCTCTAAGAATTACAGGATAGTTTCATGAACATTTGCAAAATTGTGGGAGCTCTAGGGAAGTTCCGAAAACTTCAGCAATATTTTGAGAACTTCCTTATTAACTTCGGGAAAATTGCAGATCCAAGGACAATGCTTGGAAAACTCAAATGAAGTTGGGAGTCCCATGAACAGCAGGGAAATTTCAGGAGCATTAATAAACAGCTCATAAATGAAGATATGGTCATTATGCCAAAACCATAATTATGAGTAAAAAGGGGCAATTATTAGGTGATAAGCTAAGTTAATCACGAAAAGATGTTGATTGCTGTTGAAAGACATGGATATTAAACAAGCCTACATTTATATGGCATATAAGTCATTTCGACTATTCAATCCGCAGCTCTCAAAACTCAGTAATTCAACAATCAACATGGTCATGGATAAAGATCGTACCTACCACGTGCTGCTGTTTTTAACGATTTGACCTGGGTGGCAAAATAGCCGTTTCATCGCTTATGGGCAGTGAAATTCCGAAAACTTCAGAAAAATGTTGAAATCTCAATTATACTTCCATTAACATCAGAAAAATACGGGAGCCTTAAACAAGTTCTGATAATATCAAAACAAATCGGGGTACTTCCGAGAACTTCATGAACGTCCAGAACTGCGGGATGTTTTAAGAACTTTGAGGGCAGTTCTATTGATTTCAGAAGTACATCGAGAACATCAGTGAAGGCCATAAAGCTTCAGGACAGTTCCATTAGCATCAGGAAATTTTCAAGAAGTTTCCAAAACTTCAGTTGAGTTTAAAGATCTTAGGGAAGTTACGAAATTTCAGGCAGCAAAATTTCGGGAACTTCAGGAGAGTTCCGAGAACTTCAGGTAAATGTTGAGAACTTTGGTGCAGTTCCATTAAATCCAGGAAATTAAATGAACAGATATCAACAATATCGATACGATATCCGATATATTTTAACTTTTTTTTAACAGCAAATGCTGATGATTCCTAGTCATCGAACCAATCCATTAGACGATTTTGGCAGTGCTTAAATCAAGTTAGTGAGTTTTTTTCTAATGGTAGGCAAATTAGTCTCTAAAATAGGATTACGTAGTTTTAAAGCAGTCTGTGCGAACATGCGGTCGAAGATGATGATCTAAATAAATAAATAACGAGATATCAAAAAACACCTATGTTATATTACGGACAGTCCCAATAACTTTAGGAAAGTTCATACTTGCGGGGATGTTTAAAGATTTGTTAAGGAGAATTTCAATAAATTCTGGACAGCACCATGAACTTCAGGAAAATTTTGAAAAACTTTAGAAAGTTTCGAGAATTTCAGGGAAGTCCAGAGAATTCCGGAAAAGTGGAGATAACTTCAGACATATTTTGAGAACTTCTCAGAAATCCAGATATATACAGTAATGTTTAAACATTTTAAGAACAGTTCCATTTATTTCGGGGTAATACCAACATCAGTGAAAATCAGCAAACCTCAATTAATTACAATAAATTTTCAGCCTGCAGGAACTTTACAGCAGTTTCAATAATTTTCAGGTAAGTTCCAAAAATTTAAACAAAGATCCGAGATCTTCATGGAAGTTCAGGGAACTTCAGGGAAGTTTAAATATTGTTAAGAAGTTTAATTACTATCCGGCATGTTTCAAGTATTTCAAGGAAGATCAATGAACTTCAGAGCAAATCCATTATTTAATTATAGGAACTTTCAAGAGGTTTCGAGAAATTATGTAATATTTCGAGAATTTCATGAATGTTCCAAAAATCAAAGTTCTATGAACATCAGCAAAATTGTTTAAAAATAAGAGAAGTTCCGAGCACTTATTGACAACTTAGGGAACTTCAAGAAAGTACGAAAATTTCAGGCATGTACAGAAAAGTTCAGCGTAGTTTCGAGATTTTAAATGAAGTTCCATGAGTTTCAAGGAAGTATCGAAAACATCCGGGAACAAATGAAAAGTTCTGATAAATTCAGGAAAGTCTACAGAACTTTGTTAATGTTCAGATATCTTGAAGGTTGTATTCAGGAAACTTCAAAAAAGTTTAGACTTTCGGGAAAAAGTCTAGATCATGACAGCGCTGCATTTGAAGCCACGCTAATGAGGGCATTAATGTGTGTTAAAACTTAAATCGCATTAGTCAAAGTTTAAATGCTTTCAGAGAGGTACCGTTGGTTTCAGTTGGAATTTTTGCCGGTATTTAGATTTCTCAATTTCCAGCTGTCTGATCTTTGGTAGTAAGAATACTGACCACAAACAAAATATTTATTACCAAAACTCAGGCATCAAGGAATCCAAATAAAAATAATACCGACTAAAACTCCATCCACAAACAATGGTACCTGTCTGTATTTGATTCGGGTATTTTCGACAGTTTTCATTTCATAGGAAATAGAAAGGCTGTGAGCCAGCGTTTGAATGATATTGAAACTTAATCTTATTTTCTAGTTAGTCAATAGTACTGCTCCACCAGAATATCAGGTGATATAAAATCCACCATCAAACCCCCCAAACAGTCCATCTACGGTATGGATTCTTAACCGCTCAATATCTGTGAAATAAAAGCATCCACTTTCTGCTAACCAAAACCAAGTTAACAACCGGGTAAAGCTCAAAATGGGAAAATAGACGCGGTTGAAATCAAATACCTACCATCTAGCTCTGTGGTGGGGGTTTGGTACGTGAAAGGATCGCCTTGGGCGTTAAAGTTCCACCCCAGCACAGCTCACAAAGTGTAGTACCTACTAGTTATTTGACCAGGGAAGACATGTGAAGGATGGGCCGAAACCAATGCTCGATCCCAAACGGGAGGAGGACTAGAAAATCATATTACGTCCTGGCCCAGTACTGCGTAATAAAATTCCATTTGCTGCTGCTGACACCAGCTTCCATGTCCCCTTTCTTTGTCTTGCTCATCTCCCGGACCCATCCCTATAGGGAACATGATGAGCGATGAAATTCAATTATTGCATAAAATTTTGAAAACCATTTTCGGGTAAAATGGACCCGAACCTCAATGGAGCTGTGCTGAAAATGGATGATGGATATTAAATTTTAGTTTATAAAGCGTGTATTTTGCGACATACAGTCGCACCCACAAGCGGGTATTGATGGACCTGTTATTTGTGGTGAGTATGAAGCAGCGCTGATTCCCATCAACCCGTCATGAAACGATAAAAACTCGTTATCGATCGTCGTTATCGCTGAGCACCGAAATCCTCGGAAGAAGAGCAAACACAAATTGGATTATCCACAAATCGTAAACTGATGCTATTATTGTGGGGACCGAAATTGGGACTACGCTTTGACGCCCTCGAAACAACAGGCCCCATTGTTCCGACGAGCGTGATTTATGGGCCCAATTCAAATTGTGATTCACAAAATTGAGGGTTACTTCAGTCTCTCACAGTGGAGAGGTCTTGGGTACGAGTAATTGGAAAAAGTACCTGAATCAATTTGTTCTCCAAATGGGGGTTGAGATTGGGATTGTATGATCGAAATAGCTCAATTTGAAGGAAAATAGAAGGTTTAAAAGATGGAAATTGTTTTCCAGCAAGGGAGCAATCATCTACCGTTGATAAGGATTTGCTTATTTGTTTCCTCAAATAAATTAGTCCATGTCTGGATTACGGCATTACACGTTAATAGAACACTCTAACAAATTGGATACCACTAGTATCATAAAAAAAATTGTTTTTATTATAGAGATTTTAAGCCATATGGCTAGTTCATCTCTTAAGATAGTAAAAAAGAAAGAAAAAAAATTGGGTTCTCAGAAGGAGATTCCCAATCTTGGCTGTGGTACATTTATCTTGCTAGAATGAAAAGGCGTAGAAAACTGCCAAAAGGGCCAACAAACTGGAAATACAAACAAGGAACACTCAGATATTGTTGTAAAGGTTCGCCTCCTTTAGGAAGGTGATGAGGGCGTCTGCTGCCGGGGACTCGTCGCCCAACAGATTCCGAATGCTGATTGACTCCACTCGTTGTTCTCTTAGGTCCTTCCAGGTTCCGGTGGTCGCCTTGATCTTCCGAAGGTGGTGTGTCCTGTTGTTCCTCCACTCGGTGTCCCAGGCTCTCCGAACCGTCCGCTTGATCCACTTTTTGTCATCTTGGAGCGGTACATTGCCGGTGGACCTGAGTCCCGCAGTGACCGGGTACCCACATGAATACAGTGTTGGGCGGCGCATGCTTTAACGTCCCTTGGATCCACGGATGCTTCGGTGTTTCTGTTGTTAGGGACAATATCACGCTGTGTGAGTCAGTTATGGCTAATATCGGCCGGTTGGTCGGTAACTTAACCGCGTGGAGAATGGCCGCTGCCTCAGCTGAGAACACTGAGCATTGGCTCGGAAGCGATCTGCTCACAAGCAGGCCATCTCTGGAGACCCCCATTCCCACTCCGCTCCTGGAGAGAGAGTCGTCGGTGTACCTAACTTCATAACCTTGGTAGGGCTCCCAGAGAGTTTCGACAACTATCCGGCGTAAAGCCAGCGAGTTGTCTCCTGCCCCGAAGCGGTCCTTGATTCGGCTGTCAATTTTGTTCTTGTGAGATTGCCAACTTTTGTCTAGGAGGAGAATGATCTTTTTATTTCCCGACGTTTTAGCGAGAAAGGCAGCGGCTTTGGTAGCAGTAGCTGCGGTGAAAACGAGCCGAAAAGGTAGGATACCGGCTTCAACGCATGCAGCGTTGGCCCGGGGTAGAGGGCAGGAGACCGGAGACTGTTCGAACGTAGCCGTTGTACACCGGTTCCAGAATCTGGACGGCTTTCTCGGCGGCAAGGCATGTAATCTCTATATGGCCCAGTAATGACTGGAATAAGGTGATCTTTTTCAAACTTTCACCGGTTCGCCGCCATTTTTTTGTGATACCATCAGACCCAAATAGCATTACTTTCGTCTCGTCTGACCAGATCACCTTATTCTAGTCATCACTGGCCATGAAATGTGGTCCTGGGCCCACTTCAATCTTTTTTTTTTTTATATATATTTTTTGCGGACAACCATGACTTCTTAGGAGCTACTCTGCCCTTAAGACCTTTCTTATGAAGACAATTTCGTACGGATTGTGATTTCAGTTGAATAGAAAACTCGCTTTCAATCTGTTTCGCAATTTTCGGAGCTGATAGTCCCCGGTCCAGCTCCGCCTTCTTCACAATAGCTCTGTCAATTCGGCCAGTTGTCTTTGAAGAACGCCCCGATCGCTTGTCTGGTGAGATAGAACCACGCTTTTTGTACATCTGCACAATTTTAGCGACCGTATCTTTGTGAAGCTGGACAATATTGGCAATATCACGGTAGCTTTGGCCAGTTTTGTGATGTTCAATAACCAAATTTCAGATACTGATCAAAATTCAGCAAATAACTTCCAATTTTGAACACGAAACTGAAATTTCTAATCTAATCTAATCTAACACCAACACAGCCAGTTCTTGAAAGCATCCTGGAAAATGATATATATACCTACATCATTTTTCTTGTCTATTTAATATATGTTCTACATCGAAGATGCGTCACAAGTATCAAAACGGCCAGGCCTACTGTGCAGCATTTAAGGGGCAAGATGATTCAGAAAACATCGGGCCTGTTTAAATCTAAGATTTAAACACGATGCTTCAGAATCCAATAAATGGATGAAACGTGGACATCTCGTACCGTACGTTCCGATTTTGGATATGATATGATTGGTTGGTTGTTGGAAGTATCAAAGCCTTTTATGACTTATAGCTATAGCGCCATTACTCGCTTTCTGAAAAGAGAAGAGGGAAAGGAAAAGGAGAAGGACAAAGGGAAAAGGATTATGTGAAATCTATGAACATAAACAATATTTTTGAATTGAAATATACAATATAGAAATGCATAACGGCGCGGTGGTCACTACCCGAGTCTTGTCACTATTATCAAGTCATAAAAAGTAACAAGGACTAAAATGTGATCCTTTGATTACTGGAAAATCCTGATTCCCTAGTTTGAAGTTGTCACGACTACTGTGTTACCTGTCTTATAACGAATATACGTTGTATACGAGTACCCCGAATACAACGTATAGTTCGTCCAATTTTACATTGCAAATGCTATGCAAAATTAGTCGAGTCACACGTTGTATTCGGGGTACTCGTTTACAACGTATATTCGATATAAGTCAGATAACACAGTGGGGTTCGGTGGTGGATCTTATACCAGTAACGCACTACAAAAAGGTGATTTCCCAACGTTACTGGTTGGAAAAGATAAAAAATTTACAAAATGGAACGAACTGACCAAGTTTAGCCAATTGAACCTGAAGGCTGCCTGATATGTGTTGATGTAGAAGTCAAAATTGTAGACGAAGCTTGACAAAGATAAACATGAACTAGTCCGGTTTATGGTAGTTGCGCGGAATGTCTTCCTTCGATTTGAGATAAACAAATGTTCGGATGTAAGAAGTCGATTTTTGATGTGCATTGGCAAGCCTTTATATGACCAATAGTCAGGTTCAACGCTGCGCCTCAACAAATGATGGAACTAAGTGCTGAACTTGATATTCTAAAATAAATTTAAATCCTCTTTAAAATAAACATATACAGATATACCTCGATATAACACAACTGTCACTCCTATATTCCAACGCCGATTTCTCGCAAACGGTCATTCAAACAAGCAAAGTAATAACACCATCGGACAGATGAGATAATATCCTATCTATCGGTAATATTAATATGTATGACTAAATTGTTATTAGCGAGATATTGACGATGGAAGTCAAAAGAGACAGCTACGTTTCATAGAAGTATACCTGTAATATAAGTCACATCACTAAAGAGGAATTCAATGTAGTGTATTAACCAATACAGTTTACAGTTTGATGTGTCTCCATGCAGCATGGAACAACTTTAACGAGGTCTAATTACGCACCGAAGAACCTGGATCAGAGAAAGGTTGTTTGCAAATTGGTCAGGTTCATATTTTACTGGCATCGTAATTTTCACCTAGGGTTGGTATAGTGATTTTATATGTTGCACAACTATTTTAGAAAGGAGCAGATCTACGGAATGACCACCAACTTAGTAATAACGACCTCGTCCGTAATGTGTGTTTGTGAGGTTAGAAAGTTTACGTTGTTCAGGATAACATCAGGTAAGGAGCTTCAAAATGGGGTTTTGTTGTTATATTAGAGAGTTATCGCCAGTTGCGGTTCTGATATCGATCAAGATTTCAGCGACAACGTACAATCAGAATCCCTCTGGACCAGTTTCAGCCAGTTGCATGTTAAATTTACATTTGGAGCCATTATAAGGTCGGTATGGATGTATGTATTTACAATCCAACTTACACTGTCTGGCAGTGACATAAAATCTCCCTGCAGTCATTACTGCAAGAAGCTTGAATCCAAGAACTAGAAGGTGACACCTCTATCGTAGATCCAATAGGCCATTACAAGAACGCAGGTATTTCGGTAAGCCCTGCTTCAATACAATATTGCAGTACTTGATTGGCGCGTATTTAATGAGCTTCTGTTAATTTTATTGAATTTTTGTATAAGAGCTACAGAAACGAAACCCAAAAAAATAACTTAGCTGAGCGTCGGCGCCGGCTGGAACAAACTGCTGTTATTCGGAAGACTTCACTATTCATCAATGCCAATTACTAAAGCAACGGAATCGAGTGGAACTCCATTTGGTCATCGTCATACAATCCACTAAAAACTCCACTTCACAATTGTTACAATTTAATTCACATTATTAGTTATTTAAAATTTGAATTTAACTTTTCACGAGAAAATCACGCAGCACAATACAAAAACGTCAATTCAGCAGCGCAGCCTACATTAAATTACACGAAACTGAAATTTTGAGCACGGAAACTTCAAAAGCACTAAATTACAGCTAGACACAATGTTTACACTCTTAAGAGATGAACTAGCCTCAGGCTAAAAATCTCTAAAATAAAGCCAAAAAAAAAAAAAAAAAAAATGTTTACACTCGAGAAAGTTTGCAGAATACACACTCAACTCTGTAAAACACACTTAAATCGTAGTATCCGTTAAGGGGTGGATAAACTTTTTTTGCGTAATTTTTTACCCTTTTTCATAATTTATCACATGAAATCTCAAGAAAAGATATAAACGCCGTATTTTCAATGGCAATGTGATAAATAAACATAAATTGATAAATCATGGAGAAACACTCATAAAATTAAACTGATTTTCACCAGAAAAACAAAAAAAAATGTAAATTGGTAGGGGGGTGGATAAACTTTTTTTGCATACTGTATATAAATATAGTGTTTCTCAAAGTAGATCGTACAGCAGTACTTAAATTTTAGAAAAACGGCTCTAAAAGCACGAGTTTAAAAGATACGTCTCTGAATTTTTGGCAGCTGACTCAGCATACATTTATCAATTATAGGCTCAGTATTGGGCATATTTGGTTGAGTTTACAAAAAGTTAGAGCAATTTAAGGAAAACGACTTTTTCTTGAAAAACCTTATTTTCTTGAAATAAAATGAACATAACTTTTTGAAATTTTGCTCATTTTTAGACGTAATAAAGATCATGCATCTGCCACTAATTTTCCTAAAATTCGTCCATAATGTAAAAAGATGAAAATCTAGCGTTTAACTAAAATTAATCTAACTAAATACAGGCTCCTTCAATAAAGACCAAAGCTATAGCAATAAATCAATAAACATCTGTTCAATCACCAGCCACAATTTTAAAAAATACGTCTATTCACCATGTTTAAAAAAAATGTTCTAGGGTGTACGATCAATTTTGAGATACACTTTATATATATTACCCCTTTTAGTCTCTTTAAATTTCATTCTACATTTCGTCTATTTCGGCGGCGGAGCTTCAACGAGAAAATCAAGCAAGGCAACATAAATTTGACATCGTCCCATGGTAGGGTGAAAGCAAGTAGCTGCCCAGGATGGAATCTTTCACACTGGCCCTATGCTCAGCATTAATGAAAAAACATATTTAAATCTAACAATTCCAAAACCATGGTGAAAATATCACTGCTTGAAAGTTTTTGCATACAATGCAGATGCTCATCGTAATCCAATTAAAATATTCCACACTCTTCACAGCAACCGTATGTGTATGATGGTGATTTTAAAATCATTGGAAAACTTTCTCCTTTGCTGCTAGCATTGTAATCTGAATTGTCGGATAGAACGCTCCTATTTATGGAAAACAAATGGATCCTACTATGAATGGGATCACAAAAACAGGAGTAGCAATCAATTTCGCAAAAACCTTGAACTATCTGTTCACTTTCACTTCGTTGCACCCCAACATTCGATCGCAGATTCACACAAACGACTCAACACTAAAAGAAAAACTTTTCATCAACTCTAATCAAAACTTTGTCACAAGAACTCACATGGACCAAGGACCGACGAAGGTTAGGCGGGGGAGAGCGGGTAATCATAATCTTCTCAAAATCCGTCCCGTCGCCGTGACTTTGTCTGCTGAGAAGCGGCACTGTACGTCTAGTTTGTCGCAGCGAAAAGCATGACAATTTATGGAAATTTTGCTTGGATAACCTACATTCTGTGATTTGCGAGCAGTGACGGTTTCACATTTCGAATCAGCCAAATGCTCAACGGGGATCAACGGTGGGAAAGGAATGGAATAGGAAACTTTTGCACATAATGGAAAGATAAATTTTGATGTCAATTTCAATATACTTGTATCGAGATAACCCTGAAGGAATTAACTCGATACAAGTGGCATCTGATCTGATAAGATATTCGAGTTTATGTAAATTTGAAATTCCAGCAAAACTGTCATTTTTCGAATCCGATAATGGACACGAGTTAGCAATATGTTGACGGTGGAATTGACAGTGACTGGTTCCGTGAAAAGTGCAGATTAAATCAAAACTGGAATGACTAGCTATCGTACATTTCATTTCCTTCTAAAAATAGAGCTGCTCTCCATTCGCACAGCTGTCAAAGGATTCGGATACTGCTACTGCTAGTGCGTGGGCTCCCAGTAAAAGCCTTTTCCAGTGATGTGCAGATATAATCATGTGGCCAGTTTACACAGCCAATGAGATCAACCCAAATTTGAGTATAGCTTACTCATAAATCGCAAAAAGTGCAGCTACTCAGAGATGCGTAAATTTGCCTCATGTTTTTCCAGGAAAAAAATCCCGAATATGAGAAAAGTAAAGATTGGATTCTTTCAGTACTACTCCTAGACTGAGTAAAATTTTCATCAATTTCACTCATTTACCGGCAGATTTGTTAGGGTTTCCACAGGAAAACACGAGACAAATTTTCTCATTGCTGAGTTCCTGCACCTTTTGCGATTTGGAGTAATTGTAACTCAAATTTGGGGTGATCTCATTGGCCGTGTACACGCTGCTAGAAAAGCCGAGCGAAGTGGGTGGTTCCAATTTCATTAGAATTAGATGCGCAGTTAGGAAGGTGGTTGATTTTTGCTCCAGGCAACTAATCCTGAACGCGAATGATAGCGGTATCAATGCTAAATTTTAGAAATTATTACGATAAGTATGATACTTATCCAAACATACGATAATTCATTATCAAACAGGTTTCAATACCTGAAATGTCCTACAAGGTACCATTAGTGCTTATATGGAAAATATACTATCAACCCATAATGTGCTCGAATTTTATTTCTATGATGTTCCCATTCCAATCCACTCCGTGTAACAATGTGTTACATGGAAGCTTACTTCGAATATATTGGAGATTGCCTTTGTTCTCTATTGTAAAACATTTTCCCCGCACATCCAGACAGAACTCTTAACGAAGGAAGCATCAACAGTCAGGTTCACCTCTCAAGCAACACGCAACACATCTCTATAACAATGTGTGCCAGTTTTCTCTTGTTTCTTCCCCGACCTATCATCGACATCACGTGCGTTGTCTAGCGTCCAGGATATCGCCTAGCGCTGGTGAAAATTGAGCACTGTTTTATTATTCTATCTTGCCATGATGGCAATTTTCCAATTCCAGCGCACTTAAGGATCGTTTCGTCAAATACGTGTGTCGTGTAAAAGCAAGCCACGAGTTGGTCGAGATTTACGATTTAGCAGATCGATTTATTGCCAATGCCGCATGGTTGCTTGGTACGCATTTTTATTGAGTTACAGTCGATGACGGTGTGGTATACTTAACGACCATAGTAAGTAAGCACACACATGTTTCATCGAAAATTGGAGTCCATTAAAACATTTGAAGGGGACTGCAGGACTATCTTCCTTGGACCTTTATTCTTCCTGGATAATATGATCCAACTGGATAGCATAATTGTTTATTGAAAGTTACTATTTAAGCCTATGCCTTGAGATTATATGTCCAATTAATCAAGATAACAGAAATATAACACGGGTGAAGCACCATCTCACCCAACCTTAGTTAAGTAACAAAATATATTTAAGTTGTAGAATCATAAAAATATTTTAAGGCGCAAAAAACCGATACATTTCGAGAACTTCATTGAAGACTATGGAACTTAAGGGAAGATCCGAGAAGATCCAGCTTTTCAGAGGACTTCGGAGATGTTAAAAAAATTATTGAGTTGTTCTCATACGTTCAGAAGTTCAAGGAAGCTTAAACATTTAAAGAATAGTTCAATTAAATTCAGGGCAGTACAACAAGCTTCATGAGAACTGCAAAAACAGAGAAGTTTCGAGAACTTCAGGAAATAACAAAGAACCTCAGAACAGTTCCGTTAAAACAATTGATGAGAAGTATTGTGGGCATCAGACTAGTTTATCAATCTATAAAAGAACTTCAAGGCAGTTTCATTAACTTCAGGAAAATTTGGGAATCTTTCAAGGAGTTCTGAAGACTTCAGAATAAATCATTGTGTATCATGAAAATTCACTCTGAGTTCTCCTCAGCATTCGCTTTATTATCTCCCGAAATTCTCATGAAATTACTCTAGAAATTCACTTAGAACACTCTGGATTTTCTTAAAAAATATTTCAAGAATATACTGAGAATACTTCTCGCAATTACATTAAAACATTCCCCAAAATTACGATGGAACTATCCTCCGAATTCAATTTTCTTGGAATTTTCCTCGGGATTACCTTGAAATGCTCCCAGTAGATTCTCAGAATTTTCAATGAATTCATTTCAGATTTTCTTTTGAATCTCACCTTCCCTCTGAATTCTACTCTCATTAAAAGTCTCATATGAACTCATTTGCATTGTTCCTACCAAATTCCTAGGATCTCTCCTCATAATTTGTTTTGCAAACTCTCCTGGAATTCTTTTCCGAATTCCTTTAAAGATTCCCTGAAGATATTCTCAAATTTAATTGTAATCCTCTTTTTAGAATCCCCCTCACTCCCTATGTACGCCCCAAAAATGTCCAAGGACTAATGCTCCCAAAAACTTCATGAAATTATATCTCAGAATGCCCTTGGAGTTTTCTTCTGAAGTTCACAGGAGTTCTGGTCCTCAGAAATTCCTATGAGTTTTCATTCAATTTTACTATGAATTAAATTCTAGGTTATCTTCAAATTCTACTCAAAACTATCTCTGACTTCACACGAAATCCAAAATTCCTTGAAAGCATATTGCATTTGATGTTTTTCTCAAAAAATAATTTTCCAGAACTTCCTTGGAATAGTTCTTAGAAATTATAATAAAATTCCATGAGCCTTTAAACTGTGCTAGGAATTTGATTTCAGATTCTTGAAAACTCTTTGAAGTATTATAACTTGTATGTCCAGAATTTCAAAAAAAATGTTCATATTTAAGGTGAAAGTTAATGGTTTTCCGTTGATACTGAATCCACACTCAAATTCCAAATGCACCAATACCAACAAGTATTGCAAATTAGGAAAATGAGAAGTATCGAAATTTTGACCGTATTCATTCGTAAACACAATATTCTTGTGTAATTCTAATAATTCAACAACTGAAATGACAACTTCAATTTAAAGATTCCATGTTCAGGGAAGTCCTACTAATGCTCAGGGTGCCGTAGTTTAGGGAAGGCCTGCCGAACTTCAGCGAAGTTCTGATGAAGTTAAGGGAAGCCCTGCAGAAGTTCAGGAAAGTCCTTCCGAAATTCAAGGAAGTCTTGCCGAAGTTCAGGGAAGTCCTGCTGAAGTTCAGGGAAGTTCTGCGGAAATTCAGAGAAGTTCTGTCGAGGTCCAGAGAAGTTCTTCCGAAGCTCAGGGAAGTTTTGCCAAGCTTCAGGGAAGGGCTGCTGAAGTTCCGGGAAGTCCTTTCATTCTTGGAAATCAGGGAAGTCCTTTCATTCTTGGAAATCAAGGAAGTCCTGATGAAGTTCAGGGAACTCATGCCGAAGTTCAGGGAAGGCCTGCCGAACCTCAGGGAAGGCCTGCCGAACCTCAGGGAAGGCCTGCCGAACCTCAGGGAAGTTCTGCCGTAGTTCAGGGAAGGCCTGTCAAAGTTCAGAGACCTCCTGCTGAAGTTCAGCAAAGTCCTGCCGAAGTTCAGAGAAGTTCTGCCGAAGTTCAGGGAAGTTCTGCCGAAGCAATATCTAATTATCTTTAAAAATACCAAGATATATCAGAATACCGTCATCAAAAAGGCTGAAATTTTCACAGAATATCACTAGTGAAAAAACTTGTGAAAATCGAGGATCATTTTTTTTTCGATCTTGTTTTCCGTGCTGAGCACCAATGCTTCCGACGCCAGGGAGGCAGCTCCTACACCTGAACCTGCATTTTTTTAAGGAATAGCAAAGGGGGGTGATTTCATAATTAGTATAATTAATCTAATTATCTTTAAAAATATCCGGATATATCAGAATACCTTCATCAAAAAGGCTGAAATTTTTACAAAATATTATCAAATACTTGTGAAACAACTTGTTAAATTTGAAGATCAAATTGGTTCGAAAAATACCCGGTTCATGAGTTGATGGGTCGATAGGTAGGGTCCAGGTGTGGGAGCTGCCTTCCTGGCACGTCGGTAGCATTGGTGCTCAGCACGGAAAACAAGATCGACGGAAAAAACAAACCAAAGGAAATAAAATGCATTTTACAGGTAGGGTAGACAACTAATTCGGCCTAAGCGCTCATTTTAGGCCTATCAAGCAGAAAACATCAAATAAATCCATGATTTAGGCGTTAACAGGTAAATTATGCGTTTGGTACGATACTTTAGTTCCAAATGCTACCGAACGAAGTCAATAAGAACGCGTGATATGAATATTTGCACCCAATATTCTCAAATACAAATGAAGCACTCCGACCCAATCAATATTTATCTTCATCCGATAGGCCGAAGTGAATTCATTGGCGTTTCAATGGCGTTTCAATCCGTTAGGCCGAGTTTGGGGTCAAGAAGCAGTGTTAGACTTTCAACAATATCTCAAAAATATGTTTCTCTTTATCAAATCTTACGGTATGTACGGAAAGGTAAATAAATTTGGAAGCCATCAATAATATTAACATTCCGTTTGTTGCTAAACTACACTAAAGGGTGATACGGTCAAAATTTGGTCAATATCAACTTGACGTATTTCTTTCAATTTTGCATTTAAAAAACATGAACACCCCTCATTTTGAAGGTGCGTGTGTGTAGAATGTTGCTCCTATTTTGATTTTGGAATTCACTCTTCAGTTGTCAAAATGCCGTCCAAGCAAGAAGAGCAGCGTATCAAAATTTTGCTCGCGCATCGCGAAAATCCGAGCTACTCGCATGCAAAGTTGGCAAAATCGCTAAAAGTTGCCTAATCAACCGTTACAAATGTAATTAAAGTGTTTGGGGAACGTTTGTCGACAGCCAGGAAGTCTGGATCGGGGGGAAATCGAAAACCGGAAGCCGCTGAGACGACAAAGAGAGTTGCCGGTAGTTTCAAGCGAAACCCTAACCTCTCTCTCCGAGATGCCGCAAATAAGCTGGGTGTATCGTCTACAACTGTGCATCGAGCCAAAAAACGAGCCGGACTATCGACTTACAAGAAGGTAGTGACTCCAAATCGCGATGATAAACAAAATACGACGGCCAAAGCGCGATCCCGGAGGCTGTACACGACGATGCTGACGAAGTTTGACTGCGTGGTAATGGACGACGAAACCTACGTCAAAGCCGACTACAAGCAGCTTCCGGGACAGGAGTTTTATACGGCAAAAGGAAGGGGAAAGGTAGCAGATGTTTTCAAGCACATGAAACTGTCAAAGTTCGCAAAGAAATATCTGGTTTGGCAAGCCATCTGTACCTGTGGCTTGAAAAGCAGCATTTTCATAGCTTCCGGGACTGTCAACCAAGAAATTTACGTGAAAGAGTGTTTGAATAAACGTCTGCTGCCTTTCCTGAAGAAACACGGTTGTTCCGTACTGTTTTGGCCGGATTTGGCATCTTGCCATTACGGTAAAAAGGCCATGGAGTGGTACGCCACCAACAACGTGCAGGTGGTTCCCAAGGACAAGAACCCTCCCAACACGCCAGAGCTCCGCCCAATTGAGAAATACTGGGCTATTGTCAAGCGGAACCTAAAGTAGACCAAAAAACTGCTAAGGGCGAGCAGCAGTTCAAGGTAAACTGGCTTTCTGCGGCGAAGAAGGTGGACAAGGTGGCTGTACAAAATCTGATGGCAGGGGTCAAGCGTAAGGCCCGGCAATTCGGATTTGGAAAAGCGGAAGCCTAACTGAATATTTTTCCTGAATTTTATACTAATTGAACTTGAAAAAGAAATTTAATTTGATTTTTTAAATAAACGATTTCACCGATTTACACGCGTTTTCCCTTGACCAAATTTTGACCGTATCACCCTTTATATTAAGAACGACTAAGTGCGGGTTGTGCTTAATAGGCTGGAAATGGGATAGTTAACCCTATGTTGTCTTCGGAAGAAATGTTCCGAACAATATTTTGAAACGATCTACGTGAGTGAAATATTACCTTTCATACGAAATAGGGGAAATGTAGGTAATGTCGGCCTACATGTCCCTAATGTGGACCCATCGCTAAAAGTCTGCTATTTATCAATTTTATCTAGATGAACGCGTTATTGGGACGTTACTAATGGATATTTTTGGTTGCTTTTGAAAATTTTGTTGATTGCTGAATTTATGTATGGGCCCAAATTAGGGACAATTAGGCCGACATTACCTGCATTTCCCCTACTTGTGTAATTGATGAGCAAAGTTAGCGACCACTATGATTGTGGTCCTAAAATTGAACTTAGAAAATGGTTTTCAGAAAATTTAAACAATAAATCAATCTTGAAAAAATTTGCTAGAGATAGCAATTTTAGTTCTTCAATTTTGCACGGAAGAGTTTTTTCGATGTAGCGCTGCATTATTTTGTAAAAATCGATAAAGTGCAGGAATTAAGCTTATTCCAAAACAAAAAAAATATTTCAATCCTATCCTATCCTATTAATAATCCTCTCTGGATCTAATAAGTTCAATGTGTGCATAAATATAACGAAGACAATTAAATGTTAGTATTTCGAAATGCATTCTATTCTTTAAAATATCCATAGCAAGAACATAATTTAATTCCCAGAGACTTCCAAATATTTTCAAGAAAGATAAAATTCCCTGAGGAATCCCGGTTTTCAAAGTTTTTCTAAGTAGTAGACATCCTGGCTAATACCGTGGGTTTGGTCATCAATCATCACTACCTAAAGCCCCACGTTGCCGGAAGCATTTCCAGTTGATGGTGTGTTATAATGCAATTCTTCTTTACCCAACTAAGGACTGTTCATAAATGAAAGTAGACACCTGTTTCTCAAAGGAAAATATTTATTTTCGATCAAATTCATAAGTTTACTTTAAATAAATGAAATCAACATACATATGACCGATTTCACGTGAGTTTGAATGTTTACTTCTCATTGCTGAAGAACGCTCGGACCTTTCTCTTGATACCGTCCATTAAATTTTGCACTACTTTCTTCTTAACTTTTCGTTGTGCTGCAGACCGAATTTTCTTGAAGCAGTCAACAGAGCTTGCTTGTCTTCCATCTTTCTTAAGATGCCGTTTAATTACTGCCCAGTGTCTTTCGATAGGCCGCAGTTCAGGGCAGTTTGGGGGATTTTTTAATGTTTCGGCATAATCGATTTTTTCCTTCTTGAGCATCTCCAACGTAGCAGAAGCATAGTGAGCAGATGCCAGATCCAGCCAAAACAATAGACGATCCGTATGCTTTCGGTAGATGGGTAGAAGCCGTTTTTTATGCATTCTTTTCTGTAATTTTCACCATTGATTGTGCCCGTTGTGAAGTACAAAAAACTCTTCAAACCGCAGGAGCAAATGGCTTGCCACACCAAAACCTTTTTTCCAAATTTTCCGGTTCGGATGTATCGCACATCATCAGGCACATCTGTTCTCTGCTCAGCGTTGAAAAATTGCGGCCCGGGTAGCGTACTGGTATCCAATTTGACGTACGTCTCGTCGTCCATCAAAATGCACCGGTTGGGCTTTTGAAGGAGAACGTCATATAAGTTCGGTTACCGTATTTTTAAAGAAGTTTTCTGTGCTTCGTCCTTTTGGGAGCTTTTTGCTTCTTGTAGGTTACGATTTTTTTAAATTCTACGCAGTTCCTACGCTAATGTCACGGTTTATGCGATTTCAAAAGGCGTACTGCTGCCAGCTCCTTTTTCTGGTCCGATGCCTCTTTTTGCGCCCAGATTTTGGTAAATCTTCAAGAGAATACGTTTCTCTAAACTTCTTATCTGTCTTGAACACTAGATTTACTGCACTAACTTTTCGGAAAACCGTTTGTGCAGAATTAATCTGCGAGTTGATAAGCTGATCCAACCCATCGTTCGAAATTTCTCATTTTTTTTCAGGTGTGTTGCCAAAATAAACAATGTTTTTACACACTGAGCGAAAATTCACACACGTTTTGACCCTAAACCATTGATAAACAGATGACCACTTTCTTTAATGAACAGTGCTTATTGTGTTGCTCCTCTCGTCATGTCCAACATAGTCATCTCAGAGGGGCTTTAGGTAGTGATGAAACGTCGCTAGAACTATTCCACAGCCACAGACAGTATATCAGCAAAGTCAAGCGCACACTTTTTTGCCTGTAGATTTGAAGACATACTTCGAATCTCCGCGTACATCGTACGGGTTAGGCAAAGAAGTGTGCGTTTGACTTGCACTTTCGCATTAATGGCCCTTCGCGCATTTTCAACTTTTATTCAATTTTCATACTGCCGTACTCTAACGGACCTATCTACCTGACCTCAAGTTAAGATGTTGATTTAATAAACACACATCAAAACCTTCAACACAATCCATAAATATATTTGTTAAACATTGTTCAGCATTTGCTAAGAGTCCACAAATATTTATCAATTAACCTACCACAAAAAAAAAACGTCGCCATCCCAACAAAGACCGAAAACCAAACCAGGAAAAAAAACACAACATGCCATAAAGAAAGCATGTAAACAGTGACCCCTTCGAATGGGAAAACAAGTACACGGGGACACCCAGCAAAGGGTTTTTGGAAAGAAAAATAACATTTTCATCTGACTTTTTGTTTTCTTTAGACGAAAGATCCCCTCCCAAGTGTGTTGCAGCGCGGTATGTTTAGCACAAATTTGTTGTTCAACTCGGTGTTTTTTTTCACCTACAAACAAAACTCCTACTGTGACACAAATCGAATGAATGTTTTTTTATCTGGGTCGGTAATTTTTCCTGTCATCAACGGTCACAAGTTTATGTTTTGTTCTTATTCGTTCTTTTCTGATTTGTGTCAAACGTGGGTGTGAGCATGAATCACATCTTGCTGCTGATTGTTTTGCTTTCCTCCCATCAGTTGGGTTTTGACTATTTGAGCTTTGTCTGTGCTGAGGTTAGGAAAATGTTTGATTTTTTTTGTTGGAAGGGATTCTTACATGTTGATTATGTACGTGCATTGAAGAAACCACTGATGTTATGATTTTTAGAAATTGTAGATAGGCACCTGAAATGAAAATAACTGAAATTATTAACGTGATCGTAAGCGTATGATTGCGTAGCCAATTGGTTAAGATAAAATTGAGCAATGGATTAAATACATATTCTAGATTTATCTAGATTTTGGACTAGGAATGTACAGTGTGAATCATGTTGTGCAATCTAAGTGAGATAGGATAAAGTGGTACATATCCCTTTCAGTTAATTTTAGAGGAAACAAATACTTGAATGAAAAATTGTATTCAACAAATTTCTCAGCTAAATTGCACCAATGCCAACTAAGGTTAATCCACGGTTACTCATGGACTGAGTTTTTTTTTCCTATTTACCTCATATTCGGGCATAGATTTTTGCTCGAAAAAATTGACACTTACTCATATTCGTTTACTTACTTCGTTTACTGTCTGTCAATAACCATGCTTTTAGCAAATTTGATTGAACGGAACTCAAATTTGAATTGAATTCAGCGGTCAGCGTTTTGTGTCCCGTTGGGTAAAGTCATTTTCATTTGCAGTCCAGTTTTCGTTTTCGTTCGCTCTCTGTTTTCCGTTGCGATAATGATCACTTTGGTGGTCATTTATGGATTCTGTCCAGTATCTGCTTTTATCAATTTCCATCAGCAGCAATGAAAAGCGCTTCAAACTAATGTAGATGAATTGCGTTTGGTTTGAAAATCGTCGCTGTCACGTATGAGTGAAATGAACAAATGAGTTCATTATACATCGATTAATGTGCGTTTGTTGATATTCATCAACGCTTGAGTATCCAACCCAACAATGTCAAAATTGAAAGCGATCCTCAATATCTAAAAAATCAATTTTGTTTTGAAAAAAAAACCTCGATATTATTATCAATTTAGCATGAGACAATAATTTTCAATTGATCTGAGTGTGAAAAACAACACAACACGTTCAACAGAGCTATATTTGTGTGCAATGATAATTATTATTTTGCATTTAAGGTTCCACAAAAGGTAAGTAATTTTGTGTTCTTCTTCTTTAAAAATATCATAAAATCATCATCATTAGTTTCAGTGTTCACTCGGCTGTCGACAAAAGCAGACCACTCTCGATGTGTGCTACGCGATCGTCTGTTTACTCGGCAGCAACCATTGTGTGGTCCTCCTCATTGTTCTTCATCAGCAGTTCTTTCGGTCGATGCGTCGTCGACTTTGGAAAGCAACCGTTTCGTGATGAGTGTGTGAGTGCTGACCACGTTTTGCGTCCATTGCTGCAATGGACGCGCTTTGACCCTCGTTGGCGTACAACAATTTGCCATACAATGAAACTACTGGAAGCGGCTCCAGTTCTTATTGAAGAGGGCTTTTTGGATAGCGGAAGATAAAGTGTTTATTGTGTTGTACCTTTTGACTATAGCTTTAAGATGTATTGTATAGTGACCATGAATCCTCGGCTCTGTTAAGTTAATTCGGTTGAGCCTTATCAAATAAATTAATAAACAAAAAAAAAAAAATCATCATTAGTTTACACATACATTCATATATTATGAATACGAAAATTTAAAACATGTATTTTGTGATCTTAGATCGAAAATTTCCTGGGTAAAACACATTCACTGTATTTATTTACTTGTGTTTTTCAAAGTATAGCACAATTAAACGCAATCGAATACATGAAACTCGAAACGACTGCTTCACAAAACTCTTGGTGAACAAAATTTATCACAAAGAAAACCATTTCTACTTTATTGCTTTCCTAGCAATCGTGAAAGTATCATTGAAACAGCGGTGCCAGATGTATTGCCTCTAGCAATGAATTTAAGTTTATTAAAACAATTAATTGCGGAGCCTCATTAACATTGATGAATGGATGTATTTAATGGTGGATAAATATCAAAAACTGATTAAATAAAACATAAATGACCATTTTAGACATTTTACCGGTCCAATTAAAAAAGTCACAGAAGATTGAATTCAACACTAACAGGGTTGATGGCAGCAGTGCACGTAGCCTGGTATACACTTTCCCGCTCAGGGGTGTAAACAAATTTGCATACAGCGCAGTCTGGCAGTGCGAATGTTTTGTCTGCTACATTCTTATCCACTAGATAGTGTGACAGCACATTTGCTGTTGTATTTAAATGAAGGAAGAAAAGAGATGGTTAAGTTTTACTCACCATACCAGTTGATATTTATGAAAAATGGGCATTTTTGGCGTGGGGATATGCACTTCCAATGAATTTTACCAATACATTTAGAAAATGATGATCGAAGAATATTTCAAAAAGAAGAAGTAAACAAAATAATGACCCTTTGTAGAACCTTAAAACTCAAAATCATCCCCACCAAGATGAAGACAAATATTGAAATTGACAACAACACAGGCGATAATGAACATCCATCCACGAATGAACAAAAACAAATGTTGACTCAGCGGTTCTCTTGATCAAGAGAATGTTGTCATGACAAAATTCAAATTTATACAGGTAGTTGGATTATCTTTTCACGACGTGTTCGAGGTATCATCCAAACCATTTGTGGCATAGTTCTACCATCCGTGTACGGTTTGCTAATGGTATTTGTTGATTAAGGGGTTGGTCACTCCGCAGTGTTCCAAAAACACAGATGGGCACACCAGGGCACTTTCATTGGCACCCAGGGCTAGAAATTCCCATGATATTTAAAGATACTGGCTACACGTACAACAGGCTTGTACTCGAAAAAAAATGCACCATTTTTATCCGTGTGCAACTTTTTTATCCGTGGGTAAAAATTGATGAAAATCTGGGTATACCTAGTTTGGAGTGAATTGTTTACATGTGCAAAATTTTATAACAATCAGTGGTTATTGAGATGTCATCGAAACAAGAAGAAAATCGCCGGAGAATTTTGCGCGCCGTCATGGAAAATCCGACTGCGACCATGAGACGATTTTACCACCCATACAACTGTGTCTCGGGTGGTAAAATCGTTTAAGGAGTCCCAGACGACCGAACGGTGGGCTGGAAGTGGAAGAAAATCGAAGACAGCTGACCCTGTGAAGGCCCGGAAGGTGCTGGATTATTTCAAGCGTAATCCGAACCTTTCGATTCGCGACGCGGCTCTGAAGGCAGTGTTCCGCCTGGTTCGTTCTGCAAACCATGAAATGACCTGGGCTTCGTGTATTCAAGGTCCGGAAGGCACCGAACCGGCGTGATCAACAAAACACGGCGGCCAAATCCCGCGCAAGGAAGATGTATCGAGAGTGGTTAACGAAACCGATGTGTGTGGTTATGGATGACGAAACCTACATCAACGCAAACGCAAAGCAGATACCGGGGCTGGAGTTCTACGTTGCCAAATCACGGAAGACATAAGTAAGAAGAAATTGGACAAATTCGCCAATAAATACTTGCTCTGGCAGGCCATATGCCAATGCGGTAAACTGAGTAAACCGTACATAACAATGGGTACCATCAACAGCGAAATTTGCCGCACCGCACCGAGTGCCTCCAGAAGCGTCTGTTGCCCTTCCTGCGGTCCCACGGAGGCGAGACATTATTTTGACCGGGCCGGGCATCATGCCACTACGCGCGATCGACGTTGGATTGGTACTGAGACAATAACGTTGTTTTTGGACCAGAAAGATTTTGGGTCATAATGAAGGCCAAAGTTCGAAAATCGTCCAATGTGTTTAAGAACGAGCTGGAGTTGAAGAAAGAATGGATGAAAGTGACCAAAAAGGTCGGCTCCACCATTGCACAAAATGTAATGAGGGGTCTTAAGGAAAAGGTGCGGGCTTTCAGCGATGCAAAGGAAATTGAATAAAGTAATTATGCCAAAAAAAAATTATCCATATGTATTAGTTCATTCCCTGAAAGTTTCAAGAAAATCCGACTTAAAATAAATTTTTGGCGAACACTTTTGTCTGGTGCATTTTTTTTTTCGAGTACAGGCCTGCGCCTGTTCAGTGCATGATTCAAAATGTTAATCATTGTTCACACAATCCACAATCCAATTTTTGGTTTTATAACTTCAACCGTGAATTTCCGGCGAAGTTCTGCCATGGATTCCTCACAGCGCACATATTTTCTAAACATTAGCTAAAAACGGGTCAAAAGTCAACGCGGTATGCTTGCGGGATGAGCGAGGTCATCAATGCGATGACCGTTACCAAGTACAAATGAAATCGGGGGGGAGATACTGGAATTTTTTCGGATGGTGCTGGAGTCGCTACCGGAAGACTTCGAGATCGGAGAACTTCCAATCAAGACGATCGAACTGATCAAGGAAGGCTTTGGTGTTTCAGTTGGAAGGGGGTGGCATCGTTCCGGAAGCTGATTGAAAATTTATTTATTTATTTATTTATTTATTTATTTGTCGTCAATCAGTGTAGACCGTTTTACAATTGTTGTCTTAAGTGCGCTATTTTTACAATTTTGTCTTTGTTTATATTTTTTATAATATGTCTTAAGAACAAGTTAAAACATTACTTCTAGTTGACGTTATGCGACGAATTAAAATATTGCTTTAATTTGGTTTTTGTCATTGTAAAGTCAATGTTATCGCAGTGCTTATTATATGTATCCATCATTTGGTTCAAGGGTCCAAATTTGGCATAATTCGTACGATGACGATTTGTAGCAAATATATTTCTATTTCGTAAATGCCTAGATGGTGTATATAAATTTAAGGATGACAATAGTTCTATTGAATCAATTTGATGTGATACGATATCGTTTACGAAAGAAATCATAGCAAATTCACGACGCTTTTTTAATGTTTGGATATTTATGAGCATACACCGAGCTGTGTAAGATGGCAGAGGAAATACAGTCCAACCTAACTTGCGGAGTGCATACAATAGAAACTGCTTTTGAACGGACTCTATTCTTTCTTCGTGTGTGATTGAAAAAGGTGACCAAACTATGCTGCAATATTCTAATATCGATCTTACATAAGCAATGTACAATGTTTTAATCGTATACGGATCGTGAAAGTTATAGCAGAAACGTTTTATGAAACCAAGCATGTTGTTAGCTCTGTTAATAATTGTGTTATAATGATCGGTGAAAGTAAGTTTTGAGTCCAAAATAACACCTAGATCCCTGACTCTATCACACTTTTCTACGATCTGGTTTCCTAAAGTGACTGTTATATCGGGTAGCTTTTGTTTTCTACTAATGGTAATGGAGTTACATTTTTTTATATTTAATTGTAGCAGGCTTTTTTGACACCAAGTATGGAATATTTGAATTTCCTCTTTGAATGTGATGATGTCTTTGGCATCTTTTATTTCCAAGAAAAGTTTAATGTCGTCAGCATATATTAAAACTTTCAATTTCTTAATAATGAAAGATATGTCATTGACGAAGAGAATAAATAAAAGTGGTCCTAAATGGGAGCCTTGAGGAACTCCTGAAGTGACGTCAACGGGATTTGATATCTTTCCTTTGTATTTTACTATTTGATGACGATCAGTTAAATATGATTCAAGCCACTTGAGGAGTGCGTAATGAATTCCCATTTTTTGAAGTTTAAAAAGAAGCTTGGGTATGTCAATTCGATCAAACGCTTTGCTGAAATCTGTATACAACACTTCTACATGGTTTCCGTTATCCATTGCATTCAAGGAATAATTAATTAATTCGAGCAAATTCGTAGTTGTTGAACGGCCTTTAAAGAAGCCATGCTGCATAGTAGTTATTCTGTTTTTAATTTGAAGAAAGAGTTTTTCATTTACAATCGCCTCGAAAAGTTTCGGAATGCAAGAGATAATAGCTATAACACGATAATTACGTATGTTGGATTTTTTACCCGATTTAAAGAAGAGGCACTAAAAACGAGTTTTTCCATATTTTAGGGAAGTTTCCGGATTCCAGTGACATATTGAAAATCCAAAATAATGGAGCAGTAAGTTCAATTGCTAAAGTTTTCATAAAAACTGGCGGAACACCGTCAAGGCCAGGACCTTTAGATGCATCTAAATTGTTTAAACCCTTTAAGATATCATGAACCTTGATTTGACTTACGCTGATGTCACTTGAAAATTCTGGATATGATTCAAAATATTCACGATCACGGTCCTCTTCTGAAAACGTAGTATATATTTCTTGGAAGAAATTTGCAAACAAATTGCATATATCATCCGAGTTCTCACCTATCCTATCGTCCAAATGCATCTTTGAGGGAAAATTATCAGATTTTAATTTGGTTTTCACATAATTGAAGAAGTTTCTAGGACAAGATTTTATTTCAAGTTCAGATTCACGGCCAAATTTAACTGATCACAAATGTCTAAATAGTATGCCAAAGTTTCTTAACTATTATATTTTTTATAAAATTTGTGCGCTTTTTGCTTTCGATTTTTTAAATTTTTCAGTTCCCTGTTGTACCAAACTGGATGTTTTGCATGACTCTGACGTCTTCTTCTTTTAGTTGGCACTTCTTCAAGTATTATTTCAAGCAACACATTGTAGAATACGTCAACTGCACATTCAACATTTCCTGCAGTTCTTAATATTGCTTGCCAATCGACAATGTTCAATCTATTTCTAATGTTATCATAATTTGCTGAATTGTAATCAAAGATTTCATCAAATTCGCAGTCGTTGGTTCTTTCATTTATATGAACGAATAGAGAATATTCTATTGCTGTGTGAAACATTTCATTTCTCCATATGGGACTTAACGATTCAGTCACACAGAAATCTTCATAAGTATTTGTTAATAAAAAGTTCTAAATAACAATTTTGTTAATTTTTCACATGGTTAATTTGATTGAGTCCTAAATTTGCAATTTTGTCAAAAATGAAATGGAGTGTTTCATTTTCCCCAACGACTGGAAGTAAGATGCTTTCATTGTCCATATCAGAAATAAAGTCAACATTGCGTTGGTTAAAGTCCCCATATATATGAACTTTTACTTCAGGGGGTAAACTAGACAACATTTCTTCCGCTTTTCCAAAAAACTTATCATACGTGTCCTTATGAGCATTGTTTGGAGGAAAGTATACCGAAGCAAAGACATGTGTTTCGTCTGCTACTTGCGCTTTTACCCATACATGTTCGAATTCTTTAAATTTAGTAGCCATAATAATTTCTGAATTCAATTGGGTCGAAATCGCTATTAATACTCCACCTCCCGATTTTTTTCCAGACCATTGAAAATTGCGGTCGTCTCTATAAACGTTATAATTGTTACCAAAAACTTCTTCACTTCTCACACTATCATCCCAACTTGTTTCATTAGCCATTATGACAGAGTAAGTAGAACTTAATATATTTTTGTTAATTTCATTCATTTTAAAAGATGACCTTGAAGGGACTGCTACTGGTCATAGTGATTGAGAGTTGGTTAGTGGGGAGAACGAGACCGTGAAGAAGGAAGTGAAGGGAACGTTGAAGACGTTGGTAGATCGATTTGGGCGGGGAGATTCGTGACGGAGCTGAAGTCACAGCCGAAGGAGGTTAAGTGGAATTGTAAGATATTGATTGGCCAGTTGTTGGGCTTGAAGGTGGGCTCCTTAAAGTCAACATCGTTGATTTGGTTGAAGGATAGGTTTAGCTCTCGGACACGACCCTGGTAACCTAGCGCTTGAAATAGAATATTTATAGGCTTGGCCGAGAAGAAGTCCTGGTGGAGCAGTTTGGTAAACATTTCAACATCGCGATGTTTGCAATAATCCTCGTAAAATTGATCCGAACGCAGCTTTTCGAACTCTATGAGATACGAATTGATTATGGAATTCGAGCCGCACAGAAGGTCGTAAGGGAATCGGTGTTCATACAAAGGCCACCATCTGGTCGCAGTAGTTTTATCAGTGGTCGTTTACCATGTTTGATTCCGTAACGCTTCACCACTTCATTGATCAGCCAACCGACATTCAGTTTCATGATTAATTCCTCATCATAACTGATCGATGAATTCGCCTTCGATGATCACTCGGACCATGTTCGGAGGGTAGAATAATCACCGGTGTTTGCTTTCATACCATCGACAACGCCCGCTTTTACAGGTGTTCTCTGGCCGACACTGCTTTTCGTCAGAGACATCTTCCGATCATTGGACTGTCTGACCGTACGTATTAAACCCCACCTTCACCAAAGAAGTCTGATTCCGGTTGAAACTCCCACTAGAACGCTAGCGACGCATCTTTGAAAGAGTCGATGGCTTTCGGGAGCAACTCCTCCCGGAAGCGTTCATCAGAATCAGAAGAGCATCTGGACCAGTTTCCTCTGATTACCGTCACCTGTAGTTCATCCGAGTCGTCAGCATACTCCAATCCAGTAGAAGTTATTGTCCTGTCTTAAATTGGAGTGCCTTCCCAGGAGAACGTTCTCACTCGAAGCTTCAATTCTTTGACCGAGGCCGTTGCTTATTAGGTTCATTGTAGTCCTTCTCCAAGAGAATTTGTGGTAACCTTCATTTTTAGCTAATTTGAATGTAGAAGAAATTATTTTTATCAGCACTGATTCTGTCAGCCTTCTCCTTAACACTCCGAACACGATGCCTCCGAAAAACGTGTAACGGCAAGTTTGCAAATGACATAGCTTGGCCATTTCTTGATGAATTTTAAAAACTGTGGTACCTCTAGAATTCCTAGGGTCTGTAGATTATTTTGATTGTAAAACTATTGAAAATAGGGTCGTCTTCTTTTTCAACAGCCAAAGAGCCATTACACGTTTTTTAAAAGGTGTGTGTATGGGTTTTGCAAGTGGCTTAGGATTTATAATTTAGATTAATGGGCACAAATGTTCATGGTTCCTATGTATGGATCCTGGAGACAACGGAACGGTATTCCGGGAGATCCGGAACATTCGTAAAAGTAGTCAATCCATGAAACTGATCCTATAGCTCCGCGGTTTTTCAAAAACAATAGGATCTGTGATGATAGAATGAATTTGGGGTCGTGACATAAACATGGACCCTGATGGGCATGGGACCGTCCTCCGGTAGATCCGGAACACCCGTAGAAGAGATCATTCCACGAAACTGATCCTAGAGCTAAGCGGTTTTTTGAAAACAGTAGGAACTGCGATATAAGAATGGATCAGTTTCGTGGATTTAACACTTTTACGTGGAAAGATGGAAGAAATTTTGGGGAAAATTGGAAGAACCTTTTTGGACAAATCAGAAAAAAATACTTTCGAGCAAGTCTGACGAATCTTTCAAAAGAAATTGGCAGAAACTTCCGGAGGTAGTTAGAAGAAGCTTCTTAAGAAAGCCAGGAGATTCAGGGATTTGAATCAAAAGACTATCTCCTGCATTTTGAGACAACTCCAGGCATTTAACATTGGGGGATCTTAAATAAACAGTTTATATTCCGTTGTTTTTCATACAAAAGAATTGAGTGACAAATAAAACTGTTGCCTAAATTGTTTCAAATGTTGCACAGTCAAATCCCCCGTACTTGATATTGAAGAATCATCTAGTTAGGTAATATATCGATTAATGGAGGTAAAGTTTTGAAGTTTTTAGGATTAAGTGCTCGAATGTATCCTGGATTTGCATCGAGTTAGCGGAAATATTGAGTTAGAGAGAGTTTACTGTGCGATAAGTGCTGAAATTGACTCCCAATTGTAAATGTGCCCCAAGACTCTGTGAGGGGGGGGGGAAGGAGTTTAAACCCTAAACCCACGCTTCACTGTGAAAGTGCGAAGGTGTTTTAATGAGTATGAAAATTTAGAAGTCATCTTCAACATTTCATTATTTGTTCAAACCCGTCGAAAAAGCTAGGTAAAGAACGGGTTGTGCTTAGTATGACGGATATTAGATCTCATAGGTATAACTGGATTTTTTTCATAAAGCTTTTTAATTCCAAAATGATACATTTTTTATGGATCAAAATCTCTATTCTCCCACTTAGAACTTGTCATTGCCCCCTAAAATATTTCTCACAGAAGGTTACAAATTGACCTTAAAAAACATGAAGCACTCAACATCAACTCTTATGTTGATGACTTTCCTTACCTGTCCTCAAATGCCAGCCTCTTTTGTTATCGTTCAATATGCGACAAAAGCACACACAAATGCTTTCAGTGTCTGAAGTTGGCCTTCTTCATCTGTGCCAAAGATTTTTCTTCCCTTGATTTCATTTCATTTCATGACGACAATCACTGGCTGAAGCAATGCACACGCCGGGCTTAGTTGCATTTCTTCTATGCGATGTGCTCCCCCATTCCCAATAGTTTGTTGGTTAATAGTTTCGCTTCACAAGAAAATTCCATCGTCGCTAGTAGGATGAAAGTAGAGGAAACGGAAGGAAGGATGTAAAAGTTTTTTTTTCTTCCTACAGTTGATTTCATTTGAGCCGGTTCCACTTCCTTTTCCACATCCCTTCACGTTCGTCGATTGCTTACTAAGTAAAGTAAACTTTACGGCGGCAGTGTCAACTTTGTGCTGGACTCTATAGGGTTGTCAGACGGCATTGAGATATTAGTTCAATAAGATTGCGTTGCGTGTTGGTATTTGTGTATTGAATCATAACTTGTGGAAATGCATTGGACAGCTACACAGTTTTCTTGGTCACCCTGTCACTGATAAGGTACCACTTTGTGGACGGTCACTTGACCACAAAAGTTTAAAATGAAAAATAAATTGAAACGAATGAATTGGAAAATCACTTTCGGTTTGAACAGATCTTGGACGGAGCCACCAACTAGTTAACAAAATGATATGAACATACGTATTTAAATGCAACCAAGTCGAAAGCAATTAGCCTTAGATTTCCCCGTGGACGAAAAATTCTTCGGTGTCAATCCGACACTAACTGTCTCTTTCTATCATTAAGATATCAAATGATAAACTTTTGCAGCTGCAACTCAAATAGCGCTTCAATCTAATTATGCAATTGTGAAGGCGGAGGAAAAAGTTTTAATTTGAAAGGCTGAAGTTGTTGAAGTTGAAGCTTTGCAGCTTCCACTCACTATCACCCGGCAATAGATAGTGATAGAATCAAAACAAATTGCATCTCTCCCTGTCAGACGATTACAGCTAACCTGTAGTTGAGTTGTTTGATTGCAGGAGTTCTACCTTGTAGCTGGTAAAAGAGCAAACTCTGTTGCAACATCATGGCGGCCTGAATCCAGTGGTGGGCTGATGGCTTATAATTTATATAAATAGAAACCTCTGGCCGGTTAGCACCCATTATAATGACGGCGACGGTGTGGGTCATCGTTTTGAACAAACATATCGACCCAATTTATCAGTATTATTATTAGTTATTTAATGTGGATGGTACTAAGTCTGTGTGGGCGGATGTGCTGTTTATAAGTTATGCCATGCGTAATTTGCCATGCGGTGTTTTGGAAACATCTTCTACTGGCGTTGCATGGATATTTTTTTCAAAGAAGGGAAGGTCTTTAATGATTCTAGGATCTTGGACCATTGCTCTTAATTTTCTATGTTGATCAATAAAATGACGTTATTGGATCTATCGATTTCCCCATCCTATGGGTTTTTATTGGAGTTTGTTTTCAAACCACGACGAACATTTTAAGAGGTTGTATACATAAAATTGTCAATTTTAGTAAAACATAAAATTTAATACAGTAAGTCAAAAAATGTTATAAAAACCGGTGCTATGATTTTGTGTTATATTGATTGTTATCTTCATTCAGGGACTAGGAAACGATCTTGAAGCACATATATTTTAAAATGCTTAAGCTCTCAGCTGTCAGAGCAACAGCAGTTGCTTTTCATGGTGTCGATAACAGCAGCTCGGTCAGTGCCTTTGTCGCCACCATTGGAAGCACAAATTTCGATATGGTAGAAATAAAGTACACCCTTTATTTTGCCTATCCAAATCGAAGTGTAAAACCCACCATGATTGCCGAGATTGCCGATTTCGTTAAATCACTGGATGAAAATCCCGTTGACATGGATGCTACGTACCGGATTGTGGGGGAGAATGCAATCTTCATCAAGTTCAAATCTGAAACAAGTATGCATTATGCCCTAATGCATAACTCCGAGCAATTGATTTTGCATTATGCTAATGGAAAGGCAGTGAAGGTAAGATTTACCAATAATCGTTGGTGCTGCGACAGTACAGGAAAGTGAAGTGTGTCAGGAGAAATTCCCTGCGGAGTTAGGCCTCAACATGTACTCAGGTGTGCGAGGTGTATTTTTTCCTCTGTTCGGGACATAAACCACTTCGACCAGTGTGTATATCCCGTGTCCTTAGTTTAGTGCATGTCGTATTACTCCATCACTGTTGAGAATTGATGAAGTATTCGATTTTGATACAGTTGTCATTCTTGCCTTCGTCGCAAAGAATCTAGTATAAATGAAAGGTCCCGCTATTTATAACTTTCGAACCGTGAGATCACTTTCCGGTATAAATATTATGGTAGATCCTACATTCCAAAGCGTACCACGAAAAGGAGATCGGGACGTACGAGGTATATATATGGACGTCAAAAGGAGATTCCCTCCTTGCTGCATTTCATCAATCGGAAGGAGAATATATTTTATGACGGGAATAAGGATGAATGCTTCCAATGTAGAAAGAAGGGGCACCGGATGAATTCCAGACCCAAGCGAAGACCCTGAAATAACCAAAAAGCAACTACGACCAGCAAAAGGAGGAAACAATCCCTCCAGGGCCATCGACCTCTTCGAATCACAACAGATCATATGCAACTACGACTATGGCCTTCTTGACAACCGTCAACTGCGCAACAAGTAATGAGATGGAGCGTGTGTTTCGTTCCATGATTTTTTGCTCAGTGAGCAAAAACGAAAAAAAAAACTAGCCTTCCATCCACCTAGCCATCGAGCTCTTCGAATCATCACATCATAAACACCAACGGTTTCTTTTCTAAAAACACCGACAACATCACAGCTTGTATTAGATACGCGACATTATAATTAACACGAATAAATTACCGATTGAATTTCAATATATTTGTGATTACGAAACCACCGAGCAGAGTTTAAGTTTTTGCTTGGTATGTAATGTACAACAGAGATACGTGGTAATTCATATAGTTTCTGTGGTTGATGGTTAATTTTAAATAGTACTGCCAAAGGCGACTAAATACGACGACGACAATAGTGAATTTGGAACTTACCATTTGTCTACTTTTAACTTGAATTGTTTTTTAGATTTTGAATTAGGTGCAATCATGCAGACTTTAGAGATACAGTGAAAAGTCCTAAGCAATTTAAGGGTGAATATAATCATAATTCTATCGATAGAATTTCTACATAAATTTATCAAAAAGTTGTTCTCAGTTGAATTCCGTTTTAATTCTTAAGACTTCAAAAGTGATTATGAGGACAACTTCAAGCGAAATCTGAGGAATAACAAATTCTTGGTGAATCTAAGGAATATTGCTAAGGAAGTTTTGGAGTGATTTCCAAGTTAGTTTCAATTATAATACTCCATAAATTGGGATTTAATCTTAAAATGAATTCTGAAACACCCAAGGTGGTTATGATAGCAAGCTAATCTTATAATATTCTGAAGATAATTCAAATCATTATTTGCGATCACCTATCTTGATGTGTTGTTTATTGTTTTGTACCGACTGAATTTGAGGCAAACTGCGTTTTTGCGGGATTGATATCTGCCATTCTCACAAAGTATCCCACCCACTACGCTCTTGCAGCATTGGAAACTTTCTGAATAACAAGGAATTTCAAGGGTTGCTAATGGCTAGCCACATGGGCTAGTTTAAAGGGATTCCCCTGACCTCTGGTCTAGCCACGGAGATCGTCTGGGATGGGCTGCACTCGCCACTTTTGTTTGCTAACTCAAGCTCGAAACCCTAGAGCTTCAAGGTCGGCTCCTGGTTTGTTGGTGCTGATCCGAAGCACAAAAATACCTATTCTTCACTTTCAACTCCTTCATTTTATTCTACTACACACGGTGTCGGTGTCTGTAGTATGTGTGTTCAGTACTGGCCAACCATCACGGGATTCTGCAGCGGGTGGGATTTCTCGGCGGTTGATGAACTGTACGTTCCTGGTGGATGACGGTGCTCGTTGGTTGTGACCGTCTGGCACGACGAATGTCGCGCCGGGGCCCGATCGACTGATCAACGGTAGTCTTGCTGTTAACATGTTCCTGGTTTGAAGCGGTCGTCGGAGGCTTGCCGACCGATACTTGCTAAACGGGTGCAATGGCTTTTTAGTCCGTATTAGGGCGTCTTAGGGCTGAGAATTCCGCTACTGGGTTTATTAATTGGGTCCTACCTGGCTCCGTATTTGGCGATATTAGCCGGTATTTATTGGTACCTAGTTGAACATCCTTACTTGACTCGTATCAAACTTAAAGATCGGACTATTTTGCGAACCTAACCACTTCCTTCCCACGTTTCCATCACCTCTTTGTCCATATCCTTCTCCTGTTTTCAACGCCCACCTTCATCCTTTCTCCTTCCCGTTATGTGTTCTGTGTGATGTGTTATTCTGACTAGAATTCCAACATAATTATGGGAGATATATGTAATTCTGATGAAATGAAAAGGAGAACTTAAGTGAATTTCAAGATAATTCTGAGTAAAGTTCCGAGCAATTCTGATGAGCATTCGATAATAGCAGTTCTGAAGAGAGTTCGTAGAAGTGATTCAAAATAAATTTCGAGGAGTATTCCTATGAAAATCCTTGCAGAATGTCAAAGCAACTTAAACGAAATTCTATGAGAATTCAGTGGAGAATGTTGACGAGAATTCCAGAGAAAACATTGGTTACAAATTTTAAAAATTAATTTAGGGTGAAATTCGAGAGTTATGTGTACAGAATTCCTATTGTATTGTGAACAAAATGAAAAGAAAACCAGAGTGAAAGACAGTCTCCAGATGAGGAAATTCTTAGATGATTGTATGGAAATAAATGAAAAAAAAAATGAATTTTCGTAGGGTACCAAGGTAATTGACAATTTTTTGGAATCACCGATAGAGAAAAGATCATGATCTGAGAAATAAATAAGATTCCGAGTCTTTTGATTACTAATCAATTTTCACACTTAGAAGAGTTTGCAAGATCTGGGATGAAAATTTTCAAAATTGAAGATTTTTTAACATGAGATGTTTCAAAACTTGCAGAAATATTTAAAATGTCAAATGATTTAACATTGCTAATTTGATATAAATATAAATATGCTAGACACGCGCCGTGTGTCTGAAGCGACGGATTAATCAACTTTCATGTTCATCCGATTTGCCTTCACCAAACGATAGTTTGGGTGCTAACATTCCTAAATCGGTTTGATTTTAAAATATTCTGTGGGCATTTTTATGGGGAGCTCTTCAGAACCATAACCTATATATTATTTGTATGTGTAAGGACAATTATGATAAAACTGAACAATTCAAGTTTCCCCCGGCAGAGTACTTGAAAATGAACCGATTTGCGAGGACCCAAACTAACTTTTGGCGAAGAAAACTCCGATGTACATGAAAGTTGATTAATCCACCATTTTGGACACAGCGTGAGACATCGCAATAATTTATGATTGTCGTAGTCAAACTTAATCCAAGATATTGGATTCCAACCAAACTCTGCAAACTCCGAACTAAGTAAAATTATAATCATAGATTATAATAAAACGGATCACTTCCATTGATTATCAAAATAGATTTAAGATGGCCTTAAAGATATAAGCCTATATTGAATTTTCTAAATGGAATTAGGAAGGCTTTCAAAAATGTTGAAATGGTCTCAAATTTTCCAAAACTGGCTTGAAGAATTTCAAGTTGAGGAAAGGCGCATAGTTTCAGTTGGGACCTAATAACCAAGAAAAGCAAGAAGAAGAAGAAGATGACGTATGGAAACTTTTGAAAGCAATAAATCAGCTTCTAAACACGTGCAACATTCAAATTGTTACTCCATGTTTGCTGCACTGCAGCATACATGAAGTAGCAATTTCAGGTGAAATGGGGCACCGATTTCCGAGATTTGTGTAATTGAAAATTCTAAGTGGAAGTGCATGTATAGCCTATGTGGCGGCCATTTGTGGACTCTACAAGGAATCACCTTAATAACAGAAAATAAATCATTGTCAAGCAGCTTTTCCAGGCACATTAATCAATGACAATTGATTCATTTGCTCAAATGTACAAACATTTACGCTTCCCTTACTCCATGCCATTTCCCTGTGCTTCGCTTCTACAAAACATTGTTCACAGTTCCACAGACCATCAGACCAGGATGAAATTGTGGATTGTGATTACTGTCACCTTTAAGCTGGTGGGCTTCATGCAAGCGCAATATGCCTTCAAAACGTTGAAAGTAAACTATCAAGCGGACTTCTCATGGGAACTGTACAAAAAGGTAATCATTGAATCATGCAACACTGTTCCAACCATTTTCAAAAACCTATCCATTTGCAGCTATTCTCCGGATTCAAACAAAACACGGTCATATCACCGTACTCCCTTCGGAAAATATTCTCCTGCATCCAAGAGTTGACCATCCCTAGCGATGCAACCACTTCAGCCCTCAACAAAGAGTTCAACAAAGTACTGCTGCTCAAACAGCAAAACCAACTGTCTGATCTGATCCGTCGACGGTACGCAGTCCAGTGGAGAGCATATCAACAGGAAACAGCTCTCAATGTCACAACGGTAGCGACGATAATTGGACGGGCAAAGATGTCCCCGGCTTTTAAAAATCTTCCCAGTACTTGCGCGATGTACATTAGATCCCTCCAAGCAGGCAGTTCCAAGCAAATGGGACGCATAATGAACGCTGCCATGAAGAACATATCCAACAATTTGGTGGAGGGATTCTTCAACGGGTCTGATATTGACCAGGAATGGGACTTTTTCGTTGCAGATTCCTGGAAGTTTGAAGGTCTTTGGAAGTATGAATTTGATGAAGAGGGCACAACAACCTGTAATTTCTACCCTCGCAAGAGTGAGAAAGGTTTGATGAGGTTTATGTACTTGGAGGAAACATTGAAGTATGGATACTTCCCGAAATGGAACACGGAAGCCGTAGAATTACCATTCCACGACAAAAGTCAATTCTCCTGCGTATTGATGATGCCAGTTGGGGCGAACATTGAAGTTATGATCAATAGTTTGAATCACGAAAGGTTTCAGGAGATCTATTCAAATATGACGGCTTCCAAAACGACGGTTCGACTTCCCCAGTTTAAGCTGAGGGCGAAACTTGCGGCCAAACACTTGCTCCGGTGGATGGGATTGAATGTGCCATTCAATGAAACTGTATTTCATGTGATTGATCAGAAAAAGTCAGTTTCGTTGGGAGATATCATTCAGAAGGTGGAAATCGTTATGAGTTCGAAGGGTGAACTAAGAGGTATTTTTTGAGTCGCAGGTTTTATTTCGGATGTTGAAGTTTTACATGGAGTTATGGTACTTTCATTTCAGCTAAACCTTACCATGATAGAAGAAGGGGAAACGAATTCACAGCCCACAGACCGTTTGTGTTTGTTGTTTTTGATCGAAATGGGTTGATTCCGATCATTATCGGACACATAGTGAACACAATTACTTCCAAACAAATAACGCCAGAATCGGATGAACGTCTTTGTGATCATCCACCGAGAAACTTCTATTGACATAATAAACATTAATATTATTGAAGCAACAGTTCTGTACGAAAAATCTCCTTAACTTTGTGTATCTGCAAATAGTCAGTTTTTTTTTTTTTAATGATTTGTAACTGCCTCTCACTTCAAAGGGTCTGGGTTCAATCCCAGTTGGGAAGTAAAGCTGATGTTCCCTGGTCCTTGAGATGATCAGTCGATAGGTAGGGTCCAGGTGTGAGAGCTGCCTCCTTAGTGTCGGTGGCAGTACGGAAAATAAGATCGACGGAAAACAAATAATTTTTCCCTTTATCAATACAGTGCCTTAGAAATAACCGTTTTTGGCAAAAAAAAATTCTTCCCGATTTTGGCAACAACATTTAAAATCAAACAGATCATGATTTTTTGGGTTAAAAGGGGTTCATAGAGAATGAATGAGAGTGTTTAAGCCTCATAAATAAAAGTCGTAATGCAATCGTAACTACAATGAAAACAAAGCAGTAACTTTCAACAATATTTCCAAATAATTATTCTGAAAAAATATGTGTCAGCTTGTTAACTTTGTTACTAAACAAAGTCAAACATTAACGAAGTCTGATTAAAGATGCTGTGGTGAACTTAGTTTTCAACATATTGGTTGAAGAAGCTATTAGGAAACGAACAGTTTGACCATACGGAAATGATCGTAAAGCAGTTAAGAGGTGTTCGCGCCTCTCAAGAGGAAAGCAATAAGCAATAGTTATGCTGGTATGTCTAGATGTCTTATAAATCAACTGTAGTGGTAGAGCGCCTGTCCAGCGTTCTGGGAGTTGTGGGTTCTATTTCCACCGGTAGGCATAATTTTCGCAACATATCTCTCTACTTGATCTTAGCCATCAAGTATCGTTTCTGAAACTACGAATCAACTACAGATACTTCTTAGGTCAACTTCAGAGAGCTTTTATGCATAGCATTGGAGGTGCTATAGGTTGAATTTGAATGCCTTGCAAGGCTACTTCAGAGACATAACAGTATATGTCTAGAGATCTTATGAATCAATGCCAAGTATATGTACTCCAAAGCCCTTTTGGAAACATTAGAAGTCTTATGAATCAACTTGAACGATCTTACGAATTAAGCCTGGAGATCCTATTATTCAACTCTGGAGGCCTCAAGCTTTACTTAAGAGATCTCAGCTTCTTGAATCCAGACTTCGTAGACCGTACGAGATAATAATAGAAGACTAATGAGATAACTCTAGAGACGTTGTTTTTCCTTTGAATTCCACTGCTATTATATCACTTTCACTTTGATGAGTTTAAAGAAGTAATTTTCAAAATATTCTTAAACTATATTTTTATTGAAACATGATTTGATTGCGAGTATGGAAAAAACTTCTTTTACTAACTTTATTTTTCTGAAAAGTCAAACATTAGTTAAGTCTGATTGAAAATGCCATATAGGTTTCACATTTAGCTACTTGTGTGGGTAACACAAATTTGTAAGATCAGTTTGTCAGATATCACTGGACCAAATTTGACATACCTAACTCAAAATTAAAGATACTAGTCTCCCATAGAGCACCATAGAATCTTATTGCAAATCAATTACTAGCCCCGGAAAATTGGCCAAAACATTATCAGTCTTCCAATAATACAATTGATAAATGTGTTTAATTTTTGAGTAATTTAATTTTAAAGTTAACTTAATATTATTACCAAAACAAAGTTTAAGTCAAATTTAACTTCATATCTTGCTTTTGTGTGGTTTTTCAGACGCCACCATAAGGGGGGAAATACAAGTAACACGTCAAAAACTCGACGATTTTCGGAATTTTTTGTGAGCAAATGAAACAACGCAAACGTTTGGGGTTTTTTGCATCAAATTGCTTAAATCTTCCTCTACATTTGAGATTTTTTTCATCGGAAGCATTCTAGAGACCTGAAAAATTGACAAAACTTACTTTTATCAATTGGACCTTATTCAGAAAAGATTTTTGTTCTATGTAAACCTATTAAACCCAAAAAAACGATTTAAAAATTTAGAAAAAAATATCTGAAAAAAATATGATTTTTCACTGTTTTTTCCACATTAGGCAGACCTGAAAATTAATTTTTGTTATTTTTTCATGATATCAGTGATTCACATAGAGTAAAAATCTATTTCCTTTAAAATACGCCAGGTTTCAAGTCATTTGAATGAGAACTTTTTGAGTTATCTTTCCCGCCAATTTGGAAAACACCGTTTCGATAAAAATGCATTTAATGTTTTGGGTTGTGTAAAAACATGATTTCTGAAACTAACGGTTAATCGGCAATACTGGGGCCATAGATCACTCCTTCCTCGTGAGCGTAGATTTTTTTTTAATTTTAAAGTAAAATATAGAAAATCGATAAAAAAAAATTATTACTTAAGGGGGGAATTAAGACAAATTGTGTGTTTTCCCGGTCTTCGAATATTAACATTCAATGTTTGCATATTTTTAAATACAAATCACTCATAACTTATCAATGGCAATGGTATTGGTTAAACCTTCATATCACTTTTGATAGAAGTGGTGTAGTTAATGAGTGATGTATAAGCATATTCATAATGATGACTAATATTATGCAGCGAAAAAAAACCTCCCAATATATTCCCGATTTTTTCAACATCCCTATTTTGGCAACAAAACATGCTTCCCGAGTAGAGGAGTATAACAAAACCAATATAATATTCCCAGCGGTCAAGAGTTCATTAAGGGAAAGTTCACCGCTCTGAAAAATAATAATTACGTTTTGATTTTTCTAAAAATATTGAAAAAAAAGGTATCAAAAATCTAAAAAAATCACAATGTTTCTAATTTAAAAAAAAATACACGTGCAAAAACATTTTTCATAAGTCATTATGGCATAAAGTTGGACTCACAAAACCACAAAACATCGACTTTTCGGTTTTTCTGAGAGTCCAATTTTTTCATGGTGAGATAGAAAAAAATATTTTTACATTTAATTTTTGGCAAAAATCTAAGGAAGAAACTAATTTTCTTGGATTTTTGATAATTTTTCACAATACTTTTAGAAAAATAAAAACGTACAGAAAATATTTTTTTTTTGGCCGGTAAGCTTCCCCTTAATAATCAACAAAACATTCTAACACACTAACAACCCCGCTATCTGATGCTATCGTAATTATCAGCAACATCAGGAATGCTCAAGAACCCCTGAAATTTAGCCAGAAAACTTACTACTAATTCATTGCATCTTCGAAATAAGCTTCAATGTCCCATTTCCTTTATCAAATGTTATTGTTGTTGTTGTCATCATCACCATCGTGGTGAACAAAATAGTGTTTTCAGTGCTACAATAATTATTAAAAAGTCGTTATGACAGCTATCCATACAAAATAATCCGTTACAAACTTCGTGAAGATACATAATTTGTCAATTCACAAATTTGTATGTAATTTCTACACAGGAAACAACATTTCAGACATTCTATCTGTGCACAAATTACATAAAAAAGATAGTCAACAAGAAGTTAAAATATATGCCAAAATTTGATGTTCGATCAGAAGCGGTGTTTTAGTGCTACAAATTATTTAAAAAAAAAATACAAGATTTGAAAAAAATATTTTTTTGCAAGAATGTTCAATAGTGAAGTTTATGTTGTCCGTCCATTAACCAAATCGTTGTAGTTTTTTCTACCAGAAATGTTCAATAAAGCTTGCCCCTCCATTTACCAGAACTGTGCAATTTTTACATAGGGAATTCAGCTTGCCCCTCCATGCAGTAGATGGTTGCAAATCTTACACCAGACATTTTCAACACAAACTTGCACAAAGAAAATTTCAATTGAAAGGAACGATGCAAATTTTCCACCGTTAATGTTCAATAAAAATTGCTTCTCCAATCTTCTGATTAGTGCAGATTTCCTGTTCCCAATTTCCAATATACATTTTCAATATAGCTTGCTTCTCCTATCATCAGAATGTTGCAGGTTTTCCACCAAATAAAGCTTGCCCCTATTTTCTGATTTTTCATTATAAATGTTCAGTAATTCAGCTTCCCTCCAATCATCAGAATGATGCAAATTTTACACAAAAAGTTATTATAAAAAATGGTTTCTCTATTCAGCAGAAATATGCAAATTTAAGACCCTAAATTTTTCGAAAAACTTGCCCATCAGTTCACCAGAATGGTGCAGACTTTCCACCTGAAATTTTCAATGAAGCTTTATTTTAAATAAAGCTTGTGCCTTCATTTACCCGTGCAAGTTTTCCACCAGAAATTTTCTGTTCATTTCATTTATCAGAGCGATGCAAATTTTGCACCAGAAATTTTCAATATAGCATGCCCCTCCATTCACCAGAACGGTGCACCAAAAATTGTCAGTGAAGTTTGTTTCACCATACACCTTTGTGGTGCAATTTTCAGGCTTTGCCTCTTCATGCACCAGAATGGTGCAAATTTTCCACTATAAATTTTCAATGAAGCTTGCATTCATCAGAACGATGAATAATGAATAAACCTTACTTCTACATTTACCACAGTGTTGCAAACTTTCCACCAGAAATTTTCAGTTGAATTTGCACCTCCAAATTTTTGGCGAGATGCAATTTTTCCACCAACACATAATTATGCAAAGTTTCATGCAGCTTGTTGATGGTCGAGTCATGAATTTTTATTTTTACCCTATTTGTTCTGGAACTGGAACCCAGGTGTAAAATTAACAAGTGGCGTTATCACGGCAAAAAATGTAAATACAGTTCCTTATCTACAGCCCCCTATTCGAAGAGTATTTAAAGCTGTTCAAAACATCTTAGATTTATCAGGAACTGTTAAATAAGAAATGTAAACGAAAAAAAAACAAATGCACTGCACGGTTCTGGCTGTGATACTGACTTCTGCGAGCACTGCATAAGCTTTTTAAATTCTATCCATTAGTTTTTTTTTATTTGAGGATTTATCGAAGATTGAAAGTAGTTTCAATAATTATTTGTTTTAAATAAGCGATTGAAAACAATTGATGTTTAAGGGCGTAAAATGGACAGTGTGCCCATTGTTCATTTTACCCCCAGCACTGGTTCAGTCTTGTACTGGGAGTTGTGAAAATACTAGAATTATAATGAAACATCGATGTTTTTAATACTTAACTATTGTCTACTGTTTAGAATATGAAAGGAAGAAGTAAAGCTGCGATACGTCTATTGGTTTATAAAAGAGAAAACGGTGAAATTTCTTAGGGTTTTAATTTAACCCATAGTTTTCCTTCCAACTGGTACAAGAATCATTCATGCACATGTTAGTGCCAGGGATAGCTAATATTCGCCAGAAACCAGCTATTAAAGTTATTATTTTGAAAAGCAGTCGCGTGCCTAATCTTAAATCACTACAGTTATAGCAAACCCTTAATCAGGCTTGTTATTTCATTACAATTTGAATGCAAAGAGCAAACCTTACAGTTTATCAAATTGAAGAGAACAATTGCTCAGATTTATGAAAACACATTCACAAAACAAAACGGAGAGAGAGTGGTGCACTTAGATAAAGTTGGTTTCCTCAATGTGCTCTTTAAATAAGAAGCTTTTGAATTTTCTCCCTAGCGAATGACGTAGAAAAGTAGCAAAAGACAAATGAAAAAGTTGGAAGGGTTGTATACTAGATACGACCGCAGGGTTGGCGTTGGATAACGTCTGTTATGTGTTGTACTTAATTGTGTATATTATATTTTAGGAATATTCCTTAATAACTCTTTTGCGAAATTTTGGTGGCCCTGAAAAGGGCCGTTTTGTTGGGCTGATGTTGTTGACAATGATGGAACGGGCGACCTTGTTGGACGCTTATATAGTAGAACAAAAAATATCAGAGGTATCAGATTCTCGCATCTGATGTCTCGGTTGGAGAAAGTATAAGAATATAAAAAAAATCAATCGATTTTCACCATCTTTAGACAATGGTTTACTTTTAACCATTTTTCAATAGTTTACAGAATGAAATCAATAGTTTTGAAACATTCAGCAAATTGCTAGAAATATTTCCAATCGATTGATGCCATTATCTCGTAAATCTATCGAGAGACGGTTGAGTTATTATCGTTCAAAATCTTTTAATTTTTCGTAACGCATCCAAAATGACTGTTTTCAATTTTGTACCCCCGTATGTTGCCGAAAGACGTTATCCAACGTCAAAAAGTTACAACTAGGATTCGAACCAAGGACTCTGGGATCCAAAGACACGTACCTGACCAGTTAGTCCAGCGACAAAGAGGAACAAAATGTGTTGTCCTCAGTTTTTTTTAACATTCCGGAAGCCATCCGAAACGGCTGTCTTCAGTTTTTAAGGAGGAATGTCGAAGCAAAGCCGAGAAGCACGCATGGTATTGGAAACTGAGTTAAGATGGAGTTTTAATAGAACACCTATCGATGAGTAGGGCTTAGATCTAATGTTTGGCCTATTAAGCACAACCCACACTTAACCTCTCTTTTTGGAACGGATTCCTACCCAAAGTGGGATATTTTTTTTATTTTTATCACTTTAGCACTCTTGGATGATCCATGGCTTGACCAGGGAACTCGTGATTTTGGCGTGAGTGTTATGGATGTTAACCTCTACGTCAGGGCAGTCCTCAAAAAATGAATGTTTCTACTACAGATTACTTCTACACTGGAGTCGCTTTTTACGCGGTTTTTTTTTACACGGTTTTTTTTTACGCGGTTTTTTTTTACGCGGATTTCGGAATTTACGCGGTTTTTTTTTACGCGGATTCCGGAATTTACGCGGTTTTTTTTTACGCGGATTTTGGTTTTTTTTTACGCGGATTTCAGAATTTACGCGGTATATCGCTTTTTACGCGTTTTTTCTTACACGGTCTTTTTTTACTCGGTTTTTTACGCGGATTTCGGAATTTACGCGGTTTTTTTTTACGCGGATTCCGGAATTTACGCGGTTTTTTTTACGCGGTTTTTTTTACGCGGTTTTTTTTACGCGGGACGTATCACCCGCGTAAAAAGCGACTCCAGTGTATATGTAGTGTTGAGTTTGATAAAGAGTCACAAATTGTGTATAGGGTTTTTGATCTGTTTTTCGTCCGACTAAGCACATCCCGCACTTTACTTCTCGTTTTTGAAAGGGTTTGAACAAAAAATGGAATGTTTTCATCACAGATAACTTCTAAATTTATTCACCTCTCCACACGTACCGTTGAATTTGATAAACAGTCAAACAATGTTGAGATATTATTAAAAATCTAACACTGCTTCTTGGTTCTAATTTCGCCGAACGAGTTTCAATTCCGTCCTTACGCATTGAAACGTCATAAAATTTGCTTCGTCCTACGGATGAAGGTAGAAAAAGTGGATTCGCTAGGAGCGCTTCTTTTGTTTTGAGAACAATGAGTGTAAATATTCATACAACGCGCTCTAATAGGATTAATGTTCTAGCTGATGAACTAACGCTTCGGAACAAACCTATTATTGATTTGTGCACGGTGAAATCATTGATATTATTATTCTTTTCTGATCGATAGAACGGAAATGGGCGATTACGGCGAAGTAGCGCTCTTCTCTATTTTGTTAAAAATACAACATTGCTTCTTGATTCGAAATTTGGCCTCAATATCGTACATAGGAACGTCATTGGATGAAGACCAAAATTAAATGGAAAATTGGATTCGTTTGGAGTGCTTCTTTGTTTTTTAAGACAAATATATTCATACTTAGCGCTCTTATAAAGTAAAATATCATACCAAACGTATAATTGTATCGTTAATACCGAAATCATAGATATATTTGATGTTTTCTGCTCGATAGGAAGAAAATGTGTACTTAGGGCGAAAGTAAATGTGGAAAACAAATACAATCTCAAATTTCAAAGCATGCCATGAGCTTGTCCTGTCTAGTGTAAGTTGGCATAGTAACGAACTTTTCCGTAACCCAATTCTTTAACTTCAACTAACATCCATTGAGCCGAAGTACATACTTGTCTTCTTCTACGTAATTTGTCATCTTTCAGTAAATCCTTTTTCTACGCAAGAATGAGACATCACTTTTCACAAAGCAACATCTGTATGTGTGAGTGTATGTATTCTTTTTCCATCAGTCCCACCTCTATGACATACAATATCCTTGAAGCATTTCACTCCCTGTGGAAAGCCACGGATGCTTTCATCCTGACAGCCCGTTGGATGTCGGATGGATGGATGGTTGTTTGTGGAAGCGCACGTACATATCTCTTTTCAGTGAACTCAAGTGTAAGACGCTCATTTGTTTTCCACCTAACAAATGGATAAACCGAATGAAATTTGCAACCATTACCATTTAGCGGGATCATAATTTAATGAAACATTGTGCGCTCGAAGTTGGAGCGACAATAATCCGACGGAACGAGATGATCAGAGAGTGGAATTATTTACTTTTTCCATTTCTTGGAATGTAGGCAAATCCTATGCCTCCGACGCGTTGTAGGTTGTCGTTTTGCTATGACATGAGGAATGCTTGAAGCAATAAGTGGAATTCCAAAGATACCGAAAAGCACCCAATCGAAACACGATAACGCCATTGATGAAAGGATACGCAAGTCGACGTGTCAAGAGGAATCGTTTCTGATAGAATTTTGTTACATTCCAATCATGGATGATTTTACAATAGGGCGTATCTGCTTTTGCAAACAAATTTTTGTTTACAAAAGCAGATACGTCAAATTGAAAATTCATCCTTGCAATCTTCTGTTGGATCCCTGGAGGTTACGCTGTAAGTCAAGTCGTACTTTATTTGCTAGCCCTTACAACATTTCGCACATCTTCGATTGCACCTTATCTAGTGGAACCTCTCTCCCTACATTCCGGCTGTAATGTGGATAAAAATAGCGACCCTTTTGCTTCGATGATTGTCGTGTATAAAACTAATCTCCAGCGCAAGACTCAATTCAATAAGTCCTCGCTGAATACACGCTACATAGAAAATCTACTTTTGATACATAGCTATAAGTGGATTGCAGAACATCTACTCCGTCGTCGGCAACGTCGCTGCATTTAGCGACCAACAAGTCGGACGATCTGCATATGTGTGGCATTGCAGTCTCAACGTAGCAACTGTGGGTGTGCTGTGATGGTGCTTTCAAAGCGATAGTGCGATATTTCGAAATGACGGTGATGGGAGAGCTCCGGCGACAGTGATGGAAGGAGTTGATATGTACCTTTGCAAAATGAGACACATGGAACTGAACCAACATTGTGTAGTACGAGAGCACATTCCAGAATCAATTTCTGGTACTAGGGAAAAGTGATTTAGTTTTCCACGGCACGGGATGGGATAGCACTTCAACTTTAATGATTTCTTCGGAAGGGATTCACTTACCAAGACGGGTCGGTTAATTCAACCATTCTTTTGAGACTGACAAGCAGAGAGAGTAGGATGAAAATGCAGCACCAAAATTGAATTAAATATTTGCGATGAGTCGCAAATGGACTCAAATCAGTGTGATTACATGTTTTAAAGAAAAATTGATTGTGTTTCATATAAATGCAGATTATTTTGGACAGGGACTATCAATAAATTAAATCAGTTCGTTGTCTTTGTCTTATGAACAGGAATTCCAAACGTTGCCTGAAGAATAAACTTTCAATACTTAAACAATGTTTTAGATCACCCATGCTTTATGCTGTGCCAATATGGTCTAGTTGTTGCACTACCAGGAAAAAAAAACTCTGAAGATGATTTTGAAGTTGCCTCCCTGGTACAGTACTACCGAGGTACATAGAATTTAGAATGTTGAGACTTTAGAACAAATGTCCAACAAATCAATTAATAATTTCAGACGAAAATCGTATCTTTGTTGCTTGGCGTTACTGATAACCCATTATTATTTGGCTCCTATGTCGTATGTCATTTTGTTTTGTTAAAGACTCTTTTGATTCCCTGATGATCCTTGTTATACAATATACAAAGTCGTGTAATGGTAAGAATACTTTCAATTAATTAAGAGTTCCAGTTGGACTTGCATTCTCAACGCATATCGATTACAGCCCGTTATCAAAACCAACCACCAATGGGTTCCCATAATTATCAAAGCTATCTACTTATCGTATCCGGCCGAACCTTCATCCATCATCGTTCGTGGCGACCGTTTACCAGAATACAAATTAATGTGCCACCAATCCATTTAGCCATATATTTATCATAAAGCATACCTAAGCCTCTCTTTCCTTCTCCTGTCCCGATGACGAAAGAACACATAAGCCCAACCGTCGTCGAACCGTCAAGTGGAGCGGAATCAACAATCAATCACAAAGTCAGTGTGGCGGCATTATTACACTTTCACCGACGAAACATTAGAATGCTGTGGAGGATAAAACTAGACTATTCCGGTTCGGAAATTCCCCCAACCAGTTGGTCGGATGATTTTCCTAGCATAAACAAAATCCCTCGAGGCGTCATGAGAACTTCCGTGTTGGACTGTTTAGCTGTTGCCGAAGGGAACTTTGGGCTTAAATTTCCCTATCATTTTGTGCCAGGGTTGGATTTAAGAGAATGGTAATGGCATTGGAAACCACGTAGAAGCTCTCTATACAGACTTTAGCAAGACATTTGACCGCATAGACATACCAATGCTACTTTTTAAATTGCAAAAAATTGGAATTGAGTCAGGGCTCCTAAAATGGCTTGAATCATATTTAACTAACCGCCAACAAATAATTAAATTCAACGGAAAGAAATCGAGTCCAATTCAAGTCACTTCAGGCGTCCCCCAAGGCTCTCATTTGGGACCTCTTCTTTTTATTCTAAACGTAAACGACATTTCTTTCATTCTCAAAAAACTTAAATGTCTTATTTATGCCGACGACATGAAGCTCTTTTTAGAAATAAGAAATGAAGAAGACATCAATATATTCCGGAATGAAATACACATATTCTACATATGGTGCAAAAAAAGTCTACTAGAATTGAATGTAAAAAAATGTAACTTAATATCATTTAGCAGGAAAAGAACAACTTCAAATATTTCAATTGCACTAGGAAATCAAAATGTAGAAAAATGTGAAAGAGTTAGGGATTTAGGAATTATCTTAGACTCTAAACTAACTTTCATAGACCATTACAACACAATTATTCACAGGGCAAATAACATGCTAGGCTTTATCAAGCGCTTTTGCTATAACTTTCAGGACCCATACACAATTAAAACACTATATATCGCCTATGTGAGGTCAATACTGGAATATTGCAGCATTGTATGGTCTCCTTTTTCAATCACGCACGAAGAAAGATTAGAATCCGTACAAAAACAATTTCTATTATACGCTCTTCGTAAATTAGGTTGGACATCATTTCCTCTTCCATCATATGAAGCACGCTGCATGCTTATAAACATACAAACATTAAAAGAGCGTCGTGAATATGCAATGGTTTCATTTGTAAACGATATCGTTTCGCAACGCATTGACTCCACAGAACTTTTATCAAAATTAAATTTCTATGCACCTACTCGGCAACTCCGAAATCGAAATTTATTTGCCATAAAACATCATCGTACAAATTATGCAAAATATGGGCCATTAAACCGCATGATGGCCTCTTACAATCAATACTGCGAAACCATTGACTTTACAATGTCTCGGCATAAACTAAAACAATATTTTTACTCCATAAGGCATTATAACTCATAAAAAATAGGAAAGCTGACACTGCTTAATTTTTATTAAAGAAAAAATTATACTTTTAAACTTTTGTCCAAAGTTGACGAAATAAATAAATAAATTTAAGAAAACAAAACTGTATTCTAATATGTACTAGTCTACGTTGGTTGACGAAATAAATAAATAAAAAAATAAACTTAGGGCACAAACGAAGTGACAGACGGAGCGGCTCGAAAACTTTGGTGACGAACCTGCTATTGCAATTTTTCAGTGTAGCACATGGCAACACTACTGCTGGATTGTACTAGCATTTTCACCAAATGTACTGGAATGTTTTGGTTCAATCTCTTTCACTCTACTCAAAACTGAAATGACAAAATGATACAATCTTTGCAGATCATTCCACACAAAATCAACTTTGTTCAAATCAAAACAAAAATACTTGCCAGTCACCAGATGGGAAATGGCACAAGCTTCTAAGAAAATTCTATTACAGCGAACCACATTATTTTAATTGATTTCTTCGCCAGGTAGTCGTCTGTCACTTCGTTTGTCGTAGTACCATAGAGGTAACTCTAAGACTAGAAGGTCCCGAAATAACGTGCTCAACTTGTTGGCTCAGCTCTGGTACTCTCTTCGGTCCCAAGCTAATCGATTCACCCCTCGAAACATAGGAAAAACCAATAACCCCTCATTTTATCTGTCAAACTTTCATAGCGAATCAAAACAAACATTGCGTAGTACTAGAATTTCGACTAGAATGGGCTACGTTAATCGTTTGCTTGGGACCAATAGGCTAGTCAAGTAGTGAGCCAATTTAAAATCGTTAGTTTCGTATTGATCGTTGGTGGTACCATAGAGGTAACTCTAAGACTAGTATCTAGCCCCGTAACGTGGGTAGATCACCTTTTCGTGGTACGTTACGGGATGTAAGATCTACCACCGATTCCTACCCGAGTAGCACACTTTCATCACAATAGGTTACAGCAACTTGTTTATGACTGAAATAAGTCGTATATAAGTTTTTACAATTGATTGGTGACAAGCGTGCTACTAGGGTAGTCCCGACTACTTCAAACTAGGGGAACAGGATTTTTCAGTAATCCAAGGAACACATCTTAGTCCTTGTTACTTTTTATGCCTTGTTGATAGTGACAAGACTCGGCTTTGTCTACCAAGGATGATCTTGAAACAAGGCAAAAAATGAGTTAGTTGTCTTCATCTATGTGATTCCTAATCTTCTATCCGTTGTTCCCTAGTTCCTGACTACTTCAAACTAGGGGAACAGGATTTTTCAGTAATACAAGGAACACATCTTAGTCCTTGTTATTTTTATGCCTTTTTAATAGTGACAAGACTCGGCTTTGTCTATCGAGGATGATCTTGAAACAAGGCAAAAAAAATGAGTTAGTTGTCTTCATCTATGTGATTCCTAATCTTCTCTTCGTTGTTCCCTAGTTTGAAGTGGTTAAGACTAGGGTTCTGATGCATGGCCATTATCGGTGTCATACCTTAATTTTGTTGCTAAGGAATCCAATTTTGACTGACAAAGGGGCGCGCCTTTGGAGGGTGTTTCAACACTCCGAAGGGTATAAATAGCGGGACCTTTCAATTGGGTTGTTTAAGGGTATTGAGGTAAATGCACTTTCGTAATCTGCATTAAAAATGGAACCCAAACCCAAAATTTCATTAACTTTGGTACACTGGAACTATTTTAAATAAGTACGATTACATTTGCAAAAATCATCTTATTAGCGCCCCTCGGTGTCACTTTGTATGGGAGCGAGCTGTCATTTTGTCAGTTTAGTGTCAAACAGTGAAGTTATTATTTTGCTTTAAATCTTGGTTTAAAAACCGAGATGAAAGTGTGTGGGTTCGAAAAAAATATCGCTGTGCTCAGAAAACGAAGCTCTTTCAGATGATATATAAAAAACGATACATTTTCCAAAATTAAAGAACCCAATTAGACTCGCATCCTTGCGATAAATGCAAGAGTGGCAACTGTAAAAAAATCGAATGCTTCATCATTTCTCAATAGTGATGGAGTAATACGACATGCACTAAACTAAGGACACGGGATATACTACAATAGATCAATTTACTGGTCGCAGTAGTGTTAGGTCCCGAACAGAGGAAAAAAAAGACTAGTAGGTTCCGAAGAACCGTGCTCAACTTTTTGGCTCAGCTCTGGAACTATCTTCGGTCCCAAGCTAATCGATGCACCCCTCGAAACATAGGAAAATCCACGAACCCCTCATTTTATCTGTCAAACTTTCATAGCGAATCAAAACAAACATTGTGTAGTACTAGAATTTTGACTAGAATGAGGTACGTTAATCGATTTGCTTGGGACCAATAGGCTACCCAACAAACAATTTTAGCTGCAGCTTAGCTTATACAGGCAAAAATTAGCTGCATAAGGCAAATTTTGGCTGTATAAGCTAATTTGCAGCTAAAATTGTTTGTTGGGTAGTCAAGTAGTGAGCCAATTTAAAATCGTTAGTTTCCACCGGTTGGTAGTACTGTCAACCTTATCTGCCATCTTTTTACACCAGCGTTGCCAGATATACCGATTTATCGGTATTTGTACCGATTTTTAAATTTGATACCGATATACAGATAAGGCTCATCAGGATACCGATTTTTAGATTCTATACCGATTTATACCGATTTTTAATAATCACAATTATTTATACCTGCCTACGCTCAAATGTCAGAAAAAACAAGTGTGAGAGACTTTTATCGTTCAGAATATACTCAAAAAATAATTTACCTAAAAAAATGTCTAAAAGCATTTATTAAGTCCGTCACGCTTTAAGGGGGGAGATGGTTTACAAATGTGTGACAAGCAACCCAACTAACATTGTAAGCTGAATAGGGACTTCTTCAGGCAAAAATATGCTACTTCAGCTAAGAAATAGCTTATTCAGCTTTTAATCACCTCAAATTGTTTGTTGGGAACGTATTAGGTATAAGAAAAACGTGACAAAAGGTGGGAGGGGGGGGGGGGTTGAATTTCTCTAAAATTACGTGACGTTCTTAATGCATGCTCGCTTATGCTTGATACACAGCAAAAAAATAATTTTGATATCACATCAAAGTGGATGTACTACAATCATGTCGAAAATTTCATGTAATTTTTATGACCACATAAATAAACAAATGCAGTAAAAGCAGCGTAATGTCAGTTCATGCATTGTATTAATGATAATTTTGTCCTTTTTAGCAAGTAATATTACACCATATTTTCGACATGATTGAAGTGCATCCACTTTGACGTGATATCAAAATTATTTTTTTGCTGTGTACTCTTTCGATTATATTTCCATTTCTTCGCCGTGTTTGGCTACCCATAAATCGAGAAAAAGCTAATAGCTGATCTTGATAATTCCTGGGAATCGCGAAATACTTTTGTCTTTTATATCACCAAAAAAGTCCATCAGAATGTTATTTTTTAAACTTTCTGGCGTTTTTTTTAATCTATCCTCAGAAGTTTCTCAGACTTTCCCCTGGAATTTTCTTCCACCTTAGTCCGCGAGTTATTTTCCAATTCCTCCCGGTAAATTATTTCGATTTTCCTCGGGAGTTTCATCTGGCTTCGCTTGAAAGGTTCTTCCGTCTACTCACGCTAGTTTTTTTCAATTTCCCTCGGAATATTGTGCTAATTTTCCCTAGAAGATTCTACCGATTTTCACCGGAAATTTATTTCGACATTTTCCATAAATCTCTTTGTTCCAGAATTTGTATCCCAACTTCTCTTAGAAGTTTCTTTAGACTGTTCTAGCTTTCGTCGGAAGATGCTTCCGACTATCCTCAGAAGTTTCTTTAAGACTACCTCAAGAAGTTTTTCCGGCGTCTCCAGGAAGTATCATCTCCAGAAGATTATAATGTGTTCCGTTTCTCGATAAGCTTCTTTCGGAGGTTTTTCGGACGAAGGTTTTTCCAAGTTTCTTCTAGCTTTCCCTGAAAATTGTCATTCCTGGCATTTTCTTCCGATTTCCGAAACTTTTCTGGCTTCTCTGGATATGTCACCCATTTTTTCCGAAAATTTCTTTGATTTTTTCCCTAGAAGTTTCACATTATTTGTATAGAAGTTTCTTATTATTTATCTAGGAGGTTCCCGGCTATGTTTTCGACTTATCTTAGAAGTTTCCTTAAAATTCCTCCATCAGAGCTTTTCTCTTCTTTCTAGGGAAGTTTTTTTTTTGGCTTCCTTCAGAAGGTAATTCGAATATTCCCCGGAAATTTCTTCCGACTTTCCTGGAAAGGTCGGTCGTAAATAGTTGTATGACTCTAAAATTTAATAAGCTAAACACAGTCTAAGCCACTCCAATACGAAATATCCCTTTACAAAGTGTATGCATCTTTCACAAGCATCCACAAGCTTTTGCATGATTTTGCAAAGACTTATGAGCGATCGTGACGGATGCATATGCTTAGAAAATGGATATTTCGTCTTGGATTGGTTAGGACTGGATTTTTTAGCCTCGAAAATCTTAAAGTCATACCCCTAACTTCTTAGTCCAAACGTTTAAATTTTCGTCTTCGAAAAAGGCAAACATATAAAATTTATTAGAAGAGTAAATACCGATAAATACCGATTTTTTAAAACCTTGGATACCGATAAACTTGAAAACAATCTGGCAACGCTGTTTTGCACCGCTTCTCCAAATCAGATGGTGTTTTGATTGTTTCGCCAAATTTCTTCGATAGGTACCTGCGTCAATAGGTACCCTTCCATGGGAATTTCCAGGTTCTCCTCAGTCTTAATCATAAATTGCAACGATTAATTCCCTTCATGCTTAAATAAGATTTAATTTTAGTTTTTAGTTTTAAGATGTCTATTGTTATTGTTAGAAAAACTGTTTGAAATACTAAATTGCCAAGGTACGAACAATGTAAAAACACTTAGATATAGGGGAAATGGCTCTAATGTTGGCCTATGGATCTAAGATTGGGCCAATCGCTAAAAATCTGCTATTTATCAATTTTATCTAGATGAACGCGTCATAGGGACGGTACTTATGGATATTTTTGGTCGCTATTAAAAATTTAGTCGATTGCTGAATTTATGTATGGCCCCAAATTAGTGGCCCTTAGGCCGACATTACATCCATTTCCCCTATATCATAACAATTCGGGCTGGTAAGCTACTTTAGTAGCTGGAGTACCTAAGTCATAATGAAATATAATTTATTTTGAATTTAAAACAAATAAAGAGTTTAAAGAATGGGCAATCATGTCGAACAGGCTCATATTCGCTCGAGGTAAATTTATCAGAATACCTTGAGTAAGTTCAGGCACTTGGAGCGACTGTGAGCTGCATTATTAAAAAAAAGCTATTGTTCCCGGACATCGCGTTAGATAATTTTTTCTATAGGATCCCGGCAAACCAAAATTAACTTGTGAAACGTCTATCCATGATATGCGGTGGTTTTATATAATCTTCAAACTAATAATACAATTCGGAAAGGGAACTATTCCTCTACCAGATGGTGCAGCTTGTTTTCCAGAAAAAGCCTTTATTTACGAGAAATCGGCGATTGCAGTAATTGTTTACAAAAACAGTTTCACCCTAACCTCAATTCACATCGTTCTGTGGTCTGAGCTTATTTTGAATAAGAATATGTTGAAGTAAACGATCAGAATAAGCATAAAACCTAGCCACTCGAAGAAAAGATCGTACCCATTTATCAAAATAGTATACCAACCAAAGTCTTCATTATCTAGTCTCCAAGAACCAACATCAGTTGACCCTCTGAAGGCAATCCATTTTTATAGCAAATTTAAGAGTGCAGGAGGTAAAATAAACATAGGGGATAAAATTAAGAGCCTCTGTTTAGCAATGAAATTATCAAAATTCTGTAAATGAAATCGATCTAAGGTGTAGAAATACATCGATTTGAAAGCCGATGTACCAATTTGATTCATATTTTGATGAATAAGCACTTAAAAACGGCAAGTGTTCATTTTAGCTCCACTTTCCCAGTGACCGGTAATAAAAATTGATTGGACCCACTCACTCAATGCAATGCCCCATTGAAAATTATCTCGATTTGTGTGAAGGCTGCATATGGTCATAAAACTTCAGGTAAAACCGGTTGAATCCATTCATCCAACCGTTCAAATCCACCAGCTCCGGCTGCTATAGGAACACGAATCTACTCGGTAATCGGAAGCGACAAACTTCATCAAGTAGTAAACAAATGTTTACTCAGCAAAGTAGGTACCCAATAATTAGAAAGAACTTCGTTCTAATTTGTCAAATTCCTCTGCCAACAAGCGAGTCGCGGATCCAGAAATAGATCAAAAAGCGAAAACACTGCCGGACGGTCAAAAGAGAACATCAGCTACTACACAGTCGATCGAAGCGACTCAAATTTGCCACGCATTTCCTAAAAAATCTTCCCGAATAAAATCTACGAAAGTTTTACTCAGTTTAGGAGCATACTAATAGACTAAGTGAAACCTCTCTCGATGTTCCTCCTATTCGAAAAGTGTTTCCTGGAAAATCTAGGACAATTTAACTCATTCTATGAGTGACCTACGTTTTTTTGCTAATTAGAGTGAACGAAATTCAAATTTGAGTAGATATAATCGGCAGTGTACCGCCGTTCCGTCGACGCGATGACAGCAGCGTCGGCCGGCATCGTCCTCGTCGCATTCAATATACCCGCCAGCGCTTTTACTCTTGTTTTCCCATCAGAGGAACGGTAATGACGAAGGCCACGGACAGTCAAAGACGACGATGGCAGTTTTGGTGTGAAGAAGATGATGCGCCATGCCGCTAGCCTTGTCGTCGTAACTGTCTTGCGAGGAGCGATTTTCCCCACTACTTGGTTCTTGGGTGGTTCTTCGAATGCATCAGGAAACATAACAAGGGTTAACGCTCCTATGGTTATGGTACGTTAGAAACGTTTGGTTCCTATAGTTGCTTATGGAGACCCAAAGCAACTATAGGAACCAAACGCTTCTAACGTACCACAACTATAGGAGCGTTCACCCTACCGACTTGCGATCAGATTCTCATTGTTTTAATATTATCTATAGGAGAATCCTACTATTTATTCGGATTTGAATCAGAATGATTGATGATTCTGACTTCCTCATTTCCATTCGTGAGTTCTCCCGCTAGACACTGCAGTGTACTTAAGTTGAAAACTTTGTATTCCAACCTGCTCCGATCTGCGAGACGATTAACTATAGGCTCATGTGTGGCTCATTCGACTTATCTTCCACAGTTAGTTTTGGAGGTGTCTACCGAATCAAGATTTTTACGTGTACAGACTTCTCAACGTAAACAAAAAGTTACCTTCTCTACACTACTTAATCACAATCAACACTTTCAGGAGCAAAGAAACTTCCCCTTCCCGTTCTTTACCAACCCACAAAAAAAAATCTCAAAGTGAATGAAGAAAACTTGGTGGTCACAAATGTTTCTCACACGGCTTGGCGGTTGCGGTGGACTCGCCTCCATCCACCGCAAAAAGGACGAACAGTTTGTGAATCTTTGAACTTTGCCCTGGCAAATGGTTCCAGTTTAGATTGGGAAACTTTCCTCGCAGAAGAGACACAAACAAGTGAAGAAAAATTGGACCCAATAAAAATTATTGCGACGACATATCGACCGCCAGACGGAAAAGAAAAACTTCTTCTACACTTTTGTTGGGTGTAGGTGGAAATTAATTAAGATCGGTAGTGACCGAAAACACTTAATATAAAAACAGTAAAGTATGTGGTGTCACACCGTTTGAGAAATTCTAGTAAATTACTGATATACTTGGTGCACGCGATGTTAAAGCTAGATTTGACGTAAATTTACACGGTATTTCATGTTAATTTGAGTGGAATATCGCATACATCAGCAATGTTGCATATAAGGTTGTACAATTTTTCGTTGTTTATACCAATCAAAGTTAAAAATTAAATGAAGGGATATTTTAGACAATTGATAAAATTTAGATTTAGAGTTAGCCTTTCTTTAGTGGTTAACCCAAATGACCATAAGTCTATATATAGAAATATGGGGCCCAATAGTAAGCCAAAATGTGTCCGACTATCCAAGTCCTAACCTCCGTCCGAACCCAGTGTTGTATAGCCAAACTTCGCTGCAAACAAAAACGACGATGGATGCGGATCCTTTATTGGAAAAGTTATAATAAAAAATCACGTGATGACCGTTGTTGGTTTCCGGTTGGTAGCAATGGAATATATATATGAGAAAATGAAGTTTGTGGCTATTGTTTTCCTGTGTCAATTCATGCACCAGAATGGAAAATTGAGTCTCCGAACAATGGACGGATGTACGATGGGGTGGAAAAATCGGACAGAGGCGAACAAAAGAAAAGCAGAACAGTAGTGTATAGTGACAGAGCGATTCAAGCGTGGGAGGAAGGTTTGTTGTTGTTGTTTATTTTTAAGATCGCTCGGAACGTGGGCAATTGAATATTCGAATTTGTTTGAGTTTCTTTTTATACTCTTGCAGGAGGGATGAAAAGGAAACCATAAGCAGCTGTGCATGCCAGGGCAATTCAATTTATGTATTGATTGTGACGTGCTGTACCAATTCCTCTGCACCACCGTCGCAAAAATAATGGAATGAAGAAATCCATTGAAAATTATAAGAAATGTAAATAAGTGGGTACTAGCACTAGTTACTGTTCCGTTTGAACAACACGGCATTCTTGATATCATCGATAATTTAACGAAGAATCTAAACTATTCCATCTACTGTAATATCTAACCGTTTTTACACATATGAATTCAAAAAATGGGTCAAACTCCATTTAGGCAAGTTCTAAGTATATTTCGGGTTTGAAAACTACACATAATACAACAAAACCGTTTGTTTATTTCAGTTAAGTAGACATATATCGATAGCAAACGTAGCTTATTTGAATGATAATTATTTTGCCTGTAAAATTCTCGACCTTTCTGTGGGATACCCGCCACCAGGTTCCGTACAGTATCCTCAGATACCTTAGTGGTGGCGTACCTCCTCTTGAAATCATTGATTCCATTTGCGTTGCTCTTTGTTTCGAATAGTTTCCGCTTAACCAGAGCGCAGTACCCAGTATTTGACCTCTTGTGCATTATACCATTCCAGGACGGATTTTGCTAAGTGACAAGAGACCAAATCAGGCCAAAACAGAACTGAAGTGTCGTGGCTTCTGATGAATGGTAGCAACCGCATTTGCAAATATTCTTTCTCGTACACATCTTTGTTGATAGTACCGGTAGAGATGGAACTTTTGGATTTCTGGCCGCAACTACATAGGGTAGAGAACTACTTCGGTCTAATCGCCCATTTTGGGCCTATCGAGCAGAAAACATCAAGTAAATCCATGATTTCAGAGTTAACAAGTCAATTATGGGTTTGGTACGATACTTTAGTTAATAAGCTACCGAACGAAGTCAATGTGAACGCGTGATATGAAGGTTTGCACCCATTATTCCCAAAAACAAAAGAAGCGCTCCGACCGAATCAATTTTTATCTTCATCCGATAGGCCGAAGTGAATTCATTGGCGTTTCAATGGCGTTGCAATGCGTTAGGCCGAGTTTAGAATCCGTAGGCCGAGTTTGGCGTCAAGAAGCAGTGTTAGACTTTTGACAATATCTCAACGATTGGTTTCTCTTTATTAAATCTTACGGTACGTACAGAAAGGTAAATAAATTTGGAAGTCATCAGTAATAATAATATTTAGTTTGATGCTAAACTGTGCTAGATTAAGAAAGACTAAGTGCGTGTTGTGCTTAATAGGGTGGAAAGGGGGTAGTTAACCCTATGGCCTGCCAAACCAAATACTTTTTGAGGAATTTCGAAAGCTTCTTTGTCCGGAAACACTCGGAAGCGGCATTCCTTTGCATTGCACTATAAAAATTCAAATCGGGAAGCTGTTGAAAGTCTTCGAGCACGCATGTTTCGTCGTCCATTATGACACAAGATTTTTTTTTGCAAAAACTGGGTGAAAAACTCTTTAGCACGACTTGCTCATCATTACTATTGGAAACCTTTTTCACTTTGTACGCGTTCAGCCCATGCCTCTGCTTCACTTTTTGAACATATGATTTTTATTTTCCAACTTTGCGAGACACATTACGAACTGAATGGTTTGAATGTTTCTCAACAATGGCTACCACCTTCTGGTCCATTTGTCGAGAGCACACAGTTAAGCGCTAGTCAAACGATTTGCATATACTAAACACGGTACTCTTCGGCAGTTTTAGCTTTTTGGCGAGATCACGTACCGACAACTTTGGATTTTGCTGCCGTTCATCCAAAATGCGTTTGCGTACTTCACTTGATCCGACGCCATTTTATTAAAATGAACAAGAATGTAAACATGTTGTACCACGAAATAAAGTCGAGAGGTTCAGCTGTCATATAATTGAAACGTTTCAGCGGTTCGTGAAATATTTCAAAGACTACATTGACAGAAAACTGTCCGAAATTTAACGTGGACAGGCTTTAGTTGGACTACGTTACCAATATAGACAAAGGCACGCTATAAGACTGAGCAGTTCTACGCCAAATAAAGAATCGGATAAACTTGACCTTCTCCGATTTCTATAAAACTTTACATAGTTGTGTATTACGGGAATCATTCACATTTTTGTGAAAAATCGGCCATTTTGGATATTGTTATCTTTTTTTTCAAATTACGTTTCTGACTTTTGAAATAACGTCTGAGACAAAGTTGTACATATAAATAAAGTTTTTATAGGAAAAATATACACCGATTTTTTTTTTAGTAATTTTGAGTGAAAATTCCAAAAAAAATAAAAAGCACCAAGGGTGTTTTCAGTTAAATTGCAGCACTTTAAAAAAGCTGTTAAATTTTGCTCTTTAGTGGGCACAAGCATTTTTGCTGAAATCTTTCCTAAGGCGGGTTCATTTAATTTATGGATAAGGTAGGAAAGAGACAACGGCACTTCTATCGGCCAAGTTATCTTTCGTGTTTTTGGACTCACGAAAGTACACGATGGGTTTCGGGAAAAGATGGACTTCCGGTCCGTCCGAGTCTTACATTTCCTTAATCTGAGGATTTACAGGCTCGACCATTTCGTCCGTGACTTTCCACCAATCTAGAAGTGTGCGCGTTTGTTCGTGTCCGTTAGTATAGCGAAAAGTAGGCTATGTTAAAGAGATGTCGGATACTTAATTTAATTAAAGTTTTTCTGTTCGTTCTTTAGTTTAGTTAGAACCTAAAGTGTACATGAATTAGAGTTGTGCGGTAGGAGATAGTTGCTAAGAAAAAAAAAGGTAATTTGGTGTGCTCAAAAATGTGCTGTTTTGTCCGCGCTCGTGCTTGTGTTCAACTTTCTGTTGTAGTGTTGTACCTACATTCCGCAGCAACCAATTGCGCACCCAAGCGCGATTCTTCTCCCCGTCGGACGGAATTTCCCGGCATTTGCCAACCGGCCGGAAGCGGACAGATCCGTCAACACATCGGTCCGAGGAGGCTCGAGGGACCTCCACGTGGACAGGATCCACGCGCCGGTTCGTCATCAAAACCGGCACGGCATAGTAACCGCCATCGCATCGGCGTGAGAAACGCCGAACCGCCATTTGCCACCGTCATCAAAGGAGTGACGCTTTCTCTACGGTCATCGAACGCGACACCGAGTGCATCGAACCCGCCAACCGGTCATCGACTGTGACCGTTGGCCGAAACCCACGTAAGCTACAACAAGCCATCATCTGGTGAGTCAACCAATCTTTTGATTTTTTGTGGAGTGTGGCGTCCGGTGAGGGCGCCACGGAGTTTTTTTGCCAGTCCTAAGGCTGATGTAATTTGGGTCGAGTTCCGTGACGATTTGCCGAAACTCGTGACTCGTCAATTCCGCCAAAGGCATGCGCGCGTAATTCGACGCTGCAAATCTTGTCACCAGGAGCACATGCCTTGGAAGAGCTGAGCTACCGATTTGTGACGACACTCAACAACACATAACACTGAGCACATGAGCACATGAGAGACAAAACGAGAAGGAGAGTATGTGAGAGTATGCTAGGGAGAGAGAAAAACCGCACACAGTAGGAGAGCGAATAGGAACGAACACACAGAAACATAAATAAAACGAACTTTGTACAAATGTAAATAAACAGTAAGAGGCACTCCATATATCGTCGTTCATGTTATTAATAAATGTTGATTTCCCATTCCAAATCTCCCTAGCTTAATTATTTGAATGTGTTTGACATCACTCCGCGTTCGTGTTAGTTTCCGTTGCCCGTCCTCTTGTTGAGTTTGAATGGTGGGAAGTACATTCCACTACCAGATTGGGGAGACGTCTAGTGGCAGGTGACGGGACTGACCAATGATGAGGAGTTCTCTCTCGTAGAGTTTTAGGGTATGCGTGAGCTCTACCGTTTCTCTGAGTGACTTTCTTGAGTGAGAATCCATGGGGATAATAAGGAATTCCCGTTTGGCCGTTTAGTTGGAAGCTGGCTTGCCTGATCCGTAAATCCTTTCTAGGAATCTTAATGGACTCGCCCTTAGGAGAGTCTCAACCGGGCAAATTCACATTGGGCGTGTGGTCTCCCTTGTGGAGTGGCGCTTAAGCCACACGGGCTAGCTACAACATCAACGAGTAAGCAGTGGAGTACCTGGTCCTACAGGAAATTAAATTTAAGTTTACCTAGCTTTTAAGTGAAAATGTACCTGTGTTAATATATATTCGGTAAACTGCAATGTTTTTCTTCAGTCGAGTATTAGTACAAGCCACTGAAGAAGTCTGCACATTGTAGACGAAATACACGTATCTGTCAAGGATAAGCAAATAAAGTAGTGGAATTAAATGGAAATTACTAATCTTTCTCTCTCTCTTTATACAGGTATTCCACTTAGACGCCAACATTCATCAGGATTCTTTAGATTGATTTTAATGAAATTTTGGGTGAGATGACCTCAGCGCGTATTGTTTTTACTGCGTGAGTTTCAATGTAAAATTTTTAGTAATGTGGAGTTTGTGCTATTTTTACAATTTTGTCTTTATTTATGTTTTTTTATAATATGTCTTGAGAACAAGTTAAAACGTTGCTTATGCGAGGAATTAAAATATTGCTTTAATTTTTACAATTTTGTCTTTGTTTATGTTTTTTTATAATATGTCTTTAGAACAAGTTAAAACGTTGCTTATGCGAGGATTTAAAATATTGCTTTAATTTGGTTTTTGTCAATGTTATCGCAGTGTATATTATATGTATCCATCATTTGGTTCAAGGGTCCAAATTTGGCATAATTCGTACGATGACGATTTGTAGCAAATATATTTCTATTTCGTTAAAAAGGATGAACAATAGTTCTATTGAATCAATGCAATGTGATACGATATCGTTTACGAAAGAAATCATAGCAAAATCACGACGCTCTTTTAATGTTTGGATATTTATGAGCATACACCGAGCTATGTAAGATAGCAGAGGAAATACAGTCCAACCTAACTTGCGGAATGCATACAATAGAAACTGATTTTGAACGGACTTTATTCTTTCTTCGTGTGTGATTGAAAAAGGAGAGCAAACTATGCTGCAATATTCTAATATCGACCATACATAAGCAATGTACAGATAATAAGGATCGTGAAAGTTATAGCAGAAACGTTTTATGAAACCAAGCATGTTGTTAGCGCTGTTAATAATTGTGTTATAATGATCGGTGAAAGTAAGTTTTGAGTCCAAAATAACACCTAGATCCCGGACTCTATCACACTTTTCTACGATCTGGAGTGATTGTTATATCGGGTAGGATTCGTGTTCTACTAATGGTAATTGAGTTACTTTTTTTTTTGCGGTCGTTTCTATAAACGTTATAATTGTTATCAAAAACTTCTTCACTTCTCACACTATCATCCCAACTTGTTTCATTAGACATTATGACAGAGTAAGTAGAACTTAATATATTTTTATTCATTCATTTTACCGGCGCTTCTCATGCGGTTAACATTTTGGCAATACATTTACCAAAATTTCTGTAGTGGTCTGAAGATTGGGTGAAGAAGTTCATGGTAACCTGTCATTTAAAAACTATTATCAAAATTATTTACCCCTGATCCATGTTCCGAATTTGTTTCGTTCTGCAAAGTGTCGTGATCTTCGTTATTTTCTACCTCTATGGAGCGTGTCAGTTTTGTAGAAAACACGAGTGCCTCTCCTTGATGTAGAGAAGTCGTCCTGGATAATGTCGCGGTCTGCCGGATCATTGTCTTCCTCCAAGGGGTGCGTCAATTTCGTACAAAACACGAATTCCTGCATACACACGCCTCGCTTGATGCAGTTGCAGCCATCCCGTTATGCAAGTGCGCTGGAACGGTACGTTGGTATACATCGCACGCCGGGTAGGGGTTTAAGATTTCCCTCCGTTGGAATTGCATTGTGGGTCGATAGTTAGCCTGCGGCGGCCTGGAAAACCGATCTTTCGCTGCCGCAAGAAGCTCTCGATCAGGTGGCAGTAGGTTGTTTATATTCTGACTGACACTGCTGTGGAAACTGTTACGGTTAGTGTTGTTGTTTCGATAATTCACCATTCCACTAGGGTGACCATTTTCCTGTTAGGGTGGTCCAAAAAATCTTTTTAAAAATCATTACTTTTAAACCATTGAACCGATTTGAATGATCAAAATATCAAATGAAAGGTTATTAAAAATACTTTTCAGAAAAAATATATTTTTTTTTTTGAAAATTGGTGTTTTGTATAGAAGAACTTTGATTGTATTTGTTTTTTTATGGTTTTCATGGTTTGTAGACAATGGGCGTAACACGTTTTTATATTTTTATATTATTTTTTTTTTTAATTTAGGCTTTTCTACACAACATATAAAAAAATCAGCGATGTATTTTTCTTCGTTTTTGAGTTACTATTTTTTAAATTATCATGTTTAGAAGTTTCGCTCATTACACCAATACGACTAGATTACCCTGCGTCTCCATTGGTACATAGCTGACAGTCACATAATTTTCTGCTTCTGCTTTTATAGGCTTGTTTATTCAAAGTGAATACTTCACCAAGTAAATAGCTACCTATACAGAGCACATGCTAAAATCATACGGAAAACTTGGTAGGCAAGGTGTCGTTCGTAGGTACAATGCATGGTGGTATATTTAAGGATGAACTTAGAAGTGAAATAATCAGTAAGAAAACAAAAGCTCTGTTAATCCAAAAATATTCTGTACAGCCAGTGTTTTATAAACGATGAATTTTAAGTGTTCTTGTTGTTGTTTGTGGGTTTCAAATGCTTTAAAGAGGAATCTTACCCAAGCTCTTCAAGTTCATGTGGTGAAGAAAAAAAAGAAATTAGATGGCAGTTCCTTCATATGCAGAAATTTCTACCTCAAACTGTATAAACCCGCACCCGAAGAGCCCACCGCTGGACCATCCGAAGTTCCTGCTGTCAACAGCCAAGGTGAATATGGTATTAAAAAAATGTATTTACATTGGTAGCCATGAGTCAAACGAGCATGACGTCACATTATAGCATTCTGAAAACTTTGTAACGTCAGGCTCGAATGTAGTGTAGTGTTTAAAGTAATGTCAAATATGTTTTTTTAACTTTATTTTCAGAGTCACTAGGAGCACCCAGTTTACAATCGATTAGAAGTACTGACAGTGTGCCTACTACAAACGATGATGAAATCATTCAGCAACTCAAGGAAAAGTTTCTAGAAACTGATAATAATGAGAAGTACCGCATTCTCACGACTTTACCTAGAAGCTGGTCAGCAAATAAAATAACGAAGGAATTCGGTGTTTCTCAATATATGGCGGATCGGACCAAAACACTACAGGAGGATAAGAGGATAATGACAACACCAGGAAGAAAGCTGAGCAGGGCGTTTTTAGCAGAAGAAACTTTATCACTCGTGCGTGATTTCTATACCAGTGACGAAATAAGCCGAGTCTGTCCAGGAAAATGCGACTATGTTATTACAAAAAATGTTGATGGTAAGGTTTATATACAACGAAGATTAGTATTGTGTAATTTGCAAGAAGTTTATGCCATTTCAAGGATCAATATCCCGCAACTAAAATAGGGTTTTCAATGTTTGCATGTAACCGCCCTAAGCATTGCATTCTGGCAGGAACGAGTGGCACACATACTGTGTGTGTGTGTGTGTTTACCACCAAAATGTTAAATTAATTTTTAAAACTCTTCAAGGTAGAAAGTCACTTTCAGCTGATGTGAAATCATGACTTGTTTTTTAAAATTATTTGCACCAACCCCACATAACAGTGTTGGTTAAAAATGTGTGAACATTGCCCAGGTATACAAAAGTTGACTTCAGAAATGGTTACTATCCTGACCGATGGAAATGTGGAATCCTTAAAATTTAAACAATGGCGTCAAGCTGACCGTTGTATCATGGATTTAGTGGAGTTGGAAACTCAAGAGTTTATAGACATGTTTTTGTAAAAGTTATCAGATTTATCACCACATAATTTCATAGCTGAACAACAAGGTAAATACTTGAAATATGTCAAAAGTAACTTGAAAGTAACGGAATGTATAATAATATGTTATTTTTTCTGAAAACTTTTCATTTGTTGTACAAGACGCTGTACAAGGATTTCATTGGGCAAACGCACAGTGCACTATACATCCATTTGCTATTTATTATAGAGATGATCATACCAAACATTTGATGTTTACTAGTTTCACTGCAATCGCGGAGTTTACCAAGCACAACCATGTTTCAGTTCGATAATTCGTAGTTAATTGTATAAATTTCATCAAGAGTAAGATACCCAGCCTTAAGAAAATTCACTTTTTCTCAGATGGATCAGGTAGTCAGTACAAAAATAAGATGACAGCTTTTAATTTGTGCCATTTGAAAAAGGATTATGGTATAGATGCGGAGTGGAACTTTTTCGCCACATTTCACGGTAAAGGTCCATGTGATGCTTTGGGAGAAGTCTTGAAACGAAATGCTGCTAAAGCAAATTTGCAGGGCTATCTCATTACAACTGCTAAAGAGCTTTATACATGGGCAATTTCTAAAATCGATTTAAAAATGCACTATGTCTTTTTTTCAGACGCAGATCATAAAGCGATGGAAAGAAAACTTAAAACTCGTTATAATCATGTCAAACAAATTTCCGGAACACAGTCATATCATAGTTTTTGGCCAGAAATGAAAATTATATTATTGTGATACGATTCTCGTTCTCAGAAGAAGAACATTCTATGAAACTTTGAAAGTATCTTTAAGCATGTTTTATGTCTACAAATAAAAAAATTAATGAATTTAATTTCATACCAGCCATGTGCATAGTTGGAAACCTTAAGATTGTCTTATCAAAGCATTGATTCTAGTCCAAATATGGACTAGATATGGAGTTCCAAACAGTCCGAGAAAGATATACTACCCAAATTTTATATAGATATATTCTATTTGAATTCCTATGCTATGAATCACTGTAGTAATAATTATTTACACATAACGCAAAAGCAATCAATAAATTTGATTCAAGTTTTTATGAATGTCATGGTAGTCTAGGATCAGAAATTGAAATTAGTAAGTAATGTAACCATGTAACATTCGATATGTATCTATGGAAACGCAGGGTAATCTAGTCTAATTGGAGTAATTAGCGAAATTTCTAAACATGATAATTTCAAAAAATCGTAACTCAAAAACGAAGACAAATACATCGCTGATTTTTCATATGATGTGTAGAAAAGCCTAAATTTTCAAAAAAAATATATAAAAACGTATTACGCCCATTGTCTACAAACCATGAAAACCATAAAAGAAACAAATACAATCAAAGCTCTTCTATACAAAACCCCAATTTTCAAAAAAAAAATATTTTTTTTTGAAATTATTTTTAATAACCTTTTATTTGATATTTTGATCATTCAAATCGGTTCAATGGTTCAAAAGTTTTTGGAAAAAAAAATAGAAAAAAATCGGTTTTTTGGACCACCTTAACAGAAAAATGGTCACCCTAATGAGAAAATAAAAAAAAATACGGGTCTAATATTTTTCGATAAGGAACAAAACTGCCAATTGTTACGAAATTCTGAGAACCACTATATCGTTTTGCTATGGAATGGCTGAATTGTTAGATATGTTATTGTTGTTGTTGTTGCCAAAATTGTTGTTGTTGTTGTGGTTGTTGTTATTGTTGTTTTTGTTTTTGTTGTTGTTGTTGAGCAAGTTTTGTTTCCTTCGCCTTTCCAGCTATTTTTTTCTGTATCAAACGGCATGATTTTCGGGCATCGTACTCGTTCCAGTCTGCCTTCCATACCTTCCTGGTACTAAGTAGACGCCACCCTGAGTCATCGTTGTTGTTATTTAATTCCACCTCCAAGCTGGGGCACGAGTCAGATGGCGACTGCAAAGTTGCAGCGCTCCGTGTTGAGGCTATATTTGCTGACAGTGACTTCAGCTTGTCAAGAATATCGAGCTCCAGCACAGAGTTAGAGCTCATGGTACAACTTGCCGCAATGTCGAGCGACAGCTGGTTCAGGTGATTTATTTCATTTCTGATATTTCGGAGCTCGGTGGATATATCTGACGTCACAGTTCTCAATGACGTAGACACACTGTCTTTCGTTGCCATCATTGCTGTATCGAAAAGCGATGTAGTGTAATTTTTGATGGCAACGACACTGTCAGCTAAGGTGCTGTTTCTATTAATTGCGGACAGTTCATTTTTTATGCCTACCAGCAGTACCTCCAGGCCTTCGACAGCTTCGTGAACAATTCGAGGATTTTTTTGCTGCATGGTGAAACGATGTGTTACCTCTGTGTTAGAAGTTTTTGTTGAGCCGCTAATCGATTGAATTCTAGCTTTTCTTTCAGATGCTCTTGACACGAGTCGCAGCATGGTAGAAGATAAGAATTAAAATCCCCTACTTTTTTATTGTCCTTCCTGCGTAGTGAATTCCTCTGCACGGTCACTCCTAAGCAGGCTGCATGAAATGTGCGTATGCAGCCAGTGCATTTCTACAACAGCGAATCAACGGAAGAGTCAAATGAACAAATTTCACAATTAATATTGAAATGAACGGAACCAACAGCTATTGCGCGAAATTAATACAGCGAGAACGAAACGTACGCAAAAAAGCACAGAACGCACATGGCTAGGAACGATTAAAAGACGAGTCCAAACCGATTGACGATCGATCGACTTACACACACCAGAGTTGTGGTCGATCGAAAGATACTTGGATATTATGAAGCACGAACTCCGTAAGCATCCCAAAGTTGTCACTACAGAGCAGGAAATTCATTTTGGCTAAAACAATTTTTTAATAAAATTATGGCATAATTAGATAGGGGAAATGACTCTAATGTTGGCCTATGGATTTAAGATTGGGCCCATCACTAAAAATCTGCTATTCATCAATTTTATCTAGATGAACGCGTTATTGGGACGGTACCATTTACCTATTGAAAATTTAGTCGATTGCTGAATTTATGTATGAGCCCAAATTAGGAGCATTTAGGCTGACATTACATCCATTTCCCCTATTATGATGATATTTTGTATATGTAAGTAACAAGAAAATATTGTTAAGTTTGTGTTTAACATATGAAACCTGAAAATTTAGCTGTGACTTTGCAGTGAGCAAAAAGTGAAGAGCGAAGAGTGGGTGAGATAAATGACAAAATCGCTTATTGCGACTCTCGTGTAGCAAAATTGGCAGTTTCAGAAATAAACTTCACAATCTTGTCTTGTTGCTTGCACAAACAAAATATTATGATAATATTCAATTATTCCATAATTTCTTTCCTTTATTTAACGCCAGTCTCTGTTCCGGAATCTAGTGCCAATAGCCGACGGACATCGATTGCTATCTATTGACGGCAATCGAATGTGCAGGAAGGGAGTTTCCACACCTGCGTAGGATATCGCACCCATTCAAACACACATGGGCCGGGATCAACAGCTTTACTTCCCTTCCGAAGAAAGACGTGACCATAGATTTTGATGCCTCAGAAAAATCCCACTGGCCACGGCTGCTATTGAACCCAGGCCCATTGGGGTGAGAAAGCAGTCACGTTTACCACTACACCACAAGCGAGGGCATTCCATAATTTCACAAAACATTTTTCTTGCCAAAATGAATGGAAGGCCAGGTTGGTTGAAAGCAGAAAAATATCCTTATGGGTGGAATCAAGAAGAAAGTTTGGACATTTGATTTGGTGAAAAAATAGCGTAAAATTAAGATGCGTTAACCAAGTGTATATATAGTATTGCATTCCTGAAATTTCATGACAATCGGTCTAGATACTTGTTTTTGGCGAGTACTTCTAAGTGATGCAATTTAACTGTGGACACCTTTTATCTTCAATTTTCATATTATTTTTTTGAACCTTATGAAAAATAAAAACTTTTGGAATATTTAAAACCATACTCACTTCAAAAATTGACGTCAACGGTCGAACAAAGGTTTGGGTAAAATTTTTGAACGTTGCTAGTATGCTGTGTAATTTCTACTCAAGAAACAATAAATGAGACTTCTGTGCAAAATTTACTTAAAAAAAACTTGTTAACAAGAAGTTTAAAAATATGATCAAAAGCTGATGTTTTACGGATTTGTGAATTTTTAAGTGTCTATGGTTTTAAATATTCCACAAATTCATGGACTTTTTTATCATGGACTTTTTTTAATTAAAAAAAAACTAAAATAAAGCTACACTTTTGGGATATTTGAACTTTTCACACTTACCTTGTATATTTTCCTATTAAGATTTTATTTGTCTATACAAATTTGTCTCAGGCATCATTTCAATCAGAATTGCTACAATTTATTTGAAAAACGTCATTTTGGAAAAAAAAATCAAAATGACCGAATTTTTGTAAAAATGTGAAGGGTTTCCCTTAACACACGATTTTTGTCCAGACGTCAAGAATCCGTAGTTTTAAATATTTCATAAGTGAGCTTTTTTATAATATGAAAATTGAAGATATGCTTTTTGAGATACTTCAGTTGTATCACTTTTTTTGATTTTTTTTACAAAAATTTAACAAAAAAGGCAGCAGTATGTACGCTGGTGTAGTGGCTGGAGATGCATCGTTGGACAGCAGCAGCCAGGAAATAGAGAAAGAGTTAGAAGTGCTGCATGAAGAGGTAGTGAAAATGGACGTGGTGACTCCAAAAGGCGAAGCCCAACAGTATGAAACCGAGCTGTCGGTAGAACATTCTGCGGATCTGGCAGCACACGAAGTAAAGGAGAAGAAAAGGAGATTGGAAGAGAAGAAAAATAAATTCGAGAAGAAAAATCAAGATCTCAATAGTTATATTGAAAAAACTATATAAGCCCCTCGGCTCCGTTTAGCTCCAAGAAACATTGAGCCTACCAAATAAATAAAATGAAAAAAAAAACAAATCTCGTCCAGTTTGCTTTGTTTTGCTAATGCAATATTGATTATAGTGCTCAAATTGACACTAAACTGTTTGAAATCAGCTTTTGATCGAGTTGACGATGGAATACTACGAATACAATCCAAAAGGATGCTCGTCAATCATGTTAAAAATCTTATGTCATTTTTATGGTCACAACAGTAAAAGCAGCGTAGTATCAGTTCATGCACTGTTTTAATGATATAGTAAACCATATTTTCGACACGATTGAAGTGCATCCACTTTGATGTGATATTAAAATTATTTTTATGCTGTGTGCTGGAGCGTCTAGGAAAAATGGAGGTGAACAAAAAATGCAATGAAATCCTGCAAATAAACTTTAAACTCATTAATTTTCCTTTTGCATGGTACCTTCTGCATCGTAAACTCGGTTCAAATAATAAATGAGCATGTTGGTTTGGAATAATATTAAAAATGAATCAATTAATTTACATTAAATAAAATGATTTTGAACATGACAGTTGATAACGTTGAACTAAACTTATCACTAGTGTTTATTCTGGTCAATTACAATCTTGTTCATAAACAACAAGCACATGAAAGGGTTGGAAATTATGTCCGGTTTTTCAATTATAGAATGTATACAACTTCTGTTTTTAACACATTCTACACCATTTGTAATTTTCAGCACACATGCGTTAACGCTAGATTTGGCGAAAATTTACACGATATTTCATGTAAATTTAGAAAATATATTGCACAAGTTGGTCATATTGTAAACCAACTTGTATAAACCATCTTGTTGGGAAACATTACCCTTTCTGATAATAGTGTTCGTTTGCGTGGGAGTGCTAATAGTTTCAACAAATTGACGGTTGGATTTTTTTTAAACAAAAGCGGATACGTGCCTTTGAAAAAGATTCTAGATTTGACGTCTCCATTAAAACCAACCATTCTCCGAAATCCACCACACCAAAGCTATTCGAAGCATTCAGTTCGTGCGAAATTTAACATCTCCTAAACAAAAGATTTTCGCAGTTTTCGCAACACTTTGACTGCTTCCAGGACGCCGTCTCTCCTAAGCAATGTCAAATTCTTCCATCCTCTTTGAATTGAATTTAAATTAAGTCGTGTAAATGACAGTTAATAACCGTAGTTTGTTAGTGGTGACACACACTATCACTTGACTTTGCCTTAAAACCGAGGGATTAAACAACTTGCTAATGACGTGAAAGCTGATAGACAATATGACACCGTGTGCTTCTTAATGTCACCAGCCGTGTAAATATAAGGATACAGGCAGAATATGATCATTGTGTAGAGTGAGGGAACATGTGCGATTGCTTGAACTTACGCTGCTCGTCACCCACACAATCTGTCATAACGGGTAGGATTTCGTGGTAATGTAACCTACTCTTCTCTTGCTGAAAACGATGCCGGGGTAGACTACTAAAGCGGAACGACAGCGGGGCTAATAAACACTTTAAGGTCTTGTTAAACATGGGAATTAGCCACGAGCTGATTCGAGCGATGCGATGTTAAGACTGCGAGCAGCATCAAGGGTAAGGGGAGAAAGAAGGAGGCAGCTCACGGATCACTTTCTCGGAAATTTGTTGCACCTCCACCATGACACCGGATCGTTCCTAACTATCAACTAGATGGTGCACAGTTCGAAAAAGAATTGTAAATTTCTGTTACTGTGATGCACATAAATGGAGCGTCATACATCCTATAAGTTTACATGCTTGAATTTTTGCATAGATCGATGTTTACAGCACCATTTAAATTCAGTTTTTTTTCTGTGTGACGTAAGGTGGAAGTTTGTAATAAGTTTGCGGCTGAAGCCGGATTTGAGCACTGCAAGGCGGTACTCATATTCTAATTAGCTGTGAAATGCCGAGTATGGGTTTGTGTTGGGTAAATATTGTGTCATTATTAATCACATCATTCTAGCAGTTTCATGTGACGAGACGTGCTTTTATATAGGAGCAATATTTTGAGTATTTACCGTCTGGGTTTTATTCATGCTAAGGCCAAAAAATCTGCAATTCATGGTCGCTAATTCTAAAATTCTCTGGTAAACCGATAGAACAATTTGTGTTAACTTCTGCGATGTATAGCACACACGTAGTTAACACTAGATTTAGCGTTTTTTTACACGATATTTAATGTAAATTTAAACGCAATATCGCACAAACCAGCCATATTGTAAACAATTGTATCAACTATGAACTTCTCGGACGTTTGTGAAATGCACAAGTATTAGTGCAGAACTTGGGGTAAATTATAAGTATTAGTGCAAGAAAACCTTTTAATTTACCCAAAGTTCTGCACTAATACTTGTGCAATTCACAAACGTCAGCGAAGTCTATAGCTCAAAATAAAACAAGGGGAGATTTTACGCGACTATTAATTTTCAATATGTTTATTAATATGTTCAAAAATGACGGAGTTATGATAGTTTTCGCCTTTTTCTGTACCAGATGTTAGTGGTTAGTGGTTTGAGATATATAGCTACCTACACAGTTCGAACAAGTAGTGTAAATTTCTGTTACTGTGATGCACATAAAAGGAGATTTAATTACAGATCGTGTAAATTTATGAAAAACGTCATGAGATAGTCCCTTTATTGTATGTAACCGTCCATCTTCGTAAGCAACATTTCTTGCAAGTTGCTGGTTTACGTGAAAATGAAGTTAACAAGTCGCAAAGATGGTGCAGTGATAACAACTTTTTAATTTCCCACGCTAGAGGTTTGCTATCTTTGGCAAGTTGCACAAGTCTTGAAAGCTGTAAATCTTCAAGCAACAGGGATTTAAGATATTTTGTATAATTGACTGAAATCCACGTTTTAGAATTATGTTTTATAAATTAGTTCAAACGAATACTTTTATCATTTGTCATCTCAGCGGTGCCGGTGGAGTAGTGGTAAGCGTGATTGTCTCTCACTCCAAAGGGCCTAGGTTTGATCCTAGTCGATGCCGTCGGGATTTGCAGAGGCATAACATTTCTGATCATGCCGTAAAGTAAAGCCATTGATCCCCAGTCCATAAGTTGATGGGTCTAAAGACAGGGTACAATGAATGAATAAACGAATTTCTTCAAAATCGTCCCTGTAGCTTATTACTTTTGATGATTGTTATTTTTACCACCCCATCACTACGGCGCTGATTACAGGGCAAGTTGATTTCGAGATGTAAATCTATATAATTTGTACTAACTTTGTAGGAAAACGAGTGAAACTTCGGGATTGCAATTTCATTTGAAATCGAGTGAATGCCAAATATCCACACAGTACTTCATATTGTAGGACCTTTTCTAATTAAAAAGAAGCCAATGTCAATTTGAGGCTGATGGCAATGAGTAGTTTGTATCAGTTGCTTACCAAAAACTATTAAATAACATATACACTTTCATTAGGTGTTCCATTTTTTATCGTTTGAAACAGATTACGTCGCTGGTAATTTTCATTATTTTTTAGAGTGTACATGAACGAACTCACGAGAAAATTCGCAAGAGCTGTTTCATGTACACTAAGCGAATGCTCCTCGCTAGGCCTGGTAAGAGACTACAGTTAGAGTTTTGATTACTTCTCTGTTCTGTCAAAAAATACCGTTTAACTCAGTAAAAGATTTGTTGACTTTTTCAGTAATTTATCTGTTAACTTTTTTTTTTTGCTGAGTTTTTCGTTATTTTTATTTTAGTTTTTTGATGAATAAGTCATTGAATTCATCAAAAAAAGGGGGGGGGGGGGATTAACATGATTTTTTTATGATTTTTATTAGGGACTGAGTTTCAAGTTTACCGCTTCCTGGTGGTTCAGCCGGTTGGTTGGAAGCTCTCTTGGTGTGCCAAATTGCATGTCCATGGCAATGTTAGATAATGTTTTTCCTTCAAAATCATTGAAACATCTGGAAGTCGATGCAGGAGTGCATAAACTGCCCAATTCCGTGTAGCTTCTGCACTCCTGTGTTGGCTTCCAGATGTCTTACTTATTTTCACAAAGGTTTTCTATTATCACACAGTGAATTCCGAGGTCAAGTGCGGGAAGTGATGCAAGCAAGTTCATTTTATGACTATTCAGTAAAACATAATGAATACTGAAAACTCGGTACTCTATTTTACTGAGTTTTAGTCATTCACCGTAAATCTGTTATTTTACGGAAAATTCAGTACTTGCTATTACCGTATTCAGTAGTTTGTCGCAATAGCTACTGAACATCAGTAGTTTCATTGAGAATAGCTGTATGTTCGGTATTTTTTGTGATTTACAGAAAACTGTAAAAAAATACCGAACAGGGAAGCCGTAATTAAGTGTGTAGACATTATTTTGCACGCCGCAACATTAACTTGGGTGTATTGATACAAGGTTCACTCGTTTCCATTTTGCCTCGTTAGTTTTACTTCACACTGACTACGAGACTATTAGTGATTTTTTATTCAGTTCCAACCTGAATCGGGTATCAAGATTGGGTCGGCTTATTGTCTGTCAAACGTCAGGGTAAACGTTTGTTTTTTGTAATCTGGCTCGGGTTGAGGTTCGCACTGACAATAAGCTCGTGTTCGTACTGGTTGGAACTGATTTCAACTTGGATAATAAACAAATTCGCTTTAACGGGTGTACAATAAAAAATGAGAATTTTTTCAGTCATATAGGGGAAATGCAGGTAATGTTCGGCCTAAGTGTCCCTAATTTGGGCCCATACATAAATTTAGCAATCGACTAGATTTTCAATAGCAATCAAAAATATCCATTAGTAACGTCCCAATAACGCGTTCATGTAGATAAAATTGATAAATAGCAGATTTTTAGCGATGGGCCCAATATTAGATACATAGGCCAACAATTAGAGACATTTCCCCTAGCTAATATAAAAAAAATTCAACGAATTCAGTATTTTTTATTAAAAACATAATGTTTATTCTTCAAAAAAATGCCAATGAATATTGGAGAAGGAGCCCTGGTCAGCCTTACGACGCAACTTAGTCGCGATGCTCTCACAAGAGCGCTGGACGGCACTGACGTCCATCTTCCGGATACAATTCCAGATTCTCGTGGTCAACTGCTTCGTATCCTTGGCCCGCCAATTATTTGTGTACACTAGGGCACTGAGGGAGCCGAAAAAATCCTCAATGGGACGGCATTGGGGCAAGTTGGTCCGGTTCCTTTCTTTCGGCACGTACGGTATCTTTTTCTGCTCAAGATACTCCAGCGTCTTCTTGGCGTAATGGAAAGACGCATTGTCCGGCCAGAAGACGTACTTCCCATCCGCATGATGCTCCTTTAAGAACGACAGAAGAATTTTCGCAAGACACTCCTCGTGGTACACTTGTTGATTGATGGCCAGACCGCTCGGCTGGAACCACGGTTTTGAAATCCCTCTGTCCGATATGGCGATGTACAGCATAACATTTTTTTTTTCAAATTTATGCTTAAACTTATATTTTACTTCGGGGGGTGTTGCCGACTTGTCGCTGGAATAGTAGCTGTCATTTCCTGGAATGTGGGTCTTCGAGAGCGGAAAGTAACATTCGTCGTCCAGCACGAAAGACGTTCCGCGTTAGTTCTTCGTCATCCACAGACACTGCGATTTCACGGTCGCTATCGCCTCGTCCGTGTGCTCGGGGTACCGAGTCTTCTTCCGACAGATGATGCCCTCCATCTTGAGGGTTGGGTGAATCACGGTATGGGAGCAGTGATATTTTCGGCTGGCGTTACGCAAACTCGTTCCGTCATTGTTGTCGAACAGCTTTTTCAACGCTTCCTTCTTCTTATCTTCGCTGGACGGCCGCTACAGGCCTTCCGCTCCACGCTCAGGGATGCTAGGATCCGGTAAACTGTACTCACGGGCACGTTTTCATCTCGAAAGTGGTCTACCGTAAACATTTTTCCACGATGACCATGCGTTTCGTAAAGGGCGATCACGAAATTATTGCGACACATTCAACAGGGCATAACTTTTTTACCATTGGGTAAAAATCAACCAAATTTTGCACACTTTCTCATTGATGTGTATTGTGTACATGCTGTCAAACTCGAAGTCGTGTTTTTCGATTCAACGAAAATGGAGGTGAACCAACGCGAGTTGAGAGAACAAATTCTTTCCAAACAGCTGGAATTTCCTGACCTGTCGCACCGGCAGTTGGGAAAAATGTTGAACATTCACCATTCAACCGTCTCCAGAGTGTTGAAGCGGTTCCAGGAGCGGTTGACGTTGGACCACGGCAAAGGAGCTGGAAGAAAACCGGGACCGGAGAACAAAAAGACGGAGGGAAAGGTGAAGCGGATGATTAAAGCAAATCCCAACGTCTCAAGCCGTGATTTGGCTAAAAAGATCGGCATGTCGCAGAGCTACGTCCAGAATGCAAAGAAGAGAGCTGGACTACATACATACAAGGTACAGAACTTCCCAAACCGCGATGAGCGGCAACAATCGACGGCTAAAACTCGGGCACGGAAGCTCTACGAGAAGATGATGACAAAATATGGCTGGTGTGTGATGGACGACGAAACGTACATAAAAGCCGATTTTAAGCAAATTCCGGGGTTGGAGTTTTTTACCGGCAAGAGCAAGTTCGATGTGGACGACAAATTTAAGAAGAAGAAAATGTCGAAGTTCGCCTCCAAATATCTCATTTGGCAGGCCATCTGCTCTTGCGGACTGAGGAGTGAGCCTTTCGTGACAAAGGGCACAGTAAATGGCGAGATCTACAAATCTGAGTGCCTCGAGAAGCGCCTTTTGCCGTTCTTGCAGCAGCACGACGAAGCTTCGCTATTTTGGCCAGATTTGGCATCATGCCACTATTCTAAAAGTGTCCTGGAGTGGTATGAGGCCAATTCTGTCCATTTTGTTCCAAAGGACATGAATCCGCCAAACTGTCCGGAGCTGCGCCCGGTGGAGCAGTACTGGGCAATAATGAAGCGGGAACTTCGGAAGAGCAAGCAGACAGTCAAAGACGAGAAGGACATGTTAAGAAAATGGAAAAAAAAAACTGAGAAACTGGTACCGGATGACACTGTAAAGACTTTGATGGAGGGCATCAAGCGAAAATGCGTTCAATTTTACACTCAAGGCTCCATCGATTAACTTTTCTTTTGATTTTTGAAGTAAATATATGTATAAAACAACCCTAAAATTTTGGTTTGATTCTAAACATTATAAGAAAATTGGCATGACATTTTCGGTGTCGCAATAATTTCGTGTTCGCCCTTTAAAACCATACAACACGCTCGCGGAGTGCCTGCTGTTTCGACGCCATCTTCGATTGAACTGACAGCTCCCGAGCGAAAAGAAACATGCCACCCATTTTTAGGGAGTCCAGAGAGCTATTCCCTTGGAGAGGAAAAAAATTACGCTCTTTACTTTAATGACAAAAAGGTTTTGAAATCATTCTCATTTTTTATTGAACACCCGCAAAGCACACTGTCTCTTTCCTGTGCTCGTGAGATTTCAAGAAGTCTGGGTGTGATAAGAATAGAAATTTATCCATAAATCGTACAAAAAGCCTGGGTTCAATACCAGTCGACGCTGTCAGGATTTTCTGAGGCACAACATCTCTGATCACGCCTCCCTTCGGAAGGGAAGTAAAACCGTTGGTCCACGGTGAATGAGTTGATGGGTCGATAGGCAAGGTCCAGGCCTTCCTAGCGTCGGTAGCATTGGTCTCAGTACGGGAAACAAAATCGACGGAAAACAAATCAATGAAAAAATCCATATAGGGGAAATGACGGCTTCGGCATGACAGACTATTTTCGGCAACCCAAATTGAAACGCTAATTTCACTGAATTTTCTAATGAAAACGCTTCGCTGAATGCATTCAAACGATTCTGTAGGCTTTCAGCTTCAATTTGATTATATTTTTACCACTGAGAAACAGCAATCTAGCAGAGTTTTCTTGAAATGAAACACATGCACTACAAGATTCTACCCATTTAGAGTTGCCGATTAAAAAAAGCACTGCTGTTTAACATGCAGCTCAAATAGAAAGGTTGCCTAATAAAAAGATGTTGCCTACAATAGTCGCTCTCACTAGAGAAGATTGGAGCTTTGTAAAAGCGTTTAAAAACAGTTTTTGACAATTCCTTCGACTGAAATTGTTAGAGCAGCTGGCAGCAAAAGATTGTAAACAAACTAATACTGCATATGTGTGCGTTCTTTAGAGAAAAAGGCTATAGAAAGAAGGTCGCTGCTTAGGTTGCCGAGAATACGTAAATTCCCCTATGGCTGAGCTATATCCATATAAGTGTTTAAAACCTGACACTATTTCACCTCTCAATTTTTTGCACCCCAACCCAGAATATTACACAAAGACGTAGTCCTACGTTAAAAATTAAAACAAAAACATTTAAACACCAGATTTGAGATCATATCTTCAGTTTTCTTCACAAAAATATTAAAAGGTTCGAAGCGGGGTCCTTTCATCAAATTGACAATTTATCTTATAAACTCGATTTTTCAATGATTTTTCTCAAAGTTTTTTTTTTCGGGTTGGCCATATTATTACTAACAACTTCAGACGTTATTGTTATCAAATATACCGTTTTTAAGTTATGAATTTTTGAAAAAATAAAACCGTTTTTTTCATAAGCCTTTATAAAAAAATGGTCCGGAAAATTAACAATTTTTAATGGAAAATGTCAGCTTTGGTAGTATTTTTTCAGTATCCTTAATAATTTTCTGTATTCAAGATATTAAAATAACAGAAAAACCCGGAATCCTACATTTTTTTCAAACTCTAACACCTAGAAGATTTCTTCAAGTCCCTAAATATTGAAATCTTTATGTGTTATGGGATCTAGGATATCCATCCAAGTGGAAGAATTAAAAATCAAACAATGAAAGGCAGTGAAAAATATTAAAAATCCTGAAGAGTAGTCTTACCATTTTATTCCCGAAATCGGCCTAATGTCCCATTTGGTCTGACAAGTCGCCGCAAAAAATCGTGAGACATTGACCATTTTTCAAGATGCGAGTTAAGCAAAAAAGCCATTAAAAGTATGGACAAGATTAGTTTTAGAAGTTTCCGGAAATATTCAAGATCGCAAATTTCGAAACAAGTATGAAGATTGTTGAACTCACAGATTCTAAAAAATAATTCAACTAATAAATCCAGGGACCATCGCACATTACCATTCAATTGGAAATCTCCCACTTATGATCATAGGTTTATCCTGTGCTCTAAATATTTATGCATAGAATCCTAAGTTCCAACACAATTGAAATATGTATTCGAATCGAAAGCTCCTCTTAAACGGAAAATAATACTAAGCAAACACCACCTAAACGTTTAGTAACTAATTATCCTGCCACAAATGACGCCAAAATCACGGGTCTGTAAAAGTCAGTGCTAACGGTCCTAACACGTAAGTCATGGTTCTAGTAAAACCACAACGTCACCATCATCGGAGTACTTTTTTCAGCTGTTTTTCCTACCGCAGTTATTTATGTCCCTTCATTTTTCACCCGCTTATAAATACCTGAACGACACATTTTTCATCACCTTCCTTCCCTTTCCTTTTGTGTTGCTGTTCGACTTTCTGACCATTCTGCTTCAGTGTGTACGTATATGAAGTATTATTTTTCATGTCTACCCCCACACCGGCACCACACGAAGACGCACCACCCCGGTGAAACGAGAATAGGCCAACCAAATAAACATCGATAAATGGGCCTTCTTCTAACAACAACGACCAAGACGACGACGACGACGACGACGACGCACACGCAACCTACATTTTCACCCGACCGACGCTAGAATTGAAGTGTTGTAATAATAGCAGTATGTAGGCACATAAACGCATACTTCTGCACACTCTGTGGTCGTGACCTATCTGCTAAGCTAACGCCATTCATCGGGGCACTGATGCACAAGGTCGATCCCTTACTACACCACTGACCACACCTACCACAGGTCCGCGTCGATAATAATTGACGCTATTTGCTAAAATCAATATTTTCCCATAATGAATATTTCAAAAGTTGAACAATGCTGCCTACCTTCTGATTTTCCACCGGATTTGCACAAGTCCAGCAGCCGGTAGGTACCGACAACGGATGAATGCCGCCGCCTATCCCACCCTCACCGTGTAGTTTCGATGGTAGATGGATGGTGTAAATTAGGAAGGCATAAAACTTTGTTTCACTCTCACACTGTTCAGCTCATCTCGTCTCTGGAAGGAGGTGAAAATTGGAATTTTTCATTCCAGTCCTCCGAGAATACGGTCGGCTTGCCGGTCGGTCGGTTGTCGGCGCGCTTCTTTGATTATCTCATCCGTACACTAGAGGAAACCGCAGCGAGATTGCACGCGGACAACTGGGCCCTCTCCAGTTCTTCTTTCGCAAATTGGGAGGATCGGTAAACACTTGTTCACTGAAGTACACCCAAACACACTTCAGGTCATGATTCGTTTCGTAGGAAACACTTCACTTTTACTGCACATTTACAAGCTCTTTCTCCACGGTGGAGATAGAGAAGAGATTTACTACATACATACAAGCAGCTTGTGGGGGCTACAACGGTTTCTTCTTTATTCTCTTTCCGGCAAACAACAACAAATCTCGGAAGCTATTCACTTTTTTCGGATTCGCACTGCAAACCACAAGACCGTATCAGACTCTGTATGGAAGCATCATCATTGTATCGGTGCGGCACCAAAACCACACGTTCTCGACATTTAGATTGCACTTGTTCTGGACTTATTTTTGCATGTTTTTACACCATTTCCCCCCTTTCTTGTCCCCATGAGCCACTTTGCATTGCAGTGTAACAACCGTCCGTCGAGTTAGTTTGTCGGGTGCGAAGATTACGTTTCACTCTCTACTTTTGGTGCTATCTGGGTTGTGTTCGACATGCTTAGAGGCGGCTTTATTATACTGCAGGGTTATTTTAATCGCACATCGTTTAGATTTCCTCCACTACGAGCTGTAAATTTTGATCATCCATTTCACTGTACACTCCTAGCCGGGGAAATGATACATTCGGCATTTGATGGGTTGGGAAATGAACAGGATATTATTCGGTTGAATATTTTACAAAACTGACACTAGACGTACGACTACACTGAACATCGTATTACAGTTTACGGTACTGACACGGAAGTCAATAGTTTGAAAGAATGTTGTTTGGCTTTTAGTTTGTTTACAATGAGCTCTGAAACGAAAATAAAAGAGAATAATATTCATGTTGAAAATACGGTTGAGCAAAAACTTCATGATCGTAACAATTAATGTTTTTTCTGTGTTATATTAAATATTTTTTGATATTTAGAATGGAAAAATCCTCCATGCTGGCTGCGGCTGGGTTCAATTCCTGGTCTGGTCTAGGAACTTTTAGGCTGAAAAATTTCTCGACTGCCCTGGGCTATGATATGACAAGTACACTTTTAAAATGGATTGGATCATACTTGACAGAAAGAACACAGATGGTCCGCTTTAAAGGAAAAATATCTTCGCCAGTTAATGTTACCTCGGGAGTTCCACAGGGATCTCATTTAGGTCCTTTATTATTTATTTTATTTGTGGATGACGTGAAGTTTGTGTTAAATCGTTTAAATGTGCTCATATATGCTGACGATATGAAACTGTACATGGAAATCTTTGACAATTCTGATTTGCTACATTTTAAAAATGAAATTGATGTTTTCTACAACTGGTGCGTTAAAAGTCTGCTGGATATTAATGTTAAAAAATGCAATATTATATCATATTCCAGAAAAAACACTACTCTAGATTTTACATGTACTCTAGGAAACCAGCTGGTTGTAAGGTGCGATAAAATTAGGGACTTAGGAGTAATTCTTGACTCGAAGTTGACATTTGTAGATCATGTGAATACCACAATTCACAAAGCAAATAATATGTTGGGATTCATAAAAAGATTTAGTTATCATTTTAAAGACCCATATACCATCAAAACACTTTATATAGCTTAAGTGAGATCAATTCTCGAATACTGCAGTGTGGTTTGGGCTCCATACCATGAAACTTATATAAATCGTATGGAATCAGTTCAAAAACAGTTTTTGTTATTTGCTCTTAGGAAACTAGGCTGAACCTCTTTTCCCCTTCCTTCTTATGAGTCCCGTTGCATGTTGATAAACATTGAAACACTTAAGAAACGAAGAGAAATTTCCATGATTTCCTTTGTCAATGATATTATCTCACAACGCGTAAATTCAGAAAAAATATTAGCAAGATTAAATTTTTACGTACCATCACGCATGTTAAGAACTCGAAATGTATTTCAACTGTCACCTCACAGAACGAATTATGGTAAAAATGGACCAATTAATAGAATGATGAGAGTGTATAATAATTATTGTGAGCATATAGATCTAACGATGTCTAAAGATACAGTAAGGAGAACACTAACTGCTAGGATTTCATCTCGTTAAGTTTAAAACAATTTTTATTTTTTTAGATATTTGTATATGCAGTCTACATTTGCTGACAATTTCAAATAAAACGTATGTTTTAAAATAGCATGTAAGGCAACAGCACTATTGTAAAACGGTCTACACTGATTGACGACAAATAAATAAATAGATACACTATGATTGTACTGACCACACAATTATTCTAATCCAAAAATGGTACAGGCTTAGAAAGCACTCAATTCACAAACAAAAATGTAAGTGCTCAAAGAACACTAAGTTGAGAACCAGCATATTGTCCCAGTAGGGACGCAATAAATCAAGAGAAGAAGAATGGAAAAAGAGTTGCGGCGTATTTCCGCTGCGAGATCTGCGTCAATTTTATAGTTTTATCGGTTTCACTATCGGCGTCGGGCACTAACCTATTTAATGCTATGCTCATATTGGGGAGTTGTTAACCAGCCGTAAGCGCTCAAGAGATACAGTTATTGCCTCAAGAATCATTCTAGATTTCTGAAAGGAGAGAAGACCATCAGTCAAGATGGACACGATACTATTTGAGACGGTTTTTGCACCAACTATGGTGTATGGTACTCAAGCCATAGTACTTACAAAAAGGTCAAGAAAGTCCCTCAGGAGGTATCAGAAGCAAGTATATGGGCAGATGAAGGCACTCTGCAAACCCGAGACAGGCACTAACTCCACTTGCGAACCAAAATCGGTCACAGAAAAGGATCAGGATACTTCAGCTGAGATAGCGGGGACATATAGTTCGTAAACCTGATAGTCCCTCCCCATGGACATGGAGGTTGACGGTAATGAAGCAAAGGGTTATGTTGCAACGACGATGATTTCCTATAGTGACACATGTCACCGTCGTAATGCTTCAGTATGCCTCTAACGATTAATTCTTGGTTGTTAATAGAACTTCCTTGATGAAATCGGCTGCGTCATGCAGACTGAGCAATTCTGATTATAGTATCAGATTTGTTCTGTATACAGAGGAACTGGGATGGCTTATTAGAAACTTCTCACGAATAAAGTAATGATCTAGTAAATTTTGCATATAATTTTATTAATATTTTATTTTATTTAAGCATATTATTTTTGTTACAGTCAATAGGCATTAGCATACGATACAAGAGATTTAATATTACTTGGTCGTTTTTGCGTAAAATAATCAATATTTATTTTACTTGTAATTACCTTTGAAAGTTTTTTTTTTGCTGTCTGAAAATTTTCCCAGTTTGGTTAGAAGTTTCGAAGCTAACGCATGTCCACAAGCCTAATAGAAAGATAGGCAGAAAAAGTGTATCATGAAGAATGGTTGCATGCAGGGTTGCTTCCACTCACTTGCTATAGATGAGTCATTTTCGGAGTTTTGAATTCGTTAGATGTTGTAATGGAGATTTGTGTTGTTGGATGCGGGAGGAGATTGGGAGGCGGGTGTTTGACGCATAGAGCCTGTCAATTTTGCTTTCAGAGTGTCACAATCACCGGTTTTATGATTCGTGAGCGCTCGCGATTCGTTGATTGTGACTGCAAGTGGATTTGGCCGGTTTTGTGTGTCGGACGCTTGCTTTTTGGCCTCTTCTTGTGTCTAACATGTGCAGAGTATCATTATAGCGTCTAATGGTTTGAGATTCCTGGTTGCGTGAAATATATTTGTGAGAATATATTTTTGGGAGTTTAGTAGTCACGTTTTGTTTGTGGTTTATATTTTATTTCTTTCATATAATTATCGTAAATAATAGTTATTCAATAATAGATAGTTCATCCATATATTCGTACCTTGACGCAAAGTGCTGTGGATTATGAGATGCTCGATGACCCGGAGGGATCGATTTTGCTTACTGAGCAGAAAATCATGGATTTAACCCCAAGCTCTTCCACAGCACAATAAATCGCCACCATCATTTCTATATTTGATATTGAACATTAACCTTTGAAACTATTTGCATATCAAGCGAAAACGTACTCCTGCATTGTCACGAAGCGTTATGGTTCTGAGATGCTCGATGACCCTGGAGGGATCGTTTTTGCTTACAGAGCAGAAAATCATGGGTTTAATCCCAAGCTCTCCGTCATGACTCTTAAAATTCCTGATCACTAAACAAAATGAATATGCTCATTCGATAGCCGGCTATCGAGAGATTAAATAAACAATACATACTTTTGGTTGCATTGCCAACATGAGGTGAATCCTAATCGAATACCCTACCCAACCCTCCAACTCCGTAGCACTTATGAGGGTGTCACTAAGTCGGTGGCCTCTCGTTAAGTAAGTACTACATCAACATTTCCTTTCCTATCCCTAGTTATGGTAAAGATGGGCGTGGCCGGCAATAGCGACAGTCATGCTTCCGTTACTCTTGTTTAGATTGGATCCAATGTTTACATACTCCCCAGCATTATTCCTGAAAGTAGTCAGAATTGTGTAGTGAGAATTTCAGAAGAGACGTGAGTGTCGCTAGTATCCAATCTACGAAGTATATCATAACGACGCTAACGCTAACATATAGTTCGTAAACCTGATAGTCTCCTTTTAAAACTAGCTACTGTGTACAGATTGCCTTATAAGAAGCGCGGCAGACCTGCATCCACATGGTGAGATACCATAGCCCAGAACATGTGGAGATTTTAACATATGTCTGTGGATGATTGGTAGAACAGGGGAGTAGGGAGGAACTTGAAAAGACAATGCCAGAGCTACATAAATTACCGGAATCAACCTCAGCCGAAGAAAAAAAATATAAATGGAACAATTTGGAGGCATACTTGCGCCAAGAGCATTAATAATGACGAAAGGAGTAGTGGTTTAGGAGCATACGTACTAACGTGAGTCAGGTGAAGTTTGGTCAAGAATTCTCATCGACGAATGGTTGTAATTTGAGTTCAAGACACGTCGCCATCCTAACATGGTAGGAAATTAATTCTATTTAGGGCATGGAAGGCGAGGAAAGAAGGTTTCTGTAAATATCAACGGTAATATTCGGAAATGGCTGCCAAGCACCGAATCTGTCACTGTCAATGTGAATGTATACCTACATTCAGCAACTTATTCCTAGTCATGATTCGTTTTCTTAGTAATTAGTTAAAATTAGTATTTAGTTGTAGGTAGCAATAATAATAAGTAAGCAAATTATTTGAGTACCTTACTGCGATAATATGTTAACGCCACCAATCAGTAAATTTATTATTTGGTTGGATTTTAATATTATACTTATACTAGTGCAATGACTGATTAACGAAAACTAGAAAACACATATATATATATATATATATATAAATATGTAGATATACGTGGTATGTGTGTGTGTGCGTGTGTTTCGGTATGTATATAGGAGGTTGGTTGTATTATAATGGGGATATACCGTACATAACTATATCCTGACATGGTTATTTTTAACTTTTGTCCATGCTTTCCCAACATAAACCATTTTCATTCACGTTAGCGGATATCCTTGTTAAATTCTTTTAATCTTTCTATTACAGTGATTCCTGAATGCCATTGTTATTTTCAACGATGGAGAAACTTATTTCTATAAAGGCTAATGATTCTTAAGCTGCTTTGATAACCTAAGAATCTGTATATTTTCTCTTTCAAACTGGATGGCCAAGAGACAATGAGCTGATACATGAAAGTGGATTATCACTCGTTCATTATTTAAATTAAATGTTTTTTTTTTTCAGATCTTTCTGCACACACTTAGAAAAAATAATGTAAATTTAGGTGCTCTGAGAGTGACATAAACGAGCGTCAATTTTGACATAAATTTGAGTTATAACAGACGCGAAATAAAGCTCAATTAAACGTACTTTTCGTCGAGCAACGAACTTTTCTGACTCGGAGCACTTAATATTACATGACATGCTTGTTTACATCTCATCATTTATGTCAAAGACGGATTCCGTCACGTGTAAAATTAGTTATTTCTAAATGTGTAGTTGAATTTCTTTTCCATTGATTTCATTATCTGATTTATTGTTATTGTATTGTAAAATGTTTGAATGTGTTATTATTGTAGACAATCTGGTTTTGTGCCTACGGGAGAAGAAATATCAGGATTCTATTCACTCCCGAGCGCTTTTCCCTTCACCATTCAAAAAATAAAAACGAATCCAGCTAAGCATATTCACAGCCTCAGCCACAACACTGAAACAACCATGGACGGATATTCGTTCTAATCTACACTATAAATAAATCTTTACACATGAGAACCTCTTATCGATCAGAATGAATTGGGCATACGTTTAGGAACAACCCAATTTTCGGGCCAAAGGAGCAACAGGATCGAGTTGTTAAGGTTTCGCAATTCCGGAATCTGAAGATTGTTTTGAATAATACGGACAGCAACAACGGCCAACGGATAAACGATTTACAGTTTTTATTTTTTTAATACTTCACACTCAGAAATCTCGCGTCACACGAGAAAAGGGCCTATCATTGTCGATCGACTCTCTCAATCGATTTTGTTTTTCGCGAATAACGCGACTGCAAATGCATTTTCTATCGAGTGTGTTGTTCCAGGCACAAGTTAACACAATCTTTTGTCGAACTGTGCTGCGAGCATAGCGAGAAATTAGTTTATGTTGTCGTGGTAAACTAAAGAGAAAGTCGATGAAGAGAATCGTTCAACGAGGATAGGTCCTTTTCATTTGTCATGTAATATTAAGTGCTCCGAGACTGAAAAGTTCGTTGCTCAACGAAAAGTTCGTTTGATTGAGTTATATTTCGCGTCTGTTATGACTCAAATTTATGTCAAAATTGACGCTCATGATTTTTTCTAAGTGTGTTGATATAAAGATTGCCAGCAAAGCCGGCTGGGCGTATTCTATGGCTTACCCTCCCTACTAACAAAATTCCACCCTTCCGCGACACTTATGAGGGGTCGTAAAGTACTCTGCATCTCTCTTAAGGAACTATCGGACTAACATTCCTCCCCCATACCCACCAGATGCAAGGACGTCGCCAGGACAGCTTTGACCTGTCCTTTATCTAAGAGGTAGGAATTACTATCTAACAGCAACGGATGAAGGTGAGCCTCCTTCTTAACAACAGTTTAGAGCTCGTACCACCTACGACATTGTGCAACCCGTTTTATGCTATGCTATGCTCAGACTGGGGAGTTGTAACATGCTAACTTGATGATTTTTTCCTGCCGGTAATTATTTTAACATGCAATAAGCCTGTAGTCTGAACAAGGCATAAGGTGCAAGGGAAGGCAAAAAAACCAAGACTATTTCACGAACATTTACAAACGAGACAGTTGAAAGATTTGTAACAACTGAAAGAAGAGCAGTTCCGCGCCAAATGACGTATCGATTAGCATGAAACATTTCCAAATTGGGGGTTGAGGGAAGTCAATCTGATTTTCGCAAAAACTCAACCATTTTGAATATTGCAAAAAAATCAAAATGGCGTGCTCAATATTTTTCAACAAATCATAACTCGAAACCGTCACTTCTGGATTTCCAGTGAAAACTAGACATATGAGTGCTCATTGCCAGACAGCCCATATTACATGATATAAGCCATAGTCTGTACGGGGCTTAATACTAAAATATCGACTAGCATCGGATACGCTTATAGATGTACTTGGGACCAATAGGCTAGTCAAGTAGTGAGTCAATTTAAAATCGTTAGTTTCCACCGGTTGCTATTAGCTTGAGCAGTTTAGGGAGCATGAGAAACAATTTTACAGCAATTTAGATCAAAGTGTGCCTTGGCCGCGATTCGATTAGGAATTTTTCGCGATCCTCTTCTGACAGAATTTTCGTTAAAATTATTTCCAAATGCATACTGCAGTTCAGTTTTTACGTATCCAGTAACCATGTCGTGACAATGATAGTAATTAAGACCGTGAAATCAGTATGGAAATAAAAGAACCCCATTGGACATACCATGCCGTGTTTTCTGGAAACTCATTTGTGAGCTCGTTCCTTTACTTTTATTGTAATTATACCGCAAATGACCATACAAAGCATTAAATACTCTTTGACTATATGTTTTAGTATTACTTCTACGTGAAGTCAACGATTTACATAGTTGAAGATGCTAATTCCAAATAACAGACTGTAGTGGTAATTTTTATACGATAGATGGAGTAGATGAAAGCATAGAGTTGATAGTTCCGTTAGAGTACGGCAGTGTGAAGATTGTATATAGATATTAGAATAACGAGCTAGGACAACTTTTAAGGAAGGTACAAATCGGTTTTTTCATCTCTCTTTACCAAACTCCCCCTTTGGAGAGGGATGGTGAGGGGGGTGCACTTCAGTTGTTATTTGAAGGAAGGCATCCAGTCGTAGGTTTGGAAATTGCAACTATTGTTTACCCCTACCACGATATGTGCTCCTGTCATCGTCGACTTGACGATCTCTAATGCTCTAAATGACTTACGGTGCCAGTTTTAGAGTTCATTGACACTCCTTCTGTGGACGCTAGTGGCTCCTCATAAGGAGGAATATTATAAATAGCTATGGAATACGTTTGGAAAACGTTACTGACAGCTCGTTGAAGATACATTCGGTATACATTTTGAATACAATTCCAAGGAAATTTTATGGATAAAATGAAGGATACTATTTCAAGGAAAGTTCTGAACATAATTTCAAAACAATGCAGTAATAAATCCCGAGATAATTCTCGGAATAATTCTTGAGAAGTTCTGGGTAAAGACTTTGGCCTAGAATTTCAAGGTAAAAGGTAAGCCCAGGTGAATTTTACGAGAAACGTAGCTATGAATTGAAATGTGGTTCTGAGCATAATTCTAAAGGTAATTCCCCTCCCCCTCCCCAGAGAATTTCAAGAAAAACTAATTCTTAAGATAGTACCAAAGAAATCCTTAGAATAGATTCATGGGGACACTGAGGATAATTTCTAGGGTATACCAAAGATAATTCCATGGGAATTCCGAGAAGAATCCCAAAGAAATTCTTCGGAGATTTTCTAGGAAGTAAGGAAGTTTCTAATAGCATTCCAAGAAACATCTATATTTTGAAACATGGATACGCGCTTGTTTCTTGATGGTGTGTCACGGAGTAAGATCTATTTCCGAAAGTTAGTTCTAACATCTTCAAATTTGATGACAAGCTTTCAATAATCAAAGGAACACATCTTATCCAGTCTTACGATTTACGTTTTGTTGTTAGAACGATATTGAAACCAGGGAAAATTACCTCATCTTCAATCCTCCAAATTATATACTGCCTTTCTGTTTTAGCTAAACGTGTTTTCCCTGCTTTCTATGTAATCCATCGAACGATAATTTCAATTCGTTAGTTGACTAAACCAGTCATTGGTGACCAACGTCGATTTTATTAGTGGCTCATTGGTCATATGTTAAATTGCTTTATGTGTATGTCCCAGTCATTTTTCCATTAACGCATAAAGAAATTCGGACCAAGGTGGCCCACGGGCTGCTCTTTGTTCACCACTATACAAGGTCATTCAAATCGCAGATGCTGCCAATCTACTAAAAAAGGTTCCAAATGCACTTGTAAAAAACTGTGACAAGCAACAACTGATGAAGCTATGCCCGGGTTCAGGTTCCCTTGCACGTTATAATTTTAAATTTATTCTTCTTTATTTTCTTCTTATTTGACTAGCACGTTCTAATTAGATTTTTACGTTGATCTTTAAGCACTTTACCAGTTGTTGATCATGGGCTTACTACACCTGAAAATTTTTCGCATGCTTATTTTGTGACGCATTTTCACATTCAATCCAAATATTCCTCGACTGAACCGAGAATCGAACCTCTGCGAAGTGTTATGGGATATAAATCTTCGACTTCATTTAATTCGGTTCAATAAAGTAAGTAGGGGAAACAGACCTATTATTGCGGTAAGTTAGAGGAGGTCTCCATACACAACAATAGGCTCATAACGCTTCTACATCAATCCCTAAAAGAGTACGGTACGTAATTCAATCTACCCAGTTTCAGCTGTTTCTAACAAATTTGCTATCGGATCACTCATAAACTACCTGATATCAAAATATAGATCCTGCTGATAATGATGGGATTCCCTTATAAATAATACCCGATGTACTCTTTGGTGAAAATGCTGAATAAATATAGTAAATCATAGCTTCAAAGGTCATCTTACAAAATTCTGCTTAAACTTTTAGCTTAAAATTCCATCAACTTGCTGAACTACGTCACAGTACCCACCCTTTTCCCGCAGCCATCCAATACATCGATACCGATCATGTAATCCCGACCAACAAGTTTAAATCCCTCCTCCACACGTATAATGAACCCATCATCTTTTTCGCTCTTGAACTTGCCGGCTCAGTTTTTCCATCGCCTCCAACCAACAGCATCGAGGAAAAGGCCAACCGAGCACGTGAGACGCTTTTAACGAGTTTTTCATTATCTGTTCGGGGAAAAGCTCCCTAAAGCTTTAAAACCTTTTCCTCCAATCCCCAAAAAAAATCTACCATTTTACTGCAACGAAATAAGAAAAAAAATAAACATGAAAAAATGCGAACCTACTAGATATTCTCTTTCGCTGATGCTCTTTCAATTGTAGCAGAAGCGGCGCGCGGAAAAAGTCTCGATCAGTAAACATTGAGCCACAAACACATGACTGCACACATACACATTTCTCCTCCTCCGTAGACAACTCTTCACGGTTCGATGTCTCTTCTTCCGCGCGGGAGTAACTATGCAGTTAAACAGCCTCTACACAATATAGCACACGAGGGTGATAATGAAGCAATAAGAGCAGCACCCCCTCACAGCTCAGCCAATATGAACAACACACACGATCGTAAGTTCTCCGACTGAAACTAACGTCACAGCCGTCTTTTCTTATCGCGTCCGTACCGCTCAATTTACTCTCCCTCGCAGTCCTCACCTCTCTAGTAAAGAAAAAGTTTACACAATTCGCGAATCCAAAATTGGGTTCCGCAAAAGCCGCGGCGCGCCAAATCTCGAGCTCCCCGTAACAACAACAACAACAGCAACAATGTAAATGGAAGATTCCACAGGTCACACTCAGCGGCTATAATGACGACGACGACGACGACGACAAAAACCGCGACGACGACGACGACGACTACCGACGGGGCAACCCTCACACTGCACTGGATACGTACTCAATTTCGCCAAGTGTAAGTAGGAAATCCGGTCTCACGTAGAGAACCGTGTAGAACCGAATTATCGGAGCGATCCAAAAATACTGACTGGCACCGACGTCTTCGGCACTCTTGGCAGCCTAGAGCAGCATCGACGCATCGCGCGCCGCCGTTTCAGAGCTCCAAAATCCCGTGTGTGTAATGCTGCGGGTCAGCAGTGGGTGAAACGGGGGGAAATGAGCGCCCCAAACACACCGGGCACTCAACCGAGTGTAATTGTATACTAACTACTCTCACTAAAGCTGCTAGTAAAAAAAAAGAAGAGTAACGTGCTCTCGCTTCCCCTTCTCAAGCACACACTCTCAGAACATCTGCACAGCACGAGCGTGATTATTTCGAGCAGTCTAGAGTTGATATCGACCACCTGCTGCTTCGGCTCGAGGCACCCACTGACACACCACACCAAAGAGGCGAATGATGGGGAGGGTTGTGCTGTCTACTAACAGTGGGAAATCAGTTTTCCACGGTAACCACACAAGAGCGAGCACGAAGGTGTAAATGAACGGCGCTCCGTTACATCTCACTGACTGCGGTAGATTTGATGGATGCTTGCTGATTTTGATTAGTGGGTAGCTTTACGTAGCACAGCGACGATGCGACTGTGTATCGCAACTCCTGAGGCTGACTATTTTATATTTTCTACTTGTCTATGTCCCATCATGTCCGGCTCGTTTCCGATCTCCAACGATAGGGCATGAAACTATAGACGAGAGAAAATTGAGAATGTGGACTGTGGAGATAGATTTTTTTAATTATGTGCTATCAATAAGGACTATGTTAAACTTTATATTAATATGAAGGATGTATGTAGGTAAAGTTGAACGGTGCCGGCCCTTAAATTGGAAAATTGGAATTCATCCTCCTAATGGGATTTGGATTACACACCTAATTTTGTTTGCCGAATCTTGGCAAATTTATGCCGAGAGTGCACAGCCGTCTGTGCAAATTTCGCCAGAAATTTGCCGAGCTGGCAAAAGAAGAGCAGTTTCACGTCGATTTTATATGTTCCTCTCCAAATACCATGAAACTTTGCATAACTAATGAGAGAGAGAAGGATTAGTATTTTCCATTTAATTCCACTACTTTATTTGCTTATCCTTGACAGATACGCATATTTCGTCTACAATGTGCAGACTTCTTCAGTGTCTTGTGCTAATACTCGACTGAAGAAAAACATCGCATTTACCGAATATATATTAACACAGGTACATTTTCACTTAGAAAATGGGTAAACTTAAATTTAATTTTCTATAGGAACAGGTACTCTGCTGCTTACTCGTTGATGTGCCCTAGGTAGTAACTTAAAGTTGTAGTAAAGTTGAATTCCATTGTTTGTTGATCTCGAGGCTCTCTGCAACATCCAATTTCCATGGTGTAGATACGGTTCGTAGAATCGTGATGTCCTCCGTCGATAGTTGGTGGTCCTCTGTGAAGATGTGTTCTGCAACCTTTGATTTGAAATCATATCGGCCTTTTTCCTCTTGCTTTTTGGCCTTATTAACCTCCGCTATATGTTCTTTAAATCTAGTTGCTAAAGTTCTCTTGGTTTGTCCTACATATACTTTGTTACAATGATTACAGCTTATTTTATATACACCTGCTTTACCTAAAACATTAACTGGGTCTTTAGTGGATCCTAACAATGATTTCAACTGGTTATGTCTACTGGTGAAAACTAAATCTAATCCGAATTGTTTTAACTGTGGTCTTAGCTTACAAGTAATATCTTGATCAAATGGAATGGACACTCGTTTTAATGGTTCAGGTGCTGCGGTGAGGGTTGTAAATAATCTCCTTTGTAGAATTCTCGCTTTTTTATCGATGATTGCCTAGATTGTGGTCTCCTTGTATCCGTTGAGTCTTGCTGTTTCGAAGATGTACTGTAATTCCTTAACCTTTCCTGTATCGCTGAGTGGAAGAGTCTGCATTCGGTGAATCATGTGGTGAAAGGCGGCCATTTTTTGCTGGAACGAATGGTTGGAAGTATAGGGGATAACTCTTTTGGTGCTTGTTGGTTTCCTGTAAATTTCGTATTCAAGCGAGGAAGATGATGACGATTCACTGATGACTAGAAGATCGAGAAATGTGAGTTTCCCGTCTTTTTCTACCTCGTGAGTGAATTTGATATCCTTGTGAATTCTGTTGATCTCATCTAAAAGTTGTGGAAGGGCTTCCCGTTTAACTACGCTGAAGATATCGTCAACAAACCTCCACCAACGGTTTGGTAATAGTCCTTTCTCCTTCCGGATTGTCTCCAAGTTGGCCATGACAAGTTCACACAAGAAGGGGGATAGGGGGTTTCCCATTGGGGCTCCTTTCGTCTGCTTGTAGAAGTTACCTCGGAAAGAGAAGTAGTTCTCTTCTCTTGCATAATTGTTTAATAGAGGTAATGAACCAAGTTTTTATGAAATTTAGTACTTGCCTATTGTTTCAAAATGGCATATTTGATATTTTTCGTTAAATCATAGCACGAAAACAACTCATCTTATCAAAATAACGTCTAGACATTCTTGTAGAACGTCTAGACAAAGTTGTAGGAAACTGAATTGGTTTTTCGGAAAAAAATATAACAGAAAAAAAAAACGTTTATTTAAAAGCCCTTTTCTTAAAATAAACTAAAATAAAATTTAACAACAAAAAATGCACATTTTAAAGATTTTTTAACTAATGTTCATTTGAAAAATTACAAAAATTGTAAAACAACATTTTTTTTAATTTTAGAACATTTATGTGATGTGTGCATAGGAAACGATTTTCTGGACTAAAAAATATGCTTTCTGAATAAAAAAACATTAAAAGTTATTTGCGAAAAAAAAGTTTAAAATATTTTACAAAAAAATTATGTTCCATGATTTTGTTGGATTTTGAAGTGTCCATGCAGTGTTTTGCATTTTTTTATCCTGATTTTTTTTGTAGATCTTGCTTTCCGTACTAAGTACCAATGCTACCGACTCCAGGGAGGTAGCTCACACACCTGAAAACTACCTATCGACCCATCAACTCATGGACCGGGGACCAACGGCTTTACTTCCTTTTCGAAGGCTTGATCAGAGATTTTTATGCCTCAGAAAATCCCGACGATGAATAGGAATAAGTTCATGTTTTAGGAATAATGTAATATGACGATTGATATGATAATGATAATTGGGCTCTGTAAAGTTTATTCGATTGAGCCTGTACAAATAAATTGATTTACAAAGTCCCGACGTCACCGATTGGGATTGAACCCAGGCCCTTTAGGGTGAGAGACAGTCACGCTTTCCACTACACCACCATTGCAGTTGAAGTTAGCATTTTTGATAAGCTTTCGAATAATCATAAGTTTAAAAATCCTAAAAATGCATTTTTTTTAGTTTTCAACCATTTATTAAAAATGTGTTTTCGAAAAAGAAATCCTGTTTCCTACAACTTTATATCAGATCTCATTTTGATTCGATGTGCCGTTTTCGTGCTATGATTCATTGAAATATATCAAATACGCCATTTAAAAACCTGAATTTATCCACCTATGGTGTGATCAGACCCTTCTTTCTTATTCAAGTTTATTTATTTTATTGTCATTATCAGTGACCAAGCCCCCCACCCCCGTGTCATCCAGTGACGCTACGCCACTGCCTGGGGGTACCCGGAATATATCCGGGTGTAGTCTATTTGGTGAGCCTACCAATCACCTTATCATCGTATTTTAATGTGATTTAATGGGTTTTAATTCAATTTATATTCAAGCAACTTCCCCGGGGTACCCGGAACATGTTCAAGTGTGTCCAATGTGGTCTGGAACACTTAACACGACTTGCATTGATCTTATTTTTGAATTCTGTAGTAATTTGATGTGTCACATGATGGTTTTGATACGTTTTCCGCTAAATCCAGCGTGAAGGCCCATATTCACCGGATCTTATTCCGGCCATATCTCCGGAACCGGTTCACCGATTCCAAAACCGTTCAATAGCGTTCAATGGAATCCGCCCAAGACCTATCATTTGGCGCTGAGTTTGTCCAAATCGGTTGAGCGGTTGCTGAGAAACGTGAGCGCATTCATTTCGTTACATACACACACACATACACACATACACACTACACACACACACACACACAGACATGTTCCGATCTCGTCGAGCTGAGTCGAATGGTATATGACACTCGGCCCTCCGGGCCTCGGATCGATAGCTGGTTTTTCAAGTGATATCTATACCCTTCTTTGTAAGAAGGGTAAAAAATAGGTAAGTGTCGAATTCCTGCACAAACTTGGTTCGTCCAATGAACAATGTGAATTGCTTGTTCTGTAAGGTAAACATCGAAAACATGAGTTGTGACTTCATCCTTATCAACCAGCCTTATATATGAGAACAACCTTGGCCCAGTGAGATTGAACGAAGACAACAGTCCAGGGTCAATTCCCAAATCAGACCTAGGCAGCTTTGTTTATATATTTGTCGATTCAATGTTGGATTCGGTAAACTAGAAGGCGATAAAGTAGAATATTGTACAACATTGAACTATGATGTGCAAAGCTATTGATATCACATGACAAAGACTCCAAGTGTGTCACAATTTTAACCAATAGTGTTGAGGCATGGTTCATAGCATAAGATTCTCACAGGAAATGATTGTGGTTCACAATAAATGTGGAATTCTTTGAGTGTAGTCAATTATCCAGACATTCTGTTTCAAATAGAAAAAAAATGCCACAAAAAGTGCTTATTTGCCATTCTTCAATATACTGCCTATAATCACATATCAGTCCCATGTGGAAAAAAGTAAGAATTGAGAAAATGGCCGTCGAAGTTACAAAGTGCGATTCCCATGTAAAATTTTTAAAAATCATAATAAATATATTACTTATTTTTGACGTAGGACTACGTCTGTGATTTCAATATGGGGGTACACTTTGTGAAAACCAAAAATGGAACATGTAACAAAATTATGAAAGATTTTGAACGTTAATAACTCAGCTGCCCCTGGACCAATTTCAATAATTTTATCACCAATCAATCTGAAATATTCCTACGCATCTGTTAAAGTTAAGACTTAATCATTTTCCATAATGTCACTATTGAAAATTGCGCGAATGTACAACTATTGTCACATTGTCATATTGTCATTGATAGTTAAAATTATCACCGATTGCCTGCGAAAAGCAATTTCCCTAACACAGATTTCCAAGTAGAATTCCATCCGGTCTCCCCAAACTATGTTTATTCAATCACCGTGTGGTGAGTGGTGGTGTTCTCCAGCGCACAATGTAACCCCAATAAAACAATTACCATACTCGAATGATAACCCACATGATTGAACTATTCCACAAATGATCAAACACGCCGTTAAGCAAAACAACCATACAAATTTTATTAGGGAAGGCTCACCCCCAAGCAGCTAGCTATCAATGCTTGCCTCAAATGTTGATCGGATTCAGTTCCGATGTGGTGGTCAAGGCCATCAATCGAGTCATCAACAGGTAGCCTAAGACTTCCTCTACCCGACGGTAATGTTGATTTGCGCGTGTGTGCATTGAATTCCTAAAAATAATCGAGAGAAGTCATTGTTTACAAAAGCTGTTACGCCTAAGTCCAGCGTTATCTAGATATGTTTAAATCTAACATACCATGTACTTTAAGGCAACATTGTGGGTGCAATTTCAAAAACCAAAGTCGGTCGCGGCATGAAAGTGGTCTGATTTTGATCCAGAGATGATGGATTTTAATTGTTAATACACTAATCGTAAGGTTTCTACAAATCTGTTAAAATTAAGTCTTTATTATTTTTCAAAATGTCACTATTGAAAATTGGAATATGCAGCTATTGAAATAATCACCGATTGCCTGCGAAAAGCGATTTCCCTAACACAGATTTAAAAGCTGAATTCCATCCGGTCTCACCAAACGGTGTTTATTCAATCCAATCACCGCGTACACAAGCGTACACAAGCATGCAAGCAGTGAGCTGCAGCCCACATGAGCATCCATAGAAGGAGGAAGAAGCCGCACAGCTATTAATCGGAATCAGCAGCTCTTCGTGAGTCGCTGTGGGCTATCTAAGTCAAGCGTGTCATACTAAAGAGTAGAAACAGAGAGAACCCCGCTCAAATTCCTATTCCTACACAAAACACAAGCTCCTACTGCAGTTAACACATAAGATTTATTATATAAGACCACGTAGTCCTTCGTCACCATTGCGTACAACCCCATAGGGCTGTCCCTTATAGTTTTTCAAGTTAAAATCAGTTGCAATGAAGCTTTCATGTTTTTTTTTTAATCAGCGAAAAATATTGCAATTCAAAAACAGAACTTTAACTTGAACTATAGACGATTGAATTTCAGGATGAGACTGATATGCGATTATTTTGCTTGATGGGACACTTGATGCTGTTTTCACATTTTTTACGAGCTTGTTGTTTTATCACATAATATGAAAGTAGATGCCAGTAGAGATGATAGTGGACAGCGTTGTTATCTCAAAATTGACGAAAATCCATATGGGACTGATATGCGATTATAGGTAGTATATAGTTAGTGTCAGCACAATAGGGCTACCTAACATTTTGATGCCATTAAAATTATTGTGGGGGAAATGGCCCTAATTTGGGCCCGTACATAAATTCACCAATCGAATAAATTTTCAATAGCGACCAAAAATATGCAATAGTACCGTCCCATGGCCATGGTAGCCATGGCTCTAATGTTGGCCTATGGATCTAAGAACGTAGGACAAGAAAGGAATGTGTAACACATGTTGACGTGACACTCGCTTCTATGGAAACCGAGGAGTCTTCTGTCTTCTGCATTTCTACGAGAAATCACTGAGATGTTAGGTAAGACGGTTGGGTTTGTAGCAGTGTTCGTTTTTGTATACGATAAGCTGAATTGATGTCTTAACGATCATATAACGTGCAGAAGCTTGGGATTATTATTACCATGTAGTCATATTAACAAATAAAACGATTTGCAAATCTTGAATGTGGATGGGCCTGAGATTAGACTCATTATGTTCTGCTCAAAACGGTAATTCTAAGGCCTCCGAGCCCCTCATATCACATCATTGTTGTAACAATTAAAACCCGGCACCGACGACGACGATAAGTTTCGCAAAATATACGATAAACAAGCGATTTGACAATGAATCTCTTCAATTTGAAAGGACCTGGGACTACATTTTTCTGCTCAGTAAGCAACCACTGCAACCGACGATCTTTCAAATCCGAAAACTGAAAGCTACGAAAAAGAAAATTATGACAGAAGTTTAAAAGTAAACTTGATTCAACAATTATTTTCGTGTTCCCATAAGTATCTACTGGCTTAAGCAATGATTTCCCTGATTGTAATTAAAGCAATAAAACTATATTTTTCATGTGTAATAATTGCAATATACGCACCCGTCCACTGTAAACCAATGTATGTTGGTTGCCTTTTCTGACGTTAGGTGGTCTGTTGAACATGAAGTTTCTGTCTCATGCGTGATGTATGAAAAATTGAATGGTGAACTATATTGTTAATATAGTATATTTGCAACTAGTTTAATGCAAGATGTCCAATCACCCAAATCTCAGAAGTTTAAGATTAAAATTGTGTGAAATTTTGTATAACTATAGGACACTAATTTTTCCAAAAACTCTGAAAATTTCATAAAAACTGATTGGATACGAAAGAAATACAACGGTTTTAGTGACAATATGTTTTAAGCTGGTTCTATTGTTCTGACACGCCCTATAGACATAGTCATGTACTTATTCCACATCGAAATTACTTACTTAAGTATCCTGGTTTCAGTAGTGCCAAGTTCCAACGTGAAAGACTTGCATCCTTGGGGGCTGCTTGCTTTTGCTTCTGACTGGGCCCAGGTCAAATACCTATCGGCCTGTATTATTTCCTTGATGTTCCTACGCCAACATGAGCCCCTGAATCCGCCTCTGCTGCAATGTCCTGCCATTCCAGCGCTTGCCTGCAGATTTTGTTTCCGCTCCTTCGTAGTGTGTAGCCGACCCACCTCAATTTACGTTCTCAGTTGATATCGGCTTCTGATGACATCGACGATGCAGCTCAGCATTCGAGATCCAGTTGTGAGGCTACCAAGCACAAATTATATACCGCAGACAATGGTTAACGAATACGTGCAGCCTCTGAGTGTACTCCACTGGATCATTGTTGAAAGTTTTATGGATCATTTGCAATATGTTTATGCGTTATTCATTTAATTTCAATGCTAATTCTCTAGAAATTTTTCGGTGCATTTTAACAATTGTGTTGCTAAATTTTACATAAAGTATGTATCATATTGATATTTTAGAGATTTTCACCGGGGTTTTTTGCATCATTTGGGAGTTTTTTTACGGGATTCATTCCTGGCTCCTCTGGTTCTCGTCCACTCTATCGTGGATTTTGCTTCTATACGCTCCTCCATTTTCGTCGAGGTATCATTCGTGATCCACTCTTTTCGCTGAGGGCGCAGTTTACCCAGGTTATTCTCACTCGTCTAGATAAAGGCATTATTGATGGCCGTACATTATTCTTCTACGCTGCCACATTCTGGAACATCCGCTTCTCTGATCTCAAGTTTTTCAACGAAAGACTTTTTCACTGCTGGATCCTCTAGCCAGCGTGTGTTGCATCATCGTCCGATTCTTTCCTCCCGCTGCTAAATCTACCAATACGTAGGTGGATCTCACCGATTAAAAAGTGATGATCAGACGCGAGTTAGCGCTGCTTTATTCCGGGCATCAAGAAGGCTCCGTCTCCATTTTTGGCTGATGCTGATATGGTCTATTTGATTCTCGGTACATCCGTCACAGGAACCCACGTAATGTTGTGCACTTACCGATGAGGGAAGATAGAGAGTCCCCGATCACCTTGTAGTTATTGTCACAAAATTCTGCAAACATCTCGCCGTTCTCGCAAATTTCTCCAAGACCACGCTCACCATGAAGTCGCCAGTGTACATTTTGATCGATATATTTCAATTGAGAAATTCTAAGGCAGCCATGGCAGGCAAATTTGCGTTTTGGAGGCTTTTTATTTGTTTTAAGGATATTTTAGAGTATTTACGCGGTATGGTTTTAAGGTCGCTTAGGCATTAGGCTTATTGTGATAAGTTATAAAACTCACTTTTAAATTATCAATCAATAAAATAACTTATCATAATGATTGGTAACATATTTGAGCAGTACTCAACTAATAATATTTTCAACATCTAAGAAAGTTAATCCTTGAAAACCTTGAAGCTAAAGATCTACATGAGTCCAAACATTTTTCCCTTTCATGATTTTTCTACGAATTCCACTCTCCTTCTTTCATCCTGCATCCCTTCACAGATGCCTTTTACACACCCTTGACTATCGATTTACAAAGTAAAATCTTCAATGGCAGCAACTAGTGGCACACTCAAACTTGTCAGCCGAAAGTCACTCACTCTGGCAAGCAAACCAAAAAACCAACTCTCCAGCCCGACTACTCGAATCTGCGTTCTGCGCTGCAAAATGTCTCTCCCGCTCCAGATTCTCAATGATAACAAACACCAGCTGATGCAAAACACCACCCACCATCGAGTCGTCACAGGGAGCGGAGCGACGTTCTAGAAAAGTTCAACCGACCTCAGTGTCTTGCAGCTGGAAGATCCGAACGGCTGTGTCGTTCGTCCGTCAGTCGAGGCGTCGGTATGCTACAGGTTGTAATCTACCGTGGGGTGTGGGAATAGGAAGAGAATTTAAATCTCCTTCCTAAACCACACACCCAAAGCACATTAGACGGAGTCCTCTTCTGCGGCTTGGGTAGCCGTTCGTTCGTCGCGCTTAAGGATTGTCAAAAAACTACGTAGATAGTTGGAGGGGAGGGGTTGCCAGGTTCCACGGTGCATGTAAGTTGTGTTTGGATTGGATGATTATCTACGCTACTTAATATATCTCCGTAGTTTATGAACAGCCCCTTATGACCGAAGACTAGACCATATGATTTTTATCTATCGGGCACTTTTGTCTGTTCTCTATGTTTGCTCGTTACGCGAATTATGTGTTCCATTTTAGCATGTAATATTATCGAATTTCTCGACCTACCTTCCACCCGCACCGGCTCAACGTCTTCATGTCTGACGTAGTTTGTGCTTGCCGATTCTACCCTGCCGTTTGCTATCGTCGAACCACCCACTTCCTACAAGCGGAGATTCTAACAATAACTTACGGCTTAGATGTGTGATAGGTACAAAGCAATATCTTCATTAGCTTGTGTTGCTTATTAGGGCTGTGGAGTAAAATGAGACGAAGATGGAAGGTGAATGGGAGGCTGATATTACTTGAGATAAGCAACCGCATAGGCCTTCGTGTTTGTGTGTATCTATATTTGTTATCGCTCCAGCGCGGGAGCTCCATGGGCAATGTTTTCAATAATGTAGATACACACACTGGTTATAACTGACTGACTTGTGCACAGTATTCGCGCTGGAGGTAGATTATTAAATTGTTATTTTTGCTAATGTACATCGTGAAGGAAATAATGGACCATAGGCCCGTTAATCAACCGAATTGTTGAAACGGAGATTTAAACAGACGATGCAGTTCAAACTAAATATGCACGCCAGTGCTGCTAATTCTCAAATGAAATCGAAAGCATTTGAGGAAAATGAGAATGGCAACGATCCAATCATGGATCATATTTTAATTGAGTAATGCTTGAAGTCATTCAATTGAGAGAGTCTAACCTTCAGGCAAACGGAGTTCTGGTCGACGTAAAATCGAAGCCAGCCCGACACCAACTAAACTTCTACCAGACCCTAACTCGACAATGACCCGGCTTCCAATTGACCAAACATTGATCCGACAACGGATTGACAATCAGGACGTTTTTAATGGTTTACTCTACAGTCCACTGCCATATTTCAATTGAAAATGAACGTGACATAACTGACAGTTAGCATTGTCAGTATTCCAGATTTATCAGAGTTTCATCTTGCCAGGTACACAGACAGAGTACGTCAATTATCAAATCTTTTAAATATGTTCCAGATATTCACAGATTTGTAAAACATCTTGTTATCACAGCACCCTCTCAGATTTCAATAAAATTTTCTCGATGTGTAAACTTTGACTAAATAAGCACTTTTGCATACTCAGTTTTTCCAAAATTTATCTAGACTAACATTTGAGAAGGGCCAAACTTTACTACTTTGGTCCATGATAATAATTTTACTACAACTTGTCTTCACAACTTTCGTTATCAGATTGACTGCTGCTTGTATGAAATCAACCTTAGTTTTATAGTGCTCATAGGTAGAATGAAGTGGTAGGTATACAATGTTGATGGCTTAGGTATAAATAACAGAAGGGCATATAGAATTATGATGCGATACCCCGAGTAGCACACTTTCGTTAATAAAAGTTGCTGCAACTTGTTTATGACTGAAATAAGTCGTAAAGAAGTTTCTACAACCGATATGTGACAAACGTGCTACTAGGGACGTTGAATTTCCAAATCGTTGTTGATTCGAAAGAAGATTTAAATTTAAATTTTATTCATACCTAATTCTTTATGGATAATTTAAGCTAAGAATTCTAAGTTGCTATAGGAGTATCGGATTTTGCCTCAGTAGTCGACAATATAATCAATTATATTATTTTCTAATGATATAAGCCCTTTTCATATGGAATTCTCGATTAATTCAAGTGATTATTTGCTGATTAGACAAAATTGAATCTTAAATGGAGCTTCATTGGGTTCTGAGATGATTTTGAGCTTCACTGGTTTAGTTTTGTGTAAAAATGGTACGTTAAAAAAATCAGTTCAGACATGAAAAAGTTTTTGTAAGAAAAACTTTTTTTCCTTAAAAGTGCCCATCTTGCAATGTATGGACGGTTGGTAGTAAACATAATTACGTATCTTGAGGCAAAGTTTCATCCAAATCAAACATGGTCATTTTTTTAAATCGGCTTTAAATTTTAAAAATCAATTTTTTTTTTTCAGTGTAGGTCTCAAATGAAATTTTTCCAGTATTTTTTTTTCGATAACTTGAACAATTTCCTAAAAGTCATCCATACAACACATTTTTGTAGGAGTTGTCATTTTTTCATAAAATTTTTTTGAAAAAAAAATCGGCAGAAAAAGTTTGGCCCTTCTCAAATGTTAGTCTAGATAAATTTTTGAAAAACTAAGTATGCAAAGGGGCATATTTAGTCAAGGTCCACACATCCAGAAAGTTTCATTGAAATCTGAGAGGGTGCTGCCAGCTCCGAATACGATTTGGCGCGAAATGCGTGAAATGCGTCTGCTATTGATAAGAAAAAAAAACTGTAAAAACTGTAACTGTAAAAACTTAAATGATTTAAGATTTGATGGATGTTTTGCAATACCTACTTCCTATAGAACAAATCTCAGACAATATTGCGAAATCGTTCATGAAATTTTTACCTTATGTTTGCTTTTTTCAATTATATAGTTCATTTGTCCAAAGTTCAAATGCCTTGAGTCCTTTAATACAACAATACATATTAATGAGGGGCAATGTTTATGAGTTCCTCCTACATTTCCAGCAGTGCCCTCAACTCCCTTGATTCTTCCAATTGTTTTTCATTCAGCAGTGCCAGCCACTTGGCCTCCTCTTCGTCTTTTATCCGCTCCTTCTCGGTATAGTCCACTATTCCGAATTTGTAATAGTAATACGCGTTGTTCCGATGTTTGATGCTTTCTTCTTCTCTATTGTTCTTGTCGGCATCCGAAGAAGTCACACCCATCTCGACTATCTCTTCTTCCAGCACTTCAACCGCTTCCTCTGGATCTTTATCGTTGTCTACTAGCGACGCACCTCCATTCAATACATCAGCGTACGTACTGGCACTGGTTTCTTCTTCGTTCCGTTGTTTGTTTTCCTCTTCCTATTGTTGCTGTACTGGCCAGTGCTGCAAAATATCAATATCAATTCGCAAAAATACTGAATTTCACTAGCCACCACGTTAGTATCAGTTCACACAGTTAGAATATCAATGCCATTCGCCTCAATGTCAGTGCGCAAATGACATTGATTCGTAAAGGGACCACTGATATTTAAAGTTCTGCCGCAAATTTTCTTTTATAGGGGAAACGGCTCTAATGGTGGCCTATGGATCTAAGATTGGGCTCATCGCTAAAAATCTGCTATTTATCAATTTTATCTAGATGAACGTGTCATTGGGACGGCACTAATGTATATTTTTGGTCGCTATTGTAAATTAAGTCGATTGCTGAATTTATGTATGGGCCCAATTTAGGCCGACATTACATCCATTTCCCCTACGCCAGCTAATCAGTTGATTTATTGAGATAATAGAAAAAATTTCAACTTTGCGCTAGCGATATTCATAGGATAGCAATGCCAAAGCCGTACCGCCTGATATCATGCCTTCTACGAATATAAGTGTTGGAAGTGAAATTCAGTGATAGATGATGATATCCTACCTCAATTGACATTGCTGACAGCACACAGCACTGTACTACTGGCTGCTTCTATTCCGTTCGCTTGGTGCAGGAGTTCACCCGATGCCCCTCCATTTTACAAAGGAGACACAAATTGTTGTTCCCTTGGTAGAATATGTTTCCTTTCCGATTGAGGAAATGCAGGGAGTTGGGAATCTCCTTTTTTACGTCCATTTAAATTCCCCGTACACCTGTCAGCATATCAAGGCAAATTATAACTGGAAATCTCTCCCGTACTACATGCTTTACATCACCGTATTTCCCTAGCACCAATGCTAGATCGCCATCGGGGACTTCTGGTGGTAGGTCGTAAACTCTCACGTATTGAACGGTGCCCCTCGCTAGTAACATGCGAATCTCGATTGGTTTTCCATCGGCATAAGGCCGGAACAAATATCAAGTTTTTCTTTTGTCACCCCCCCCCCCCCTTCAAAATTTTGGAATATCACCAAGGGGGAAATAAAATAAAACTTTCAGTGTATATTTATTTTTCGCAAATTCATTTGGGTATGGATACTCGCTTTGCTAGATTTTATTATGTTGTTGTTGTTGTTGTTGTTGTATCACCTTGTTCTTTTAAAGAATTTTCACATAAATTGGTACTTGACCAGTACGGCATGACGGGTCCTTGAAATCGGATCAGCCGGTTTCAGTTGTTGAAAACGGATTTTATCGAACATCATTCCTATTCTTGTTTGGCAACTCACTAGGTAAGCCACCTTCAATCTGATCGATCCCTCTTGTTCGTTGCGCACATCTTCGTCTTTTCCCAGTCGGATCACTACAAAGAACCATTTTCAGTGGTTCGTTATCCGACATTATTACGATGTGCCCAGCCCACCGTAGTCGCCAGATTTTTGCATTCGAACTACATTTCTTAACTTACAAACCTTCTGCTATGATACTTAATGATTCACTTCTTTTCTACAGTGATTCAACAATTTCCGAGCTAAATCCAATCTTTTCAAAATTGGTTTAAAATTTTTAGAAGTGAGACCAAATCAGAAACGATTCAGGAAATTCCTAACTGAGGAGACACTTTTCAAAGCAGATTCAAAACTGAGTCTGAACTTTTTTGAAGTGAGTTCAAACTTTCGAATAAGTCATCAATATTTTTTCTAACTGAGTATAAACATTTATTTTATGTTATTCAATCCTTTTTAAAGTTGTCAAAACTTTCCTGAAGTGATTCAACATAAAGGGTGATACGGTCAAAATTTGGTCAATATCAACTTGACGTATTTCTTTCAATTTTGCATTTAAAAAACCTGAACACCCCTCATTTTGAAGGTGTGTGTGTGTAGAATGTTGCTCCTGTTTTGATTTTGGAATTCACTCTTCAGTTGTCAAAATGCCGTCCAAGCAAGAAGAGCAGCGTATCAAAATTTTGCTCGCCCATCGCGAAAATCCGAGCTACTCGCACGCAAAGTTGGCAAAATCGCTAAAAGTTGCCAAATCAACCGTTACAAATGTAATTAAAGTGTTTGGGGAACGTTTGTCGACAGCCAGGAAGTCTGGATCGGGGGGAAATCGAAAACCGGAAGCCGCTGAGACGACAAAGAGAGTTGCCGGTAGTTTCAAGCGAAACCCTAACCTCTCTCTCCGAGATGCCGCAAATAAGCTGGGTGTATCGTCTACAACCGTGCATCGAGCCAAAAAACGAGCCGGACTATCGACTTACAAGAAGGTAGTGACTCCAAATCGCGATGATAAACAAAATACAACGGCCAAAGCGCGATCCCGGAGGCTGTACACGACGATGCTGACGAAGTTTGACTGCGTGGTAATGGACGACGAAACCTACGTCAAAGCCGACTACAAGCAGCTTCCGGGACAGGAGTTTTATACGGCAAAAGGAAGGGGAAAGGTAGCAGATGTTTTCAAGCACATGAAACTGTCAAAGTTCGCAAAGAAATATCTGGTTTGGCAAGCCATCTGTACCTGTGGCTTGAAAAGCAGCATTTTCATAGCTTCCGGGACTGTCAACCAAGAAATTTACGTGAAAGAGTGTTTGAATAAACGTCTGCTGCCTTTCCTGAAGAAACACGGTTGTTCCGTACTGTTTTGGCCGGATTTGGCATCTTGATTTTTTAAATAAACGATTTTACCGATTTACACGCGTTTTCCCTTGACCAAATTTTGACCGTATCACCCTTTATTCCAAATCCAATCTTTAAAGAATTGGTTTCGCATTTTCTGAAGTGAGGTAACATTAGCTGATTAATCCTTTTCCTAAATGAATCCAAGGTTTCCTGCATTGATTCAACTTTTTCCGAACTGAAACCAAACTAGTCAGAACGGGTTTGATATTTTCCTAAGTGAGCTCCAGATTTTTGTTAACTGCTTTGGCGTTTGGCAAGGACACAATCTTGCAATCTTTTCCGAAGTGAACCGACAATTTTTTGAGCTTAAATTTTCCAAACGGTCTCCAACCTTTTCTAAAGTGGTTCAAAACCTTCCTTAGGGAGTCCAAAATGTTCTGTTGAGTGATTGAATTATGTTGAATGTTAGTCTGAGCTTTCCTGAAGTGATTCAACTAGCTTTTAACGTAGATTCCGCTCCCTTATATCCCTTCCTCGTTTTTGTGAGATTCACATCCTTTGAAAATTAGGCTGAGATTTTAAAGAATGGACCTTCGTGTGTTCATACCTGATGGTAGATTTTTTTTAAAGCAGGCACAATTGTTGAGAAAACTGGGTTTACATCCACAAAAGTACGCATTTTTATAGAAATTTGGGTTTCTTGATCAACTACGTTGAATTTTGGCTCCGTCCTTTGAAAAACAACCTTGGATGTTATGGAATAGATCTTTGTGAGTTCATACGTGATGGTAGATTTTTTTAAAACTAGGTTGGATTTCAGTTCAATCTTTTGAAATTTGTGCTTGAATTTTATAGAATGGAACTTGCTGAATACCGGAAGGACGAACCTGGTTAATATTCACAAAAGAAGGTATTTTTATAGTAAATTAATTTTTCTGTTTTCCGAACTGAATTTTGGCTTCTATCTCTGAAATATATGCTTGTATTTTAATAGAAGTTGCTGAATCCATACATGAGGGTTGAATTTCTTCAATTTTTGAGAATACCGAGTTTAAATTCACAAAAGTACGTATTTTCATAAAAACTTTGATTTTCTGTTCTGCCAAGTTGAATTTCGGCTCCCATTTTTGAAAATAGACTTGAATTTTATAGAATGGACTTTGCTGAATCCATACGTGATGGTAAATTTTTTGAAGCATGCACAATTTTTTAGATAACTGAGTTTGAATTCTCAAAAGTACGTATTTTTATAGAAATTTGGGTTTCTTGTTCAGCCAAGTTGAATTTCGGCTCCTTCCTTTGAAAAATAAGAATGGATTTTACCGAATTGCTGAATCCATCCGTATTTTCATAGAAATTTGGTTCTTCGGTTCTGCCAAATTGCATTTTGGCTCATATCTTTTAAAAATAGGCTTGTATTTTTTTTTAAATGGACCTTGCTGAATCCATACGTGAAGGTTGAACCGGGCTTGTAATTTGAAAAGGTTTTTTTGTTTTCCTTTTCTGCTAAGTTGGATTTTGATACAGTCCTTTGAAAGTTATGCTTAGATTTTATAGAACTGACCATGCTGAATTCATATGTGATGATTATTTATTTAAGCACACCCAAATCCAGGTTTAAATTGACAAAACTACGTATTTTTGTTAAAATTTGGTTTTTATGTTCAGCCAAGATGGATTTCGGCTCCTTTCTTTGAATATTACGCTTGGATTTTGTTGAATAGACCTTCCTGAATCCATACGTCTAGTTAGATTTTTTGAAGCACGAAAAATTGTTGAGAAAACTGAGTTATATATGGATAAGGAAGAAGTATCGAAAACAGAACGTTTTTTTCAAAAGAACTGTTACGTTTGTGGTATTCCGCTTGATGGTTTATCCGGAATTTATCAATACCCAAAAATCAATTGCTTTGATCCTATTCATCTACATTATTACCAATGTTCTTCCTTGAAAGGATACAAAAACTTATGCGCGAAATGTCTTGTTGATAACTCGAGTGTTACACATAATAAAGTCAACATTTGTGGCATTAGTGTCAAAAATCACGGCTTCAAAGAAGTATAAGGCTAAAGCGGAGGCTAAGAAAAAATGTTAGCCTTTTAAATATACGGTTTAGATATAATGTAAAACGAATTTTAAATGTTTTATTTTTTTTTTTTTTTTGTTTCTTTTTTATCCTCCCCCCCTCGACTGGTGCGAGCATCGAGTGACAAAAGAAAAACTTGTGATTTGTTCCGGCCTAATGGAAAATTAATAATTCGCGGTTGTGCAATAAGCAATGAAGTATGGAATACTCTGATTTGAACTTGATGAACATAGATTTCAATTCCTCCGCTATACGGTATGTACCGATCATATGAGTGGGATCCACGTTAAGAACTTTCACAAAAGTCGCAATTTCATCCACAGATGGTTTTTTACAACTAGCTGTGAAGCTGAATCTAACTTCCAACGGGACAACGACAAAACGAGCAAACTTCACACAATGAGCAAGCACCGCATCAATAGTTGCTATCGAATAACAGGCTATCGGGTGACACGGACCGAAAAAACACACAGCTGCCTGTGTCGACAGCAAAGAGAGCACTAACCCTAGCCAACGCGAAATATCAGTTTCATTGTTGTATGTTTTGTAGGAGCTGATATTTTTGCTTTTAAAGTTTGGAAACACATCCATCAGAAATAAAGTTTCCACAGCGTTTCACCTTAAAATGTCTGCTTTTTGTAATGAGGCCATAACTTTTGGTATTATAACACAAGGTCACTCGAGTAATTATTAGAAATGACCAGTTCCACGCCAAATGACGAATCGGAAAAACTCGACCCTAACCGAGTTGCATAAAACTTTGCATAATTGTGTGTTATGCTCAATCATTCACATGTCTACAAAAATACGGCCATTTTCTTTCCTTGATTTGTTTTCCGTGCTGAGCACCAATGCTACCGGCGCCAGGGATGCTGCTCCTACACCTGGACCCTACCTATCGACCCATCAACTCATGTACCGGTGACCAACGGCTTTACTTCTCTTCCGAAGGCAGGTGTGATCAGAGATGTTATGCTTCAGTTATGTTATGCGGAACTGGGATTGAACCCAGACCTGCTGGGGTGAGAGGTAATCACGCTACCAGTACACCACCGGCGCCGTTAAATACGGCCATTTTGGATGTTGTATTTGTTTTTCAAAATGGTGTCTGTGATTTTTCCTAGGGGTAATCAATTGAAACACAGCATGGCACCAAGGGGTATTCATCACTGCACACCTCAATCGGTACCGAGAACTTTGCCAAAAGCTGAGACAAGCTGTCGATCTCAGTATCCCATTAGTTTGGCAACCCTGCAGTTATGACTTTTGAGATTGTTTGTTTACATTGCCAAGTTCTCATGGATGGTTAAACGAGCTATATCTGTGTATATTGCATAGTAGGGTAGAGAACTACTTCGGCCTAATCACCCATTTTGGGCCTATCGAGCAGAAAACCTCAAATGAATCCTTGATTTCAGAGTTAACAAGTCAATTGTGCTTTTGGTACGATACTTTAGCTTATAAGCTATGGAACAAAGTCAATGAGAACGCGTGATATGAAGGTTTGCTTCCATTATCCCTAAAAATAAAAGAAGTGCTCCGACCGAATCAATTTTTATCTTCATCCGATAGGCCGAAGTGAATTCATTGGCGTTTCAATGCGTTAGGCCGAGTTTAGAATCCGTAAGCCGAGTTTGGCGTCAAGAAGCAGTGTTAGACTTTTGACAATATCTCAACGATTGGTTCTCTTTATCAAATTTTACGGTATATACGGAAAGGTAAATAAATTTGGAAGCCATCAGTAACAATAACATTCCGTTTGATGCTAAACTGCGTTAGATTAAGAAAGACTAAGTGCGGGTTGTGCTTAATAGGCCGGAAATGGGGTGGTTAACCCTATATACGATGGTAAACCCTGTCCTGGTAAAAAGTAAAACATGCATCAAATAACACGAATGTGAGTTTTTCTTTGTACAACATTCATTCATCTTGCTTTAACGATGCCAAGCGAGTGATAATATTGGTAAGCGCGAGATCGTCGGCCACTACTGGAACTAGCCAGTATTGGCAAATCAAAGTTGGCACTCGTGGAGAATAGAAGAACTATGAAAGTGATGATGGTTTTAAAAGTTTTCCACGGCGAGGTATACGAGTGCAATCTTAAAATGCTTTTATTTTGCAAATGGAGCAGTTTATTTAAATCTGATTGCTGCTACAGTTGTAGAAAAGCTGAACTCTATGTGTTCACCTAAATATCTGAACAGAAATGATTTTTTCTATATTATATGTCTATTGAATAGTCCTTAAGTTTTCTACTAACGTAGCATTAACCAGATTTAAATAAAATGCTCCATTTGCAAAATAAAAGCATTTTAAGATTGCACTCGTATACCTCACCGTGTAAAATTTTGAAACCATCATCACTCTCATAGTTCTTCTATTCTCCACGAGTGCCAACTTTGATTTGCCAATAAGTATACGCTGACCGTTGCCAACCATTAAGTTCAACTCCTCCACGATGCGGAGAAGGGTGAGTGATAGCAGAAGCTGTCCAGCTAGGACAAGAAATTTCTTTACCATGTCTCATTCTGGTAGACGTTCGTCGAAACCTGTACGAACTTCTTACCGCAGCGCTGGCATCGGAACACTTTGACGTTTCTATATATTCTGTTTACCTTGCATGCAACATTGTTAGCGACATAGCAAGCAAGCTTGTTTTCCGCGAGAAGCCCGAGAGATGTCGTTACTGATGTCCTATTTATTGAGGTACAATGTTTTCAAGAAAAACTTATTCAAAGAGTTACGTCTGTTTGTCTGTGCTACAACCTAGAAATCAAGAAGGATTTGACCTGAAATTCCCACTGGCGATAGTAGAAGCAGCAATAGACCTTCAGTTGCTTCCTAGTGTTAGCCTTAACTTTTGGGTACTGAATTCATCTTAGTTTGCTAAACATGTTTTGGTGGGAGAGTCAATCGACTGCGTCCATGGTTTTGAACTTTTGAACGATCTAATAAATAAACAGGAGACCCACCCGAGTACCACAATTTTGCCACACCAAGTTGCAGCAACCCGTTTATGACTGAAATAAGTCGTCTAGAAGTTTAAAAAATCTATTTGCGACAAGCGTGCAACAAGGGTAGGAAATCACTGAGATTGTCCATTAACAACACAAAAATAAATAGTGCTGCTCTTCTTCTTTCTCATGGCTCTCAACTTTTTACTTTTAATTCGTTTATCCTCATCGTCGATCAGATAATTTTCAGCAGCATGCAAATGCTGGTCCAGAATCTAGATGCCGGTTGCCAACGTTTGATGACTACCTTGTCTTTGTATTTGCTTGTTGTTCCTTCATAACTTTCATCCTTACTTGGTTTTACCGGAATTGCATACTGGCATACCCTGATGGCGGTTCCGACCGCGTTTATAAATACCGCGATTCAGATTCGCTCCGTCGAGGGCTCCATTACCTCCGGTGTGGTTACTTTTACAATTCTGTTAGCAGCATTAATGTTGCTAATACAAGATCTACTGATGCCACCAGCCTCCACAGTCAATCGAATCTCCGAGATCGTTCAGTCCATAGAATGGAGTGGTTCTGCGGGAGAAACTGCTGCGGTTACAGTTGCATCTGCAGAATGGCGGGATCGTTCTGTACCGGGTTGTTGTTGACACCGTTCATCAATTCTGCAATTGGAGCTGGATTCTGCAATTATTCTTGTTTATACAATTTGCTTTCTGCCATTTGGGTTTAATACGTAAGCCATCTAGGGTTAATACATAAGCAGACCTATTCTGACCCAAAACATGAATCCTTCCTATTGTGCAACATTTTATTATGGTTGAGGATACTCTCGCTGGAAAATAAAAAAAAAAAATATTCTGAAAAAAACTTCCCCTTTACTTTTAAGTAAACAAACGTTTACTTCGTTAGCAACGCTTGTCAAAATGTCAACTCAAAGCAGTGATGCCATTTTATATTATATTCTATCTCATACTTATCATCGTGTGCCCTAACGTGCCGATCAGTGTGCTATGATGTGTTTCGGCACAGTGTGCAGAGTTGATTGCCCCTTGCATGGCACACTATTTCGCATGTTAGGGCGCACGATGACAAGTTGGACACAAACAATATAATATAAATCGGCATCACTTTCGAGTGTTGACGTTTTGCCAATCGTTGCTAAGGTTTACTACTTTGTTTACTCTATTTCGCTTCACCATGGGTTCGAGGATCGTACCTTGTCACTATTCAAAAAAATCCAAGGAAAAGTTCTGTATGCATTTTCTGCACCATTAATCTCGTCAAAATCAAAAAAATCTTATCTGATTCGTAGTGAAACTCCCAGCGGCTCGGGGTTTCGTCCAGAACAGCTTCTGTTCGGGCCTCACGTTCTTCCAAGCTATGGTCGATCGAGAGGGTCTTGTTGATATGAAAGTTAAAGAAGGGTTACTTCCAGCGACGTTTGGTCGATTGACTGGAAGATGTGGTCGTACAATACGACAGTACGGTATGGAATACGAACCTGGATACCCCGGAGGAACCTATAGTAGGAGACAATTGCATTTCTACATCAAAACATGCCATGCAACAGCTATTTCTTCATGGTTTTCAATCAATAGGTTTCCAATAGGCTTTAAATGCATAATTGACCACCTCCGAGATGCCCCCGGAGAACCTGTAGCAGGGAAAAATTCAATTTTTACTGCAAACATACCGTGTGACAGCACATTCTTCATATTTTTTAAAGAATATGCTTTTATAGGTGTGAAATGGATCAGTGACAACATTGGCCGCTCTCGGAACCACAGGGATGCCTCCCGAGGATCCTGTAGCAGGGGAAAAATGTTTTTTACACCAAAACATGCCGCACGACAGCTCTTTCTGCATGATTTTTCATCAATAGCCTTTCGATAGGCTTTAAATGGACCATTGACCACATTCGACTCTCTCATAACCATAGAGATGCCCCTGAGGGAACATGTAGCAGGAAACAACTGCAAGTTTACACCAATACATGCCGTGCGACAGTTTTTAATGAAAAGTCTTTCCATTAACTTTAAATGGATCAGTGACCACATTGGCCAATCTCGGAACCACAGGGATGCCCCCGGGAGAACCTTTAGCAACGAAAAAATGCTTTTTTACACCAAATCATGCCATACGACACCCATCTATTCGAGGTTTTTCATCAATAAACTTTCGATAGATTTGAAGTGGATATTGACCACTTTAGCCGCTCTATGAACCCCCAGGATGCCCCCGGGGGAATCTGTAGCAGGGAAAAATTGCATTTTTATACCAAAACATGCCTTGCGAAAGTTCTTGGATTCTTTTATCTCAAGCTGAAAAGAATAAATAATAAAGAAAAGAAAACATTACTACTCAAAGGTTTGAATAAATTATTTTGATAATGTGGTGCATTCAAGAAATAATAATAAATGAATAACAATCTAAGAAATACATTAGTTCTGCTCAACACATCCACTTTGGAATAAGGGTTACATTGAAAAGAGAAGTTCCTGTAATATTTTAAGTACTCAGAAATGTACAAACAAATTCATATAAACTTGTAATTTTGACGGTAATTAAAACAATTCTGATAATTTAGAACGTTTTTTCAAGTGATTGGAACACCAATTTTACTTCAATAGTACTATTTTAAAACAAGATCTCAACGTGAACGTAATTGTGACAAATATTACTTAAATTCTCCACCATACTGTATAAAAATAAAATTGGCGGGTGTTGTTATTTGAAAGTATTCCAGATTTTGTATTACAACTGGTCCAGATTTTTCAGAAACTGACCTGGCAACGCTGCTGACAGTAGATAAGGTTCGTTTGAAATAGAGGATCTTCAATTTAAAGACATGAAACAAGACTTGAACAAAATTGATTGAATGCTGCTGTTGAATTGAATGACATGACAATTAGCAGCACTGAATTGCACGCTGGATATTCGAACAAATCCTACACGACCATTAAAACTAACCACAAATTTGTGTGGATTTCACTCATTTTCGTATAAAGTACGATTACCCCGAACAGTGTAAACAGTAATCAAAACTATGCAAACGTTACTAAAAAATGGTGGAAATTGAGTATTGCACAGAGCGTAAGCAACCTAATTCAAACATTGGTTTAACTCAGAACTGTTAGTTCGACAATCGATGCAACACTCTGTATCATCACGAATGACAAAGAAAGTAGATTTTCGGCCCACCATTTTGTTCTATGTCTAAAACAAAAACATCAAATGGTCAATACTATGTGAGGTTGCAATCAATAGTGCTAATTTTTTGAGAGGTTGATCAGATTGTTCTCAACCCTATTTATTAAAGCAAAATTTTAACCCAATGAGTTAATATTTTGAGAAGGTGATCAAAGCCCAATTTGGACCCTTTTGAGGCAGTCTGCTGTGCACCCAGCAGTCACTCATGAGATTGAGTGGCAATATTGTCAAACGCATGCGCATCTTTATATGATTCCTCTTTCTAGTCTCAATCCTTCCCAACTACCGGAGCATTCCAGCAGTGTATTGAAAATGAAAATGATCCAAATTGCGATGGTCACGTTCTGCTACGTGGATAAAGAAAACTGCCTGTTGCATGTTACTATTAAACGCGCTGTCAACCGCCATTCCAGTTTTTCCCCAGACAAAGCACGCCAGCCAGCGTTTGGCTCCCTCCAAGATGAGTCGGAAATGTAATGTACTGTCACATTTGCTAGAGACCATCGGTAGCATCCGAGGACGGTGGATGTGGTGCCGATCATTGTCGTTGACGAAGACTGTAGTAAGAGTCGGAAGAGAAATGATGTTTGACAAGTCCCTCAGGAGTGGTTCACTATTCATTTTCCATAGACCCAGTTATTGTGCTGCCTTCGTTTCACCCCCACGGAGTATTCATCTGGGATGGTTCGGAATTAAGCACAGCACAGCCCACGTGGATGAAATTGGAGCACTGAACGGATCGAGTTAACCGCAGACAGGGGAAATAATTTGAATAAAATAACCATAAAAGCGAGCCGCAAAGGAAATAATGACAGGATGGTTTTAATATGCGAGTAGTTTCAGATTGCAGATGAAGATAAACATTGCTGCAATACATAAATTGCAGTGGCTGTTCTGATAAATTAATTATTTCTAATTTAAAACCATTCTAAGATAAATACTGCTTATTCCAAATATGTATCCTTGTATTTTAATCAAGGTACCTTTTTTCGGCTATATTCTATAGCTTTCGAATTAATGTTCTTCAAATGCATCTTTAGCATTAGGATTGTCTTTCCACAGGCACGGCTACCGTGCGACCCAGATACCATATAGTACACTTGATTTTGTAAACAAAGCTGTTATTACACTATCATATTTGCATACCTAATTGATTGAACCATCTTGTTATACATGTTACTGCACGTTCAGTGCGTATGGTGCGAAACTAATTATTTCTAATTGAACAGCGATTGAATACAATCTACCACTACTCGCAATTGCATCTCAGTATGTCTAAATAAATCAGCGATCAAATGCATGCTCGGGATTACCAACGTTGGTTTCAATTTAAACACGACTCATCATTCCAGTTCAAACCATCAAAAGGTAAGTAGTATTTATTAGTATTATCGTGTTTAATAACAGTTTAAATGTCATGTGATGTGAAATTTTTCTGTTACATTTTCATAACGTCCGCTATGGATCATTTTTATACAAGTAATATTTTAAATTGGTACAAATATAAAAGGAACAGTTCCAGGCCAAATATAAAAAAAAATAGATTGTAACTCAATCTTCTCCGATTTACATGAAACTTTGCATAATTGTATGTGATGTGCAACAATTAACATGTGTGCTAAAATTCTTCCATTTCCAATTTTGCCTTTTATATTTCAAAATAACGTATTTAACATTTTTTACATATCGTAGCACGAAACCGTCACTTCCAATCGAAATGGCGCCTGACACAAAGTTGTGGACAAAATAAAATCTTCCCTTATACACGGTATTTTTTTAGTAATATAAAAAAATCCAATATATTTGATTATTTTTTCCAAAAAAACGCCTATGAGAAATGCAAAAATTTTAAATATTGACAACCATGGACACTTAAGGACGTTGGTATGCTATTTTTTAGAATTTTTTGCACCGAAAACAATATTTGAAACGTTTCCATTTCTCGAAATGGATTTCTGTACAAAAATTACAAATATACTGCACGAAAAAACGTTCATAAACTGGATCGAAAGTTGTTGTCAATTTTAAGTATCATCAGTTTTCAATATTTCAAAAGTTTGCATTTAATTTTTTATTAACTTTTTATTTATGTAGTATCAGAAACATTGAGCAAGGACATTTTTTGGTATTTAAGATTTTATCACCTTTTTGGATTTTGTACACCGTACATGTTTTTCCAAGAAATAACTTTAGATTTCTATACAACTTTGTCTCAGACGTCATTTCGATTTGAAGTGACGTTTTAGTGCTACAATTTATTGAAAATTGGCAACTACGCCATTTTGGAAGAATATGTATGATTCAAAATGGCCGAATTTCAGCACAAATGTATATTATTGCGCTTAACAAACAATTATGCAAAGTATCATGCAAATCGGAGAGGGTCGAGCTGATCGATTCGTCATTTGACGTGGAACTTCTCAAAGGCATCTAAATAATACAGATTTCACACTCAAATTTATCGAACTTCCCAAGTAACACTTAACGTTTTATGAAGTACTACAAGGCTTCTATAAAACAACATTAATAAAACCCTTGTCAAGATACCTTTGCCTTTATTACATCAACCAAAACCTCATTAAGACTAGAATCTGTCTAGTTGGCCCACCCTGAAGAAGGTTCTAAAGACTGCATTATCGAGACATTTCAAGAATGGCTTGCTGCAAAAAGGTTATATGACGCATGCATTGAGAACCATTTGAAATGCTTATAAAAAGTACAATAAAAGCTATTTAGCACCAATACTTGTGCCATTTGCCTTTGACGCTTACCAAGCGCACTAAAAATAAAGCATCAATCAAGATAAAAAGGGATAGGTACATAAATATCGTCCGATCTTGCCAAATTCATTCTTCAAAAATGAATCTGTAAAAAATCCTCATAAATTTCCTCATCATTAAAGTGAAAGAATTACTAAAATTATTGATAATCATACGTGGTCTATTTTTAGGTGACAGATTAAATCACCGTGCTTCGGAAAATCGAAAAAATAAATAAGTCCGCCTTCGGAAACGTTGATTTGACTAATTATTTTTAATTTAGGAACAAAATATAGTTATATGTTATGTAATTCATTGCTTTCAGCCGTGACAATTTGATGATTTTCGTTTTTTCTATTACTGCTCATTGATGAATTGATGAGAATAAAGTTATTTTAAAGGAAAAACATCTTGAAAATCGAAGATTGTAAAAAAAGCAAATGAAATAATAACAATATGGCGATTGCATAAACATTAGTTTTCCATAAGCCATTTGTGAAAAGGCTGTTTTGCTTTCATGAAATAGCTAACAAATGCAAAACATTTTAATGCGGCTTTTATGAAGATAATTTGCAGACTGAATTGTTTTTATCGGAAGCCATTTTGCTTGATCTTATTCCGTTTAGTTTTATTATGGCATTAATGGTGAAAACGTTGCCTGGAAAAAGTTAAACGTCAAAATTTGTTTATCTTTCGATAGTTTTGTTGTGCGATCATTGCAACGATGTTCTAGTCCAGCGTTGGATCAACAAGTTGCGTAACATCCTTGATAAGGGCAATTCACCTATTGGAAGCAGTTACTCAGGAAGTGAGTTTACGTAACTTGGAACAGGTGGAAGCTCAATCGTTCCCGGAATGTTTTCCTTCTTCCGGATGAGTATACTGCCAACAGTTTTCCGCAGTCCCAGTTTGGCACTGATGCTATTCGGATCATCATCGCAACGTTATTTCTGAAGAAGGCTGCCATTGCCAATATGCTGTGTATTCCCAGCAATGTTAAGCGTCTAATTTGACGGCTTCCAGTACTGCCCTCCCAGAAAGTTTTGGAATTGGATTCCTTTTCTCTTCCGTCGACAGAATTGCTAGAATTATTACTCGATTATCCTTTGGCATTTCCTTGTTACTCTACGTTTGAATGCCCCACCTGATTATGTTTTTCTCTGTCTCTAGGCGGATCCATCTTTTTAGTTTTATTTGTAAACAGTGGGAGGTTTTGTGATACGCTTCATTGACACCAAAGCACATCAATATATGCTTTTTGAACCCGTTTGAAACCGAACGGTTTCATAATTGCTTTTATAATGATAAAACACCTTTATGGAGAATTTTGTCGTAGCATCAATAAAACAAATACCAATTGGTTTACTGAACAGTTTTTAAAAGGGATAGAGTGCTGCATTAAATTCATTTTTAAAACCAGATACTTTCTGATTTTCTCGTCAGACTTTAAAAGGTTTTTAAAGCAGCATAAAGCTGAACAACTAATCAAGAATGCTTTGCACTGTTAAATGCTGTATTTGAACTAAAAAGATTGCTTATTGCCGTTATAAAACCACAATAAATGAGTGAAGTGAAAGCCAAAAGTCATAAATTTTTGAAAGTTTCAATTGAAAATGTGAAACTTGCACTAGAAACTTGCACGGTGTCCATCTTGTCCAACTTGTCCATCAATCGAAATCTTTTGTTTTCTCCCTTAATATGGGCTAGTATGAAAACGTTCAATGGGGGGGTTGGTTATTAAAAGCTCAAAAAGGTATGGAAAAATGACCCTCGATCAAGAGGTAAGTCACTCAGCATATTGTGCCAAAAGTAGATATGGCACAGCTTCGGCACATCCATCGGCACAATCTCGTAGACATTGGATTGTTAATTAAATAAAATTGGAGCACTGGTGGACAACTGTCATTGAAGTTGTCCACAACATAACGTACTGTTTGACTGTATATTCAGGAACATCCTCAAATTGGGGTTGACGGCACCGTAGAAAAATCGTCTCTTCTAGCAAAGATTGACAGCTTCCTAAGGGAATTTTCGATGGAGTGAAAGGATAGTACCATAGAGGTAACTCTAAGACCACTGGGTCCCGAAGAAAATCATTATTATTTTTGGCTCACTCAGTACTAGAACAACGGTCCCAAGCAGTCCCAAGCTATTTCACTCACCCCTGCATGTTCTGCATGAATCCACACACCCCTGATGTTATCTGTCAAACTTTCATAGCGAATCAAAACAAACATAGTGTAGTAATAGAATTTAAACTAGAATAGGGTACGTTAATCGTTTGCTTGGGACCAATAGGCTACTAAAGTGGTGAGACAATTTAAAATCGTTAGTTTCGTATTGATTGTTGATAGTACGAAGTCCGCCATATTGCACACACAGTCTGACGTTTGCTTATGGATTTTATCATAGGAGTAAAGAGCTGCAGAGTCGCCGTCAACGCCAATTGAATCGAATTGAATATGCCATAGAAACTCAAACCAGCAGCTTACTTCTCGGTTCACTTATAGATTTTAATCCGAAAGTAGGTTCAAGCGTGGGCTCGAGAAAATGAGGCAGTTAATCAGACCCTATTAGTCCCCTAATTCAAATAATGCTGCCTGCAACTCACACAAAACAAACTACAGAATCATATTCATCATCCTCTATATTCGGTCTCCAACAATGTTCCCCACCGGTTCCAACTCTTTCCGGCCACTGATAGACCGTTGCTTTTCACATCATGAAAGGCTAGGTATCTGGTCTGTCTTTGAGGGCATGACAAAACCCTAATACCTTAGAGGTAACTCTAAGACTAGTAGGTCCCGAAGAAACGAGCTCTACTTATTGGCTCAGCTCTGGTACTATCTTCGGTCCCAAGCTAATCGATTCACCCCTCGAAACATAGGAAATTCCACTAACCCCTCATTTTATCTGTCAAACTTTCATAGCGAATCAAAACAAACATTGTGTAGTACTAGAATTTTGACTAGAATGGGGTACGTTTATCGATTTGCTTAGGACCAATAGGCTAGTCAAGAAGTGAGCCAATTTAAAATCGATAGTTTCGTATTGATTGTTGCTAATACACATTACTTTTATTATCCTATGAACACAAGAAATATTTTGCACACCCATCACTTCCCGCGTTATCCTCAATGGGCTGGAGAACGAATATTGCGAATTGTCGCATCATCTACAACCGATCAGATATATCTCGCGTAACATTTAAAAATGGCCTAACCTTGTCGATCGATTCTCTTCATCGACTTTCTTTTTGGTTTACTACGGCAAGCTTGCAATGTTTTGCTAAGCTTGCAGTTTTGTCCCGTAACGTGGGTAGATCAACTTTTCGTGGTACGTTACGGGATGTAAGATCTACCACCGATTCCTAGTCCTGACTAATTCAAACTAGGGGAACAGGATTTTTCAGTAATCAAAGGAACACATCTTAGTCCTTGTTACTTTTTATGCCTTGTTGATAGTGATAAGTCCTCGGATTGCCTGGACCGAGGATGATCTTGAAACAAGGAAAAAATGAGTTAGTTAGTCTTTATCTATGTGATTCCTAATCTTCTATTCGTTGTTCCATAGTTTGAAGTGGTTAATACTAGGGTTCTGATGAATATTTTTGTTGCTAAGGAATCCAATTTTGACTGACAAAGGGCGCGCCTTTGGAGGGTGTTCCAACACTCCAAAGGGTATAAAGAGCGGGACCTTACAATTAAAGTCAGATCCTTGCGACAAATCCAAGAATGACAACTGTATCAAAAGCAAATGCTTCATCATTTCTCAATAGTGATGGAGTAATACCAACAATCAATACGAAACTAACGATTTTAAATTGGCTCACCACTTTAGTAGCCTATTGGTCCCAAGCAAACGGTTAACGTACCCTATTCTAGTTGAAATTCTATTACTACACTATTTTTGTTTTGATTCGCTATGAAAGTTTGACAGATAACATCAGGGGTGTGTGGATTCATGCAGAACATGCAGGGGTGAGTGAAATAGCTTGGGACTGCTTGGGACCGTTGTTCTGGTACTGAGTGAGCCAAAAATAATAATGATTTTCTTCGGGACCCAGTGGTCTTAGAGTTACCTCTATGGTAATACCATAGAGGTAACTCTAAGACTAGAAGGTCCCGAAATAACGTGCTCAACTTTTTGGCTCAGCTCTGGTACTCTCTTCGGTCCCAAGCTAATCGATTCACCCCTCGAAACATAGGAAAATCCAATAACCTCTCATTTTATCTGTCAAACTTTCATAGCGAATAAAAACAAAAATTGCGTAGTACTAAAATTTCGACTATAATGGGGTACGTTAATCGTTTGCTGGGGACCAATAGGCTAGTCAAGTAGTGAGCCAATTTAAAATCGTTAGTTTCGTATTGATTGTTTGTAATACGACATGCACTAAACTAAGGATACTGGATATACAACAATAGATCAAATAACTGGTCGCAGTGGTGTTATGTCCCGAACAGAAAAAAAGCTTTCGGCACAGTTCGACAGAAGATGATGTTAGCTTGCGCCTGAAACAACACTTTAAATTGATGAATCTACGCGAAACTGCACCAGTGCATGCGACACCTAGGTTTGAAATCCAAAACCACAAAAGTGAGGATGTACTAAAAAATATTCCATACGATTTGACAGCTAGCAAAACGTCATTATCATTTTCACATCATTTCCATCTGCTGGCCGACCGTAACGTAGATTCATCAATAGGGAATTCATTTGCAGTCGGATTATTGGCTTGCCCTTTTCTCGTGTTGCGTGAGATATGTAGAATCAGGTCCGATCAGTTCCCATAGGGTAGTAACAGCATGCACATATATCAAGCTGAACATTGCATCAGGTCCTAAGTAACATTGACGATTCTCTTCGTCGATTTTCTCTTTCGTTAATAACTTTAGCACATAACCGTTTATTGTTGTGTTTATCGTATTAGATGCTAGATGAAAGCTTCTTTTATCGATCTGTATGCTGAAAATACCTGGGAATATCTATGCATGGCCTTAAGGATACAAAGAGAATCTGTCAATGTTACTTAGGACCTAATCCAATGTTCAGCTTGATATGGGAGCAGTTTTTCTTCGCATACTTCCGACGGCGGTAGTATTTTTCGATGTTATTTTCTTTTTCCGACATTGCATTTCTCCTTGGTTGCTGCTAGACCAATTTATCCTTGCGATTTCAAACCAAAAAATTCAAGCTGTCGAAATACCAGGTTGACAAATACTCGAATTTTACAAACAATCGCAACTTGCTGCATGACCGAAACAATCGGCATACCTGCGACATACTTGCGGCACAATGTGAAAAAAAAAGTTGACCCAAGATTGGTGTGTGCAGTGACCTACCTCTTGCCCTCGATAGAACATTTTGATAGGCGAAATGAAATAAATTTATCAATTTTATCGGGGGACGGTACTAATGTATATTTTTGATCGCTATTGAAAATTTGGTCGATTGCTGAGTTTACATATGGCCCAAATTAAGGGCAATTAGGCCGACATTACATCCATTTCCCCTACTAGGCTCAAATGAAAAAGGAGAACGTAAGATTTCACATGATGGGTGTGTCTGCGATATAGATTTTTTATAATAATATTATTGTACCAGGAACAGGGACGAGCGACTGTACAACTACGACAAAGAGCAACAATGAATTTAAAAGCATCAATGTAAAACAATTGTCTTGCCAATAAAAAATCTTATAATTGCCATGAAAAACACTCGAATCTATTTTCGTGCCCTTCGACCTTTTGCAATGAATTTCATAGAGTTCTGCTCCTTTAAATAAATTCAATTTTAATGTACTACGAACATTTTTTGGCAGGAATCAGATTCAAATTCGTCTACCTCGATGATTCAAGCCAATCCTGTGCTGTGCAAATTTTCAGCAAAATCGGTGATGATTTAGAGGTGCTTCAAGCTAATTTTATGTGTTTAATGTAATTTACGGCTTATAGTATTTGTATCTCGAGACTGAAACAACGAAAACTGTTGTAACAACTTTCATAGCAAAGCTTACCCAGACAACCAGAAGTCGTATAACAATGTACAGACAGTATCGTAAATTGCTACAGTTTAAGTCAAAATCGCATATTAGAATGGCATACCTCGCATTATGTTTAAGTTAAATCGTATAGAATGCAAATTTCCGACTAATATGCGATGACTCATTTTTCCGTCGTACTGTATCACAAATTTAATCGGATTACATCGTAAGACTTTTCAAAATGGATTTGTTATTACAGATCAAATTGCATATGATGTTAAATCAACTCGTTTAAAATTAAACGAAAATATGCACGTATATGGCCTCCACTTTTGTACGTATAAGCCATTTCTTTGCATTCTATACGACTTGTTTGTTTGTATATATGTTTGTATATCACGAAAACAACTTTGAATATACGTGCATTCTGGTTGTCTGGGTAATAAGTTATCTACCAACTTTGTGACCAAAGGTTGACCATTCAAAGTGATTTTTATTGAAGTTTGACTTATTTTCATGCTCGAAGATATCTTAAAAAGTTAAACAATTTAAAGTATTTGTTCTACGAACTTTCCACCCATATGATATAAAAATGTGTAGTCTACGGCATAATGTTTCTGATACTGTTCTAGAAATTTCCTTCAAACATAGTTTTCGTGTAGATTCCGTAGATTGAGAGATAAAAATCAGAAAAGAGGCCGTTATAGCTAAAATTCCCAAGACAACAGAGACCATAAAAGTTTCAATTAGATTGACAGAACATAGTTGCATTGCTTTTCAATGACGACCGATGACTGTTTCATTGATAGATGATTTTTTTAAAATTATAAATCCTCAGTAGACATGTTTTTATCAAAGGCAAGTGTCACTCGAGCCATGCAAAATGTTCGTTATTTTTATAAATTGCTGTTATGGCTGTGAGCTGTTGTCCCACCTACTGTTGGAGTTTTCAGTGCCAGCTGACTGACTTGAATACGAAACACAACACCTTGATGAATTTTAAAATTTAAAGTTGCTAAGAAGTTCCGCTGGGAACTTGTTGGGAATTTTGTTTTTGGCCATGTGTTCAGCCTTGCCTGAAGTTCCTAAGAAGTGCTTAGGGAAGCTTTTTGGAACTTTTTTTTGATCGTCAAGTTGCTAAGAGTACGCATCGGAGCTTTTTGGAGCCTGAAGTTCATCGTGTGCTTTCTATAGCTTCTAAAGCAGCCTGAAAGTTCCGTTGGAACTTTATATGCGCTTTATGGAACTTGAAAGTGGGTTTTATCGTGGAATGCAGAACTTTTGATTGCTTGGGAAGAAAGTTGTGTCGGAACTTTATTTGAACTTTATGGAACTTGAATTTGGAACTTTTCGTTGCTTGGGTACTGTTTGTACTCCATTTTCACCATATATCTTCGTTCAATTGAGAGATAGGAAATGTTGATGTCTTGGAAAAAGTTTCTTAAAATGACTTCTTCTACAATGTTTCCATAGATTAATTTTAACAAAGCATAAAAAAATATATTTTTATATGAGTGTATACCCTCCTGAAGAAAAAGTTTTCACTACTCAAATAAAGTACTCAACAAATGAAGAAATATTTTAGAAGACAACAAAATAATATACTCAATAGTTTCGTCGCAAATAGCCATGTCCCACTCTTTTTTATTTCGTCCCACTGTGCGCCATCCCATAGCACAAATCAACAAGGTGATAAAAACGAGTTTTAAGTTATCTTCGTACCATTGCTTCTTATGCAATGGGACAACCCGTTTGGATGTATGTCCAAACTTTTCCACAACAAAGTTGTTGAGTTTATCCAGTATTATGAAACTATCGGTGATTAACTACCATTTCCATTGAAAAACTCAGTTTTGACAAAAAACGCAATTGGGACCGACTTACGATGAGCGGCATTGTAGAACTTCACTGAAGTGTAGAATTTCGCTTAAGTTCAAAGAACGTACCAAAGAAATGCAGAACACTCCCAATGTTTGAAGCAGTTTCCTAAAATTCTCAGAGCCTCTTCGCAGAACTTGACTTGACTTGGAGTTTGCAGACCTTCATTAAAGTTCGTAGAGTGTTCTTAGATCTTAGAATTTTCTGTATCTGAAGCCATTTTCGAGATATTTTGAAAATAAATTCGTTATTTCCTGCGTACAAGCCTTTTCATATGTTTGTCGTGTTATACCACCGGTGGCTTATGTTTTTGAATAAGTGCATTAAATGGTCAACGAGTTGTCCTTTTTCACCTTGAAAATTCAACCAACCGGTTTGAAGTTACAGGCGAAACATCAGAAAACATTATAAGTGATTAAAATTCATACTTTACATTTGAAAACATAGACTTTCAAAAATCCATTAAAAGTTAATTAACACCATCTCATAATTATTTTAAAAAAAATCACTAAATGACTTCTTTTAATGCTATAATTATTATTTTTTTCAATAATAAAAAAAAAAAAACAATTTTTGTGTAGGGGAAACGCTCCTATAGTTACGGTACGTTAGAAGCGTTAGGTTCCTATAGTTGTGTATGAAGTCTCCATACACAACTATAGGAACCTAACGCTTCTAACGTACCGCAACTATAGGAGCGTTTACCCTAGCCGTCCTCCACCCTATGATAACAATGTAAAAACCTTATTCTAATTCAGCTTAACAATGGATGGCTTGGAATGCCTGAAGGAAATCGATCAGCTGCTGGTACGTCGCAAAGCGGAGCCCTTAGAGTCGGAAGATGGTCCCGTTCTTGCCAACCGATACGTTATCGAAAACAATTCCGATGAAATAATGTATCGGGCAACGGAAGAGCCCAATGTTTGCGTTCGACTTTGTTTTGGCCATGGCCATGCGCACAACAGACCGTTTCAATTGACGCTGCTCGACAGACAGCGACGCAAGACGTTGATTTTTATGCATCCTTTGCTGTATAAATCATGGCGATTGCTACTCAGCCTCCAAAGAATGGATGTTCTAGATCCAGATGGTGGTGACCTTGTCGGAAGAGTCCAGCAAGGATGGTTCTTTGGAAAACCCTGGTTCAAGGTGATGACTGGTTCCGAAGAAGTGACGATGCGAATCGAAGGACCCTGGTTGCTGTTGGACATTTTCAAAGACGTCAAGTTCAAGGTTGAATGGGATATTTGAAGTTTTTTCTAGTCGTTAAATTAATAGAGTTTGATTGTTTTTTATTCATACAGATTGTAACCGTAGACGGTGATGAGATTGGTGAAATTGTAAAGAAAAAGACCGGATGCGTATGCCAAAGTGCTGCCCACCATTTCGGAATAACCTTTCCCAAGGATTTAGATGTAACGATGAAGGCCACGTTGATTGGAGCTGTGATCTTGATTGTAAGTAGGTTTTGCAGTAGGTGCATAATTTTGATCATCCAGTTTGGTTTATACCCCAAAATATGGGCCTGTTTGATGAAGCGTAATGATTGATGAAGGTTTAGAGGTCGCGCAAATGCACAGTGGTTGAAAAGTCCATTTTGACGCTCTTATTCGTGAACGTTTAGTAGATGAAACGACTTACCAATTTGAGTTATCCACACTTAATGCGTGGATACGAAAATAGTGTTGTTGAAAATAGTGAAGACCTAAAATTAAATTAAATATGTGTTTTGATGAAAAACGTGTTTTGGGGGGTCCGTCCCCAAACAACGCTCTCTATCTCGATTTGAGTGAAATTTGCGACTTTTATGTCTTCATCAAAGTTGTTTGTAATTATTTTTGCTACAACTTTGCTCAAGACGTGGTGGATTTTTCAGATATAATCCTAAATAGGACCTAGATTATTTAATACTCTAGTAACCTCAAGTCCGTGCTCTGTTACAATGTTTCATTGTGATTAATCAACACTCAAAGGGGTAAAATATCAAATTTGGGGTGAATTTGAAAGAAAGGGAACTTGGAGTGTAGAGCGCACTGCCCACTGGACGATTCTAAAGCCTGGCCAAGTGAGTGGGGTACGGGTTTATTTGATTGAACGTCATTTCCAATGTATATATTGATACATTCAAACCATTGGCATTTGAGATAAGACAGAGATAGGATGCGGAGGGCCCGCTTAGGAGGAGCGTAACCCATGTTATGGTTTCCATTTATTAAACAGTTCAGATAGGCTGGAAATGACAGGTTCATAGTGAGAAAATGTACCATATGGGGCCCGTTCACTAATCAAAATCAGATTCACATCGTCAGACCCTGCCCAAGAATAAGGGGATTGACGATGTCTTGTCAAGTTTTATTTTGAATTTGCGTTTTGCATTTAATACTCTAGTAAATCTCGCGTCCGTGCTCATTCACAACAGTGTGAGGTGTCAATACTCACTGGGTCATATGTCTTAGATCAGTTCCAGATTAGTTTGCTATTAATATCTTCTGCATCGCAGTTCGCGATAGATTACTAAATATGGGTTCTCTTTTCCGACCATAATAGTTTGAGGGAAGGGGGTTAGTTAAACGTTGCGATATGAGAGCGAATAGAGGCAAATAAATAGGGAAGACAACACCATGACCCAAATAAGTAACCAATGCATGCGGCTCTATTTCTTTCTTTCTTCCTATAATGTACTAATATTAACTACCTGAGGACAAATGGGAACACGACCAGAAGTTCAATAGGAGAAAATTCGAACAAGAAAAGAAGAATTAAACTTGCACCGGCAAGAGGAGCCAGACAGAAAGGATCATGCCGGTTGGAGACAGCCAATGTATACTGGACGAAGCTTGTATCTAGGAAAAGTCGTATGTGCAGGAAACCGTAAGTAGGATAAGAATCGTAAAAGGTGTGTGCTTGCTTGATAAGATCCTAACTTAACTTTAAATACACGGTAGGAATCGAATTCCATTTATGATTAAGGTTTTGCCCATTTTTCAGTGGGAGTGGCAATACTCATTGATGAGTGATTTATCGTACCCATTTATTAGTAACTGTTAGCAGCTAATGATTAATTGATTTACCTATTTTAGAATTACCTATACTTCACATCAGAACCTAATTTCCTTCAATTACTACTCCGTCGCAGCACACACCTTATATGGATCGCTAACCTTTATTTAGTTTCAGCATTTTCGACATTATAATCAAAAGGTGAGTTTTAAAAGTATAATTACCATGCATATAGATAAGTTAATGTACCAGAACCTGGACGGACACGAGCCTACCCAGGGGAGGACCCGGATACGACCACCCATGTGTGTCTAGAGTATCGCACGAGCTGACGAGTGCAACGGGAAGGACAGTAGGTATATAGACTAGGGGGTTGGTCCCTAGATAAGCCTTCTTAGCGGAAGGCACAGCCTATGCACTGAACAATTACAATTACAATTACAACTTTGCTCAAGACGTCAACCATTTATCTCAACATTGTGAAAAAATAAATTTTTCATTTCACTTTTAGGGGGATTAATCACAAAACCCATTCCTTCAAAACATGAAACATGTCATACTCATCAACTTTGCTCAAGACGTCATTACTCTAAATTCACTCTCCATGGTGCTATTGGTGCTATTAATTAAGAGCGTCAAGATGGTCTTTTCAACCACTGTGAAGCGGTTTAAAGTGTATATGGAGATTATGGGTAGTTCTTATGGGAGATTTTTAATTCACTCTATCTTTAGTTCAACTTGTCAGAATGCTGTCAATATTTAATATGTGGTTGCCATCAACAAGTCTGTCGTTGTTGTGTTGAAATGGGTGCTGTTGCCAGGCTCAATTTTTCCAAATTGGTCATTTGTTCACATTTATATTTTTCTTGAATTGATACCAAACTGACCGTAACAAAAATAGGCTGGTCAGACAGACTTGCTTCCACTCACTTGCTATAAAAAAAAATGATTTTCGGAATTTTGTAATCATTACATGTTTCAATGATATTGTGTACTTGTTAGATACCACTAGAGGTTGAGAGACAAGTGTTTTATAGACACAACCTATCAAATTTGCGTTCAGATAGCCACAATCAGCGATTTTACGACTCGCCAGCGCTCACTCTGAGTGAACGCTCACGAATCATAAAATCGCTGATTGAGACACTCTGAAAGCAAAATTTACAAGTTTTTTATGTCAAACACATACTTTATAACCTCTTATTTTAACTTACAAGTACAGCAGCCGAGCAAAAGCTGTAAATTTTTACATTGAATAATGATTATAAAAAAAAATGTCAACATTTACCAGCACTGATATGGTAACACATGGCTGAAATATATCGTCTTCTTTGCTATTAACGCACATAACGCAAATGATAGAGATGAACCAGTTACTGAAAGTCTCCCTAATAAAGAAACCCAACCAATACAACGCAGATCCACGCCCAATGCATACGGGTTATATACGATGCGAAAAATGACAGTTGAAAAAATGGATTTAGCTGTCCTTTATCCGCAACGTTTCTAATCCGGATATATGATATCGGTATGACTAAAGTTTACTTAATCTGTTTCAGGACTTCGTGCTGTTCCATAATACAAAGCGAGTAGATTTGACATCCTTGTTATTATTGTAATAGTCCTAATCTTCACGGTGAGGCCCCACTTTTAACTCGATTTATTGAGGAAGATATTTATTTTTTTCGGTTGGAAATCCAACATCTTTAAGAGGCTATTCATAAGTAACGTAGCCAGTTCAGTAGAGATTGTGCATAGTAGTAAGATGCGTGTGTAGTCATCAAATGTTTAATGAAATCTCAATTTTAACTCGAAAAGGGTTAATGTAAATACTAAGACACCTTAGAACACCAAGTAAAGGAAACTTAGGTAGTATATTGGATAAGGGATAACATGGTAAGGAATCAAGGAATATTTGCTTTACTAATCTTGAACAATCGTAAAGTTTAGATTCGCCAAGGAATTTTCTAGAATCTCGAATCAAAGCGTTAAATGATAGACTCATGGGGAGCTAAGGACTCATCTTCTCTCTATCTTATATAATCTTAATCATTCTCTGTTCACACTCAGTTTACATTTCGTTGCCAAACTATTTTTAAACTACGTTATGATTTAGAAAAAAAAAACTATCAGATATTCAAAAATAAGAAACTATATTCCACTATTTTACAGACCATATTATGTTACATACACATTAGACTGATGCAAAGTTTGACATTTTCGCTCCACAGTGCTCAAGCGGTTCCAAAACGGGTCTAGATTAGCCTCCCAAGGTTTGAACTGATTTGGTAATAAACTGACTTGGCACAAACCATTTGAATTACTATGGGAAAACCAAACTTTGTCTTCGCAGTTTTCTATTCTTCTTCCATACTGCACCGTTAAAAATTTCTAAAGTTATTCTTATGGCTCAGCTACAACTTTGCGGAATATTGTTTTTCAGCCAAACATCAAATTAAACAGTTATTAATTGTTTAAGAGACTGATAATCATATGGCATAGACAACACTGTATTCTGGAGTGTGACATAGTAGCCATGATGTGTTAGCTCTATTCTACGCGCCAGAAACACCAATGTTGCCTGCTGAGCAGTTGATTGAGCATAATCATAAGACAGTGACTAGAATCATTAATAACTTTTGATCATAACATTTTATCGAAAAATGGTCTTCAACAAATTTGTAGCTGTGAAAATTTACTACAAGTACAGTTATTAATTTTTAGAGCAAAGTAATAGGGTGAATTATTAGATAGATATGAACACTAAATTTGGTTTTCCCATAGTAATGTCCATATAAACTTCAAATGGTTTGTGCCAAGTCAGTTTCTTACTAAATGAGTTCAAATTTTGGAAGGCGAATAAGGAACCAAATAGGAACCGTTTGAACACGGTGGAGCGAAAGTTTCAAATCATCAGTCTAATACACATACACCTAAAGGTTGAACGAGAAAAAATCCGGACACATTAAAAACGCTGCCATTGAGGCATTTTTTAAGTATTTTTTTTTTCAAAATTTCACCGAATCAAACTAAGTATGAATAAAATCACAGTAGGCATTGGTTGTCAGGATAATTTCCTTTGTTTACATCATGGAGCAAGCACGTTGCGACTCGATCCTGCACGCTCGAAACGAAAATCCCGGTCTATCCGCTCCTGGCAGTTTTCGATCAAATTCCTAGGCAGGAATTTTATACCTCGGTTAACCGAAAGAGTGCCCGGAATAATGTAAAATCAAAAAGAAGTCGAATTTCCCCAAAAAGTTACCTTTCTGGCAAGCAATCGGCAGTTGTGAGCTGAAAAGCGAAACTTTCGTTTACTTCTGGGACCATGAACCAGCAAATTTACCAGAAGGAGTGCCTACGGAAGAGACTACTGCCTTTTCTGGAGCAGCATGAGGTGGATTGCCTATTCGGGCCGGACTAGGCAAGCTGCCACTACTCGAATTCCATCAAACAGTGGTACAGCGAAAATGGATTCACAGTGATTCTCAAGGAGATGAATCTGGCCAATACTCCGGAAATAAGGTCAATTGAGGAATACTGTTCAATTGTGAAGCACATACTGAAGAAAAATGGTAGAACTGCAATTGAGCTGAGGGATTTCAAGTGGGAGCAGGGCTCTTGCAAAAGATGATGGGTCGTGTACGAATAAAAGTTCGAGCAATGGTAAGAAGGAAGACTTAAACAATGGTCTTACAATAAGCTTAATACATACTAATGTATAGCTGTTACATTGAACTATGAAAAATAAAACGCATTTTTAAACCCCAACAAGATTTTCGTGTCCGGATTTTTTCGTGGACAACCTTTAATTGATGATAGAAAATAAAATAAATTCATCTCCATAACTCCATAACATCTCATTGAAGGGACCGTCGAGCTACATAATTTGTTACTTGTATAATCAAATAAAATTCTTGATCATTCATAACTTTAAGAGGAATCCCGATTTATTTCATCTACTGGCTTTGGATAACCAACACACCCAGTTAACCCTCCGTTACTCGCGCCAAATTTTGTAACACGAGTACTCGCGCGTTGCACTTTGTACAACAGTGTGAGTTTTCGATTGCCATTTTGCAGCCGAGCTACCAATCGATATGAAACCAACGGGTATTCATTAAAAAACTTGTTTTTAACTAAACAAGTTAAACTTTTATCACAGTTAACCCCCAAAACATGCGGATAATAGAGAAAATGTGAATGGAAACCGCGTAAACGGTGTCCGTACTACGGGGGATTTGACTTAATTGGTTACAACCTGGAAAATCTCGAGAAGTTACTGTCTTCCGCAAAGTTGTTCTAGAGATCATAATCTTTTCGCTGGTGGAGAGTAGTTCAGAATTTTCTCACTACGTAGCGCTAAAATACATGTAAAATGATCGCATATGATATATCCCGAGATCATGACCAGATAGAAAGTTACTGTTGTCGCCAAAGTTGTTCAGAAGGTCAAGGCCTTTTCGTTGGTGGACAGTAGTTCAGAGTTTTCTCATGTGCAATTTTCGCATATACAATAGCTCGAGATCCTGAGCAGATAGAAGTTACTGTCTTCGGCAAACTTGTTCAGGGTGTCAAGTATTTTTGACTGATGGACAGTAGTTTAGAATTTTCTCACTATACGGTGCTAGTAAAAACGTGTAATTCTCACATAAAATATCTCGAGATCTTGACCAGATAGAAAGTTACTGTCTTCGACAAAGTTGTTCAGGAGGTCAAAACCTTTTTTGGCTGGTAAACATTAGTTAAGAATTTCCTCACCACGTGGCGCTAATATACATGTTAAGTTCTCGCATGTGGTACATCAGTAGATCCTGACCAGATAAAGAGTAAATGTCTTTGGCAAAGGTTTTCAGGAAGTCAAGATCTTTTCGTTGGTGGAAAGTTGTTCAGAATTTTCTCCCTACTCGGTGCTAGCAACAATCAATACGAAACTAACGATTTTAAATTGGCTCACCACTTTAGTAGCCTATTGGTCCCAAGCAAACGATTAACGTACCCTATTCTAGTTTAAATTCTATTACTACACTATGTTTGTTTTGATTCGTTATGAAAGTTTGACAGATAACATCAGGGGTGTGTGGATTCATGCAGAACATGCAGGGGTGAGTGAAATAGCTTGGGGCTGCTTGGGACCGTTGTTCTGGTACTGAGTGAGCCAAAAATAATAATGATTTTCTTCGGGACCCAGTGGTCTTAGAGTTACCTCTATGGTGCTAGTATACACATGCAATTCTTGCATATACAATAGCTCGAGATCCTGAGCAAATAGGAAGTTACTGTTTTCGGCTAAATTATTCAGGGGTCAAGACTTTTTGGCTGGTGGACAGTAGCCTAGAAACTTTTTACCACATGGCGCTAGTTAACGTGTACAATTGCTTGGTGCACAATAGTTCAGAATTTTTACACTACATGGCGTTATTATACAAGTAAAATTCTCGCATGTAAAATATCTCGAGATTCTGATCAGATAGATTTCGCTACTGGACAGTAGTTCAAAATTTGCTCACTACGTAGCGTTAGAAAACACGTAAAATTCTCGCATGTGGTTTATTTCGAGATCCTGACCAGATAGAACGTTACTGTCTTCGGCAAAGTTGTTCAGGAGGTCAAAACCTTTTTGGCTGGTAAACATTAGTTAAGAATTTCCTCACGACGTGGCGTTAGTATAGATGTACACTTCTCGCATATGCTATATCTCGTGAGATATTTTATATGCGAGAATTTCACATGTATACTAGCATCATGAAGTGAGAAAATTCCAAACTACTGTCCACCAGCCAAAAGACCTTTACCTCCTGAACAACTTTGTCGCAGACAGTAACTTTCTATCTGATCAGAATCTCGAGATATAGCATATGCGTGAAGTGTACATGTATACTAACGCCACGTGGTGAAAAAATATTAACTAATGTTTACCAGCCAAAAAATCTTGCCCCCTAAACAACTTTGCCGAAGACAGCAACTTTCTGGTTTATCACGATCTCGAGTTATTGAATATGCGAGAAAGGCATGTATATACTAGCACCGCATAGTGAGAAAATTCACCCAAAAGATCTTGACTTTTTGAAAAACTTTGCCGAATACATTTTCTTTCTATATGGTCAGGAGCTAGAGATATTTTATATGCAAGAGTTTCACATCTATAGTAGCGCCGCAAAGTGAGAAAACTCTGAACTACTGTCCACCTGCGAAAAAGCCTTGACCTCCTGAACAACTATGCCGAAGACAGTACCTTTTTATCTGGTTGGGAACTCGAGATATTTTATATGAGAATTTCAAGTGTCTACTAGCGTCGCGTAGTGAGCAAATTCTGAACTATTAAGCACCAAGGAATAGGCTTTGACCTCCTGAAAAACTTTGTGAAAGACAGTAACTTTTTATCTGGTCAGGATCTCAAAATATATCACATGGATAGTAGCACTACGTAGTGAGAAAATTCTGAACTACTGTCCGCCAGCGACAAGGCTAGGATCTCCTGAACAACTTTGTCAGAGACAGTAACGTTCTATCTGGTCAGGATCTCGATATATTCCATGTTGTAATCAATTAAGTAAAATCCCACGTAGGATGGTCACAGTTTTCACGGTTTCCATTTACATTTTCCCTATTATCTGCATTTTTTAGTTGTTTACTGTAATCAAAGTTTAGTTTGTTTAGATCAGAACAAGTTTTTTGAGGAATACTCGTTGGTTTCAGATCGATTGGTAACTCAGCAGCAAAATGGCAATGGAAAACTCATGTGTGTTGTACAAAGTACAACAGCGTGAGTAACGGAGGTATAAGGAATGGATAGGAATATGTTGACGTGAAAAACCGTGTTGTTCGAAGCCGAGAAATCCTCTACTTTTCCACGAGAAATCAATGAGATGTTGGGTTGGGTTCGTTTTAGTAGACGATACGCTGTATTGAGGGTACTTGCTCATGTTAAGTTAAATTTCTGGATTTGTCTCAACGGAAGCTGAAAAAAATCATCATAATAATATAAAGCTGAAAACTAATTTAAACAAATCAAATCAATAGATCCAACCAGGGCGAAAGTTGAATAGATTGAATCATTACTATATAAATCAATAGATGTTTTATCATCAAAGAGCTGAAAAGCAAAGAGAATCATTATAAATAATGTTAATTTAATAGTGTTCCATAATCGAAGGTTTGAAAATACATTTTCATACAACCAACAAACCGGGTCAACAGAAGGTTAAAAAGTTATTTTAAACCTCGATCAATATTTTTTTTTTTAATTGTGTGCTAAAACTTCATCTTAAGTTACAATTTTTCAATAACTCATACCTAATGATCGTGATTGATTTTCATAGAAATGGTGCAGCCAAATTTTGAAATAAAAGGGGTAGTAGTACCCCTATTCTATACCCATCCAGAAACTTTAGTGAAAACCTGGTGGAAAAATTTAGAAAATATTGTACACATACCACATATCTAAAATTGGACGGGAAATGGCAGAATATGAACAAAAATAATTTAGTTTTGTTCTAAGAGTGACCCCAAACTTTTGAGCGATACATCCATTTTTGATCTTCTAGAGGACGGTCTCATGGCCATCAGGGGCCATGTTTATGTCACGACCCCAAATTCATTATATCATCACAGTTCCTAGAGTTTTTCAAAAAACCGCGGAGCTCTAGGATCAGTTTCATATATTTACCACTTTTACGGATGTTCCGGATCTTCCTGAGGATGGTCCCATGGCCATCCAGATCCATGTTTATGTCATAACCCAAAGTCATTCTTATATCACAGTTCCTAATATTGAGAAAAACATAGGGCTCTAGGATCAGTTTCGTAGATTGACCACTTTTACGGATCTTCCAGATCTTCCGGAAAACCGTGCCGTTGTCTCTAGGATCCATATATAGGAACGATGACTATATTTTGGCTAATTATGAACATTTGTGTCCATCAATCAAAATTATAGATCTTAAGACTCCTTCAAAACCTTTAAAAAGTGTAACGACTCTTTTAACTTTTTATAAAAGTAAACGAACCTATTTTCAATCTTTTAACAATCAAAATAATCTCCGGACCCTAGGAATTCTAGAGGTACCACAAATTTAACCGGAAATTACTAAGCTTTGGCATTGCAAACATGCCGTTACACGTTTTTCGGAGGCAGCGTGTTCGGACTTTTAAGGAGAATGCCTGTTTTGTATTGTAACAGTGAAACCATTTCAAGATATCTTTTATAATCCACTTTATTCTAAATGCTTATGTTCATAATTGAATTCAGCACACCTTTTTCCACCTTTACTGCTCAACCCAACAACGACTGAACCCACTCGACATGTGCTCTCACCTCCTGCAGAGCACCCGCATGTCCAAATTCGCACGCAAACTTCTGTCCGAAGCTGGTCAGCCCCAGCAAGGTGTACTGTTTGTATCCCTCCTGCTTGAATACCAACGGACTTCCGACATCGCTGACACAGTTGGGTTCTTCCTCATCCCGCTGAGCGCAGAATCGTCCCGTTTCCGGTGTGACAAATTCAAACTCCTTCTGGCACTGCTCGTAGCTCAGCACTCTCAGGGTCGTGAATTCCAAATAATCAGCAGCATTCGTGGTCTGGTAGTTCAACAGTCCGTATCCACTGGTGTACACTTCGTCATGGACATATTGCTCTTCCACCTCCGGCAAAGCTACCGGTTTGATCCACGGAGGCAAACGGACATCTTCATCGGAAAACTTAATCACCGCCACGTCATTCTCGAATGTCTCACTGTCGTAGCCGTCCTTCACAAAGCACTCCAAGGCAGTGAAAGTGTAGCGGAACTTGTTATCACCCGAGTCTGGCAGCAGGCACTGGGCTCCGAGTGTTAATTCCACCTTGCTGGAGCCTTCCACACACTGAGCGACGGTGAGGACGTGCTTACGGCTGACCAGGGCACCGCTGCAGTAGCGCTTTCCCTCGGAGTAGGTAGACACGACCAGCACGTGATGCGGGAACTGACCATTGCGAGTCTGCTCACCGTTGGCCGTTACGTTCGTATTACCGGTGGACTTGCATGTGTAGCAACTAACCGAGGCAGCAAGGCCCAGGACTAGCAAAGCTGAGAAGAACTGCATTTTGATTGGTACTTCGGAATCGGAAGGTTAACTGAAGCGCTATCATTTGAACAACTGTTTTTATACTTGAGCGATGTAGTTGAGATGGTACTTGAGAAGGCACTTTGAGAAAAGCAAACTACTTCAAGAAAGTAATCCCTCAATAGCAGTTACTAACCAGAAGAATCAATAGTTTGAGTATTTGATCAAATCGATTACGAGACTTGGAAGAGGCGTTTTAATTGATGAAGTGCATATTATCACATTCTTATTGCATTTCAAGCTTGCAAATGCTCGTTTTAGCTAAAATACTATTTTTCGGAATTATTTCACTTTAATAGTTACCTAGTAATAATTTACTTTTGCAAATGCAACAAGAGGATGTGAACATTGCGTAAGACACATATAACCTGTCAATTTTAAAAATTAACGATTTGCTATAACGATGAGCGCTCGCGATGAGTGATAGAACAGTACTTTAGTTGAAACCAACATTTGTTAGCTTGATTAGATTTAAATAACATATAGAGGAGGTTCCTAAATCCTAATAAACAAATGCTTTTGATGATACCTCGAACACGTCGATAAACTCGATAAACTCATGTTTATGGTTATTTTTTTATTAGCGTTACAAAGCCATAAATCAAGAGGAAAAGGCCTGCCATATGATTTCAAATCTCGGATCTCAAGGACCATCAACTGACGATGGAGGACATCACGATTTTACGACCCGTATCCACACCATGGAAATTGGATATTGCAGAAAGGCTCGATATCGACAAATTTTACTCAACAGGAATCAACTAACAGGAAACGGACACACATGGCTTTTTGAGTTACTACCTAGGACCACAGAGAACAGACGTTCAAGCTCGGTCAGAAAGTTGTGTAAAATAAGTGGGAACGTCGCCGTTACGTGGTGTTAGCATCTCCTGATTTTCTCTATAAATTTTTCACTTTCGACCAATTTGGCGCTAGTATCGATAAATTTTCTGTTGAAAATTGTCACTTGGCGCTACTTGCACTTAGTGTCTAGTGTAATTTGTGCAACGCCGGCGCCATCATGTTGTCAAAGAGGGTTTTTAAGTGGGGAAGTCGCCGTTAGTGGCGCTTAAGTCGAATAGAAATCTTTACACAAGTTTTTAGAGAAATTTTGTTCGAGCCTCCATGTCTGTTCTCTGTGCTTAACTGTTAAAATTTGATGACAACACAAAAACTGCAGATACGCTCAGAGTGAAGCGTCGTATGTGAAAAACAAAGCAACCACTATCAACACAGAGAACAGACATGGAGGCGATACGAAGACAACGATACTGTATACGTTCCAGTTTGATGATGTGAGTTTTAGCCGCCGATTGGAAGCAAAAACTACCGTACTCTAAAACCGATAAAATCGTTGTCCGGTACAACGTTAGAAGATCTTGCGGATGAGCTCCCCACCACGTTCCGGTAATTGTTCGGAGAAAATTGATCCTTTGTTGGCATTTTCGTCTCAGATACTCAATGTGGGATCTCCAGGTGCATTTGGAATCGAACCAGACCCCAAGGTATTTGAAAGACATGGAATGAGTGATCGGCTTACCCAAAAGTTCTAAAAACTTGTGTAAAGATTCCTATTCGACTTAAGCGCCACTAACGGCGACTTCCCCACTTAAAAACCCTCTTTGACAACATGATGGCGCTGGCGTTGCACAAATTACACTAGACACTAAGTGCTAGTAGCGCCAAGTGACAATTTTCAACAGAAAATTTATCGATACTAGCGCCAAATTGGTCGAAAGTGGAAAATTTATAGAGAAAATCAGGAGATGCTAACACCACGTAACTGCGACGTTCCCACTTATTTTACACAAGTTTCTGACCGAGCTTGAACGTCTGTTCTCTATGCTTTAATATTGAACTTCACATACCAATCTGACCAGCGCTTCCTTAATACGAAAAACACAAAACGTATAACATCTGACAGCAGATAATGCGGTGCCCCTCTCATCTCCGCTTTTAACATCGATTATTTCACAACTCTGGGTAGTTATGTAAATAAACCAAGCAACCGAAAATTCCTCAATGCTTTTCGAGCTGCCGACGTATCTTCACTGCGAAACAAAAACCGGTGTATCTGATTTGACGTATGTGAAAACCCTTCTGTCAAATAGACGAATCATGCAGGGTGTATGTTACAATCAAGGTGTGATACCGACGAATCAATCCGGGTGTATGTGAGTAGTACCGAAGACATCATATCATATCTGCCAGAATCCAAGCGACAGATACAATAGCGCTGCGCTTGAGTGAAGGTGGAAGCAACGCATAGAAAAATGAGCAAATACACAAACCCTTCTTCTGAGGATGTAATCTTTGCTATCAAATTCGTTCGAAGCATTTACCTTTGAGCGGCAGATGACGCGATTGTACCTGTCTCATAGCGTTCGTATGAGAAAATTGAAGAGTTGCCAGTCTTCTTGATTTGTTGTCTTCGGTAGTGTCACAAGTACACAAGTAAAAGGTGTATAATTTTGTTTTATCAAAAGTCTTGTCCGTGTTTGCAAAACTCGACATTTTTCACAATTTTTTTAAACGCTATCCCTTTATCCAACTAATAGCACAAACAGATTTAAAAAAATAGCATTAACTTTTAAATAGCATTTAATAATCTCATATAGACATTGCTATCCAATGTTTCTAATTTCCTATCCAATGTTACATACGTTTTTTTGAAAAGTTATGCTTGATTTACAAGGCATGTGATTATTACCTATTATAACATGGACGCATAGTGGTATAAGAGCTATTATCACCGACGAACCGACATCACAGAGAACAGACGTTCAAGCTCGGTCAGAAACTTGTGTAAAATAAGTGGGAACGTCGCCGTTACGTGGTGTTAGCATCTCCTGATTTTCTCTATGAATTTTCCACTTTCGACCAATTTGGCGCTAGTATCGATAAATTTTCTGTTGAAAATTGTCACTTGGCGCTACTAGCACTTAGTGTCTAGTGTAATTTGTGCAACGCCAGCGCCATCATGTTGTCAAAGAGGGTTTTTAAGTGGAGAAGTCGCCGTTAGTGGCGCTTAAGTCGAATAGAAATCTTTACACAAGTTTTTAGAGAAATTTTGTTCGAGCCTCCATGTCTGTTCTCTGTGCTAACACCAATAACCCCCTTGGCCCAGAGACCTTATATAAACGTCATTGGAATAAATGTACATCTATCGATCTCAATGAGCTTTTTTCAGCACATAATTCGACAACTCGTTTTATTCAGCATTGTACACTGTAATACAGCATTTATTCAATATAATATGCTTATTTCTCGATGAACATTTCAAATGGTCCTATCTGCTTTGATCGATTCTCTTCATCGACTTTCTCTTTCGTCAATAACTCAGCTGCAAAACCTTCCCCTCTTGTATTTGACGTTTTGGACGCTAGAAAAGAACCTCCTTTATCAAACTAGATGGTAGAATTAGCGCGAAATCGGTTTGCATAGCAGTGGTTATGAAAAGAGAAAGTCGATGAAGAGAATCGATCAAAGCAGATAGGACCATTTGAAATGTTCATCGAGATTTGTGACTATGAATTGGGTTGTTTAGGGGTATTGACGTAAATATATATTCGTTATCTGCATTAAAAATAGATCCGAAATCCAAAATTTCATCAATTTTGGTACACTGGAACTATTTTAAATCATTCCTCGTCGAACGTTCGACAGAGCAAGTTTGCTTACGCTACTCTCCCGCCGCCGCAAAAGTGTTTTTCGGAAAAAAGTGGATTTTTTTCTCTCCCCGATCGGAGTTTTTTTTTACACCTTCAGGTGTGCAGTGCCACAGGCGGACATAAACGTTCCCCGGAGGAAGCAACCATCTCAGCCGAGTCTGAAGATTGGATTGTCCAACGGTAAAACTATCAACCACCACCTAGACATCGCATCATACGGCATCAAAAGGTCATCACCCGTATACACCGTACAACGAAGCAGCAGAACTGCAGATACGGTCTATACAGACCGGACGGTGCCCTTTGTGCTAAGCCACGTGCTGCAACAATAGAGCGATCATCTCTGCTTCATCGCACAGTTGAGTTTGTAAACGCGCCATCCCGGCATATAGAGATAAGTTAATTTTTTTTCTCAGCCTAATTCTTTTTTTTTTTTTTTTTTTTTTTTTTGTAAATATTTTTTTTTTTTGGTTTTTGATTTGCTAATATTAAGTAATCCCCCTGCAGCGTTGAATTTCCTTTCTTACAAATTATTATTTTTATTATTATTCATTATCTTATTTAGTTTTTTTTTTGCACATATTTTATTTTATTTTTATTTTTTTAACACTGAGCAATTCACTCACAGTGTTGACTTCCTTTTCTTGTTGTTTCCTTTCCAATTTCAATCCATATATTTGAAATTTGTGGAAAATATAAACATTTAATAACTAAGATTGCAACCAATTCCGTTGCGGTGGTATCTTAAGTCACCGCAATGGATGATACAAATAAAGGCGGGGGTCTGTCGCTTGACATCTCTGATGATGAGTCAATAAAGTCTCCCCATTTGAAAAGCTTGATAGCTCTGAGGAAATGGATACCCTCGAAGAGCACCTCGATCAAACCACCAGCAAGAACACTGGAGCCTATCCAAAAGTGAAATCTCTACCACAGCCCCCTTCTCCTCCATCGCCGCCTTGTCCACCATCGCCGCCTTGTCCTTATGTGCCCCCTACTCCACTCCTTCCCCCGAAAATATCAGCGACCCCCCGCCACAAGGCTTACCCTGATGACTCGAAAGGTCCGTGGGTTGTTTTCTTCCGGCCCAAACAAAAACCTTTAAATATTTCTCGGATTTCGAAGGATCTGACAAAACATTTTTCGGCCGTAACCGATATCTTTAAGGTGACGCCAAACAAACTGCGCGTGAGCTTTTTTCGATCGAATATCGAGTCTACGTCCCCAGTTGTGACGTAGAAATTGAAGGAGTGGTCACCGATTCGAGTCTGACTTGTGAGGATTTCCTGCAAGTCGAATCTTTCGGCATTTTCAAAAACCGTGCCCTTCCGAAAGTCAAGATACTGGACTGCATTCAACTGCAGTCAGTGTCGCACATAGGCACAAACAAAAAGTATACCCTCTCAGATTCGTTTCGTGTGACCTTTTCAGGATCGGCATTACCTGACTACGTCACAATTGGGAAGGTTCGACTACCTGTACGCTTGTTTGTACCGAGGGTAATGAATTGCTTGAAATGCAAACAACTAGGTCACACCGCGGACTTTTGTTCCAACAAACCGCGGTGCGATCAATGTGGGGAGGAGCATACGGAGGGTCCTTGTCATGCTACACCAATATGCGTTTACTGTAAGGATGCTCCGCATGCTCTGAGTGATTGCCCGAAGTACAAACAGCAGGGAGAAAAACTAAAGCGGTCCTTGCAAGCTCGCTCTAAGCGCTCGTTAGCAGAAATTTTGAAAACGACCGCTTCATCTTCCCAAACCACCCCAAAAAGCAACAACACATTCCACCTCCTGCCAGATGATGATCAGGGCTCTGACTCAGAGGTTGGTGAGAGTAGTCCTTTTGTCTTTAACGGCAACACGAGGAAGCGGTCCAAAACAAACGTCACCCAAAAACCTCGTAAGGCCTCTCGTACGGACTCTCAACCTACCTTGACAAATTTAAGAGGTAGCGGAAATGTAGCAAAACCCCCACCACCGGGATTTCAAGTTTGTAATTTTAACAAAGACTTTCCGCCACTTCCGGGATCATCTAAAACCCCAGATATCCCAGTTTTTCAGCCAGAAAATCAGCTAAATAACCAGCAAGAACATGATGCCATGTTCACGTTTTCTGGAATTGTGGAGAGCATCTTCAATATATTCAACGTCTCTGACTCAACTAGGAACATTATTAATTTAGTGCTTCCATTTGTGAAAACTCTTTTGAAGCAACTAGCTTCTAGGTGGTCCTTCCTTGCATCGATCATATCTTTTGATGGATAATTTTCCGAATGAGGTCGGAGATATGATCTCTCTTCTTCAGTGGAACTGTAGAAGTCTTATACCGAAACTTGACGCATTCAAATTTTTAGTTCACAACTCACTTTGTGACGCATTTGCTCTTTGTGAAACATGGCTTTCTTCAGACACCGATCTCCCTTTCCACGATTTTAACATTATTCGCCTTGATCGAGCAGATTCGTATGGAGGGGTGCTTCTAGGGATTAATAAGCTCCATTCCTTTTATAGAATCGATCTGCCTTCCGTGACAGGCATTGAAGTTGTCGCGTGTCAGGTAAATATTCGAGGTAAAAGCCTCAGTATTGCCTCAGTATATTTTCCTCCGAGAACTGCGATTTCTCGCCAAGGTCTCTCAGATATCTGCTCAGTTTTATCTGAGCCTCGGTTGATCTTAGGAGATTTTAACTCTCACGGTACAGGCTGGGGGGAACTGTACGACGACAACCGCTCAACCTTGATATACGACATGTGCGACATCTTCAAAATGACAATTCTGAACACCGGGGAAGCAACACGAGTAGCCAAACCTCCAGCAAGAGTAAGCAGATTAGACCTCTCACTTTGTTCGAGTTCACTATCGTTGGATTGCTCGTGGAAAGTAATCCAAGATCCCTACGGTAGTGATCATTTGCCAATAAAAATTTCTATTACCAATGGTTCATCTTCCACTCGCTCGGTTGACATCGCGTACGACCTCACGAAAAACATCGACTGGAAAAAATTTGCGGCCACGGTTCTCGGTGGTATTGAATCGGTTGAGATACTCCCTCCGCTGGATGAGTACTCCTTTTTATCGCGACTTATCGTTGACTGCGCTCTTCAAGCACAGACGAAACGCGTTCCGGGTGTTTCCATTCGCAGACGACCTCTCACTCCGTGGTGGGATAAGGATTGCACCAACGCGAACAGCGAGAAGTCCGCCGCGTTTAAACGCTTCCGCAAACACGGTAAGGTCGGGGATTTCGAGCGGTACACCGACCTCGAGAAAACTTTCAAGGGCTTGATTAAAGCCAAGAAACGCGGTTACTGGCGTCGGTTCGTCGATGGTTTGTCGCGAGAGACTTCCATGAGAACACTCTGGAATGTCGGCAGGAGAATGCGAAACGCGTCATCACCGGTCAACGAAGACAAGGAGTACTCAGACAGTTGGATATTCAGCTTCGCGCGGAAAGTTTGCCCGGATTCGGTGCCGGTTCAAACCAACGTTCGTGATCGTCCGTCGGGTAATAACGAAATAGATTCTCCGTTTTCGATGGTGGAATTCTCACTTGCTCTCCTCTCATGTAACAACTCAGCTCCAGGAATGGATAGAATCAAGTTTAACTTGCTCAAAAATCTCCCAGACGTCGCGAAGAGACGCTTGTTGAACTTATTCAATCAATTTCTGGAGCACAACATTGTTCCGAATGATTGGAGGCAAGTAAGAGTTATCGCCATTCGAAAACCCGGTAAACCCGCGTCGGATTTTAACTCGTACCGTCCCATCGCGATGCTGTCCTGTATACGGAAATTGTTGGAGAAAATGATTCTTTTTCGTCTAGACAAATGGGTCGAGTCGAATGGTTTACTTTCAGATACGCAATTTGGATTTCGGAGAGGCAAAGGAACGAGCGACTGTCTTGCGTTGCTTTCAACTGAAATTCAACTGGCCTATGCGCAAAAACAGCAAATGGGTTCAGTTTTCTTGGACATTAAGGGGGCTTTTGATTCTGTTTGTATCGATGTCCTTTCGGATAAACTCCACGATAGTGGGCTTTCACCAATTATGAACAACTATTTGAGCCACTTGTTGTCTGAGAAATATATGAGCTTTTCTCATGGAAACTCGACAACTTCACGAATTAGTTACATGGGTCTCCCCCAGGGCTCATGTTTAAGCCCCCTTCTTTATAATTTTTATGTCAAAGACATTGATGGTTGTCTTGATGAAAATTGCTCGCTAAGGCAGCTTGCAGATGACGGCGTTGTGTCTGTTATAGGGCCAAGTGCACCGGACCTGCAAGGACCATTGCAAGATACCTTAGACAACTTGTCTACTTGGGCTTTGAAGCTGGGTATCGAATTCTCTCCGGAGAAAACTGAGTTGGTTGTTTTTTCTAGGAAGCACCATCCTGCACAGTTACAGCTTCAGCTAATGGGTAAAACAATCACTCAAAGTATTTCTTTTAAGTATTTAGGTGTCTGGTTCGATTCCAAATGCACATGGGGAAAACATATTGCGTATCTGAAACAAAAATGCCAGCAAAGAATTAATTTTCTTCGTACAATTACTGGAACTTGGTGGGGAGCACACCCGGAAGATCTGATCAGGTTGTATCGAACAACCATCTTGTCGGTTCTAGAGTACGGTAGCTTCTGCTTTCAATCCGCGGCAAAAACACATATCTTGAAGCTGCAACGGGTTCAATACCGTTGCCTCCGAATCGCGCTTGGCTGTATGCACTCGACGCATACGATGAGCCTCGAAGTACTCGCGGGTGTTCTCCCACTGACAGATCGTTTCGCGGAACTGTCCTTCCGGTTTCTTATCCGTTGTGAAGTAATGAACCCATTGGTAATAGAAAATTTTGAGAAGCTACTCGACAGAAATCCTCAAACAAGATTCATGAGTTTGTACTATGAGTACATGACGCTGGAGGTTGGTCCTTCTTCATTAATCTCCAATCGTGATTGCTTTCAAGCCTACTATAGTTCCTCTGTAAATTTTGATCTGACCATGATGCAAGAAATCCATGGAATACCAGATCACCATCGGTCGATGGTTGTTCCCTCAATTTTCGCAATCAAGTACCACCATGTAAGTAACGATAAAAGATTTTTCACAGATGGGTCAACCATAAATGCTTCCACTGGATTTGGTGTATTTAATCAATTTCATAGCGCCTCTTATAAACTGCAGAAACCATGCTCAGTATACGTTGCGGAACTCGCAGCTATATTTTGCGCAGTAGAGCGAATTGCCTCACTACCTTCTGACCATTATTTCATTTTTACGGATAGTCTTAGCTCATTGAAGGCTATTCGTTCAATGAGGCCGATGAAGCACTCCTCGTATTTCCTGCCTGAAATACGATCTAAACTGAGTGCTTTATCTAACTGCTCCTATACTATCACCTTAGCTTGGGTCCCATCTCATTGCTCAATTCCGGGTAATGAGAAAGCGGACTCATTGGCTAAGGTGGGCGCTATGGAAGGCGATATTTTTGAGCGACAAATCGCCTTCAACGAATTTTTCTCCATTGCTCGTCAGCAAGTCCTCATCAGTTGGCAACAAAAATGGAATGATGGTGAATTGGGAAGATGGTTACATTCTATTCTCCCTCAGGTGTCGAACAAGCCATGGTTCAAAGGGTTGGACATGAGCCGCGACTTTATACGCGTTATATCAAGGCTTATGTCCAATCACTGCTCGTTAGACTCGCATTTCTATCGAATTGGGCTCTCAGGCAGCAATTTATGTGCGTGTGGCAGTGGTTATCACGATATCGAGCACGTTGTTTGGTCATGTACCTTACACCGTGTTGCCAGATCTGAGTTATCCACATCCCTCAGGGCCCGAGGAAAACAACCCGCGATACCCGTTAGAGATGTCTTGGCGAGCCGAGACCTTGACTATTTGAATTTAATTTATGTGTTTTTAAAACGGATAGATTTGAGGATTTAGAAGTTAGTGTCATCTTGTGTTCTCCCAAGTTGTTAGCTACCCATCGGTGTACCCCCATGTTTGTCTTTTTCATCAGAGTGTCGCCTAGTTCGAGATCAAGAGCACATTGCTCTCCAAACCTTGTGTTCACAATCCCTACCCTGCCATCCATTTGTTACAATTTGTTACCCCTAACCTCGAGATAGCCGCGAGTAATCGGCCTCCGCTTTACTAACGTTAGTTTTAAGTAATTTTGTTATTTAAACAATGAATATCGGCTCCGCAAAGCTACAGCAAATGAGCCTGGAAAAATAAACGAATTATAAAAAAAAAAAAAAAACTATTTTAAATAAATTAGCAAAAATCACCATCTTAGCGCCCCTTGGTGGGACTTTGTATGGGAGCGAGCTGTCAACGAATAGATTTAGTATCAACGATCAAAAATTTAAATCTTGATTTAAAAATCGAGATGAATGTCTACGGGATCGATAAATATATCGTTGTGCTCAGAGAACGAAGCTCTATCAGATGATGTATAAAAATCGGTATATTTTTCGAAGTTAAACAACCCAATTGTTTGTTGGGTTACTAATTCCAGCGATAAAATATAACGCTGAAGCTTTCAACACTCGCTCAAATTGAAAGTCACTCGAAGCAAACACAAAATTGCGGGTTTTCAAACTTAGTTTGTCAACAATAAATTACAAATTAGCGGCGCCGGTGGTGTAGTGGTAAGCGTGATTACCTCTCTCCCCAGCAGGCCTGGGTTCAATCCCAGTCGGCGCCGCCGGGATGTTCTGAGGCATAACATCTCTGATCACGCCTAGGCACCTATGGCACCTAAGCACGCGTCGTTCGAAAACTCCCAGTGTTCCTCGAGCATTGTACATTGTCATATTTTTCATGCACAATAATTTTGTTTATTATATATTTGCAGTTCGACAATTAGGTAGAAGACTGGTAGCCCAAAACTTTCCGCATTTGTGGATCATCCCGATCCACGTCCAAAGTGTCATGCATTATTGACAAATTGGCACAGCGGGTCGATTTAAAGGGAGATCTGGAGGCGCTGCGATCTTATTGTCATGATTGTCTGGTAGTTCACTCAAAAATGCTATAACAATCGCCAAGCTCGCTGTAATGTCACCAAGTGCCTCGTCACCCACGAATAGGCGTCTATGTCAGTGGTCTAACAACTCTTAGCGCGCTAATGGCATAGTTCCCCTGCCGCATAGAGAGTTGCCACAATGATATTAGGTTAGCTAAGGTCAGTTAACTGACTGGTGGGAAACGGGAGCTTAAGCAATGGCTATTCTGTATGCATTTAAGAGATAGTCTACCAGAATGGATGATTTTTTTTTTTTGTACTATTTTATGTTTTCTGATGGTTTCGGTTATGCAAAACATGAGAATTAACTTTTCCAATGCTTTCAATTGTACAAAGCATTAGAGCTAGAAACATGATCTTGTAAACACTACACACCTTAACTGGTAGTTTGCTAAAAAAATGCTACAACAATCGTCAAGCTCGCTGTAATGTCACCAAGTGCCTCGTCACCTACAAATTGGCGCCTATGTCAGTGGTCTAATAACTCTTAGCGCGCTAATGGCATAGTTCCCCTGCCGCATAGAGAGTTGCCGCAATTTTTTTTTTTTTTTTTAACTCTTTATTTGTTCCAAATTCAAAATAAATTACATTTCATTTTTAACCTAGGTGCTCCAGTTACTACAGTAACTTACCAGCCTTAATTGTTATGATATATATCTAAGTGTTTTTACATTGTTCCTGTCTTGGCAATTCAGTATTTTAAACTAGAGTTGCCGCAATGATATTTGGTTAGCTAAGGTCAGTTATCTGACTGGTGGGAAACGGGAGCTTCACCATTGACTATTATGTACGCATTTTTATGATGTTATCTAACAACAATGGTGTGTAGTGTTTACACGATCATGTTTCTAATTCTAATGTGTTGTAAATATAATTGAAAGCATTTGAAAAGTAAGATTCTAGTGTTTTGTATATCTGAAAACATTAGTAAACATCTACATTTGAAAACATTCAAACAACGTTTACTTTAAACGTTTTGTACATCTGAAAACATCAGAGAACAACAAACACGAAGTACAATTGAAAACATCCGAACAACGTTTAGTTCTAACGTTGTGTACATCCGAAATCATCCAAAAAACGTTTGGTTCTAGCATCGGGAAACATCTACGTTAGAAAACATCAGAATACATTTACATACAAAAACATCCGAACAACGTATAGTTCTAACGTTTTTTACATCCGAAAACAACCGAAAAACGTTTGATTCTAACATCAGGAAACATCTACATTAGAAAACATCAGAATACATTTACATATAAAAACATCCGAACAACGTTTAGTTCTAACGTTATGTACATCCGAAAACATCCAAAAACGTTTGGTTCTAACATCAGGAAACATCTACATTAGAAAACATCAGAAAACGTTTACATTGAAAAACATCGGAACAACGTTTAGTTCTAACGTTTTTTACATCTGAAAACATCCTTAAAACGTTTGGTTCTAATGTCAATAGATTGAAATTTTTGACGTCAGACCGACATTAGAATGGCAAAATTTTGTTCCAAAATGTCTGATGTATACACCATGTTACGTTGCTTAAATACAACTAAATCATAATGTTTTCTAATGTAAGGGAAGTAAAGCCGTTGGTCCCCGGTTCATGAGTTGATGGGTCGATAGGTAGGGTCCAGGTGTGGGAGCTGCCTTCCTGGCGTCGGTAGCATTGGTGACCAGCACGGAAAACAAGATCGACGGAAAACAAACCAAAGGAAAAAAAATAATTACAAATTACTTAGTAGGCCGTGCAACCAGATTTAGTTTTACCATAGAGGTAACTCTAAGACTAGTTACCTACTGTAGGTCCCGAAGAAACGTGCTCCAGAATATGTAAAAAAAATAAAAGAAAAAGCAAAGATTGGATTCACTTAGTCTATTGGTACTACTAGACTAAGTAAAATTTTCGTCAATTTTCCGGCAGATTTTTGAGGTTTTCCCAAGACAACTCGTTCTCAATCGTCGTCTTGCAAATTTCTTCGCTAAAAATGTATACGCTGGCCATATTCGGAAACAAATAAAGAAGGCGATGTTCAATCAGCAATTAGATACAGATTTTATTTCTTAACTCTGCTTGGTTTCTTAAAAGCAAACTTACACATACTTCCAACTATGTATTCATTATTAGTTAGTACTTTTTCATTTGTTTAGTATTTTGTTATGCACTCACCCCTCAATCCATGAATCAATACTTCAAAAACTCGTTCAATTTGCATGGTTGCATTATGAGTACCATAGAGAATTGATTTTCCTGAGGATTGACACATAACTTTAGGGAGAGTGTTAATGTCGCCAAACGCTTCGACAGTGTAGACGTTTTACTATAAACACGACATTGAATTCTAGTCAAATCTTATTTCTTAGCAGTTTTAGTAAGTGATGAAAAAATAAAACTCTTAATGAATGCGTGAAGAAAAACGAGACATTTTTGACAACCGAAGAAAACTTTTTGCTTTTAAATAAAAGAAAACCAAACATAAAATAACACATATGTTCACATCATTCTGCTGACAAGAACCCAATTAAACGTTCGGTTTCAATGATTTCCAATATTTTTGTTTAATTATTTCCAATTTTTTTTTAGAAGTAGACAAAATCTACATCGAAGATTAATACACGGTTTCCTAATTGATGTATCTATTACAACTAAACGAATTGGTTTTTTTTTCTTATCCCTCTAAAATTTCGTTTAAATATTAAAACTATCACTATCTTCCAACTAAAAGAGAAACTTGTGCTTTCTAGACTATAATAGTTTAAGCCTTGGCCGGCGTGGATTCGTTCCAGGTCCGTGGAGGACTGAACTGTCCCACCCGTTGGTGTTCGTCCACGGCCCGCACGGCAAAGTGATAGCGCTGGCCTTCCTGGAACTGAGTCAGCGTGACGGCCATCGGCAAGAGCATGGCCTTGACGTCACCAACGTGCCGCCACATGTCCATCGAGGGCGGTGCATTCGTCTCCTGATAGGCGTATATCTGGTAGCTTACGATCGACGCATGTGCTTCCGATAGGTCGTCCATGGTCCAGGAAATTACGATACCGGTTTCGATATTATTGATCCGGATGGACGGACGCGGAGGAGTTTGCTTCCATGAGGGATTCAGCAGTTGGCTTCCGGGCTGGGGAAGTGGGGCAGGATGCGTGAAACTGGCGGCAGGTTGTTGGCGAATTGGAGGACGAGTTATCATGTTGCGGGTGTTGCCTGGGTGGGAAAAGGAAAGAATAGATAAGTTTCCGCATTCTGATCATCAGTACACATTGTTTGTCTGTCATTGTCTATCTTTTGCTGCCGCTAAAAACCTCAAACTCTGAATCTCCCTGCCTATTTCTCTATGCTGTGCCTGTCTACTTTTCTGTATTCTGAATTCCTATGCATGCATGTTGCTTTCGTTTGTCTATTTGATCACAGCCTGCCTTTTGGTCTGCCTCTGCTTATTTGTACATTAAATGCAAATTTTGTCAGCCCATATTTTTTCCCCTTTTACAGTACATCTCTGGATCAACAATAGAAAAGGGCCCATCAGCATTTGTAAACAAACCGTTCAAAAGCCCTTTACTCACAAAGCGAAGGCCACCCACACAAACCAACACCATCATCGGATAGGGGAAACTTCTACCTACACGATGATGGTGTTGGTTTGTGTGAGCGGCCTTCGATTTGTGAGAAATGGGCTTTGGAACGGTTTGTTTACAAATGCTGATGGGCCCTTTTCTATTGTTGATCCAGATCTATTTATTCGTTTGTTCTTCTGTATGTCCGTGTAAGTACGGTTATTTGTGTTCACCTGACTGTCCGTCTATATGTCCATCATAATCTATTTGTGGACCGACGGACCTATGACTTTACCTACCTATCTTTCTGACTATATGTCTGTAAAGAACGATCTGTTTGTCTACACTGTTTTTCTGTTGTTCTACTTCTGTCTATCTCTATACGTTTGTCCATCTGTCCTCTTCTGTCTGTCAGTCGTCGTCTATCTGTCGGTAAGTATTTATCTGTCTGTTTATCTACCTGCCTATCTTCCTCTTTCAGTATTTCTATTTCTGCCCACTATGTCTATCTGTATGTAGGACTGTCTGTTTGTCTACAGATCAGTTTTGATTCCGAAAATCCGAAAGCACATTAATTGAACCTACCTAACTGACCGTTGATCATCCGCGCTCGATAGGTCTGCGCCCGGGGGAACCCATTGGTAGCATTTGTCGGTCGCTGCATTAGCACAGGCCGCGGCGGTGTTCCATTCACCATTCCGGCGGGTCGCTGCTGAAGCGCTGGCCGAGTCATCATTCGCTGCTGATTGATGACAACCAACGGTGGCATTCCGGGTTGCCGTTGGGTGGTGAACTGCTGTTGTTGTTGGTGGTGCTGCTGCTGTTGGCCGTTCAGTATTGTAATCGGAGGTTTGGGTACCACCGTAGTTGCAGCTGGTGGTGCTGCCGAAGTGGCTGCCGGTTTCGGTGCGTCATCTTCATCGGTAAGATCGATCAGCGAGTTGTCTACGGCAGCAGGTGCCGCAGTAGTCGTTGGGGTAGACGGAGCTGAACGCGCCTGAGCTGCCGCAGGGGATGATACCATCGAGGGGGTCTGGCGATTGATGATTACGTTCGTTGAAGCGGGTTTCGCTTGAGGTTGAGGTGTAACTTTCTTCACTACCATCGTCGATACGCGACTGGCGGGACCGGGAGTTCCCACGGGAGACGAAGCGGGTTCTGGAGTTCGAGTCCTGTAAACATAGCAATAGACGGTCAGAGCAAAACAATATAAAACGATAAAAAATATACTCACAATGGCGATCCCTGAGGTGACTGCGCCAGCGGACTTTGTCCTCCGGTGTTACTCGTTTGAACGTCTTGAATCTGCTGCCTCATTAGCTGTTCCTGCATTTGACGGGTCTGCTGTTGCTGCTGTACCTGCTGGGTGATGGATAGCGGTGGCCGCATGGGAGTATACTTCTGAAGTGGCTTTTTCCTGGTCAATGAAGGAGCTGTGCCTGCGACCGTCGGTTGAGATTGAGATGCGCTTAAAATTGTTTGTACCTGTTGGGTGCTGTTGATCGGTGTGATTTGTCCTTGAACCGTGGTCGATTTATTGAGTAGGCTATTTTGTGGAGAGCTCAGAGTCTTATTGATGATAGTTGGAGGTCCCGGTCGAGCAGCGGTCGGTTGTTGAGCAGCTGGCTTTTGAGCCATATTTGCCGGAGCAATTCGACTGAAAGTAGGTCGTCGATTTTGTACGCTCTGTGGAGAATTCTTGTTTGGAGAACCTCCGATAGGAGTTGCAACTGGTGACCGAATAACAGCACCCTTAGGGCTGGTCGTGGTAGGAGTTGTGCTGTTCCCAGCGGGTCGACAACCGGCCACGAATCGAGGCTGCGAGACCTGAAGTCCCACTGCTCGTGTGATCTTCACCGGAGTAATGAAATGTTGGTTCTTCTTTTCCAGATCCTTCACGACACGCTCGTGAACCATTTCCAAATCCCGAAACTGTTTGTTCAAATCGTGCACCTTTTGACGGTATCCCTGTAGAAGCGTGTCCTGAGCATCCAGCTGAGTTCGCATCTCGGCAATCGCCGATTTGAAAGCTATGCCTTCTACAATCTTCTGAAGCACGAATTCTTCCAAGTTCGATCGATTCATTCTCTCCAATGGCTTCTTGAATTTCTCCAAAAACTCCAACCGAATAGCCTTCTTCTCCTTCGGTGCTACGGGTTCCGGTTCCAGTGTCATTTTCAGCGGCTCTATTAGCTCCAAAGCAGACTTCTTTTCTTCCTTCTTGACATCCTCAACTTCGGTATTGGGTTCCTCTTTTGGTTCCACCATTGGTTCCTCTTTTGGTTCCTCAAGTTTCACTTCCTCCTTCAGTTCAACCGACAGCCGAATCTTTTTGGCAGATTCCGAATCAACCTTCTCCTCGACATCATCATCGGGACACGGTCGCTTTTCAGCTTTCTTTTCGCCTTTGTCTTCTTCTTCTTTCTTATTTTCTGCGATTTCGTCGTCGTCGTCATCTATTAAAAACACCTCGTCTTGCGCAGCCTCCGATAATTTTTGATCCTTCTCTTCTGGCTTCTTATCATCTTCAACAGGTTTCTTAATTTCCGAAACAGCTACTACAGATTGCTCTTCTTCAGGTTGTACTTTATCCTCCGGCTCTTTGTCGTCTTTTTTGGCATCATCCTTTACAAGTTCTTCTTCTTTTTCTGCAGCTATCGGTTCAGGTTTTTCGGAGACTTTGCTTTCCCCTTTCTCTAACTCTTCTTCCGTTTCAACCTTCTTTTCCGCTTCAACATTCTTTTCCCCATCAACCTTATCTTCGGCTTCAACCTTCTTTTCCGCTTCAATCTTTTTTTCCGCTTCAACCTTTTTTTCCACATCTACAGTCTTTTCAACTTCAGCAGAAGTTTCTTCCTGGACTTTTTCCAGTTCGACTGGCTCTTCTTGGGAAATATCCATCTTCTCAGACTCTTTTTCAGTTTGCACGACATTTTCATCCTTTTTTTCTTCATCTGCCACTTTATCATCCTTCTTTTCGGCTACTTCTGTAACCGAAGGGACAACTTCTGAACTTTTCTTCTCCTCTACCTCAATTTTGCTCTTCTCTTCGCCGACACTTTCAACTATCTTCTCGCTTTCCGCCTTTTCCTCACTTACTTCATCCACTTTGGGTGATTTAGTCAGGTCTTTCTCTTTAACCTTCTCTTCAACTTTTTCTTCGATCTCCTTTTCAACCTCTTTTTCAACCTCCTTTTCAACCCCCTTTTCAACATTCTCTTCGATCTTCTCTTCAACCTTCTTTTCCTCAACTTCTTTTTTCTCGCTCTCTTCCTCTTGAGCTTCTCTTACATCGATCGAACATTTCCGCTTCAGAGGTGGTTCTCCGTCAGCCAGCTCTTCTTCCTCAACCTGAATTTCTTCGCCCCCTGTTTCCTCCTGATCTTCCGCGTTCCTACTGCTCTCATCTCCGTCCGCTCCCATGTAGTCCGATCCCTCAAACTCTTCTTCCTCATCACCTTCCACTTGCTTGGTACTCCCGGACTCGCTGCTATTATCGTCCGGGTCTTCTTCCGGTTCCGGTTCATCATCTCCCTCCATTTGTCCTGGTTCCTCCATCATCTCCAGAAGGTCTTCCTCATCTGCAGCTTGCAACGCCTGCCGACAAGTGTGCTGAGCCGTCTCAGTTTCGTCAGACTCTGCTTCAGGATCATCATCTGTTCCCTTCTTCTCTCCATCCTCTGTTTTCTCTTCGGTTTTCTTCTTCTGTGCACCATCTTCCGTCTTCTCTTCGGCATCTACCTTATCTTGTTGTAGTGCTGCCGGAATTTTTGCCTCCACCGGGTTTTCATTTTTCTTAGCAGATTCCACTTGCGGCTTTGTTTCCTCCGGGACAGTTTCACTAGATTCAACGGTTGATTCTTCGACCGATGTCTCCTTCTTCTGTTCTTCGACGACCTCAGCAACACTATCAAACTTTATTAAGTCTGACAATTCGGGCGATGCAGATCTAGATCGTGCCTTTTCCGTTTCCGTTCTATCATCGGGAAACTTGATAAAATCAGACACTTCCGGAACGACATCCTTCTGCTCGGTTACTTCACCATTCGATTCAGACTTAGATACGATTTTCTCCATGTCCGGAAACTTGATCAGATCACTTATGTCAGGTGATAGTGGAGCTTCCTCTTCCGGTATACCTATTTGCTCTTCAGCTGCATTCAGATTGTCTGCGTTAGTGCTCACCATGGCTTCCATTAAGTCGGACACCTTCGGTTCCAAGCTGGCGTCCACCGACTCGTCTACCGTCATATCTGCGATATCAACCGCGGCAGTATTCAGTATACTCAATCCGCTCTCGTCTATCGTGACAGTTCCGTCGGTATCGTCGACAGTATCTCCCGAACTAACCAATACACTATCTTCGATCTGAATGGCCGATTCTCCTTCCTCCATATCTACATCCTCGTCCAGGAGCAAGCTTTCGTCCACTTCCAAATCATCCTCCAGCTCAACATTGTCCTCCTGGAGGAGAATACTTTCACTCTCCTCGTCGGTATCTGCGACTTCCTTTGTCACAGCATCAGCAGCCGTAGCGAGATCTTCATTTACCTCGGTTAAAGTATCGTCTTCCGTTATACTGACAGCACCGTTGGTGTCTTCAGCATCTGCCTGCTCGGCTGCCGTCTGGTTTGATGACTGACCCGACGATGGGGAAATATCGGAACTCTCCTCGCTTTCTAACCGATCTGGGTCCACGTCGATCTCCGACTCGGCCCGTTTCGAATCCTTGTTCAGCTGGATGATGTCCTTGATCAGCGTGTCGGAGAGATTCTGCACCAACTCGGATTCTACACCGGGTTCTTTCTTCGTCGAATCGGGTTGAAGGTCTGCGGAAGAAAAAGGGGATTGGGTCATTTTATAGAAAGTCTAAAATTTAGATTTTAGACAATGTGACAGCTATAACTATAACTATAATTCAGGAATCTGTCAAAAAATATTATTGAAGAAATATAATAAAACCTGCGATATTTTCCGAATAATAGTATTTTTAATCAGCCCCACAGATATTAGGGCATATCTAGTAAGAGAGGTCGTCCTTGGGAAAATTTTCTCGTGCAAAACAAGTATTTTTTCTATCTGATTCATCTTGACCCTTTTAATTTCTGTAGGTATCGAGAAAACTGAAAAGTGCTGCTAGTCACCCCGTTTGACGGTATGTTAAACCTCCACAATCTAACAACCCACCTTCATCGTCGGCATCGTCCAGCTCGCTGTACATTAGCCGTTCCATAGCGTCGTCATCTTCCAGGCCTTTCGCTTCGTTGCTATCATCATCTGCTGCTGCTGCTACCGAGGACACCACCTTGGTGACGTCTGGCAAGCTGTCCTCATTAACCATCGTTGTTCCATTTTGCTGAACGACTTCGTCGGTGACACTTTCCGAGCTTTCCGTACTGTCGACAGTTGGGCTCATTTTCGGCAAACCGTTCTCCTTGAGAGGTTGGTCCACTTCCATCATCTTTACCGGTTTATCACTGAACTACGTCTGGTTCGCGGCAATCAATTCATTTCTGTAAATGTAAGAAGAAAATGTTTCCATTAGTACCTAAACTCGACATAAGTACCTGAATAGGGTAGTTATTTCTAAAGTTTGAGGTAAATTCCGTGAAGTGCCATAATTTCACGCGGGGCCAAAATATTGTAGTGTATTGTGATATTTTCTAAATGTATGTTTCCCATACACTAGTCAATAATACTATATCTACATATTCAGGTCAATTAAAAATATCCACTTTAAGCATTATTATGGGATTTTTCAAAATTGCGAGAAATGATGGTACTTTACGGAACTTATTGTACTCAATTTTGAAGAAACTGGAAGATTGAGGTTATGTAAAACCTGGAAATGCAATTATGAATGCTAACTATTTAAAGAACTTTCGCAACCTACTTAATTTATTACATATTCTATATTGATAAACAAAAACACACATCAACTTCAAGAAGTTTTGCCGAGAAAAGTTCCGAAGAAAATTAGTTTTTGTACGTAGGTGTAGGTATAAGTTAACACAGGTCACTGAACTCGGTATTAAGAACCACAAAATTTACTACGGAATCAATCAAACGGAAGACACTAAACAACACTACGGCTTTATTTCAACACGCAGCAATATATGTTGCAAATAAATAACTAATCTACAATAAATAAGTTTAGAATAGATATAAAAATGTTGATAATTAGAAGACTTTTCCCACTGTCTGCATTGTTTTTGATTAACAGCACGGCGGTCGAAAAACGAAACGACGATGGATGCATGGATGATGGGACGCGATGTCATACACACGCGGGGAAGCTAAATTTTGACAGCTCGTCCGAGTGTGTGCGTGATAACGGAATACTGAAGCACTGTTGTATGTTTTTATTTACACCGGTGCGTGATGGTCGGTCGGGACCTCGGTTGGGACTGTGTGTGTTCATCTGTATGCAGCTGTACATAATAAGATTTCCCACGGTGCGAAAGTAGATTCTCGCAAGATTGTAAGTATACATAGGTGATAAGATGCAAAGACGTTAGTAAATAAAACAGAATGATCAGGTCGGCAAATCTCATTAGGACATGAAGGCGAGAAAAAGAATGTTTTCAAAACCGCAACAAAATGATGTTGCGCGACATGGTCATGTGAAACAAGAGACTGAGCTTTTGAGTTGGGTGGGTGGGTGTGTTTTCCCGATTAGTGTGATTTTTTTCTTGGCATAAGCCACGACACAACCACACATCTCCGTTACCATAAGATCGTTCATTTTTGTGATCCTGAAAACTGTTATTGTTGTGCTAATCTGCTACAATAAATTTGAGCGATTTACATTTCGTCCCAGTTCTACCTATTGCAGCTTCTCACAATATACACGGCGAATGAGAACGACCCAAATTTGCGTTTAGTTCACGTATAATCACCAAAAGTGCAGGAACTCAGTGATGAGTAAGTTTGCCTCATGTTTTCCTTGAAAAAATCTGCCGGAAAATGAGGAAATGGACGAAAGTTTTACTCAGTCAAGGAGCAGTACCAATAGACGATAGATTCCAATCTTTATTTTTCTCATATTTGGGAATTTTTTTTCTAGACAAACCTGGAAAAACCGGACGCCAATTTACTCATCGCTGAGTTCCTGCACTTTGTGATTTGTGAGTTAACTAACTCAAATTTGGGTTGTTCTCATGATTTGCCGTGTACAGCAAACTTTAATTTAAACTACCCAGGAAAGTTCAGTTCATAGAGGTAACTCTAAGACCAGAAGGTCCCGAAGAAACGAGCTCAACTTTTTGGCTCAGCTCTGGTACTATCTTCGGTCCCAAGCTAATCGATGCACCCCTCGAAGCGTAGGAAAATCCACGAACCCCTCATTTTATCTGTCAAACTTTCATAGCGAATCAAAACAAACATAGTGTAGTACTGGAATTTATACTAGAATGGGGTACGTTAATCGAATTGCTTGGGACCAATAGGTTAGTCAAGTAGTGAGCCAATTTAAAATCGTTAGTTTCGTATTGATTGTTGCTACTACTGGTTGTATTAGCATTTTCACCAAATGTACTAGAATGTCTATCTCTTTCACCCTATTAAAAACTGAAATGCATAAAAAAATGACAAAATGATACACTCTTTGCACACTGTCAAAGATCATTGCACACAAAATCAACTTTACTCAAATTAACACAGAAATACTAGCCCATCTGGTGGCTGATTGTACAAGCTTCTAAGAAAATTCTATTACAGCGAACCACATTATTTTAATTGATTTCTTCGCCAGTTAGTCGTCTGTCACTTCGTATGTGCTATTACCAATCTCCGTAGAACCAACAATCAATACGAAACTAACGATTTTAAATTGGCTCACCACTTTAGTAGCCTATTGGTCCCAAGCAAACGATTAACGTACCCTATTCTAGTTGAAATTCTATTACTACACTATGTTTGTTTTGATTCGCTATGAAAGTTTGACAGATAACATCAGGGGTGTGTGGATTCATGCAGAACATGCAGGGATGAGTGAAATAGCTTGGGACTGCTTGGGACCGTTGTTCTGGTACTGAGTGAGCCAAAAATAATAATGATTTTCTTCGGGACCCAGTGGTCTTAGAGTTACCTCTATGGTAGAACCCCGCAACGAACAATGATACGACACCGGACGAATGACGACACTTGACCAACACCAGCTCTCTAAATGACATGACAAACGGAAGAACGACGACGGCAACCCCGCAGGCTACGGACATTGACCCTCTCTGGGAAATTAATCACAACTTCGTTCACTTCCCTTACTCTTACAAAAGTCGACACTGAACACAGACAAACCGGCATTACACTTAATTCTGACTTATGCCTGAAAATCGTAAACGGCTGATTTAAATGTGCAGTGATCCGTACTGTCAAAACCATAGGATTTTTTTTATCTAGATAAAAATAATGTGCCCATAATAGATCAGACACGAACCAACGTTTGCATGCGGTTTCATGACTTAGCTAAATATTTCCCGCGAACACGGAGCCAGATGACAGTAGTGTACTTTGGTCAGAAATTTTATTGTTTTTGCTATGGTCATTCATGTCGGTTTGTCGGTGACTGAGCTCTGATATCCTTGAAGTCTGTAGCAAACACTATGTAATTTTATTTTTTTTTCGGAGACCCCCTCAGGAGTCACTTCCCTACAAAGAGACGAACCAGCTAAGGGCTGATATTATCCTGAAAATTCAATGCCATTGAAATAATCTCTCAAAATTTTAATCAAAACTCGCCTCGGGAATTATTGTACCTGTAGATTATTCTCAGGAATCCTCCTGAATTGATTTCTTTTGAAATTATCCACAAAATACCCTTTCAATTCTATTAATAATTATTTTTGAATTCTCGCCTAAATTATCCTTGAATTATCTATGATTATATTAATTTTCCAAAACTCAACATTTTTGTATTTTTTCCACACCCATCTTTAAAAAAATCCAATTCTTTATTTTTCTAATTGTAAGATCTTGAAATGTATCAATAAATTTCGGAAGAAAAACCATAAACTTATGCTTCTAACAAATTTCTAAGCTTCACAATCTTACTTTAAGTAATCATGTTTGTATTACTTCATGCGTGAAGTTAACGATTTATATAGTTGGAGATGGTTAACATCACTTAAAGTGGTCATTTTATACGATAGATGAGGAGATCAAAGTATAAAGTTGATAGTTCGACTAGACTATCGACTAGATGCTAACGTCACATGACGACTTGTGTGTGAAACAATCGATAGAACTGTTTCCGCACATCGAAGGTATGTACGTGAGCAAATCGGCGATCATCTCTTTTGCCAGTGCACAGTGGTCCAGAATGCAGATTTAGGTGGAATGATATGTTTTGAGCCTGAAATTGGAACTTTAGACTAAAAGTCTCTTCTACAAAGTTGTTCCTTATAGTTAGGTCCTCATTTTTATGACAATGAATTCTAGGGTGGTTCCTATTATCATTAAAATCAAAAATCTAACTTTTTTGTTTGAATAAATTAAGGTATACATTCTTCCGCAAAGTTATAGCTGAGCTAATTTCAAGCAACTTTGTTGAAAATAACTTTTTTGTATCTCTTAAATTGGCCGATTTAGAACTATTTTCTTGAATTGAGTTAGGGTGGCTCTTAAAAAAACAGTTTTTTTGCTCTATTTTTCTTATTTCGAATTTCTCAGCAAAGGTGTCTTCAGATAACTTTTAGATCTTAAGAAGGCGCAAATTTTTGCTGCACAAAGCTTGTCAATATCTTTCGCCGATCAAGAGTTATTGACGTTTTTATACTAGAAATATGCACTTTTCAAATGTTAATATCTCTGTTTGGGGCAAACAAAAAAAAAGTGTTTTTTTGCAGCATTTGAAAGGGCGTATGTTATTCTCAATAATATGAAAAAATTGGAGGTATGTTATTTTTTTAAACTCGTATAAAATCAATTTGAATTTATTCTTTTTTTTTTACTATATTTGAGTATATCTTTTTTGTTAGAAAAGATACGGGCAACAAATCCAGCTATAAAACATTCGTCTTAAAGAGTTTTAAAAGTCTCTAGAAGATGACTTTCATGATAAATTTCAAATAAAAAAGTTATTGGCAAAAGATGGATTTCATAGGACCACTCTAATGACAAATTTGTATAAAATGTGCTAGAACATTTGTTTCAATATTTGGACATTTAGTGTCTTGGAAGAAGTTTTTGTTTTTAAAAATTCCCTTCTTTTGGTGTTTGCAAACGTCAGGGTGGTCCTCAAATTAGGGAATTTTTAAAACTAACTTTTTTGTTTTACAAAATAAAAACATGAATTGTTTGAAAAAGTTGTAGCTAAATTAATTGCAAGCAACTTTGTCGAAGAAATTTTTTTTCTATCTCTTATCGTTCTCATTTTAGAGTATTTTTTCGGAGTTGACTTAGGGTGTTCCTGGAAAAAATAGTTTTTTAGTAATAACTTTTTTATTTAAAATTTATCATGAAAGTTATCTTCTAGAGAATTTTAAAACTCTTTTAGACGAATGTTTTATACCTGAATTTGTTGCCTGTATCTCTTCTAATAAAAAAGATATACCCAAATATAGTAAAAAATATGACTAAATTCAAATTGATTTTATACGAGTTTAAAAAATAACATACCTCCAATTTCGTCATAATATTGAGAATTACATACGCCCTTTCAAATGCCGTAAAAAAACTTTTTTTTTGTGTGCCCCAACCAGAGATATTAACATTCGAAAAGTGCATATTTTTAGTATAAAAACGTCAATAACTCTTTATCGGCGAAAGATGTTGACAAGCTTTGTGCAGCAAAAACTTGCGCCTTCTTAAGATCTAAAAGTTATCTGAAGACACCTTTGTTGAGAAATTTGAAATAAGAAAACTAGAGCAAAAAAACTGTTTTTTCAAGAGCCACCCTAACTCAATTCAAGAAAATAGCAATAAATCGGCCAATTTAAGAGATACAAAAAAGTTATTTTCAACAAAGTTGCTTGAAATTAGCTCAGCTATAACTTTGTCAAAGAATGTATACCTTAATTTATTCAAAGTTAGATTTTTGATTTTAATGATAATAGGAACCACCCTAGAATTCATTGTCATAAAAATGAGGGCCTAACTATAAGGAACAACTTTGTAGAAGAGACTTTTAGTCTAAAGTTTCAATTTCAGGCTCAAAACATATCATTCCACCTAAATCTGCATTCTGGACCACTGTGCAGTGGTAGCTGAGGGAAATAAAAGAGATGATCAACCCGATTCGTGCCTTCCTCAAAATTGCTCGCTTTCTACTCTCTATATACAATTCTCACACCGCCGTACTCTAACAGAACTATCAAATGACCACTTTAAGTCTGATGTTTGATGCTAAGCATCTCCAACAATTCATAATCTTGTAAATTTTCTCATCCCCACTTTTTAAGATTTCTATTAACGGGTGTTCAATAAAAAATGAGAATTTTTTCAGTCATGTAGCTAGTAAAAAAAATTCAACGGATTCAGTATTTTTTATAAAAAAAACATAATGTTTATTCTTTTTAAAAAAAAACGTCAATAAATATTGGAGAAGGGGCCCTGGTCAGTCGTACGACGCAACGTAGTAACGCTGGACGGCACTGACGACACATTCTCATTTTTATTGAACACCCGTTAGTACAGACTCGGGAGTTGCCCAACACTTTCTTGCTCCGAGATCTTCATCAATTTTCCCTAGATCTCAATTGTATCAAGTTAAATAATCACAATTTCCTAATTCAATATCTCACTCTTTACAATTCGGTCAATAACGGCGCCGGTGGTGTAGTGGTAAGTGTGATTACCTCTCACCCCAGCAGGCCTGGGTTCAATCCCAGTCGGCGCCGCCGGGATGTTCTGAGGCATAACATCTCTGATCACGCCTTCCTTCGGATGGGAAGTAAAGCCGTTGGTCCCCGGTTCATGAGTTGATGGGTCGATAGGTAGGGTCCAGGTGTGGGAGCTGCCTTCCTGGCACGTCGGTAGCATTGGTGCTCAGCACGGAGAACAAGATCGACGGAAAAAACAAACCAAAGGAAAAAAAAAAAACAATTCGGTCAATAGTGACCATAAAAATATTTGCGAAAAGTATCGGTGTATTACCAACCGGTGGAAACTAACGATTTTAAATTGGCTCACTACTTGACTAGCCTATTGGCCCCAAGCAAATCGATTAATGTACCCCATTCTAGTCAAAATTCTAGCACTACATAAATGTTTGTTTTGATTCGCTATGAAAGTTTGACAGATAAAATGAGGGGTTAGTGGATTTTCCTATGTTAATAGGGGTGAATCGATTAGCCGATTAGGGACCGAAGATAGTACCAGAGCTGAGCCAAAAAGTTGAGCACGTTTCTTCGGGACCTACTAGTCTTAGAGTTACCTCTATGGTATAAAGCTTCATGTTAGATATCATTTCCAACCAACTCTAACTTCTTATTTTCGAAAATAAAGACATATGTTCATCAACTAATTAACTAATTCAATTCTGAAAAATTTCTCTAAAATGATATCGTTAAAGGATAGATCGAATGTTTCTTCACAAAGTTGCCTGAAATTAACTCAGCTAGAACTTTGCTGAATATCATATGCCTTTATTTACAAAAATACGATATTGAATATCAATTAGCTTCAGGATCACCCTAATGTTTACAACCACCAAAAGAAGGAACTTTTTAAGCACATCCACTCTCCATGAGTGTATGATCATCTATAAAATCTTTATGAAATTTGTATGGATCAATGACATGAACACTTTAGTGGTATATGAACAGTCCTTACTTGTGAATAATTCATATTAACTAGTTCTCTTGTTAACATTCATGATATTCTGACTTCTGCGCAATGCTTCAGAGAACGAAAAACAAAACAAAAACTAATGTAAAATTTGGTTCACTAAGCGAAACTCTGGGACACTTGCGAACGTTCTAAAAAAAATATTGCATTTAGGCAATAAATCAAGCATGTCAGGGAGGTCTTAGCATATACATATGTCAACTGATTTGCCACCAAAACAAAATGTGAGCAGGAAATACTACACTTGATAGGGAACTACATCAGCACAGATGTAAAAAAACACATGACCTTACCCCATACGTAAGACGAGCGAAAGATTCAAACATCAGTATTCCTCAGAATACATTCATAAACCACACCGAGTGCGGGAATAAACAGAATAAAAAAACAAGCACACAAATTGCTCTTACCTATGTGTCTTGAACGGAACCGCACTGCTACCTCGGACGAGGCAAAAATACGAAAGCACGTCTTAATGCTAGCAGCACTGCACAAACACTACGGCAGCCAGTACGACAAGCGTAGCATTTTCTGCTGAGCTGATACATCCGAACCAAACCTCACCACTGCCCACACCTTTCCTAACCTGCTGAAAATTCAGACCTTTTTTTCTCTAATTTTTGAGACATCTTTTTGAGAATTTCTCATTTCAGGAAGTCATTCCAGTGAGATTTGTAGGTTTTAATTAAGTTGGAAAATTTTAATGTATATGCAAGACAACTTATCGATTTTTTGGTGGAAAATCACAAAATTATTTGTGAGTTAAGTAACCCAAAACAAATCAAGTAAAAAACGATCAAAATGTTCATGAAGACCGGTTATGCGTACATTGACTCTCTAAACTATAAATATGGTATGCGGTTATGACCGAGGAGAGGAATAAGTGAATGAAATGTGTTGCAATGATGTTGTATGCGACATCATTCATGGTGGTGTGCGATCAGGCAAATTTGCAATGAAAACTTAGATATTTTTTCTTCGCTTCAAACCTCTGATAACTTTGAAATTTCATCATAATTGTATTAGGCATTCGCAATAAATTTGAACATTTTTCTTTAACAATATTTTAGCTAACTCATATTAATATATTAATCAATCAATTTCAATATCAAGCTCTGTTCCTACTTTTTTTATAATTTTCAACGTTTAATCAATAAACGATAACAAAAAAAAAATCCTATCTACCGGTGACCTCCTTTGAAAAAAAAAACAATATGGCCGCCGTTTTGTATAAGTCTTGCAAACACAACCGCAGCGACAGTGAGATCCAAATTTCAACGCTGACGAATGGAAAATGTCATTACAAATTAAGCGATTTAACAAATTTCATTCGATCCCGTGGACTACGACGGACCCTCTCAACCGCCTATATTCCATACACAAAGCAGTGAAACCGAGCAATCTTCAAGCTTCCCCTTCTCTGTATACTCTCTCCTCGCTGTCTATCGACCTTCCTGTCCGTGTGTATTCGCGTTCGTTTAGTTAATCGTGCTTCAGTACAGGCTACTTCAGCTGCTGTTGCTGTATGATGCAGTCTGTGATCTATCTACATTTCACGAACGCTCCATTCAAGTATAACACTAGTCGGAAAGGTTCAATGTGCTACATGTTCCGAAATATTAAACTTGCCTATGGTTGCGTTTGCTGGAATTTGTTTTAGAATTAATAAATACTTAGCAGTAGGTTGTCAATAAGCTGCTATTCATGAATAAAGTATAGTAACTTTTGGTCATGAAAAATGTTGTTTAACTAAGAGCTTTTCTTGACCTAAATTTAGACCATAACACAACCTAAAGACTCTACAGGCAGTGTAATTTTGGAATCATTGAAGCTTAAGGGCAGTCAGTAATGATGATTATTGAATATCTAGCAATAATACCTTCATCTATCTGAACAATAGAAACGAAAAATCAATAAACGGCTTACATCATTCTAGTACGAAAACACCATGTCACGTAGATTTATTATAGCACATGATACGTCACTCATACTATCAAAGCTTGAAGATGTATTGTGATAGCAGGTGAACATCACTGAAATGCCTGACGACATCTGAATAAGTTTACCTAGATAGAATGTCCCATTTATGCATAAATGAACAATTCAATAAAAGTACTTTAATAAATAGTTATTTATCCACTTAAACGCAGGAACATTGCATTTATCAGATTATTTTTCTAATTGATACTTAAGCCTAGTAACATTAGGCATGCACGGCCGTTGAATCTAACACAGTCACTGAATTAAATTGAACGGCCGTGTGCTTAATCCTATTTCTTTTTAATAAAATGTTTTTTTTTTTAAATTCACGTAAAACAAAACTCTAAAAAAATCACACACTTCTATTTGGAGTCACTAAAGCAAACAGTGTGCCCAAGCAATCTCACTCTAAGTTATTTTTTTCGCATTTGACGGCATATAATCGGTTATTCATAGAACAGTCGATCATAATTAGGTCATCCCAAATGTATGCTTTTGAAGATTCTTGCCATCTTTTATGGCTGAAGAAAAATTCCAACAATCAATACAACATCCCATTTAGTGACTCCAAGCGCTACACTCGTTCAACAGTAGACCGACGGAGGCACGTGCAAATAAAAATAAAACAAAACGTGTTGCAGCGGTGTGTTTTGTTGCACTGGGATGTAACGAACATCAATGTTTGTGTGTGTATGTGGACGGCGTTGTACTGTAGAGCATTGAAAACGCCTACTTCGATTACTTGGTTTGTAAACAAGTGTTTGGTGAGACTTTAAAACTTCTGAACTAAAATACTTGTTAAAATGTAATGTTGTGCATTATATATTTGTTCAGAATGCTAAATAGATTTACTATTGTAATTAATGATTCAATTGCCGACCATTCATTCAAAATTACCAATCAATAATAAGTTAGATCGTTAAATGTTTGCCTGAAGTCTTATTAGTCAACTTAAACGTAGATATGCATCAACCAGGAATCAATCCAATAAAATTGATTGAAGGGTAAATGCAAAAAAAAATCAGTTATTTAAGAGCATTCCGCAAACCACAGTTTTAGGACACGTAGTTTGTATTGTCATACTTCTCTCTCAAATTGTTTACATTACAGTCTGGAAATTCAAAAGTTCCTATCTGATTTTACTCGTTCAATCAATATACAAATTTCGCACATGAGCTTACGCGAAAGTTTTCTCACAATAATAACAATCGCATCGAAGTATACATGCGACGCGACGTCACCGTACATGACGACCTTCTTCTTTACCCGTAACCACAGTCGCGAACGAGCCGTTTTACACAGCGGTAAAAGGGAACCGCACCGTGTAAAAAGCTTCAGGTCGTTTTACCATCGCGCGTGCGAAGAAACGCAAAGCGAAATTCCCAGGGTGCGAACAATGCATTAACATTAACAACTCGGTTGGACTTACGCCATCGACCGTTACTGTCGATCGATTTTTGTGGCGCCGTTTAGGGACGACCGATTACATTAAATAGTAAAAAGTAATATAGGTAACCTGTGTAACACTAACATTTAAGTGTTAGTGTACCTGCTATAAATAACAAAACAAAACAACTCACCCAGAAAGTACGTGCAGGTTGATAACAAACAGCCTCAAAACACAACAAAAGAATGGAACGTCCGAATGCTAACAGCACTGTACTAATACTAACGTGCTCTATCTGAAATTCAATGTAACCTCATTTTTCCCGTCTACAGAATCGCCAATGCCGATGAGAGCCGAAGGTTTCCGAATGTTTACGAGTGACATCTTCGATTTAAGAAACTTACTAAAACTTTTGGACAACTTTATGTTACAAATTCGGAACTTCAATGCAACGTGTGGAAGGGTGTTGGGAATTTTAATTATAATCAGTTGCCATGACTATGAAATGCATCCCGGCAAGGCCCGCCTTATCTACGATGGTCGTAATGAAGCGATAACTTTTAATATCTCAAATTACGCTAAATCAGAATATTTTTTAAAAGCATTCGTTCTGCTTTGACGAATAAGCAAGAGTACTTTTCCTAACCTCCTCTCCTCTCTGCTGAATCACCTCAGCCGTTAGCTTCACCGGAGTGAAACAAGTTTTGTTGCATGGATGTATCGAAGGAAGTTCGTTGCTGCGTATGTATAGCGTAAAATCGTTCAATCAATAAAATTGATTAATCGGGCTCGGTTTTGCATGCATGGATTCAACTAAATGTTGAATAATTGATACAAAGACAATTGGGGATTTTTTAATACCCCCACCCCCTCGTCAGGCACTTTTCCTATACCTAATACATGACGTTTAACTTATTTGCAGAGCACCCTCCCCCTTTCTTGTGTTACGTAATATTTGTATAAACTTATTCTTTTTATAATATGTTATCAATATTAAGGGTTCATCCATGAAGAATTCAACAAGCCAATAAATGATGCTCAACCAGAAAAACCAGTACTTTTTGGCGTTCCAAAATGATACCGTAATCATGGGACGACCCTCTTTTCAAAAACAACGCACATAAATGTGCACATACAAAAATATCCGAGGAACGGCGAACGGCACCACAATTCCACGTCTCTTTTAAACACGCCCCACAGCCACAGCTATCAGCAACGTCGATCGTAGCATGCTGTCTCTATGATGCGGAGCACCCGCCATACGAATGGACGGATAGCAGGCTATGGAATACAACATCGCCCCAGTGTAGGAGCAGAAGTGCTAACAATCTAACGTTTGTTGGTTTAGCCTTGTTGGCTCCGGAATACCTTAATTGAATTTAAATCGTACCATTTCTGTGGCACCATTTATGGACGCTTCACCGTTCAATATCTTCAACCGAAACGGTATTGACTGACATTTTAACTCTTTGTGTAACACTCAAGAGTTAGCCTACTTATCATAGATAACAAACCCAACAAGGCGAACTCACCCAAAAAGTGTAGATAGCAGCAGTCACGCATAGGAATGGATCATCCAAATGCTAACAACACTACACTAACACAAATATTTATTTTTTTGCAGTTATTTTGACACTCTTGGGTTACTCGTGACTTGTCTGAGGATGAGATTTAAACTCTTTAGCGTGAGAGGTATGGATGTTAACCACTACGCCGGGGCCGTCCCCAATACACACTAATACTTATATGCTATGTGAAACTCAATATAACCTCATTTTCATTTTCAACAAGAGTACATCAACGCCGAAGGGAACCGATGTTGGCCGACTGTGTATGAGTGACCTGTTAAAATAAATAATTAAAAAAAATAATGACACTATTTTTTAAATTGCTGAACGAGGTATGGTCTAAATGAAGATAATTACACTGATAATCAAGTCCCCAGTAACGCGTAGATATGTATAGACCCGTCAAAGAGCTTGCTCTATCTAGGCAAGTCATCGACGTGTCTAAGGGGCTGTCCATATACCATGTTTACACTTGAAGAGGGAGGGCGGGGGGTTTAGTAAATGTCCACGGTCCATACAAATAAAAATAAAAATATATCCACGGAGGGGGAGGAGGAGTCTAAAACCACTCAAACCTGTCGACGTGGTATATGGTTAGCCCCTAATCGAACAATAACTTGAAGCATCTACAAATTTCAATAAAATGTTACATTCCACTTTTTTACTGCAGTCATCAGCTACGTCAGAATGATAAATTATTGGATGTATCAATGAAAATATACTACTCATAGCATTCAATTCATTAAAGTAATTGATTCTGGTCAATATTCCTCAGTCTTCACATACAAAACCCAATCATATTGTTAACATAATTGGATCCTTATTTAAATCAAAATAATCAAAATGGGCCCCCGATAATCGAAAGCGTAACCCTGCAGGGAACGTCGGGTTCGTTTCCCGGTTCGCTCAAAGGTCTTTACGAGGTCAAAATTGTCTCGACTTCCCCGGGCCGTAGAGTATCATTGTGCCCATCACACATTATGTGTAGGATATCATGCAATGGCAGGCTCAGAAGCCTGAAGAATATGAAGTGATTAGTTGAAAACAAACATAAGTTGCAGTAGGAACATACTGAGCCAGAAAGAGGAAGAAGGTTTGAATCAAATTAGTTTAGCGGACGGCTCATCCTTAAATTATGTAACGACTACGATATTGCATAGACCAGCGAATGATTGACAATCTGTCAATACTGTGCAGACTGCGTATAGAAATTGTATCGTCACCTAGGGACGTTCCCTTTTTGGAAACCAAATTTCGTCCGATCCATGCCTACAAAAAATGTCCACATAACGTGGAAGTATTTTCCTTCCGGGGGACGGCGAACAATATTTATCACAATTTCATTTCTCTTTCGTGCATGCTCCACAACCATCATTGCATCAGATACAGCGCTCCGATCGCAGCAAGCTGGCTTTCCGTTGCGGCGCAACACAATGACGAGCAGGCGAACATCGAACTACGTAAAACGGCAGAGGAACAGAAGGCAGACTTTCGTTGACGTCGGGAGAAAGAAATCGATTTACGGTACTGTACTCGTACTGAGCAGAAAACAAAATGGCGCCGGGGAGGGATGCTGACCTGGACTACAGGTTAAAAAACAAAGGTACCGAATAGGACTACGAAGGATTTTGTGGCGTAGGTAGCGGAAATATGAGAACCTTTTTCACTTGGCTCAGGTTTCATCCAATGCCACGAAAACAATAAATTAAATTCTCGGATCCCCTCACAGTATGTGTCAAACAAGGTATAAAAATAGATAAGGCATGACCAGCTCGGTATTATAGGTAGCTACTTTATTATTAGTTAGTAGACCAGTAGAACAAACTAAGATCAAATCAGCTGAAAGCCAAATTCATTTAAACCAATGCCAACTCCTTCCTTCACATTTCTCAACGAGCTCTTGAGAAAATCATAACTTTAAAGGGGTCATCCAACACGCTCTCACGATTGTCCAACATTGAACAATTCAATTGAAGCTTCCATATAACTTTCCAAGTGTTGTTTATGGACACCCCACAAGGGAGGTTAAAAAAACTACGACACATTTTTTTTTCTCGATTTTATTGCACTTAGGGAACATCCATAAATGACGTAGCCTCCCCCCTCGTTGTATTTTTTGCTATACCTAATACATAACCGATCACAACATCTGAAACACTCTCTCCTCCCTCAAATATTACGTCATTTATGTATGTTCCCTGTGTCAAATTCTAGAACCATATCCCCCCACACCTTCAAGAGTGGACGTCAATCAAAACAGAACTCCAAAATTCATCCTACCAATCAGTAACCCTAATCGCAATAAAAAGTGCTACTATAGGTTTCCAACACTATCTTCCCACTTGTACCTGATTTCTTTCAACTGTCTCCTAACTGCCGCGTGTACAATCGACCTGGCAGACAGGCGAACGGCAGAGGCAGCATCAAAATCAAGCAAAGATCAGCGGCCCAGCCTTCGTATGATTGAAAGCAAAATGAAGGCAGGAAACGCTTCCCATGCATGCTGAAGTAAGTGAAAAGTGTAATAAAACAGCAATCAAGATGTCCACGAGCAAGAAGTAAGCTTCAAGCTATTTGCGTGGCGTCATTCAAGGATTGCGATAAAATGATAAATTCCTAAACGAACGTGATATAAATATAACGAACAAAAAAAAGTATAACAAATGTCAAATACAAAAAAACAACAACAACTTACCCAGTAGGCCTGGTAAGAAGCAACCAAGCAGCAGGAGAGTAAATTGAACGTCTGGCTGCTAGCAACACTGCACTAACACTAACACACAAGGTCGGTGCAGTGAATTGTGAAACAAGCTGAAATAACCCTATTTCATTTTCGTTTGAACGAACAGCCGAGCAACCGAACGGCTCACGAAGTATGCCGAGTACTGACAAGTGACGTTTGAGTATTTACTAAATTGAGTATTTCTTATAAATCTGCTTTCATCTCAATAGTTAATTGCAATTTATAAAGCGAAAAACTTGGCGTCATTAATTTTGGCCTATACATTTATTTGATATAATAAACAAATAATAAATTTTAAAAAGCGGAAAAACTTTTAGGAAAACGAACATCTTTTATTTAAACATACCCAGCTGTAGTTGCTGATTTTCAACCAACAGCAAGCGAACATGTGCTCCACCCTTCATGTGTCATATGTAATCCTCCATACAAATAGAATGTTCAAGTATTCGTTGCATGCGGATGTACCATGACGAGAAGTTCAGCATTGCCATGAAAACCGGTTCGTAGCTGCAGATTTTTCTTCATACGAACAGCAATGCCGACTTTATTCGATCAGATAAATTGCTTTAAAAAATGTTTATAAAATTAAAGACTGTATCGATCAAAGGGGTCGACCACAACGGAACCCACCTTTTTAAAAGTTGCGGAACTTGTAGAAATATTAAAGTTTCAGCATTTACATTAAATTTTTCAAACCCATTATACCGCTTCTGGACGGCCCCTTGTCCAAAATGTCTCATCATCGTGCACTTTAGTACAATAAATTTCTGTTCATTTTGGGAGAGCGAACAGCAGAAAATATCCGCTTCAACGTGTTCTCTTGTTGTGCCCCATCAGTGAGTGTGCTGCAAATCAGACCTGGATTCGATCGCTAAGCATGAGACCAAGGAGGGTGGAAAGCGTGTTGAACGAACGCCAAGTGTTTTGCTACAGCAGGCGGTGTGCAAAACAGCGTAGCAGAAACCGAAGTACAGCTGTGGTTGGAAAATCGATTTGCTGCCAGGAGAAATCCAAAATGGCGTCACTTGCTACTGGACTAGACTGACTGTAGACTGCAAAGGATTTCTGAGTTAACGTGTTTTAATTTCATTAACTTTACTTCAAAAATAATCGTTGAATGGCAAAATATAGCTCAAAATATCATCAGAAAAATAACAATTTTTGCATATTTCTGGTTCATAACACATTTTTTTTATGCGGTCTTAAACCTCCTATACAAATAAGGGGCTGTCCATTTTTGAGAATTTGTTGTTGTTCCCCTGCGTGGATAAATATCCATACTAATTTTAATTTAAAAAATTTAAATCTCACTCGCCAACCAACCATTCTCCCTATTAAACTGTCCACATGGACAGCCCCTAACATTCATGGTAAATATATAAAATAAAGGCGTTAAATTGGACTGAATAGTTGAATAATAAATTAATGGACTCTGATACATTTTCCTCAATATGGAACACAATAGCACATAGCTGAACATGCAAGCTTCTACGTATCATGCTTAGTGGCAAAAGTAGAAAACGAATCATGGTTTCGGAAGACTTCCTACCCTTTTGCTTGGCAATGAAACATTTTTGTATTAATTCAAAACTACTTCTAGAGAGACGGCGATTCACATAGTTGTAAATTGCAGTATAAATCAGAATAAGGTTGATGCAAATTTTATGTTTATGTCATGTCACCCACCCACAAAAAAATCATCTCTATTCCAAATCGTCTCTTCCTCTACACGGATAGAAATCTCCTCATACCTTTTGGCAAATTTCAAATGCTGATTATTCATAAAATGTATAAGTCAACTAATAAGCAGACGCCCTGTAAAAAGTTGATGAAGATCATGTGTCAAATGAAATGTATATGCGGTCACACATACCTCTTATGCATTCTTATAGGACCTTTTGTCTTATGGAATATATAAGGCTGATGTTTTGGCAAAAATGTATAAGTGAAACAAATGAATAAAATGATATTTGATTTTCGTTTCGTGTAAGCTTTATCCTAAAACTTCACAATATTTAAAAAAAATTATTCATTCATTTTATAATCATTTAGTTGTTTCAACATTATTATTTTTTCGTCCCATGTTAATAATTCGCCCCCTCCTTCGACCTGGTGTAGTGATGTAGGACATAAAATTAAATCAATATTTGCATCTAAGTCGAATCGAACAAATCTCTCTCAAACCCACAGAATAGTCTATTTCAGCTAATAATCACTATTAGCGGCGCCAGTGGTGTAGAGGTAAGCGTGATTGCTTCTCACTCCAAAGGGCCTGGGTTCAATGCCAGTCGGCGCCGCCGGGATTTTCTGAGGCATAAAATCTCTGAACACGCATTCCTTCGGAAGAAAAGTGAATCCGGTGGTCCCCGGTTCATGAGTTGAAGGGTCGATAGGTATGGTCCAGGTCACTTAACATATGTGGAACTCGATCAACAAAAATCGACCCCATTTCAGTGATTTCAAGTGGTATAGATGGACATCGATCTGTCAAATTGATTATACCAGCTGTAAAATGAGAAAGGGCATCAAGGGGCTTGTCAATTCTTTTAAATAATTCTATCGTGGTTTATAATTCTATGTGTTCCTAGCACTCCTGAACTCATGTCTTACTATTTCCTTAATCATTTATGTGCTTTATTTATAATTGTATAGCTAACTTTAACAAATTCATCACATTGATTCACACAGCAAAACTATGGCAAACTTAGAAGAAACATGTATGTAACATTTCCTTCTTTGGACATTTTCTAATTTTTTGGGACCAAATGCATCAAACTTTGATTTCATTAGGATTCGTAGGAGGAAAAACACGACCGTAAATTTGGAACTAAGTGCTTACATTTTGAAGGCCAGAGAAAGGAGCAGAAAAATTTGGAACAAGAGTCAGAAGTCCGATTTGTAAAATCAAGAGCCACATGTGAAAAGGGCATACAAGCTTTTTGTAAACAAACCTTTGTAGGCCTTTTTCTCGCCAACCGAGGGTCGCTCACGCAAACCAGCAATATCATCGGGAAGGGGAAAGTGTCCCCTACCCGGCGATGTTAAAGGTTTGCGTTGGTGTCATATGGGTGGCGAGAAAAGGGCATAAGAAGGTTTGTTTACAATAAGCTTGTATGCCCTTTTCACATGTTGTTCTGGAAATATGCAGTGTTTTGAGCTGACTTTGCATCGTTTCATTCGCAAGAATCTTGCAAGCAGGACGATAAATGATATCAAGCGCTTATCAATACCTGCAATATCCAAGATTTCAACACTCCCTATGTTTCTCAATTGCCTTCAATTGAAAATTTCTAAAAAAATACGTGGTAAGGTTGATTCTTGTGGATCGAAAAGACAAAGGAGGAGCTACACACAATCATAACAAAAAAAATTCGACCACTATGGCTAAGGTCCCAGCGTGGGACTCCCAGCTAGATGTATCAAAGTTAAGCACAAGTTACTAACGAAAATAATCGTTCATATGCATCAACTGGATATTTCGTGCTGTGATCGTAAGTTGACTCACTAAAAGCACAGTTAACAGTATTTCAACATACCACAGACATAATGATAGTTTCACACCTATTCGACGTAATAATCAAATCTTCGAATTGTTTGCATTAAATTACATGCAATTAACATAATTTCCGTAATGAATCCAATGCAAACCAAAAAGATCGAAATATTTCATCTGTAAATAGGCAATATTACTGAATAACAACGCTCTTGATTGGCTTCTAACCGACTTTAAAATACTAGTTAAAAAATCCTTTGAGAAGCCCCCTGTCGAACTTGTCGAAAAAAGAATGCCCACACGTCAAACTCCGTCAAGCATTTAAACAGTGGAGGAACAAAAGAGACGACAAATTATCTGGGCCTCACCTGTTAACATCTCATTACGCATTACCGTGGCTATTGCCAATTCGCCTCTTCGGTCACTCTGTAACTCTTCGCTCCTATGGTAAAATCCCATAAGCAGACATCAGTCTGTGCGTGAAACTTGGTGAACATTTCCTTACCCTTTCACTCCTATCAAAAATCCATATGATTCTGTGATTCTGAAGTGATAAGACAAAGTCCGCTAGATTTCATGCATAGATTGTCAGATGCTAATGGGATTTTACCAGGAGTAAAGAGTTGCAGAGTCGCCGTCAACGTCAATGCTTACTTTCATAAGGGCCAATGCTGCAAACGTAAACAATTACTTTTTGCGTGAATTTCTCGAAAATGAAAGCTCACTCAAGAAAACCAACACCATGATTGTGTACAGAAAGAGTCCTCCTATCCTAAGAGATGAGGTGACAATACGGGGACGTCAAACACCAACCAGCTCCTGATTGGCCGATTTCATGTGCGTAAGATAGAGATAGGGATAGATAAAGATAGAGATAGAAATAAAAGAGGAAGAAGCCAATTGTCACCTCTTCCTCTTTGCTCCTATCCGATAAAATTAGTGGCTTACTTGGATTGACTTTGACGTACGAGACATTTACGAAAAAAAACCATTATTTATGTTTTCGACATTGGTCCTTATGAATGCTCAGTGTCGATGTCACGAAAATTTTATTTTGACAACTATGCCAGTTATACCATTGAGGTAAAACAAATAAGGGGTCATCTTTGAGTCAGCTTTTTGCATGAAGTTCCACATATGTTATGTGTCCAGGTGTGAGAGCTGCCTCCCTGCCGTCGGTAGCATTAGTACTTAGTACGGAAAACAAATCAAGGGAAAAAATTAAGAGGAAACGCCTCTTTTTCTGATGACAAAATTACGCATTTTCGTGCACAAAACGCACGGATTTTTTGGATTATTCAATAGATAAAAAAAGCGAAAATTCGGGATCGAATGCTGGAGGATATTTCACTACAAAAAGTCCAGAATTGCAGAAGTTCCATCGGATTAACGCCCGAAGCACGTTGGTGGTCAGACGAAGCGCGCGGCCATCCCGGACGCCATCTTGGAGTGGTTCTCCATAAAGGGTCGATTATCGAGCACCGCTCAGCAATTTTCAACAAGCCATCGTACCAACCAAGATTCAACCAGTGGTAGCAACGAAGACGGTTTTGTGAAACCAGGCTAAGCTCCCCGGCGGTCAGACGAGACGCCCCCTGCCAGTTGGCTTCAAACTGTAGCCGCTAGTCCCACGGTATGCATCCCCCGTTCACCACCACTGATTGAACCGACCCCGGATCGGCCGGACAACTGAAAGTTGCCCTTGTAAGGCCCGCCCATCGTTTCGTCTATGCATGCCAACATAGTTCATCGTCATCAAAAACAAGTGTAAGTACACCCGAATGTCTCTCTCTCTCTCTCTAAAAACTCTCTCTAGAGCCCATTGTGGGCCAAATAATCAAGCATGAAAACCTATTTGTCGGCTAGTATTACTTCAGGAAGCACTCCCTAAGTTCCTTCTTTCTTTGTTCTCGATTCTCGTGCCCAAAAAGGGGTGTACAATCCTCGCTCTTTTTGATCTGCATTTAGAACTGCTACTTTGGATCATCTCCACCTAGTTTCTAAAAATTGATTGGTTGATATTCGTTCAGGAACTGTCCACCGACAATTGTGTGGCTCCTGCCAAGGTAAGTGACTTGGGTTGAAGCTGCGTAAAAGTGTTCAAGAATAAGCGACCCCGTGCTCTGCGAGCAGCATGGGAGGTAACATGTTCAACGCGCCGAACGGATTGCTGCTGCTGATGACGACCGTTCGGCGAGACCGGATGGAATTCGATTTTGAAATCTGTGTTTGGGAAAGCGCTTTTTGCAGGCAATCGGTGATAATTTTGATTACCATTGCATCAGTTGGACTATTGAAAATTGATAAAGTGTTCAAAATTTCCAATCGATTGGTTTGTTTAGAATTAAAATCCATTCACTATTGACAGAGTTATAAGTCAAAACCTGACCACTTTTCGTAACGCGATCGATTTTGGTTTTTTGAAACTGCACCCCCAATATGTTGCCGAAAGACGTAATCCTACGTCAAAAAAAATACGGACGGATTTTGACAGGTTTGGATTTGTTTCATACGACCGGAAGGTGTATGCTGGTGTACGCCTTGCCAAATAGATTTCCTACGCAAGTGATCAATCTTTTATGTGAATTTCGCGAATAAACATGCTGAGCATTTATTTTAGCTAAACTTGCCATCCACTTCTTTCTGTGCCACCTCTGAATTTAACGCCTAGCACCTAGAACATGTCCGGATGAAGCCAATCTGGTTCTGATCCCTCTTTATGACCTTAATTGATTTTTTTTTTTAATTTTCATGAGGTTGTGTGTGTTTCCCCTTAAATAGTGACCACAACACTCCATCTCCATACATAATTTAATCAAATCCTTTTACAGGCTCTTGGAAGCTCAAGCATTACACAAAGCGTTAAAACCGTCATGTAAGCCGATGAAAATAATTTTCCCATACAATTAGTCTAAATTTGCAGTTTTTAAAAACTGGCTAATTCCCCGGGAGTACCTAGACCATGCTCGGATGAGTCCAGTATAGCAGTGCCCTTTATACTCGATATAACTAATAGGGGAAATGCAGGTAATGTCGGCCTAAGTGTCCCTAATTTGGGCCCATACATAAATTCAGCAATCAACTAAATTTTCAATAGCAACCAAAAATATCCATTAGTAACGTCCCAATAACGCGTTCATCTAGATAAAATTGATAAATAGCAGACTTTTAGCGATGGGCCCAAATTAGGGACATGTAGGCCGACATTACCTACATTTCCCCTATTTGATTTTTTACAATTCTTGGCGAGTTTTGGTCCAAGTCAGAAACTGACCGATTCCCGGGAGTACCTGCAACATGTACGGGTATGGCCAATGTGGTCCTGTACACTCAATATGACCACTATTGATCTTGTTCTTGAATTATCATGTGTTTTGATATGCTGCATGATGTGTTTGGCGCGTTTCATGTCACTTCTTGTCGAGCTGCTTGTCTCGAGTTGAAATCTGGGACCTTGATTTAACGTTGAATTCGGAGGACTTCCAGTGCAAATTCAGAGGACTTCAGTCCAAAATTCATGCCTTTCCAGGCAGGTCCAAGGACAGCACCATACCATATTTCTGATGTTAAGAGAGATACTTAATGAATGTTTATATCAAATTTAAGGTAAACATGCGATTACAATATAACCGGTAGAAGCTATTGTTTCGGTGTGCCGTTGGAAGAAAATCAAATTTGATTAGCAATGGTATGGAGGTGAAAAATACTCATTGTTTCGACTTTGTCAATGGAAACACATGGTCCACCTGAGCTGAAATATGATCAAGACACTAGATGCGAATGTTGTTGAGATGGAAGCAATTTTCCGGATTTAAGAGTAGAAAGTGGCTTTCATTAAGTTCAACTTAGAGGAATCAATGCTGTATGCATTTAGATAATATTTTAGACAAATGGTAAGTTACAAATTCACTGTAGTCGTTGTCGTAGACGCCGTCGTAGTCGCCGTAGGCAGTACCGTTAGTATATTTAAAATTAACCATCAACCACTGAAACTATATGAATTTTCGCGTATTTCTGTTGTTCATTGCATACCAAGTGAAATTCGAGAACGTAATATCATTTGAATAGCTTGTTTAACCAGGGCTTAAACAATCGTTACGTCGGTCATAGCTTGTTATGATTGCCTGAACCATGTGTAAAGAGCAAATCGAAACATTAAACGTCGCGTGAAAGTGGAACTTAATGAAGGCCTAAGTACTCTTTCGTAGCTTTTAGTTTTAGGATTTGAAAGATCGTCGGTTGCAGTGGATTGCTTACAGATCAAAAAATGCAGTCCCAGGTCCTTTCATATTAAAAATGTATGGTAATATCAACAATCAATACGAAACTATCGATTTTAAATTGGCTCACTACTTGACTAGCCTATTGGTCCCAAGCAAATCGATTAACGTACCCCATTCTAGTCGAAATTCTAGTACTACACTATGTTTGTTTTGATTCACTGTGAAAGTTTGACAGATAAAATGAGGGGTTTCCTGGATTTTTCAATGTTTCGAGGGGTGTATCGATTAGCTTGGGACCGAAGATAGTACCAGAGCTGAGCCAAAAAGTAGAGCTCGTTTCTTCGGAACCTTCTGGTCTTAGAGTTACCTCTATGGTAATATCGCTTGTTTATCGTGTATTTTGTAAAAAAAATTCGGAGTTGGTTGGAAATGCTAACATGAAGCTTTAGTGTGATGATTTATTAGCTAGAGAATGATCTTTAGAAGAGTGTAGGTGGATAGTTCCGTTAGAGTACGGCAGTATGAAAATTGAATAGAAGTTGAAAATGAGCGAAGGGCCATTAAAGCGACAGTTTTACAAGGTAGACGCACATTTTTGCCTAGCCCGTACGATGTACGCGGGGACTTGAAGTATGTCTCCAAGTCCACAGGCAAAAATGTGCGTCCCTCTTGTTGCTCATAAACTGACTGCGGCTGTGGAATAGTTCTAGCGACGTTTTTTATCACTTAATGGCCCTTCGCTCATTTTCAACTTCTATTCAATTTTCATACTGCCGTACTCTAACGGAACTATCCACCTACACTCTTCTAAAGATCATTCTCTAGCTAATAAATCATCACACTAAAGCTTCATGTTAGCATTTCCAACCAACTCTGAAAATCGTTAACTTCGCGTATGAAGTAACATAAAAAACACTTTGAATGTAAAAAAATTCGTTGTCGTCGGTGCCGGGTTTGAATAGTTATAACAACTTGAGTAACGGTATAATGTGATATGAGGGGCTCGGTGGCCTTAGAGCAACCGTTTTTGATTACTGAGCAATCTCAAGCCCATCCACATTCAAGATTCGTCAATCGTTTTATTTGTGAACATGACTACATGGTAATAACAGCAACTCGATGATTAAAAAGAAGCTCGTCTGCCTAGTGGCAAACGTTTTTACTTACTGACCAGAAGACCATGGGTTCAATACCAAGCTCCTTCGCGTTATATGACTTAGGATATCAATTCAGCTTATCGTTTACCAAAACGAACCCTGCTGCAAACCCAACCCTATTACCCAATATCCCAGTGATTCCTCGTGGAAGTTCAGAGGTGTTCTCGGCTTCCATCAAAGCGAGTGTCACGTTAACACATTCCTACCCCTTCCTTTCTTGACCTGTGTTCGGGCGCAACCTGCGTTGGTATTGCCTAGTTTGAGATCACCAGTTTTTACACATTGAGGATGATTGCTAGTCCCAAGCATCGTCTATTGGTTCTCTGCGTAATTACAGCTGGTCTGACAATAACAGAGTAGCAACCGTGGGCGGTCAATCATGCTCATGCTCATGCTCTATGCTGTATGCATTTAGGAACAACTGTGATGAATTAATTTTACATTATGCGGATGGAAAGTCAGTGATGATGGCAAGCTCCAACCGGTATTTTCTCTGGATTAAATCTCTAATCAGGGTCAGTAGAGCAGTACCAGGCAAAAAACGAAAAACAGAATAACATGTTTGAATTGAATTTCTCCGATTTGTATGGAACTTTAAGTAATTGTTTTTTATGGGCAATGATTCACATTTTTGCTAAAATTCGACCATTTTGAATCTTGTAAATTTTAAAAACGACGCCTTTTATAAAAATTTAGTACGGAAACGGAATTTCTGATTAAAATGACGTCTGCAACAAATGTTAGGAAAAATAATGTCTTTTTGGAAAAAAAAATGTTTTTTTTATTTATTTTAAGTTAAAATTAAAAAAAAAAAACTCAACTATCTCAAAATGTACTTGCCCGATTTTAGATTTTTTTTTCAGAAGAAAACTTATGAAACATGCAATTTGGCATGTTCAAAACTATGAACACTTGAAAACAATAATCAATAACAAGAAAAAAAATAAACTACAATTCCAAAAATTTGACCATTGTTACTAGGGCCCAACCTCTGTCACAGGGAGGAAATTTTTGTTAATGAGAAGGGTAAATTAGATCTGGATTCACTTTGGAACGTGATGCCATCTTTTAATAATAAGTTTGCGATTAATGCGATCCTATCAACTAAGTGATGTTAAGGAGAGTGGGATTGAAACCTTAGTTTTTGCTCAGCAAGCTAAAATGATTGCCATTAGGCCAACGAACCCCTTACATCACAGATCGTTTAAGCCCGTCGACATGAATCTATTTAAATGTAATAACGTTCCCAAAAGCAGTCAACTATGTTTTCGAAACCGGATAGTGCATACGTTACATTTTACCGAGACTACCACTTTTCCGAAAAATTCAGACCGAGTTTTATATGTGTAAATTTATAGCATTTAATTCTACAAAAAATAACTTTATACTAGGATACGTCCTAGCCAATGATCTTCTGTTCACTAAGTAAAAACGGTCACTACAGGGTAGCCGAGCCCCTTACATCACAAAAAATCACTATGAACGACGGTCGCCCGAACCTTGCTACATGAAGCTATTTGAATGGTATCGATTTAATAAATCGTGTGGTTGTAAGTGTGACGTAAGTCATATCTCACCCCAATGTCACGGAGAACAGGTACAGAAATGCCAAGTCTGAACAATGCATGTTCTCTGCGAACTTTATCACGCTTGGATCTTCTAGTCAACACTGCCTCGAACTTTCTTCCGTTGTCAGCGATACAAAAGAACTGGCTAGATTTATTGAAAATCTTTACACATCACTGTTCGTACACAGTTCCATCGATCAGTTTTGATCTGTTGTCGATCGCCCGTCCACAAAACTGGCTTGATAACTACCCACAAATCTGCTTCATGGCGGCGAAAAACGATGGAAGATGATCTGGAAAACTTTTGGCCGGCGTCTGTGGTGTAGTGGTAAGCGTAACTGCTTTCTCACGCCAATAAGTCTGGGTTCAATCCCAGCCGAGGTCGGTGGGATTTTTCTGAGGGATACAAATCTCTGGTCACGTCTTCCTTCGCAAGGGAAGTAAAGCCGTTGGTCCTCGGCCCATGTGTGTTGATGGGTGCGATATCCTACGCAGGTGTGAAAGCTGCCTCCCTGCACATTCGATTGTCGTCAATGGATGAAAATCCATGTCCGTCGGTGATTGGCACTAGATTGCGGAACAGAGACTGACGTTAAATAAAGGAATTAAGAGCAAGAAGAAAACTTTTTGTAAACTGCGTTCGGGTTCGGAATAGTGATCGCTCGGTACATCTCACATTCCTACTTTTCCTTATGTTTTTGTATGTTGAACAAATAAGTCCATGTATCAACTCCTCCGGTAGCTGTCCTGAATCCTTGATCCTGACAGTCAGTCGGTACAGACAGTACATATATTCGGGCAAATTTTAATAAATTTCGCTAGCATCCTTCCCGGCTCCCTTGGTGTTCTTTAGCAGTTTGATAGTATCCATAACTTCACTTATAATGGCAGTTGGCACTTATAATGGGAGTCTCCCTTGTCCGCCGTGAAATCATTCTTTCTTCTGTCTTGTTTACTTACCTGCCTCTAAGAAATTCAGATGTTCTACGTTGTGCTACTTCCATCTTTCGATCAGCTTATCCCGCCCGACACATTTCGGCTCGCGGCTGAAAGCCTTAGCGCGATGCATTCTTGTAGAACTTATGCAGAACTTGAGAAGAATACAGCTGCTCCATTTCCACGGACTCCAGCTCTTCCAGGCAGCAGCATCTTTCCAGCGGAAAGATGAAATTGCTGTCCTCGTTTCTGTTTGTATCGCTCCACGTTTTGACGGGTCGTTTTGTCGATTATACTCCACGGACCCCATGGCGCCTTCTGCTGCGGGTTGCTTTGTCATTACTCCCATCTGACCTCATGATCCCGAGCATTGTCTGACCAAAAAAATTGAGCCTCCAAGGACTTCATGTACCCCCTGACGATAATAGGTAGTGACGACGCCACCGTCCAATTTTACCTTCATTTTTAAAAGCCGTTCCACAATTAGTAATGAGCAGTTACTCTAGAAAAAGCTGAATTTTAAATCCAACTACCGTTCATGTACTGGCGACGACTCTCTGCTAATAAAACGACACCACATTCCTCAACTCCTCCCATGATCCTGTTCTGATAAATGTTACCCCACTATCCTCGAGTAAATCGCAAATAATCGGTCCCATCCGTAGATTCAAAGTAAATTACTAATTATTGATTTCTTCTGGATTCCACGTTTATAGGAACACTACCGCAACTATATGTGGAAAGGAGTCAAAATCTTAAGGAAAATAAAATGTTTTCCGTCATTTTTGGGCTAATTTCAAGTTACAAAGAACTTGTTAAAAATCGAGCTTTGTAATTAAGAAAACTGTATTATCAACTAAAGAGATGTATACTACTGAAATCAGTTAATATTTTTACCGAGCTGAAATATTTATCATGCTTTTTTTTCTTCTGTTCGGGACCTAACACCACTGCGACCAGTAATTTGATCTATTGTAGTGCTTATTCATCACATTATCAAAGCTCGGTTGGGAAAATATTGAAATTTCGGTAATGTAAACCAATTTTACAGTTGGTACTGTAATATATTTACCGAATTGCTGTTTTCAATTTATGTCAGAAAAGAACACCGCATCTTTTAAAAATGGAAAATTTAAGTGATCTCAAGCTTAATTTGAGGTAAAATTTAAATAATTGATAAAAATGCATTCGTTAAGAACTAAGACCAAAATTGCATTATGTCGAAAGTAACATTCGCAACGATCCGAGAAAAATAAAGTTTTGTTGTGATGATCGAAAAGTTATTCCTATGTTCAATTAAGCACATATGATTTCATAGTGATAGAAATGTTTAGCATATTAAGCAGGATTTTAATCATACAAAGCAGATCGCTAGCTTTCATGTAAATCACTGGTTTTTTTAGTCAAAAGTTATTATACGTCGTTTGGTGGCCCCACATTGTTACATAAGTCAAAGTGTATTTACCAGGACATTTGGGAGAATTGTCAATCACGTCTTCTTACGTGTGTCCATTCATCATTTTAGGACCACCGAAATCATCTTAGCAACAAACAGTTCGGTTTATTCACTTTAATAATGAGAAAACGAAACGACGAACGTACATTTTTAATGTACTTACGGTACCTCCATAGAAATCGGGTGACTTACATAACATCGAAAAATATTTTGATCGGAAGGTTATTGCGTCAAAGAGCAATTTGACTGGTAAATAAATTTAAAAATGGGATATGGTCCTATATTCGGACAGTATATAGTGTAATAGCAGGAGCATCGATTGACACTAATAGCTCGACTTTGTTTACCTTTGTTACTTTCGACGTAATGAATTATTATTTGCATCATTTGTGATCAATTTGCCTTGATTTCAGATCCGGTAAAAACCAGGGGGACTCTATCCCTGTCAACACCATACAGATGCACCATAGACATGATGTTGACATTTATGGGCAATCTGACACTTTTGGGTAAACTGACAGCGGAAAACTGACGGAGGTATGACAGAATAAAACTTCTTACTCTTTTACACTTACATCACAGTGCTGAATACTAAAAAGCGTAGTCTGTTGTTATCATCGTAACCCGTATATTCATCACATTGATGTGAGCTATGACGAAATTCTTGATTGTTGCTTCCGTGGTAAGCACACTGTAACATGAGCCGAGTGTTCACTATAGCTTACCGAGCAAAATAAAGGAGAAAAATCTATACAACTCTCTAATAAGGAAAAATCCCAAAGGCTTGGTTCTACACATTGTAGTTTCATTTTTATACCGGTGATCTTGACATTTTTATCTAGGGGATAATTACTTAAAAAAGATTAGATTTTGATAAGTTCTTTAGTGGGAATGACGCTAATGAAGACTGCACATTATAGTCGAAATACGTATCTGTCATGGATACCAAAATTAATTAAGTGGAATTAATTGGAGTATAAGCTTTTTTGCTGTTGTCTTTTTTTCTACTTATAGGCTTTTACGTTTTTTTTACGAGCGTTTTTCCGGCTCTCAAGTAAGTGTTCTCGAAACACTTCCACAGTTATTATAATTGAGAGCATTCTAAACCAACCAATGCATGCAATTTGTATATTGTGTGACATGCACAAAGATAATCTACGCCCAGGAAAATCGGCAAAATTTCCAACCCAAAAGATTTCCTCGACCGGACCGGAAATTGAACCCGCCGCCTCCAGCTTGGTAATAATATTCCTTTACTGACGAGGCTATATGAGGCCCCACCGGCAGCCTAACCCTCATCTAATTTAGTACAAAGTATAAGTATATGCACATATTTTAAATAAGACTCTTATTCAATAAAAGTGGATAAGCTCATACTTTATAAAAAAAACCTATTAAATGCCGAGAACATTTCCAAACCGAAAATTTCCTCAATGGAGGGGGAGAATCGAGTCCGCCACCATCACAATGGACGGCAATGTTGAAGGAGACTTTTTTGTACATCATCGTATTATAGTTTTCATGTTATTACTTTCCCACTTTTGTATTTACAACATCAAATAACTATAAAACGAATGATTTCAACAAACCAAATGCTTTTTTACAATGTGTGTTTACCATTAAATAAGAGTAGCCTGTGAAGTGAACACAACACTCCGTCTTCGTACCTAATTTAATCAAATCCTTTTACAAGCTCTAGGAAACTCAAGCATTACACACGAAGCGTTAAACCCGTCATGTAAACCGATTACAATAATTTTCCCATACAGTTAGCCTATAAAAAGTCTCGTTCAACTTACATGATGCGGCCCTTGAATGATCGTGAATCATGCCACACCGCAAGTAATTTTACGCCAAATCATTGTAACCCAGATAAATGGTCAGATTTCAACCACCCCAAATTGTTGGTCCCTAGCACGCAGACCAAAACATGCGAACCGCTAGAACCAGAATACAATGAATTACTGAATCGTCAAACCCATTAAACTTAAACCATTCGTTTAAAATAATTAATTTAAGTTGCTTCCTAAGCACCACGCACATTGCACACCAGACGCGAGCAAAGATGTAACAACAAACACGCTTATCACCTTGACGACCCGACCCGCGCCCCTCCATAACACTTTCATTACACCTGCCGTAACAACGCGCTGTATCCCAAAACCACCAGTCGACATAGGCGCAAAGCAGAAAAATTAAATTCCATCACCATCCACCCTAAAGCACACCCGAAGAACCCCTCTAGTCACATCCCGTACACAAACCATGCTAGAATCCATATGGGAAACAATAGTCATACAGGCTGCTGCCGGGGTGAATTTGAGCAAAAATAAATAAACTTACCGGGAGATCCGTCACACCACAGCACACAACCTATAGGGGAAGTGGGGTATGTCAAGCACGAGAGAGGGTGTAGAAACTGTAAAGATCTGTACACCGAAAACACCGAGCTCGTGAAACACGTCTTCCGTTTAGCAGCACTGCACTAACACTAGCAACGCTGCCCCGGTCGCCGTGATGGCAAACAGCACCAAGCAAGCTGACCTCGATTTTTCTCCACGTTCGGCTCGCAACCCGAAGTACACCCGAAGTCGAGCCGAAGTTTGATGTGTAGCGCGGATGTAGTACAAAAGTTTACTAAACTTGACTTATTGAAACTTTACGGCATACTATGTTAATTAAATTAAATTAAATGCTGAAAATGGACTTCAATCAAGTAATCAATTAACGTCACTTTCTCTTAAATTATCAGAATGAGGTTAGCAAAAATTATAAGAAAGTCTCGATTTAAAAACAAGCAATCTTATGAGATTTAAAATCTAATATAAGACATCAACTTAGCAGATTTCAGTCTACACTTCCGATCTATACAATTCATCAGCAGCTTTGAAGAAAAAATAAACACCTAAAAACTCATTATTGATGAAGAAGTACTCAACCAACATTCAAAGCCGTACTTCAATATCGCTATGAACGTACAAAAAAACATCCATAGCAGGCAGCAACAGCAGCAGCAGCGAGTATTCGTTTCGAGAGAATTGAGTAACCTCGCCAGCAATCAAACTCAACGTAGCGAAAGGCAGAGAAAATGAAAAAAATAATAATGTAGGAACGGATCCCGTGTCGGGCAAATTTATTGTGTTTTAGACTGTATTTCAGCTTGTTTGTTAAATGATCATTATTTCTTTGTAGTTTCTTTATTTCCTTTAAGACTCATGTCGTGCATCAAAATGTAATAATGTCCTTTAATATTGTGATTACATGCGTCACATTTTTGTTTAAACATCCAAAAATTATCAAAGTGATCCTTTCTTTTTGTTACGTATTGCAAATTGATTGTATTTGTAATGAGTAACATATCACGCATCAAATAACCGAACAGCTTACAATGTTTCGTTACTGCGCACGTACACGCATAACAAAACACTAACATTACCTCTCCCCTAACTACCACACCCACAAGCCACCTCAATCTTCATACAATGAGAATTCGTCAGAGCTTGTGAGCGAAGAATAACAACAAAAAGAAAGCAAATAAATAATAGCCATTGTACCCATGCACCCGTTTGCAGAAAAGTGGCAGGCGAGTTCACGACGGCCCCCACTACCCACTCCTCATCGATAACATTTTGCAAGTAATGAATAACGCTTGAAAACTTACCAAATTCGACAGCAGATTACACTAAATTACAGCGATGAAAATTCCACTCACAGTACACACTGAATGGTCCTTCAAGCACCACTTCACCAATACTACTTTGCATTCCCCGCACCGAACTTGGCTGCTGCTGTTGTGCTAACAATGCGACGTTGCCGTGATGGTTTCCTATGACTACCCACACCGCACTCGGGAAGGCACGAACACCAGCCGAACACGCCCGAGTGAAGTTTTTCAAGGTTATTCAGTATCAAAGTTAGTTCAAACTTTGCCTAAATGGTGTTAATTTCTGTTACACATTCAATGTGTGCTTAGAAAATTGAAAACGAACCCCCGCGGGGGAAATTCGGAATGCTATGATGTGTAGATGTTCATATAAAATGCAACTAAGTTTAGTTTACATCATATTTTCCTGATTAGATTAGTAATTAACAAGAAATCAATAAAAATCCACACGAAGATCACCTGGGGCAAACCAAATCATGATATCTCATAGGAAACGCCACAGAGACAGCGTAGAATTGAACCGAGAATTGAACGGAAGAGGCAACACCAGCAGCAGCAGCATAATCTACGCCATAGCTAGCTTACGTGTGCCCCGTAAGCAGTCAACTCAGCGAACACCAACTACGATGAATTTCTGCTAGTCTTTATCTTACTTTCTGATATCATCCAATTTAGTAATGAAATTTCCGATATTCCTTCTGCTATCATTAGGTACTACAGTGACTACCTCATTACATGCCGAATGCCAATCATCATCAGTAATGAAATAGCACATTTTTGCATGGTATTCCCGCAGTCATTGATTGACCAACACATCACCAACAAGTGAAAATGCTTATACGAAACAAGATGGCGCTCATGTGTTCGTCTCAAATTTATTTTGGCATCAGACAACAAGGTCATTGCCATTAGATTTCTTGTTATCTTATAAACTTATGTAGTTTTAAATTAATTCCAATTAATTTCTCCTAAATCCTTCTCAAATGACTTATTACTGCCAAGGAATTAATTTGCTCAATCAAGCTGTACTGAATTTATTAAAGTGCAAAGTAATAAGAAAGCTAACACAAAATTAGTTGTGCATTTTAAGTTAACTTATGAATATCCGATAGCAAATAAGTAATACAATCAATTGTTTGCTATCCATGTCTCTATCATCGTCTCTATACATACAACGTCACGCAACATTTGGACATTGTAGCGCAACATGTGTGGTTTTAGGATACGTAGCACTAGGGTAACATCAGTGATTTGTAATCGATTTTCCATCAATATATCTGTTTGGGCAATTGACTTCTTGCCGCAAGATATCACTAATACAGCATTGCTAGGGTACCGTGTAAAATCGATTTGTTTATTATTTTCAACCACGAGTGTGGAATTGAAATGAGTAGAATCGAGTGATTGTTAGACCGTATGTAAACTAGAAACACTGGAATAAGAGACCAGCGGAGACACTGTTATGATTCCAATCGAACTGTCAAAAGCGGTTCCAATCTGCAATGTTTACAAATGGTTTGCTTCAATTAGGGAGGAGTATTAAAATCGTTTAACAATCACTCATGAACTCGCTCGTCGGTGCATTGGCGAAGTCACTCGCAAGCAGTTACAAATGCAAGTGATGCCAGGATTGCTTTGATGTTAATCTTGTTGCCAAATTCATGTTTTTTTTCTCCGCTGGTCTTTTATTCCAGTGTTTCTAATGTAAACTATAGATACTATGGATTCCATAGATAAAGGGTGATACGGTCAAAATTTGGTCAAGGGAAAACGCGTGTAAATCGGTGAAATCGTTTATTTAAAAAATCAAATTAAATTTCTTTTTCAAGTTCAATTAGTATAAAATTCAGGAAAAATATTCAGTTAGGCTTCCGCTTTTCCAAATCCGAATTGCCGGGCCTTACGCTTGAGCCCTGCCATCAGATTTTGTACAGCCACCTTGTCCACCTTCTTCGCCGCAGAAAGCCAGTTTGCCTTGAACTGCTGCTCGCCCTTAGCAGTTTTTTTGGTCTTCTTTAGGTTCCGCTTGACAATAGCCCAGTATTTCTCAATTGGGCGGAGATCTGGCGTGTTGGGAGGGTTCTTGTCCTTGGGAACCACCTGCACGTTGTTGGCGGCGTACCACTCCATGGCCTTTTTACCGTAATGGCAAGATGCCAAATCCGGCCAAAACAGTACGGAACAACCGTGTTTCTTCAGGAAAGGCAGCAGACGTTTATTCAAACACTCTTTCACGTAAATTTCTTGGTTGACAGTCCCGGAAGCTATGAAAATGCTGCTTTTCAAGCCACAGGTACAGATGGCTTGCCAAACCAGATATTTCTTTGCGAACTTTGACAGTTTCATGTGCTTGAAAACATCTGCTACCTTTCCCCTTCCTTTTGCCGTATAAAACTCCTGTCCCGGAAGCTGCTTGTAGTCGGCTTTGACGTAGGTTTCGTCGTCCATTACCACGCAGTCAAACTTCGTCAGCATCGTCGTGTACAGCCTCCGGGATCGCACTTTGGCCGTCGTATTTTGTTTATCATCGCGATTTGGAGTCACTACCTTCTTGTAAGTCGATAGTCCGGCTCGTTTTTTGGCTCGATGCACGGATGTAGACGATACACCCAGCTTATTTGCGGCATCTCGGAGAGAGAGGTTAGGGTTTCGCTTGAAACTACCGGCAACTCTCTTTGTCGTCTCAGCGGCTTCCGGTTTTCGATTTCCCCCCGATCCAGACTTCCTGGCTGTCGACAAACGTTCCCCAAACACTTTAATTACATTTGTAACGGTTGATTTGGCAACTTTTAGCGATTTTGCCAACTTTGCGTGCGAGTAGCTCGGATTTTCGCGATGCGCGAGCAAAATTTTGATACACTGCTCTTCTTGCTTGGAAGGCATTTTGACAACTGAAGAGTGAATTCCAAAATCAAAATAGGAGCAACATTCTACACACACACACCTTCAAAATGAGGGGTGTTCAGGTTTTTTAAATGCAAAATTGAAAGAAATACGTTAAGTTGATATTGACCAAATTTTGACCGTATCACCCTTTAAGCGGAGGCACAAAAAGTTGTTTTGGCAACCATGAAAAATAAATGATATTACTGGCATCCGTGAACAAAGCTCATGCCATCATAGAGCTCTTCGTTGAGCAGTTTTGTTTTGTTTCGTGCGCAAAAGTTCAAAATGAAGTGCAAAGCAAACCAAATTTTTCTTGTATTTTGATTTTTCTGTAATGCATTCAGAATTATCTTGTTTTGTTTCCGGATGCACTGTGTTAGTTCCAGGTTATCTGAATCCTTTTCCATTACGGTGCTGGTGTGGCTCAATACAGCTTTCATTTAAAGCTTTGAGGGCCCACATCCTGTAGTGCCACCCCCAGAAAACTGGACAAGATAATGACCATTTGCCGGATGTTATTCTTTTAAAAAAAAGTAGAAGGGTCTGTGCCTAGGGGCACGAACGGAAGCTTGACGTAGGACCCCTAGTGGACGGAACAAATGTGAACATTTAGTTCTTTTAAATGATGAATGATCTTAACTCTTTCCGTTTTTTATATGTAAGCGTATAAAATTTGTAGAATTTATTTCAAAGAGAAAGTTGATGAAGAGAATCCAAGGGACTATCAACTTGAGTATTTTCGATTCATCTACCCGACTTTAAAATGCGTATTTTGAATTTTTTGTTACTTATGAATTTTTAAGTTTTGTGCATTTTGGTATTAAAGTGTATTCAAATCACCCCTCACAGGATTTCCTTCCGAATTATATGAATGGGGCGGGGTGGAAAGTATTGTTTGTGCAAAATATGTAAAAAAGGAGGGACTTCGAGAGATTGAACTCTTGAGAGCTAATTTTCTCACAAATTTGATTTATTGGCTTTCTGGGGACTGAATATACACCCAAAGCGAATTATTCCCACTTCTCTCAAATTCAATATATATTTTTAACACTTCCTACCAGCGTGTTCTGGAAGATGGTCGGACGATGATTAATCTCACCAATACATTCGGGCCTACAATTCCACACCTTCTATAGGGACCAGGTTGAGCCTTGATAGCTAGCTGCTTGTGGGAACTGATGACCTTGACAAATGTTCAAATAATACTCTTAACAAATTTATGGTGGTCCTGAAAAGGACCGTTTTGTAGTGATGGTTGAGTAATTCTGAGCTGGGTGTTCAACACGGATGAAGCTGTCGAGCTGTATGTCGTTTGGAACGAGGCACAGTGGTTCAAACCTACCGAAAACGTGCGTTTTTATTTTGGGTATTAAACGTCATTTTGGAAGGGTAGCGTCTTCAGAGAAGTTGTTAGATACTTTGTAAGCTTTGTTTTGAAGTAAGTAAAATTAGGATCTATCCACCTAGAAGGGCAATAGAAAATTCAAATTTAGTAAACATGCTCAAAAGTGGTTGGTATTTTCATCAAAGTTGTAGATAATGCAAATAATAGCAACTTTGCTGAAAGTGTCAATATCGTATACTCAATGTATGATGAGTTAACTGACGTTTTTATGAAAACTCCCTCAAAAATCATTTTTTGTTAGAAAAAATGTTCAAAATTTTATTTTAGCAGTATGATTTGTTCTAGAATGTTGTTTTTATCATGGCTTGCTAGGATCATGATGTGAAGCCGAAAAAGCTATACAGTGTTGTTTGAATGAGAGATGACGTGTTGTAGAGGTTGGATGTTGTTGATAGTATGGCAAATGTATTTCTAACATGCCAAGCGTAGAACCTATCAGAACCTAATGAAACCACTTGTATTTTGTAGTTCAAAGGCAAACTTTTTGAATGAAGATGGTTTGGCTTGCCCGTATTTGCCCGTTATCCAGATTTTTTGCGTAGAAAATGATCTATTTTTGTGTTAAAATATTGAATAACTTTTGATAGGTTCATAATAACAACCTAATGTCTTCAAATAAAATGCGTGTTTTGATGATATCTACAACTTTTTAGAACAAATCATACTGCTAAAATAAAATTTTGAACATTTTTTCTAACAAAAAATGATATTTGAGGAAGTTTTCATAAAAACGTCAGTTAACTCACCATACATTGAGTATACGATATTGACATTTTCAGCAAAGTTGCTAGTATTTGCATTATATACAACTTTGCTGGAAATGCCAACCACTTTTGAGCATGTTTACAAAATTTGAATTTTCTATTGCCCTTCTTGGTGGATAGATCCTAATTTTACTTACTTCAAAACAAAGCTTACAAAGTATCTAACAACTTCTCTCAAGACACTACCCTTCCAAAATGACGTTTACATACCCAAAATAAAAAACACACGTTTTCGGTAGGTTTGAACCACTGTGCGAGGGTGACACGCTTGGCATAGATGACCGACCCACAGCAACTCACGAAGAGCTACTGATTCCGATCCATAGCATAGCGGTGCAGCTTCTTCCTCCTTTGATGGTTACTTATGTGGGCTCTGCAGCTCGCTGCTTGCAGGCAGCCTTTCGTTGTTACTGAAGAACAATTTTCAACGCCACACGCCGAAAGCACTGCTACTGCTGCTACTAATTTCGACGACAATGGTGTGGTCGTTGGGAGCGTGTGGTTCTGAGTATGGCGATGAGTGTGCAAAATATTACGCAATTCCATCCTCCCTATTCGTACGCGCCCGAGGATCGGAGGCGAATGCCACTTCGACTTGTTTCGTCTACTTACTACTCTCTGACGACTGTGCTGGGGAAGCAGCATATGCATGTAGGTAATTGGTGGATTTGTTAGTTAATTCGACACTTTTGGAAAATGCTGGACATTTACCAGTTTTGCAATAGTTTCTTGTTGAAAATCAACATTCGGAAGCATTGTTATCGATGCGTAGCCATATTTCTGATCGATTGTTGATAAAAATTATTGAAATTGGACCAGGGGCAGCTGAGTTATTAACTTTCAAAATCTTTCTTAATTTGTTATATATAATTTAATAATTTGTTATATTATATATTTTCCCCATATAGAAATCAAAGACGTAGTCCTACGTCAAAATACCATAAACGAACGATAACCCTAATTATAGAACTATTCCCCGAATGTTTTGGATGAACACGTCATCAAGTAAAATAACCATAACAATTTTATTAGGATAAGCCGATGGAAGTAGAGCAAGTGCAGGCGGAGGATAGGATGGACGCGTATCCTTGCATCGCCAGATCAAATATTTCATTGATTTTTGCTTGATTTGTACTAATAAAGAAAGTGATTTGTTTGATGATTTTAAGTTAAGCTTTGTGTGATGATTTTAAGATGAATTTTCACGCATTTATTATTGATGGTAATGAGCCCTAAATCTATATATATATATATATTTTCTCCCCATTACCGAAAAACAAATCAGGCGTAACATTTGATAACAGCACAATACCATTTGTAAACAAACTTTCTAAGGCCATTTACATGCTAAAACCATAGAGGTAACTCTAAGACCACTGGGTCCCGAAGAAAATCATTATTATTTTTGGCTCACTCAGTACCAGAACAACGGTCCCAAGCAGTCCCAAGCTATTTCACTCACAAATCAAATCAAAACAAACATAGTGTATTATATGGACCACTGCCGTTCTACGCATATCAGTCCCATGTTTCAAAAGTTGCTTCTGAGAAAATCGCGAATAATGTTTCGAATCATTTCTGCTCATTGGAAGAAATATACGTTAAAATAAGTTACCGCATTATTCACATTTCAACAGAATCAATATGTTTTAGTGAAAACTACAGAAATTACCTTCAATGAAAACAGTTAAGCCTATTTTTATACGAACAATATTTAATGGGACTGTTATGCCTAGAAATTTGCAATGAAGTAGGATATTCTACGCATTTTAGTCCCACTAGGAACTGTTACTTTCAGTGTTGCTTTGATGGCTGTACATTCATTGTACATTCAATAAATATTTTCCCACAGTGCAGGCGGTTATAAATATATAATCCCATATACTTAAGATCTCACGAACACACACTTAAATGTGAGCTACTGATGGTTGAAAACAAAGCCTTTGGTTTGGCGTGGCCGTGACAGCTGTTTGTTTTCAATTTAACCACAATAACACCACCGCACGCAGATAAGTCATAAGTTAGTTAGGTAATAACCATAATATATTGTACATGTAATTTATTTAATAAAACCACAATAACTGTAACATAGAATATCACCCAAAAACAGCAATCAAGCATCATGATATTACGGTTACTTACCGGTTCCTTCCGGCACCATATCACTTCATTGTCACCGGGAAATGTAGTTACTGCCATTCGAACGCAGCTCCCAAAACCACTATTTCTACCACAAAGCGCTAAGCTATGCTGCACAGGCAGCCGTCTTGCGGTCAATCCAGTAGCGGCTCGTGTCTACGACATCAACACCAAAGTGATCAAAGATGTAATGCTATACAAGTACGAAAATCCACGGTTCTACCGGATCTTGAATATGTTCGCCATCAGCCAGTTTCTATTTTGGGGATATCTGTCGCATTTTGCCTACACTACGCTGAGAGATGCGCCCGTTCCCGATGACAAACGCGATGATCTGGCTTGGTACGAGAGGATTAACCTGGGAGAGAATAAATACCGCAACGGCATTGCAATCATGTCTTTTGTGATAGGTAATTTGAGCGAATTATTGTAACCATAACCATGTAATATTGATCCTAACTTGATTCCCGGTTTTTAGGATACGGTATTCTATTCACCTCGTGGATGTTCACATTACGATCGATACGCTTTTTGATTCTTCGGAAGGGAGGCGATAAAGTGAGTGTGGTCACCTACGGCCCATTCGGCAAGAATCGTATAATGGAAGTTCCCCTGAACTGCATTTCGGCGCATGAATCTAGGGAAGCTGCGCGCGTTACAATTCCTATAAAAATTAAGAACCGCTCCTTCTTCTATGTCGTGGACAAAAAAGGCGAATTCACTAATGCTCGTTTGTATGACTACACCGTTGGGATGAGAAGGAATTGGAAGTAGTGCTTGTTTGGTTTATATAAACAATAGTTGAGAAAAATTTACATGCTTGAACTATCATGAAAGAAACAGCCCGTCCATGATTGTCCTAACATGCTATTTTAAGTGATGGACAACCAATAATACGCAAGTTATTTCACAATACACGAAACATCATAAAACTTACAAAATATTTACGGTATAAACATTTAATCCTTTATTCTTACAATCATTCTTAAATCTAAGCTTCTAATAAACTGGTTCAGGACTCTGAGTCAATAGTAATCCGAAACGCTTCTTGATGATGATACGATGGCGAGAATATTTGTCTTCCGGAGAGAATCTCGCCGGATGTGCGGATTGTGTTGGACTTCCGTCGGAGTAATTTTTCTGTAAAGATATGCGAGTTGAATCTCTGCACCAATAGGGAAAGGTGTTAAGCATATAAATTATATATTACCTTCAATGTGTAAACCCGTTCACCTTTTTCATTCACAGTGTACATAAGATACATTTTGTTGATATTTTGTGGTAGATTTCCGTAGAAAACTTGATATTTTAATACGATCTGCTGATTACCAATCTCCAAAATGACGATGATGCACGCACGCGTTTTTGAAGAGGTCTTGTTTGGAATTTTGAAGTGACAGCTAAACCGTGCGTTCAGCTGAAAACAAACACGTCAAAATACAACGCAGGGCTGCTTTGGAAATTTCATCTACACGGTCAGAAAAAAAGACCCCTAAAGTAAATTCTTTCCACTCAGTCAGCACTCGTGTTTATCCGGTTTATCCAGCATTTTACGATCACTTATGGCCGCCACAATCTGGCTGAGTTTCTGGTAGGGAACATAAGATTTGAAGTTTGGCTTGTGTCGTTTGACGTGTAAACGATCAAATTTGAACGTTTCCCAACAAACAATTCAGAGTCACAAATAAGCATATATATTAAATAAATGCTTTATAACAGTGTACAATGCTGAATAAAACGGGTTGTCAAGTTATGTGCTGAAAAAACCTTATTGAGATCGATCGATGTTGCGCCTTTATTCCGCATATACTTATTAAAAGCTATACAAACGATGACTGTCTTCCTGATTCAACTCCAGAAGTTTGATCTAATAACATACTGAATAAGTGTAATTTGCACATACATTGACGCTCTCGATTCGCTATGAATGTTTAACAGATAAAATGAGGGGTTCGTGGATTTTCCTATGTTTCGAGGGGTGCATCTGGTCCTAAAGTTACCTCTATGTTACTACTGTAACAGTGTTCCTATTAATGGAGGACAAGGTTTCGAAAAATGTATACCATTTAATTGCAGTGTAATATTTTTCTAGCAAAATACAGATTGAAACCTACACGGTAAGAAAAAAGTACCCAAAATTGAGTAAAAAATTTACTCAATGCTGGGTTCCAACACTTGAGGTCCACCGTTGAGTAATTCTCAAAAATGTTCTGGTTAAATTTTACTCAACTAATGAGTAATTTCAGATGAACTCAAATTTGAGTTATTTTTCAATTCAATAATCAATATTTATTTAGTTGTATTGATTTTTAATGTTCTTATAGTTTTGATTTTGTGCATGTTTTTTGAAAGTACACCATCAAATAATTGTTAAAAAATCAACTAAAATATTTTTTAATATATTTAATTCAAATCAATCGCACTGTGATTTGAAGTGAAAATAAACTCAAATTTTAGTTAAAATAACTCAACCGGCATGTTCTCACAGTAGAATGAATGGTTGAGTACTTTTAACTTATTTTTGGATGAAAATTGTAACAGCGCTTCGATGATTGGATCTGCAGCCGTTGCTGGCAGTTCATTGTTTGCGATTGCCTTAGTCGTTCACCTACAGTTAAAGTGGGTTTTCGTCCTTGTTAATGATTGAAAAAGTGGCTGGATGCTTGATAGATTGAAGGTAAGTGTTTTTATTCATTCTGTAATGTGAATACTCCCAAATTTATTATGTTTTATCGATCCGTACAGGTTGTAATCAAAGAGCTGTCAATATGGATTGAATTATCCGAAAATACTCGACAGATAACACCGCTAATCGGCTGAACATCCAGACGAGACGGATTTCACGCGGTCCAGACGGGACCGATTTTGTCGTCCAAACAGGACCGGTTTTTGTTTCGTACGGTCAATCGAAGATCTTCACAGATGCAAACAATTAGATGGTGAACATCAAAATGTCCAACGGATCCATACAACTTTAGACATTGAGCAGTATTCGTGCCCGAGAAGAGAAAATATTATGGTGTTTGTTGAAACCATCCATCCACATCCAGAGTTTGCTGAACTATGTCAAGAAGAGGGAGTGATCTGCATTAGTGCATCTGAGGTACTGTCTAGATTTGATTTTTGAATAAATGCATTAAATTATATGCCCTTTTCCACAATTTCGTTTCTTCTTAAATTTAAAAAAAGGAAAAATATTTCTTTGCTAACATTCTGTCATTTTTCTCCTCCCGACGTTGAGAAAATTTCACCTACTTCGTTCGATAATCAAGTAGGTTGTTTTCACCCATTGAAGCCCAGATTGAAATCACTCAAAATTGAGTTTTCTTGTTTAACTTAATTTTACCTAGCCCCACTGAAGCCACGTGTTGAGTGAAAGTAACTTAATTTTGGGTACTTTTTTCTTACCGTGTACACAGCAAATAAAAAATGTAATATCGATCAATGCAATTCAAGCTGATGTATAAAATAATGATGTAATAGCAAAAAGCAGATACAATATTACATCAAAGGATGTAATTTTGTTCGCAAAATCGATGTATATCGTACAACGTTATATTATACAACCGATGGATTGACCTGGTTGCAGCAGTTTGGATGTCATATTCAACAACTTTTTTTTTCTGTGTATAGTTTGACGTATAAAAATTTTACGTATATCGTTTATTAAATTTTTAATAAGCAAATTGTCTTAGTTCCTCCATAGAGGTAACTCTAAGACCACTGGGTCCCGAAGAAAATCATTATTATTTTTGGCTCACTCAGTACCAGAACAACGGTCCCAAGCAGTCCCAAGCTATTTCACTCACCCCTACATGTTCTGCATGAATCCACACACCCCTGATGTTATCTGTCAAACTTTCATAGCGAATCAAAACAAACATAGTGTAGTAATAGAATTTCAACTAGAATAGGGTACGTTAATCGTTTGCTTGGGACCAATAGGCTACTAAAGTGGTGAGCCAATTTAAAATCGTTAGTTTCGTATTGATTGTTGGTTCCTCCACTACTGGCTCACCCACACGGATAGAAATCTCCTTATACCTTTTGGCAAATTTCCATTGCTGATTATTCATAAAATGTATAAGTCAACTAATAAGCAGACGCCTTGCAAATAGTTAATAAAGATCATGTGTCAAATGAAATGTATAAGCGGTCACACATACCTTTTATGCATTCTAATAGGACCTATGTGGTTTGTCTTATGGAATGTATAAGGCTGATGCTTTGGCAAAAATGTATAAGTGAAACACATGCATTAAATAATTGATTTTCGTTTCGTGCACCCTACTTTTTTATAACAAATAGAAGCCGCAATCAAGATTATTCTTGTAGTGTCTAGCAGAGACGTTAAGTAGAGACACGCATAGACTGAAGCAAGAAGAACCAAACGAACCGTCAAACGCTGAACCAAACGAGCAAAGTAAATAAACATGAGCGAACACAATTCACCAGAAAGGAGTATTCTTCTCAATGATGATAAAGGTGTTTAATAATTTTCACGAAATATTTGATATCTGTTATTTCAAGCGTAACTATTCAAATCGACGTGTCTGCTTTTGTAAATAATCACTTCAATAAACGATGTGTCTTAACTGCTAACTCACCCACGCAAACAAACACCATATTTTCCCTACTAGCTGATGTTGTTAGTTTCTCTGAGTGAGCTAGCAGTTGCCTCAAATCGTCGATTGAAGTGATTGTTTACAAAATCAGATACGACGATTTGAATAGTTACGCTTGATTTATTTATTTATTGTTGGTTCAATCAAACACAACATTAAATAGTGATAAAAAAAATCGAATCGGAACGTTTTATTTAGTTGTGTGGTAATAATTGATTGCGCTGCAAGCAAAACAGTTAAATATGACAAAAATTATACTGTCAATGAGCGACTGTCATCTCTCGCCTTCGCTTTATTTGTGCAAAATGTTGCCGCGCACTTCATTTTTATTCAGTTCCGGTCGAACGTCGAAATTTTCTCAACAGCATTGCGGCACTGTATGAAAGTCATTTGAAGCCACTCGAAGAAACATGGTTGCCAGTGACATTGTCAAAAGATCCCTCAAAAATCGTGCTGCGGTTTCGACAGAAATTTTCATTGCGCGTCTCTATCAACGTCACTGGTGTCTAGATTTGGACCTTTTGGTTCATTTATGTATGGCCTTGATTATGGATGGAGTGCGATCTTTTGTGCGTACGAGTAGAACAAAGGGATAAGCTAGAGGAGCGTTATCAGTGATTGCGGTGGTTCAAGGAAAATTATATAAAGCATTGCCGAAAATATGACGCTGCAAAGGCACTAGGCTATTTGGGTTAAATCTTTTCATTTTATCTATTCCATTTTTATTACTGATTTATCAAATGCTCTATCTATATTGACGAATAGAGTTTCCTAACCATTCACCCTCCCACTAACACAAGTCTTCCCTTCCTCTATGAAGGTAGTATGGGTACCTTTCACCTTCTTAAGTAGATGTTGGATTAACTTACCATCCCTCACCTGCGATTGTAAGGATGTGGACAGATGTATAATGCGATGCTTGTTTTGTAGATTTTATTTTTGTGTGGGAAAAATAACCAATCCCAAGTCAAGTGTTTTTTTTTCGGCGTCAACACAATATATATTCTGCAAAACGTATTAGTTGACCGTTATATAGCCACCCACGATTTGTACAATTGCATATGCTATGCTATGCTATTTTAAAATATGTAAAACGCTGTCCAGACTGGAGAGTTATAACATGTTATAACGGTTGTCAAATAATTGCAACACAGAAACCACCATCAAGATAGCGCTATAACATGTTATAACTCTGTAGTCTGAACGTACTATAAGAAATATACCAATAAAATCAAATGAAAACTATTATTGATGTAATTTAAAAAATTAAGAAAACAATGCATACTGAAATATTTTTTTTAACTAGTTCGTTTATTTGGTTGCAAGACTTCATTTCGGATAGAACTTTCTATAATGCTGCACAGTGACACCATAGAGGTAACTCTAAAACGCTGTCCAGACTGGAGAGTTATAACATGTTATAACGGTTGTCAAATAATTGCAACACATGAACCACCATCAAGATAGCGCTATAATATGTTGTAACTCTGTAGTCTGAACGTACTATAAGACTAAGACTAGAATTTCAACTAGAATGGGGTACGTTATTCGATTTGCTTGGGACCAATAGGCTATTCAAGTAGTGAGCCAATTTAAAATCGTTAGTTTCCACCAGTTGGTGATACCTAATTACGCTCCTCACAAGTTCATACACTGTTATGGCTTGAGAACTTTAATGGTAATGGTTATGGTAGTCAGTAAGGTCCATGGATCGTTTTGTATTATTGGTCTACTTTACGTGATTATTCCACGTAAAGTCGACCAATAATACAAAACCATCCATGGGCCTTATTGTCTACCATAACCATTACCATTAAAGTTCTCAAACCATAAGTAAAAAGGTTCTAATATAGTTCTCTTTCCAAAAATATATGGAGAATACAACTATTTTGAATGGTAATGGTTCTTAAAAACCCAATATATTTGTAAGGTCCACTTCAAATAAACCATAATACATAAGTTTAAAACTTTATCACGCAAAGGGCAGCTATTTTGATTTATTGTAAAGGTTCCAGAACTCTTCGAATGATACGGAACATCACAATTGCATGAGGTTTCTTGTGAAAAGAGCAAGTATGTATGATAACTGTATCGAACAGAGATGAACCAGCCGATGGCAGAAAGTCTCTTTCATAAAGACAGAAAAACTGTATTGAATACGAAAACCTCATTACATTTCTAGATACTACGGACATGCACTAAACAAAGGACACGGACATTACACAAAAGATCAATGTGTTGGTCGCAGTGATTTGGGTGGAGAAATAAAAAGTAGAAGGGTCTGTGCCTAGGGGCACGAACGAAAGCTTGACGTAGGACCGCTAGTGTACGGAATAAATGTAGAGCATTCAGTCCTTTTAATTGATCAATTATCTATTATCTCAACTCTTTCCGTTTTTGAATTGTAGGCGTACCAAATTTGCAGTAATCTTTTTCAAAGAGAAAGTTGATTAAGATAATCAATCAATCAATTGCACCCCTGCTTCCTAGTTTGGTTAAAAAATTACAACTCTGGAGAGCATTTTGTGTGGTCGTTGGGGGCTTGTGGTTCTGAATATGGACAAACAAGCACAGATAAATTCTATTCCAACTCTTTACTGATGCAAGCTTGATTGCCCTGAAAAGTGCTGTTTTATTAAAGAGGACATCCATGGCCAGCACATCACGCATCACAGCATCACGGACCTCATTTTTAAGGAACACCTTCAGCACACCTCGTAGACCAGACTGGAGATACGTTTGACACCACCACGGCGAGCCAGACGACCGATGGCGGTTATCTCGAAGAACTTTGCGATGACACTTGGCACCTCCTTTATCAGACCTTTTCCTCCTTTGCCACGACCAGTCAATTGTTGCTTGTTGGTTGTGAAGGAGTGGACTAGCCACCACCTTCCTACTGCTGCTATTGCTGCTCACCACACCGTCCGAAGCGAAAATGAGCTAATGCCATACAGCCGGCGCTCTTTTATTTCTTTTCAGGTTAAAGCAGAATGATGTGCAACCAAGTGGTATAAAAACTACAAAGACTCCTCCCATTATGATTAGTTTGCTATCAAGTAGCGACACTAGCTCTTTTCTTTTTGCGTACACGGCGAATGAGAACGACCCAAATTTGAGTTTAGTAAATTTGTCTCTTGGTTTGCTGTGGATAACCTAAAAAATCTGACAGAAAATGATGAAATTGACGAAAATTTTATTCAGTTTCGTAGTAGTACCAATATACTGAGTGAATCCAATCTTTACTTGTCTCAAATTCGGGAATTTTTCCCTGGAAAATCCTGGAAAAACCTGGGAAAACATGAGGCAAATTTACTCATCGCTGAGTTCCTGCATTTTATTTCTTATTTCTGAGATAACTAAACTCAAATTTGGGTCGTTCTCATTCGCCGTGATATCACCTTGAAAGATATCGGCGCCGGTGGTTAGTGTGATTACCTCTCACCCCAGCAGGCCTGGGTCCAATCTCAGTCGGCGCCACCGGCATGTTCTAAGGCATAACATCTCTGATCACGCCTTCCTTCGGGAAGTTAAGCCGTTGGTCCCCGGTTGAGTTGATGGGTCGATTGGTAGGGTCCAGGTGTGGGAGCTGCCTCCCATTTGGTAGCATTCGGTAGCATTGGAGTACGGAAAACAAATCTCACGTCACTTTTCAATAGGTCCTATCTACATTGATCGATTCTCGTCATCGACACTCTCTTTCCTAAATAACTCGGCTTCACAAATGTTTCCTGCCGTCTTCGTCGAATTAGATGCTAGATTTTTGCTTCTTCCATTGAAAATATCCGGCCGTGGCGATTCAAAGATGATGAAGGTTGATCAAAATAATTTGTACCCCTGCTTCCAGTTTGATTACATGAGCATTTTTTGTGGACGTTGGTTCTGAATATGGACAAACAGGCAGATGAATTCTATTCCTACTCTTTACTGTAATAAGCTTGGTGGCCCTGAAAAGAGCCGTTTTGTTGCCAAAGTTGGTGATGATTTAACCTCCAAAACCAAACAGAGTGCGTCTCTGTCACTTCAAAACGTAGATGACATCCATGGCCGCTTACGCTTGGCGTGTTTAGTGTAGGTGACAGCATCACGGATCTCATTTTTCAGAAACACCTTCAGCACACCTCGTAAATCAGACCGGAGATACGTCAGACACCGCCACGGCGAGCCAGACGACGGATGGTGGTTATCTTGAAGAATTTGCGTTTGGTTTTGAATATGGCGATGAATGTGCAAAATATTACGCAATTCCTTCCTCCCTATTCGCACGCGCCCGAGGATCGGAGGCGAATGCCACTTCGACTTGTTTCGTCTATTTACTACTCTCTGACGACTGTGCTGGGGAAGCAGCAATTGGTAATTGGTGGATTTGTTAGTTAATTCAACGCTTTTGGACAATGCTGGACATTTACCCGTTTTTCAAAAGTTTCTTGTTAAAAATCAACATTAGGAAGCATTGTTATCGATGCGTAGCCATATTTCTGATCGATTGGTGATAAAATTATTGAAATTGGACCAGGGGCAGCTGAGTTATTAACGTTCAAAATCTTTCTCAATTTGTTACATGTTCCATTTTCGGTTTTCACAAAGTGTACCCCCATATAGAAATCAAAGACGTAGTCCTACGTCAAAATAAATAAAACACTTTAAAAAAGTCACAAAACTCATTGATTGACAACAAAAACTTCACGATTTTTTTACTATCGACTCATTGACTTTTATTTATTTATTATGATTAAAACCTGCTCCATTCTAAGCATCCAAGAAAATGTTTTGCTTTGATCGGTATTGTGTTTCGTTTTCTTCCATCATTTAGTTGATAATAATTTCCATTACTAGAGAGAATTTGACTTCAGCTTAAACACAATAACCGTTTTCCTATCATCGCTTCCTGGTTGATGCTTCTTCGTTTGTTTACCCTTAAATAAACCAATCGTTCGCACTGATGGTTCTGTTACTGTTACGCCCACATTTTTTTTTCCACTTAGCAACTAAGATACACATCCTATTTTCCTTGACTTTTTTGTCTCTGTATTCATCGCTTCGTTAAGAAACCTAAACAAAAATATACATACAAGCCCTTTCTTTCTACTAATAAATATGAAGAGATGGAACTGAAATTGTGGAACCAATGTACAAAACTTATAATAGATCACTATTTTTTTCTACATAGAATGTCGAACTCGAAAGGACAGTTACTACTATTCAAGGAACAAGGAAAAACGCAAATAGATTTAGGTATACTATTTGAGAAGTTGGGGCAAACCAACAGGGAGATAAGACAATGGCAATAAGCGCAAAATGACAAATAAATAAATTCTTCGCATGGTTTTTCTCCCCTCTAAAGTTACATAGATATGCTGCAGGACAATGTTGCTGTAGTATAGCGCCGCCACGTATGATAATGGGAAAACTTGGAACACAAATGAGGCGAGCGTATCGAAAGCACGGTTTTCTGCTCTTGATTCTATGATAACGATGATGATGGATGGTAAATAGCACATTTAGGTTTTTGCTTTAGTGGCGTTTGATTTGCTTTAACTAGGTTTGCATTTTCCCATTTAATTTTCGCTACTAATTAAGTTCAATTATTTGTTTTAGGTATATATCACTATTCCTTTTTTGTTGTTTTTGACTATGTATAATCGATTCTGCCTTTTTCCTTTCCCTTCTTTCGTCGCTTCAAAGCTGCTGCATAGCAGCTTATTCCATTAGTCTTAGCATTTTGCTTGCAGTTTCGCTCGTTACAGCAGTTTAGCTTACGTTTGTATCATTGTTTTAAAACAAAATTATTGAAATAGTTTTTTTCCGTACGTCTTCGTCTCGTGTCTCGTCGCGTTATATGGCCCTTGCGTAGTTGTCCCGAGGGATTTGTTTGTTTCGTTCGTTTTTTCCTTCTTCTCTTGCGCATTTTGATAAAAACTGGACTATCGTAAAATGGCTAACGTTTTGTTTTGCTTCATTTGATCTATTTAGAATTTCCACTAGTACAATAATTTAGGTGTGTGTTTACGTTACATGTATGGGTGTATTTGTATTTGAGTGAATAATAGTCCGCCCTAGCAGACCACGTGAAGGGGAGCAATGGCATTTACAGTGTTGCCAACAGTCGCGTGAACCCGAGACAAGCGGACAGAATGGTTTGACCGACACCGTACACCATCGCCAGGATAGGCGACATCGGTAGATTCGAGGCTCTATGTACAAAGGCAATGGTGGCACTACTGACGGTGCCTCCGGTAACCGGAGAAACCACACCCATTACTAGGATGAAAATCGAGAAGAATCTACCGAACTTGTGCTTGCGCAGCGTAACGAACGCCACAACCGCCGCACCGGTGTGAATGATGATGGACGAAAACAGAGCCCACAGGAAGACGTGGTACCACATATCCACAAACTTGGTTAACGTACTCGTTCCTACACCCCTTAGACCGATCACATTGGCTATCGTGTCTAGCTCCGCGATGCTTTCGGAATACATTGCTTGCACCGGATGGGAAACCAGTCTAGGTTTTCGATTTCCACCTTGCCCTAACTTCTAAGACCCCTAATACTACTAATCTCTCGACTTCACCCAAAACCACCTGTCTATGAGTTAGTGTTAGTATGCGCTTCGAGATCCGTCCCTATCACAGTCTCACAGTGTTACACACGGAGACAGGAATCAACCCAATCTAGATTGATCAAGTAGGAGCAGTATCGTCCTGGGGGACGAGTCCCTCGCAATTGTAGACAACGAGACCGTTGTAGATGTTGTTTTTAGAGATAGCAGTGGCTGCACCGTAGAATCTAGAGCTAGACCGTTTATGGTGGCTACTATTTGAATTGACGACCTTCGGTGCTTGAGCTGCGGCGCTAGTGTTCTAGTGCTGGTAACCTCCCGAAGGGTAGCGGTCTTCCGACGACGACAGCTATTAGCAACGATGGCGGTAGAGTAAAACTGAGATGTTGCTGGCGTTGGTGGTGGTCGCAGCAGATAGTGCGATAGATACGCACCACTATGCACCATCGTGCGGTTCTGGAAAGATTCGGAGAAGAAATTAACCATTAGAAAGGTAATGTTGAGCATGGTTGAATTGAATCAGGATTGAATATCTGGTCACTGAGATTAAAGTTCAACGATTGAAATCAGCTGTAGCAGCAATGGCACATTCAATATCAGATTCAGTGTTGGCAAAATCATCAATCAAATGATATTTTTCCGCTCTCAATTGAAGCAAAATATCATGTTTGATATTGCTAATTGCATCTGAAACTGGACTGTCCCAAAAATGCAAAAAGTGTGATAAAAGTGCACGTTTCCGTCAAATCGTTTTGATGTCTTCGGAGCACTTATTGCTTGCATCATAAGGAATAAGTGCACCGAAGACACCAAGACGATTAGACGTAAATTTGCAGTTTTATCACACTTTTTAATAAGCGAAAACGCGCTTATTAGTCCAATTTGGTGTGAAACGCGCAATATTAATTTTACAAACTCTTTTGATACTGTGGGACTATTCACAACGTGTAAAGTCGAAGCTGAGAGTTGAATCGACGCAAAAATGATTCCGTTGCACCTCGTTTTCTTAGAAAGAGAGTGTATAATAATGCTATCTCTTTTTTCTCTTCACCGATGGAATTTCACCACAGTTTGGTGAAATTTGAAGCTGGTGAATTTTGTTAGCTTGGATATTTCCAAGGGGGGAGGTGGCTGTCAAATATGAACAATCGTCGCCTACCTCGCATAACTGGTTCCAAACGTAAACAAGCCATAAGAAACCTACAGCGTTTGTTTACGTTTGGAACCAGTTTCATACAAGAATGATCAGTAGGCTGATTTGACAGCACGTCCCCCCCCCCCCAGGATATTTCAAGCTGCGGTATCACAGCTTGCAATTGGCGTTGACGGCGACTATGTGCATGGTAACCGCGAAATATACAATAATGACTATAAAAGACTCGATATTCACTACAAAGTAAGTATTTCCGATGGAGACTGGGACTACTCATTAAATGAATAAAAAAAAATACCCATTTATCAGTATTTGTTACTCACAAATGAATATGTACTTACTACTTATTTTTATAGTTCTAATTACTCAGAAATGAGTTAAATTTTACACATTTAATGGGTAGTCCCAGTTTCCCTAGAAAATGCTTACGTTTTAGTTGGGTATTTTGCGGTTACCGTGTACCGTGGACCCCCCCGACCAACCATTTCGTTAATTTTCTTTAATTTTCTATATATCGATCTTCAAAGCCATTCATAAGAAAAATCGATAGCGATCGTCACCATTTCATGAATAATTGTAAAGATGCTAAAAGTCTAATCGTGAATCGTTTATAAAGATCTTTCTCAAAATATTGCTACCAATCGTTACCAATGTTAAAATATCGATTGTGTTGCCAGATCAAAATATCGATTTCTGTTGTAAAATCAAAATATCGATACACAACTGCTGATATTATTTGTGATTTTTTATCTGCATAGTTTCTAGTTTCGATCCCATGCCATCTGGGGTGTACTGATTATTTGCTGTTTTGTTTTGATTCTGCGTTCCGTTTTGCAATGTTCCATTTCGCTTTACTCCGTTCCATGTGCAAAATGACGTTTAGGCAATTTTTAGTTTGCACGCCGTGCAGATAAGCGGGGTTCAAATTAGAAAGTGTTCAGATTAAAACCGGTCATATTACCGGGGGTCCACGGTAGCTCTTTGCTTCTATCAGGGGAAACATGTCAGAAGGGTCTAACTCGAAACGTAAACAATGACTTGGAGCGTCGGTTTCTTAAGTAGAGCTACACACTTAATCACGGTTTCCTTGTGCGGTAATTTTTTTACAGTTTTCGAACTGTAAATCACAAAAACTACCGAACATTCAGCTGTTCTCAATAAAATTACTGACGTTCATTAGTTTTTGCAAGAAACTACTGAATGCGGCAATAGTAATCACTGAATTGACCGTAAAATAACAGTTTTACGGGAAATGACTAAAACTCAGTAAAATAGAACACAGAGTTTTCAGTACTGATTATGTTTTACTGAAACAGTCATTAAACGAAATTCCAAAATTACTGATCACACTAGTAAATTGGACTCCTATACGTCATTCTCCTCCGTTCCACCAGGCGCACTTGACTTCAGAAATTTTTGAGTGAAAACAGCGACATGTTTGTGAAAATTAGTTAAACGACTGGAAGTCAACGGAGGAGTGCAAAATCATACGAAATCGGGCAGTTTATGCACTCCTGCATCGACTTCCAGATGTTCCATTGAATTTGCAGCAAAAATTTCAATTGTGTGTAGCAGTGCTCCAGACTTACGCACGCAATCTGGCACTCCAAGAAAGCAACCAGCCGGCTGAACCACGAGGAAGTATTAAGCTGGACTATAGCTCAAGATTAGTCTAAACAGCATCATTGCTATTATGCCTCTAAACAAATAAACCTGAGTCCCCTAATAAAGATCTTAAAATATCCGAAATATCAGTGCTAACATTTGAAAACGGCGCAAAAGCCATTTGTAAACAAATGGTTTGTGGGCCCTTTACTCGCTACCCGAAGAACGCCCACGCAAACCAACAGCATCGTCAGGAAGGGGAAAATTTCCCCTACCCGATGTTGCTGTTGTGTCGCGTGGGTGTACTTCAAGTAGTGAGTAAAGGGCCCACAAACCATTTGTTTACAAATGGCTTTTGTGACGTTTTCAAATGTTAGCACTGATATCAGAGTTGGTTGGAAATGCTAACATGAAGCTTTAGTGTGATGATTTATTAGCTAGAGAATGATCTTTAGAAGAGGGTAGGTGGATAGTTCCGTTAGAGTACGGCAGTATGAAAATTGAATAGAAGTTGAAAATGAGCGAAGGGCCATTAATGCGACAGTTTTTCAAGATAGACGCACATTTTTGCCTAACCCGTACGATGTACGCGGGGACTTGAAGTATGTCTCCAAGTCCACAGCATTTCCAACCAACTCTGAAAATCGTTAACTTCGCGTATGAAGTAACATAAAAAACACTTTGAATGTAACAACTCAAGGCGGGAGTAGCCGTCAACAATGCTGATGATGGTACAGCACGCAACAACCACCCTACTGCTTTCTCTCTGAGATGATCACGTTGGTCATGACGAGAGGAGCAACACAATAGTTGGGTAAAGAAGAACTGCATTATAACACACCATCGACTGGAAATGCTCTCGCAACGTGGAGCTTTAGGTAGTGATGAAAACGTCGCTAGAACTATTCCACAGCCGCAGTCAGTTTATGAGCAACAAGAGGGACGCACATTTTTGCCTGTGGACTTGGAGACATACTTCAAGTCCCCGCGTACATCGTACGGGTTAGGCAAAAATGTGCGTCTATCTTGAAGAACTGTCGCATTAATGGCCCTTCGCTCATTTTCAACTTCTATTCAATTTTCATACTGCCGTACTCTAACGGAACTATCCACCTACCCTCTTCTAAAGATCATTCTCTAGCTAATAAATCATCACACTAAAGCTTCATGTTAGCATTTCCAACGAACTCTGAAAATCTTTAACTTCGCGTATGAAGTAACATAAAAAACACTTTGAATCCGAAATATTTTATTTATAACTCAGCAAAAATAATGTAAACAAAAAACTAAAATGGTAAATTTTGACATTTCAGGGATTTTTCCATTTACCGAGTTTTCAGTTAAACCAAAAACTACTGAGTTGATTGCTGAAAACTCAGCTGTGTAAAACCCAGTAAAATTTTACCGACTTCGGTAATCTAAACTCTGTGTGTAATAAACTATAGAGGAAGAATAGCGCTGCCGTCGCTGTCGAAACATCTTTTCCTTACATCGAATAGGGACACAACTGTCAAAGCGAGAAAAAACTATACAGTTTGACAGTTCTGTACCCGGTATTATTCAACATCAGACACCAGCGCTATTCTTCCTCTATAGTATATTAGCTCTATTGTTTCTTACGAATGACAAAACACTCATTCAAACTAACTAAATTATCTGACAGATAAATGTTTGTTATATGAGCTGGTGTGGTCATTCAAGAGAAATCGACGTTCAAAGTCATTGTTTACGTTTCGAGTTAAACCCTTCTAACATTATTGTTTATTGTTTATTGAAAAATTCAACTGACAATTATTGTCTAAATGAATAAAACTTAAACTAAATAGTTACGGTCAACGGTACGGAAAAGGCCAAGTAGCCGATGACGAAACACGTCAGCTGATACATTGAAGTCGAACATATAAAAAAGTTGTTGAATTGCCGGCGGATTGCTGATTGAACATACACTGATAAAAATTCAAAGATTGTTTTTATGTGTCCCACACATGATTTTTTGCAATGTGATCAACAAATGATAACTATGTGTCGTGGACCCCCGGTAATATGACCGGTTTTAATCTGAACACTTTTTAATTTGAACCCCGCTTATCTGCACAGCGTGCAAACTTAAAATTGCCTAAACGTCATTTTGCACATGTAACGGAGTAAAGCGAAATGGAACATTGCAAAACGGAACGCAGAATCAAAACAAAACAGCAAATAAGGCAACCAGAAACACGCTGATAGGGTTACTAGAAGTTCAAATTAAAAATGAACCCCGTTAATATGAATGAGGTGTTGTTCAGATTAGCTAGGGTCCACGGTACTTAATATGTGTACACATAAAAGCCACTTGTAACCACACATACTATTCATTTGAGTCATACATTTTATGTGTGCTTCTAGGTGGATTCTGTTTACGTGTGGTCACATGAAAATGATGTGGAATTTTACAATAAAAATGTGTAGAACTCTATTAGTGTAGCTTGAGCGACCGTCCGTCTTACCTCTAATGCACACGAGTGAAACTTCGGATCAGAAAATGGCTCCACTTGTCATTTGCGAACACTAGCGCACCTAGCGGTAGACGGCATCTTCTGCCTGCAGTTAAGATAGGCAGCATGCTATGATAGTGTGAGTGCACATAGAAAACCCGTGTGGAACGCTTCCACAACACATTGCTTGTTGAGCAGCAAAACGAACCACTTTTTGATTCATCGATTTGTTTGCACTTCCCCTTCTGTTCTGTGCTCTAATGGCTCGATTCCCAGGAGACGATTTTTCGACGACACCATTTTAATAGAAACTAAGCGATCGATTCAACCGATGGTGAATAGGAGAACGTTTAAAAGAGTGTTGTGAGCAGAAATTTCTGCCGTGAGACATAGGAAGCGGGACACTTATCAACTTTTTTTTGGTAAATGAATTCATCTGAGATGCTCCAAAAGTTGATCTACAGTTGAAAAAAATAATTCTGTATCGTTTTTGCAGGGATCATGCTGATGTTAACGAATATTTTTGATGAGAAAAATTGAAAATTAGAATAGTGCCTTGGTTATGATCTACCGGATTTCTTGTGTGTGAATAGGTTTTTTTAATGCACCATCAACGTAGAGTGCGCCACGTTAGTTCGAGAAGAAACGTCAACCAAACCGTTTGTATACATCAGAATAAGTATTTTCCCCAACGCAAATAACAGCATTTTTATTCAAAATCTTGCCAATTTCCATCGGTAATTGTCTTATTGTACGATTTTCCAAAAATCTGAACTAATTTGCACCTTAACTATACACATACAAGAAATCCGGAAGATCCTAACCAAGGTTGCAAAGATTCATTTCAGCTAAAATAATGTTTTTCGGAATAATAAAACCAAAAGATGGTATGATGGCATGTTTTACTTGTAACTTACAAGAAGAGGTTACAAAGTATGCGTTGGAAACATAAAACCTGTAAATTTTGCTTTCTATGAGTCACAATCAGCGATTTGCTGATCGCTGAGTGAGTGAGTGAGTGAGTGAGTGAGTTTGTGAAAAATCGCTGATTGTGACTCTCATGAAGTGAAATAAACAGGTTTAATATGTCAAACACATTCTTTGCAACCTCTTCTTGTATCCTACCAATTCAAAATTTAATCATGGCATCTAATTATTTCATAATTTAAAAAAACATTGTTTTAGCTGAAATGAGTCTTTGCAACCTTGATCATAACCACTAAGGCACTTTTCTAATTATCCATTTTTCTCAACAAAAATATTCCTGAACACCAGCAGAATCTTTTCAAAAACGTTACAGAATTAAATTTTTCAACTGTAGATTAAGTTTTGCAGCATCTCAGATGAATCAATTTATCAGGAAAAGTAAAAAAGTGTTCCGCTTCCTATGTCTCAAGGCAAAAATTTATGCTCACAACACTTTTTTTGACGTTCTCCTATTCACCACCAGAGGTTGAATCGATCGTTTAATTTCTATTAAAAAGGCCTATGTAGAGTGCAAGCGAGTTCGAGAGGAAACGTCATCCAAACCGTTTGTTTAAATGAGAATGATGATTTTTCACAACGCAAATTAAAGAATTTTTCATTGATAATCTTGCCAATTTCCATCAGTAATTACCATATTTTACGATTTTCCACAGATCTGAACTGATTTGCACATAAAATATTCACACACAAGAAATCCGGAAGATCATAACCACCTAGGGACTATTCTAATTTTCAATTTTTCTCAACAAAAATATTGCTGAACACTAGCTGGATCCTTTCAAAATTGATACAGGATTAAATTTTTCAACTATAGATCAAGTTTTGGAACATCTCAGATTAATCAATTGATCAGGAAAAGTGAAAAAGTGTTCTGCTTCCTACGTTTCGCGGCAAAAATTTCTGCTCACAACACTCTTTATGACGTTCTCCTATTCACCACCAGAGGCTGAATCGATCGCTTAGTTTCTATTTAACCCTCCGTTACTCGCGCCAACTTTTGTAACACGAGTACTCGCGCGTTGTATTATCGTTTCAGTTGAAAACCGGAAAATCCCACACGCACTAATTGAATTTATTCTCGTTCTGTACGTTAAACATTACGTCGGACATAGTGCGCTGTATTCGCACAATGATGCGCTATTCGTACAGAACGAGGGTAAAATCGAATGTCGCGTGTGGGTTTTCCGGTGTCCAACTTGAACAACAATACTTTGTGCAACAGTGTGAGTTTTCCATTCCCATTTTGCAGCCGAGCTACCAACGGGTATTCCTTAAAAAACTTGTTTTTAACTAAACAAGCTAAACTTTTATCACAGAAAAACAGATAGACAAATAGACATAACACATTGAATATTTCTCACTGTAAAACATCGTCGCTAAAACATTACCGCCATCTGTTGAGTACACTGTGGTAGGCACTACGCTGAACAGATGGCGGTAGTGTGTAAACGTCAAACGCAAGGGAATTGACTATGTGCGCCACAGGTGGCGGTACTACCAACTACGATACTTTTAAATTGTCCGTTAAATGCTTGTCCGATGAAAAACTTGCGAGAGTTATGTCTGTTTGTCTGTGCTTTTATCACAGTTAACCACAAAAAAATGCGGATAATAGAGAAAATGTGAATGGAAACCGCGTAATCGGTGTCCGTAGTACGTGGGATTTGAATTAATTGGTTACAACATGGAAAATCTCAAGATCCTGACCAGATAGAAAGTTACTGTCTTCGGCAAAGTTGTTCTAGAGATCATATCCTTTTCGCTGCTGGAGAGTAGTTCAGAGTTTTCTCACTACATAGCGCTAGAGTACATGTGAAATTATCGCATGTGATATATCTCGAGATCATGACCAGATAGAAAGTTACTGCCGTCGACAAAGTTGTTGATGAGATCAAAGACTATTTATCGTTGCACAATAGTTCAACATTTTCTCAATACGCGGCGCTAGTATACACGTGAAATTCTCTTGTAAAATATCTCGAGATTCTGACCAGATAGAAAGTAACTGTCTTCGGATTGATTAAAGTAGGCTGTGCTGAAAATCTGACGTGTTGTGACACGTTTTTTCCTTCCGTAAATTGAACAATTATGATTTCAAAATACTTCAAAGTATGTGACAAAATTGTTGTTGTGTTTTTCCCCCTTTATTTGGTTGCTGATCCGGTCAAAATCTATCGGAGGCCGTTTGCCCAACCTGTTAACAGAGTCAAACTTCAAAGTGCATTTCTTCACAAGCTACTTATTCATCTCTATCTACGGCTCTTTGTGAGAGAATTGCCTCTGATCCACGCTGACGAGTGGCTTGAAAATGTTCACTTGAAGCTTAGGAGCTGGTATAGCAATTTTTCAGGAACAGCTGATAAGGAGGAGCTCCACTTAACTATTTGGGTGAGATCGCTCTTATTTATTTGCAAATAATTATGTTTTATAGAAGAAAAGGCAAAGTTTTTCAGGAAGTCAAGATCTTTTCGTTGGTGGAGTAGTTCAGAAAATTTTCGTGCAATTTTCGCATAAACAATAGCTCGAGATCCTGAGCAGATAGAAAGTTACAGAAATGTCTCACTACGCGGCGCTAGTATACAGAAATTCTCATCTAAAATATCTTGAGATCCTGACCAGATAGAAAGTTACTGTCTTAGGCAAAGCTGTTCAGGAGAACTGTGCTGGTGAACAGTAGTTCAGAATCTTCTCACTAGGTAGTGCTCGTATACATGTTAAGTTCTCGCATGTGATACATCACTAGATCCTGACCAGATAGAGAGTAAATGTCTTTGGCAAAGTTGTTCAGGATGTCAAGATCTTTTCGTTGGTAGAATTTTCTCACTACTCGGTACTAGTATACACATGCAATTCTCGCATATACAATAGCTCGAGATCCTGACCAGATAGAAAGTTACTGTTTTCCGCAAACTTGTTCAGGGAGTCAAGACTTTTTGGCTGGAAAGTAGCCCAGAATTTTCTCACCACGTGGCGCTAGTAAACGTGTACAATTCTCGCGTTGTTCATGAGGTCAACGCCTATTACTTGGTGCACAATAGTTCAGTATTTTCACACTACGTGGCGTTAGTATACTCACGAAATTCTCGCATGTAAAATATCTCGAGATTCTGATCAGATAGATTTCGATAGTGGATAGTAGTTCAAAATTTTCGCATAAACAATATCACGAGATCCTCACCAATAGAATGTTACTGTCTTTGGCAAAGTTGTTCAGGAAGCCAAGGCCTTTTGGCTGGTGGACAGAAATTCATTTTTTTCACATCATTGCGCTTGTATACACGTGCAAATCTCGCATTAGATATATTTTGAGACCTGCTAAACTGTCATCGGCAAAGTTGTTCAGGGGATCAAAACTTTTTCGTTGGTCGACAGTACAGAATTTTTTCACTACGCGGCGCTAGAATATACGTGAAATCTTTGCATATATAATATCTCGAGATCCTAAACAGCTAGAAATTTACTGTATTTGACAAAGCTGTTAAGGAGATATCAACCTAAGTGAGATAAGACAAATAAATTCTGGATTTCTTTTACTGATTAAGCTTTTCATGTAGATTTGTAGATACATAAATTGGGGTGAGTCGATCCATTTGTATACCTCTGATAAATTAGTGGTAACACGTATCTCAGATGGAAAACATTAGCTTAAAATATCAATATCGCTGAAACTTCCACCAAATGAATGTTTAGAGTCTCCCTTTCATTTTAGGCTGATTTCAAAATGTCTTTTCGAGGGGTCTAGAACAAAAAGAAAATCCCTGTATTTACGTGTGCACGGCCAACGAGACTGATGGAGAAATTTATAAAACCGTACACTCCCTAAAAACGTCCGTTCGTTCTTTTTAGAACATTTGAAAGATTTTGAATGGAAATACGAAGAGGCAAATTGCTCAATATCATTTTCAGATTTTGTATAACAAAGGTTCACCCAAAGTTACACTATTTTTCAAAAATTACTCTGAAGAATCATGATTAATTTTCTCAGAATTGACTTGAAAAAAAAATTGAAATTAAAGGTAGTAGTAGAACCCTTATGCTATACCATTCATACCATTCAAATAACCTAAGGAGATCAAAAATTGGAAGTAAAATGAGAGAGCTTTGAACAAAACACATTTGCATGTTCACCATCCGGAAGAACTTTGCCGCATGTACAATTTTGACGATGACAGTTACTTCCTGACCTTAAGCTATTGGAAGATTGCCGCAAAAGCTCAACGCAGATGTCGCCACTGCATGATGATGATAATGTTGATAAATCCTTCCAAAATAACATTCGAATTGAAGAAAAAAACGTTTTTACGATCAGACTGATGTGCATCTTTCACTTTTCCAGGTGAACTTTCATAAGATATATTCATTTCATTTCACGGCTGCATCAATGCTGCATCGTAAATATGATGGTAAACAGAAGTAAATTGCTCAATTACTCAAAATAAAGATGATTTGTCATCTTGTTATCACTTTGAAGACCATCTAGCACCATTTTATTGATGAATCTACGTTAAGGTCGACCAGCAGATGGAAATGATGATAAAATAAAAATGACGTTTTGCTACCTGTCAAATCGTATGGAATATTTTTTAGTACATCATCACTTTTGTGGTTTTGGATTTCAAACTTAGGTGTCGCATGCACTGGTGCAGTTTCGCGTAGATTCATCAATAGCATGGTGCGTGTTGAGTAAATCAAGTTCCGGTGCGTTTTCCGTCGAAAATTGTGAGTATCAATATGTTTGCTTAAAAAAGCCAAAATGAACATTTATTGAATATTGGCGTCCTATACAACTAATTCTCTTTTACCACCAGCATGATGCAACCTTTCCTAAATAAATTCACTTAATTTCCACTTTCATCTTACCATTTTCTGAAAAATGCAGCTGCGCAGGAGGTAACCTCTCCCTGTGGGTGCAAACTTTTTTTTTTTCCTTTGGTTTGTTTTTTCCGTCGATCTTGTTTTCCGTGCTGAGCACCAATGCTACCGACGTGCCAGGAAGGCAGCTCCCACACCTGGACCCTACCTATCGACCCATCAACTCATGAACCGGGGACCAACGGCTTTACTTCCCATCCGAAGGCGGCGCCGACTGGGATTGAACCCAGGCCTGCTGGGGTGAGAGGTAATCACGCTTACCACTACACCACCGGCGCCGTTAGGGTGGGTGCAAACTTGTTATGCATAATTTGCCATGAAAACATCTCCGATCCATACCGAAATAATAACAAATAGTTTTCAAACATGTTTTCTTACACGATTCAAGCAAAAGTTTCCACGGGAAATTATTAGTTTTTCTTTATGGACCGATTTGCCCCAAAAAGCGTCTGTTTTACTTGGAAAATTTGGAAACTATACTCCTTCTAGTGGTTCTCACTTCGAAATGTAGGTGGCGAAAGCTTGGAAAAGTTTCACTGCAAGACGCCAATTGGAAGATTGCCGCAAAAGCTCAACGCAGATGTCGCCACGGCATGATGATGATAATGTTGACAGACTGCATATAAAATTCGTGAAAATTAGCATTAAATCATAATTTTTATCAAGCCTGCGTAAAATCCTTCCAATATAACATTCCAATTGAAGAAGAAAATGTTTTCACGATAATACTGATGTGCATCTTTGACTTTTCCAGATGAGCTTTCATTAGATATATTCATTTAATTTCACAGCTCCATCAATGCTGCATCGTACATATGTTGTAAACAGAAGTAAATTGCTCAATAACTCAAGATAAAGATGATTTGTCATCTTGTTATCACTTTATAAACCATCGAGCACCATTTTATAGTATGGTGCGTGTTGAGTTAATCAAGTTCCGTTGCGTTTTCCGTCGAAAATTGTGAATATCAATATGTTTACCTAAAAAAGGCCAAAATTAACATTTATTGAATATTGGCGTCCTATACATCCATTTCTCCATTATCACCAGGATGATACAATCTTTCTTAAGTAAATTCACTTAATTTCCACTTTCATCCTAGTGGAAATCGCACATATTCACCATTTTCCGAAAAATTCAGCTGCGCAGGAGGTAACCTCTACCTGTGCGTGCAAACTTGTTATGCATAATTTTCCATGAAAACATCTCCGATCCATACAAAAATAATAACAGTTAGTTTGCAAACACGTTTTCTTACACGATTCAAGCAAAAGTTTCCACCGGAAATTATTATTTTTTCTTTATGTACCGATTTGCCCTAAAAATCGTCTGTTTTACTTGGAGAATTTAGAAACTATCCTCCTTCTAGTAGTTCTCACTTCGAAATGTAGGTGGCGAAAGCTTGGAAAAGTTTCACTGCAAGACGCCAATATCGCAGCTCGGAATATCAAGCTAACAAAACTCACCAACTGCAAATCTCACCAAACTGTGGTGAGATTGAGTTTAATGATTTTTGCTTTACACCCGAATGCAGCCGAAACTTCCATAACGGCTTGCAGCAGTCCCTTTGCGTCTGCCATCGGTGAAGATTAAAAAGAGATAACAAACTATGCTTTCTCTTTCTAAGAAAACGATGTGCAATGGAATCATTTTTGTGTCGAGTCAACTCTCAGCTTGATTATTGCACGCTGTGAGTAGTCTCGCAATATCAAAGGAGCTCGTAAAATCAATATCAAGCATGATATTTTGTTCCAATATCACGCATGATATTGCGAGCGCATGAGAGCGGAAAAATATCAATTGATTTCTGATTTTGCCAACACTGTCTCAAACTCTTCTTTAACAACGTTTAACTATGGAAAGTTGTACATTTTTTAAGTTTTATATATATTCAAAAAGTCCCTTTCAATTAGAGAACGTTTAATGAATGGATAAAATTGCAAGTTGTTGTGACTTTCGATCGAAAAACATGTTAAATCTAACTTACAAGTGTAAATGAGCAACAATGGTCATAAAGTACATAAATGGAACGAGCTGAACGGATGATTTAGTTGTGCCATATCAATAGTTAATAAATCCGTACTTTTAAACGCTGCATTTGAAGGCAAAAAAACTTAACAATTACCAGTATACTGTTAATTTAATCAAACATTAACCATTATTGTGAATTAAAACAAACTACCGTGAAGTGCCATAATTTCAAGCGTCGCCTATTTCCGCGCTTTTTTCCTCAATAATTTGTAAAGTATTGTAATATTTTGTAGATTTATATTTTTCCCATACACTAGTCAATAATACCTTTTAAAAGTTCTACCTTAATTCAAAATATCCTCATTAAAGAGTTGTTAGAATTTTTCAAAAATGCACGACATTATGAAATGTACGGTAATAATTTTTTGTCTATGTCAGCTCTTAAGCGAACCCCACACGGTGAGAAATATTGTCAATACTTACAAGTATTGACAATAATATTGATGATGTGAATACAGAAATATTGTCAATACCGATGTATTGACGTCAATATAAAATGTATTGACAATACGATTATTGTCAATAAAAGCAATCGTGTACGGTCCACATTAGGTCAGATTATTTATACTGATTTTAAGATTGTTTACATAGCCATGAACGATTTGATGTTGTTAAGCAAATCAATGTTAATTTTCCATTACTCTCAAATTTTTCCATCCTGATGTAGATTCTGTAGAATTACACAAATAATCGCTAATTTATGAGATTCAAAATTGCCCTATTTACCCCTCGATTTACCCCTCTCGTAAGGAAATAGACAGACGGGCTAAAGGACGACCACACATTCGACACGGGATGGATCTAACCCAGTCAAATACTATTTAACTCCGATTTCAATTATTAATAGCCACGTTCGGTGGAAGACTCTTCCCCTCTGCCTTCCTTCCAATCATTTCCGCTGCGCTATGTTCAGCTGGCGGACGGACGGGTGATAGATACATATGAACAAGACACAAGTAGCTACATCCGATATACGTGTACACTACAAATGCTAGCACATGATGCATGTATGCCAGCTTAGCAATCTGTGCATGTATTAAATTAATAATTTACACTGGGTGTTTAGGGGATGAATTGTGGAACCAAAAGAAGTACCCATTACGACAAAACGGTATTGTGCGTAACTCCCCATAAACAGATACATTAATTGAAATTGAAAACCAGCCTGTTTCAACTCTTCCGCTCTTATGGATGCAAGTATGGAATGGAAGGTGAATCACGATTCGTGACTCATGAATTTGTTTGAGTAAACGTTACGTTACATATCTGCTATCTAGACCATCGTTCCCCTCGTGCTAGTCGCCGCCAATAACAATCAGCCGAATCGATTAGTACAGTCGTCACAACAGTGATGCGACAGTTGATAATTTTCATATTTAAATAGCAAATTGCATGCTATTGTAAGTACAGTCTAGTAAGTACTAAATTCATAGAAAGGCCGCCCTTTCTCATGTTTATTTTCCGCCGGTATCTGTTCCACTACCTATCATACCTATCAGCACATACTTTCCTCAGTAAATCCCAATGTCCTCTGCTGGAATTGAACCAAGACCTAGCACTTGTGATGAGAAGCAATCACGCTTACCACCAACCACCGGCGCCGTCGCTGTTGTACAAATGTAGCGACTTATCTTGAACACAGACTGAGTAAAGTCCAAATTATTCGACCAATATGAATTAGCAGGGACAGCAACGATTTCTTCGTGGTCGTCTGTCTGTAATTGATTTACTTTCGTTTGCTTTTGGCATGGTTCCAAATAAACAAAAGTCCACTTTGTTTGCATCGTATTCTACCATCTCACAATGCATCGAATTACACTGTCCATATATGAGTACGCCTGTACCGTCGTCAATCACTGAACGGTCAGTGGCGCTCTTGATAATATGTTTATAGACGCCTGTCTTGCAAGTGGACCGAAGCATCTGGCAAGCGTTTTGCGTGTAACGTAATGAAAACAAGAATATCGGCAGCGTATTATAATTTTTTTTTTGCTTGCGTATGTGCCACCACCGTATAGTCGGAGGGGAAGGTCAGTGCGTGGTAAACTACGTCAGTCGTGTTAATGGTATAGTAAAATTTAATAGGTTAGGTAGTGCCTGAAGAAATAAGGAGCACATTATTGCAATTACAAGCAATGTTATCGCTTGGTTTTGAAAACAAGTACTTTGTTTCTGGGACGACAGGCGATTTGAAATGAGAACTAAAAACATCTTCAGTTAAACCACAGACAATGTTAAACTATTCAGCCAACCTTGTGTCCTCAGTGCATTCAAATTTTATCAGCTGAAATCTATCCAACATAACATAATCTGCTCTTAACATAGTAATTTCACAATTCTCTTATTGAGGCATGAATTCGTGCATTGCGTGGCAAGCATATTGACGATGACCTTCAAGACATGCCTCTTCGAAGATTTCGTAGCTTATCGCTTTTAGAAATTCCTTACCATCGAACTAAGACTTCGTGCACAAATTACGTAACGCATGGAGGAGGAGAGAGGGCGCAATGGAAAACTTAACGTAACATATTTTTTTTCCTTTGTTTAACGTCGGTCTCTGTTCCGCAATCTAGTGCCAATCACCGACGGACATCGATTGCCATCCATTGACGGCAACCGAATGTGCAGGAAGGCAGCTTCCACACCTGCGTAGGATATCGCACCCATTCACAACATACATGGGCCGGGTAACGTAACATATTAACCGATGCAAATAATAATTTAAACACAAAAAAAAACAATAATTTGCTGGACCTCTTGCATAGGGGGAGGGTGTCTAAAATCTGGATTTTTTGCATTTCGTAATTTGTGTACCGCGCCTAATTGTGGTATAAACAATCCGCTTGACTCGTGCTTTTTACAATAACGAAAACAGCGTTTAGTCATAGGGTTAGGGAACTTAGTTTAGATTGGTTGTAAGGTGCTAAAACTGTGCTACTTAGTCGAAGACGGAGTGAATAAATAAATGGTACTCTTTGGTGAGATGGACCAGTTATGGTCTTTGGAGCAACTTCGATGCAAAAATTAACTAGAAGATAACAATTTTTGAAGATTGTAATCAGGGTTGCTGTCATTTATTTGCTATAAAAAATGTTTTTCGAAATTATGAAACCATTCAATGGTATTTTGAACTTGTAAGCTACAAGAAGTGGTGGTAAAGTATGTGTTTGACATATAAAACCTGTCAATTACACATTCAGTAGGGTCACAATTAGCGATTTTATGATCGATGAATATTCACTCTTCATTTTCACCGATCATAAAATTGTAACATGACAAGTGACAAACGAAATAGAAATGTTTCATGTGTTAAACACATACTTTACAAGCTTTTTTTTTTTAATTCTTTATTAAAGAGATTTTTAGCCTTAGGCTAGTTCATCTCTAACTTTACAAGCTCCTCTAACTTACATGTGCAAAATATCCTTAAAACATCTAATGATTTCAGAAATCTTGAGAAAAAAAAAAAACATGGCAGCACCCTTGATCGAAATTTTTGATTGATCTGTATTACTCCGAATGTCGCTTGCTCAATTACATTATTAAAAATGACACTACAGGTTCAAAATTTTCACGGAAAACGCTACCGTCAAACGTTTAGTGGTATCTCCTTATGTTGTCCATATTATACACTGTCGTTCGATTGTCATGGGAAGTTAGAAATCAATTAATTAATTTTACCATGCGTATATATTAGCCCCGTCACTGATCCACCTGATGAGCAATCAAATTGCGCATTCCACATTATAAGTATGAAACAACAAAGCAAAACAAAACACCTATAGACAGGTTTTCTTGTTCAAACACCCGTGTGTCCTTGGAAGTGAATATGTTTCAATCAACCGTCGAGGCTCCCTTTATGCTTCTACTCTACAATGAACTCTTTCTATTGTCGGTAATCGGTTAAACTGATTTGTTCGTCTTATCACCGTCAATACAATTGTTATGAATCATGCAACCCTGCTTTATTCATTATCAACCAAGATGATGGAACTTTATTCAATCAGGGAGTGTACTTCCATTGCGCTCCGGCTCTAACTTTTCCGTAATCGTTGCTTGTTGATAACAATTGTCATTGAGTGCCTAGAATGTGATTCCTATTTCTCGAAAAGGGGTTTCAATCCGACAAACGCTATTTGCTCATTTAATTCTGTTAGGGCAGGATTCCAAAAATGGCACTGCATCGAGTGAGTATCTATACTACGTCTACACAATCGATTTATTTATTTAGCACAAAACAACACACCGAGCAGGAACGGAAACGTCAACAAAGTGACAAATCAATGGTCATAGAATCAGACAGTGTTTCCTTTAGTGGAGCAGATTGGATCCTTACCTTTGTATCAGTTATTGCTTCTGACTCTAGCGATGACCTTTAATCTACGTTTTACTGCGTACATTTAGGACTCACTTATGATAGTAGTGTTTGCCGCAGTTTTTTTTTCTTATTTCTTGCTAGACTACTCTGCAAGAAGAGCGAACCTAGTCACTACTCACGCCGTCTCGCCCTAGAGTGCTTCTCCACCTCCGTCCAAAACACTGCCACAGCCAATCCACCACCAGTAATTGCGAACACAACAGCCTTGAAGAGCCAGGAGGAATGTTTTCATAATCACTTAGCCAGATTCACTTTCGTTTCAGTGAGCACTCTTCATTTTTCCTCTCCATTATGCACGTTTTGTTATTTTTTTCGCTTTCGTTCCGATATCTATCTATGCACTCAAATTGTGCAGCGAATGATAAACTACATACGCCTTAGCTTTGATACCAATCAGTTTTTTTTTTGCATCAGCCCTTCTCTGGCGTTTTCATTATACATTTATCACACACAAGGGATACCCTTCAGATGTTGACGGGAAGTTCCAAAATGGGGCGCAGACCAACATCGGTTAAACAAAACACTAGTCAGTACAAAACAGTTATATTTTTCGTCACTCGTACAAAAATCCAATCGTAACATAAATCACTTTCGCGTCATTTATCTAATGTTGAACATTATTTTCGTTTTTCAATGCAAGCAAAAAATATACACGTACAGGAAAAAGGCGACGTCGCGATCAGTAGAGGAGGCGATACGATTTTGTCGTCTGCCGTCCACTAAGCCTCTTCTCTTCGTTTTTTGGTATTTTTTGTTTGGCCATCCGCAAAGGGAATGACGTTTCTAACGTGAAAAGGGGATTCCGCCCATGAAATGTCATTGTCGACAATCGAAGTCCGACAAAATTGTCGGAATAGATATTTTCAATTACAGCGGTTAAAACAGGAAAAAAAAAATTCACAAATGTTTATGCTTCGATGCATTTTTTAAAAATTCAAAAGCTGGGTACTGCGAACACAGCCGTTTTTGTTTTGCAAGTCAGCAGGAAACAACTTGAAAATTTTCCGATATCGCAAATTGTTTTGCTAATGCACTGCTCACAATTTGCATATACATGCTGTCGAAAGTTCACCCTTTGCTCCATAAATCAAGAGCCACATGTGAAAAGGGCATACAAGCTTTTTGTAAACAAACCTTTGTAAGCTCTTTTCTCGTCAACCGAGGGTCGCCCACACAAACCAACAACATCATCGGGAAGGGGAAAGTTCTCCCTACCCGGTGAGGTTGCTGGTTTGCGTTGTTGTCATATGGGTGGCGAGAAAAGGGCCTAAGAAGGTTTGTTTACACAAAGCTTGTATGCCCTTTTCACATGTTGTTCTTGAAATAACGTGTACATGGTGTTGGGAATGCACCTACCCACATGACTCTTATAAAGTTTGTTTGCATTCTTCCTTCAGCAGTTCGTGCAGGTTCGTTCGTTCGTTACATTGTTTACATCCAAGTATTTGAGCAAGTTTTTTGTTGAAGAATATTAGTAAAAAAATGCCGAAATGACAATATTTTCCACATTGACCACAATACTTTCTCTGCCGACGGGGATTGTATGAGAAAAGTATCACTTTTAGCATCTCTAGATCGTTGGATTCTTTTTGACAGCACCAGTTGGATTCTTTTTGACAACCATTTCGTGTTTCTCCACACCACTCAGTTCAAAAGCAGTTATTTTCGACGCATTATTTTAGATTGCAAAAAGCTCGCGTCATTTTGTGTAAAATATCAAAAGGAATCGAATAGTGCGAGCTTTTTGCAATCTGAAATAATTCGTCGGAAAAAAACTGCTTTTGAAATTTTCCCAAAAGCATCAAAGTAAATTGAACCTTAAATTTGACACTTCGAAAATAAATTAATGTCGTTTTCGTTTTTGTGGTGTAGTTAACCAACAAATCAGTGCCAACATTTCAAATGGGCGTAATTGCATTTGTAAACAATGGCTTTAGTCGTCGATTTCTCGCGAATGATGTTGAGCTGTCAAAGACTCACGCTTATTCCTGCTTCACAGCAAAAAAAATGTAACATCGATCAATGTAATTCAATCTGATGTATGAAATAATGATGTAATAGCAAAAAGCAGATACAATATTACCATAGAGGTAACTCTAAGACTAGAAGGTCCCGAAATAACGTGCTCAACTTTTTGGCTCAGCTCTGGCACTCTCTTCGGTCCCAAGCTAATCGATTCACCCCTCGAAACATAGGAAAAACCAATAACCCCTCATTTTATCTGTCAAACTTTCATAGCGAATCGAAACAAACATTGCGTAGTACTAGAATTTCGACTAGAATAGGGTACGTTAATCGTTTGCTTGGGACCAATAGGCTACTAAAGTGGTGAGCCAATTTAAAATCGTTAGTTTCGTATTGATTGTTGGTATTAGTTTTTTAAGCTGATTAAAATAAAAACGAAATGACGCTGATTAAAATAAAAACGTAACGTACCTTTGGGAAAAAATACTATACACACCTTGGGTACAACGGTATTACACAAAATACATGTTGATTCGATAAAAATACTTTAAAACGTTCATCAATACGTTGACCTGAATCGAAAATACACTACATATAGCAAATATCCCCTCCGTGGTAGCAGCAATAAAAGCAGCGACCGCTTCTGCCGAGAATATAGTATACTGGTCTGAAAGTCGATGGAATACAGACATATGAGGATCCATGAAGCCAATGCCAATCCCTTGACGGACAAACGATCCGTCGAAGTAACGGATAGTGTGGTTGCAGTATCTGGTTCTCTGGAGTTCCGTGGCAGATCTCACAAGTGCCGTAGAGTTGGATCCTGCCTAGGCCTAGGTATATACCACCATCTGTTGAGTATACTGTGATGGGCAGTAAGCTGAACAGATCATCCCGTAATGTGGGTAGATCACCTTTTCATAATACGTTACGGGATGTAAGATCTACCACCGATTTCTAGTCCTGACTCGAGGGGGGGGGGGGGACAGTGAAAAATTTAGAGCAATCTAGAGTTACTCTGAGAAACTCTCTTGCTCTCTGAGCGAACCTTTCTCTCATTGCAAGTGGATTTTTGCAAAAGATCTTTTTCTTGACAACAATTCGAGTTTAAGGTTCGTTTAACACTTTCTTGACAACAATTCGAGTTTAAGGTTTGTTTAAAACTTTTTGAAATCTTCAGCTAGACCTCCTAATTCTGCGCCGCGAGTGAGGTGACAAAAGTCACAGCGAGTGAGGTGACTCTCCATGCAAATCAAAATTTGATTTGGATCTCGATCCCCTGGAGGACAGCGATATAGATTTGATCGAATAACATGAATGAATGTAAATTATTGATGAACAGCTTGAGCTAATCAATGTAAATAAATCATGCAGAGTGAAAAAAATAAAAAAAAAATTGTTTATAAAAATATACCGAATATTTAAAAAAAATATGGAAATTTTCCATACACCTACATTTTCCCTACATCATCGACAAGATCGTAGTATAAACGTTGTTTACTTAATAAATTGGCAGAATAGTAGCAACAATCAATACGAAACTAACGATTTTAAATTGGCTCACTACTTGACTAGCCTATTGGTCCCAAGCAAATCGATTAACGTACCCCATTCTAGTCGAAATTCTAGTACTACGCAATGTTTGTTTTGATTCGCTATGAAAGTTTGACAGGTAAAATGAGGGGTTATTAGTTTTTCCTATGTTTCGAGGGGTGAATCGATTAGCTTGGGACCGAAGAGAGTACCAGAGCTGAGCCAAAAAGTTGAGCACGTTATTTCGGGACCTTCTAGTCTTAGAGTTACCTCTATGATTCTAGTCAAAATTCTAGTACTACACTATGTTCCCAACAAACAATATGAGCTGTTTAAAAGCTGAATAACCAATTTTTTAGTTGAACAAGCATATTTTTGCCTGAGCAAGCTCTTATTCAACTTTCGATGTTTGTTGGGTTTGTTTTGATTCGCTATGAAAGTATGACAGATTAAATTGAGGGGTTCGTGGATTTTCCTATGTTTCCAGGGGTGCATCAATTAGCTTGGAACCGAAGATAGTACCAGAACTGAGCCAAAACGTTGAGCATGTTTCTTCTGGACCTTCTGGTCTTAGAGTTACCTCTACACAGAAAAAAAAATGTAATATCGATCAATGTTATTCAAGCTGATGTATGAAATAATGATGTAATAGCAAAAAGCAGATACAATATTACATCAATGGATGTTATTTTGTTCGCAAAATCGATGTACATCGTACAACGTTATATTACTCAACCGATAGATTAACCTGGTTGCAGCAGTTTGGATGTAATATTCAACAACTTTTTTTTTCTGTGTATGATAGTAGTTTTAAGCCCATCAACAATTACAAATAATGTTGTAGTTGTAATTATCTGACCTCTAAACCGTATTCTTACCAAGGTCCTAGGTAACATTAATATTTGCTATCAGACCAATTTGACAGATCCTAACTGATACTAGAAAAAAACAAAGGTCCTATGTAACAAAACCACTGACAAACCGACATGAATGACCATAGCAAAAACAATAAAATTTCTAACCAAAGCACACTACTGACATCTGGCTCCGTGTTCGCGGGAAATATTTACCTAATCCTTGAACCCGCATGCAAAAGTTATGAATTGGTTCGTGTCTGATCTATTCTGGACAAATTATTTTTATCTAGGTAAAAAATCCTACGGTTTTGACAGTTCATCGCACATTTAAATCAGCCGTTTACGATTTTCGGGCATAAGTCAGAATTAAGTGTCATGTCGGTTTGTCGGTAACAAAACCATAAATTAAACCTGAAAATTATGAATAAATAGAAAAAAAACAAACGCTTCAGTAGAATTCTACGTGTTTCCTACGCATTTGGGAATACAATAGATTATCGTATGTCATAATTATGAATGGCATTAAAAAATTTATTGCAAAAATTCAAATTAATTTTTCTCCTATCAGCTTCAATGTCAGATAGGACCCTTTGAAATGTTTGTCTAGATTTCTCAAAAGACTTGAGTAAACATGAGATTACACACTTTTGAGTAAATTGAACGAGTGTGTACTCCGACAGAATTGTCCATTTTGACAGCTTTTCAATATCTTTGTGTTGGTGAACTGTTTACTGGAAAAACAAACATCACTCCGTCAGTTGCGGCCCCAGAACGCATAATCCATCCCAGGACAGGATCCTTTATTGAATTCAATCAAAACGTCTGCAAGCCGCCAGAACAGGTGGAATAATTTTATTTAAATACTCACCAAACTTGGCGTTATTCTCCAGTAAGTATGCCTTGCTGTTATTTCCCCTGATAAATCAAGTTTATTGAGTGAAAGGCCCTACTATGAAGAATGTTTAGGTTAAAACAGAAGGAGGATTTATTCTGCCAGTATTGATTATTCGATTTTGCAACACCAACGCTTTTTGTTTCTTTTTCATTCATACTAGATTCTAAATGGACCCTGAAGATTATCCAAGTGATAGCGACGCTAGCGATGAAGATTTTCGTCCAGAGAAAGAAGACGGTGATTCTGTTAGTGAAGTAGATTCCGACGATAATGTAGAAGGCCACGACGCAGAAGACGACGAGAAAACTGGTGGAGGGAAGAAGCGAAAACGGAAGACCAAAGAGACCGACAAGAAAAAAGCCAAACTTGGCATGGCTGTAAGTCTTCAAGAGAAAGAATCTGCCCAAGAGGAGAAAGTACTGGATGAAGAGGATGAGGAGCGTCTGACGGATGCCCTTTGGGCAGATTTTTTAGCCGGTAGTGGAAGTTCCAACGGCTCTGCGAGCACCTCGTCGAATACACCTACTCCTGTTAGAAAATATCCTCCGAAGACAACAATTACATCAGAACCAAAAAAAGTGGCGGAACCTGCTCAAACTACGACAATCACCAAAATTTTCGAATTTGCTGGAGAAGCCGTTGAAGTAACGGAAGAAATTCCTAAAAGTAAGGTTGATTCCTCTATGCCGACTGGAAAGATTGCTCTAGCGACATCAAACGGAAATGGTGGCCCCTCTAAACCTTTTCTAGGTCGTTCTTCCGGGGGTGGCCTAGGAGCAGTATTAAATCAAATTGGCAAAAAGAACAAGTTGAGTACGCTGGAGAAAACAAAACTTGATTGGAACAAATTCAAGCGCACCCAAGGAATCGCAGAGGAACTGCAGACCCACAACAAAGGCAAGGATGGTTATTTGGAAAGGCAAGACTTTCTTCAGAGAGCGGATGTGCGTCAGTTTGAAATCGAAAAATCATTTCGTCAGACGACCAAAAGTAATCGATAAAGCTCTTCAACGGTGGCTTGCTTCAAGAGAAACAGAAATTTTTATGTCCCGTTTCTAATTAATTAATAGCCCTTATAAGTTCCACATGTTGCGACATGCTTGCAAAAATACTAATTACACAGACTGCTAAACCGTTTCATATATTCAATATGTAATCATTCGACTTCAATAAACATCATATGTAAATTAATACCGTGCGGAGGATTTTTATTTTGCTCTATTATGCTGACTGTGAATTAAGAAGCTCCATTTTGTAAATATTCGTGACCAGCGTTCTTGCGCTATTAATTATCGTAAAACAGTTTGCTACTTTAAACAAAAACACTATGAATCCTGATGAATGTGGGTGTTTTAGTGGAATACCTGTAAAAAGAAAGAGAGAAGGATTAGTAGTTTCCATTTAATTTCACTACCTTAGTTGTCCTTGACAGTCGAGTATTAGTACAAGACACTGAAGAAGTCTGCGCATTGTAGACGAAATACGCGTATCTGTCAAGAATAAGCAGATAAAGGAGTGGAATTAAATGAAAAATACCAATCCTTCTCTCTCTAATTATACAGGTATTCCACTAAGACGCCCACATTCATCAGGATTCACTACCTTATTTGCTTATCCTTGACGGATACGCGTATTTCGTCAACAATGAGCCGACTTCTTCAGTGTCTTTTACTAATACAGTCGAGTATTAGTAGCAGACACTGAAGAAGCTTGCACATATCTATCAAGGATAAGGAAATAAGGTAGTGGAATTAAATGGAAATTACTAATCTTCCTCTCTTTCTTTATATTAAATACATTATGTTACAAAGGCCATTTAAAGTGTAACATTTCTGCAGTAGTCAGACATTAATCCACATTTGTGCAATCCCTTCCAGAAATGTTTAATCTTCTTCCCTTTTTCATGAAAAACTGCCTTTGCAATATAACTCACTCGGGTCGGTAGAAGGAAACGACCAAATTGTTGGCAAGCTGCTTCACGAAGTAACACCGAAGATGATGTTATAATAGGAATTTCATCAAGCTATGTCCTGGAGCCGTCCTTCTCAGCAACAAACGAGGCATGCAATACATAATTATATTCTACAAATCCGATCAAGCTATATTACAGAGAGAGTTTATCGTTGTAGTAGTAGCAAGCATTTTATAATTATCGTTGGTTGCTTTATGTATTTGTATTCACTGCCTATGACTGAAAATATCTTAAATCACTTTGAAATTTAATTCTTAAGATAGTTCGCAGTATTTCATGTTAATTTGAAGATACAGCTTTCCCCCGAAGAATGCGTTACCCACTGAGTTTTTCCTCGTCGGGTTTTCAATCAATCGCTCTGATTTTCTGCGGGTCTGGACTGATTGAAAACCCGCCGAGAAAAAGCGATGGATAGAACTCAGTGGATAACGCATTCTTCTGTAATTTCAAGAGCATTTATAATAATTTTGAGGTAATTACAAAGAGTTTCCCGGAGGATTCGGCAAGACATATTGTGTAAATTTCCAAAGAAATTATGAGTAGTACTCCAAGTGAATGTGAAGAAATTTCCAAGGGAATATTAAGGATAGCTCCTCTAAAGGTCATTTTGAGAAGAATTCTGAGGTGAAATCCAAGGAAATTTTGGGAGAATACGGCATTCCAAGAGATTTCCAAGGAATATTCCAAGCGAATTCTAAAGAAAATTATGGGGAGAAATTAACAGTCATAATACCAAACCTGCCAAATGCGTGCGGATGTTGCGAACAAGCTCGTTTCTCGGAAATGGGACAGGCGTGCTGTGTCACGGCATCGACATGTATTTCGTAGGTTCGGTATTGTGACAGTTAAACAAATTCTTGTGATAATTATCAAGAATGCGAATATAAATTGAAAGGGGATTTCAATAATTTTCTGGAAGGAATTCCCAAAGTTTTCTTCAAACAATTCCGAGAAAACTTCTAGGGAATACTGGATAGAACCATAAGATTATTGACGGAAATCCAGAAAGTAAAAGTAATTCTTAAGGTATTTGGAATGGTCCTTAGCAAATCCTTGGCGCATTTGCAAAGATATCCAGAGATTGATTCATTAGAGACAATTTCTTAAATTTAATTATTTAATTTTAGTATTTTAAGAGAAATATTTAAGATGTCCTAATTAGAATCTGTTTTGAAAGAATTCGAATAATATAGGTACACAAAAATATTAAGGTTTCAATTAAACTTCCGGTTATTTCCCGGTTGTTTTCGATTCCCGGTATAATTACCAGTTTTCCCGAATCAGTGGTCACCCTGCTCAACGAACGTGCGGTCAAGCTCGCTCAACATCGCTTCTTTTCATGCACTTTTCGCTTAGTGGGAGTTCGCGTTCCTAAGTAACCTTGACAGATTCTTTTTGACGATTTTCTATTTGCATTCCTTAGGCCATGTGTCATAACCATGAGTGTACCAATTACCGCTCATGCTTCAATCACAGCTCACTGCTGTGAAAAACTGCGATTTTTTTCAAATTTTAGCTTCATGGATTTTAATTTCAATTATATCTTTACAGAAACCTTTCAAAACAAAGTACATCAATCAATAATTTGAGAAGAAAAAGGATAGAATTTTTGAAAATTGTGTTTCTATTTCATAATTTACAATGTCGTGTTATTTAAATAAAAGAACCCATTATGCTCTCACCAATATTCCAGTCATATCGGCACCTAAATACTCATTTAAAAAATAGATAATGAACCGCCCAACAAACAATTTGTTCTGATTAAAGGCTGAATAAGCAATTTTTTGCTGAATACCGAAGTATGTGTATCGAAGGTGAAGGTCAATGCTTGTTAGGCAGACGACAGCAAAGTAGTTGGGTATCATGAACATCGACTCATCAGTTTGGGTACTGCATCCAGAAGAAGATATAATTGGAAAGATTTCAGGAACGGTCGAAATAGACCAAAACGTGAAACCTGTTCAGCAAACTCAGTGCCATACACCCATTCCACTTCGTGAGGAAACGGAAAAGAAAATTGAGAAGTTGATGAAGCAGGATGTGGTTGAACCAGCACTTCATGACTCGTCGTGGATCTTCCGTCTCGTAGTCAGACAGAAGACTGAAGATCCTCCAGAAGTAAGGCTGTGCGTGTAGCCTTGCAATAATGCCGTAGCACTATCCACTGCTAGCGACGCCGGTGGTGTAGTGGCAAGCGTGATTACCTCTCACCCCAGCAGGCCTGGGTTCAATCCCAGTCGGCGCCGCCGGGATGTTCTGAGGCATGACATCTCTGATCACGAAGCAAAGCCGTTGGTCCCCCGGGTTATGAGTTGATGGGTCGATAGGGAGGGTCCAGGTGTGGTAGCTACCTCCCTGACGTCGGTAGCCTTGGTGCTCAGCACGGAAAACAAGATCAACGGAAAACAATTCAGGGAAAAAAATACGCTGCCGACCTTTGATAGGCTTTTCATCAGGTACCTCTAAGAACAATCCCGAAACATCATAACTTTTGCTGCACATAACTGCTATTATCTAACTATTGCTATTGCTAACTGTACACGGTAACCGCAAAATACCCAATAATGGCTACAAAGTAAGCATTTTCGAGGGAAACTGCGACTACCCATTAAATGAGTAAAATTTTACCCATTTATGAGTAATTACAAATACAAAAACAAGTAGTAAGTATTCATTTTTGAATAACAAATACTCATAAATGGGTAATATTTTTACTCATTTAATGGGTAGTCCCAGTCTCCCTCGAAAATGCTCACTTTGTAGTCATTATTGGGTATTTTGCTGTTACCGTGTATATAACTCGTAGATAAAAGATGGGTTCTTCAGTGGTGTTGACTACTTGGCACTGATGAAGTCTGCAAGTAGTAGACGAAATACGCGTATCTGTCAAAAGATAAGCAACTATAACGGAATTAAAAGGAAATAAACCAACACACTCAAAGCACTTCATAAAGGGATTCCGTTAAAAGGTTCGACAAATTTAAAAGATTGCTAGAGTAGATGTACCAGTTACGGCTATACGTTCCTCTTATGATGTGTTCCAATTATGGCCTATGGGAATTCCATAGACCATAACTGGAACACACCATAATAGGAACGTATGGCCATAACTGGTACACCTACCCTATTATCGGTATAAGCGATTCATGTTCGGACTCAACTGTGCGTCCGAAATTTTTCAGAGCATCATCGAGAGGACTTTGTGTGGTATCCCGAGTGTGAAGCCATTTATCGATGACTTTCTAGTGTTTTCTAAAAGCAACATTCTGCAAACTGTGTTGGATCACCTTTAGTCAAGCGGAATCCCCATCAACAAAAGAAAATGTGCTTTTGCACAACGGCAAAAAAATGTAATATGTAATCAATGTAATTCAAGATGATGTATGAAATAATGATGTAATAACAAAAAGCAGATACAATATTACATCAATGGATGTAACTTTGTTCGCAAAATCGATGTACATCGTACAACGTTATATTACACAACCGATGGATTGATGGTTGCAGCAGTTTGAATGTAATATTCAACAACTTTTTTTTTCTGTGCAAGTCACGTTTATGGGATTGCTGTCTGAAAACAAAATAAGTCCATCATAGTAGGTAGAAGCCATTAGGGAGTTTCGGGAGCCACACAGGACAGAGGAAGTCTGTACCCAACTAACAATTTTCGCAATTTAAACGCTTTACACATTTCATTTATACAGCCTCCAGCTGTATTCAAATGTTATACGAGATGAGGAAACCTTTACTCAACCTCTATACAAGCAAATCTGGCGAACTTAGTCAGCTACTTAAGGCCCATGCATTAATTATGTCACGCTAAATCGAGCAAAAAAATACCCCCTATCGTGAAGTTTTTCCTATACCTAATGCATTACTTGTCACAAAATCTTAGACCCCCCTCCCCCTTAGAGTGTGACAACCCAACTAATATTTTCGGCTTTATAATTTTAACTTTAAGCTTCAAAACAAAGCTAATAAAGAGAATATATTACTCATTTGATGGCTTCTACACAGCAAAAAATTAATTTTAATATCACATCAAAGTGGATGCACTTCAATCGTGTCGAAAATATGGTGTAATATTACTTGCCAAAAAAGGGAAAATTATCATTAATACAGTGCATGTGCTGACATTACGTTGCTTTTACTGCATTTGTTTATTTGTGTGGCCATAAAAATTACATGAGATTTTCGACATGATTGAAGTGCATCCTCTTGGATGTAATATTAAAATTTATTTTTTGCTGTGTACATAACCAATCACTATTGCTGAATAACATAAACATCAAAAATGCTTTTTCAACAACTGAACAACCTGTACTCAACTAGTAAACTGTGTTAGCGCTACTTTGAAAGTTATTTTACAGTCAACTAGGTCTATTTTTAGATTTGTGTAGTTTTACAGCTTTTACTCTGCTCCTTTACAAAGCTGAATTAACTAGTCGAGAAAAGTGATTCATGTGTACTATTATAAAGCCTCTACTCAGCAATCTTGTTGTAGAAGGGCATGTAAATTTATTTACGTCAGTTCAAAGTGTTGGCGTAGCGAAGTTGGTAGATCAAGGTTCGCCAATACAGTCGCCTTGAGTTCGATTCCAGGTTCCGGTACAGCGTAAATAATTTGGTGGTGTGCTTATAACTAATTTCGATTAATTTGATTCGCAGTAAAATAAACATGATAAATTCCTCCAACAACAAAAAAAAAACGTAAACAATATTTAACCTGGCGTCAAGAGAAAGCTATGTAGAGATTATTGGATAATAGGGTAAAGGTTGAGTAAGCGACTTTCAAGTTCACACACAGCTAAACAGCATAATAACAGCTGAATAGAAGCGTAAATAGATATGCAATATAAGAGCTTGTCCCAACCGTCACAACAGTCATAAGTAGCTGACTAAGTTCGCCAGATTTGCTTGTATAGAGGTTGAGTAAAGGTTTCCTAATATCGTATAACATTTGAATACAGCTTGAGGCTGTATAAATGAAATGGGTAAAGCGTTTAAATTGCGAAAATTGTTAGTTGGGAAGCTCTTATTGCATATCTATTTACGCTTCTATTGGAGTTTGTTAACTACAGGGCGAATGAGAACGACCCAAATTTGAGTTTAGTCAACTCATAAATCACATAAAGTGCAGGAACTCAGCGATGAGTAAATTTGCCTCATGTTTTCCCAGGTTTTCCAGGATTTTGCAGGGAAAAATTTCCATATTTGAGAAAAGTAAAGATTGGATTCACTCAGTCAGTCTATTGGCACTACGAGACTGAATAAAATTTTCGTCAATTTCCTCATTTTCCGGCAGATTTTTTAGGTTTTCCACAGGAAACCATGAGACAAATTTACTCATCGCTGAGTTCCTGCACTTTTGGCGATTATGAGTGAACTAAACTCAAATTAGGGACGTTCTCATTCGCCGTGTATCTTGATATACCGATACCATACATACCGAACCTGGCAACGTTAACCTTCCCGTTGAGAAAGCACTGTTCAAAAAAGTAGCCTGCGTAATGTAAACATGGCATCAGCGTATACCAGCATGAAATTCAAAAGCAACTGAAATTCGTGCTAGTTGGTTGAGCTGATGAGCTAGTAAACTAGCATAAGTATAACCAGCCTATTTTGCTCGCAACGGTGTGGGCGACTGAAATACTGGAAATGTATTTGAGGGGACTTGAATTCTTCTTGGTGACAGATGACGCTCGTTTTATCCTGAAGCAGTTATCCTTTGCAAAGTTCTGTTCTTCACAACATAAAGAGCACCATTATGGAGCATTAGATTTGATTAAATTATGCGCTGTTCTATTTGTCCAACGCTCCCAGCTGGGTGAGGGGTAGAGGATGATACCCACACACAATACGCCATTTTTTAGCTGAAGAACTATATTTTTACCTCAATAAGCTCTTATTCTGCATCCTATGATTGTTAAGCGATTCCAGGTAACACTTTTGGATTTATGAGGGTTCTGTAGACCATGATTTACACTTCTATAATACTTTAAAACCTCGATGAAACTTGCAATGTTACTTGGGATGACTATTGGGCCAATTACTCCTTTTCAGTAGCCATTTTTGCTCTTCATCGTTCGAATCAAGCCAGGGGTAACCACGTAGACAGTTTAAAAGGTCCATATTTTAAATTGTGTATTAACAAATGTCTATGCAGGGTAATGGGGACCTGAAATCTATCAAAAACTGTGTACGTAGTTAATGGACATCCCACACGAAATTAAGCCCTAAACAATAATGGTTCACCTTAAGTAGAAGCATGAATCAATAAAGACCACTACTGTTGTTGTATGCCTATACATTTCCTTATCACAGTCAACTTTCTGCACGCTCGCAACCATCTGAAAAGTGTCTAATCCTCTTTATCAACATTCTCCCTATCACAATAATCGTACCTTGGCATTATGCAAATAATTGTTTTCGTCACTTGTCGCCCCTTCACAGCTGTCCACTGTATGCTTACAGATGAGAATTGTTAGGTATGGGTTTAAATTATAACACGAATTAAGATTAAGAATTGACGCATGGGGCTCCCCACAAAAATTCCCGTAATTTATGGAATAACAACAATATAAGAATTTTTGCCTTCTACCGTCCAACAACCATACACATGTAAGTTGAACAGTGTCTAATTAATTTAACAATGTCTGTCCGATTTATTCTTTGAATCATCGAGTACAAATACGATTATCTGCTAGAAAACGCTAAGGGTAATATAGATAAGCCCACAAAAAAATACAGTTATTTAATAAACATCACACTGTCCAATATTAGGCACTGTTCAACATATGGTGCTTGCGTGGTATTTATAACTACACTGAACGGTATTAGTGTTTCTTATGACGAATAATAAAATTCAGATCGAAAGGACTGCTAGGTTTGTAAACTGTAATCTTCTGAAAAAAAAGAGGATCATTCGTATATCTACTGAAAAGAGCACCAATGTTGTTCACTTAGGAGTCTCATTATTAAAGAGCGCAAAACCTGGAAATATTTATCCGATTCATGGTTCTAGAGAATGTAAGCCATTTGATCAGTTCATTGACGACCTAACAATCAATACAATCCCTAATGGACGTTCCTTTACATGAACGCAAGTTCACTGGATTTGTAGTACACGACTCAGGAAAACACGCGGAACAATTAAGGTATAATCTACTGTGGTGACCAGACCAATGCAATGTATTGCACATTACGCGGCAAAATACCGGTGTTAGTGCGGCGGGTAGGGATAGCGAGAGAGAGAGAGAGCACAAAGTTGAGGTCGCGCGCGTTTGCGCTGAATCACACCAAAACTACCGACCGACCATCAACGGAGAGCTTCCTTTCCAAGGCAAGTTTGCGTGCTTTCCGTTGTGTCGAGATCCGCCGTGCTTCTGATGTTGATGTTGCGCCGCTGAGACCATAATACGCTGATAAGCCACCCAACCCAACCAACAACGCAACGGTGAGCGAGCAAGTGCGCGGTTGGCGACTATACCTAATGGCAATACAAGAAGCTCCTTAACTGAATTTACACTGCAGATCATGAGCACACCAACAGCGTCGCGGACACAAGGGGCTTATTACGGTTCGCAGTACGGTCGGCAGACGTCAAGAAAGACGGGTTTATACCAGGGGTACCCGCAATGTAATTTTGATTGTGCAAAAATGTTAAATTTTCGCTGCCCAGCGGTCCGCCATGTCAGTCGATAGTCGAACGTTGAGCCGGAAACATCGTGAGATAGTCTAACATTATCGCGCAGCAGTAAAGTGTACTGATAGTGGAAGTGATCATACCTTTGAATAAAAAAGAAAAGGAATTTAAAATATCTTGCCAATTTGACAAAGCGCATATCATACCCGATAGCATTCACATACTTGAGTGCTGCAACTCACCTTGTGTCTACCATATAATTAAGTGTGTATGATATAATATTTAGTTCCGAAGCAGTCGGTTACAAACTGTAATAAAGACGAAAAAGTGGTGTGAAGTGAAAAATCTGCACAATCATATAGAAGAATTTACCACATAAACGCGAAGAAGGAAAACTGGATATCTACAAACCTAATTATTAACTGAAGAAGGAGAGAAGTACGAAGCAACAGCAGGTAAACGCGACGATGATTTTCATGTGCATTCCATAATACATGTGAAGAGTGTTGATTGTAGCGATATGTTGTTTTAATTTTGTGCCACAACTGAAGACGGATGCCTAAAAAAAAAACAACGTTGGGAGAGGTCGGAAGTGCATGCTTGGGTGAATTTGAACTGAAAAACTGGTTTGTGGGATGTCTTCTCACCGGGCCGGGTTGTAAATTATATCCAGGCAATTTTGAGTTATTGTAACATGTATGTTGTAAAAGTTAACAAGTAGTGAAAAGTGGACAATGAACTTTCATAGGTCCCATATAGTTGCGTAACACCGACGATTGAAAATCCTAGTAACTCTAACGAGCGGATGCACAGAAGCGTGTATACTGAAGCGTTTGAAATATTGCAATGCAATTACATTTAAAGAAACCGAAAGCAAGATAGGAAAAAGGAGCATTAATAGGGACAAACCGGTTAGGCATACATGATTTTTTATTTGTTTTTGAGCAGGTATGGGAAAGACAGTGCGGCACGGTATTCCCCAGTTTTTGTTTGTTTGCATAGCTGAATGACTTATCAATTCTTGATAAATGAATCTTTTCGTGTGTAATATTTCTCTAAAAATTTCTCATTCATTTGTCATATGTGGAATTTTCACAAAAAATAGATTGAATTAAAATGACTCGAGAAAAAACAAACAAAGGGCGTTAATTTCACAGTTAAAACATAATGTAAGAAGTTTTTGAGACCGATTTAAAATTTTCGGATGGATAGAGTTGAAACCAAGGATCTCAGAACTTAATAAAAATTTATCTGTGGGTAGATTATGTGATCTTGTGACTTCTTTTTTTTATATCTTTATTAAGGAGACTTTCAGCCGTTGGCTGGCTCGTCTCCGGTTGTGACTTCTTCTTTTTGCCTTATCTCAACTTAGTGTTCTTTAATAAGCACTTCCACAGTTATTTTTTGAGAACTTTTTATGTCAACCAATGCATGCATTTGTATACTCTGCGACAAGCTCAATGATACTTTATGCCCGGAACGTTGAGAAAATGTTCAACCTGGCCGGACCGGGACTCGATCCAAACGCCTCTTGCTTGATAATACCGTGCTTTAACTGACTTAGGCCCTCTATTAGTACTATCTGAGACCCCTTATGTGATGACCAAATCTATCTAAATCTATTTTATTTTCTAGTCTTTCTAGTCTGTTTTACATAGACTATATTCCAATCTTCTTCGCAGTTCGCTTGTTGCATATTAGCTTATTGCGTGTTCTCAATTTAGTGTTTTAAATGCACTTCCACAGTTATGAATTGAGAGCTTTCGACGCTAATACCAATGTATAGGGTTAAGTCCTAGTTAACTTCATTCTTTATTTCCCAGATAATTTAAACGTCCTTTATTCGCAGTCTGTTATTCTAAAAATCCCCACCTTCACCTCTCTTCGCCTCCTCCTCTCCTTTTCAAATCCAAGTAGGGTTTTTGATCTAATTTCCGTCCTACTAAGCACAACCCGCGCTTTGCCTCTCTTTTCTGAACGAATTTAAACAAAAATTGGAATATTTCTGTCAAAGATGACTTCTAAATTTATTCACCATTCCATACGTACCGTTGGATTTGATAAAGAGTCACAAATGGTTGAGACATTGTTTAAAATCTAATACTGCTTCTTGATTCTAAATTCGTTCTACGAGTTTCAATTCCGTCCTAATGCATTGAAACGCCATTAGATTTTCTTCGTCCTACGGATAAACGTAGAAAAAGGGGATTCGCTAGGAGCGCTTCTTTTGTTTTGAGAACAATGAGCGTAAATATTCATAGAATGTGCTCTAACAGGGTTTATGTTGTAGCTAATGAACTAACGCATCGGAACAAACCTATTATTTATTTCTGCACGGTGAAATCATTGATATTATAGATCTCTTCTGATCGATAGAACGGAAATGGTCGATTACGACGAAGTAGCGCTCTACCCTACAGTACTTGTTCGCTAACTGTGCGTTCTTTAACTGGGCTGCTTTTTAACTGGGCGTTCGTTAACTGGGTTGTAGTATAGTCGCTATATTCATAGTCTGGCGGATAGAATTTCGATCTGTTGTTGGTTCCGCTATTTGACAGCTCAATTGGTTCCCAAGATTCTAAAGGGTGTCCACGATGAAATTGCCACACACAAAATTGATTCGCAAAATTCGAGTTTTCATCCGATTGCCATCAAATTTTCAGGGATTGAGAAATAACTATTAAACTTCATTTTACCATTTTACTCGTATTTTATTTACAGTCCATACGCAAATGCCCGCACCTTGGCCTTAACCCCGGCCATAAGATTCTGCACAACCTGTGAATCAACCGTTTTTTGCATGTAAACCCATACTTTCTTCAGTTCCTCGACTGTCTTCACTACCTTAGGTCGTTTAAGAAGGTGCTGCTTCATAATCGCCCAGTACTTCTCGATCGGGCGGAGCTCCGGAGTGTTGGGAGGGTTGAACATTTTCGACACGAAATTGACCTTATTGTCCGCATACCACTTCAGCACGTCCTTGGAGTAGTGGCACGAGGCCAAATCCGGCCAGAAGATTGTTGGGACGTTGTGGGCCTTCAGGAGAGGAAGCAGCCGCTTCTGGAGGCACTCTTTTATGTACACCTGTCCGTTCATCGTGTCCTGGGTCACGAAAGGTGCACTCCGCTTCCCGCACGTGCAGATGGCTTGCCAAACCAGGAATTTCTTCGCAAATTTGGACATCTTCTGAGTGCGGACATGCTCCGGAACGCTGAACTTATCCTTGGCCGTGAAAAACAGGTTGCCGGGATCTGTTTGAAGTCAGCCTTCACATATGTTTCGTCGTCCATGATGCAGCATTCAACTTTCGTCAGCATGTTGAGGTACAACTTCCTGGCACGGGTTTTGGCGGACTTGTTCTGCTTCTCGTCGCGATTAGGGGCCTTTTGTACCTTGAACGTTCGAAGCCCAGCCTTAGTTTTGGCCTTCTGGACAAAACTTCGGCTTAGGTGCAGCTTCTTAGCCACATCTCTAACGGAGGCGTTCGGATTTCGGTTGAAGGCCCCAACTACGCGGTTGTGATTTTTGGTGTTGTACGGAATACTTTTTCCTTCACTTCTGGGCTTCCGATCGGTGGTCAACCGTTCCTCGAACCGCTTAATCACTCGCGACACCGTGGAATTCGCGATTCCCAACGTTTTAGCGATGGAACGATGCGAGAGATCCATGTTCTCGTGATGAATGCGCAAGATTTTATCACACACGAGCTGTTCTTTCGACTCCATTTCCGCGAGTTTTGATCACAGGACTTTAAAACTTGCAGGATGTAAATAATGCACTATGAACTAAATCCACCCAAATTTTCATTAAATTCTACCCAACGGTTAAAAAGTTAGAGCAATTTCATAGAGTGGCAATTTCATCGTGGACACCCTTTATACGCCAGATTATGAATATAGCGACTATAGGTTGTAGCCCAGTCAAAAAGCAGTTTTACGTCAAAAATAGACGTCACATTAGTTTTACATTTCGTTGTCAAAATTGGTGCGGGGCATTCTAATGGAATATTTAGTGTTAATATAAATAAATTTGAAATTATATTCATTTCACACTGAAATCAGGACGTGAAAGCGTTAAGCCTATCTAAACTCGCGAAATTGAATGCTGTAAATATAACAAAAATTACACTGTTTCAGTTAAATGCATATTATTTTTTAACACCGTTCGAACAATCCATTGAAGTTCCCTCAGTGATGTTTGAAGTTTGACAAGCCAGCCCAGTTAGCGAGTGGAATTCGCTAAAGAGCCTAAATTTATAAAGAGGCGACATGTCAAAATTGGAACAATCGATTGTCTGTCAAAGTCATAGGAAAAGTCATTCCAATAAATTCAGGCTCTTTAGAATTCGCTAGCTGGGTGGTGCTTTAGTCCACACGGAAACGAAAAATTACCCAAAATTAAGTTATATTCACTCATCTCCCATGTTCCGTTCAATAAGCTTATTTTCAGTAAACCGCTTATAGTAGTTTACATTTGACTACGTCAAAAATAATTTCTTACTCGTGTTTATTTTCTACCCAAAATTAAAGTTCAATTGACTCAAATTTGAGAATATCTCATATACTAGCTCATTGCTCATTGAACGATAGTCATGAGAAAATCGAATGTCTCGTTCCGTTTTTGACAACAACAACCGAAAATTAAGTAAATAGAACTTAAATTTAGGGTATTTTTTTCTCTGTGCAGTTAGCGAACAAGTACTGTACCACCAACCAAGGATCCGTATTCGCAGGTATCGCGAGTTCAAGACTATCACAAGATTAATGTTTTGAGGTATGAATGTATTTCACCAAGAACCCTAGGCTCCACCCTTTCTTTAAATAGAATCGCATAAATATCCTTATCAATAAGTTACATAGTATTTTAACAATCTCAATTCTGTTCTAGCTCTCATAGCTCATCAGCACTCACATTTTAACGATGATTTTCTTTCTCCTTAATTGGCACAGTTGTTTCATACGATGGGGCTGAATTTTCATCTGCCCCAGAATGCAAAACAAGATCACTTGGAATGACTTTAAGATGCGCTGCGCTTCTTCTGAATTGTTTTCCACTGGAAGATGACTGCAATCGAACATCTGTTCCTTTACCTACTACCGCAAACTGCTTTGGTGAAAAATCAGTACTGAGTTTGTTTTTCTTTCTAACCGGCAACACCTGATCACCAACTTGAATTTCACTGGGTTTTGCTTTCCTTCTGATGTCAGCATATTGCTTTCCCTTCTCTTTATCGACTCTGTCCCGATACCTTATTTCTCCATCTTCAATTGCAACCGATATGGTACACCTAAGAGGAAAAGGAGACAACTGCCTTCCTTTTGTCTGTGACGTGTCCTTCGTCTCTCGCGGAAACGGCCGTGCAAAAACTATTTCATTATGGGCGACGCAGTCGACTGTCAAAATACAATAAAATAGATTCCATGTTGCAAAAATTCTCACGATTCTATACGTTTGCCCGACCAATCAGGCGCTGGTTCGCGTTTGACAGAAAATTGGTTCCTAAAAGGTCCCCTTTTTGTTTCCTCTTCTTCTTACTGGCACACTAGGAAGCTTTTTTCGCAGGCGACGCCCACACATCAATTCGGATGGTAGCTTCCCAGTAGTTGTTTGGTTACTGGCGTAATTCTTTGCGCCAATCTTTGCCAAGCTTTTGCGCTATTTTCAGTAGTTTAAATATTGACCGGTTTTGTCATTCCACTTCCCCGTTCATCTGAGGCCAACACGGGATTGGGCTTACCAGCTGGATTCCATATGCATCGCAGAACATTTTAAATTCATCCGAAGACAGTTGGAAACCGTTATCTGCGCGCAATGATAGTGGTACGTTATACCGGGCGAAAACGATCAGAAGCTCATCGATGGTTGCTTTAGTAGAAATATCTGTTACTAGTTACTAACAGATTTCCCCTTTCCGGCAGAAGGCCCAAAAAATCAATAGCTATTTACTCCTATGGCCGTGATGTTCGCTCCTTTCTAATAGAGCACCCACGACACTTTCGTACAAATTTCTCCACATGTTGGTCGATCTTAGGCCACCATAAACATGGTCTCAAATGTCCATTTATTATCCTTACTCCTGGATGTCCTTCATGTGCTAGTTCATTCAAGAACATAGAGTCATACAACCGGCCAAAAAGCAAGCCACCAAGGGTGTGGAGAAGAGCCCGCCTTCTATTCACGAAATGTTAAAGACAGGGTTTTGGCATTTCCACTCTCCCCATATATATCATCAATGTTTTTTAACTAGTTTGTTTATTTACTAGGCTCAGTTGTGTGTGACACTTTGCGGAGCCAAAAATCCGTAATTTTTTAATTAACATTTTAAACAGCAGTAATCTAGGTTAGTATTGGGTACCAATTGATCATTTTGTCAAGCTTCTGCATTCATGTTCCATCAGATGTCACAGCTGTTGTTTGCGGTGACATCTATCGGAAACAAGGCACAATCTGTTTTCCTATAATTGTTCACAGAGGACACTGCAGTGCAAACCATGTCTGGTACCTTTATATATGCATTTATATTATTATTCGAAGTCCCTCCTTTTTTACACATTATGCACACAAAATAGCTCACCCCTCACAGAATTCCCCGCCGAATTTTATGTATGGGGCGGGGCATAAAGTATCTTTTGCGCAGAATATGTAAAAAAGGAGGGACTTCAAATGTTAAAGCAAGTTATAGAGGTACCAGACATGTTTTGTAGTGTCAGGTACTCTATTTTGTAATCTGTGAAAGGGAAATCACAAATCGAGTGTCAACAAAATACATGGCATGTTGAGAGATTGAGGTCGTGAGAGCAAATTTTCGCTCTCAAATTTGAATTTTTTGGCTCTCTGGGAGCTGGTAGTAAATCAGGTAAAACTGTATGGGGAAAAATCATTTTTTATTTTATTGTAGCTTGTTTAACAATAATTTCCGGGAAAACACTGAACTACAAAGTCCCTGATTAATTTCTTTAGGTTGTCGTCTACTTTTTTGACCTGAATACGCACCGAAAGCGAATTATTCCCACTTCTCTCAATTTCTATATTGGAGGCGAACCAGCCCAAGGCTGAAAGCCTCATTAATAAAGTTAAAAAATAATAATAATTTCTATATGGGGATTTTCATTTCTTCCTACCAGTGGAACAGCGCCATCTCTTTGGAAAATGGTCGAACAAAATGATTAATTACTCGTGGCAGGCTCGAGGTTAATGGGTAACAATTTCGATTGGAAGGAACTAGGTAGGAAACAGGTTTTTGAAGCCTCCTTAAGATACTACTCTCGAACGGTTGATCATATGGTGGCTGGGCAGGGGCAAGTAGCACAGAAACAGGTGGATAATAAGACAGGGACACAATGGCTGGAAAATGTGTGGAAAGGAGGGGATGGTCACATTAACTCTAACATCAGACGTACAAAGGAATTCGTAGATCGCCTGCATGTAGGGAAGATCACGGGTTCCCAATACATCTCTTACTTCACGGAAGGATTGTCTACCTCGGGCCACTAGGGTATCCAGTAGTCGTGCTCTGGAGGCGTCATTACCCGGACAATGCCAAACTGCGTGATCGATGTCATCATAACCGGTTCTGCACCTACATACATTGCTGTCAACGAGATTTATTCTGTAGAGATGTTCGTCTAGCGAGTAGTGGTTGGACATAAGTCTTGACATCACGCGAATGAATCCCCGACTTACATCCAGACCTTTGAAACACGCTCTCGAAGAAACATTTGGAGTAATGGAACGTAACCACCACCCAAGAGAATTACTTGTCCAATCATTTTGCCAACTTAAAAGAGAACTCTGACGTACTAATGGGAAAAATTCATCATGTGAAATTCTTCTATCATAAATCTCGCCCACCTTTGCGAGAGAGTCTGCCTTCTCATTGCCTGGGGGATTGAGCAATGTGAGGGGACTCATACAAAGGTAATCCTTTATGATCTTTCGACCAGCGCAGCTTCTGGCTGAAAGTCTCGCTAATAAAGATAACCTAACCTAACCTTTCGACCAGCAAACTCATCTACTCCCTTACCTTTGAAAAGAAATAAGATGAGTGCCTACCTTGTTTCATCGACCCAATAGCCTCAATCGAACTGAGACTATCCGAGAAGATGAAGTAATGGTCTATGGGCATATCGGAAATCATCCCCAATGCGAAGTTGATTGCTGCTAGGCTCAGCAACATAAACGGAACAAGGTTCCTGAAGTTTCCAGAAGGCCCCGAAGCCAGTGGATCCCAATGACGTTTATATAAGGTCTGGGCCAAAGGGCTTATTGGTGTTAGTGAAATGTGCAAATGGTTAGTGGTGTTCGTATTATATTGCAATGTTTATCTTTTTACACGAAACAGCTGTTGGCAGTGACGTATATCTATCTGTTCTCAGTATGTTGGCAGTGACGTATATCTATCTGTTCGCAGATGTTCAGCAATGTTTACAACATTTTTGCTTCTAACACCAGCAAGCTGCCTGTTGGCCCAGACCTTATATAAATGTCATTGAGTGGATCCATCAATGCGTGATCCATCAGTTGTTGTTGTATTGTTGGTACTTTTCAGCAAAAATACGGGGGTTATAGCGTGTGGCTTTTTCTTGCCGAGAGGAACCAAAAGAGCCATACTCAAGAACTGAAAGAATAGTCCTTTTACATAGTTTAATGAGGTCTTCCGGGTGAACACTCCACCATGTCCCTGAAATTGATCGTAGAAAGTTGATCCTTTGTTGACACTTTTGTTTCAAATACGTAATGTGGGTACCTCAAGTGCATTTTGAATCAAACCAGACTCCAAGGTATTTGAAAGTTATAGATTGTTGAATACAACTCAAAAACGAAAATTAAAAAATACCTCTGAAATATTTACCAGTGGACGAACAAAATTTGAAAACATTTTTATTACTCAGAAAATTGATTTTTATTTATTTTTTCTATTCGATATTCCTCCACCTTGAAAATTTCAGTGAAAAACATTTTCTAGATTTTTTAAAGAATTTCTGAAATAATTTCTATATCATTTCACTCAACAAAACAAAATCTATGATATTTGGTTCATGAGATATGTTGATTTTTGATTTTGATTTTGCGAGACAGAAGGGGGTGTTATGCAAGCCAAATTTCAAGTCTCAATGCCACATGCCAGAACATGAGTGGAACATGGTGATTATAGCTGCACCGAATAGTGCTATTTGGCCTGGTATGCGGTGTTTACATGTGAAATTTTGATAGCTCAAAGCCTGATATTAAGCCAAAGTATTCGGCCGAATCACTAATGGTGATCACGTCAAACTATAATGTCTAAAATGAACCACATGCCCCAAACAATCCCTAGAACGGCTCCCAGACATTCTCCAAGTTGAATCGTAAGTCCCCGCTTTCATATATCATTGTATTCAAAATAATAACCCAATGCAGTTCAATTAAATTAAATTAATTAGTTACAATGATAGTATGAACAGCATGATTTAATTAAATGGTCGAGATTGGTGAAAAGTAAGGGAAGTTGATTTTACCATCACAGAGTTTGGCAATAATAGTATATTATTATGAAAACCTTGAAAACCATCATCTTCGTTGTCAACGAAACCTCTGAAATCCAGAATGTTCAGTTGATCATCGGTACTTGAATCGCTGAGAGTATATTCCGAGTCTTTGTATTCGGATTCCACCATTTCAGTGAACAATATTGTCGTGGCTGTTTTAAACTCACTTCTGTTATTAGCCACCTCTTGCCAATAAACCTGCCGATCGACTGCTTCTTTCTACATCCTGCCTTGCTCTGGTTGTCCATGTGAATCATGGTCTACCAATTGTCTCTATACTATAGGGTTTTCTTGATAATCTGTTATGAAGGTTCTGTTAAAAAAATATATGTTCTATCCCTTTATCGTGGCTATATGCTGATCCAGCGTGCAGATAGTTAATAACGTTGTCTTCTTCAAAACATCATCGTCTTGATCTGAAGAAAAGAAAATCGCCACTCGATCAAGCCAATTTCAAAGGTAGTAGGGTAGAGCGCTACTTCGCCGTAATCGCCCATTTCCGTTCTATTGATCAGAAAAGATCAATAATATTCCGAAGCGTTAGTTCATCAGCTACAACATTAATCCTATTAGAGCGCGTTGTATGAATATTTACGCTCATTGTTCTCAAAACAAAAGAAGCGCTCCTAGCGAATCCCCTTTTTCCACGTTTATACGTAGGACAAAGAAATCTAATGGCGTTTCAATGCGTAAGGACGGAATTGAACCTCGTAGAACGAAATTCAAATCAAGAAGCAGTATTAAATTTTAAACCATATCTCAACAATTTGTGACTCTTTATGAAATCCAACGAAACGTATGGAAAGGAGAATAAATTTAGAAGTCATCTTTGACAGAAATATTCCATTTAATGTTTAAATTCGTTCAGAAAAGAGAGATAAAGCGCAGGTTGTGCTTAGTAGGACGGAAATAAGACCAAAACCCCTACCTGTGTGATGCCACACTCCAAAAATTTTGAACCAAATAAATAAATAAATAAAAAACTTTTTGCAACCAATAAACTCAATTATTTAGAAAAACAATTTATAGGTAAACTCACAGTATGAACTACACAATTATTTAATTTTTGCTAGTACCTAGTAGGTAGTTAAATTCCAACAAACTTTTGGTCCGCTACATCACAACTGGCATTACTAGTGTGCATCTTTTAAAATGGAAATATACAGACAAGCAAGCCCTGGGACCTGATTGCAGTTAAGCAATCCTCATGTTTATGCCAATGCTTAGAGATATTTGGTTCATGAGATATGTTATGGATTTTTAAAGTATGTGATATTCGGAAAAATCAGAAAAGTTCAACTAAAATTTTCAATTCTCACCCCAAATTTGTTTTATTTATGTTTTGTTCATATAAATATAAACTCTGCCTGGTGGTAAATTTTCATAAAATTTTGAAACCCGTCGGCCTAAACCTGTTCGATAATAAAAAAAATCCCCTATAGAACATACACATTTTCAAAACTTTCTATGTCTATGCAGGGCGATCTATAACCTATCAAAAAACTGTCTACGCTGTTCGCCTCTCTGGATACATATTGATGGAAGATGAGACGTATGTACATTATATTCCACTTCCAGCAAATTTCATGCTAGAAATATGTTATCTTGCACCAAAACGGGACAAACTTGCCAAGCTCAACAAGCTCATGATTTGGCAAGATAGTTGTAGTTGTGGTTAGAGGCTGGTCAAGCTAAGATCGATTGCTTCCTTAACCGGCACGATGGGAAAAAGGGCTGGGCCGTCGAAAGATATCATAGCCGTTGATGTCGTTCACTGATCTGTTGTAGAACTAATTCGGCCTATTTTTGAACTTCTTCACCGCCACTTTGCAAGCTTGTAATTGGGGGAATAATCCAGTGAAGTAATCTCCCGCATTTCATTCCCCGAATTTAAGCTTTGGTGAGACAATTTTGGAACAAAAACATTGATGAACGTGTTTGGCCTTTCCTTGGCCAGAATCGAAAGTTCTAAAATTGCATATCATCCTTAGAATTGTATAACATGTGATGCATTACTTATCAGTTAACCGGGTTTATCACTGGTCTGTATTTTACCTTCAGTCGCGATTATACCGAAGCCACCTGCACATCCAAAGGTAATGGCAAAACATCGGATTACAATTTATTTTTAGCAATAAGTACAGGAAGACACTTTGTTTTGAAATCTGTTATCAACATTTTGTCGAATAACATACATGTAAAAGTTAAATAAGCTATTCTGCCGCCCATTGCAAGTCGGTCGTATTTGCGTTTCTGTTAAAACTGAGTTTTTCAATGGAAGTGCTAGATAATCACCCATAGATTCGTTATATGTACTGTATGAACTTTGTTCTGGAAAAGTTTGGAAAAATAGCCCAACGGGTTGTCCCATTACAAACCATTGATAAATTAAAACGCGTTTTTCTCGGCTTACTGATTTGTGCTACGGGATGGACTCAGCGGCAGTATTGCTAGGTCAAGGAACAGTAGAACAAGGCATGTACCTAATGCACGATATTTTGTTTGATAGAAAATGGAATGTGCATTTGTGCTTGTATAGAAACTGGCAAAGCTTCAATCTATATAAAACATTTACCTGCACTTGTTGATAAACACACTTAAATCTTATACACAAGTCAATCCCAATCTAGACATCAACGCAATAAATCTCCCAAAACTTTCCGGACCGAATTTCACTCGTAAACTTCCTGATGCATTCTAACAGATAACTGGTCCATAAACTCATTATCACTTTCGTGATATATTACTTTACGAACGGTAACGATTATTTTCCAATAGACTAGACTCGGTAGAGCACATGAAAGTCTATCTTTAATTAGCGCTTTAAATGAAATCATGTCACGCAATGGAAAAGTTTCAAGTTTGTCCTGCTTTTGGGATGCAAACTCTTACAACTCAATCGGATATGTGTTTCTCAAATAAATCTCAATTTAGGGTTAACCACCCAATTTCCGGCCTATTAAGCACAACGCGCACATAGTCTTTCTTAATCTAGCGCAGTTTAGCACCAAACGGAATGTTATTATTACTGATGGCTTCCAAATTTATTTACCTTTCCGTACGAACCATAAGAATTGATAAAGAGAAACCAATCGTTAAGATATTGTCAAAAGTCTAACACTGATTCTTGACGCCAAACCCGGCCTACGGATTCTAAACTCGGCCTAACGCATTGAAACGCCAATGAATTCACTTCGGCCTATCGGATGAAGATAAAAATTGATTCGGTCGGAGCGCTTCTTTTGTTTTTGGGAATAATGGGCGTACAACGCGTTCTCATTGACTTCGTTCGGTAGCTTATTAACTAAAGTATCGTACTAAACGCATAATTGACTTTTGAACTCTGAAATCATGAATTTATTTGAAGTAGTCTGCTCGATAGGCCCAAAATGGGCGATTAGGCCGAAGTAGTTCTCTACCCTATATCATTGACCATAAAAATCAGGTTTCCAAAGGTTTCTTCGTGCTGAAGACACGGCATGTCGCATGATCAACAAGACTGTTAAGATGGTTAATATGCTACAAAGTGACACTTACATGACTCAAGTAGGATTTGTTTTGATAGCATATACTTGATACTTGTCTTTAATTGGTGGCAACTTACAAGCCGCTACTGGTATTGCCACTTGACGAATCAAGCACCAATGGGCTTCGTAAGCAAACAAGTTCTAAGAAAATACTTCATGATTTATTAACTCTTGCAGCTTTGTCGCTTTGATAAGAGGCACAGAAGAAGCAATTAATCGTTCAGCCATCACCGCTACTATGAGAAATCTGATTGCTTGTTTGCATTGAGGGAATTCCCAAAGACGTGTGTGAACATTATTGGTGGTGTGTTTTTTTAAAGGGGTTTTTCCATATTGCGGCCATTCACCTCAAAAGGGAGGCTGTCTGTCAAGGTGTAAACACACAATAACGCTTGCCACACAATTTACGTATGCAAAAGACTCAGAAACTTCTCAAGTAACATCTGTGGATGTGCATGAAGAACATTAAGTTGAGAGCAAACGAAACGTTACAGTTGAGGTGTAATATACATATTTTTGAACTTTATTTATGAGATTTTTAGCCGTAGGCTAGTTCATCTCGTCCATGAATTGTGCGGCCCCAGAAGGAGGTTGGGGGAACAGAGTAGTTTTCTACCAAAAATTGGCTCCTGGCTCGTCCGTACTAATACAACATATTAAGAACACAAACATTAAAGCCTGAATAAGACAGAACTCCACACCGGGGGGACCGGGAGGGCCTCCACAAGGCAGAGATGTCCCAACAGCCGAAAGGAATAAAAAAAGACTAAACTTTAAAATACAATGCAGCATCGCTTAAAAAGCGCATTACTGATCATCACCCAGCATGTCGCGTATGCTATTTGGTAGCTCGTGGAGTTCCCACAGGTTTAGATACTGAGGGCATACGCATAGAATGTGCTCGATTGAGGCTAGGGTTCCACAACCGACGCAAGTCTTGTGGAACGGCGTTCCACCGAAATTGTGCGAGATCTTGCTGTGACCGGTCCTCAAACGCGACGCTATCTTCTATCTATCCTCGTCGTCCCTTTTATCCGTCTGCTGAAGAGGGAGCGGCTTTGGACCCACTTCGCGTCCCAAGCTTCCCATAATTTACTCACGATCCAGCGCTTGACATCGTAGAACGGTACTTCGTTGGTATAGCGAGGGGCAGATGGTCCTGCGCCAGCTAGAAAGTCAGCTTCTGAGTGAGGTGTAATAGCCAAAGTAGATGATGCCTTTCAATTAATGTCTACACGAAGGTTTTGAACAATGACCAACATCGAACAGTAGTATTGCATTTTCTAACTAATTATTTTATTGCATCACAATAATAATTGTCCCATCCACAAACCATTTATTTCACAAACTCATCCATTCTTGCGATTCTCTTGGTCCGTCACGTCGGTTGTGCACTGCTAACTTTTTGCACATCCGCAAAAAACGCAGTCTCACCATGACAAAAATAATGTTGTCTGCCCCAAGAAAATTTGAAAGGCTTGTCTCGGGATCGAGAAACCCCTATTTTCTAACTTGAATAAAAATAATAGAAACACGCCTTAACTTGCTTCAGCCTTCAGTAATAATTTAAAAATACAAAACAGAACATGCAATAAAAATGCCTACTTTTGATAATGTTGTTTTTCTTTCCTTTGTAGGGGGTAATAAATTTGTAATCGCATCCAATCATCAGTGCAATAATAATAACAAAAACAACAACGGCATTCAGAACGAACACCAGGATTGAATACTTATTATTCGTCGTATCCCGTAAGCAGAGAGATCGCAGGACACACAACCGCAATGACGTCAGTGATGCTGATCGAGGACAGTGCCAATAATAACGATAACGTTGCCAATCATGAACTGGAAAGAGAGAAGCATCTCCGCGGGCTCACCAAGACATTTACCGGAATCGAAAAGCCCCTGAAGAACGCACCGACATGCGCAACGTTATCCGACCTTATCAGCGAGCTGCACAAAGCCTTTTCCTCCGACCGCGTGAACATTGAGTTCGTTAATCATCTGATGCTAAGCTACCAGTCCAACCCGGCCGAGTGGCGAAAGTTTGCCAAGTTCGATCGTTTCAGGTAAGGCTTTTCACGTGGTTGATAAGAAGTGCTGATCTGTAATCGCGGTCGTATAGAAATACGATTAGCACGTGTCAAAATGACAGCCTATTTTGAAAACAACATCAACTATGATATGATTAATTGCAAATAATGTTTGTGTAAGAGGACTACTATTATTCTTTGATATAAACTTGGTCGATGCGAAAAATATGTTCAAAGATTGCATAATATGCACTTGCAAACGGTGCATGTTCATGACAATAATAGCAATAAATTATCCTTCTTTTTCCTGGCTTGAACGCACTTACACGATCTTATCTACTCTCAGGTCAACTGTTCTTCGAAGCACGTACACAGTTTTAGTTGAGACTTCGGACTGATTTGAGCTTTGGGCATAACTGTTTTTGAAAACAATGACTTCGATCACCGATTTATCGCACATAATCACCCATATTCTCGTTTTCTTTCGAACCACGGTTTTTCCATACAAAAAAAATGTTTTTTGGTATGGAAAATACGGTTCGAACGAAACCAAGAATATGGATGAATATCTCGAATTACTCCCCTCGGGAATCGAACTCGCCGCCTTCTGCTTGTTGTCTGTCAAACGTCAGTGTTTTTGTAACCTGGCCCCCTATCCAACCAAATTCACTATAAGTAGGCCCCATAAAGTTTCCCTAACTCGTAAAGAAGACAGTCATGATGATATACAGTAATAGAATCACATTAGCCATTGACCTTGCGCAGTGTTCTTATTTGTTACCTTAACCTTGAAAAAAACCGAACGGTTTAGTGCTCTTGATTGATTGACTATTTATTTTTCACTCAAGAAAGCATCAAAACACCTTCCCAGCACAGTACACCTATTATCTAAATCAGCAATCAGCACATGCCAATGTCCGCATGTATTAATCAGTAGGTAGGTACTGCCCCCCGGAACGACGAATGCTGCTCAGAGACAGCAAACGTTCTCCGTACTGTTGATTTATCTGGAAATTACTCCTTTGTAATCCCGCTGATAACAACGCTTCTCCATATCAATTCAGTAGCACTTGAAGGGTGCCATTTAGAGAGGAGAAAATTCAATAACAAGCGGCGTCGCTCTTATAATACCTACTACGTACTAAGAGGAACTTCCATTGAAAAAGAATGCTATAAGTATCGTTAGTGAATGGAAGCATGCACTTTGGAGATTTATACATACCTGCTACTGTACAGTGTCACTACTTTATGCTATTGAAGTTGCCAGCCGACAACAAAGGACTGGAAATTATGCGGCATGTGTAGACCAAGATGGAAAATCACCTTAAAACAAGCCATACATCATTTGCACCATGCCATATCACACATCAGCAGATGAACGACTGAAGATTTTAATTGAATAGCTCCCAAACTAATTTTATCAGCAGCGCGGATAAGCAAAATAACTTATATTCTCCAGTGGATAGATTAAGCTTTTATAAACTTAATAAGCTGAAAATTATATTGGGGCGACAACACCTATTGTCCTGTTGTTTACATTATACATATGAAGCACTTGTAAATATTTTAAACACGCAATTTTTTGCCGATTTAATTTTACCGTACCGCAAAGTCCCATAATTCTGCGCAGCGCGTAATTCCGCGCATTTGGCAGTATATAACAAATTTAACTAAATTTATATTTTTCCCATACACAATCCCTAATAAACAAATACCATAAACGAACTGTATCCCGGATGGGTAAACTATCCCACAAATGGTTTGGACGATACCCCGAACACGTCGTTAAGCTCTCTTTTATGGTTATTTTTATTAGGGAAGTGGTTACCTACCTTCATGTACAATTCAACTCAAATTATATACAATTTATAATTATTTTAGAAATTTTCAAAACTGCGCGGAATAAGGCTTTAGGTACGCAGAATTATAACACTTAACGGTATTTTTTTTAAATTGATGAATTTATTTGTTTACTTGCATGTTGTTATCTCTACTGATGTGAATTGTTTTGTTATCGTAGTTTGTTGTAGGGGAGAAAGGGGAATATCGTACATACGGGGTGATTTTTGCAATAAGATTAAATAAGATTTCTCGTCTTTTAAAAACAACCGATAAAATGTAATATTTTTTGCGCTGTTCGTGTTACTACGAAATATTAAAATATTTCACCACTACTTTTTTACCGAGTTATGAAAATGTTTTTTTTTTTGGTATTTAATTTCGTGCAAAAAATATTTAGATATTTTTCAAACACCTGATCAACAACCCTTAGCTCAGTCGGTATCGGCGCAGGTACAAAGCAAGACCATGCTGAAGGTGGTTGAGTTCGATTCCCGGTCCGGTCTAAGAATTTTTCGGGTTGGAAATGTTTTCGACTTCCCTGGGCATAGAGTTCTGTACCACCGTTAGTATTAGTGAGAAGTTTCACTAATACATGCATTTTACTGGTTGAAAATAAAAAACAAACCGCTGTCAAGTCGAACAGTTTGACAGCTGATTTCGTGGTTGAAAATAATAAACAAATCGATTTTACACTACTCCGCTCGCTAGGTTGTATAAGAGAGATCTTGCGGCGAGAAGTCAATAGTCCTCTTCAGGCGGGTTCGTATTGGTGCGATTTGCTTGTTTAGTGAGATGAAATTTTTTGTTAGCTATGAGAAATGTTTTGTTTGCTGTCAACAACTGTCATTCAAAAGTAAAACTGAACAACAAAACGAAAACAAACCCTACGCTAGCACGGTAAGAATCCAATACCCTTTTATGAGTTAATTATTTTAACAATAATGAGTTGTTAGCAGTAGCTAACAGTTACTACATAATGGGTATGATAAATTTCTCATTAATTAGTTGTGCCACTTTGATTGAAGATGGGTTAACTTTTATTCATAAATATGTGTTTGATTCTTACCGTGTACATGCCAGTTAAATGTTATTATATAGTTGTGTTCGTGAGATGCGGCCTTGAGAACTCAATAGAGTATGAGTGTACTTGCCACACAATTATACTAATGCAAAAATAACACAGGCATCGAAAGCATTGGCGTAGCTAATGAGAGCGCAAGGGGGCCAGGCCCCCTCCAGAATTATCTAGGCACCCCCCAGATTTTTTGTTGTTTTTTGTAGCGGGAATCGAATCCTCACTTCGTGGCACTCACAATACGCCTGACGGTTGACGCCGCTAACCTCACGACCACGAAGCTAACGTTGAACACAAATTTACACTACTTTTTCGAGCTGTGTAGCTCCATGATTTTTTTAATTGTTTTCTGCTGTACTTCGAAAGTTATTTACAAAGGGAAATATTTATTTGACCTCTCATGGCCGTATACCGGTCCTCCTTTTATAAGTTACAAAACTCGAAAAAATTTCAGTCTTAGAAAATATTTCAAAATAAATTTCAAAACATTGGAAGTAAATCTTGGCAATTTTATCAATTCATTTCTGTGAGCATAGACTAAGGAGTGTTAAAATATTTTCTTTCTACGAAATCTCGTAGAATTTTTCATTTGTATCGTTCTATAAATTTCTAACACAATTTGTTAATTCTAAATCTCACTGTTTATGATCCGGTTAGTTGACTTAGACGCTGGACTGACTAATTCATAATTATTATTTTCTCATCCTCAATTGTTGGAAGAAGGTGATTTTTGAGCAATTAAAAAAAAATGTTATTAATTCTCCATTTAATCATTAATAGTGAATGTGCTAAAATGTGTCCTAGCTGCAGAGGATTTCGTATCTACATGGGACTGTTATGCGAGTAGCGTCACTACAAGTCTTAGTCGAAAATTTATTACTATTAGTTGCTATTTACCAAATTAGAGTGAGCAAAAAGAGGCACGTCACATTATCTTATCACACGATAATAGTGCAATTCACATAAACAATTCTGATCAATCTGTTTACCAAAACACCGGCGCGACGTAGACGATTGACGTCCACGCGTCCTTGCTGATCGTCCACGTCAGCGCGTCGCATTTTATTGCACAGATTAGGGTCAACGATTCTCTTACATTTGAAGTTAGATTGAACAAGCACACAGATAGTGTCAACGCTTCTCATTTTGATTATTTCTTATCATTCAGATACACGCGAAACCTAGTCGACGCGGGAAATGGGAAGTTCAACCTAATGATCCTCTGTTGGAATGAAGGACATGCCTCCGCCATCCATGACCATGCCGATTCGCACTGTTTCATGAAGATGCTCAAGGGACAGCTGAGTGAGGTGCGTTTCGCATGGCCAAAAGACAAAACCGTAGCCGATGACTGCAATGCCGACATTGGAAAAAGTGACGGTTCCTGCGAAACCGAGTACGATGGCGAAGAGCTCGAAGAAATTTCCCGATCCACAATGGAGACAAACGGCGTTTGTTACATCAACGACACTCTCGGTCTGCACCGAGTGGAAAATCCTAGCCACTCGGATGTTGCCGTGTCGCTGCACTTGTACTGTCCCCCGTTTGACACGTGCTCCATCTTCAACAAGCAGACTGGCAAACGAACCAAGTGCAAGGTCACCTTCTGGAGCAAATACGGCAAAAGAGAATCACAGGTATTGTATCTTAAATGTCACCACTTATTCAAGAGTTTTCATTAATGTCATGCCTTTCTTGTAATATACAGGACAACTAAGGTGAGTCTTCCTCCGCACCGCTCAACTTTGACTAAGCCAATGTGAAAAGCTTAAAAAGCATGGAAACGCAAGAGTGAGATTTTACAAGATTTGCCTAATCCAGCGTTTAGAGATTTTACGTGGAAGGACTTAATATTAAACATTTATATAATTTAGCAGGACAGTGATATGCATCAGCAAGCAACATTCAGAAGCATGTATGAGCAATTTTAGGTCATTTCACTATTGCATTTAAATTCTATGTATTACTGAGGATATAAAATACATAATTTTCCGAACAACTTAACGGTTTGTTTGAAAATGTGACTGAGTTTTGAAGAATAATATCCCATCGCAATCTAATCTAAACACACTCACTGAAAGAAAATAAACTTAAGAGCTGCATAAGGTATGACTTCCCTAATCCGTGTTCAGAGTATGATCCAAACCATTTGTGGAATATTTCTATCATTTGGGTATGGTATTTATTTATTATGGTAATGAAGCAGATGGCCAATTTTGGTTCATAAGATACGTAGGAATTCCATAAGCGCGACTTATATTTATACGAGGTGATTCTTCGATTTCTCAAGCGTTGATAGAAGTGAGTGCAAATCACGAACTCAATCATTTGAACGTTCAAGATTCGAGTCCAGTCTGCCCATCTTATAATACTTTTTAAGTTTCATAAGCTGACTTATGCAATTCATTTTTTTTTTCATTCCTTTATTTAACGTCGGTCTCTGTTCCGCAATCTAGTGCCAATCACCGACGGACATCGATTACCATCCATTGACGGCAATCGAATGTGCAGGAAGGCAGCTTCCACACCTGCGTAGGATATCGCACCCATTCATCAACACACATGGGCCGGGACCAACGGCTTTACTTCCCTTCCGAAGGAAGACGTGACCAGAGATTTTTATGCCTCAGAAAAATCCCACCGACCTCGGCTGGGATTGAATCCAGACCCATTGGGGTGTGAGAAAGCAGTCACGCTTACCACTACACCACCGGCGCCGGTTATGCAATTCATTGCTTAAACTTATGAATTATGTTTCCCATAAAAAAAAAAAAAAAAAAAAAAAAACCGTCTATGGGAAATCCGTTTCGAAGGAAACACGGAATAGGGGTGATAATCTATGATGTCCCTTACGAACCCAGTGGTGTGAGTACCTAGATACATGCGCAAAGCTAAACTGCCGCTGTTCGCATGTCGGTCTCATAGTCGTTTTTATCGAAACTGAATTTATCAATATAGCATGAGGATAAGGATGATTGACCGCCCGCAGTTGCTGCTTTGTTATTGCCAGATCAGCTGCAATTACACAGAGAACCAACAGATGATGTTTGGGACAAACATTCATCATCAATGTGTAAATACTGGAGATCTAATATTTGGCAATACCAGCTCCGGTCATGTCCGAACGCCAGTCAAATAGGGAATGGGAAGGAATGTGTTGGTGTGATACTCGCTGTGAAGGAAATCGAGAAGTCCTCTGCGCTTCCACGAAAAATCATTGGAATGTTGCATGTGGGTAAAGGTTTGCAGCAGGGATCGTTTTGGTAAACTAATGCAGATAATGACGTATCTTAAACACTAATGGATATGGATATGAAGTATAAATAGATAAAAAGGAAAGATCTAACCGAAGGAATCTAGTGGACCTGCAACAAGCTGCTTGGTAGTGTTTTCATATACTGTTCTCAAATCATCCTTCTTCTTGACGTAATAGTACCAGCCGTAGACGGTCCACGGGGATCAACATGAACTGGTCCAGACTCTTTTAGAATTTATTGAAATACCCCGACTTCACTTCTGATCAAGTTTCAACGTTCGTTGATTGACCGACAAATCAGCAGCCGAATAGATTTATAAAAAACACAACGGAGAAAACGAACTAGACCAGATTTTGCACACCATCATAGGATAGGTTTTTGCTCGTCGTTTGCCTAGCCCGAACTCGAAGGATAGCCAATGTCAGTAATGTTTATAAATACATAGTGGAGAACAGTATACAGGGTGCGTGACGATTTTTTGCAGTAAATGGCATATTTGAGAAAAAATACACCAGTTAGTTATTCTAGCAATGAATTTTGTGCGATTTATTTTCTTTCGCAACATATGGAAGTTGTAAGTAAATTTATTCAAAAAAATTGTACTGTACGACTGTAGTTAGACGCTTCCGGAAACTGCAGTATGCACGTTTTAAAATGTTTCGATCCATAGATGTCATCACTGCCTTGATTTTAGCTTTTAGCGACTTAAGTGTGGTGTGAGGGGTTCTATTGGTATCCCGTTGGACGACGCCCTATACAAAATAATCCAACGGATTGATATCGGGACTGCTTGGGGGCCAAATTTCTTCCTCCCAAATTTACGAGATATTTTCCGTAAGCCATTTCTGTGCTTTATTAGCAGTATGAGCAGGTGCTCCGTCTTATCACTTGCCCAAGCCTTTTTTAATATTATACACTGTTCTTTCAGACACATTTACCGACCGAATTATTTCTTTCATGCATACTCCGGCGCGCAACAAAGCGACAACGACTGACAGATTGCTCTCTTGTTTCGACATCTTTACGTTTACTCAACATTGTTTGTTTAAATCTTACACCTAACAGTATAAGCTATCCAGTGCTGCCAAATATATCTAAATCATGATGCATAAGCATGAGAAATTACTATTTGAAATTTACTGCAAAAATTCGTCACGCACCCTGTATAACGCACTCCTGGGGTAAAAACGGTCCCAAGCGACACTTCACTGCTCTCAAGCTCCGGGATTTTGCGTGCCAGAATTCTAGTTCATGTACTGAACTAACAATGTTGCCGGTCAAACTCATAAGCTGACAATTGGAGGGCTACGCTTTTCTGATAAAGGGTTCATCCACCACCTTTGATTTAATAAATAACAATCACAATTTAAAAAAAAACCATGCGGGGCTATTCTACCGCATGGGTGCTTCTCAGAAAATCCTACCCTACCTAAGTATTTGGCAAAAAAGAATAAAGTGAAACTAACTCAGCAATTTAGTTAACTGCTGGTAAACTGCATGTGGAATTCAAATCACGAGAAATCGTTGAAAAACTGACTATTCTTCTCCAGTTCGGATCGAGTGTAGCTCTTGAACAACACATCGCCACTTCACCTCTAGCTCCACCTCGATACGTAGTTCAGTATCAGATTACGCTAGAGAATTTCTCTATACGGATTAACTTTTTCTTGTTTGTCTTGCTCCTTCATGGCCATTTTTTATTCTCACCGCCGTGTCGTTTTCATCACAACCGAAACCAGAATTTGCACTACTCACCGAATCTTCCACCTCCAGATTCTATGGCCCAGCATCGGAATTCTTGATTTTGATGCTGCTTCCTCGAACTGCCAATAAACCGTGCTACCTTTAACCTGGTAATCGTATCCTGAGTTATCAGCGATAGTTTAAAAAAAACCCTCCAGCCAAATAAGCACAATAAAAAAGTAAACCGAAAAAAAAACTTGACAGGGAAAAACAATTACTTCCATCTTCAGGCCCAAAACAGAGTTTATCAATATACTGGATGAACTCAACAACTTTGTTTTGAAAAAGTTTAGAAAGACAGTCACATTGATTGTCCCATCACATAAGAAGCGATGGTATGAAGCAAATTAAAATGCGGTTTTTTTCAGCTTGCCGATTTTCGATATGGGACGGACATGCGAAGAGCGGCCGTAAAACAATTAGACAAATTGTTTACTTAGATAGGCTATAGCACAGTTTTAAGGTTTGATCATGCTTGATTAGGGAGCTTTCAATTGAACGACTATACATCGATCTACTTTGTTTATTGTTGTTTTACATTGCTTTTTCTTAACGACATTGTTTTCATATTAAGCGAAAGGGATTTCTTTCAACATCTATAAAACTAATGATTATGGAAAATAATCTCAATGTACATCTTTATTATACACTTTTATGACTTTAAAAAAAGTACCAGAAAACTAACGATAACACTAAATAATGCCAACCGTGAAATGCGTTCTTTGCCCAGCAAATTGTTTGTTAGATGTTTCATTCTGAACACAACCGGTTCATTGTGAACTTTAACCGAAAAAAATCATTAGGGAAGCAAACTGGTCTTAGTACCCTTTGTTTCCCAGAACCTGGCGCATCGATTTGAACAATCCGGGTAATAAATCTACATGTTTATCGACGCACTTAATGGCACATCGTTCGAACATCGAGGTGTACTTGGAAATGTCATCTTCCGACGGTTTGGAACCCATTTTGTCTTTAATGGTATCGTTACAGTCCATAACACAGCGTTGTAGTCGATTGTTGAAATTCCCTAGTTCTTTCTCAACGTGTTGTTGAGCATGTTGCACAGGCGCCGAGCAAGCCTCTATGCAACGTTGCACGGAATCCATACTGGCATTGGAATCGCGACAGCAACGTGCAGCACATTCGTGCATTTCACCCTGCAAGATGGGACCAGGTTGGTCAAAATTTGTATTTATTAATCTATCAAAGCATAGCATAGGCAAAGAAAAATTAGAATTTAACTCAACTTAAAATTTACACCGGCACAATTTGTTCTCTGAAATTTGAATTGTTCCATGTACTAAAATTAGTACATGAGCCTGAGTGCACGTGTGCGTGAGAGAAAAGAGTGGGCCGATAAAAAAAAACTCATTCATGTAAACAAGACGTCCTTACCTGCATCTTACGCAAGATTGTCCGATCGAGTTCGTCTACGCGCCGGGACAATTCCAGCTCGATACGTTGCTTCTGTTGTTCAACCATTTTCACCAGAACTAAGTAATATTAGTTCAAATTTTGAATGATATTGTACACTCAAGAACTAAACAATAATTATTATTTTCCACTTTTTACAATCTACTGAGCAAAGAACAAAGATGCTCTTCTCTCACGTACGCATGGAAAGAACACCGCTTGTCACCTTCAGTTGTCACTTGTCAGCGTTTGATATGTCAGAAGATTACCCATGTTGCGAATTTAGTGGATTTCATTATACGGCGAAAATTGTTGCGCTACATACACAAGAATTTAAATAGGCTTGTATAGTTTGAAGGACCCGTTCAAATATTATGTAACGCAAGAAAGTGGATTTTGAAAAACCCCCCATCCCTTCGTCACTCACTTTTCCTACACCTAATACATGGAGGTTAACGGATTACCAGACTCTTGCGTTACGTAATATTTGAATGGGCCCAAATAGCTTCAACAAGAAAAGAGTGTTTGTTTCTGTCACTTCACGGAAACCCCAGCGATCCGGACAATAACTAAACTTTTGCCCCTTGATAGAAAACCCCCTGCTGTTCAACAACAGCAACCAGCAGAATCCATCGATTACAATTTTGACCGACTATGTAAGTATTTCAGACAGTGCATTATTAAATTTTGTAATTATGTTCCCAGGTCAAATTATGATATGTTGTGCTCAGTGTGCCTTCAGTGTGTTTATGTAGTTTAAACGCCACATAATAAAAAATATTAGCAGTGTCCTACTTATTGTACGATCGTCTTATACAGTATCGTGATGATTTGTCTTATCGTTCCATTAAAGGAATAATTTTAATTCACACTTTAATGGTGATAAGCTTCAACCGGTATTGATGAATTTACGTGACGGTCGACCAGCAGATGGAAATGATGTGAAAAATGATAATGACGTACATCATCAGCTTTGTAATTGTACATCTGAAAACTAGGTGTAGCATGGCCAGTTTTAACTTTGCTTAAATTCATGAATTATCCTCGGATTAAATCCCGATCAAGAATGTCCGGCTGCTTTGATGTCAGAAATAATCAATGCGACTTTAAGCAATTATTTTGCGAATCATTCTAACAATAACGGTATTGAAAGTTAATCCAAGTTGGAGCTTACCACCTCGCTTACCGCCATAAGTCTACGATTAGCAATTATATATTTATGGTTTAACATACAATTCATGTATGCCAAGTCGTTGCAGAATAGTTCCTTAGAGGTAACTCTAAGACCAGAAGGTGCCGAAGAAACGAGCTCAACTTTTTGGCTCAGCTCTGGTACTATCTTCGCTAAGCTAATCGATTCACCCCTCGAAACATAGGAAAATCCACTAACCCCTCATTTTATCTGTCAAACTTTCATAGCGAATCAAAACAAACATAGTGTAGTACTGGAATTTATACTAGAAGGGGATACGTTAGTCGATTTGCTTGGGACCAATAGGCTAGTCAAGTAGTGAGCCAATTTAAAATCGTTTAGTATTGATTGTTGATAGTTCTCTGTTATCCATATGCGACAATAAATGCCAGCAAACATGCCAAGCAAAGGCATTTATCCTCTATCATCGAACAAAATGCAACAAGATGACACAAATACTCTTCCAATTTTTAAACTCGTATGTAATATCATGATAACTGTTATCATCCAATTAAATGTTATTGAGCGGCGAGTATCCTACGTTTTTGCTTTTCGTTGAACACCGTTGAAACAAATTTCTGGAAACATCCACTTTGTGGTAAGTTTCTTTTGATTTCAGAACCTATTCCCGGACAACATTTAATGGATGCAGCAATAATTTTTACCTATTGAAAGTATTTCTCAGAGCAGTGCCGGTGGTGTAGTGGTAAGCGTGATTACTTCGCACCCCAGCAGGCCTGGGTTCAATCCCAGTCGACACCACCGGAATGTTCTGAAGCATAACATCTCCGATCACGCCGGGAAGTAAAGCCGTTGGTCCCCGGTTGATGAGTTGATGGGTCCAGGTGTGGGAGCTGCCTCCCTGGCGTCAGTACCATTGGTGCTCAGCACGGAAAATAAGATCGACGGAAAACAAATCAAGGGGAAAAAAAAGTATTTCTCAGGTAAGTTACGTTCCGTGGGACGATTATCGCAGTTTGTTCCTGATAAAGGAGAACGCAAGCTCCAAACCGCTCCAAACTGAATGAGAATTATTTGATCTTGGTGGGAGGCACTTTCGCATCATCCAACAGCTGACTACGATGAACCTTTTCACAATCGCCATAAGATCTGGTCCAAGCCGAACCAATTATACCACAAACGAAGTGACAGACGGAGCGGCTCGAAAACTTTGGTGACTAACCTGCTATTTCAATTTTTCAGTGTACCACATGGCAACACCACTACTACTAGATTGTACCACATGGCAACACTACTATTGGATTGTACTAGCATTTTCACCAAATGTATTAGAATGTTTTGGTTCTATCTCTTTCACTCTACTAAAAACTGAAATGCATAAAAAAATGACAAAATGATACACTCTTTGCACACTGTCAAAGAATCATTGTACACAAAATCAACTTTGTTCAAATCAAAACAAAAAAAAACTAACCCACCTGGTGGATGATGGCACAAGCTTCCAAGAAAATTCTATTACAGTGAACCACATTATTTAAATGGATTTCTTCGCCAGTTAGTCGTCTGTCACTTCGTTTGTGAATTACACGAAACGAAAATTAATTATTTTATTCATGTGTTTTACTTATACATTTTTGCCAAAACATCAGCCTTATACATTCCATAAGACATACCACATACGTCCTATAAGAACGCATAAAAGGTATGTGTGACCATTTATACATTTCATTTGACACATGATCTTAATTAAAATTTTGCAATGCGTTTGCTTATTAGTTGACTTATACATTTTATGAATAATCAGCAATGGAAATTTGCCAAAAGGTATAAGGGGATTTCTATCCGTGTATACCCTCTATCCATCCCAGGAGACCATCCGTACAATTTATTTGGAGTTGGATCAGTTCAGGGTCGTTCAGAACGATCTGGTGCTGGTCAGACGGACGGTGCTGCAGCTGAAAATAGTCCTTGATAAGGTGGGTTCGATTCAGTTAGACTGTGGTTAGTCGTGAAAAAGATCGATCCGTGGTCCTGAAGCCAGCCACAAGGCGGAGCTTGTTTTTGGTTTCCGGTGCTTCTATAGAACGATATCATCTTGGAGCCGTGAAATATAGGCAAACCTGCCGGACACTGTCGTAAGTAAACAAGCTACTTAATTCTTCCGGTTACCAGTAAGTGTATGTATTATTAATTAATAACACGGTATCAAAACTCAAAATATTATCCCTAACCTAAATTGTAGTGTAATAAAACAAGTGTATCTTTAAAGGCTGTCCAAATTTATTCATACCAATAAAAAGTACCATTAATTCATTGCAATAATCACTAGTGATTGTAGACATCCTCAACAAAGAAAACTTAAACATAAAAATAAACGGGTCAGAGGAAAAGCAGCAAAAGCATATTCGACCATTTGACTTGATATTGATCAGTTTCTTACTTTATAATTATTGTTAAGTTTATTCCTAACTTTACATAATATTGGCTCAATCGAGCAATTGTAAACAAATAATGAGAAAGTCACAAACGAGTTCTCATTTTCACTCTGAAAAAAAAACCACCAATTTGTGAGCGGTGTTGTAAGCATGTAAACAAAGGCAAAAAATTAATGTTTTAAGAAAAATAACTTGAAAATTGAAAGTGATCGACTCCGCACCACTCAGCATTTATCATGTGCTTTATTTTTGAAAAGAAATTTGAAAACACAGTCCTCATATTAAAATTTAGACGTCCAATTATTAGTAAACGGTAAACTATGGCACGGTAAGTTCATGTTTTTTTGTACGTTTATTGTTAATGCTATTAAGTAAACTATTAAAAAAATGTTTCTTCCGTTTTCTTCGTTTTCTTACAAGAGAGGCAGGAAATCTCATAAATACCTTACGAAATCATAGATGTTGATGTTAATGTTCGATGTTAGATCTTACTAAGGTAAAGCTGGGATAGAAACATCTAAAGAGACTGAATTTATAAAAAGATTACATGTCAAAGTTATCAATTATTATCAATTACAATCGATTATATGTCAAAGTCGTAGGAAAAGTTATTCCAAACGAGCAGAAGACCTTTCAAATGGATATGAAGTCGTCTCTTTATCCAATTCAGTCTCCTTAGAAAAATCATACATAAAAAGTGCATGATCCCTTGTCACGCAACAATTGAACTGACATTTAACAAGCAACAAAAAAATGTTGTTGATCCACACGTCCACAACTTTGCCACCTGGGTAGCTGCCCGTTGGTCGCGGTTTTCGCCTCGTACGTCACATTTTCGCTCGTCGCTTGCCGCTTGTGAATGACACGCACACAAGCTCGTATGCGCCGCCAGGAGGAAAAAGCGAGCCCACATTCGAAGCAGCAGCAGAGCAAAGGAAAGAAGTTTAGTGTAGTGATAGGAAAAAGACATATTTTTCCTACATCAGAGCACAAGCACCATACATAGCCGCTCGGTTTCAGTTTTTCGGTTCTTTTAATTTGAAATAATTGTACGCAAAGTTTCTCAAGTTGACGGAAATCGATTGCGTCCGGTCGCGGCAGAATTTCCTGAGTTTTCGGTGAGATTTTTCAGTTCAGTCCGCGTTGTTTCGTAAGGTGGAATTTTAGTTAGTTCGGAATGTTTTATCCACTGGTAAGTACCATGCAGCTTCTTTTTTTTCTATCCTGTCTTCCATTATTCCCCGAGCCGGAATTTCGACTCCTTATTTTTCGACGGTGGATTGTGGGTGAAAAATGTGATTTTTTCCTTGCATGATGGTGTGCACGCGAATGCCGCGAGCATAAAAAGGGAAAAGGAAATGCGAGCTAGCGAATGAGCGAAAAAAAGATGAAGGCTCACAAAATAAATTCCTGCACACTGCTGCTGCTGCAGCACGCGGTGAGTTTTGTGGGAGAGCAGCACCAATATTGGAAGGGTAACAAAAATGTCTCGCGTTTGCAGTAGCGCTACACGCAAAATGGAGCAAATGCTCATGTAATCAGTCTGCCCGAAATCCACGTATTATTCGCTGTGTTTTGATTGGAAATTTATAAAATTTACACTTGATTCATAGTGGGATATGATTTCCGTCCTGAATGGAAACCGGCAATAATTTTCGGCAGTCAGATATGTACAGAGAAGATTGTTCACAGGTCAGGGTTGGTACGGTCGTCGGTGTATTGGTGAGGGTGGGGTGGGATGGAGTTGGATCGACGAACGTCTGAAGAAGGAGACGAGGTAGTGCGCTCTGTGATGGCACGAAGACGCCCCGGCTCCTGATGCGATGTATTTTGTGGCTTAGTATAGCAGTGTTGCCAAGTTAGTATATCAATTATTAATTATTATTATTTATTCCGAAATCAGTGGCTATTGTACGTACACCAAAGATTAGTTAACATCGCAAAGGCAAACATCCTTCTGTTTTACAGAATGGGACGATGGATGTAGGACGGATCTTCCTTCCTCTAATCACTATCATGCATTGAGGTGAGAAAGAGACATTGAATTTCCTCCTATACCCATTGATCCATCGACTATCTACTTATTGGTAATTGAATTTTACAACGCCTGGTTGGTTTATTGCCCACCTAATTTAGCACTGAATGCGAAATTGCATTGATTGCTGTGAAATTGCATGCACGCGCATCTAAGTGTTTAATTTAATTAATTTTAAAAAAGTTTGCCTTAGAGGTCTATTTTATGTTTACATTTAAAGTTTTTTTTCCTTGATTTGTTTTCCGTGCTGAGCACCAATGCTACCGACGCCAGGGAGGCAGCTCCCACACCTGGACCCTACCTATCGACCCATCAACTCATGACCGGGGCCAACGGCTTTACTTCCCCGAAGGAATGCGTGATCAGAGATGTTATGCCTCAGAACATCCCGGCGGCGCCGACTGGTATTGAACCCAGGCCTGCTGGGGTGAGAGGTAATCACGCTTACCACTACACCACCGGCGCCGCTGTCTGAGGCGAAAAAATCTTTGGTCACGTCTTCCTTCGGAAAGACAGCCGTTGGCACCAGCGTATGTGTTGATGGGTTCGATATCTACTCAAGTGCGGGATACCGAGACTGACGGTAAATAAACAAATCAAGAAGAAGAAGGCTAGCTAAAATTCCGAAATTAAAAACTTTGGAACACTGAGGTTTGGAATAATACTACTGTGTTACCCAGTCCAGTGGCAGGCGCGTAGGCAACATGTTATACCGTGACAGCGGGCCCAGCACAGCAAAATAAACGATTTGAGCCCGGGACATGCTGCCTACTGTCAAACGCTGCTGTTAGTATAGGTCTTGTCACTGGCCTGGTGTTATCTGACTTATAACGAATATACGTTGTATACGAGTATCCCAAATACAACGTATAGTTCGGATTTTGTGGATTGAAAATTGGGATTTTTATAACAGCCCTACCATTGTGAGTGCAAAAATTTATCCTAAATTATCGCAATAGATCAGAGCACGAAAAGCTATCCTCGCTTTTTCCTTTTATTCTCCAAGAGATAGCAACAAATGGGAGCCAAAACAAACCCGACAGAACTGTCAACATTTGTGGGTAAGGAAAATTGATATGGATATTTAGATTAGGTTGCGTGCACTGAGCTATTGACCTGAAAATATGATCACTACTTCTAATGTAGTTGCAAAATTTTCTTCAAGGCAAGAGAGTCATTTCAAAGCAAACAAAATGATTTGTTTATGTTATAATCATCATGTCTGTAGGTTTTCTTTGTTTTTAAGGTGTTTTCATGTAGATTCTTATCACACTTTGCAATTTCAAGAGCACAAATCTCAAGATTTACGAAGTTTATAGGGGAATTTGCGTATTCTTGTCAATCTAAGGAGGAACACATGTATGAAGTGTTTGTTTGTTTACACGTCACTGCTGCAGGCTACTTTATCCATACTGCCGCTATTCGCATAACAGTCCTATGTAGACAGGAAATCCATAGGACATGGGACTTTTATGCGAATAGCGGCAGCATACCAATCGACAGAATTGTCCAAAACAGGAGTCTCATTGCGGAAGTCGAAACGAAGCATTTTTTATATGAAATGCTAGTCAAAAAATGTTTCATACAACCTAAAGCTATCGAATCCATAAAAAAACAGGTTTTTGTTTAAAATCAATAGTATGCTAATTGTTTTTCAATAGTGCTCAGTTGAATCCTCAACAACGAGAATAATGAACACACTGACAAGCTTAAATCAGTATTAACTATTCAATGGTAGATTGACAAACAAGAGACGGACCGAAAAGTTGTGGATCCACCTATAAGACGGAATTATACGGAATTTCATGAAACTTTTGGATTTTCACTATGAAAACAGCAGAATAGTCGTGCAACATTTGAAAAAGGCCGATGTTCAAAATGTATACAAACCAGTGAATGAATTGTAAATTTTTCCTCCACTCAATTCATATACATGTATCGAAATTGAAGTATTTTAGGCATTTATATTGTTCCCAATAACAATAGTAACTGTATCTCAGTACACAACACCCAGAATATACGAAAAGTTTGCAAACATACATGAAAATTTATAACAATTTAATTTTATAAATTAATAAGCCATTAAGATCTTTCAATGGTTACGCCCTATTTGTTAAGCCGTTGTGCTTGTCATCAGAAATGGTAGGCCCTTGCCTAAAAAAAAAGAAAAGAAAATTTTTAATCTACGTCAATAGACTTATCAATGGAACCTAATGGGACGAAAATAATATAATTTTTCTTGTAACTTACAAGTGTAAACCATTATTATAACTTCTAAAGATTTCAGAAATCTGAAAAACTTTGGTGCCAAGTGCTCAAACACCACCACAGTATTCGGCACTGAGGAAGTCTACAAGTAGTGAAAGCAGTTGCGTCCGGTAACCTCACTTTTAACCTGTGACCCAACTTTCAATACCAGATTTAATGCCATATTCATACCCAAATCGGTTGAAAAATACACTTAATCTTCTAGTTTACTCGATATCTATCCATTGCAAGCAATATTTTGATAATTGTTTATGTTTGAGAGTTGGTGCACAGGTAGATTGAGGTTAAGGAAACGCCACTGAGTGAACGAAATACGAGTATATGTCAAAAAACACAACAAGTTCACTATTCATTTAAAATTATGAGCCGCCAACGAATTGAGTACATTTCTTGGTCTATTTTAATGAAAAACTTTTACGTAATTTGTGTTCCGTTCATTTTTTGCCTGCGCTCGCTGCAGAAACAAAAAGTTTTTTGGTTCAATTTAATACCTACGGGACATTATTACTAAAATTAAGAGAATTGTGTTGTGTATAACTGTGACGCAGAGGGAGTAAAAACAACAATCTCGTTTCAAGGACTATTTTCGAAGGGCCGCAGTTGCATCAATTGTTGGGCCCAAAATGGGGACAGTAGGCCGATATTACATCCATGTTCCTCTGATTGTGCCTCTTTGAATGTGAAGTTGACAGGTTTTAGGAGTTAGGTAAAGAAGCGTGCGTTTGACTTGTACCACAGACAAACAGACACAACACTGGCAATTTGTTCATCGAACACGCATTTAACGGTAAATTTAAATGTTTTTAGTTGGTAGTACCACCACATGTGGCGCGCCGCATAGTCAATAATCCTTGCGTTTAACGTTTACACACTTCCGCCAATCTGTTCAGCGTACTACCCATCACAGTATACTCATCAGATGGCGGTAGTGTTTTACGACGATGTTTTATATTGAAAGATATTCAATGAGTTATGTCTGTTTGTCTGTGCTTGTACTGTCGCATTAATGGCCTTTCGCTCATTTTCAACTTCTATTTAATTTTCATACTGCCGTACTCTAACGGAACTATCTACCTACTAACTACACACTAAAGCTTCATGTTAGATAGCATTTCCAGGCGACTCTGAGGTTTTACATGTCAAACGCATACTTTACCACCTCTTCTTGTAACTTACAAGTTCAAAATACTACATATTAGGGTAAACCCTGCGGTACGTTAGAAGCGTTGGTTCCTATAATTGTGTACCGCAACTATTTATAGGAGTGTTAATGGTTTCATAATTCCCAAAAACAGTTGGCCTGTGCCGGCCGTTTTGAAAGCCATCATAATATAAATGATTCAAAATTCTGCACGGCGATGTAGGGGAGTGAAATCTTAAAATGCTTCTAGGTTAACTGCCCAATTTCCGGCCTATTAAGCACAACCGGCACTTAGTCTTTCTTAATCTAGTTAAGTTTAGCGCCAACCGGAATGTTATTATTACTGATGGCTTCCAAATGTATCTACCTTTCCGTACGTATCGTAGGATTTGATAAAGAGAAACAAATTGTTGAGATATTGTTAAAAGTCTAACACTCCTTCTTGACGCCAAACTCGGCCTACGGATTATCTAAACTTGGCCTAACGCATTGAAACGCTAATTAATTCACTTCGGCCTATCGGATGAAGATAAAGATTTATTGGGTCGGAGCGCTTCATTTGTATTTGAGAATATTGGGTGCAAACATTCATATCACGCGTTCTTATTGACTTCGTTCGGTAGCATTTGAACTAAAGTATCGCACTAAACGCATAATTTACCTGTTAAAGCCGAAATCATGGATTGTGTTTTCTGCTTGATAGACCCAAAATAGGCGCTTAGGCCGAAGTAGTTCTCTACCCTATTTCACAAACAATCTTTTATCAAATTTTCCATTGATTATATCTAAGGGGCTAAAAACTCAAGAGCTACTCAATAAACGTATTAAATTAAATATTCTTATACAGAAAGTGGTTAATACATATATTATGCAATAGGTAGATTTAGATTATTTATCACCCATAGCAACAAACAAATTTATTATTTTTACTTTTTTCATAAAAGCTTTTTTCGGCTTCTTAGGATGTATTCTTATCATTTCTCCTGGAAGTTTCTTTTGGCATCTCTAAAAACTTTCAGTACTATCGATTTGTATGGGTTATAATAATGCGCCATTTTTTCGTAGGCAGCATAAAAAAGTTTAAACAGCAATCAATGCTAGGCCCAAGCATGGGTCCGCGGTTATGCTCGCTATGGCTCCTATTAGTAGAGATAGAGGTGCCACTTCCTTGGGTTATAATGAATAAAATTAAGTCCACATACAACGAAATGATGTACCAATTTTCGATTATACCTATCCATATCCGTTTCAAAATTTTCGGGGAATCACGAATTATAGTGACTGACATTGTGTAGGCAAGCCCTACCATACATCGCGAGATATTGAGGAAATGTCCAGCTTGTACAAATCCTCGGTACTCCAACCCGACACGTCCATCATGACGTGCATCGTTTAACAGGTGTGGCTATCGGAAGGCTAGCAATGCTTAGGTATTGAATAAAATTCGGAAAGGATTAACAACTATTAATGTCCTTGTTTTTTATCAAGGTTTGACCAGGATCTCATGTTCGCTATTATTTTAATAATGCGGAAGGTCTGTCCCTTAAAACTGTTCTAAATCCTCCCCCTGTGTAGACAATCATTCATACAAACCTAGAAAAAATGTATAGAACACTCGCCAGCTCCCATCCCCCGGTACTGTCCATGGACATGGACAGCCCCTACATTCTATTGTTCGTTTTTTGATCAACATGGATATCGCATTTATGCGTAGGTACACTTTGGCAACACAGTCCGCGAATCTTTTCCGCTTCACGTGTAGGTATCCCTGTGATGATGTGCCATGTATCTCGTATGCGAATATGCCAAAAAGGAAGAATAGCATAAGAACTTGATTGATGGCGGCGGTATAATTCCCTTTTAAAACGCTTATAGCAAATAACAAACACGTTTTTTTTATTCAATAGCTATCATCTACGTGCATCGATGCGAAATATGCGCAATTTTTTTTTAATATAAATGCATTTTCTAATCTTTTCTAGCAACCAACTTTCGAGGATGGAGAGATCGAGCTTGCCCGGACGGAGATGCTCAGCCAGGATCCCATGGTCGACAATAAGCATTCACTCGCCGTGTCACTTTCGCTAGGGAACACATTAATCAATCTGAATAAGATCAAATGTCCACAATGCAGAAAGGTAAGAACCAACAAGTCTAAAAACTCCATACACTCCAGAGAAAGAGAAACAACAGAATCCCAAGCACCACAGTCAATCCTTTTACCTAAATGTTGACCCTCCTCAAAAGTCAACCCCCGCACGCCTCTCTAGCACTTCCAGTCTCCCGTCATAACATAAAACATGCGGCCATCCGTATTCCTTTGTTATTGAGTTGGTCCACACACAGTTCGGAGGAGAAACCTGTTCTTGACTCACAGCCTTATTGCTCCTTTTCTCGTTCCTCCTCCCCTTGTACTACACGCGCCTTTGCCTATGCACCCTTTTCTCCTACACCGCCGCGAAGGAGTTGTGTATATGGGAAACAAATTTCCAAGCCGCACCGCGTCTCCTATCTATACTATAGACCGTCAGTTCGATTGAGTCTCGGTTCTCTACATATTTTTTCTCTTCATTTTATGTTCTTTCACACGCACATGTGAATTGCGCGTACAACGCAAATAATAATCCAACAGCGCTTCGATTCGATGGAAGAGATGCAACAGCATCGCACCAAACATCTGACGGAGAACAAGTTCAAATGCGAGATCTGCGGCAAGGAGTTCCCCAGTCACAGTTCCATGTGGAAGCACACCAAGGCACACACTGGCGACCGTAAGGAAGCATGAATGATCCGTTTGCGACTTTGGAAGGCGCGTGGCTAATTTGAATTTTCGTATCATTTCGTTACAGGTCCATTTGTATGCCAGATTTGCAATAAGGGTTTTACACAATTGGCCAATCTACAGCGGCACGATCTGGTTCACAATGGTAAGTTGGAATGATTAAATTGCATTACCATAATACTTCATACCTAGTACTATTTATAATTGATTGCAGTTGAATTGCATAATTCAATTAACTATGGAACTAATGCATAGAGTGCAACATGGAAACTTTGATCAAATATTTGGATGTAGCATAATAATGTAAGAATTAGTATTGTTTTTTTTTTTCTACTGGAGTAGACCTTTGACGCAGTTGATTTTGTTCGGCAGCGACGGCGTGCATCGGCGTATCACTTTGGTCGTCGTAAAAATACTGCATTTTCAACTTGAATTTCAAGTAGGGGAAAGTGGGGCAATTTCGCCAAAGTGGCCACCCGTTAAAAAATTAATTTATTGAACATATTTTACAAAACAAAATTGTTGCAGGCTTAAAGCTAGAAGCCTACTTGAATACTTGAACTATCCATTTCATTTGAGTCTGAAAAATTACTTTTCTCTAGCGTTAGACGAAGTTAGACTAGCCCAAAATGTCAAAAATGTTATAAAATGTTTGAATCAGACAATAATCAGTAGTTTCTTATAACTTATCGTTAATATTCCTTCAGCAGCTATATAAATCAAGCTGAACATTGCATTAGGTCATAAGTAACATTGATCGATTCTCTTCGTCGGTTTTCTCTTTCGTTAATAACTTGGGCACATAACCGTTTCTTGTTGTGTTTTTCGTATTAGATGCAGGATAAAAGCTTCTTTTATCGATCTGTGGTATTATTATTATTATCCTCAGTTTCAAATGTCTTTGTTATTTAATATGTCACATAAAGGGTTTTAGTTTGACGTCCCCCCGGGTAATTCAGAACGTGTACAGTGGTGTATTATGGATCTTGGCTCTAAATGCAACTTTTTTTTTTAAATTATCATGGTGTGTTAACTGCTTTTCAGGGAGAGGGGGGGGGGGTTACTTTTATAAGTTTGAGAAAATTGCGTTATCTTTCGCTGATTCGGGTTTCCGTACCGCTTGCTTATCGCTAAGTTGTACATTTCTGGTTCTCGGAACGTGTCTGATAATTGTTTAAAAAAGTCTGAATTGGGTAAAGAGGCAGAATGTCTTTTCCCATAAGTTTAACAGATAACCAATTGTTCCAATTTTGACTTGTCACCTCTTTCTAGATTCAGCCAGATATTACTTTTGAATACTTATGCGTCTTTAAGTGTAGGGAAATGTAGGTAATGTCGGCCTAATTGTCCCTAATTTGGGCCCATCGCTAAACGTCGGCTATTTATCAATTTTATCTAGATGAACGCGTTATTGGGACGTAACTAATGGATATTTTTGGTTGCTATTGAAAATTTAGTTGATTGCTGAATTTATGTATGGGTCCAAATTAGGGACACTTAGGCCGACATTACCTGCATTTCCCCTATATCGGCGGTGCGCCGGCTCAAATTCATAGGCGGCGGCGTGGCACGGCGACGCACAGGTCTATACGAGAGTATTATAGGATGATCGCTCAACCGAGAAATAATCCGGTATTTGATTCAAATTTCAAAATTGAAAGCTTAAAAATGTTCAAAGCCCTGATTTTAAAAGTTTTACCAAATCCTGAATCTTGAATGTCTGTGCCTGGGATCTTGAAGTATTTTCAATGTATGAATTGACTAAATAATTTCTAGATTTCTAGAAGATAGCTCCTTATCTTAATAATTTCGTTAAAACCGTCACAATGTGTGCATAGCTACTTCCAGGATTCCCCTGAATAATTATAGTCGCTATATTTTTAGTATGGCGGATAGAATCTCGGGAAACAATTAAGCTGTCAAATAGCGGAACCAATCGAGCATATCACGACCAGCAACAAAAAAGAGCACATCATCTTTTGCGAACAAAACTTCGGATACACTTCGGACTCAAGGCTCACCTTCGCAAACTAACACCATCATGGGGTTGGAGACTGTTTTCCCTATCCGATGATGCCGTTAATTTGCGTTCGGTTTACGAGGAAAGCACGATCAAAGTTTTGTTTATATAAGTGGATAGTACTTTTCAATTGTTGTTCTACAATATATTGAATTGGTTCCGCTTTTTGGTAGATCGAAATTCTATTCGCCAGACTCTATGAATAATATTAAAATTGACTCTGACGTTTCCTCCCTTTACAATTATCTTAGTATTCTCAATAATTCTCGCGCAAAGCGCTAATTTCTCCATAATCCTATTAAAAAGTTACCCTCTGGAAATGTATACTTGTAATATTTCTATGAATTGAATTGGTTCCGCTTTTTGGTAGATCAAAATTCTATTCGCCAGACTACCTATATGAATAATATTAAAATTCACTCAGACGTTTCCTCCCTTGATTTTTTTTTATCATAACAGCATTCGTAATTTTCTGGAATCCTCTTCGGGAAACTTTACAATTATCTTAGTATTCTCAATAATTCTCGCGAAAAGCGCTAATTTCTCCATAATCCTATTAATTTATCTGGAAATGTACCCTTTCTATGAATTCTCTTGGAGTTCATCGTGGAAATCTAAACAGAATTATTATAAAATTAAATGATTTCTTATAAAAATTACTTTGAAATAATTTCCTAAAGTTTGACATGGATTCTACTGGAGATTTTCCTGCAATTCTCTTTTAAATTTCCTTGTAAACTGTGGACTTGTCAAATTCGAGATGCGATCAAAAATAGACTAGTGCGTCATGATTAGGAACGCGTCAAATATGGTGTTGGAACGGTATGTTGATCTCACTACACATCGCATTCATAATGATCAAAAGTTCGATGTCCCAAGTTGCAGGTTTGGTTTTATCATGCTCTTGTAGAAGCTCGATCAGACTTGGGGTAAAAACTGTGTTAGTAGACACCGAGATTTTAAATTCTCAAAATCCAGTACTTTTAGCATCTGAATTAAAATTACATTGTACTATGTAAAAATAATATAAAATGTTACAATTGCAAATGTCTCGATCAACAATAGAAAAGGGCCTACAGCTTTTGTAAACACAACTGTCAGTGCGCGAACCGAAGGTCGCCAATGGAAACCAACAATACTATCGGGACGGGAAGAGTGGGTGTTGGGTGAAATCTAAATTTGATGTTGTGATTTCGCTGATAATGATTACTCAGGTTGCTGTCGTTTTTATCGTTTAACGGTTAAAATATCAAAATTCAGAGCAAACAAATCTTCCTGTGACATCACATTGAAAACTATTTCTGCTATCAGTGAGAGCAAACTGAAAACTAAATTTGATATCCATTTTTTCTGTTGATAACAAAACAAGTATTCAATATGATGTTACGCTAAGGCAATGAAAACAAACCCGCAACAACATATTTTTGAAGAGCAAATGCATAGCAAAATGACAACAAAATTAGGTATCAAATTTGTCAATTGCGTCAACTGAAATCAAATTATGATTTCAGTTTGATGTTGATATCAAAACTTGATTTCAATTTGCTGTCATTTTGATGCTGGACTTTGCTCGGGTTGCATACGCGAGCTTCGGTTCACGCGAAAAGTGCATTACAAGTTTTGATAAAAGCAGATAAATAAAAAAAAAAATCAAACGCGTTTTTGCTCTAAATGCTCACGTAATTATTGCATGGCCCCCAGATAAGTCCAATTAAGGGAAATGTTTCACGAGAGGAAAAACTGGCAATTTACAATAACTAAAAAAAAATCTCAATGATGACAACCTACACTGTATTCGGATAACCATGCCGACATTCATTAGTTTGGTTCATACTGATGAGAAATACATTTACATCTGCTCATAATCCACGACCAATTGCCAGAGATGAATCAAAGAAGGCCGATGACACATTTTCTCTAAGCAAAGTCCTATTTTCTCTTCTCTATTTTCCGATTTTGATCACCTCACACAAACCGCGAAAATCAGGATTGAAGCCTTTCAAATGCCCAATCTGCGAAAAGTGCTTTACACAGCAGGCTAATATGCTGAAGCATCAGCTCCTCCATACCGGTAAATCTAAGCTCACACTCGATTTTCCCATATTTTATATTGCTTAAACAAACACTCCTAGGTTTATAGAATTAATTTCAAATTCAGATAAACCACACTTAGCTTCTTTTATTCATCTCTTTACGATCCCGTTCGCCCAGTCCTTTGGTTCCTACCCGTTCACTTTTTCACAAGTTTGATTTAACGTTCGTTGTGTTACTTACTTTAGTTTGTACATTTCATTTCAATTCCAGGACTTAAACCTTACAAGTGTCCGGTTTGTCAGAAAGCATTTTCTCAACACGCCAACATGATAAAACATCAGATGCTTCACACAGGTACGTACATATAATCCCTCAACTGCCTTTCGTTCTTTTACTGGTTTAATCCTTTACCATCGACAACTATCAGTTCCGTTATTTATTATCATCACACGACTAAATTTTCTAAGTTGATCTTTCGAACATATTTGCCTCCAGTGTTTCTATCCTATTATTTCCCGTTCACTTCCTTCTAATCATCCTATTTCGATATCTAACTCCATAAACGGTGACAAAGTTGATCTTGAATTTTGCTCTATTTTTCTCTTCTCGTTTCACCGATGGCAAACATTGCAGGTTTGAAGCCTTATAAGTGTCCAGTGTGCCAAAAGGCCTTCACTCAACACGCCAACATGGTTAAACATCAGATGCTTCATACCGGTAAATGTCGCTGAATTACAACATCAATAAATCCATCCCTATTAGCAATAGATATCCATTATCTCCTTGTACCCGTCCATGTTTCCCGTTTCGAAGTTTGCTAGAATTTGTAGCTGGCAGCAAATCTAACTCTGATTTCCCTTCTTCCAGGCTTAAAACCCTACAAATGTCCCGTCTGTGACAAGGCATTTACCCAACAGGCCAACATGGTCAAACATCAGATGCTGCATACTGGTAGGTCATCCAAGTTTGCGTTGTATTGAATAGAACTTCACTCTGTCCCTCAGAATAAAAACTTTCGTAAAACCGAGATTTTTTCGTCTGGAGAATACACTAATATTCGAACATCTGTTTCTCCCATTTTTTCTTTCCAATGTTTTGCAAATCTTGAAAAAAAAAAACAATCGAAAATTCCCCACATCCTGTTTTTAGGAGTAAAACCTTACAAGTGTTCCACGTGTGGCAAGGCATTTGCACAGCAGGCAAACATGGTCAAGCATCAGATGCTTCATACCGGTAAATCTTAGAACGCTTAAGTTGACTAGATTACTGAATCTCAAAGATCTCTCTTCTCACCTGTGTTAAACATTCAGACGAAAACTGTTGAAAGTCTCCCGCGCGGATGAGCATCTAAATTCGTTATGTTTCGAACAAAGAAAAACCAAAGTACATTTCTAGATTAATCGAATAAAAAATCTATTCAATTCTGAAAACAACATGCAGTAAAATAAAAACAGAAAATTCGATTTCACTTTTTCAAACTAACATATTGTGCTCTTAATATTTTCTATTTTGTTTCCTATTCATCATTTGTGCCTTCCCGTAATTCTGTTTTTCTCTTCATTGTTTCTCTTTCTCTCTCTCTCTCTCTTATCGACCACCTCAAATGAACGCACGATCTGTAATAACGAATCAAAACCCGACAAATTGCAGGAGTCAAACCGTACAAATGTCCAACCTGTGGAAAAGCTTTTGCCCAGCAGGCGAACATGATGAAGCATCAGATGCTCCACACCGGTAATATTTGCTTTCCTTAAATATCATTTTTTTTATGTTTTATGTTGTAAATGTTACGAAAATAAGACTTGAGAAGGCCTTTGCGGATATCGCTATGCGGTGATCCTTTTGATGTTGTCGCTTTTTCAAATTTAACTTTCTTAAGACTGACTTATGTAATGTTGCAATGTATTCCTCAAAACTCAACAAGTATTTCGTACACAAAACCTAATATCGCTTCGCAAACAAACACGTAAGGAAAGTTGCACTCGTCGTAGTTGAAATTGATGATGGAAATCATTGTTCTCGATGTTGATTCTGATGTCTGTGCTAGGGAAATGTGATTCGACGAGCGATGTTGGAAAGCTAGTGTGTTCGTCAGTCGAAAACTGTTTTTTTATAGAAACCATTTCGATGATGACAAGTTCCCATGCAATTTTCGTCTCACTTGGTTGGTTATTCATGATCTTTATGGTTAAATTTAGCAGAAATTTCCGTAGTTCGTGACCATTCTAAATGTGATGAAAAAAATGCTACCTTTTGAGAAATAATTTAATGATTTCAATGCTCAATAATTCAGAATTAACGTTTGTTTTGTATTTCATCTAGATTTTGGAGATTGGTTGGAGTAATCTACAACACTAGCTCGGACAATATGAACCCGCTTATGACTCTTCTGTGAATCTCAATACCAATCCCAAATGTTCTCAAGTCAAGTCTTGAAAACTTTGAAATTTCGGAAACATCCGAGCACTGTGTCAAACTTGTTTCTGTGTTTTAGAGGTGAATATAGAAACAACCAGTGCTGAATTTCTCTAGCCAACTGATGTCAGTATCAGTTCACAAAGTTACAAAGCGCGAATTACATTGACATCGTAAAGGGGCCACTGATATTATTGACAATTTTTCTTTAATACGCCAGCTAATCGAATACCGATCTTTAGAAAACTCATCAGTAATGTTAAAACAATTCAACGGTTATACAAAAAAGTTGATTTATTGAGATAAAAGGAAGACTTTCAACCTTTTCCTAGTGGAGTAGTGTCGAAGACGTATCGCCTGATATCATGCTAACTACGAATATCAGTGTCGGAAGTGAAATTCAGTACTAAACCAATATCTTACGTCAATTGACATTGTTGACAGCACGCAGCACTGCAAACAACATACACATACTGTATAGCAAATGTCCATGTAGATTACTAATAATATTCATTAGGCTCACACAGGTTAAATCCCATGAAATTCATGAGTACCATGGAAAGTGTGTGTGATCACCCATCTAATTGATGTTCATTCATAGCCCAGACAACCAAAAATCGTATAACAATGTACACACAGTATCGTAAATTGCTACAGTTTAAGTCAAAATCGCATATAAGAAGGGCATACCTCGCATTATGTTTAAGTTATATCGTATAGAATGCAAATTTCCGACCTATATGCGATGACTTATTTTTCCGTCGTACTGTATCCCAAATTAAATCGGATTACATCGTAAGACTTTTCAAAATGAATTTGTTATTACAGATTAAATCGTGTAGGATGTTAAATCAACTCGTTTAAAATTAATTTTAAAAAATGCACGTATATGGCCTCCACTTTTGTACGTATAAGCCATTTATTTGCATCCTATACGAATTGTTCGTTTGTATATATGTTTGTACATCACGAAAACAACTTTGAATATACGTGCATTCTGGTTGTCTGAGAGAATGTATATGTCCGAAAGATTGAAAACATTGGTGGTTCTATTGCAAATAACCATTTGTCGAAACATTAAAACAATATTAGATTTTTCTCAGTGTAGCTTTTCACACTTCTGTAGCATGAAATGTGTATATTGTGTGGCAAGCAAGCACAATGATACTCTATGACCAGGGAAGTAGAGAAAATTTCCAACCCGAAAGATTTCCTCCACCGGACCGGGAATCGAACCCGCGGCCTCCGGCTTGGGTGTGCCTTTACTGACTTCTGAGGCCCACACCCTAAACATATTTAAATGTGAATCAATGTTACACATGCCAAGCTTCAGCTTCTGGTGACCGATCTCAACACCATAGAAAAAGTACAGGTCATGGTCAAGGGTTGCAAAATTGGATCTCAAAAGATGGAGAATGAACACCAAGTAAAAGGACGCTTGATTCATCAATCATCAAATACAAGCTACGATCAAAGACGCGTAACGTGACATACAAACCAAATGACAAATACATCAACAATGTAAGTACAGGTCGGACTCGATTCTTGGTATTCCAAATTATTTTCTCATCCTCTTCGATAATCGAATCTTATGGATCATCGAATCAATATTTTTTAGTTTTATTTAATTTTTTTGTCATGGATTATCCTATCCGTAAAAGCATATCTAAAATTTGTTGTTTTTTCTTCAAAAGGGTGAAACTGACCATTTTTTTTATGAATATTAGAAAATTGTAGTTTTTACCTTGAAAAGAATGAAATTATTTTTTAATTTTGCTTTTTAAATCACGTAATCACGTTATATATTTTTTAAATTATTGTAATACACTTGAATAAAAAATGGGATAATCAAATCTTACAGATAATCGACTCCGACCTGCATTTGTTTCTTATGGGAAATTTAATGACATTTACTATGAACGACTGAAACGACCAGGCAGCCTTTTTTTTTTAAACGATATATTCTTGTAAAACCGTCATGGGAAGATTTTTAAGATTAAATGAATTGGTTAAAATCAACTTAATGCATAATCAGGGTCAATCCTTAATAAAGCTAAATAATAATAATAATCAGGGTCAACACAAATTTAATAGTATCCATTGAAAAATCTTCTGACTGATGGCGATTGAGTGCAACCGGTTTCAATTTGTTTGTATCTAACTCTCATAAGAACATAATGATTTTTACAGTCATACCTCGATATAGCGTAACTTTTTTTTTATATAAATAAGTTACGTTTTATCGAAACAATACAATAGTTAAATAAAAAAAACAACCAATTACATCCCGAAAAATTCAAAATACAATATTAACTTAGTTTAACGGCCTCAAAACCAGCTGCCAAAGAATTACACTGTGATAATTTTCTTTTAAATTACGCTATATGAACCAAAATTTACGTTATATCGAGGTTTCTACTTAAATCATACGAGCAAAGCAGGTGTCACCGATGTTAGAAGGGATTTTTCCGATAAAAATCAAAATAAAAAAATACATTGATGTTTTGATGTTAGATGTGGTACGTACACTCCCGATCATAAGTATGGGGTCACCCTTTTAAAAACATGTAAATGTTTTTGCTCATATCTCTGCCATTTTACGACCGATTTCCGTTATTTATAGGTCATTTGAAAAGTATTGGCTGAAATTTAGTTTGTAGGTAGCTGGTTTAATATATTTTACTAAAATTTTACAGGTTTTCTCAGAATTGCGCCGGTCAAATTTTGAAATGAAAGTGAAAGCAAATCCCTTATTTTATAACCATCGAGATATGTTTATGAATTTTTGGTTGAAAAATCTAGAATATGCTGTAAATCAATCAAATAGTTATTCAAGTCATTGCTCAAAAGTATGGTTTGTCACTGTTATAAGTTTACTTGGAAATTAAGTATAAATAAATGTTAAATATGTGGCTATATCAACGAACTAAGATCAATTCATTGCCTTTCCAATATTGCAAAGAGAATTAAAATTGGACAAAAATGGCAGAGATATAAACAAAACAACATTCCCAGGATTTGTTTTGAGGGTGACCCCAAACTTTTGAGCGATGACATGAATAAATATTTGATTGATTTAAAGCATATTCTAAAATGTTCAACCAAAGTTTCACAAATGTATTCGGTGAGTAAAGAATAAGGATTCTACTACCACTTTCACTTATAAATTTGACCGTCCAAAATCTGAGAAAATCAGTCATGAATATTCACAATTTATTTAAATAAATAAAATAAAATATATTACACCAGCTACATACGAACTAAATTTCAGTCAATACCTTTCAAAAGGCCTATAAATGTCTAAAATCGGTTGTAAAATGGCAGAGATATGAGCAAAACACCTTTACATGTTTTTTAAAGGGTGACCCCAAACTTATGATCGCGAGTGTATGTTGTTGGACCTATTTCATCTGTTTTTTTTTTAAAGTGCACTGTTTTAAAGGATGAACATTTGTTACTTAGGACCTTTTGAAAAATGATGCGAGAAACTTAGGATTTACAATTTTCTCCCCACTTGCTGTTTCGAATTTACATTACACAACATCTAATATGTCAGGCAAGCTAGGATTTAAAGCATATCATGCTGATGGCGGTGGGTATGATTTTGGTCTGATCGAGGATCATTTTTTAAGGGTTGAAGATTGGTTCAAAATTTGGTGGGGCAACATAGGTCACGGGACAAGATGGGCCATCTATTTGATTTTTTTTATATATATTTTTTATACTGTGAAAAAAGCATTGGGCTGCATTAAGCCTGTTGATTTTGGCAAACAAATAAATTAATAAATGTACTAGCTAACCTATCTTGCCTCATCTTTACCTATCATAGTGTTTACCATATAATATACGAACGCAACAATAGAACAGGCTTAGAAAACTCTCAATTAACAATTGTGGAAGTTCTGAACACTAATATGAGAGCAGGCGTTTAAGTCCGGACGTAATAGTCATGCAGAAGAAGAGTATCATTGCGGTACCTCTCGCTCTAGCCTAGTCAGTTTTGATGCGCTTTTCGCTAAGTTCCACGCTTATATATGAATCAAAAATGATAAACGCCTTGAAGCACCTCAATCGACCCCTCTGAAAGTGTTCAAGGATTTATTATTTGCAAACGATAAACTTGTGTCTGCAATTTACTTAGTTTTCTGATGACAGATAAAAACAATTAAAAAAGCCTCTATTCCTCGAATGTACAAACAAAAAATCCTCGGTGGAGATAAAACTCACCGCCTTTAGTTGGTATGTGTCACAAACGCATCGCTTGTTGAAGTTTTTGAGTGATCCGATTAGACGTAAACAATTTTGATGAATACTGAAATGGTCTGTGAAACCAGCTATTAGTTTAGAAGAATAGAATAAAACCTTAATATATGAGTTAAAAAGGATAAGTTAAATCATATGTTTCTCTCTCCTCACACCACCTCAACAGGGCTAAAACCGTACAAGTGTAGCACATGCGGCAAAGCATTCGCCCAACAAGCCAACATGGTTAAGCACCAGATGCTTCATACTGGTAAATAGACACACTTAACTTTTCCAGTACTAACCTAGATCGTAAAGGTAGAAACGAATAAGCATCACACAACAAAAGCTCAATCCTGATCAACTTGCTAAACATAGGGTTTCCTTTTCTCGCGTTTCTCAGGTATTAAACCATACAAATGTAGCACGTGCGGCAAAGCTTTCGCTCAACAAGCGAACATGGTTAAGCATCAGATGCTTCACACTGGTAATTTTTCACAATTTAGCTTTAAAAAAAATAGTTCCATGGAATTTTCAAAATCTTCCCTCTCTTCTGCTTAGGAGTGAAACCCTACAAATGCTCAGTATGCGGCAAAGCGTTTGCGCAGCAAGCCAATATGGTCAAGCATCAGATGCTGCACAGCGGTAATAGAACAGTCCCTGATGCCTAAATGCGGGGCCGTTTGTTTATAATTGCATTTCTTTATCAATTTCCGGTTAACACTTCGGGTCTGTGCAGGAATTAAACCATACAAATGTCCGACTTGTGACAAGGCTTTTGCCCAGCAGGCTAACATGGTCAAGCACCAGATGCTGCACACTGGTAAATAATAGTTTACTTAATACCACTACACTTTCTCTCACCATTTATGTGCCCGTCAGAGTTTAACATAACTTAGAAACCACTTTTTCTGTTACGTTTAATTTTTTTTTTCATTAACATTCCTCACTCTTGTGTCTGTCACGTAGTTTCTGTTACCGTTGATGAGCATCAGATCGGGTTTCTCCTCTAACAGTAAGCGGAAATTTGAATGGAACTTCGCAAAGAACAGCTTTAGCAATCGAAATCAGATATTCTCAGTTCAGAATCGAGTTCGATTTGATGCTCATCCGTTTCACCTTTCTTCTATTGCATACCATCGTAAGGTTTGAGCCATTTATGTTAATGTCCCACTTAATGTCCTACCTAGGTGAAAAACCATTCAAATGCAAGAGCTGTGATAAAGCATTCTCACAACGTGCCAATCTCAAGAAGCACGAGATGGTGCACCTCGGAATTCGTCCGCACACATGTCCACTGTGCTCCAAGTCGTACTCGCAATATTCGAATCTGAAGAAGCATTTGCTGGTGCACCAGAAGCAGTCGCTCAAGCAGCAACAGCAGAATGGACAAGTCATGGTGTAAGTATTTAGCCATGTTCGAATTCGTTTTTTGTTTTGTCGTAGCGTGATGACAAATTACACACATAGTTGAGTTACCGTGATAACATTTAATGTTTGGTTCATACTGATAGCAAGTTTATCAATACAAGCATTAACACTGGAGCAAGATTGTTTCTGAAACTGCATTTCCATTTCCTCCACCAGGATCCTTTACAACTGCCAAACCTGCAAGATGCAGTTTGAGAACATTCTCGAATTCGAAAGGCACACCAAGCAGTGCAACGAGCTCAACAATGGTAATCATGGCATGAAGCTGGAACACATCAACATAAAGAGCGAAATTGACATTGATGGTAGCTCCAACCCGGGAATTGCCCAGCACATCACTATACCTCACAGTCAGTCACAGCCTCCAATGCATATCCCGTCAGCTATTCTGACATCGGTGATCTCATCCTCGTCGACAATGGGCAACGGCCATATATTGAGTACGGCACATGTCCATCATCCTACAGTTGGCCATCCGCAGCATCCTCAGCAACAACACACACCTCCAGCTCAGCACCAACAGCAACAACAACAGCAGCAGCAACAGCAACAATCAACAGCTCATCAGCAGCAACATTCTCCTGTTACTCATCAGCAGCATCCGTCACTCCAGCAGCAGCACAATCTCCCTATCCACCTTCAGCAGCAGCTCTCACATCACCTAATATCCTCGCACCTTCCACACCAGGACCACGGTCCCAGTGATCTCCACCATCAGGTAAACTTCCACCATCCACATATTCCCCATATTTCGAACCTGCCACACAAGATCCTATCCCCGCTGTTCCACATCCCTCCATTCAATAACAATCACAGTACATAATGGAGCGTTCGGAGGGGATCCCTATCGAGTGGAGGATCTCTACAGGCTACCGTAGCAGCAACGACTGCAACAGCTGCAGTAAGTCCTACCACGTCCGACACTGGTGAAGAATCCGTAGACGAACAGTGGAAAGGTAGAACATCAACGGTTGCACTCCACCAGTCGCCACCTCAATAATGCTTGAATGCGGCAAGCAGTAACTCTAATCAAAACTAGATACGACAGCCAGGATGCAAGGTATAATGGCCCTACACTATTATAAGAATACTCAGAGAGTATTACTGATATAAAAAAAACAGCAATGGAAGTGTTGAAACAGTTCTGCTATTATTAGGATTTTATAAATATTCTACTACAACGTTGCAGTAGACAAACATGAACGAAGGCTTTCTCTTCTTAGTTTACTATTGATTCATACGAAAGGAACAACGGTTTAGTTGTTGACTAGGAATGTAAGGAACAAAGATGGAAATCTGATTGTTGATAAGCATGTTACTTATATTTGCGAATGTGGCCGTGCAAGCGAACCTTGCCTCTGTTTCGTCTTTTTAACGACATCTCTAGGGTTGTAGGATCGAGGGTGACGAACCTGTTTAGGGGGAGTCTCTGTTAATAGATGTTGATATAGGAAGGGCAAAGGAAGAAAAACGTGTTAGATAGGATACTGACAAATGGAGAAGAGGGGACGGAGCGACAGAAGAGACCAAGATAGAAGAGGGATTGTAGTAGATACGAGTTTCTGTTTCGTAATCATAAGCAACCTGATGTGATATTTTTCCCGGCGTGTGAAGCAGAGTTCTCTCGACTGCAACAATGCACACGGGTGAAGAAGAAAGGTTAAACTAGAAGGATAAAGGCGTAGAGAAAGGAGGGACAGTGTAAGGAAACCGATGTGTCATTTGAGGTGAGTTCGTTGTTTTTTTTTGCGATTTTAGTTTGCTTTATTTTATTTCTGACGGATTATGTTCTAGAAGATGTGAATATCGAATTTGGGTTGGGATTACTGTTGACTGTTCAGTAGTTTTTTTTTTTTCATTTTGGATTGGGAATTACTGTTGATTCAAATATACCAATATCAAGCATATAACCTGGTGATTGATTTGAAGGTGTTCTATGGCTAAATAACTCAATTCGCTATACAAACGTAGGGTAAGGTGGGACAAGATGGGTCAGCTAGTACATTTAATAATGTATCTGTTTGTCAATATCAACACGTTCAATGCAACCCCAACAATGGTTTGCTTTTTCAAACCAGCATTGGGGCTACATTAAGCATGTTAGTGTTGACAAACAAAATATGAATAAATCAAGTAGATGACCCACCTTACCGCACTTAGAAACTGCAATGTTAAGCTAAACACAAACTCAGTGCTTTCTACTGCACCTAGACAAAGAATGAACAACTCTCGTGAACGTAAGCAGTGTAGTTCAATTCTGAATAAGAAGCGGAGATTGAAGTTCAGTTATCGAGGAATAAATATTCTGAACTCAGCGTACAGAATAGCATCATGCGTTCTTTTTAACGGATTGAGACTGTTTGAGAAGTCCTTTGTTGGCGAATACTGGGCAATTTTTTTGAGAAGGCTGATGCATCCTGGATACATTTTTTGATGAATTCCGGGAATAAAATTGGCACATTCACCATCTTTAATTGATCGATATTGATTTCAAAGCAGCGCAGGTACGATTCAGTGAAGATTATTCTAGAACACGGTGTTCCGTTGAAGCCAATTAGATTACTTCTTGTAACGCTTTTTTCTACATGAATTGTATACAATTCGGAAAATCATCTCATTTCCCCGAAGGTACTCGTAACTCATTTCAGTCACAATCAAGTTCGTGCAACTTGAGAATGTACCTTGTCTACTGTGGCATAATTGGCAATATTAAAACTACTTACCTGCTAAGGACCGTTATTAATGTATCCACTGACTATCTTTTTGACGAGTCCTGCAACAAACAGAAAGCATTGAAAGTTAGAATGTTCATCATCTTGCTTTGCTATACACAAACCACACAATTTCGACTGAACAGAACAACCTAACCACTTAGCACCTAGTTCGATATTCATCTATCCGCACTTTGAAAACGAAGGAAAAATTTCAACAGTCCAACAAATGATCAGTGTACATAAACATTGCGTAATATACTAGCAGTAAAAGTATTAGAATACACAAATTTAGGTTTACACATAAAAATTAAAAGAAAAGCGACAAACAGGAACCAGAAGTCATTGCAACCATGTGAAAGAAAATGGGAAAATTTGAACAGTAACGATCATAGCTAGTGATAAGAGCATACAACTAGACATTACACAGACACTGTAGCAACAGCAGCGGCAGCAACAACAAATGCAAAGCACATCAGCACCCGAACCTAATCTAGTGTTTGTTTTGCCATCATGGATTTTAGATATTTTGTTTTGTGATTTACACACGCTTTGGTATAACGAAGTATCTATACCTCCATAAATGAACGAACGTTAGAAAAAAAACTACAACGCGACAGCAAGAGTTAGTTTTTGCACCTATCCAATACTTACACTAATCATGTATATGGCTAGCTCATACGAGTAAATATCGTAGAGGTTATAAACTACCAAGATGAGAAGAATTAAAGTTCGGGCTACAGTTCCTAAAAATCATAGATTCAGAACCGAGAAGTGACAGAATACAGCGAACGCAACAAATTATGAAAAAGCTAAATCTCAAAAACAACCATGAAAACATTAGTAACGCTATTGTAATTAGCTTTAGTATTCCAATTAAATTCTTTTAGTCAACCAGCCAATTTCGCCTTTAGGTTTACGATCTCGTAGGAATTTACTTCGACGTATGTGGTTTTATGATCTCACCACACACACAAACACACGCCACAAACATCCGTTTATCCTTGTGTATAACTTGATTTTGTCATTCTTTTTTTTCAAACAAGGAAAAAGTAAAATATTTGCCATTTTCTGATAAACAAAAAGAAAGATCCAGAAACTATTTGCTCCTATTTGTGCTAGTCTTCAAAAGAATGAGAAACCAAGTAATGCTTAATACGAAAACTCGTAGGATTATAATATGTGACTAAACTGATAAAAGGAATGAATTTATTCACCTAATCACTCTAATAGCAGTATAGTTTTACATCTATCTAGTAACAAAAGAATAAATTTAATCTCCAAGCCAGAGACTGCTTCAGTGGTGAATGGTAAAGGAAACGGTAAAGCGATCCAATGAATGGGGGACCACCAGTCAGTAGTGTCCCTCGCTCGAGAACATCATACTTAAGGATTGTTTCGTCCCGTTTCCCACAGAAAACGACTGAGAGGTAAAGATTTCGCTTGAAAGTGCTTTTAACTACGTATAATTGTAAAAAAATAATAATGAACTGACGGACCTGCACGGTGCACGATCTTGCGCATTCATATTTACAAAAGCATACTCAAAGGTCTTCCACTTGTGGCGTTCTAACAAAGCTGACGCATTACTTTCCGTTAAATGCTAAATTCCACTACCGTGCAGGCTTACACGCATTGATATGACTCGTGAGTGTTTCCCTCGAACAATTGATGCAGAATAGGTTTTATTTGATCTTCAAATTCAGGTTTAGGTTTACTTTTACTAACACTTAGTGAGTAGAACTCGTGCTGTGGGGTGATCCTTCGATCCGAAACATTCGCGCTAATTTCTATGATCATTCAGTAAGGGAATCCCTATCTCCGATCAGGATCACCCAACCACTAAAAATGATAAGAAGCAAACACACACACATACATACATGAAACATATACGTATAAGACTTAGGACTCTAAACAATTGGTTATAATTACAGCTATTGGTCACTATTGGATACTGGTAGCGATTAAACTGTATGAAAATAATTACACAGAAAATGAGTAATATTAGAAAAAAAAAGAAAGCCAAGAAAAAAACGAAACTCCATTAGCATTAATCAAAAACAATATTTTAACCCTCCCCCTCCCCCAAATCAATATCGACACAAACATACAAACAAAATGTGAGAATCGGAAAGATCAAAACCACAATGATAAAAAGGTGATAGACGGGGTATAGAAAAGCCGGATTTTTGTTTAAATTGATTTGTTGTGAGAAAATATAAAAGTGCTTGAGGTCCACAAAGTGCGTTTCCAGGGCAGGAGTGCTTCTAAGAAGAATTTCCTGCGCAGGACGTAATCCACATATACAAACACAAACAGACACACACACACCTATATACATATGGCTGTTGATAGAAGAGCGTGTATGTGTTACCTATTATTAAACTGAGCTCTGAAACGCAAGTAAGTCTATGAGCAGTTGCACGAAGGACATGATAGAGAGAAGAAAAGAAAAAGAGTCAGTTTGAGAGAAGAGCAATGCTGTTAAAAACAGTTTTATTTAGCTATACAACATTCAGTGCAAATGAAAGGTAAAAAAGCAACTCCACAAGGAAAAGAAGGAGATAATTTTTTAATGAACAAGATAGAAAGTAACACTTTTTATATTGTTTTTTAGATGAGTCAAAGTTAGAGAAAGAAGAGAGAGAGATAGACAGTTGGTGCGAGACAAGGGAAAAAAGAGAGTTTAATTACGTTGACAGGTTACGCCGATTCATTACGCAGTGCGACACATGATTCATAGTTTAAGTTTGAACCTCCCAACTACTATCCCAGTTTATTTGTTTGTATACCAACACATAATGTTAGACCACACACTACTTTCACACGAAACAATTTGTTCACGCGAACAAAAGGCAATAGTTTTGATGACATGTTTCCTTTTTTTTTACTCTTCTGCAGCGCTGCAGCACAAATGTTTTCGTTATATCAATTTGACACATGAAATAGTTTAGATTTTTCACCTTTTTTATACTCCTTCCTATTATTACTACGATACACAATCAAATAAAATTTACATATAGAAGCTTATAGTAATTAATAACGGGCAATATTTGACTGAATGAATCCGAAAATTTTCCCATCTCACATTCTTTGTAGTGTACTATAGATCCTAACTTACCAGTTCGTTCATGAAAAACTTCCCATAACAATTCGACTGCTCTGTGCGATAGATCTTGGAATTCAGTCCAGTAGTGGTGTCCGTACAAAGCAGTTTGGATAGCGAGGATTGAATCTGTTCAAAGGAAATTCGATTGTTATGCCCTTCGCTGCCTTCCTTGGAATGATCCAGAGAACCTTCCGCCCTGCGACGATCGTTGTCAACTCCTGGGTCTTAACACTCTTGAACGTAGACGGATGATTACTGCACAGGTGAAAAATTGAATCGACTTCCAAGGACAGCATCACAATGAGGCCTATTCTGCGCCGCCAGTGAGATGAGGTGACTCGCTGTCTCTGAAATCATATGTACCAGCGAGTCAGTCGTGAATTCTTTTCAAGTTTCCAACGAGGCATCCAGCGTAAACTTAAGCTACTCTCGAAATCCTTTTAGAACTACGTTAACGAGCAACGCAGGGAGTCCGGTCTCCCATCGTATATGGAATTCAATCGAGAAGTTGCAGCCACCGCTCAGGATATATACCGCCTTTTTCCGACAAGTTTGCTCCGCTATTACGTTCTTACAAAACAACAACCGATAATATTTAGCTATGACCTGCTCTCTTTATTGTTCGCTAGTTCGATCAACGCTTGATTCCGTTTCGATTACCCAGTTACGAAAGCCGTTGTCAATTTATCGACCTAGAACCTCTCCGGACTAGAAGGGACACTAGCAGGCCCTAACCGTGGGCGATATGCTACAGGGAAGGACATATTGCAAGGCTATTCTGAGGCAAATTGACCTGAATGTTCAAGACCGCTTTGCAACAACCTTTTGCTTATACTGTCTCTACGTCGCACAATTTATGGAGTATGCGGACTGCAGAGAGCATTCAACAGAGTTGCATCTGACACGAATGACCATAGCAAAAACAATAAAATTTCTGACCAAAGCACACTACTGACATCTGGCTCCGTGTTCGCGGGAAATGTTTAGCTGAGCCATGAACCCGCATGCAAAATTTATGACTTGGTTTGTGTCTGATCTATTCTGGACAAATTATTTTTATCTAGATCAAAAAATCGCATTGTTTTGACAATTCGGATCACCGCACATTTAAATCGGCTGTTTACGATTTCTGGGCATAAGTCAGAATTAAGTGTCATGTCGGTTTGTCAGTGGATCCAGAATGGATTAATCTTCAGTAATAAATACATTTTTAAAATTAAGAGGCTTCAAATGATTTTTTTTTTGTTCTAAAATATGCACATTTCCCACAAATTTTATAAATTGTGTACTGAAAAGTTATAATACTTCAAGACATTTTCAATAATTTGGAGTTAAATTCATTGCACAGTTTTAAGGCTCAAGAAATTTTAGTATAATTTCTAAGGACCTCATTCCACGGGAGTTCTGGGAAAAAAATCTATGGGAAAAACATCAACTGCAATTTGCTTTCATGGTACTTCTGAGGAATTTTAGACTTTATGTGAAGTCTAAGCCTAAGACAGTAAACTCCAAGCGAATTTTCATGAGAAATCTCCGTTGAATATGGAATGCACTATTCTGAGGTTTTCATAACTATTTGAAAGTTTCCAAAATATTCCTGCCTGAATTTATTTTTTTTATTTTAATAATTCGTTTATTTTTCCAGGCTCATTTGCTGTAGCTTTGCGGAGCCGATATTCATTGTTTAGATAAGAAAATTACTTAAAACTAACGTTAGTAAAGCGGGGGCCGATTACTCGCGGCTATCTCGAGGTTAGGGGTAACAAATGGATGGCAGGGTAGGGATTGTGAACACAAGGTTTGGAGAGCAATGTGCTCTTGATCTCGAACTAGGCGACACTCTGATGAAAAAGACAAACATGGGGATACACCGATGGGCAACTAACAACTTGGCAGAACACAAGATGACACTAACTACTAAATCCTCAAATCTATCCGTTTTAAAAACTCGCCAAGACATCTCTAACGGGTATCGCGGGTTGTTTTCCTCGGGCCCTGAGGGATATGGATAACTCAGATCTGGCAACACGGTGTAAGGTACATGACCAAACAACATGCTCGATATCGTGATAACCACTGCCACACGCACATAAATTGCTGCCTGAGAGCCAAATTCGATCGAAATGCGAGTCTAACGAGCAGTGATTGGACAAGCCTTGATATAACGCGTATAAAGTCGCGGCTCATGTCCAACCCTTTGAACCATCGGTCGACAACGATAGCGCCAGGATAAACGGTGTTTTCTCCTGGGAGGAACTACAGTTTGCGCTCAGTAAGAGCAAGGGCAAATCGGCGGGTCCCGACGAACTCGGATACCCCCTACTTACACATCTACCGATCGAAGGCCAAGTCCGTATGCTTGAGCTCTTCAACGAACTTTGGACCACCGACTCCTATCCAGCATCGTGGAGGGAAAGCCTAGTCATTCCGATCCCGAAGACTAACGAAACAACGAAAGACGCGACGAAGTTCCGGCCCATTGCCCTCACCTCCTGCATGAGCAAGGTGTTCGAGCGGATGGTGAACCGGAGATTGAAGACCTTTCTGGAGACGAATAGCTTGCTCGATCACCGGCAACACGCCTTCCGTCAAGGATGCGGCACCTCTACCTATTTTGCCACACTGGGAGACGTGCTGAAAGATGCCTTCGACCAGGGACACCACACCGAAATCGTTTCGCTTGACATCTCCAAGGCTTTCAACCGAACCTGGACTCCGGCCGTGCTTGCCCAACTCGTCCGTTGGGGACTTAAGGGACACATGGTCCACTTCGTTCGGAATTTCCTCACCGACCGCTCCTTTCGCGTCGCCATTGGTAACGCCAAATCCAGCAGCTTTCGGGAAGAAACGGGGGTCCCCCAGGGATCCGTGATCTCTGTCACGCTTTTCTTAATTGCGATGAACGGTGTCTTTAACCGGCTACCCAAGAACGTGCACATTTTTGTGTATGCCGACGACGTACTCATCGTGGTAACCGGGCCCACCACAATCCGCACCAGGAACATAGCGCAAGCTGCCGTCACAGCCGTCGTGAAATGGGCCGAAACAGCTGGTTTCCAGCTCTCGGCCAGGAAAAGTGTTAGATGCCACGTCTGCCCGTCCCGACACAGGGTAAGCGGGGCCGCCATCAAGATCGCCGATCAAGCTATCCCCGTTAGGAACTCCGTTCGGATTCTGGGTGTTCTGGTGGACCGCACGTTGTCTTTCGTGCCCCACTTCAACCAGGTAAAGAAGGATTGTAGAAGCAGGGTCAATCTGGTCAGGACCATTTCCAGGCCACACCGATCCAACAACCGGGCAGTTCGCTTCCGTGTCTCGCAAGCCATCATCGACAGCCGGCTGCTGTACGGAACCGAACTTACGTGCATCGCATCGGAGAAGCAGGAGGAAATTCTTGGCCCGACTTTCAACAGCTGTATCCGGATCATTTCTGGTCTCCTACCTTCCACCCCCGCAGATTCTGCGTGTGTTGAAGCAGGGGTTCTACCCTTTCGGTACCGCATCATAAACGCCACGCTGTACAAAGCTGCATCCTTCGCCGCCAAAACAGCAGGGAATGGCAGAGTCTTCCTCCTCGACGAGGGGGATAGAATCATGCAATCGATCGCCAGCATCGACCTCCCCCCGGTGGCTAGGATCCACTGGCACGGAGAGAAGAGTTGGCTCTCTTCCAAACTCATAATCGAAAACGCGATCAAGAATCGATTCAAAGCAGGAGACAACTCAGTAGCCCTACGTTGCACAGTAGCTGAGCTTCTCAGGTCCAAGTTTACCGATTTCACCCACCGGTACACCGATGGTTCCCGATCCAACACGGGCGTTGGCATCGGAGTATCCGGAAGTGGCATACTCGTCAGCAACAGCCTACCACCGCAGTGCTCCGTTTACTCGGCAGAAGCGGCCGCGATCTTCCACGCGGCCACTTCACCAGCTAATCAACCAATTCTCATTTTAACAGATTCGTACAGCGCTATCCAGGAGCTCTGCTCGGCAACTCCCACCCACCCGTGGATTCAGGCTACTGTCAAGTACGCACCCAGTAATACCGTTTTTGCGTGGATACCCGGCCACTGCGGAATTCCCGGAAACGAGGCAGCCGACCAACTCGCTGGAACTGGACCGTCGGGTCCCAGATTCACCGACAAAGTTCCCCTCCAGGACGTCAGACGGTGGATTAAGGCCACCGTTCGGAAGGCATGGACCGACCAATGGGCCAGCACTCGAGGGCCTTTCATCCGGAAAATCAAGGGAACCACGGAGGCATGGACGGACCTCCGAAACCTACCGGACCAGAGGATACTCTCGAGGCTGAGAACTGGACACTGCCGTCTATATCTCAACTTCGGCGGAGGACCCTTCCGCAGGAGCTGCACTATTTGCCACCTTCCGGCAACCGTCGAACACCTACTGTGTGTCTGCCCGGAATTCCAGGACCTCCGGGAGACTTATGGGATTACCTCCAGCATCCGGAACCTGCTCGGAGAGGACTCGCCTGCTGCCGACGCCCTCCTGGTATTCCTGAGGGAGGCGAATTTGTATCATCAAATTTAGTCCGTTTTTGTAGTCAGTTGCTAGTTTCAGTTTTTTGTTTGTTTGTATTCTGCTAGCTGTCGGGACGGCACCGGACGGGATGAGCCTTTGGACCTCGTCACGGTGTCGTCTCGTTCAGGTCATCGTTCCATGTGTTTTAACTTGTTTTTTCGCGAAGAGCCAGGAAAGCTGTATTTTACAGTTTTCAGTAGCAGGAGGGACACCACATGGGATGAGTCTTTGACCCTCATGATGGTGGTCACCCTAGATAGTCATTAAGGAAAACGATCAAATTGTTATTCTAAAACTCTGTCAAACAACTCCGTAGGAGGTTCTCCTTCTGAGGCCTCACCCATGACTAAAGAGATGAACTAGCCTCAGGCTAAAAATCTCTATAATAAAGAAAAAAAAAAAAAAAAAAAAACCTTTGAACCATGGTTTGTTCGACACCTGTGGGAGAATAGAATGTAACCATCTTCCCAATTCACCATCATTCCATTTTTGTTGCCAACTGATGAGGACTTGCGGACAAGCAATGGAGAAAAATTCGTTGAAGGCGATTTGTCGCTCAAAAATATCGCCTTCGATAGCGCCCACCTTAGCCAATGAGTCCGCTTTCTCATTACCCGGAATTGAGCAATGAGATGGGACCCAAGTTAAGGTTATAATATAGGAGCAGTTAGATAAAGCACTCAGTTTAGATCGTTTTTCAGGCAGGAAATACGAATAGCCTCCAATGAGCTAAGACTATCCGTAAAAATGAAATGATGGTCAGAAGGTAGTGAGGCAATTCGCTCTACTGCGTAAAATATAGCTGCAAGTTCCGCAACGTATACGGAGCATGGTTTCTGCAGTTTATAGGAGGCGCTATGAAATTGATTAAATACACCAAATCCAGTGGAAGCATTTATGGTTGACCCATCTTTGAAAAATCTTTTATGGTGGTACTTGATTGCAAAAATTGAGGGAACAACCATCGACCGATGGTGATCTGGTATTCCATGGATTTCTTGCATCATGGTCAGATTAAAATTTACAGAGGAACTATAGAAGGCTTGAAAGCAATCACGATTGGAGATTAATGAAGAAGGACCAATCTCCAGCGTCATGTACTCATAGTACAAACTCATGAATCTTGTTTGAGGATTTCGGTCGAGCAGCTTCTCAAAGTGTTCTATTACCAAAGGATTCAATACTTCACAACGGATGAGAAACCGGAAAGACTTTGCCAGTCGATGTTTTTCGTGAGGTCGTACGCGATTTCAACCGAGCGAGTGGAAGATGAACCATTGGTAATAGAAATTATGATTGGCAAGTGGTCACTACCGTAGCAATCCAACGATAGTGAACTCGAACTGAAGGAGAGGTCAAATCTACTTTCTCTTGCTGGAGGTTTGGCCACTCGTGTTACTTCCCCAGTGTTTAGAATTGTCATATTGAAGTTATCGCAAAGGTCGTATATCAGGGTTGAGCGGTTGTCATCGTACAGTTCCCCCCAGCCTGTACCGTGGGAGTTAAAATCTCCTAAGATCAACCGAGGCTCAGATAAAGCTGAGCAGATATCTGAGAGACCTTGGCGAGAAATTGCAGTTCTTGGAGGAAGATATACTGAGGCTTTTACCTCGAATATTTACCTGGCATGCGACAACTTCAATGCCTGTCACGGAAGGCACATCGATTCTATGAAATCCATTCCTTATTAATCCCGAGAAGCACCCCTCCATACGAATCTGCTCGATCAAGGCGAATAATGTTAAAATCGTGGAAAGGGAGATCGGTGTCTGAAGAAAGCCATGTTTCACAAAGAGCAAATGCATCACAAAGTGAGTTGTGAAGTAAAAATTTGAATGGTTTACTGTAATGTTGTACTACCATGAATTTAATTGTACTGTTCTAAAAATGTTTATGCTTGCGTGAACTTGTGGCCTGAGAACCTGTGAAAACCTAAGTAATTTTCTAAGTTCACTGAAAATCTGGGAACTTCTTGAAATTTCCCGCTAATTTAGTGAAACTAATGGAACTGAACTCCCCTGAACTTCCCTTTGTTTTTGGAGATTTACAAAACTTATTTGAGATGCTCCTGAAATGTCCATAAAAGTTCCTGAAGTTCTCGAAATGTTTCTGAAGATCTCTGTACTGAAGTTTTCGAAGTTATTCTGAAATTTCAGAAACTTCTGTAGGCTTCCGGAGTTTCTGTTGGCGAAATAATATATATATATAGTTCAATGATTTTCACTGAAGTTCTCAAGATTTGTCTGAAATTCAAATAATCGAAACTAATTCATAACTTCTTCAATAGTCTAGAGTTTCCTGATGTTTTTAAAACTGCCCAAAATATTTCTCAATTTGCTTAATATTCTCTAGACTGCCCTGCTTAGGTTTTTTTTTAAGAACCCACCGTTTTACTGGAATTGATTTAATTGCCTTTAAGTTCTGCAATTTACCTCAAGTTTTATATAGTTTTTAAACACTCAAGTAACTTTGCCTTAAATCACTAATTTTCCCAGCAAGAAGTTTTCTATGCTTACCTTAATTTCTCTAAATTGATCACATTTTCCAATAAATTTTCTGATATATAAAGTTGAAGATGCTAATTTCAAATAAACAGTTTCAAATAACAGTGGTAATTTTTATACGATAGATGAGGAGGAGATGAAAGTATAGAATTGATAGTTCCGTTTAGAGTACGGCAGTGTGAAAATTGCATAAAGAGAGTAAACAGCGAGCTAGGACAACTTTTAGGAAGGTACAAATCGGTTTTATCATCTCTCTTTACCAAACTCCCCCTTTGGAGAGGGATGGTGAGGGGTGTCCCCTTCCCCGCCACCACTGGCAAAAAGAGATGATCTTTTCAAACACATCGTTGGTACTTGAGCATTTGTACTCCATTTTTACCCTATAACTTCGTTTAATTGAGAGATAGAAAATTGTCGTCTTGGACAAAGTTTCTTAAAATGACTTCATCTACAATGATTCCATAGATGTTCATCAATTTTAACAAGACTTTAAAAAAGTTGAAGATGTTAAGTTTCAAACAACAGACTTACCGTAAGCGTGATAATGTTTGCACTACCGTTAAAATAAGGTTCCCGTTTCACCTGTGCATACAATGCCATGATTTTCTTTGCATACACGTAACATATAGCTCATACCGTAGTTGGCTGTGTATAAAAGAAAATGATTTACTTAGTTTGACAGTTGCACCATGACGAAGTGGCAGCGTATTCGTGATTTGTCCCACGCGCAAATGTCGCAAAAAGACATTTCAATCGCCGTGGGAGTGTCCCGGTGGACCGTCAAAAGGGTTTTAGACCGAGAAGAGAAAGGACAACTATCCGCAAAGGTGACCACAGGTCGTCCGAGGTCAGCTCGGGTTCCGAGGGTTATCGCTGCTATCAAAAGGAAGATTCGGGTGAATCCAGTGCGTTCAATAAGGAAAATGGCAAAGGAACACAGGATCAGTGACTTTACGGCACGGAAGATCGTAAAGGAAGATTGCGGGGCGAAGTCGAGGGCACGGAAAAAAAAAGTCACATGATAACCAACCGCATCCGGGAGCTACGAGTCGAACGATGCAAGAAAATCTTGAACTTCCTTAAGCGAAAAAATCCGGTAATCCTGTTCACCGACGAGAGCATGTTTACCGTCGATCCCGTATTAAATTCTAGAACCGTCCGGTATATTAGTTCTCTTCCGGTAAAAGACGTGGCCGACGAGCACAAGAACGTGTATCTGACCAAGCATCCTGTTAGCGTTATAGTGTTTGGATTGGTGGCTTCCGATGGCAAAAAATGGACCCGGTGTTCATTCCAGAAGGCGCAACACGGAGGTCTACATCAGGATTTTAGGTAAGTATGTTCTTCCGTGGATCAAAGAACAGTACGGTCCGAAGCCAAATGTTCATTGAAGTTTGTATTGCCTGAATTTCATGGGACTTCCCCGAAGTTCGAAGGACTTTTTTTACAATCTTAAGAATTCCCTGAAGTTCGGAGTTTTTTAAAATTTATAGGAATTTCTTAAATATCAGAAGTTCGTAAGACTTCCTTCAAGTTCGAAGAACTTTGTCGAAGATCTGAGGACTTCCCTGAAGTTTGAAGGACTTAACTGAATATATGAGGCCCCTAAATTTAGAAGAGCTTCCCTGAAGTTCAAAAGGCTTTAAATATCGAAGGGTTTTCCAAAAGTTTGCGGGTCTTTCCTTAATTTCTTGGAAATTCCCTGAAGTTTGGAGAGCTCCCATGAATTTCGTAGGACTACCTGTAGTTCAATCGGCTTCTCGGAAGTTCTAGGAACTTTTTTGAGCTTGGAGAACTATGTTAAGTTCAGAGGACTTCCCAAGAGTATTGAAGACTTCTCTGAAGCTCGGAAAAAATCCATAAGTGTCATAGGATTATCTTTAAGTTTTAAGCAATGCCTAAATGTCGTAGAAGTTACATTAAATCGGTAAAAAATTCTGTAAAACTCGTAGTTATTCCCCAAAGATTAAAGGACTTCCCTGAAGTTCGTAAGACTTCTCTGAAATTTGTAGAACTTCTCTGAAGGTTCGGAGAGATTTCTTGACCGTCGTAGGTCACCACAGTAGTTCACAGGATTTTCCTGAAACTTGTAAGACTTTCCCGAATTTTGTGGAACTTGCATGAAGTTCGAAGGCCTTATCTGAAGTTTTTAGAAATAGAACTTTTTTATTAAACATGTTGAACAGGTACTTCAAAGTAGCTACGCGTCGGCACTGCTTAAGTCTGCTATCAATTAAGCACAAATCATACTTGCAATTGATTCGAGAAAAAAAAATTAAATTAACAATAATTAACATTAATTCCCGTCTTTTTCCCGGTTTTCCTGGTTCACTTGCCACCCTGGCCAGAGCATGAGATTACGAAAACAAACAGATTGTCGCGCACAACGACAAAAAATAAACCAAAATGACTACATTAGTCCAAGACATTAGTCCCATATGGACAATAGAGTGGGTTCAGTTTGTAAGACGGATAACAACCCCCTGCTCCCCACTGCTCATTCGATCTGTATTGAGGTCTCCACCAGCTGTGTTTTTTTTATTGATCATTGTTATTTATTGAGTGATGCCGGACATGAAATAAAGGTAATATTTGCATCAGCCAATAATAAAGGATTTCGGTAGTTTTAGTTTTATAAATTGGTCACTCACATCAGGTGTAATAATGAAGGATTTCGGTAGTTTAAGCTTTATAAATTGGCCACTATTAAATTGTTTAGGATTAAATTTCGTAATATTATTCTTATGTTCTGTAATTCTGATTAAAGTACTCTCTTTACTTCGCTATCATATACAATCATAGTTCGTAGTATAAATGAATAAATAGTTTACACTGTCTTAGAATTTACTGCTGCGCTGTTTCGAGTATGAAGCCGATAGTCGTGAGTATGGACAGCATGTGCCTACACATCGTTATGCTTTTCATTTCTTCAAGCAAGTTGTAACGACTATTGTTTCACTTTTGTTGCTTCAACAATAACACGCAGCTTCAGATTGAAAATTCGTTATCGTTATTTTTCTTTTATTTATCGTACAGTAAATCTTATGCCTCAAGATCATTTGGTGCAATCATAGGAATATCAGATTTGAGAATAAATTCAAATAAAACAAAAGTGAGAAATTGATCTACGCATTATTTATAAGGGGTTTTTTTTCTATGCACACTCTAACCCAACTCCGAAATCTGTGAAATGTATCAATGGATTTGTCCCAAGGATAAAATCATGTGTCTGTAGTCCATGTTATATAACCTGAATTGTTTTAGATCATTCAATATGCAGAGAACACCAATTTTGGGTAACGTTGCAACCTGATTAAAGCTGTTAAACTTGGCAAATTTTGATTATATATATTCATAAATTTATAATTCATGCAGTCGGGATGGATCACTCTTTGGAGCATCGTTTTTACTATAGAAAGCTAACGTTAAATTCAGTTGAATTGTTAGTTAATCCATCTTAACATTGATAGATTAGTGTTAGTATGCTCCCGATCAAACTTCAAAAATTCACTCGGGTGCTGCACCTTCCGCCAAAAAAGAGAGTGTGCCTCTAGCGTAGGAAAATTTTGAGGTTAATATATCTATTTTAAAATGGATTAACTGAAAATTCAACTGGACTTAACGTTACCTTTCTATACTAAATAATAATAAACGATGCTCCAAAGAACGAACCATCCCTGCATGCAATAATTTCATTTACCATGTGAAGATGTTTTATAATTTTAATTTCCACGATTCAAAATGGAGTTTGGATTTTCTTTAAATCGAAAAATTAGTCAACTAGGTAGATATATTTTCTTTCCAATAACTTTAATCGGTGTAAATTGTGTGTCATTCCAAAGTGAAGGGCTAAACTGCCAAGCAACAACATAGAAGTGAATAACTTTTATGCTCAACTCAACTGAAGCGTGCCACATTTCTGGTAGTAAATTCGGATTCGCCGAAACCAAATTCATTAAAAAAGCATCGGTTGATCCTTGGGACAGACCATAACGTCATTTCTGTTATTCTGTGTTACACAAAAAACAAAACAAAAAACGTTCGGAAATGGAAGCAAATTAGCCTCACATTTCTATCCTACAAGGAAATTCTCACACGTCGTTGGGACGCACAATATAACCCTACTACGACAGGGGACAACAAGGTGGGCGTTATGGAGGAATAATTGTAATATCTCAGTTTTCGTTCATTTACCTCTAGGCGTTCACTAAAATCTATCTCCATCTCGTCGCTGGCTCACGCGTCGGTCGGGAAGAAATCCTTCAGCAGGGTAGTTCTCCGTTTCTCCGCAACGTCCATCTGATTTTCGAGATCACCCCGGTCGGTGGTTTCCGCGCGTTCCACCTTCCACGAGAGGTTTTCGATCTCCGCTTCCAGTTGAGCCTGTTCGGGGTGGGAGAATGTTAGATTTTGCACACGTTCGAGTGAGAGCCACAATGTAGTTATTACCTGTTGGTACTCGAAGAGGTCCTTGCGGGAACCAGGTTCCATGAAATAGGCATACGGATAGGTATATTGAAGCGTGTACCGACATTTGGCCAGTAGAGCGGCGGCATCGAATAGATACTGCCAGTCGATCCAGGTTCCGAGACCTTTCATGACTTTCTCGTTGATGCGAGTCTTCATACGGTCCAGTGTTTGTTCCTCTAGTTGAAGCGACTTCGAATGGTTCTCCCAACGTTCGTAATAATGAAGGTACTTTTTTAGTGCTTCACGTGCCTATGGTAATAGGAAGAGAGTATTGAAAAAAGCTATTCTGTGCTAGATCAAAGCTAATGTAAATACCTGCGCATGCACGGATTCGTGGGCAATGTTCGGATTTTCCTTATATCGCGAACATTCGTAATACTCCGACCCATGCGCCTTCCAATCGCCAAGGCACATCCAGCAGAAGTCGTGCTTGCAGTTAAAGCATTGCATATGATTACAGCCGCCGTTTTTTTCGATGCAAATGTGACACTTGGGACAGTCCTTCGTGTGGGCACTGATGTAGTTGGCCGTTTCGCTGTCGTCGGCACATTTGGTTAGCCACTTACGGATGATTTGGCAATCGGTTGGCGCATGATAGTCGGTACCACAACGGAAGCAAAAAGAACTTGTACACACCTTGCAGGTGGCTTTCTTCGGGCTGATGTCCGAGCTGCGGATGATTATCTGAAATGGAATTTTATTAACTGACTTGGATAACATTAGACTTTGCGGATTTAAATTACCTGGCAATTTGGACCGGGACAAAACCGTAACTCCGGATGCGACTTGACGTAGTCGGCAAAGGCAAATTGCTGGTACTTGTCTCTCACCATAGGCCTGTTCAGTAGATTGAGCACGAGATCTTCTGGCACTCGAACATCGCATCGTTGTTCCATGCAGCCAATCTGAATGGAAATTCCCTGACTAATTTGAATCTCAAAGTGCATCGCCCAACAGTCGCGGCAGAACGAATGCTGACATGAAAGATTATGAAATTTGTCCACCGATTGGACGGTAACACAAACTGGGCACAGGTGTGTTCGATACGTGGATGATGGCACCGTTTGGAGGGATATTTTCGCACTGGTACCAGGAACGGGGGTCGCTGGAATCATACCGGGAACTGGAAGCACTGTACTGGAACTACTGGGACCCAGCAGGGCACCGACGGAAGAAGTGGATGCGATTGCCCCGGGGGCAGCTTTGATACGGGCACTAACTAAAAGGTTGGATGCGTTGTTTCGATACTTTTCCACGACCTCGGCAGTGTTCCATTTGGTCTCGTGCAGTAGCACCTTTGCCAGCGAGGGTGTGATATGGAGCTGATTGCTGAGCTTTTCAACCGATTCGTTGAGCAGCTTGTCCACCTCCTCGACGTTGAGACATTCGTACACAAAATACTCCGGATCAGCGCGCTTCGGATCAATCTGCTCGATGTCGCAGTCTTCTAGGCCTGCCGGAGGAAAGGAAAAAAAGACAGTACGTTAGTGAAATGAATACATGATACGTAATTCACCGCTATTCTAGTGTTGTGTATTCAAAGGAACTTTGACCACTCCGGGAATTTGTCACATCCTCTGATTGCATCAAGCGCATATTAGTCACCAAACGCGTGAACCGTTAAACGGCGATCATAATTCAAAGTTGAAATCAAGAATGACAAAAAAAAACAGCACAGCAGTCTTACTGTAACAATGATAGCGAACGGAGTTTTGCAGTTGCTGGTGATCCTTATTATTATAGATTCAGTGTTAGCTACCGATCGATGGATCAAGCTGCCTTCCGAAAGTAGAAAGAAACGATCAACGTTGACAGATGACCAGGGGCCTATTTGCAATTACCGTGAAAGCGTACCTCCGCTTTTGGAAAGGTCCTGTATGTAAGTATGAAGAATACATCTCCAATTTAAAAGAGACTAAGATCTTATTTTGTTTTAGCACAACGGGACTTTGCCCTTATGTGGATCAGAATCTAATACCGCCAGGACATCGTGCCGTCTGTAAGCAGCAATATATTGGCGTCAGTAGTAGCCGGTACGATTCCAAACAGATCAAATACGTGGAAGCTTCGAATCTCAAACCAATCAAATCTGGCTGTGTGTGTTTACTAGAATCAACCGATGTGCAAACGGTTCGAACGTAAACAATAAAATGGATGATAATAACCTTCAATTAAAAATCTAAACACCCTGTATGTTAAGTCCTGTGGCGCCATATCATTCCCGCTAGCTTGTATTCTAATAAGGCCACCCACTACATAATTGGCGAAGAGTGAACCCTAAAGGAGGAAAATCGTTCCTATGGACACGGCAAGTGAAAAAAGTCACTGAAACTGCCAGGACAAAGCCTGACTTCAAGAGTTTGGGAAAGAAGACCACATTTCACTAGATGGAACAGAAGATTGAGAAGAACAGATCTTGAGTATCAAATTAAGCTCAATTGAATCAGACGAAAATCCAATAAAAAAAAATTACAAATGATATTGTTCTAGATTATTCATAGCAATAGGTACTACAAACGTAATTTTTTTGGTTTTATGAAGGTTATGCAGGCCATGATTTAGACTGGTAGAATGTTCAAGCCACGATAAAACTTGCAATGTTACTTGGGTATTCACGAACATGTTCTGATAAAAATATTATTATTTAACATAATTAGCGGATGAGGTTGTTGGCGCGTGAATCTGAGTATAGATAAAATAAGCGCTGTTGACATACACAAAAAGGACATACATTACTGTGTGCGAAATAAAAACTGAATAATAAAAAAAAGTTATGTGAACGCACTAAATAAAGAAGGAGCTCTGGGCGCACTAGGATAGAGAACTACTTCGGCATTGCAGTTACTATATCGAAGGGTTGTTTCAAATACAGAACACCACTAAATTTGTGCATACTACACCTGATATTGATTTCAAAACTGAAAGTTGTGAATTTTACCATGGCAATCATCCCGAGCAAAGTCTGAGATCAAATTGAAATCTAAATTTGATGTTGTGATTTCGCTGATAATGATTAAGGTGATACTCTAAGGAAGCCTTAGCGTGAAACTTTAAAGGCACAAATGTCAGCTTCCACAAAACACACAAATTTGAAATTGCTACTCCTTGTTTGCTGTGCTAATACGAACTACGAATCTAACTGTTTTCCTGAACGTTGTACACACGAATCGGATTACCTGTTAAGATTCAATACGTGGAGGCATCCAATTCCCACTTATTCACAATAAGTTAACGAAGCTCTGAAATTTCATCACGTTCTGAAAGTAGAACATACTAACATTCAATATTTGAGTTATCAGTCCCATCTTGAAATTCAATCGTCCAGAGGTCATGTTACAGTCCTGCTTTTTGAAGCGCCACATTTTTCGCTGATATAATAAAAACATGCTAGCTTCATGGCAACTAATTTTGACTTGATAAAATTACCGATTAATTTACAATGATTTTTTAAATTTTTGCATGGAAATATAGTACTTCTTAACTTCAACTGCCATTTTCTCAATGCCTACTTTTTCAATATGGGAGTATAGGTAGTGCAGTTCATCGATGACTTTGTTTGCAAACAAACTATGATTATGAACGCGGAAAACTCACAATGTTTGCTTACACTGGACATAACTAGTATCAAGTTCATTACTTCACTTACGGGTTTGCGCCACTTCGTAGTACTCTACTATGCTTAGTCATGTTTCCTTAAATTGACACTCACAAATGTTTTATGTTAAGTAAAGGTGATACGATTCAGAAGTCCGGGCTCTGATGTCACCTCGCATTTTGTAGGGGTCAATTATCTGCTACTGAAAAACATACAATAATAAAACTGCTTTTCCATGTTTGCTACGACGGAGCAAACATGATGATGCAAAAAGCTGGTCAAAATAGAATAATTTTTTTAAGGTTTTCTATGTTGTAGATTTTTTATATGCTTCAATATATGCACACAGTGACAATGGTTGAAATGATGTCTAAGCATTTTGGGCAATGTTTAAACATTTATGTAATATAGAGCTATTTTTTAAAACCAACTAATTAGTAAAAGCCCTTACCAGACGTAAACAGTATGATCAATGATCAATATTAGAGAGTCTAGTAAAAGAGAGGAGCGGATTCAAAACAAACTGCATTGGCAACCTAAGCCTAGGTAAATTCTAGCAACAGTCCCAATGCAGTCAAGATAGGCACTGCTCGATTGGCTCTGGCTTTGACAGTTCGTTTGGCTCAAAACCAGCCAGTTCACTGCTCCTCTCTTTTACTACACACCAGTCAATTAATGAGCCAACTTAAATTTGTATTGATTGTTGGCATTCCCGTGTTTTAGCCGGCGCCGATGGTGCAGTGGTAAGCGTGACTATTTTCTCACCCCAATGGGTCTGCGTTCAATCAAAGCCGAGGTCGGTGGGATTTTTCTGAGGCATAAAAATCTCTGGTCACGTCTTCCTTCGGAAGGGAAGTAAAACCGTTGGTCCCTGCCCATGTGTGTTTGAATGGGTACGCAGGTGTGGAAGCTGCCTTCCTGCACATTCGACTGCCGTCAATGGATGACAATCGATGTCCGTCGGTGATTGGCACTAGATTGCGGAACAGAGACCGACGTTAAATAAAGGAATGAAAATTCCCGTGTTTTATCGTTATTTTCACACATTAAAATAGTGAACTTCTTCAACAGGGGTGGTAGTGCTGATGCGATATAATAGTAGTGACTTTAGTGACTAAAATTACGGAAATGGTGACCAAATAGTGACTTGTAAATACTGAATAAGTAATCATTTATATTGTAACTTAGAAATTCAAATACGGTTTCATATTGAAATAAACTTTTTATGTCATGGAACTTAAAATCAAATTTCATAAATTCCTCTACTTTAATCGAATCTCACAACGGAATCTCCTGTGAAGAGCATTTAAGTGATTTGAATAATTTACTTTTATTTACGTATATACATGATGACTAGCAAATACTAATTCCGATTTTTTATGATCTTGAATTTGGTTCTGCGTTTGAACTGTTTAAAATTTTGATATATCTAGTTAGATAACTTTTATAATTCGATAAGAACTTTTCACAGAAAATTTTTAGAATGATCTCAAGATTTTTTTTAGCATAATCGTTCTTCTCTTAAACTTAGAGGCAAATAAGCTTTTACAAACATAATATTGCATTCTTGAAATTCTTTGCAGAACAATCAACAAATATTCTTGATTATTTTCGTAGTTATCAACATCAAATATCAGAAGTAAAGTGGACATTTTATACGATTGATGAGATGAAAGTAAAGAGTTGATTACTCTGTATTTTGTATATCCAGCATTTTACGAGCGCTTATGGTCGCCACAATCTTTCTGAGTTTTTGGTAGGGAACATATGATTTGACGTTTGGGTTGTGTCGTTTGACTGGTAAACGTTCAAATTTGATCGTTTACACGTCAAACGACACAAGCCAAACTTCAAATCTTATGTTCCCTACCAGAAACTCAGCCAGATTGTGGCGGCCATAAGCGATCGTAAAATGCTGGATAGAAAGTAGAAAGCGAACAATTTTGAGGAACGTACGAATCGGGTAGAGTATCTTCTTTACCAAGCTCATCCGTTAATGAGGGATGGTGAGGGGTGTTTCCCTCTGCCACCACTGGCAAAAGGGATGATCGCCGATTTGCTCATGTACCTCCGATGTGCGGAAACAGTTATATCGATCGTTTCACACTCAAGTCGCCATCTGACGTAAACAACTACTAGCTAAAGGCCTCTTTTGTTTGTTTTTTTTTTTTTTTTTATTATAGTCACTTTAACGCTCTTGGGTCATTCGTGACTTGTCCGGGGGTGAGGTTTGAACTCGTGACTTTGGCGTGAGAGGTATGGATGCTTACCACTACGCCGGGGTCGCCCCCCTAAAGACCTTAAAATTGTCCTTGCTCGCTTTCTACTTTGTATATACACTATTCACACTACCGTACTATAACGGAGCTATCAACTCTATATTTTAATCTCCTCATCTATCATATACAATCTGCACTTTAAGTCTGATATTTGACGTTAAGCATCTCCGACTATGTTAATCGTTAAATTCATGCATGAAGTAATAACATATGATTAGTTAAGGTAGATTATTTCCGATTTTTACAGATTCTTCTAGGAACTTCCTGAAGGCTCCTTCCATAAATCAATTTTAAATTTCTTTGAATTCTCCTTAGATTTTCCATGCGATTAACCTCAGAAATTTTATAAATTTCTGCTTAGAATAAGCTTGGACTCCTCCCCTGCATTCAATTGGAAATTCAATTCGTATTCTCCTTAGAATTCCCATAGTATTTCTTCCAAAATATCAAAACAAAAACCCATCAAAGAATAACTTTGAAACTCTTCCCAGAATTCCTTTGAAATTGAATCATCAAAATTCGATTCCATTGGAAATTCTTCTCGGAATTCGTTTAGAACCATCCGCAGAGAGCATTCTTTGGAGTACACGGGATTTTCATGGAATTTTCATGGAATTCTCATCACACTCCCTTATGCAAAATTTCAGAATTAATTTGAATTCTAATGGGCCTCGAATTCAATCTTCGTAGTCTGTACTTTGGTATTCTTCTCTGATATATCTTGGTGTCATACCTGGAATCCCTTAAAATTCTCTTAAAATGTACTTTGGATTTTTAAAGTTCGTAATCATCCTTGAAAGGGTTTTGAAAACCTATCACAGACAAATACCTTTGGAAAGTTTCCAAGTTTTACAATTGAGTCAAAATTCCTGAAGTGGACCACTGATTTTTCACAAATCATTGGATTCCGTTCAAAATACGTCTATATATTGCTCTTACCACGACAAACAATAGCCCAAAATATTTCGGCAAAATGCGCATTTAAACAAAAGTTATAAACAATTAAGTTTTTTGGACACTTTTTCGAAAAAAAATCTTATCTCTAGATCGGGCCAATGAATTTTTCTCCAGTTTTGATATAATCACAAGAAGACATGTTTCTTCCAAAATCACTAAAATTTATTCATTAAAAATGTAATTTGTTTATAATAATTACAATTCCCGTGATTTTGGAAGAAACATGTCTTCTTGTGATTATATCAAAACTGGAGAAAAATTCATTGGCCCGATCTAGAGATAAGATTTTTTTTCGAAAAAGGGTCCAAAAAACTTAATTGTTTATAACTTTTGTTTAAATGCGAATTTTGCCGAAATATTTTGGGTTATTGTTTGTCGTGGTAAGAGCAATATATAGACGTATTTTGAACGGGATCCAATGATTTGTGAAAAATCAGTGGTCCACTTCAGGAATTTTGACTCAATTTATTTTCTGGGAAAGGAGGCATATTTTCCCCGATTTTTAATTGAAATTGAAGGCATTTCCCAATAGTTTTCCTGGTGTTTTAAAGTTTTGCGATTCACTGGTCACTCTGGTTAAAAATTTAAATTTTTTTAACAAATATGCATATTTTGTTAAAACTAGTATAGACTTTCTAAGTGCCAAGTACTTAATTTAAACATTTTGTTGATATTTTCAAATTTCATTCTATTTTAGTAGTGAAAAAGTGACTTTAGTGACTATTTTTAGGGAAATAGTGACTTTAGTGACTTTTTGGTGTAAAAAGTGACTTTTTAGTGACTGACTACAAAATAGTGACCAAGTCACTAAAAAGTGACCTGCTACCAGCTCTGCTTCAATCAGCAGCTAGGAATTCTGAACACAATACAGTTTTTGCTGAATTTTGTTTGTATAGTAAGCTAATGAGCAAAATCACAAGTCTTTTTGGCAGTTTATAATTTGCTGTTTTCTGGGTTTTCAGTAAAAGAAATGTTGCTTGCTGTTGTTTCAGGAAAAATCGTTTTGTTGGATAACTTCCAGCAAACAATTTTGCTGGAAGATGAAAATAAAATTTGGTGGTAATTTTAATATTACATCCAATGTCATTTTTATGGCCACAAAAATAAACAAATGCAGTAAAAGCAGCGTAATGTCAGTTCATGCACTGTATTAATGATAATTTTGTCCTTTTTGGCAAGTAATATTACACCATATTTTTGACACGATTGAAGTGCATCCACTTTGATGTGATATCAAAATTATTATTTTTTTTTTTTCAGTTTGTAAGGAAATCAGTCTACGTATGTAGGATTGTTTTTTGAAGACCATCAATAAAATATGCATGCAGAGAAAGCTTCGCTTTCCGAAATCTTAAAAAAAAACTGAGCAACTGGTGCTTTTTGGGCATCATCAAAATCAGCTACTACTGAAACCGAAAAACGTCATAAGACGTCAATTTTTGGCAACAAGTTAACGTTTAAAGTTTATTTTTGATTGCGCATTTTTAACGAAAGTAAACTCATGCACTAATAATAATCCCTCAGAATTTGTTTCGCTCAGTCCAATACATATTAATATTTGCCATTTCAATGTAAGAAAAAGCTACATTTTACAATAGAGTATGATGCACACTTTGAGCCCTCCCTTAGCTCAGTCGGTAAAGGCGCAGTTATAAAGCAAGACCATACTGGAGGTGGCTGGTTTCGAATCCCGGTCCGGTCTTTTTCGGGTTGGAAAATTTCTCGATTTTCCTGGGCAGAGAGTATGATTGTACTTGCCACACAATTATACCTATGCAAAAATGGTATCTGGCATCGAAAGCTCTCAATTAATAACTGTGGAAGTGCATACCAAATAGTAGAAAAATGCAAAATTGTAAGAGACCTAGGCATAATCCTAGACTCCAAACGAACCTTTGTAGAACATTATAATACTATCATTAGTAAAGCAAACAAAATGCTAGGTTTCATACAAATTTATTTATTTTTTGAAAAATCGTGCAGAATAAACTAATAAAAAATAGCATCAGTTTATTTGTTCCAAATTCAAAATAACTTACATTTCATTTTAACCTAGGTTCTTCAGCTACTACAGTAACATATAAAGGGTGATACGGTCAAAATTTGGTCAATATCAACTTGACGTATTTCTTTCAATTTTGCATTTAAAAAACTGAACACCCCTCATTTTGAAGGTGTGTGTGTGTAGAATGTTGCTCCTATTTTGATTTTGGAATTCACTCTTCAGTTGTCAAAATGCCGTCCAAGCAAGAAGAGCAGCGTACCAAAATTTTGCTCGCGCATCGCGAAAATCCGAGCTACTCGCACGCAAAGTTGGCAACATCGCTAAAAGTTGCCAAATCAACCGTTACAAATGTAATTAAAGTGTTTGGGGAACGTTTGTCGACAGCCAGGAAGTCTGGATCGGGGGGAAATCGAAAACCGGAAGCCGCTGAGACGACAAAGAGAGTTGCCGGTAGTTTCAAGCGAAACCCTAACCTCTCTCTCCGAGATGCCGCAAATAAGCTGGGTGTATCGTCTACAACCGTGCATCGAGCCAAAAAACGAGCCGGACTATCGACTTACAAGAAGGTAGTGACTCCAAATCGCGATGATAAACAAAATACGACGGCCAAAGCGCGATCCCGGAGGCTGTACACGACGATGCTGACGAAGTTTGACTGCGTGGTAATGGACGACGAAACCTACGTCAAAGCCGACTACAAGCAGCTTTCGGGACAGGAGTTTTATACGGCAAAAGGAAGGGGAAAGGTAGCAGATGTTTTCAAGCACATGAAACTGTCAAAGTTCGCAAAGAAATATTTGGTTTGGCAAGCCATCTGTACCTGTGGCTTGAAAAGCAGCATTTTCATAGCTTCCGGGACTGTCAACCAAGAAATTTACGTGAAAGAGTGTTTGAATAAACGTCTGCTGCCTTTCCTGAAGAAACACGGTTGTTCCGTACTGTTTTGGCCGGATTTGGCATCTTGCCATTACGGTAAAAAGGCCATGGAGTGGTACGCCACCAACAACGTGCAGGTGGTTCCCAAGGACAAGAACCCTCCCAACACGCCAGAGCTCTGCCCAATTGAGAAATACTGGGCTATTGTCAAGCGGAACCTAAAGAAGACCAAAAAAAAACTGCTAAGGGCGAGCAGCAGTTCAAGGCAAACTGGCTTTCTGCGGCGAAGAAGGTGGACAAGGTGGCTGTACAAAATCTGATGGCAGGGGTCAAGCGTAAGGCCCGGCAATTCGGATTTGGAAAAGCGGAAGCCTAACTGAATATTTTTCCTGAATTTTATACTAATTGAACTTGAAAAAGAAATTTAATTTGATTTTTTAAATAAACGATTTCACCGATTTACACGCGTTTTCCCTTGACCAAATTTTGACCGTATCACCCTTTATATATCTAAGTGTGTTTACATTGTTCCTGCTTTGGCAATTCAGTATTTTAAACAGGCTTTCTATAAAAAAAATTCATCTTAAAACTTAATCTTATCTAATACAAAGGGAATTAATCGTTGCAATTGATGATTGCAACGATTTTTGCCTGAAATTATTAATTATTTTATTGGACATTTGTTCTAAAGTCTCAACATTTGAAATTCTATGTACCTCGGTAGTACTGTACCAGGGAGGCAACTTCAAAATCATCTTCAGAACTTTGTTTAGATATTAGAAGTTTATTCTTCACGTAAAGTTTGGATTTCCACATATTTATTACATTTGGCATGAATGACTTCACCAAGAAATTGGAATTCCGTTCATAGTGACTATGTGACTAACAGCAATAAATAATTTTGGTCAGATTTTTGCGCTAGTTACTCTTTTGAGCGTCGATGGAATTTCACTCAACTCGTTGCTATTTAATAGACCGGATCAGTTAGGACGTTATTATCGGGTGTTATTTATTGTATTTATTAATAATTATCTATCTATTAATCACTTGACAACATGGGCTACAAGGTGAAAATTTAGACAACTAACTAACTATAATAAATAACGGTTACGCAAACTATATTTAGAAGTTTCACAACTAACATTGAAGTCAAACATATGTAGAGTTGAAAATGTTACACATAGCACAAACTGGTTCGTTTTGACCGTAAACTGTCCGATAAAAAGGAAGACGAATGAAGTCCGTGGAGCAAAGCTCCTTGCCGGTTGCACGGGCTCCAAATTATTACGATTTCGGCAGTTTATAGTGGGCGTATCAACAGATGAGAGATGTTCCATCAGAGGCCTATTGCATAATGAAGTCTAGAAGCATTTGTAGCTTGAAATTCAATCTATTTTTAATGAGCACTACAATTTACAAGTTCTTATCAATTCATTATGCATTAGACCTTAAGTTGGGATGTAAAAAGATGACCGTCATGTTGCTTTTTGATTCGCACAGACCCGTTAAAATAACTGACTGTGTTTCTCATGAACGTAGCTATAATCGACTCGTCCTGCTCACCTGCGCAATTCGTAACGAACAAGAACAAAGAGGAGCAATCTCTTGTGAAAGAGAACTCTCACTTGTGAATAAGCAAAGGAAAAACCAGTCAAAAGATACCAACAGCAGTGAATCTGCACGTATTCACGAAACAGACGAGAAACTGTAAGATTTTGATAAAGTTCTATACCGAGTGCAAACCCGATTGAAAGCGTTAAAAGTGAAAAGTAATCATTTAGAATCAGCGAATTAGCTATTTTTAGTCATAGTTTATTTTGCCAGCCACTTTTACATTTTTATCTGCTACAAAATATTGTTTTTTATGGTATGCGTAAAATTCTTTGCACCATATGTTTATCTTTAATGTAAGATAATTCTACATTCTATGGTTGGGTGCTTAATACCTATATTGTTCTGGTAGAGGCAGACCAGCCCAATCTGCTAACATTGCTGAGCTTATAAAACTCGATGATTATTATAAGAGGAAGGCAAAAAACAATTTGATTACAATCATCATAGATGGGGTAAAGTTGCTTATCAATGCATCTTTTTAAAAACTTGGAAGATGATTATAAAATGAGAATACTCTGATTACTATCATCATAGCTGAGGTTGGTTTCTGCTAAGTAACACAAGTGGTTTTAGTGCGCGGCAATGCTTCGCATCGTGCTACTGAGGCAAGATTCGTTGCTGTGAATATTCCATTAGAAATTAAATCACATCTCAACATACTGTTCCTTAGTTTTCCAATTACCATCGTAAATACGCATACGGAATCTGGAAGCCTGCACTTGTCTTGTTGCATCGATGATTTGTGAATCGATAACAACTCAACCTTCGAACCGTTCCAGTTCCCGACGGAAAAAGCGATAACGCTGAGGAATGCCACCATTTCAAAATTCTCAACACAAATTCTATCCCGCATGCATAGTGTAGTGCATCTTACACTTAGATATGGGAAAATTCCAATAGTTCACTGCAGATCTAGTGATTCATCGAAGAGAAAATTATAATATTCAAGTGTTGCACATCCAAGACAGGGAGATTGAAAAGATTCCGGAAAATATTAACCATCTACACAATTTGAAACAGCTGGTAATTTACAGTGGACAAATCAAACATATGGATTTTGCGGTGTTCAATGACATGAAACTGTTGGACAAATTGTGCATTACGAATGGTGTGCTGCTAGAAATCACAACCAGTGTTACAATCAGTGCTGAGATTTGTCATTGTCATTGACAGACTTTTGCACGATATTGACAAAATTGTTTTTCACATAGTCAATGATAGACTTGATCCTCAAAAAAATCTTTGTCAAAATCTCATTCATTTTTTCGTCAATGACAAAGATTCACCTGGTAACAGAAAGTGTAATTTCTTGCATTCTGAGACACATTATTGTTATCCAAGCGGTTCAGGACGTAGATGCTTATTCACTTTAATGGCTCCATGTAATTGTTTTACTCAAGCCATTTAATTTCATTTCAAATTTAGCTAATAAACAAATCAGCACATGTTCGTCACTGACAAAAATTGTACTGACAGTTGACATGGTTTGCCTTGACGATGACTGTTAGCTCAAACGAGTGACCAAAGCAGAATTTTGAGTATCACCGTGTATTGTCGAAATTTTGCAGCACTGGTTACAATCGACCTTCCCAATCTGAAGACGCTTCAGTTGGATGGGAATTATCTCATTCAGTTAGATAGATCGCAATGGACAATGCCCAACATGAATACGTTTTTAGTTGAATCTAATGTACTGCAACGGATTGATAATCTGGTGAAAAAATTCCCTCATTTGAAATAAGTTGGTTTGACAATAAACGATCTAGACTGTCAATGGGTGGAAAAGGGTGTGAGCAAATTATTCGAACGAGGTGTGCGTGTTCACAGGAAAGATTTTCGTTATGCTCATTATAGTGTTGTAGCATTTAATGATAAACAGGAGACCCATTCAAGTTTGTATTATTTTGATGACAACCTTGGTAATGGACTATTCTATATAGAGCTGAAATTAGGGCGTTGCAGGTTTTGTGAACAATTACTTCTCTAGATAACATAACGCATTGATTTGTATGGGCGAGCCTTGACTTTCTAGAAATCATCGTCATCGTCAAAGGCTGTTAAGCCCTAATTCCAACTCTATTATTAATAGAGGAAATGCTCGTCACTGTGGGTAAGCCCGTCACCCCATTACTTTTACTAGAAATCAGTTTTGGTGCAACTAAATAAACACAGGTCATTTTTCTATTAAACATTTTGAACATTCCAAAACACATTGGACCCACAATGAACTATCAAATTCTAAGAAAATAAACAAAACATAGCCAAGTATCTACCGTGTGGTACTGGATGTTATTTTTTACCAGCCGATTTTAAGGTTTAGATGAATGATGATGATGATGATCCCACCTCTTACCCCTACAAAGATTTGAACTGGACGATTTATCTTTAAGCAAATTAAATATGACATTTTAACCAGGTTAGCAAACAAAATCGAACTGGTTTCAGTTACAGATATAAATTCTCTCTAGAGTTTACAGTTGCTTCACAGCGATATAAATGTGGAAAAGCTCAGGCGTCCACCTCTTAGCTCGCCTTTTTGTCCATCTAAAATATTACAAGAAATCAAGAGTTAATGAACAATCAACAAAGCATCCTATTACACTAGTAACCCCGCAATCTGATGCTATCATAATTTTCAGCAATGTCAGGAATGCTCACGAGCCCCCAACATTTGCCAGAAAACTTACTACTAACTCAAGGTATCTTCCAAATAAGCTTCAAAATTGCATTTTTTTTTTATCAAATGTTAAATTTAGTTCTCTATATCCGTAATACGCGCGCGAGGTTCAAACCTTTGTATACTACTTTTTTTAATTAATCTACTACTAAATCAATATTAAAAATCCATCATCACCATCGAGGCGAACAGAAATAGTTTTTGCAGTGCTACAATAATTATTAAAAAGTCGTTATGACAGCTATCCATATAAAATAATCCATTAGAGATAACTTCGTCAAGATACATATTTTTTTTCCTTTGGTTTGTTTTGTTTCGTCGATCTTGCTACCGACGTGCCAGGAAGGCAGCTCCCACATCTGGACCCTACCTATCGACCCATCAACTCATGAACCGGGGACCAACGGCTTTACTTCCCATCCGAAGGAAGGCGTGATCAGAGATGTTATGCCTCAGAACATCCCGGCGGCGCCGACTGGGATTGAACCCAGGCCTGCTGGGGTGAGAGGCAATCACGCTTACCACTACACCACCGGTGCCGTTAAGATACATAATTTGTCAATTCATAAAAAAAATCACTGGATAACTGTTCAAAAGACAGTTTTAACGTGTGAAATGCAGTGTCTTTTTAATTCTGTAAGTGCTGCTGAACGTTTGATATGTCTAGGCATCGAATTGAAAACATTTATTCCTTTATAATATAATGAATTTTGTGAAGCACAAGTCAAGAAATGTGGTGTTCTTATTTCAGCCGCGTTTCTAGTATTATATCTATGAAAGTCACTTCCTCTTTCAATTCGATCACACAAATATCGAGGCAGCAAACCGTTTACTACTTTAAAAATGAACACCATAGTCAAATATACAATTCTTTGCTTCACCGACAACCATTGTAAGGCATCAAAGTTGAGGAAGTGAATCTATTGTATCTCAAAATCAAATGCATTATTTTATTCTGCAAGCGCTCGATATGTGTGTTGCATTGGCCAGAAATAAAATAGAAGGGCAAAAGTCTAGATGAGGAGAGATGATTGATTTGTATAGCTGTATTTTACTGGCAATAGTTAAATCGTTTTTCAGGCGACATAGAATTCCATACTTCTTGGCAAATTTTCTTGATGACATTGTCAATGTGAGAGTTGAACTTAAGTGTGTCATCAATAATCACGCCAAGATATGTAATGTCCTGAACGCGATCAATAGTCTCATCATCAATTACAACAGAGACGTTCTCATTTCTTACACAGCTCGGTGTATGCTCATAAATATTCAAACATTAAAAGAGCGTCGTGAATTTGCTATGATTTCTTTCGTAAACGATATCGTATCACATCACATTGATTCTATAGAACTATTGTCATCCTTAAAATCTAGGCATTTACGAAATAGAAATATATTTGCTACAAATCGTCATCGTACGAATTATGCCAAATTTGGACCCTTGAACCAAATGATGGATACATATAATAAGCACTGCGATAACATTGACTTTACAATGACAAAAACCAAATTAAAGCAATATTTTAGTTCCTCGCATAACGTCAGCTAGAAGTAATGTTTTAACTTGTTCTCAAGACAAATTAAAAAAAATATAAACAAAGACAAAATTGTAAAAATAGCTCTTAAGACAAAATTGTAAAACGGTCTACACTGATTGACGACAAATAAATAAATAAATAAATAAATTTACTCGATTCCGCGAAATTACCATAAATTTAGTTTTACTTGTATTCAATTTCAACTGCTTATACTTCAACCATCTACTTAGAGAACGCAAATCTTCATTCAAGTGTAAAACGGCATCATCATCAAAAGATTAGTGTCGCAAAATCGTAAAACCCGTCGCAAGTAATTAATATACATAATAAATAACAGGGGCCCTAATACACTTCCCTGGGGCACTCCAAGGTCATTCCCCACGGGACTGGAAACAGAATCATTAAAAACAGTCCGTTGAGTTCTGTCAGACAAATAGCTTTTAAACCACTTATATGCAGTATGTACTCGTAATTCCAAAGCGCTTGATTGATCTTAACAATAAGGGCCTAGAAATTGTTTCAAAAGCGCAAAAAAACATTAACAATCGTATCTTTACACTCCAAGTTATTTTTCCACTTCACTAATATTAAATTCAACGCGGTTTCACAAGAATGACCTTCCCGATATCCCGATTGTTCTGGTATCAACAAACTATTTAAATACTCCAACAGCTGGCCTATAGCAACAAGTTCTAAAATTTTCTCTAATGTGTGTAAAATTTATGTCAACACATGCAAATCATCCTTTTTACTTAGTAGATTATAGCCCATGACCTTTAACATGAGCTATTGGAGCAATAACAACAGTTACAGGTCTTGTTCAATGATTCCACCAATATGACATTTCTTTATTTTTATTAGGAAATGTTGATAGGACGAAACTCTTTGGCTTTAATCGTTCCAGCAACTTTTTGAATAGGGACCACTAAGGATTCCTTCCAAATTTGTGGCACATGTCCAGTTTGTAATGATTTATTAATAAGGTCCAGCAAGATGTAGCCGATGACATGAAAGCAATCTTGAATAACTCTAGCATTAGCATTATCTACTCCAGCCGATTTTCCTAATGAAAAACAAATAACTCTAAGCTCATCTAATGTAATTGGGTGAAAAACTTCAAATCTACAACTACTATTATTTGTTTAATTAATCAATGAAAAACTATTTACAAAATAATCATTAAATAGATGCAATTACATGTTCTGACTGTTCTAATGTGCCATTAAAAGTTATGGACCGCGGTTTGCAATTACTAGGTTTTAATAAAGATTTCAAAATTTTTCATAACTCTTTGCTGATGTTTTTTATGCTGATCAATCTTCATTTGAACATATTCACAACGAGTTATCTTTATCGAACGTGAATACTTATTACGCGTGATTGTGTACCTATTCCAATGATTGCCATTATTTGATCTACAAAACTTTTTGTACCATTTGTCCCTTTTCCGTTTAAGACACAAAAGATCCAAATTGTACCAGCTGTTTGAGTTCTTCTAAGAAACAAACTTTTGCTCAACTAGTTGATTAGTACACGTTTTCAGAGCGTTATTTAGAACAGCTGAGCGGTTCCACGAACAAGTGGGAAATTTTTCCAGTTTTTATTTTTTGTATTTTTTGATTTGCATGAAACCTTGCATACAAGTTTTTGGGGAAGAAAAATGCCGTTTTGCATACTTGGTTCGCCATTTTGAATCTAGCCTTACTTATGAGAAGGGCCTATGAAAAATGCACATGATATCTTCAAAAAATTGTATCTCGGAAACGGTTTGTCCGATTGGTTTGGTGTCTTGGGCGAAGTTTTAGACAATTGTTGGTGTTATATGGAGAAAATATGCACGGTAAAAAAAAAGTTTGGTATTTGTGTTTTGAACAAAAATATAAATTTTCCCTTTAAAGTGACATGTCAATAATTTTTTTATTATCCTTATGTTATAGCTGACTGAAAATGCTATCTAGTGCACAGTAGGTTGTTCTGGAGAAAAATAGGTTACGATGAAAAAAATTGTTTTTTAAAAAAATACAATTTTCAAAAAAGCTATTAAGAAAAGTCAAAAAAGTTTGTCACCCTAATTTTATGAAAGTACATCAAATTTGCAAACAAAAAGTACTTCAGTAATATTTTTCTAAGATGCACCGTTTAGAAGATATTACTGATTTAATATTGTTTTTTTTTTTTGATAACTTAATAAGTTTTGGCCCTTTTCGGATGTACTCCGTGTTTTTCCAGTTTCAAAAGTATTTTTTTCGGAAAGATTGGAAAATTTTGAGTTAAAATGACACTGACAGCTTAAAGATTCGATAGAAATTCTCTGCCTTAAAAGTATTTTGAAAAACAAGTTACAAAATCCCACTATCAGGAACAATGATTTCTTCAAATGATTTTTGGTGCGTTGTGCTGAAAACGTGCTAACAAGTATTAGATACAGGTAAGCAGATACCAGTTAGCTGTACTACGTACAGTTGGTGATTGTAAACATGGTCTTTGTTGGAACTAGTCCACCATGGCCACACTGGCCATAACGAGGCTAGCTCCGTCGTTGACCGTTCCTTAATAATAAATAAAAAGAACGCAGTAGTCACCTTCCATCAAACTAGAGGGCTGCCGACTGATACCTCAATCAACAACCACCGCACTCTTTATTCATTCCAGGTATATACAATTTACAATCTTCTTCAATAACAATATACCCCAGATACCTCAGTTTTAGAAGACAGTTTATTGAAACAACTGGAAGAAAACTTTGTTGAAAAGCTTTCATTCGAACAATGGGTTACCACTGACAGATGTGATTTAGAAACTATTGTAAAGCAAACCGATGAGTTTGTTTCATTTTTCAGCTCAAAATTAGAAAGTTTGATTCCGCATGATTTTGTAAAAACCGAACAATCCAATTTTTTGAAAACTACAAAACAAAACTTGCAAAATGGTGAATTTTTAGCTATTTGTGACTTTTCTGAAAATTACAGCTTCGTTTTGCAGGATGAAGTTCAATCACACCATTGGAACGTGCAACAGGCCACAATCCATCCTTTCGTAATATATTATACTGAAAATATGCAAATTAAACATTTTAGCTTCATTATAATTTCTGAAGAACTAAGACATGATTCAGTCGCTGTCAATTTGTTTATTGATAAAATGATAAACTTTTTACAAATTGATCAAAATAAAAACATAAAAAAAAATTATTTTATGTCAGATGGTGCTGCTTCACAGTATAAAAACCGAAAAAACTTTTCTAGCCTTTGTAAATTTAAGTCAAAGTATGGTATTGACGCTGAATGGCATTTCTTCGCAACATCGCACGGAAAAGGTCCATGCGATGCTATTGGAGGTACGATAAAACGCATGGCTACCAGAGCAAGTTTAGCCTAAGAACGCGAACACCCGATAAAGACTGCAAGAGAGTTGTTTAATTGGGCAAACAAACGAAAAGAAGAAGAACTTACAAAGTTGTCATTTTGTTATTCTACTACAGAAGAATACGAAAATATGTCTTTGCAGCTAAATAATCAATATAATAATGCAAAAACAATTCAAGGAACTCTAAAATTCCACTCATTTCTTCCTCTATCAGAAAATACAATAAAGGCAAAGCTTTATTCAAACTGTTCTGACAATGATGCCAATATATTCAATATTGTTAAGAAAGTTGTGTAAACAACAATCCAAATACAGGAATAAAAATAAACTGATGATATCCAACATATAATGTTATTTTTTATTGCGCACAATCACCATCCCTGAAAAATAAGCTTAATTTGCTCTTTTGAATCTTGCTAATTGAGGAGCTTACATTTGCAGTTCTCAAAAAGGTGTATCTCGAAATCGAGTTGTCTCATCGGTTTGATGTCTGTGGCGATGTTCGGCAATAGAGAGAAAATATGCACAGTATAAACACATCCAGTTTAAATGGATTAAACTGTTAGGCGATATGCAAGAGTTGAATGCACATTTTCAGCACAACGCACCAAAAATCACTTGAAGAAATCATTGTTCCTGATAGTGGGATTTTGTAACTTGTTTTTCAAAATACTTTTAAGGCAGAGAATTTCACTCGAATCTTTAAGCTGTCAGTCTAGTCTAGTCTAGTCTACACATACACAGCCAGTACTTGAAAGAATCCTGGAAAATGATACATCTATCATTTTTCTTGTCATTATTAATGCCTGCTGCACATCAAGGATGTGAAACAAACAATAAAGCGGCCAGGCCTACTGTGTAGCGTTTAGTTAATTTTTGTGGAAGTGAATGTTTACCATGTCTACTTAATAAGTATAGACAGTGGTTAACATTTAATCCACAGGTAATCAAAGAGCGGGGACATACCGTACCAACCGCTCCGTATGCAGGATTTGAAAATAGGCTATATAAGTCGTTGGGAGTGACAGAGCTAAGAAAGTTAATGTACACTCCTTGGTTGTCCGATCTCCTGGGATGGAACACAGGTATTTACCCCTTGTGTTCGAGCGTACAGTCCTCCCTCCGTACAAGCGTGGACGGCACCGCCCACCCACTGCCATCCCTCAATCGATCCAGCCGACCTGAGTCGAAGGACAACAGAGAGCGGTGTGCGGACGTAACCTATACGGAGGGAATGCTGTATTCGCCTAGGTTATAGCGCCCTTGCTCGCTATTCGTTATTCGCTGTCTACAATGAGAAGAAACAATGCATGAAATTTATAGTGAGTAATTTTATAGAATATATATATATATATTTGACTTAAATTGATATATATATTAGTCGTCACGATTGAATGCGCATGTTTAAACAACGTTGATCCAGGTACCTATCATATAAATTTGCCTATAATCTAGTTATGATTATTGTCAATAATACTTACATTTCGATAAAGATGATGCTGCCTACTTTACCTGTTATGTGATATTTATCATCACAGAGTCCAACCTTGAATCGCAGACCAGGTCCACTAACAAAACAAGGGGTTTATGGTCTTCTTCTTCTTCTTCTTCAGGTTCGCTCACCACCCGGAATGAAGGCACGGTGCGGTTAGTAATATCAAACAGTGTTACATGCAAACGAAAAAACGAAAAAGAGATACAACCAGGATTAGTTTTTTAAAGTAATAGTTTCATCTGAATACCCGACTAACCATATCTCAGTGACATTGTACCACTCTGAACCCACACCTAAAGCTATTTTGTGATTATATGGTTACTTTGGTATTCACATGAAATGTTGTGCAAGTACCAGAGGTTCAACAACGCCCAACTATGGACAGCTCAATGTTAATACCATTTACTCTTTGAATCAGCTTACACCAACATGATAATCTACTAAGAAACATCTAAGAATGTATAGAGATAAAGTTCAAAAATACAGTTTTAACTGATGGTACTTTATAAACGTCAAACTGTTCAATATTGGACCCTGCCAACACACGGCGCCTGCACGGCAATGTGGGCCGTCAGAATGGTTCATCGGTTGCGAAGTGAAGTGCTTCTTAAACTGAAGCGATACATTTCTCAATATTTCAACGTTATCCTAACGTAAACGTAATATTATCACCCATATGCCTGTCCACGCCCAAAACCCATCCACCACACAAAATCAAATAAAAATGTTTCTGTATGGCAAACACGTCCAGACATAAACGAGAATATGGGTGTATATCTTCACTGTAACAACTACGGGTAATCATCGAAAATACTTGCATTTTACTCAGGCACTTTTGAGCAAACTGCAATCACTCTCTCATACTCGTAATGTGCCACGACCAAATTGGCACAACGACGCCCTATACGCTCTCTGACCAAAGCGCAGGGCACTCGAATCTTTAAGCTGTCAGTGTCATTTTAACTCAAAATTTTCCAATCTTTCCGAAAAAAAATACTTTTAAAACTGGAAAAACTTGGAGTACATCCGAAAAGGGCCAAAACTTATTAAGTTATCAAAAAAAAACAATATTAAATCTAGGGGGCGACCCCGGCGTGGTGGTTAGCATCCATACCTCTCACGCCAAAGTCACGAGTTCAAATCTCACCCCCGGACAAGTCACGAATGACCCAAGAGTGTTAAAGTGACTATAATTAAAAAAAAAAAAAAAAAAAAAAAAAAAAAAAACAAAATTAAATCAGTAATATCTTCTAAACGGTGCATCTTAGAAAAATGTTACCCAAGTACTTTTAATTTGCAAATTTGATGAACTTTCATAAAATTAGGGTGACAAACTTTTTTGAATTTTCTTAATAGCTTTTTTGAAAATTGTATTTTTTTAAAAAACAATTTTTTTCATCGTTACCTATTTTTCTCCAGAACAACCTACTGTGCACTAGATAGCATTTTCAGTCAGCTATAACATAAGGATAATAAAAAAATTATTGACATGTCACTTTAAAGGGAAAATATATATTTTAGTTCAAAACACAAATACCAAACTTTTTTTTTACCGTGCATATTTTCTCCATATAACACCAACAATTGTCTAAAACTTCGCCCAAGACACCAAACCAATCGGACAAACCGTTTCCGAGATACAATTTTTTGAAGATATCATGTGCATTTTTCATAGGCCCTTCTCATAAGTAAGGCTAGATTCAAAATGGCGAACCAAGTATGCAAAACGGCGTTTTTCTTCCCCAAAAACTTGTATGCAAGGTTTCATGCAAATCAAAAAAGATGAAAATTACTCGTTGCTTTAATGATATGGAACCGCTCAGCTGTAGATTCATCTAAGTTACCGGTCGCGACTGGAAAATCCACGCTCTTCTCAACAATATTAAAATTACCAGCCAGTATATTTAATTAACTAAAATCAAGGAATGTCTCGAACCAGTTCTCTAAAACTTCAACAAAACGCTGGTCACTAGAACTGGGAGAATGATATAACAAAACATTGTTTTCTTGGTACTGTGATGATCCCGCCAATATGGAGCCTTGAAAACAACTGACTGTATCTTAAAATAATATGATTACATACAAATGATTTCCTAAAAATGCAATCATTGTCTAAGGCAATATCCATAAATGACGTAACCGTATACCCCCCCCCCCCCCTCTCACCACTCGTAGCATCGTACAGTCAGGAATCCTTATTGCCGGATTCCTTATTGCCGGTATCTCTTATTGCCGGATCCTTATTGCCGGGCTATCCTCGAATAAGGATACCCACAGCTTATGGAATTTTCACTAATGGGGGCTGTAGTGGATTATCTCATTTGTTTCAATACATAAAGCTATACTGTCTTCGACAAAGTTGCTGTACTGGGTTAGACCAACAAGCCTGTGCCATTGGATTCGGGTTAAATTGAGAACTACGCCGCTAGAGGCGCTTCACTTTTATGTTACTTATGACGGGCGCTATAATATATGGATCATATTTCCAACATCGAATATTTCGTGATCCTGACCATATAGAAAGTTACTGTCTTCAGCAAAGTTGTTCAGGTGACAAAGTTCTTTAGGATGGTGGCCATATTAGTTCAGAACTCTCTCACTACGCAGCGCTAGTGTGCATGTGCAATTCCTATATAAACTGTATCTCGAGAGCCTGGCCATATAGAAAGTTGCTGTTTTCAGCAAAGTTGTGCAGGTGATCAAGTCCTTTTGGATGGTGGCCATATTAGTTCAGAACTCTCTCACTACGCAGCGCTAGTGTGCATGTGAAATTCATATATAAACTGTATCTCGAGAGCCTGGCCATATAGAAAGTTGCTGTTTTCAGCAAAGTTGGGCAGGTGATCAAGTCCTTTTGGATGGTGGCCATATTAGTTCAGAACTCTCTCACTACGCAGCGCTAGTGTGCATGTGCAATTCCTATATAAACTGTATCTCGAGAGCCTGGTCATATAGAAAGTTGCTGTTTTCAGCAAAGTTGTGCAGGTGAGCAAGTCCTTTCGGATGATGGTCATATTAGTTCAGAACACGCTCACTACGCGGCGCTAGTGTGCAAGTGAATTTCCTGTATAAGCTGTATCTCGAGAACCTGGCCATATAGAAGGTTACTGTCTTCAGCAAAGTTGTTCAGATGACTAAGTCCTTTCGGATGATTGTCATATTATTTCAGAACCCTCACACTACGCGGCGCTAGTGTACACATGAACTTCCTTAATATGTTATGTCACCAATGCTTGTCCATATAAGATGTTGCTGTGCAATGTGAGAACAGGAACCGGAAAAGGGATGACGTGTAGAGGCCGGAAATCGATGTCAGATGCCATTTTGGAATCCAAGATGGCGGCCATCAGTTCAAGAAAAACTGTCAAATACCCTACAATATGGATATTTTTGGAAAGGGGACGACGTGTAGAGGCCGGAAATCGTAGCCAGACGTCATTTTGGAATCCAAGATGGCGGCCATAGGGTCAAGAAAAACTGTCAAATACTCTACAATATGAGTATTTCCGGAAAGGAAACGACGTGTAGAGGCCGGAAATCGACGCAAGATGTCATGTTGGAATCCAAGATGGCGGCCATCAGTTTAAGAAAAACTGTCAAATACACTACAATGTGGGAATTTCCTAAAATGGACGACGTGTAGAGGCCAGATATAGATTCCAGACGCTATTTTGGAATCCAATATGGCGGCAACATGTTTTCCATGGTCACCATAGCCGATCGAACTCCAGACGAAACTAGAACCACACTACCGTTCATACTGGTGACAACGCTTTGATGAGACAACGAAACCTTACCCCCAAGCTCCTCCCCTGATCTTATCCTTCGACAATGTACCTCTCTTACCTCGAGTAAGCCGCGAGTATTCGACCCAACTCCTACTAGACATAGAATTAAGTGAATGTTGTTACAAACAAAGAACAATGAACTATCGGCTCCGTAAAGCTAACGTGCTTGAGCCTTCCAAATAAACGAACTAGTTAAAAAAACATGTTTTCCATATATAAGGCTTACCAAGAATATTCAGTATAATTTATTGTGTATAACGTATCACTGAGCAAGATCGCAACATAACGTGGAAAATTCCTCAAAACAATAAAACGCTTTTAATTGTTTGGTTTTATTTTTTTCTGTCGTAAACTACAGATTTATTCCTGGACCCCTCTACAGTGAATATGGTTGATATTTTCATCCACCACCTGGTGCGGCAGAAATCGAGTTAAAACTAAATCAACTCTCCGAGGTCGAAAGTTTCTGCACATTGGACAGCAATGTTGAACGGAGTGCAAAAATGCAAGATTTGCTAAGGGAAGTCGAGACCCATCTCACGGTGTGGAAGAACGAGAGTGACTAGAATGCATAAAACATGACAGCGCTGGTTGGTTCTTTGTTATCGAAAGAGAAAATAAAATGTGGAATAAATCTGTAGCTTACGATAGAAAAAATAAAACTAATCAAAGCATTTTATTGTTTTGAGGAATTTTCCACGTTACCGCCATATTGGATTCCAAAATAGCGGCTGGAATGTATATCTGACCTTTACACGTCGCCCCTTTTCGGAAATTCCTACATTGTAGGATATTTGACAGTTTTTCTTAAAACCGATGGCCACCATCTTGGTTTTTAAAATGGCGTCTGGCATCGGTTTCCGGCCTCTACACGTCCGGAAATACCCATATTGTTAGGTATTTGACAGTTTTTATTGAACCAATGGCCGTTATCTTGAATTTCAAAATGGCATCTGGCATTGATTTTCGGCCTCTACACGTCGTTTTCTTTCCGGAAATACTCATATTGTAGAGTATTTGACAATTTTTCTTGACCCGATGGCCGCCATCTTGGATTACAAAATGGCATCTGAAATCGATTTCCGGTCTCTACATTTCATCTCCTATCCGAAAATACCCATGTTGTAGGGTATTTGACAGTTTTTCTTGAATCGATGGCAACCATCTTGGATTCCAAAATGGCGTCTGACATCGATTTCCGGCCTCTACACGTCGTTCCTTATCCGGAAATACCCATATTGTAGGGTATTTGACAGTTTTTCTTGACCCGATGGTCACCATCTTGGATTCCAAAATGGCGTCTGGCATCGATTTCTGGCCTCTACACGTCGTTCCCTTTCCGGAAATACCCGTATTATAGGGTATTTTACAGTTTTTCTTGACCCTATGGCCGCCATCTTGGATTCCAAAATGACATCTAGCAACGATTTCCGGCCTCTACACGTCATCCCCTTTCCAAAAATATCCATATTGTACGGTATTTGACAGTTTTTCTTGAACCGATGGCCGCCATCTTGGATTCCAAAATGGCATCTGACATCGATTTCCGGCCTCTACACGTCATCCTTTTTCCGGCTCCTGATCTCACATTGCACAGCAACATCTTATATGGACAAGCTTTGGAGTCATAACATATTAAGGAAGTTCATGTGCACACTAGCGCCGCGTAGTGTGAGGGTTCTGAAATAATATGACAATCATCCGAAAGGACTTAGTCATCTGAACAACTTTGCTGAAGACAGTAACCTTCTATAAAGCCAGGTTCTAGAGATACAGCTTATACAGGAAATTTACTTGCACACTAGCGCCGCGTAGTGAGCGTGTTCTGAACTAATATGACCATCATCCGAAAGGACTTGCTCACCTGCACAACTTTGCTGAAAACAGCAACTTTCTATATGACCAGGCTCTTGAGATACAGTTTATATAGGAATTGCACATGCACACTAGCGCTGCGTAGTGAGAGAGTTCTGAACTAATATGGCCACCATCCTAAAGGACTTTGTCACCTGAACAACTTTGCTGAAGACAGTAACTTTCTATATGGCCAGGAGCACGAAATATTCTATGTTGGAAATATGATCCATATACTATAGCGCCCGTCATAAGTAACATAAAAGTGAAGCGCCTCTAGCGGCGTAGTTCTCAATTTAACCCGAATCCAATGGCACAGGCTTGTTGGTCTAACCCAGTACAGCAACTTTGTCGAAGACAGTATAGCTTTATGTATTGAAACAAATGAGATAATCCACTACAGCCCCCATTAGTGAAAATCCCATAAGCTGTGGGTATCCTTATTCGCGGTTCCTTATTCACGCCCCCGTTACCCCGGCAATAAGGATTCCTGACTGTATTTTGCAATACCTAACATGACCGGCTACAACTTCTGAAAAACCTCCTCACCTACCCCCTCAAATGCTGCGTTACCTATGATGTTCCCTAACGTCATCTGATGTTACTGAAAACTTTATTCAGCGCTAATCTTGATTCACACGGCATTGTGGGAGTGTTGTGCGGTTAGAAACGTCACCCGTCCATCAGGCGTAATGTGTGTGCCACGAAGTTGAGGGTTCGAATCCCGCTCCTGCCGATGGAGCTTATCGTTAAAAGGAAATTTACCTTCTGATCTACTCTCAACTTCAAGAAGATGATTTCAATTGTCTTTTTTATTTCGTATAAACTTTCTCTACATGGATGCCTTACAATCAGGTATTAAAACCATTCGAGCATTACGATGCGCAAGTCAGTCATAATTTGGGATTCCCGCTAAAAATACGATATCATCATTTCCATAATGGATCAACATTCTGCCTTTGTGACGTGAGCTATGGAGTGCAATTTCGCATTGATAATCATTTTTTTTTTCTGTTCGATTCACGTTTTCTGTCATACTTGGGCACGTGTTTCTTTGAGAGTGCTATAGTCCATTTTTTCAGACCAGTCATGCTGCATTCAAAATATGACCATTGAGGATGAAACGAACACTGAACAGCTTCGTTATTTCACGTAAGAAATTATAATAATTGATCGCGTCCAGATTCCTGTCATGTTTCAGAAAATTCTCCACCGGATTCCAGGTGCGAGAGGAAGCAGGAGAACTTTTCAATAGAAGAATAGAGGATCGGGAAGAGTACATGGACACATTTTCTCGGAAACCATTATCAACGATTTTTGCTGAGACATGTTTAGTGCATGCATAGTTTGCATGGTGATTCACTATAGTGGATTCCTTGCCCGAGCAAAGTCGGTTAACAAAATGAAAGCAAATCGATATTAAAGTTTGCAGTTCCTATCATAATGAAAACTAATTTTGTATTCAATTGCCGTGACAGAAGTCTGATATCATATTGTGCTTTTATTATGCAGTCAAAACTTTTTAAATGAAAGCAACTTAACGTGAAGTTTTGCTGTTAACATCTTGTTTAAAATTTAATTTAAGTTTATCTGTCGTTGAACTAACGATTATTGTTTATTTGTTTTATTTAACACATTTTAGGTCATTTATGACTTGGTCGGGGTTAGATTTGAGCTCAACTCTTTCAGCGTGAGAAGCATGGATACTAACCATTTACGCCACGCCCGTATTTAGTTAAACATTATGAATGCAAAATCAGTAATCAAATTGATTTCATTGAAAGCAAGATTAGTTTTCCGTGTGATTCAACAGTGTAAAATTTTGCTCTCATTTTTGCTGTGTTAACCGTTAAGTCAACCAAAATAAGATCAACTGGAGTATTCAAAAAAAGTTACATCATAACAGCAAATTTTGATTTCAATTTGATCTCCAACTTTGCTCGGGTGCACACTCCAAGCGTATATAGAATCTTTTTCCGTTAATTGCGAGAAATCATCCCGAGCAATAGTGTTTGCAGTTAGTCATCGAAAGAGTTTAAATTTAAGCGCATTCTGACCAAATTAATCAGTGTAACCATGTATTGCAGCAAGAGAACACTTGTGAGCTTATCGATACTGCACTTCTGTTACTGTGTTGTATCCCAACCGAATCATTTAACAAACATAACGCGTCCTCAACGAGGAATCTGTGAGTCAAAAGAATTCTCTAGATCTTATCATCTTTGGCGAGGAGATCCAAATAATATCATTCAGACGATGCAGGAGACCATAACTTATTACATGCTGGTTTGCAGGTAAGTATATCGAAGAATTTCCTGTTGGTTATGGTGATAATTATTTCCGCTTTCGATTGACTATAGTGAACCCGGACGTGAATGTCCGTTTGTAAGTAAATCGCAGTTACCGGCAGGATACCGAACTTATTGTAAACAAGAAACCATGATGTTGCCTTTGCACGTGTACGATTACGATAAGGGGATCAATATTATCGATGACGTAACTGTGGAATCCGGCTGTGTGTGTATGGTGGAAAATATACCTGAAAAGAGATAATGCGAAAAAAAAACTTATTAATATTAAAAATGTACATTGTAAAATTGGAATAAAATTACAAGTGTTTTTCGCAGGTTTTATTACAAGGTTGATGTACACTAGGATGCCAATAAAATGGTGCCATCGAATTTTCGAAAAAAAAAATCAAACTTTGAGCGCTTTGTGGAACCCGTAAATCATGTCCGATGGAGCCCTAATTTTGCATAAAGGCTTTTTTCGAGGCATTGTACATGGACCATTTCAAAACAAATTTCATTGGCGCCCTAATGTACAGGTTAATAAATGATAAATTAACCCTACTTTCACGATTTTAAGTGAAATGTTCAGTGATGTCATGGTGGTTAGAACTGGTGACCCTCCAGGGTAACCAGTTATTGAAAACAAATATTTATCTTTATTCCCTACAAGGACGCAAAGGGTAATTCTAAATGAGTAACCAGTTCCAAATTTACCATGACATCACTTGGTTGCGGTCTTCATAAAAGCTGTTCAGATGCATAAGGCCTATTGGTAAGTGAACAGTTGAGTTCAGAATTCGTTTTCCTGGTAGTACTAATACATTATTTGCTTTACTTGACATGTTTACTAAATCGAAGGTTTATGTCTTTGGAAAAGCTTTGCAAGTGAAAGAGACGTATTGGATGGTGTTCATCACACTAGTATACTTTTCAACTTCTTATTCCTTTAACTTGCGACTTCGCCTAGATAGAAGGTTGCGGGGATGGACAAAGTTGTTCTGAATAAGACCCATTGGATGATGGACAGCTCAGTCTAGAATTCACTCACCATCTAACGCTAGTGTGTAATTTGATATCTTATTGCTTGCTAACTTGACCAGGGCTGGTAGTGCTGATGCGACATAATAGTAGTGACTTTAGTGACTAAAATTACGGAAATAGTGACCAAATAGTGACTTGTAAATAATAAATAAGTAACCATTTATATGGTAACTTAGAAATTCAAATACGGTTTGATATTGAAATAAACTTTTTACGTCATGGAACTTAAAATCAAATTTCATAAATGTCTCTAATTTAATCGAATCTCACAACGGAATCTCCTGTGAAGAGCATTTGAAGTGATTTGAATAATTTACTTTTGCTTACGTTACACATGACACATGATGACTAGCAAATAGTAATTCCCATTTTTTTATGATCTTGAATTTGATTCTGCGTTCGAAATCTTTAAATATTGGATATATCTAGGTAGATAACTTTGATAATTCGCTATGAACTTTTCACAGAATTTCTTCAGAATGATCTCTAGAACTGTTTTAGAATAATTCCCCTTCTTTTAAACTTAGAGGCAAATAAGCTTTTACAAAAATAATATTGCATTCTTGAAATTCTTTGAAGCCGGCGCCGGTGGTGTAGTGGTAAGCGTGACTGCTTTCTAACACCCCTATGGGTCGGGGTTCAATCCCAGCCGAGGTCGGTGGGATTTTTCTGAGGCATTAAAATCTCTGGTCACGTCTTTCTTCGGAAGGGAAGTAAAGCCGTTGGTCCCGGCCCATGTGCGTTGAATGGGTGCGATATCCTACGCAGGTGTGGAAGCTGTCTTCCTGCACATTCGACTGCCGTCAATGGATGGCAATCGATGTCCGTCGGTGATTGGCACTAGATTGCGGAACAGAGACCGACGTTAAATAAAGGAAAGAAAAAAAAAATCTTTGCAGAACAATGAACACAATTCTTGGAAATAGATTATTTTCGTAGTTGGAAATGCTTAACCTCAAATATCAGAATTAAAGTGTATTTATACGATAGATGAGGAGATGAAAGTAAAGAGTTGATAGTTCCGTTATAGTATGGCAGTGTGAAATTTGTGTATAGAAAGTAGAAAGCGAACAAAGGACAATTTTAAGGAAGGTACGAATAGGGTAGAGCATCTCCTTTACCAAGCTCATCCGTTAATGAGGGATGGTGAGAGGTGTTTCCCCCTGCCACCACTGTCAAAAGTGATGATCGCCGATTTGCTGATGTACCTCTGATGAACGGAAACAGTTCTATCGATTGTTTCACACTCAAGTCGCCATCTGACGTAAAAACAGCTACCCGATTCGTACCTTTCTCAAATTGTCCTTTGCTCGCTTTTAATTTTGTATATACAATTTTCACACTACCGTCTATAACGGAACTATCATCTCTACAATTGAATCTCCTCATCTATCGTATAAAATCTCCACTTTAAGTCTGATATTTGACGTTAAGCATCTCCGACTATGTAAATCGTTAAATTCACGCATGAAGTAATAACACATGATTAGTTAAAGTAGATTATTTTCGATTTTTTATTGATTCATCTAGGAACTCCCTGAAGGCTCTTTCCATAGAATCATTAGAATTTCCATGCAATTAACCTCAGAAATTTCATAAATTTCTGCTTACAATAATCTTTGACTTCTTCCCTGCATTCAATTGGAAATTCAATTCGTATTTTCCTTAGTTCCTTAGATCACTGGTCACCCTGGTTAAAATGCCAATTTTTTTTTAACAGATATGTATATTTTGTTGAAACTACTGTAGAATTTCTTAGTGCCAAGTACTCAAGCATTTTGTTGATATTTTTAAATGACACTCTATTTTAAAACTGAAAAAATGACTTTAGTGACTATTTTTAGGGAAATAGTGACTTTTTGGTGTAAAAAGTGACTTTTTAGTGACTGGCTTCAAAATAGTGACCAAGTCACTAAAAAGTGACCTGCTACCAGCCTTGCTTGACAGTACGACTAGATAGAAGTTTGCTTTTTCCAGCTCTGAATGACGAGACCTATCGTATATCACTCGAGAAAAAATCAGTAACCACTAGTGCCATTTGATACTAATGGCTTGCTTAAGTCGACATCTTGACTAGATAGAAGGTTGCTGTTGACACGAACTATTGTATAGTGGACAGCTCAGTTCTAAATTCTCGCACCAGGCCCGGCGAGTATACGATTTGATTTAAAATTACTTGCTTTAAGGTTCAATTTACTTTGTTGCATTTTTTTAAATTTCAAGAGCAGTTTTTTTCGACGCATTATTTTAGATTGCAAAAAGCTCGCGTCATTTTGAGTAAAAAACCAAAAGGAATCGAATAGTGTGAGCTTTTTGCAATCTGAAATATCGCGTCGGAAAAAACTGCTTTTGAAATTTTCCAAAAAGCATCAAAGTAAATTGAACCTTAACTTGAAAGCTCAACTAGATAGATGGTTGCTGTTTTTGAAAAAGTTGATCAGATTTATAATGGTGGCCAGTTTAGTTGAAAATGTCTTCACCAGTGTACGAACTGACTTGCTACCTTTGGCCGAATTTTTCAGATGCACAAGACCTATTGGATGGTGCACAATTTAGTTCAGAATTCTGTCACCAGGGAAGTAAAGGTGCATTTGAAATAATAATTTTGATAATTTCTCCTTATTTTGCATAGTTATTACGTCCCAACTAGAACTTTGATTGTGTCTTCAACTTTCATTTCATTTGCTGTTTTGGGACTGCCGTCGTTACTTGTGAAATGGAGATTACACGAATGTAACCTATTGATTTGTAACTTTCATGGCATACATCAGCAGAAACAAAGCCGGATAAAGACTTTTCAAAATGGGTACCATAATGTTTGCAAATTTAAATACAGCCCTATGCCTTGTGTAAACGAGTTCAAACTCACAAAAATATGATAATATGAAACAATTTAAATGCTAAATTTATTGAATTACAGCGTTCGCTCTAGATTTTTATTTAAACACAGATAAAAGAAAAAGTCAAATGAGATTCAGTTTATCTGTCATAATTTTGCAACATTAAAGTGTAATAATATGGTGTGACGTACTTACATGTATGCTAAACCGGTTTGTTATATGAAATGCATTTTGAATAGGAAATTTTCACCTGAGAATTGGTTGTACATGTTTGAAACCTAATTTTGAATGGGATTGGAACTGAATATTTTTTTAATTATTAATTAAATTATTAAGCAGAAAAAAAAACAATCTCCTATTAATGGATGACGAGTTTTACAAAACCAATTTAATCACGATGTAATATTTTTTTCTGTAAAATAATGGTGTCATCTATAGCTTATTAACTTATAAATATTGTAGGTAGAACGTTTATTTATTTTTAACAAATAAAATGACTTAGTTCCTCCACTACTCCCTCACCCTATATTCTAACCAAAGCGTAGCATTATGGACAGTTCAGACTAAACGCGACAGCGCTAAACCATTCAATTCGTTTCCCTATCCACATGTTTTTATCGCACGGTAAATGACAAGGGAAAGGAGAACGCAACCACTTTTGATTGCTGATTGCTTTCACTCATTATCCCGGAGACCTAACAGTCACACAGTTTCACAAAATTCGCTACCGATCAAAGGCAATGGTATGCTTTATAATCGTTGCCATTACAAATTAACTCATCTGGATCATGGATCGGTGTTCGTTGTTCAAGTGAAAATAAAAGGCAAAACACTATGTATCAGCAGATCTGATGACAATTTTCTAACGAAATTCACACGGTATTACAGTAGTTCTGTTTTGTGTGTAATTGCCGGTGTATACACTGGGTGCAACAACCATGTATGGACCTAATGAACGCTCCTAAACAATCATGAGTACTGCTCAGCATTTACCACTGCTATGTTGCAAAGGTACACCACTACAAGGTTCAATAAATATGTATGTATACGTATAATAGGTAATCGCATGCAGCCGGCAAATTTTCCCATCTACGCATTCATATTGTCTACTGACCTCCTGCGGTTCATTGATACTCTCGGTCGGTCGCAATGAGTTATAATAAAGTCGTTCGGCATTTAGCGAAACAGTGCAAAGTACGGCAAGAAAGTTTACCTTTCCCAGAGCTCATCAGACTAAAGGCCTTTTACACCTGCAACAAAACGTAAGCATTCAACAGTGTCTGTCTGACAGAAGTCATAAACTTACAGCTAACACGTGCGGTAGTTGGCAAAAAATGGTGTTATGTATTTAACTATTTAGTGGGTAAAGGAATAAAGTTCACCTTACATCCTTTCAGTTAATTTCCATGTTTTATGCTAAGTAGTGTTGTTTAGTCTTGATCACTTCCAAAACCAATTACTCCAGATGTCGCTAACTCAAGTTCAAGTTCGATAAATCGCACAATATTGACCCGACAGTAGGAGTTCCGATTACTTTAAATATTTCGATGGAAACGGCAAAGAGTAGATTTCAGCGTAACCACGCTGCCAGCAATTCACGGTTTCTAATTTTGCGAGCCAGTCTCCTCTCCACAGCCATTCGTGCGCATAAACAAACTGGTTTTTTCCTAGGCTACCAACTACCTAGACCCACAGAACTTAACACAGAGGTTCTCGTACTCGCTACTGTTGCAAACGGTCCGCGCTCGTCGGCTTAATGTTAATGAAGGCAACAACAAAAAATAAGCAAATTAATCACTTCTGGTCATTCATATTTTTGAGATACCATAGGTACCCACGAGAATACGATGGGAGTATGCATGGCGCGATGCGGTGAAGAGTGATGGCTACTGTTGAGAATGCATTTAACGACGCATGCAGCAAGCAAAAAACAACGCCGTTGTTATGCAGTCATAACGAAGCTTTATGTATGTTCTCCCGCATTATATTCTGGACCTGCGGTGGATATAAATTTTTCACTTCATAATATTTATATCCCTTCAGAATACACATCGAAACGGATCAGGTGCGATATGCGATGGGAGTGTTGGTGAGTATCAATTCGGTTACAAACTCGACCTGTTGATGTTTAGATTAATTTTAGCTGATTGAAATATGCACGCGATGTTCAAAAAACACCAAATTAGATAATTGAAAGGGACTGTCTACATTCTACGCGGAAAATTCTTGAGAGGTTTTAGATACCTCTCCCCCTACGTAAACAATCAACATATTTTTTTACATTCAATGTGTTTTTATGTTACTTTATACGCGAATTTGGTACGGCTGAAAATCTCTTTTATATTGATAAATCAATTAATCAAAGAGAAATTCTGAGGAGAGCTGCTAGGAAATATGGATATAAGTTCCAGAGGGCCGAAATATCTTGCGTAAGCATGAAGAAATCATATCCAGAAAATATTAATATTAGATGTAAGATCTTAATAAGCGAGGTGGTAGGGAGGATGGGTTTTGTGTGTTATCTTAGTTTTTTTACATGTATGAAATTAGATTAAAATCATGTCTATCAAATATTCATATCTATATGGAAACCTTCCAAGGTATGCAAAACTACCGCACACTGCAGAGCGCCACCTACAAGGTACTCTCCCAAATTCTAGCCGCCGCCTGTCACCATTTGCAAGAGAGTTCGTGAGGCAATACCATGCAGGATTCATGGGTGCCCGCACTACCACGGACCAAATTTCCACGCTTCGGCAGGTTCTGCAGAAATGCCGCGAATACAACGTGCCCACACATCATTTGTTCACAATCGATACGAATTTCCGAAAAACTGACGCGATTGGTCAAGGCGACGATGGATCGAGTGATGTGCGTTGTTCAAGTATCGGTGACACTCTCGAGTCCCTTTGAATCGCGAAGGGGGTTACGGCAAAGTGATGCACTGCTATTCAACATCGCGTTAGAAGGTGTGATCAGAAGAGCTGGGATAGACACGAGTGGAACGATCTTCAGGAAGACCATCTAGCTTCTTGGCTTCGCCGGTGACATTGACATCATGGCACGGAACTTTGAGACGATGGCGGAAACCTACATCAGACTGAAGGCTGAAGCTAGGCGGATTGGACTTGCCATCAACGCATCAAAGACAAAATACATGAAAGGAAGAGGTTCTAGGGAAGACACTGTTAGCCGCACACCCCGAGTTCAGATTGACGGTGACGAAATCGAGGTGGTCGATGAGTTCGTGTATTTGAATTCACTGGTGACCACCGAAAATGATACCAGCAGAAAAAATTCAAAGACGCATTATGGCAGGGTATCGTGCCTACTTTGGACTCCGGAGGACGCTCCTGTAGAATAAAATTTGTCGCCGCACGATGTTGACTATCTACAAGACGCTGATTAGACCGGTGGTCCTCTACGGCCACAAGACCTGGACTATGCTCGTGGAGGACAAACGCGCCCTTGATGTTTTTAGAATTAGCAAATTATGTTTTTGGAATATCCTTAACATCTTGTTTTCAAATTGTGTGAGAATAATCCTTGGGTTACTCCTGGAAAAATTGCGCATTGTCCGGAGGCCAAAAAACGACTTGGGCGTTAACGGGTTAAAACGTGATATCTAGCAATAATTACATTCAAATCGATTGCAAAAATGCACAGAATCTTCTAATTTTACTTATATTTATCCATTGCAAGTAATATTTTGAGCGATGAACGATTTGAGAGCTGGTGGACAGTTAGATTGAGAATAAGGTGAAGCCACTTATAAAACATAATTTCTCTTACAAGCCATAACAACTTTCTCTTGAAGTTTTCAAACCCGCTTGGAAGATCTTCGATAGGAGCTCTCTGCACTTTCTTTGGAAAGCCTTTAAAATGCTTCCATAAGCCCTTGAACTTCACCTGGAAGTCCATTGAAGCCTCACAATTGTCCTTAAAACTTTCTTGCGAACTAACTTTCTTCTCCGAAAATCCATTTGAAAGCCTCACTGTCCTTCGGTAAAACCAACAGGTTACTCAAATGTTGAGGAAGTAACCTTTTAGCTATATTCCCTAGTCATTCGAACCACTGAAATTCTCCGAATTTCTCCGTTGATTCGGTGTTTTCCTGATACAGTTAATCCCAACCGGGGAATGTCAGATTCTCTTACAGTTTTGTACACAAAATTAATCGAATCTGTAAGGAAACAAGGAATTGAATAGATTATCTTATGTGGTTGTCGGAAAACTTTTCAAATCATTGAGTAAAATTAATCTTACCTAATTTCATGAAGTAAAGAAATTCCCGCCAAGTCATTAAATATAGAAAATTATTTAATGAAGGTTTTGCACGAAAACATTGACATTGGAACAGTTGCTTGTTTACTCCAGACTGTTGAAAGAACTACCATTACAGTTCTCGTAAGAAATATCTACAGAGGATATAAGAAGTTCTTGCTTACATTTTTTGTACAAGCCATTTGTTTCGATTGTAGATCAACATTAAAGATAAATTATTTTACTTATCATATTCGAACGTCCACTCGAAGTGAAAGATTTTCATTGACTGCTCTGATTTCTTTGTTGAAGTTGTGCTCTCATTAGTATTCTAATCCAGCGCAAATTTGCAGATTTCGACGCACCTTCTCTTACGTTCTCGACTTTCTGTTCACATTGGCTTCTGATAGGACGATTGAGCCCAGCATTCGAGATCCAGTTGTGATGTCATCAAGCACGAATTATATATCGCAGGTATTGATTGACTAAGACTTGCATTTTTTCATTTTCATTTTGTAGCGTTTGGTGAGGCAATGGGAGCGCAAGTCAATCCAAAGCCGAGGATAAAGGAAGGGTAATGGCTGAATAGTCTATGCGGACCACTTGAACGCCATTGGAAAAGGAAGGGATTGAAGAGGTCGGTTGTTGGGGGGTTTTGAGGAAATGACACATAGTACTAGATTTGTGCTGCAAAATGTAAAGAAACCCTAAATCCATCTCCCACTGATTCATCCTTTCACATATATACCAAATTGATATTTTAAAGCAACCATCAAAATAAACGACAATATATGAAAAGGCTAGTTGCCTTCCTAACCGGACCCCCCGCATTCTAACTCTTTTGTTAATCTACTTAATGTTACTAGGCTGTCTAAATTTTCTTATTTAAGTTCGTTTAATGATTATGATATTGCATTGGCCCAATTTAATAAATAATTGAAATCTCTAATCTACCTTATCAACCATAACCCATGCTTTATTAAGTACCTGCACTTGTGCATGTTATCTAAAATTTAACGTGTTTCAAGTCAAAAACTTTGACCTATATATATATTATACATTAGTTCGTCCCAGGTGACACCTTCAAGTGACTCTTCACTTTAAATTTAGTTTCCTGTCTAATTTTTAAATTATATAGGGTATATGCTCTAACTACGCTCACACGCTTCCACTATGTCGTCCCACAAAATTACGTATGGATGTGTCACAATAGAAGCACACCACAGTGGAAATCCCGAGTCATAGTTTAAACACTTATTCCAAACCAAAATGAAGCATATATAAAATTAGTTACAATACCATGTACAAAAATGGTGTTTAACATTGTTCTCTGAGTAATGCTTCAATGAAAACAACAATGAAAGCTTGTCACGCAGGAGAACTGTTGCGTACTTTCTGAAATATTTCAATAGTATAATTCCCGTGAAAACCCAAATAAATCTATCTGTGTAAAAATAAATAAAATAACAGTGATTTGCGAAAAACCCGCCAGTATCACACCCAACGTCAGTGCCTATACGTAAGCGTACTACGACGCGGCTCTCAAAAAAGGAGTAAGAGAGGGGAAGCTCAGTAATCCTCGTCGCATGCTCATGACGCTATTCTGCCACGGCAGGAGCCAACGATACCAGACCTAAACCAACCGTCTCCAACGCTCCACTATGAAGCATAAGATTAGGCCCGCCCACCAACGTCCAGGTTAAAAACTAGCCAAGGGGACGGTGATTGACTAAGGCCTGGAGCTTTTGCAGATATATTTCGTAAACTAGCAAAAGCAGCTGTAGCCTGCTTCATTTGTGTACCAAGATCGACATGCATAACAAGTACTGTTTATTCATCTATTGTATGTCTTTAAACAGTATGCATTAACAAAAGTCGTCCTTAGATAACAATGTGGCGTCAATCCTCTGTAACTAAAAATAGCAAATTAGTCGCATCTCCATTATTGTTAACGTTGAGTCAAAGTTTACTTTCAGATATGCTTTTTGAGAATGCCGATGTACCCTGGTAAAGTGCAAATCTACACACAATCAAATTGTCCAACATCGAAAATAAACCGCAAGTCAGCCCCATCAAAAAATGCATTTACTAAAAAAAAACATCCTACAAATTTAATGCTTTCTTTTCTTTGACTTATAACCGTAGGCGTTTCCTTAACCTTAATCTTAACTCTCAACAAACAATTATCAAAACATGGCATTAAATCTGGTTTTGAAAGTTGTTGCACAGGTAAAAAGTGAGGTTACGGGACGCCCCTGCCTATAACAACAGTTACTTTTCAAAAAACGAACTTTAAAACTTTGTATATGGGACTGACTTGCAGTTATCGGCAGTCTACACATAACGCAAAATGCGATATTGTAGAGAAAAACAGAGTACATATGCACTTGAGGAGCTTCCTAGTGTGAAAAAAGTACATAATGCCACCAAGCATTTTTCATTTCGTTCAAAGATAACTTCAATGTTTCGTTTTCCATTCTGAATACTAAATATACCCCATACACGTCATTGCCGATTGAATAATGTTAATGTCGGTCTAATTTTAGTTTCCGATTACTGATTGCGTCAATAATCTTAAAATAGCCAAATGCTTTCAATTCTCATTAGAGATAAAAAGGGAATGCCTAATTTTAATGGCATGTCCTCTAACTTCTCCACGTGTCGAGTACATCTCGACCAGAAGGGTATAACAATAAAATAACAAGATTATAACAAACCTTGTTATGGATAACTGATTATGATATAATTAAATTAAGAAAACTTATCACCAAGAAAATAATATAACAAATCTTTAACAAATTTAAATGCAATGATTTTTTTATGATTTTGTAACTGATTCTTAACAAGATTTTATCACAACCAGATATTATTGACCAAACCCCAATAAAAAATCAAATATATTTTTTCTTGTGTCTTTCTAGCATTATATTTTCTATGAGTTTGATAATGTTTTGTATTTCATTTAAACAGTTAATCAATCTGAGTTTTTGATTTACAAAGTGAAATATATGATTATAACACGATTTGATACAATTTTGTAATAGCACAACAGAATTGTGTTGCAAAATTTGTTATGTTTTTGTTATGAAAGTAACATAGCGAAATATATTTTTGTTGCATCTAGAGGAAATTTTTGTTACATTTTTTGTTATTTTAACTACATCCGGGATCTTAAGTGTAACAAGCTGTGTTACAAATTATAGTGAAACAAAATAACACAAGCTGTAATAAATGTGTTATTCCCTTATGGTCGGGATAGTACCGTCATCAGTAGAAGTTCAACTGTTATGCGTGCAAGAGAAAAAAAAATCGAAAAAGACCTATCCCATACGAAGAAACCATACAACAAACTCAAAGTTGTGATTACGACCGTTCCGAGAAGTGTTACGTGAACATTCACAACAAACAACAAAGCGCATCCTTTACACCATGTTCTCTGAGTGGAGTCGAGACTTTCCGAGGCAAACCTCACCATGTGTCACTAACCTTCCCCGCGAAAAGAAATCGGTAGGTATCTGAAGTCGAGAACACAAACACAAGCACGGTGAGACGAATTGAATAATAAGTCCACCGAATTCGAGTGCGAGGATACGGTGGATGGATGAATCGAACTGAGCAAAAGCTATCGTTGAAAAAAAAAAATAGTTCAAGGCAGGTCGTGATGGGAAGCTCTTTTCCATTTTATGGTTCGCCTCCTTCCTTTCGATTCCACGTGCTCGTCGTCGTGGACGTCTATAGCGGCGACGATGATAACGACGTGAGCGCTTAACTACTTTTCACGCTCATTATTTTGCTACACCTCAAGTTTCGGGACGTCACCGGCACGTATCTGATGGTAGTACATATATCTATATTCGTTTAGATTGTAGATTCGATGATGACTTTCAACCGGAAAACGAGTTGTATCCAAGGTAACAGCTCCGTCAAGCTTTTGGGAAGCTTGATTAGAACGAAGAACGCTGGGTGTCGAGCAAGAGTTGGAACGATTTGGAACACAAATGCCAATCATGTTGTGTGCCTTTCGAAGTTTTACGTTTCAGAAAGTCAACCTTGTGAGTGTCCTAGAAATGTACAGGGATTTCAAATATCAAGACAATATAATGTGGATTTATCTGTGTCAGGGTGCTTGTTGTACTGTGTGAATCACAGATACAAGTACAGGGCTGTTACAAGATTTTCAAATCCGTGAATTCAAAAACTAATCCGTGACAAATAAAAAACTGTTTTCTTTGCTTAAAAATATCAGTTGTATTACTACTACATGGTATAGGGTAACCAACTTGAATTGGACCCCTACATATTTTGGACCCTTTTCATATATTATCCTCGCTTACTGTCTAGTTTTTTCAAATTCATCTGGGTTGATGTTGTAATTACATTCTTTCAATTACTTGCTATGTCTCAAGATCATTGGTTCACCTCAAATTGCTTACAATTGCTCAATTTATGCAGTTTTAGAAAATGTTATCGAAAAAGTTTCATGTTTCGACGTTTGTCAAGAGGAATCGGCGTTAGTGGACTTGTTTTAAATTTGGTCTAAAATATACAATTCAATGATTTTTTTTTAATTAAATCAGTTTATCTGACTTTGGAAGATGTTTTTCACGTGTTTATAAAGATTTCACCTTAAGATTTTACTTAAAAAGTATTAAATAAAAAGTGTCCAAAAAAGATCGTAAAAAAATGTTACCAACTTATTTTGGACACTTATCAAATGAGAATCATCAAAAGAGCGAAAAAAAAAATTCCGGTTGGTCGATCGTGCTATTATCTCAGATTTCTGATTAAATTGGTAAGTAAATCAATCAAAATTATATGAATTCATTGTTTTTAAATATATTTCTTGTTTATCAGGCGATTCAAAATGGGAAAAACGGCAAAACACGTAGAGTGGTCCACTCTGAGTTTTTTCTAAAGGGTGATACGGTCAAAATTTGGTCAATATCAACTTGACGTATTTCTTTCAATTTTGCATTTAAAAAACCTGAACACCCCTCATTTTGAAGGTGTGTGTGTGTAGAATGTTGCTCCTGTTTTGATTTTGGAATTCACTCTTCAGTTGTCAAAATGCCGTCCAAGCAAGAAGAGCAGCGTATCAAAATTTTGCTCGCGCATCGCGAAAATCCGAGCTACTCGCACGCAAAGTTGGCAAAATCGCTAAAAGTTGCCAAATCAACCGTTACAAATGTAATTAAAGTGTTTGGGGAACGTTTGTCGACAGCCAGGAAGTCTGGATCGGGGGGAAATCGAAAACCGGAAGCCGCTGAGACGACAAAGAGTGTTGCCGGTAGTTTCAAGCGAAACCCTAACCTCTCTCTCCGAGATGCCGCAAATAAGCTGGGTGTATCTTCTACAACCGTGCATCGAGCCAAAAAACGAGCCGGACTATCGACTTACAAGAAGGTAGTGACTCCAAATCGCGATGATAAACAAAATACGACGGCCAAAGCGCGATCCCGGAGGCTGTACACGACGATGCTGACGAAGTTTGACTGCGTGGTAATGGACGACGAAACCTACGTCAAAGCCGAATACAAGCAGCTTCCGGGACAGGAGTTTTATACGGCAAAAGGAAGGGGAAAGGTAGCAGATGTTTTCAAGCACATGAAACTGTCAAAGTTCGCAAAGAAATATCTGGTTTGGCAAGCCATCTGACCTGTGGCTTGAAAAGCAGCATTTTCATAGCTTCCGGGACTGTCAACCAAGAAATTTACGTGAAAGAGTGTTTGAATAAACGTCTGCTGCCTTTCCTGAAGAAACACGGTTGTTCCGTACTGTTTTGGCCGGATTTGGCATCTTGCCATTACGGTAAAAAGGCCATGGAGTGGTACGCCGCCAACAACGTGCAGGTGGTTCCCAAGGACAAGAACCCTCCCAACACGCCAGAGCTCCGCCCAATTGAGAAATACTGGGCTATTGTCAAGCGGAACCTAAAGAAGACCAAAAAAACTGCTAAGGGCGAGCAGCAGTTCAAGGCAAACAGGCTTTCTGCGGCGAAGAAGGTGGACAAGGTGGCTGTACAAAATCTGATGGCAGGGGTCAAGCGTAAGGCCCGGCAATTCGGATTTGGAAAAGCGGAAGCCTAACTGAATATTTTTCCTGAATTTTATACTAATTGAACTTGAAAAAGAAATTTAATTTGATTTTTTAAATAAACGATTTCACCGATTTACACGCGTTTTCCCTTGACCAAATTTTGACCGTATCACCCTTTAGTTTTCCTAGTTCCTAGTTTTCCACAAAAGTTTTCCTATCTCCCAAACGCATTTAACTAAGGGGCTGTTCATAAACTACGTAGACGCTTTAGGGGGTGGGAGCGCTTGGCAGATGTCTACGGTCCATACAATTTTTTAAATTTTGTGTTTGAGACTGTCTTCTACGGCAGGGGGGGGGGGGGGGGGTTGAAATCTCTCAAAAACCGTCTACGTAGTTTATGAACAGCCCATACAAAAAAATAATATGGACTGCAAGCATAGAGTCAGGTCTCCGTATTAAGATTTACTTCTGAATGATTTTTTTATGGTATGATCAGTTGTTTCCTTATGTTATATTATATTTCCTCCGTTACTCGTGCCAACTTTTGTAACACGAGTACTCACGCGTTGTACTTTGTACAACAGTGTGAGTTTTCCATTTCCATTTTGCAGCCGAGCTACCAATCGATCTGAAATCAACGAGTATTCCTCAAAAAACTTGCTTTTAACTAAACAAGCTAAATATTTATTACAGTTAACCCCCAAAATATGCGGATAATAGAGAAAATGTAAATGGAAACCGCGTAAATGGTGTCTATACTTCGAGGGTTCTGAATTAATTGGTTACAACATGGAATATCTCGAGATCCTGACCAGATAGAAAGTTACTGTCTTTGCCAAAGTAGTTCTAGAGATCATAACCTTTTTGCTGGTGGACAGTAGTTCAAAATTTACTCACTACATAGCGCTAGTATACATGTGAAGTTCTCGCATGTGATATATCTCGAAATCCTGACCAGATAGAAAGTTATTGTCTTCGAAAAAGTTGTTCAGGAGTTCAAAGCCTATAGTTCAGAATTTTTTTCACTATATGGTGCTAGTATATACGTGAAATTCTCATATAAAATATCTCGAAATCCTGATCATATAAAAAGTTACTGTCTTCGGCAAAGTTGTTCAGGAAGTCAAGGCCTTTTTGCTGGTGGACTTAAGATCAGAGTTTTATCACTTTGCAACGCTAGTATACATGAGGAATTCTCGCATATAAAATATCTCTAGATCCTGACCAGACAGAAAGTTACTGTCTTCGGCAAAGTTGTTCAGGATGTTAGGATCTTTTCGTTGGTGTACAGTAATTCAGAATTTTCCCTTTACGTGGCACTAGTATGCGGGTCATTTAGAGATATTTTATATGCAAGGATTTCACGTGTCTTTCAACGTCACCTAGTGAGAAAATTATGTACTTTCCACCAACGATAGGGTTTGATCTCCTGGACAACTTTGCCGATTACAGTACATTTTTAGCAGGTCTTGAGATATATCATATGTTAGAATTGCACGTATATACTAGTACCATGAAGTGAAATATTCTGAACTACCGTCCACTAGCCAAAAGGCCTTGATCCCCTGAACAACTTTGCCCAAGACAGTAACATTCTATCTTGTCATGCTCTCTAGATATTTTATATGAGAGAATTTAACGTGTATACTAAAACTACATAGTGAGAAAATTCTGAACTATTCTACACCAAGCAATAGGCTTTGACCTCCTGAACAACTTTTTCAAAGACAGTAACTTTCTATTTGGTCAGGATCTCGAGATATATCATATGCGAGAAGTTTATATGTATACAAACGCCACGTGGTGAGAAAATTCTGAACTACTGTCTACCAGTCGAAAAGTCTTGACCCCCTGAACAAGTTTTCCCAATACAGTAACTTTCTAGCTGGTCAAGAACTCGAGCTATTGTATATGCGAGAATTACACGTATATACTAGCGCCTCGTAGTGTGAAATTTCTGAACCACTCCACCAACGAAAAGAGCTTGACTTCCTGAACAACTTTGCTGAAGGCATTTACTTTCTATCTGGTCAGGATCTAGAGATATTTTATACACGAGAATTTCACATGTATACTAGCACCACGAAGTGAGATAATTCTGAACTATTGTACACTAAGAAATAGGCTTTGACCTCCTGAACAACTTTGCCGAAGACAGTAACTTTCTATCTGGTCAGGATCTCGAGATATTCCATGTTGTAACCAATTAAGTCAATCCCACGTAGTATGGACACCGTTTAGGCGGTTTCCATTTAAATTTTCTCTATTATCCGCATTTTGGGGGTTAATTGTAATCAAAGTTTAGCTTTTTTAGTTCAAAACAAGTTTTTTGAGGAATACAAGTTGGTTTCAGATCGATTGGCAGCAACAAAATGGAAATGGAAAACTCATATGTGTTGTACAAAGTACAACAGCGCGAGTAACGGGGGGTTAACTTTTATGCATACCGTAAAACGGGGTGTAATTGATCAGCGGGGCAAAATTGATCGCTGAAATTTCTCGTGATATTTTTTCATGTGTAACATGTTTTTCGTTACTAAGCGTACGAATGTATGTTTGTATACATTGTAAAAATATTATGCATAAGTACAATATTGGGTATACTCAGCGATCAAATTCACCCCGCTGATCAATTTCACCCCGTTTTACGGCACCTTCTTTGAAAATGTTCCCACCTAGACGGGCCTAACAAATGCGAGATAGGAAGAAGTGACCGTCGTAATTAATTTTAGGCTCATAGGTTGAAAGAACTTCAGCATGTCCAAAATATATTCGTTCCCATTCAGTGTGTTCAAAATATTTTATGGACACTGTCCAAAATCAAGTGGAAGGGTCCAAAATATGTGAATATCATGATGTGAAAAGAATTATTTTTCGAGTATATATCAATAAATAAAACATCTAGTGACATTTTACATCCAAGATGAGTAGCTTTCAAACACAACCGCATGTAAATTGCATAATAATAATAAACAAATAATATTATTTTGACATAAACGTGATCTCACTTCCTCTAGGGGTCCAAAATCAGTTGGTTACCCTACTTAGTGTTCATTGAAACACTTCCACATTTTAATTGAGAGTTTTCTATAACTGTACCATGCCCCGTAACGTGGGTAGATCACCATTTCGTGGTACGTTACGCGATGTAAGATCTACCACCGATTCCTAGTCCTGACTACTGCAAATTAGGGGAACAGGATTTTTCAGTAATCCAAGGAACACATCTTAGTCCTTGTTGCTTTTTATGATGGATGATCTTGAAACAAGGAAAAAATGAGTTAGTTAGTCTTCATCTATGTGATTCCTAATCTTCCATTCGTTGTTACTTAGTTTGAAGTGGTTAAGACTAGGGTTCTGATGCATGGTCATTACCGGTGGTCATACTACAATAGATCAAATTACTGGTCGCAGTGGTGCTGGTCCCGAACAGAGGAAAAAAACAACTGTACCATTCTATGCTCAAGGAAGTCGAGACATTTTCCAACCCAAAACATTAATAAACCAAACGGAAATCGAAATCAACCGCCTTCAGCATGGAATTGCTTCGTAGCTGCGCCTTTACCGGCTGAGCTAAGGGAGTATCGTTTGAACACTTTGAAAAAAATAACAATGTGTCATCTTCAGTTATGTATGTTCTTGGTGTATTAATTCTGAGTATTAAGTGAATATAATAGAACACAGAGGTTTCCATTTTTAGGAACAATAATATTGAACATAATTCTTCTGAGGAGTACAGTAATAACCCGATTTTTGTCAGCCCCTCCGCGTATCAACCTTTTATCTTTCAATAATTTCACATAATCGTTTTTCCAGATCATTCTCATTCAGCATCAAGATGGATGCAGGGTGTTCATTCAAATTTCATTTTTCAATTCCTGGTTTTATCCCGGTTATTAAAAAACTCTACCTTGCACAAAAAAGGCGTTCAAAAATAACCCTTTAGCAAATCCCTTTACCCTTTACCCAATAATAATTACCCCTTTTTATAACCCTAAATTTTGTCAGCAGAATTCCTCTACAATATGCAGGGCAATAGTATTGACCAGAGGTGTCAACAGTACATTTTTTGAAAAACCATCGTCCAGAGCGAAACAAAACAGCCAGCACACGGGCGGCCGTTTATAACTACATTTCAAGCGAACAGCGGAGATATAGAATAAATAAAATCTCGCAGCCTGATTTTTCCAAACAGTTTATTGCAATGAAATTTTAGCTGCAGGCTTGCGTGTGACAGTAAATTACCAACTCCCTTATTTACGCATAATTTTAACATCAATGCTTATGACTGGTTAGTCTTCATTCTTATCTTTTAATTCCATGCAATAAACATCAAATAAATGCAGTATTTAGCCAGAAATCAGCAAAATTCTACACGACATAAATTTATGTCGCGCGTGCCGCCGGTCTTGTCTGCTTCTTTGTGCGAAAATGTTCTGTCGCTGGCAGAAAACAGTTTAGAAATGTCATGACATTTTTGCCGCTTGCCAGTTTGTTTGTGTGTGTCGTCAAAATGGTTATCGGAAAAAGTATCAAATGTTAAGGAAAAAATATTAAACTCCAGGACTCGTGCCACCACTGGTATTGACTACAATAACGAAAAAAATGACCAAATAGTGACCCTAAACAATAAAAAAGTGACCAATAGGGACATTTATTGATAGGAAAGATATTAAAGATATGGATCTAATCTGTCGTTTATTTCGATCCGCTTTGACAAATATTATAAATTCCTAAACCACCATGAGCTATTTACAAGCTTTTTTTTTAAATAAAACAAATTGTTGAAGCATCTTATAAATTTGGTTTCGTAAAATTAGTATTAATCGGATAATCAAAAGATTATCCACGTGAGAAAATGGCCTTACAAGGTTTGTTTACAAGATGGAGTTAAGGCCATTTCAATTGTTGGTCTTGATATGATCTTTCCCGGTGCAATTTGGGTTTTCCCGCATTTTTCCCGGTAAATCCGAATTCCCGATTTTTCCCAGATTTCCCGGTTGGATGGACACTCTGTGGATGTGTAAGGTATACTTTGGTGCAATAAAACCATTGAAAAAGCGCATGGATTTCGTAGAACATTCGAAAAGATTTTCAAAAGGGAGGCTGATAAAATCGGATCATAACTGTATTTCCAAAGCGTTTTAAGGAAAATTTTCAGCTTATTTCCTGGAAAATTTTTAAGGAATTCTGAGGAGTGTTCCAAGGATATTCTGGTGATAAGTTTTAAAAAATTCAAAAGAGAGTTCCAAGGAAATTATGATGAGCATTTCAAAGAGTAAATGGAAATTCGAAGCAGAACTAAAAGGGGAATTCCTATGGTAATTGCAGGAGAATACTAAGTGCATGCTGATTTTTTCGGGGAATTGCTAGAATTATCAAATATTAAAGGGCTGTGTCCTAGACACGACCGCAGTATGACGTGGAACTACGCAAAATTGAAGTATGTCATGCATTTTTGACTATTATACTTTGTCTGTTTTTTTCAAGTATTTCAATGTTTCGGTTATGGTTCAATGTTGGGTCAAGTATTTTTCCTGGAATGTAATAGGGTAACTGATGATGGTTGGACCTATTTAGGCCGGTTTCACACGACGTCAATATTCACGTCGTATTTTTTTTTATGAATTCAACATATAATTATGAAAAATGCGTGATTAGGGGAAAGATCTACCTTTCTTGTTTCTAATGATAACATAAAAAGTTAAATATTATGAACAAATGATTTTATAAAACGTTTTTATTCAGCAAAGAATTATGATGTTGGTTGGACCTATACTGATCTTAGTTGGACCTAAAATATGATGATGGTTGGACCTATTTTTGCAAATGCTAGTTTAGCCCATATTATATTATATTTGTTCAAAAACTTTGTTCAGAGCTTATTGGTATCATGAAAAAACTCTTTTTATACAGTTTTTATGAATTTGCTATTTAAAAAAATCAAGAAATTTGAGTTTAACTTCGTTTAAAAAAAAATTCACTTTCCACGCATTAGCTATCCATCACGGCTCATTTTCCCGGGAAACATTGACCCGATTTGGAAATTTTTTAACGTCAAACTATATGTATTGTGGTCCCATTGTAAGCTATTGAATATTTTTGGAATCGGTCAACTGGTTCCAGAGATATGGCCGGAACAAGTTACAGGGTATATGGAACATGGACCTAATTTTGACATATAAGGAATAAAACCTATCATGCGACACTTCACATTACTTCCAAATTTGATAACAAGATCAATAACAAAATTGAGTGCCACTTCCGGGCCTGTTCTGGGTGCCCCCGGGGAATTTAGGGGCTTAAAATGACAGAATATCAGAACTTAATTCCGGTTTTATAGTTTTTTTTTTCTACTAGGAGTTTTTTTTCGCAAATAAGTTTCAGTTAGCAATTTTTAGTTTCCTAACATTTTATTTCAAGTTAATTCACACACAGAAGGTGTATGTGAAATGCTTAATGTAAATTCATATTAATAGATTCTTTCGGCGCTTCCGTGGTAGTTTGGAAATCGGTGGTTACCCTTTCAACCAACCTGACGATGGAATTCCTCCTTTAAATTTACGCCCAACTAGTGACGCAAGGTCTTTAGCAGCTTCCAAGATCTTTTTGGTCGTCTTGGGACTGCCAGAAGCAGCGCACATACAAACCCAATCCGCTAGCTGGTTCTCCAAATCAACACTCAACACTATTTCCCTTCCATATTTCCTGCCGTGGCTTCCCTTAATTTTTGCGTCGTTTTCGGAATATTGTACCTTATCTGTGCCTGATACGCGGTAAGTGATTTATTTCTTACTAAAAGAACAGCCTCTTGAAGATTTTCGACTGTATAACTCTTTTCTTTAGCAATTTTTTTGAATCGAAGAAACTGATCACTAGGAAAAAACGAAATCGAATTTCAAATCAGCTGCGCATGAAGGATGCAGACAAACCGAAGCACACCTAGTGGCCGTCTTAGGAAACATATAGGTCCAACCATCATCATGCGTAGGTCCAACCATGATCATATTTAGCTATTCGAATTTCGTCAATTATTCAAACATTTTAGTGAAACCAATGGATAAATGGCGTACTATAACGTGTTGTTTACACCTTAAAGCAGTATTTTACTGCATGAAAATAAAAATAAATGTGAAAAATATTCCCTTTTTGTATGTTTGAAAGTAAGGCATGATGACGAGCTAATGCGTGAAAAGTGAACTGTTTTGTCAATGTGTTTTCAATTGTTTTGAAGTTTTTTCAATAAAACACCCATGCAAATTGAAGAAAAAGAGTTTTTTATGATTGTAAAGTGATCTTTGAAAATAAAAACTTAGCGAAGATTGACTAAACTAGCGATTGGAAAAAATAGGTCCAACCATCATCAGTTTTTGGATAGGTCCAACCAGAATCAATTACCCTAAATTATGAAAATTCAAATGTGGGGTCCTAAACAAGCCGTTATATATTTTGAAGTAGCACCCCAGTATAGTCCACAAAGATGCCATTCAAAAACTCAAAACTCATGCATGAGTTTATGCGCCTATGAGTTTTGTCTTTCAGAATTCAACGTCGCAAAAATCACCGATGATATTTCAGGTTCAAAAATTCATTTATTTATATTTTGGCGTTATTTATTGTTATTACTATTGTTTGTGTTTGTGGGGTTGGAAAACTAACAAAACATGCATAACCATGGTATTAATTGACGTTTGAGTGGTTTTTATTATTTTAAAGTTGGAATGATTTTTCGACGTTGTGAGTGTGAGTGCGTAAATATGCATGAGAATCTCAAGCGTGAATTTTGTTTGCCACATTCGCACGCTAGTTTATCCTCGCAAGGAGACTCAATGCCCCGTAGCGTGGGTAGATCACCTTTTCGTGGTACGTTACGGGATGTAAGATCTACCACCGATTCCTAGTCTTGACTACTTCAAACTAGGGGAACAGGATTTTACAGTAATCAAAGGAACACATCTTAGTCCTTGTTACTTTTTATGCCTTGTTGATAGTGATAAGTCCTCGGGTTGCGTGGACCGAGGATGATCTTGAAACAAGGAAAAAATTAGTTAGTTAGTCTTCACCTATGTGATTCCTAATCTTCTATTCGTTGTTTCCTAGTTTGAAGTGGTTAAGACTAGGGTACTGATGCATGGTCATTATCGGTGTCATGTCTTGTTTTTTTTGCTAAGGAATCCAATTTTGACTGACAAAGGGGCGCGCCTTTGGAGGGTGTTTCAACACTCCGAAGGGTATAAATAGCGGGACCTTTCAATTAGAATCGATTCCTTGCGATAAAGGCAAGAATGACAACTGTATCAAAACCGAATACTTCATCATTTCTCAATAGTGATGGAGTAATACGACATGCACTAAACTAAGGACACGGGATATACTACAATAGATCAAATTACTGGTCGCAGTGGTTTTATGTCCCGAACAGAGGAAAAAAAAAAAAAAAAAAAAAAAAAAGGAGACTCAATGAATAAGATTTGAGAATGATTTTCCGAACACTGTGCAGGATAAAACAATCGCCGTTTTTTTCAGTAGCTCCATGATTAGTTTTAAATTAGGTCTCTGAAGCAGAGAAGAAAGTGCATTTTATGATAACGCAACAGGCAGTTGTGTTTTCCTTATCAGAAGACGGTACTTTCAATATTGAACAAAATTTTGGTTCATGTCAGCGTAATAGGGGAGGCAGGGGTAAAACGATCATTCGGGGTTTAAGAACCTCTTTGTTCTCCAATTTGGAAGACAACCCCTAATCATGCATCATCATCATTATGTACTTTACAGCGTGTTTGTAGAATCATGCAAAATAGAATAGGGGAAACGCACCAGTATTGGCCATGTTCTTATTTTGGCTACCTTTTGACGAATGTCACGTTGTGGAAGTGCATATTCACAGTAATTGTTTTTGAGAGGCATTGTGTACTACCGCAAACTACTAGATTATAAATAATATCAGTGATTATTCACTTCCGCTAAGAGATACATCTACCGTTTCAACTTGCCCCGGTGTACCTTACGTGTCAAACGGTATGCAGTTCCAAAGGTTGATAGAAACTAATTTGAATTTCCTACCTCGAGTTGAAGGACCTTCTCCAGCGTCCTAAACAGTAAATGGTGACGCATTATCTCTGGCTGCCTTAATGTTGGCCTGATAACACCGAACTCTCTCTGCAGCGGTCTTGAGTCGTTTCGGAGAATCATCTGCCTGGCGATCCTTCGCACGCTTCCGGGAATTACGCATGTATTTTGCAAAAAATAACATTTTTCGCGTTTCGTAATATCGTAGTTTGCTTAACAATTATTTCCGGGAAAAACTTGATCCATGTCTTTTCAGGTTGTCGTAACCTCTAACAGGTAGTCGATCAGATTTTGAATTTTGATAATTTACCTGCAGAGTTCTGTCAGGTAAATAATTTTGAACAAATTTCATAATATAAAGTGGAAAATTAAACTTTTTCAAAAATTTTGCAATCAAACCTTCATGCCAAACACTGTCGAATGCTTTTTCTATGCCTAGAAGAGCAACTCCAGTTGAGTAGTCTTCAGATTTGTTTGAACGAAATAATTTGGTAACTCTTAAGAGTTGATGAGTAGTTGAATGCCCATGGCGAAATCCAAACTGATCATCTGCAAAAAATGAGTTTGTATTGATGTGAAGCATCATTCTATTTAAAATTATCTTTCAAAAAGTTTACTTATTGAAAAAGCAAACTTATTGGACGGTAGCAAGAAGCTTCAGCTGGATTTTTATCCGGCTTCAAAATTGGAACAACTTTTGCATTTTTCCATTTATCAGGAAAGTATGCCAAATGGAAACATCTGTTAAATAATTTTACCAAGAAAGACAAGGTACTCTCTGGGAGTTTTTTTTATGAGGATATAGAAAATTCCATCATCACCTGGAGATTTCATATTTTGATTCTTTTTAGTTATAGTTCTTACTTCGTCCAAATCAGTCCCCCAGGAATCATCAAAAATATTTTCCCGAGAGAAAATATTCAGATAATCCCGGGCAACCTGATTCTCAATAGGACTAGTAAGACCCAAACTGAAATTATAGGAACTCTCGAATTGCTTAGCAAGTTTCTGAGCTTTTTCATTGCATGCAGTCTGAACTTCTTCTTTAAGCGCTGAAAGAGTACAAAAATGTGAGGTTGAATTCGATTCAATTATAATAGACGACGATCTTCAGCTCTTGATCCGTCTTAAAAATGTCCGTATGAGACAATATCAAAGAACACGCGATCCTGCCATGAAAGTTATCTGCCGGCTTTGCAAAAAAAAAAAAACAAATTAAAAAGCGATTCTCTGCCCTGAGGAACAAAACTTTTGAAAATAATGTTTCTAAATTAGACCCGAGTTCCAAACCCTTTTGGAAACTCACAAAAATTTTGAAAAAAAAACTTCAAAAGCCTATTCTTTAGAAGTGTTTTTTTTCAAAATTTTTGTGAGTTTTCAAAAGGGTTTGGAACTCGGGTCTAATTTAGAAACATTATTTTCAAAAGTTTTGTTCCCCAGGGCAGAGAATCGCTTTTTAATTTGTTTTTTTTTGCAAATTCGGCAGATAACTTTCATGGCAGGATCGCGTGTTCTTTGATATTGTCTCCTACGGACATTTTTAAGACGGATCAAGAGCTGAAGATCGTCGTCTATTATAATTGAATCGAATTTAACCTCACATTTTTGTACTGAGGCAGCTTTTGCTTCAACTATAGAAGTAGTCAGAGATTCAAGGGCATAGCTAATTTCATCTTTGGTTTGCAAAGGAATGTTTGGATCGAAGTTATATTCCATAAATGTTCGATATTGCTCCCAATCAGCTCTATGGTAATTGAAGGTAGAGCTGTTGGGATTAGAAATTATTTCTTGGGATATTTCAAAAGTTACTGGAAGGTGATCAGAACCGAAGTCAACATTGGTTACCAATTGGCTACAAAGTTGACATGAATCAGTTAAGACCAAATCAACAGTTGAGGGATTTCTTGCTGAAGAAAAGCATGTTGGGCTGTTTGGATATTGAATAGTGTAATAACCTGCAGAACAATCATCAAACAGAATATTACCATTGGAATTGCTTTGAGCATTATTCCATGAGCGGTTTTTTTCCATTAAAATCACCAATAATGAAGAATTTAGACCTATGACGGGTAAGTTTCTGAAGGTCACCCTTGAGAAAATTCTTTTCCTGGCCTACGCATTGGAATGGCTAATAGGCAGCTATAAACGTCCAAATTTTTTTTCAACAGAAACTCCCAAAGTTTCAAAAACTTTGGTTTCAAATGACGAAAGAATTTTATATTTTATTCGTCTATGAACAATGATGGCAACGCAACCACAGGGTCCATCAAGACGATCATTTCTATAAATGAAATAATTTGCGTCCTTCTTAACCTTATGGTCAGGTTTAAGGAACGTTTCCGTTATAGCGGCAATATGAACGTTATGAACTCTTAAAAAGTTAAATAGCTCGTCTTCATTATCTTTAAGAGATCGAGCATTCCAATTTAAAATATTTAATGATTTAAAATCCATAACTGAATTTTAAAGTCATGACAATATTGTTCGCAAATTTTACTCCAGTTTGAAAAGCATCAAGCGTTTGGAGCGTTTCCTCCCCGCGCTTAGAACGAGATTGTAGGATCGCTTTGCAAGTCTTACATTCCCAAAAAATGGGATTTGTGGTTTTCACCACAATTTCAACATTTAAATTTCTTAGGATCTTCCTTCACAGGACAGTCGTCCTTTGCGTGAGATGAATCACCCAATTCATGCATTTTGCTGGCATGTAGCAATTTTTAGTTCCGTTACCCCATCCCTGACACTTACGACCCTGGGTGAGGTTTTGAAAATTTCATCCAGTCTCCCTGAAGTGTTCCCACTTCACTCGGACATGGAGCATAATGCTAGCTTTTTCTAAGGCCTTAAGGTTGTTTAGTTTACTAGACTTGAAGTGAACTAAATAAAAATCATTAGAAATCCCGTTGCGCGAATCGCCAGGAGGAGTGGTACAACTCCAAGTAATTTTTCCAGTTCATCTTTGATCTGATCCAGGGATTCACCACTGGATAGTCCTTTCATGACAACCTTGAACACACGTTCAGTTTTGGTCGTAAGTAAAAAAGTTGTGCTGCTTCTCAGTAAGATACTTGAGAAGACATTTAAATCCGTCCAAGGTTTCAGCCAATACACGGCATTCACCCCGACGTCCAATTTGTAGTGAAAACTTAACTTTCACGAAGTTCAAAAGTTCCATCCGAAGAGCATGAAAATCGGAAGTTGTTATCACAATAGGGGGAATCTTTTCCGGCACTAGGGAAGTTTACCACCCCGAAAATAATATAAAAAATCAAAGAAAATCAGTTTCTTCCTGAATTTTCTTTAGAAAATTAGAAAATATGTGATTTTTTTAGATTTTTGATATCTTTCTCCAATGTTTTTAGAAAAATCGAAACGTAATTTTTAGTCGGAGCGGTAGACTTCCTCTTAAGCCGGGAAAATTTACTAGAATTTTTCCTGGATGATGGATCATTCTCATCATCCGTGCCAAATCAAATTGATTGCTCAAATTAATTTCATCAGAAGAGGGATCAAGAGTTTACCCTTTTCTTTTGCGCTTAGGTGCCATTGCGGCAGTAAATTTTTATCCAAATCGACTTCCAAGCAGATTACCTCGGGTAGGGTCCAAACAAGGATCGAAGAGAAATAAGAGTTGAATAAGGTAGAAATTTTACAGGTTGGGCACTGAAAAGTGCTGTTTAAATTAGTAGTAACACTTCCTTCAGCAAAAAGCAAATAGATCCGCACGGCAAGAGAGCACGATGCGGACTGACCATCGCTGGTTGTCAATGTGATCACGCCGTGATCCACCTTTAACCGCTGCCTTGCTTCTGCGTACTGCTTGCCACGCCGTCCGAAGCGGAAATGAGCAGAGGCACTTTTTTAACTTTAAATGATCTTTATTTCTTGTTTTTGTGTGGTTAACATGTATGAGTTATCAAGTGACACAGATGCGTCTTTTAAACTTTAGTTCTTTTGAAATTTCAATTATTTTTAATTATAGTTCCAAGTCCTATCAGGCCTGTTTTAGAGAATGACCACCTTGTGGGATTGGTTTGTTTTAAATTGGAAAAAGCAGACTACTTAAACTACTATTTACACCTACAACTAACCTATAACTACTATATACACCTAACTTACTATATACAAATTGCTTATTAAAGCATGTACCGATGTATTGCATTTCTGCACAAACCTAAAATTCCCTTTTGATTATACTCAGAATTACCTTGGCATTTTCCTTCTGGAGTTCAACAGATCTAACTTGAAAGGAATCCTCAGATTTCACTTCAAGTTATCGTAGCAATTCTTCCCTTGAAATACCCTCTGAATTTCCTTGAAATTCTCATCAAATTCATTCATACGCTGCATTACCTTATGCCAGGTTCAGGGGTTGAAAAAATAGTTTTTGAAATAATTTTGTAGTTTTTATGATAGCTTATTTTTCGACCATATTTGTTTCCCCCTGCATTGCGTCTAGCAAAATCATCCCGTGAAGGTTTTATACAAAAATATTCAGCATTCTGAAAAAAACTTGCTTGTACGGTGCTGTCCATTATCCGAACCTAGGGGAGTCTCACTTTTAGAATGCTTATTGAATATGCATTTAATTTCCATCGTTTGCATCAACCATTCAGTGGGATGTGAACATCAAAACAAAGTATGCGCTTTTCCGGTGACACCTATACATACATACATGCATCGAGGCGAAGATAAATAAACACAACAGGAAAAGATAACTCGGAGTAGAGAATTCACGGCAGCAAATAAAATCTACAACGAAATCGTGCAGAAGCTCCCTCCGGAATGTCCGCTGCTAACATCAAAATTACGTGAAACCTGCTCCGCCGAGAACGCGAGACAACTCCGTCGAGATTCCGTAGAACATGGTAGACCCTCCATTGACAGCATCGGAAATCTCCACCGGAATCATGCGAAAGCTCCTCCATAAAAAAAACCCGAGAAAATACCGTACAGATTTCCTGAAACTTCCATTGGCTGCACCGAAAATCACCACCGTGAATGCTCCGACGAATCTGGCAGAATCAGAAACCTCCACCAAAATTATGCAGAACCTCCTCCACTGAGAACGCATGAGAATTCCGTTAAAGTTTCCTTAAACCTCCGCTTACAGCATCATAAATCTCCACCGAAATCGAATGGGACCTCATCCACCAAGATAGCAAGAAAACGCCATCGAAATCATCTTTTATTGGCCATACTTTATGTAATTGTAATTTATTTATTTGCCAACATCAACAGACTCAATGTAGCCCCAATGTAATGTATGTAGTCAAACGTAATCCTGGTGGAACCCTTTATCAACAAGACATAGTTCCTAGAACCTTCGTTGGCAGTCTTCGAAATCATGCAGAACCTCTTCCACCGTTTGAACTTCCAGAAATTCCCACTTGCAGCTTCCAAAATCACTGAAATCACGCAGAACCTCGTCCATCGATAACGTAAGAAAACGCCTTCGATATTCCTTGGAAATTTCGTCTGCAGCATCCAATCTCTTCACTGGTATCGTGCAAAGCCTCTTTCACCGATAATGCGTGGAAACTTCGTCGAAAGTCTCTGGGAGCCTCCGTTGGCAGCATCTAAATTTTCTAGGGGATTTTCGAAGGAGTTTTCATGTGTTGACGGCAAAAAGGGTTCTGAGAGATTTCGGTGCTGCCAAAGGAGGTTGCAGTGAGCTTCGACGGAGTTTTCTCGCATTTTCGGTGGAGGAGGCTCTGCACGATTTCGGTGTAGATTTCTAATGCTGCCACCGGAAAATTCGACGGATTATTTTGCACCTTCTCGGTCGAGGAGCTTCTGGACTAATTTTCTCAAGCGTGGAGTGTGGATTTGAGCGAAACCGAAGCGAACAACAAAACAGGACAAAACCCTTTATGTATACTTGCATGTATTGGTGGGAGGTGTCACTTAAAGCTACACACAGCAAAACATGCACTGAGAAAATGCATTTAATTTGTTTTGTTATAATAAATGCACCTCAAGTGATCTGCCCCTAGATCCGAACTGTCATTACATTTGATGTATGATACATATGCAGAGGATGTAATAAATCCAACCTTACAGTGGATGTCGAATGAATACAAAATAATGTTTTTTTAACCACGCGCAAATGGTGGCCGGTTTCAGCGATGCTAATTTCCATTGCATATATATATAACCGTCAGTAACGTCACACGCAGAAAAAAAGTATAATCGAAATAAACATATTTGAGGTAAATACAAACGTAAACTCAGCTTGTTCTGGCCACAAAAATAAACTAGGTTGATTTAAACGTATTTTATGTTAAAAGACATATGACATCAATGTTTGAAATAAAAATCATCATACGTTCATTTTTAATATATTCGTGTTTACAATAAACGTAAATATTGTTGTTTGATTGGAGAGCTTTGTAAACAAAAATTAATATTTATTTTTTAAACGTGGTTTTCCAGTTTATTTTTAGAAAAACATATTTATTTATTATTGTACATTATTTCTGAATGCGCGATAAAGCAAATGTCTTCGATACATTTAAATCCATATTTAAATGCGGTGCAGACACTAAGATGATTCCAACTAATCAAGCAATCGGTTCCCCCGGAAGTAAGACAGTGTTTTCAAAACAGAGCATCAATGCTGGTAACCGGCGTTTGAGGACCGTATACCAGAGCAAAGTCCGTTAACAAAATGAAAGCAAATCGATATTAAAGTTTGCAGTTCCTATCATAATGAAAACTTATTTTGATTTCAATTGTCGAGACATAGGTCTGATATCATATTGTGCTTTCATTATGCAGTCAAGCCTTTTTAAATGAAAGCAACTTAACAACTTAACTTGTTTAAAAGTTAATTTAAGTTCATCTGTCGTTGAACTAACGATTATTGTTTATTTGTTTTGTTTAACACATTTGAGGTCATTCGAAACTTGCCCGGGGTGAGATTTAAGCTCAAGTCCTTCAGCATGAGAAGCATGGATGCTAACGTTAAGTCAACCAAAATGAGATCAACTGTAGTATTCAAAATAAGTTACATCCTAACAGCAAAATTTGATTTCAATTTGATCTCAAGCTTTGCTCGGGTAATGTCTCCACGTAGAACATCTCTTCCAGGGACTAATCCTATCTACCGTAGACAAATATAACTGATGGGATTTTTTCCGGAAACAACGTGTGCATGTCCACTAAGTATTTACCAGCTCCAGTGTTGCTCCGTCCAGCTCTTGATCTCATCGGACACTGCCATAAACTTCAAATCCTGCGAAATGCCCAGCGAAAGAACTACCCGTCTGCTGCACCTTTGTCACCGCCAATCGTTCCCGGTTCAATCAGACAATGATCCCATTCTTATTCGTCACGTACAGAAACCGACCATCGCCAGTCATACACAGACACGTCGGCGACAGATGCTGTCAACAACGATTGATTTCGATATTGTTGAACTGAACATGCTTTTGAATTTGATTCAAACATAACTATTTTAGTTTTAAACCTGTTTTCACTTTACTTTGAATAAAAGTATAAACATTTATATTTATTTAAATGAACCAAATTCCTATTTGTGCACCGTTGACATCTCTCAAGGTGAATTTACATTGCAAACGTTATCGACGGTTATCTATTAACACTCTTAACTGAAACCATAATTTTGTTGAAACACTTTGTTCAATTTTAGCATCCATCAAATTCAATTCAAATTAATAGCAATTGTTTTGAAATTATCAACATAAAACCGCATTTTTTCAGGTGATGAACCGTAGAGAATTGACTCTCAAGCCGGCGATCTATGGCTCGAACCTATGTACATATTAACCTCATGTCTACTTTTTCTGTGATTGTACCCTGGTGTATTTGTATTTGGTGCACGAAAAACGAAAATAAAGCTGATCTATGAAGTTTGACACTGCATTGCTGAAGAAAGCCGTCATCAACTTGTTCTTAGTCCAGTCCTTGGAAGAAGCACCCAATTTTCTATTTCACTGGAGCGAATAATAACTTCACATGCAAACCGTGATCTACCTGTCCAAGTACCGACACAGGTGTCATTCATCATAAAATTTAAGGGAGGGAAGCATGCGTTAACTTTAAAACAGGTTATTTGCGACATCACGATGACACTGCTGTTCCAACTCAGTAGCATCTGGTGAGTAATTTGGAAAATGCTTCACAATTTTTTAATTTGATGAACAAACTTTCCCCAAAATCAAATTTATCCGCCTTTAAAGATTAACCTACGACCATTTCCAACGAAAGCTTCAAAATCGCTTCCTACCTGAAGCACTTCCAGGAAAAGTCTCGAATCGAAATTAACGGATTTTGTTTCCTCCGACTTGCTCCCCCGGAACAAGCATTATTCTTCGAACGCGGTCAGGTGGAACCAAACGAGCTGGCTAGGCAACAATGCTCATTGAAATGTGGGCGCAAAAGAGCGAGGGTCCTTTGATGATATGTAGTCGAAGATGAGACATTGTGGTAAGGTTTCTCCAAACGAGCTAGTTTTATTGTTCTTCTGATGGGGTTTATTCAAAGCATAATGTAATGCCAACGACGGTAGAGGAAAAGTAGGCATGAATTCCGTACACGCGCGCGCGCGCGAAACTGCCTTATGGTAGTTGGTTTTAAGTCATAAAGACTAGAAGTCATCAGCCTCTTTTTATAACACCAATGCTTGTTTGGTGATTATACTGCTGCTTGCGACGTTACTGTCTAGAAAGGCGAGTGAACCATGCTGGTGGTGCAGTACTGAGCACTGCAGTGTTGCCATATTCATTAGGTTTGTTTCTTGAGAAAGTACTTAGATAATAGATCTAAAATAAGTTGAATAATGACTGAGATACAGCTTTGAAAGTTCTTTACGATTAAAATCGTACAGTTTGGACAATTTATTTTTGTAACCTAGATTAAAATTTATGGAATCTCTCGTAAGCCTAGCCAGTAAGAGTATCTTAGTGTTTGCACTCATTTCGTTTTATTTTTTAGAATTATAATATCATTAGATAGGGGAAATGGATGTAATGTCGGCCTAAATGCCCCTAATCGACTAAATTTTCAATAGCGTTCAAAAATATCCATTAGTACCGTCCCAATGACGCGTTCATCTAGATAAATTGATAAATAGCAGATTTTTAGCGATGGGCCCAATCTTAGATCCATAGGCCAACATTAGAGCCATTTCCCCTATTAAAATGATATTTTGAACTTATAATTTACAAGAAGAGTACGTAAGTACGTATTTGGCATATACAACCTGTCAATTTCGGTTTAAGAGAGTCACAATCAGCGATTTTACGATTCGTGAGCGTTCACTCAGAGTGAGCCACTGAATATCACTGGAAGCATTATCAAATTTCACTAGCACATTTATATATTGCCAAAATTGGAACCTGTTAAAAACTTAACTCTAGTGTACCCAATAATTTTCTTCTATAACAATGTTTTGGAATTCAACATTGATCGATTCTCTTCATTGAATTTGTCTTTCGTTAATAACTAAGCTAAGGAAGTCCATCCAGCTTCTTGGCTTCGCCGATGACATTGACATCATGGCACGGAACTTTGAGACGATGGCGGAAACGTACATCAGACTGAAGGCTGAAGCTAGGCGAATTGCACTTGCCATCAACGCATCAAAGACAAAATACATGAAAAGAAGAGGTTCTAGGGAAGACAATGTTAGCCTCCCACCCCGAGTACAGATTGACGGTGACGAAATCGAGGTGGTCGATGAGTTCGTGTATTTGGGCTCTCTGGTGACCGCCGTAAATAATACCAGCAGATAAATTCAAAGACGCATTATGGCAGGGAATCGTGCCTAATTTGGACTCCGGTCGAATGAAATTTGCCACCGCACGAAGTTGACTTTCTACAAGACGCTGATTAGACCAGTGGTCCTCTACGGCCACGAGATCTGGACTATGCTCGTGGAGGACCAACGAAAACCCTTGGTGTTTTCGAACGGAAGGTGTTGCGTACCATCTACGGTGGAATGCAGATGGATGACGGAACGTGGAGGAGGCGAATGAACCATGATTGTTGGGAGAACCATCCATCGTCCACATTGCAAAAATTGGGCGACTACGGTGGGCTGGGAACGTCGTAAGAATGCCGCACGACGACCCAGTGGAAATGGTTCTAGAAAGCGACCCAACAGGAACAAGAAGAAAAGGCGTGCAGCGGGCAAGGTGTATCGACCAAGCAGACTACAAGGCTGGCGAAGTGTGGCCATGGATCGAGTAGAGTGGAGACGACTTCTTCGGACAGTAGAGGACAACAAGACCTTAACATAGGCGTAGCCAGATAGGGGCAGGGGGGGGCGACTGCCCCCCCTAAACTCGGCAACACAAAGGCTTTCGAGGAAATGGCGTTCGGTGAAATGGCATTCGGCCAAATTTTCCATGGTAATTTTTTTTTCGCCCCTCCCTAGCTCGAAACCTGGCTACGCCCTTGGGCCTTAACCTGATTGGTAAGGTAAGCAATAACTAAGCTACAAAAACGATCCATGTCGTGCTGGTCGCATTACATTCGATCATAGTTACATTGATCCTTTTGCATTGCTCGGGGTGTTTTTTGTTCAAGTGAGGAAATCACATAACAGTGTCATTTAATACTTCTGATCCACAGTAAATATTTTTTCAAGCACTTGCTAGTTTAGACATCCTCAGAAGAAGAGATGAACGGAGAGCCAAATTATCCGCCAAAATCTGAGCCAAACGATCATTCTCATTATTCCTACTAGATCTTAATCACGAATAATAACGTGGGCTTCTAAAATTCAACTAGTTTTTAGAATCAAAAATAATATTCTAACTCTATTGATTAATTGACAGACGAAAAAATCCTGACAAACCTAGCAAAGAAGAAGAACCACTCTGCCCTCGGGGAAGACGGGATGACCTACGCCATACTCAACGCTCTAAAGCCTGAAATGCAGCTCAAAGTAGCGGAGATGATCAGCAGAGTATTTGTTCTCGAGGAAATTCCAGAGTAATGGATAATCACTAACATTAAACCAATCCGAAAGCAGAACGGAAACCCTGCAGAACCATTGGGTTGGAGACCAATTACACTGATGAACGTCAACCTCAAACTGTTAAACGCAGCAGTCAAGGATAGAATAGTAGAAGTAAACGACCTAGAAGACCTCTTACCGCTCTCTCGTTAGGTTTTAGGAAACTGCTCAGCAACAACGTGCGTAAACTACGTAGTGAACCGGATGAATGAGCCGACGGCGAAAAGAAAGATTAGGATGAAAATCTTCCTCGACCTTTCGAAAGCATTTGGCTAGGTTAACCACAAAATCTGCACTGAAGAATCCTGAAAGTCCAAACCAGATAGAGGACAGTGGAAGTGGTGGTAAACGAGGGACTTCCCCATGGATGCCCACTTTCCCCAATACTCTTCAACCTGTACACCGCAGCGTTGTATGATATTCAAGAGGAGAAGGGGATTATTTCGCTCTACTTATCATAGGAGATGACCTGGATTCAGTCGAAGAAACAGGTAGGAAGATGTTAGAGAAAGTAAACAACGGACTGCAGAGTCTCAACCAGAAATTGAACATCAGCAAGTGCGCGGCGATTGTCTTCTCCAGGAAAGACATACCCGGAGTCAGGCGGAGACTGGGACAGGAAATAATCGAAATAAACAACACACACAAATACCAAGGCTTTGTACTGGACAGGACATTATCATTCAGGCAGCACATCAAGTACGTCGTCAAAGAGGATATAAGATACTGAGCATCATCAAACGCAGCAACACAGATCCCGAAACATTAGTGAAGGTAGGAAACGCAGCCATAACGAGCAGAATGGAGAATGGGGCGCAAATTGTTGGTGCGGCAGCCCCAACAAATATCTAGAAGATCCAAACGCTGCAAAATGCATATCTAAGGTCGGCGATGAGATACCTAAAATCAACTCCGATTCACGTCATACATGCGGAAACAGGTCAACTGCCCACCAAGGATCGCATTGAACTCACGTTAAGGGAGGTAATACGGAGCACCTTCCTCAACAACCAACACCATCGGTTTAATGAGGAAACCTGCAATATAGAACAAGGAAGCACTGCAGCAAAGCACATCGACGTAGTGGCCCACCCACGAGATCAACCTAGAGCTGGACTTAAGAAGAAAAATACGCACTAAGCTGTTCGAAGACCACAAAGCGAAAAAAAAAGAATACAGCCAAGCAGAATGGATCAAGTACTTTGCCGAGGTCAAGGAGCGATAAAAGGAGTTCAACCAAATCTACACTGATGGGTCGAAAGCGGCAGTATACAACTTCCGGCCGGGACCGGAACGGCAGTATACGACAGTACACATGGATCTATCCTCAAGGACAAAATAAATGAAAACTTCTCCATCACCAATGCGGAATTGCTAGCGATCAGTAAAGTCATAGAGCTGATCATAGACAGAAACTACACAAAAGCAATCATCTTCACGCACTCGAAAGAAACATGTCAAACACTGTTGAATAGAGGCGAAACCAAGGAAAACTTCCTAGTCGGGAACATCATCGGAATGTTGAACGCGCACAGTAACAAAACCGTCGTCATCCAAGGCATACCAGGGAGCGAAACAGCTGATCAGGATGCGACCGATGTCACCCACGGCAGACAAACAGAGTTTATGGTTCCAGCTCTCTCGGACGCAACCTTTTTAGCTATCAAGGAAATATGGAATCTCGGAAGAAAAGGGAGTGTTTCACAGAACATTCATGGTAACACCAGGCCTGTGTGTTCGTGAGCTAATAAGAATGATGAACGAAGACCTTGAGAGAGTTGCTGAATGGTCTGATCGTAACGAGCTTTTTGTGAAGCAGTCGAAAAGCAAGGCAATTTTCGTTAAGGGACGCCGTCGTAGCTCTGTTCGCACTGATTCGCTGCCTGTTATATCCATGAAAGGACAACCCATTGAATGGACCGACAGAGCTGTAAATCTTGGTTTCGTGTTTCAAGCTGACTTGGAGTGGGATGGACTAATTAATCAGCAATTCGGGAAAATCTACGCTTGTCTGAGCACACTCTATAGTACAGCTTCTGCCGCACCCACGAATGTTCGGCTTAAGATGTTCAAAGCTCTAATACTGCCGCATTTTCTGATTTTCTGTTTGGAGATCTTCTGCATGTAAACCCCAGCGCGAACTCCATAGTACGCAAAAGTGAGTCATCTCCAGCCAAACTTGATCGGTTGCTCGTTGCAGAATTTGTATGCATACCGATCTTGTGCCTTTTTGTGGAAACTTGCCAAAACGTGTTCCCCACCAGCGCTCTTCCAAAAGTTGATCCCGTTTCAAAGCCGTCGATCGCAAAATTTGATCCTTCCACCGAACAACACGTCAGGTTACGCAAGCACAATGTTTGTCAGAGATGTGGTAAATTGGAATATGCTGCCTTCTACGATTAAACGGTCGACTTCGGAAGCAAATTTTAAGAAGGGCTGCCTCGAGTTTTGGAATTGTCGATAAAAGTTAGACATAGGTTAGTGTATTATATAACTGACGAAATACGATATTATGTACAAAACATTTTACAACACGGAGGTAGTATTTTAAAAGGGGTTACCCCTTACACTGCCAGATGATAAATAAAGAAACAAACGGCCTCAGCCTGTCAACAAAGCAACGTAAAAAAAGGATGATTTTAGGAGAATGAAGAATATTGCAAAGATCTAGAGTGTAACGCTATATGTTATCCCACTGCATCCAATGACCTAGATTGGAAGACCTAATGATGGCAAAACCTTCGAGATTCTGAGGACAATTCCAGAAGAACTTCAGCGTAAATCCGGAGGTAAGGTATACCAGAGCAAGTTAGACTACGGGGTTAGTAGGAAAGGCCATTTGGCAATTGGAATGCTCTCAGCTACTGCGATGGTCTCAGCACAAAATATCGAAAGTTGCCTCCACCGAGAATGCAAATGTAGTTGCTTGTTTTCTTTGGTTTGAGAAAAGTGCGTTTTTAAGAGGTTTCAAACCCCCTCCCTCCACGTAGACATTTGTTTCCAAAGATTTGTATGAACGGTAGACAATCGCTTTTTGGACTGAAGACTGTTTGTTTTACAAATATGTTTGTTATTAATGTCTAAGAAATTGTATATATCAAGAAATATTTTGATATATTCGGCAAAGTTGTCGTCTCGCCTGCTACCCTTAAAACTATGCATTGAAAGAAATGATTTTTAATTAAGTTCTAATACGAGAATAATACTGATGATCTTTCAAATGTTAATCGTTACCTTGCTAAACAAATGAAAGTAATTTTCAACAAAAGAAATTCGTTATCCAAAAAGCTGCACAATAACCAGTTGAAAACTCTTGGTAAATTTTCTATTTATCTTTTTCCGATCGTGCCTTTAGAGAGGACTTATTTAAGAGGTTTTTAACTGATTACCCATTACTTTTTTGACCTGATATTATTACAGTTAGGACTATTTAGTTACTGATTTTGTTTTCCAGACTACACAGAAAAAAAAATTGCATCAATTTGGCAGCCCTGCCTGCGTTCCTCGAACCGTGACCACCAGGTAAAGGAAAAAAAGAAACACAAAATCCAACAGACGTTATGCACCTTTCCCGTCCACATTTCGCGAGACAGGGGTCCGTAACATCGTGCAGGAAGTGGTCGACCACTCACCTGAATTGTAGTAATCCTCAAACTCATCATTATCCGAAGAGTATTCCATATCCGATTCCTGGTCTGCCATCTTGCGCGATCTGAATTCGCCTGAAACTGCTTCTATTTTGACGTTTTCAGGTGCAGCTTTTTACAGCACCCAACAGAATCACTTGCCTGCCTCGCTAAACGCAGGGAACAGTCCCCAAGACTCACTGCAAAATTTCACGGAAACTCACTGAGCACTATGGAGGTATTTCCAATCATCAAATAACTTTCTGGAGGACACTACAAGACCCTTCCGTTGACCTTCTTTCTTTTTGCTGAAGTTCACACGGTAGTGCTTTTACTGCTAAGCTGGAAATTATTTTTGTTTCAACCTTGAATTTTGCACTTTTCCCGTCTGCTTCTCGGCACGTTCGGACTGAGTGGGAAGGCTGCGACTGCGGCTACTACTGCTATTGGTGGGGCCACAACGGAAGATTGATATTGATGGGGAAAAAAGCTGAGCCAAAACTGCTAATCCACCGAAATCAGGAAGCACCCGGAAGCATCTTCACCAGCACGCACCAATCACTTTTCCGACCCACGGGAACTGAATTTTTTTCTCACTTCCTCGCCAATAATAATAATCAAGGGAAACCGTTTCCGATGGTAGAAAATATTAAACAAACAAACCCCCGTCAGAGATAATCGTCATGAGTTTGTTACGCGAGAAAAGGAGCACCACTACGTATTTTAGTGTAAAGTTTGTAGTAAACTTGAGCACGACAGAAAAAAACACAAACGTCAAGGCAGGGAGCTGCACACAAACTGAAAAAAAGTTATTAATGTCAATTTCATTTTAGCGGCCCAGTACACCAAAAGTGTAAGCGCCAACAAGCGCGTGTCATTGTCAGCTCAACATCATTTGTTTGTAAACCAAGGTGCAGCTGGTATCTGCACCTTAAATTATGTCGGTGTACGGCATAATGACATAATATTAGTTTACAGTAGTGATGTGGTATATTTCACCAATCCTGTTACGGAATAATGTGTAAATAATTCACAACTACTACGAAGGAAGTCGACAAAACGATTACGAAAAAAATGTCAAAAATAAAGTCGACAAAAGCATGCCCTACGGTGGCAAAGAACAACGATTGAATTGCATTTTGGCAAAGAACAACAGATTTATTGAAATCACGCTCGTTCCATTTTTACTCAAAAATGAGTAAAAATCTACTTATGTTCGCTAAAAATGGAACGGCTCCTAATGTAATGTGAGCAACAGAATATTTACAAAGTTAACCTTGTAAATAGTTATTGTTCAGAATTGGCCTGGTCTGGGCTCGGTCCTGGCAATGGCAATGGCACCGATTAATATAGCAGCCTTTTCTTCATCGTTATCAGCGGTAAAATACTTCGATCCTATGAGGGGTATAGTTCGGTAGCGAAGGTGAAAGCTAACAAATCTGTCGTCTCCGTCATCATCGAAAAAGGAAAACATGGATCAGCTGGATAACACGCCAGATCTCCGAAATATCATTACTTCAACTTCGACCAGGTTTGAAGGTATAGATATAGATAAATATAGACAATATAGATAATAAATTCCTCTTGAGGGAGCCTGTTTGGTAATAGAGCCACCGACAAACCGACATGAAACTCAAACTTAACTCTAGATCGAGAATCCATAACTGCCGATTCAAAAGTGCAGCGATCCCATCTGTTAAAACCATAGAAATGTTTTATCTAGATAAAAATAATTTCTCGATGAACATTTCAAATAGTCCTATCTGCTTTGATCGATTCTCTTCATCGACTTTCTCTTTTCATAACCACTGCTATGCAAACAGATTTCGCGCTAATTCTACCACATAGTTTGATAAAGGAGGTTCTTATCTAGCGTACAAAACGTCAAATACAACAGGGAAAGGTTTTACAGCTTAGTTATTAACGAAAGAGAAAGTCGATGAAGAGAATCGATCAAAGCAGATAGGACCATTTGAAATGTTCATCGAGATTTGTCTAATTTGTTAGACACGAACCAACTCATAAATTTTGTACGCGTGTTCGTGGCTAGGATAAATATTTTCCGCGAATACGGCGGCAGATGTCAGTTTTGTGCTTTGGGCAGAAATTTCTTTATAATTTGAATGATCATTACTGTCGGTTTGTCAGTGATAGAGCAGCAAACACATTCGTGATTCAATGATCCAATGCCCAAATAATTGGTTTTCGTTAGATCTACAATTAGTTCAATAAAGACTTTTTTGTACCTATACCTAGACCTATTCTTAATAAAATGGAACGCTCGGTTGCATTACGGTAGCCAGAGACTAAGTGGGGTTTATATACACCTGGTTTGCGTCCACTGGCCACTGAGTGATCTTTGGAAGGATTTCAGACCCTCACCCTCGACCGGTTTTAGAAAAGAACGAGCAGCTTCCATAGCTTCTGATTATTCATCAACTCAATCCATTCAAACCCTTAATTTCGAATCTTACGAGTCCCAAACTATCACACCGCAAATGACAAGTCAACTAACGAAAAGACAGGTGCCCATGCTTGGCATACACAGTTATTCACACCAACTGCTCATTTGTTAATAACCTTTCACTCAGTTGTTGAAATTTGTTTTTCTTTAAAGTAATTGATAGATTAGGATCATAGCTTACTATAGATATGCAAAGAGTAAGTAAATCATAGCATTTGAATTATCCGTCGGTGATTGGCACTAGATTGCGGAACAGAGACCGACGTTAAAATAAAGGAAAAAAAAATAACATTTAAATCAACACCAATGAATTTGTACACTTACAGTCCGAGATGTGTGTAGTGACCAAGTCCTTTGTACGTGCTACCCAGAGTTGATAATAGAAGAGTTACGGAGACTGAAACCAAAATCTACCTATCGAACTGTCAAACATAACTGTCGAGCATAGTCGACAAACTTACTGTAAGACCAGAAGGTCCCGAAGAAACGGGCTCAACTTTTTGGCTCAGCTCTGGTACTATCTTCGGTCCCAAGCTAATCGATGAACCCCTCGAAACATAGGAAAATCCACGAACCCCTCATTTTATCCATCAAACTTTCATAGCGAATCAAAATAAACATAGTGTAGTACCGTAGTACCAACAATCAATACAAAACTAACGATTTTAAATTGGCTCACCACTTTAGTAGCCTATTGGTGCCAAGCAAACGATTAACGTACCCTATTCTAGTTGAAATTCTATTACTACACTATGTTTGTTTTGATTCGCTATGAAAGTTTGACAGATAACATCAGGGGTGTGTGGATTCATGCAGAACATGCAAGGGTGAGTGAAATAGCTTGAGACTGCTTGGGACCGTTGTTCTGGTACTGAGTGAGCCAAAAATAATAATGATTTTCTTCGGGACCCAGTGGTCTTAGAGTTACCTCTATGGTAGTACCATAGAGGTAACTCTAAGACAAGTAGGTCCCGAAGAAACGTGCTCAACTTTTTGGCTCACCTCTGGTACTATCTTCGGTCCCAAGCTTGTCGAATCACCCCTCGAAACATAGGAAAAACCAATAACCCCTCATTTTATCTGTCAAACTTTCATAGCGAATCAAAACAAACATTGCGTAGTACTAGAATTTCGACTAGAATAGGGTCCGTTAATCGTTTGCTTGGGACCAATAGGCTACTAAAGTGGTGAGCCAATTTAAAATCGTTAGTTTCGTATTGATTGTTGGTAGTACCATAGAGGTAACTCTAAGACCACTGGGTCCCGAAGAAAATCATTATTATTTTTGGCTCACTCAGTACCAGAACAACGGTCCCAAGCAGTCCCAAGCTATTTCACTCACCCCTGCATGTTCTGCATGAATCCACACACCCCTGGTGTTATCTGTCAAACTTTCATAGCGAATCAAAACAAACATAGTGTAGTAATAGAATTTCAACTAGAATAGGGTACGTTAATCGTTTGCTTGGGACCAATAGGCTACTAAAGTGGTGAGCCAATTTAAAATCGTTAGTTTCGTATTGATTGTTGGTAGTACTACCATTTCGACTAGAATGGGGTACGCTTAAAGATGTACTTGGGACCAATTGGCTAGTCAAGTAGTGAGCCAATTTAAGATCGTTAGTTTCCACCGGTTGCTAGTAGCGCACACCACAAGCAGACGATCCTTGGTTTAGTGTGATATACGGGGCTCAGTGGCCTAATGGCAACCGTTTTTGCTTACTGAGCAGAAGATTATAGGTTCAATCCCAGGTTTTGAATATCAGCGCATCATGCTTAATATCATGCATCACTTTCCAAAATGAATCCAGATTTAAAACCGTCCTTTTATTTAACAAAAACGTCCTTCCTGTGATAGCTGTTGAGATGCTGATCTTCAGTAGCAAACAAGAAATACTCAGAGGGAGAGATGGGCGGAAAACACAAAATAAAATATTGCAGCAGGGTTTTGTATGTTAATTATCTTGCAACCCTTGCTAGAAGCTAGCATTTCACATGACTTTCTTTTCGAGTCGAAGTACGTGCAAAATAATAATTGAATGCATCGCAATATTTTGCACATTTCTTGGTGCCATTAATTAACCAACAAAGATCAATTAATCAATGGAGTTAGAATATTATTTTTGATTCTAAAAACTAGTTGCGACTTGAGAAGCACACGTAAAATAAAGATAATTGAAATTCTATTTGATTACAATACTCAAGGAAAACAAAATACTCTCATATATCTCGATGAACATTTCAAATCGTCCTATCTGCTTTGATCGATTCTCTTCATCGACTTTCTCTTTTCATAACCACTGCTATGCAAACAGATTTCGCGCTAATTCTACCACATAGTTTGATAAAAGAGGTTCTTATGTAGCGTCCAAAATGTCAAATACAACAGGGAAAGGTTTTGCAGCTGAGTTATTGTCGAAAGAGAAAGTCGATGAAGAGAATCGATCAATGCAGATAGGACCCTTTGAAATGTGTATCATATTATGATCTCGAATATTCTCTTGTAAGAATAAGAAATCTCGATGAACATTTCAAATGGTCCTATCTGCTTTGATCGATTCTCTTCATCGACTTTCTCTTTTCATAACCACTGCTATGCAAACAGATTTCGCGCTAATTCTACCACATAGTTTGATAAAGGAGGTTCTTATCTAGCGTCCAAAACGTCAAATACAACAGGAAAAGGTTTTGCAGCTGAGTTATTGACGAAAGAGAAAGTCGATGAAGAGAATCGATCAAAGCAGATAGGACCATTTGAAATGTTCATCGAGAAATCCTCGAAACAAATCGAATGGGAATGTTCGATTGGTTCAAAACATTCTCTCCGCTCATCTCTTCTTCTGAGGATTTCTAGTATCAACGGATGTTAAACCTGTTGTAGCTTTACCCAATGACACAGAACAGAAATGGATCTCCCGGACCATTATACTTATGCGCCACATGTACAATGTATCCGGATTTGATCCGTTGCGGCAAATCTGACAGTTCAACAATAGATTTAGCTATCACTTTGCCATAACGGATCAGATCCGGGTGCTTTTAAACAAAGGTATCGGAGCAATGTTAATATTATTAATTTGTTCACGTTGTGGTTAGTTTTGCTATTTTCTACTTGATAGAACGAAAATAGGAACTAGGCTAGGCTGAAGTAGCGCTCTACCCTATGCATGATTTCAAATTTATGCCTTGATGAAGAGTATGCCATGTGATCACTTTGCATTTGGACACACATCACGTGTTCAGTGTTTAACAAAAGTGAGGTTATATAGATACATAACGTTGTCTGCTTTGATTGTCAACTGTTTTGATTTTCATCTAGGACATTTCAATAGTGAAATATTCATAACTACTATTCAATGAACACGGACATTTTCAACAAGAAGAAAATCACATTGCGTGGTTTATACGAGCTTGTAAAGCGGCAGCGTACTCAGGACGATGAATTACAACAAGTTGTAGCTACGTTGATTAGCTGCTTCTCATCCGATCCAGAAGTGATCGCATTGAGTTGCGAAATTCTCGTAATTCTAATGGAAGTCAATTCTTTCACTGCTCTATCGATTAATGTGTTTCGGAAATTTTTCCGATATCTACCTTTTTTCTTTCAAAACCGAGCTGTTACCCGAGAGAAAACCAGAGTTGTCCAACTCCTCACGCGATTCCTAAAGCTGTAAGTAAACGAATTCAATCAACATTACATAATTATTATAAATTCGTCTAAAATTCCAACAGGTTTGATCAAAAATGTCACCTCATTGGTCAGTTGATAACCGATTTTCCCTTCTCGATGTTGTTCCATTTGTCAATGCTCATTTCTGATCAACACAATCAAGTAGACGAGCAAGAGGTCTTAGAACTTATCCTCCAAACACTCCAAATGGTACCACATCTACCCAAGCCACATAGGGAAGCTGATCAGAAAATTGTGAGGAAGCTAATTACAAGTTGCTACACTGCGGTCCGTAATCGCGATGGCAACAACCTTACTTTAGTATCTCAGTTATTAAAACTTGCCGATCGTTTGATGGAAGTCTTTCTCATACCGAATCCTAACGAAAGACACTATTGGATTGAACACAGAATCGCCCATATTTACGGTGTGATTCTTGATCGATTGTTCAGTGAAATTCCAAGCAATTCAGCAGCCATGGATCTTTTGCTAACGACAGTTTATGCTCTGTTCCAACGGGGTTTGAAGTTGAATATGAAACTTGAAATTACTCAACAATTGTTGGACCACAGTGAAGGTTTGCGGAAAACTTTGAAGTTATTATACGATTTAACAAAATCCGATTCGCTACAGTTTACTCGATTCAAAGCTGTAGTTACGGAAATTTTAACTCACTATGCTTGGCAATTCGAATTTGGCTCCACGAACGAAGCGTTTGAGAAGGTCAAACAGAAGATTCGTAACCTAATTCTGGAGGTAACCTGGTCCGACGTAATTAGAAGCGATTTTCGTATCTTCCATCTACGGGCGGAAGGCATATCGGCATCGAATTTGTGGTTGATCATCCTCGTGAGTCATTTTGAAACGGAACAAGTGAAACATGAGTGGTCCGATTACTCTGTGCGGGTAATGGATCACGTGTTAAATTTGACTACGTTTTTGAGCGTATGCTGCCTGAAGCAGTATAGTGTTCCCAAATATTTGGTAAAGTACGTTTTGGAAGGCATAGCGGTGAGTCGTCAAGTTTTACTAGATGATTGCATTTGAAATTATAACCTCATTTTCAGAACTTTCATGATCTCGACTTGATGAAGCGGAACGAAGCCACGTACAAGGATCAACTGCGTCAATTAGTCCCCATTAACTGTATCCAGAATATTTTCGGACTAATACCCGTTCGCATTCCTCGCCTCAAATGGTTCAAACAATGGAATCTTCAATGGGAGGCCAAATTTATTCAACGACAACGGATTGAAGCTCTTCAAGAACGTTTACTTCCTCTGAACGTCATCAACGCAACTCTTCTGAACTACTTTCCTATGGAACTGCTCTTTTCGGTCTTATGTACGAATAGATCAACCCACACGGCTCAAAGCAATGCTTCCATCATTATGTCACGAGTGCAGCTATCCCAGGCGGTAATCGAAAAAATCATCGATGAAAAGCTTACCATACGGCGTGGATGTGGCAGTAAATGGATCCAATACCTTCGGGCACTGTTTGGATCTTTGGGCGAGCTTAGTGGCGAACAGCAGGACAAGGTTATGGTGTTCCTGTTCACAAAATTGAACTCAAAAGTCGTTGAATCTGCTGGCTACGTACTGGTAATTGACAGTTTGACTCGGATTCTAATTGCAAGGCAACAGCATCGAAATGCTCTTGCTGGTGCTCTCTCAGGTTCGGAGAAGGATTATTTTCGGTGTGACGATCTTTAGGTGTTTAAACTGTTATCCCAATTGATGATCGCCGTCGCAGATGTTGCAGACAAGGCGTTTCGTCGCAACCGCGCAGAAGTTTCTTTCCAAATAAAAAACCACACACGTTCTTCAGTTCGATTTAATAGTTGAGTTTATTTCAAGTTTCAATGCAGTAGATGTCTGTTGTAGGTTGCGGAACGTAGATTGAAGATTGAAACATTCTGAAGTCCTAATTCTGAAGCACTGCTGCTGTAGTAGCGCTCTGCGTGTATTCAGGTAAGATTTCCATTATCATGCGAAATGTCTATTGATGTTTGTTTTTTTCTTCTGTAACAATATAATGCTCTATGCTCTATTTCCATCTGTTTTCAGTAGGTAGCTTGTCATACACAGTTGTTTTTTTCATTTGTTTCCATTACTATGTAATTTATAGATATGAGTGAAGCTTTTTAATACGCAAGATTTCTTTCGAAGAAAAGAAAATTAAATGACTCTCCTAAATTTTGTTTGTTTTCTCTTTTTTATAATGATTAATGGCAATGTTAGCGACGATTTTTGAAAGAAATGGACAGGCAATTCCTTCGTTCGCTCTTTGATTAGTTAATGAATTTAGTGTTCACTATTTTACAAAATTAATAAAACAAAAATAAATCTTATTCCTTTTGAGCATTGTTGTCTGCAATCCTAGCATCCCTTTTCATCTCGATCATTCGCTCGCGCACGTTCAATTGAATAAAAAACAGACCGGTTTGTCACATAACTAACCTAAATTGTTCTACTATCGCATGTTAAAGTATACTGTAATAATCAAATTTCTATAGTAACGCCTAAACGAACCCAAGGAGTTCGTTCGTTCGTTGGATCGCTCAGTAAAAGAAAGCTGAAACATTCAGAACAGAATCAAGCAGCAGCTAACAGCTGATTCGATTTGCACATATACCAGAACGAATACATAAGTAATAATTTATCATGACCTTATACGTTAATTGATTTCGTTAGGTTTCCTTCTCTGAATGCATTGTGGTTTGCCATACTATTATGAATAGTAGCTCAGTGTTCTTGATTTTTTGTTTTATTTCTTACCTTAGGGAATTTATTTAGATATTTACAGGAGTTTTATGTGGCCCTCTATCCGGCAACCAATACCTTTTCTACAGTGTTTTGTATTTGTGGCTAACGAGAATGGTTGGCTTTTGCAAAACACGACACGATTAGATTATCGCGACTTGCGTATCATTTCGAATCGAGAGTGCGTTGTGATCAACACTGAAATAGTAGAACGCATTGCAATTGAAACATTCAAACGGATGCCAAAGACGACTCACCTACGCATACAGCGTACTTTCAATGTAGCTTGTCGGTACGAATCCTTCCTCCCAACCATTGGGACCGCATAACCGTCGCACCCGGGTCCATCCGTCACCCTGGTCCAGTTCTATCACTAGCAACTCCTCACCCTCCGACATTGGAATGCTTCCTTCGCTCGTCGCTGAAAGAAAGAATGAAAGAAAATCGCATCATGCAGTTTCAATTAAATCAGCGAGAGATACGGGAGGGAACCTACCATCAAATGGGTACAGTGCTTTGCAGGTTCCGAGCGGTGGCAAAGCTTCCGCTTCGAAATACATTTCGTCGTTGATGGGTTGATCGTTGGTGCTTCCTTGACCGGAACCGGGAAGTGACGTGTGGGACGTTCCAAGGCCACTTTCCGGACTTGCGGAACTACTGCAATAGGTGGAGTGGAAGAACGAATAGGTTAGTCAAATAAAGGGTTCCAATTGCTACGGAATCATGGCTCGCATTCATTTGGCACGCATGCATGTTACAGAATGAATGAAACAAAAAAATCAAGGCGAAAGTTTTCTGAAGTAAAAGAGATGGGTGATGACTACTTGAATGGGAAATTAATATCGGAAAATTAACACGCTAGTTTGATTGATTCGAGTAATGAAGGTTGTTAGAATTCATATAGTTTTCAGGCCTTTGGATCCCTTGATAACTCAATATAATTCAGGTTTTTTTCAGGTAGGTGTAGAATCTCTTCAAGTCAGAGATTTTAGTTTTTTTACTAAAATTGAAATTTTTCCAAGCATTGATCTGAGATCAGACATTTTATGAAGTCAATCAATTCGATAGAATCTAGAATTTATTTATTAAACTGAAAACATCTCATTTTTTGGAATTTTCTCAAAATTTTTCATCTTGTTTTTCTTTTTTCGTCCGATTTTTTTATTTGTCTGGATCAAGATATGTCTTAGAATCGTCTCAGCATTTCTTCAAAATTCATCATGGGACTCTCTATGGTATTCGCTTAAATTGTCTGCAAAACTCTCTAGAAATTATCTCCGGAAATCTATGGGAATTCACTCTAATTCAAAATAATTCTTTCAGAGTCACAGTTGGCAACATGAGATCCCAGCTTTTCGGAGAAGAGACGGGCGTCCCACAAGGTTCAGTTATCGCCGTTACCCTCTTCTTTGTGGCCATGAACGGAGTTTTCGGAGGACTGCCGAAAAATGTTTACATTTTAGTGTATGCTGACGATGTACTTATCGTTAGTACCGGCCCAACAGCAGCACGTAACAGGATCAAGGCCCAGGCAGCAGTCTCCGCTGTAGCCGGGTGGGCCAGCGCGGTAGGTTTCCAGCTTTCGGCCATCAAAAGCGACAGGTGCCACGTGCCAGTCCAGAAGAAGCCGGTCCGTATTCTGCGGGTACTCGTTGACCGGTCCCTCAACTTCGAGCAGCACTTTAAGGCGATCAAGAACGACTGCGGCAGTAGGATCAACTTGATCGGTACCATCTCACGTCCCCACCGGTCTAACAATCGCGACACTCGTTTCCGGGTTACAAGTGCCGTCATCGATAGTCACCTACTGTACGGTGAGATGACGTGCATCGCCACAAAAAAGCTCTTGTTGTCGGTCGGATTGTCTCCGGTCTTCTTCCGTCAGCGCCCATCGATGCCGCATGCATCGTAGCGGGTATTCTGCCCTTCCACCAAAAATCGTGAGTCGGATAAAGAGTAGGTTCAAGGCTGGAGATAACTCTGCAGCGCTGAGGAGAACAGTAGCCGAACTGCTAGGTTCGGACTACCCAACTCATGCCCACATATACACGAACGGATCGCTTTCTCGAGCCGGGGTCGGAATTGGAGTAGCCGGAATTTCAGCACCGATGAGTAGCAGCCTACCGCCACAATGCTCGGTTTTCTCCGCCGAAGCTGCGGCCATCTTTGTTGCCGTTACAACACCCTCGGACCGGCCCATACTGGTGCTATCCGATTCGTACAGCGTGATACAAGCCCTTACATCTGAGACCCTGACTCACCCCTGGATACAGGGTATTGTGGAGACCACGATCCCACTGCGGTATCCCTGGAAATAGCGAAGTTGACAGCCTGGCAGGGTCTGGACCAGCTGGCCCCCGTTACACCGACGAAGTGCCACTACCGGACATATAGCGATGGATAGTCAACAAAATGTGGGAAGCCTGGGAAGCAGAGTGGTGCCAATCCCAACCCCTCTGCATCCCAAGAATCAAAGAAACGACGAGCAAGTGGACGGATATGTCGAAACTACGGGACCAGAAGGTAGTTTCTCATCTTAGGACAGGTCATACAAGGATCTCACATAGTTTTGGTGGGACGTAGTGTTACGTTTGCGGAACCACTGCATCGGTGGAACACATCCTATGCCCATAGAAGGTCCCGAAGAAACGAGCTCAACTTTTTGGCTCAGCTCTGGTACTCTCTTCGGTCCCAAGCTAATCGATGCACCCCTCGAAACATATGAAAATCCACTAACCCCTCATTTTATCTGTCAAACTTTCATAGCGAATCGATACAAACATAGTGTAGTACTAGAATTTTGACCAGAATGGGGTACGTTAATCGATTTGCTTGGGACCAATAGGCTAGTCAAGTAGTGAGCCAATTGAAAATAGTTAGTTTCAAATTGATTGTTGCTATGCCTGTGTCCGCAATACCAACATCTACGGGAGCAGTACGCACTTCCCAACAGCATTATTGACATACTGGGCGACGAACCTTCCACTTTCGCGACAGTTATTTATTTCCTCAAGGACGCTGGGCTATAGAACAACATATAGGTCCTTTTAGCTTTCTTTTAGCTGACGGGACATCTCTGCCAGACGGGGGATTACCCCTCCTACGGTGGAGCTCCGACCTCTTTCAGAACCCTACATAACTTTGATGTACCAGATTGCTTTTTTTTCGTTGCCTGTATTGTTAGTCTTTTACTGGAATCTGTTATAATTGCTTCTATTTGACTACAGCCGAAAATCCGTAACAAAATTTGCAGGCAGAAGCTCCGTCTGAGACCCTCTGTTTTATAGAGATGAAGTAGCCAACGGCTAAAAATCTCTCTAATAAAGACAACAACAAAAAATCCTGTAGCATACTTTTCTTCTAGAAATTGTTCAGAAAATGCTTTGTAATGAACTTCAGAATTTATTTGGAACTCTTTTATGAATTCCCTTGATAATTCCTTTGGAATTCTATGAATTCTAGAATTCCTTTGGAACTATCTTCAGAATACTTGGAATCTTTGTCGGAATTTCCGTGAAACTCCCTCAACATCGTTTTGGAACATTATTTAAAAAGCTTTAAAAATTATCCATGGGGCGGCTCGGTTCTATTCCATTTTCCGGCATTTTTTGGGTTGAAAAATAGATAGAGTATGATTGTATTTGTCACACTATATAAAGGGCGAACACGAAATTATTGCGACACATTCAACAGGGCATAACTTTTTTACCATTGGGTAAAAATCAACCACATTTTGCACACTTTCTCATTGATGTGTATTGTGTACATGCTGTCAAACTCGAAGTCGTGTTTTTCGATTCAACGAAAATGGAGGTGAACCAACGCGAGTTGAGAGAACAAATTCTTTCCAAACACCTGGAATTTCCTGACCTGTCGCACCGGCAGTTGGGAAAAATGTTGAACATTCACCATTCAACCGTCTCCAGAGTGTTGAAGCGGTTCCAGGAGCGGTTGACGTTGGACCACGGCAAAGGAGCTGGAAGAAAACCGGGACCGGAGAACAAAAAGACGGAGGGAAAGGTGAAGCGGATGATTAAAGCAAATCCCAACGTCTCAAGCCGTGATTTGGCTAAAAAGATCGGCATGTCGCAGAGCTACGTCCAGAATGCAAAGAAGAGAGCTGGACTACATACATACAAGGTACAGAACTTCCCAAACTGCGATGAGCGGCAACAATCGACGGCTAAAACTCGGGCACGGAAGCTCTACGAGAAGATGCTGACAAAATATGGCTGCTGTGTGATGGACGACGAAACGTATATAAAAGCCGATTTTAAGCAAATTCCGGGGTTGGAGTTTTTCACCGACAAGAGCAAGTTCGATGTGGACGACAAATTTAAGAAGAAGAAAATGTCGAAGTTCGTCTCCAAATATCTCATTTGGCAGGCCATCTGCTCTTGCGGACTGAGGAGTGAGCCTTTCGTGACAAAGGGCACAGTAAATGGCGAGATCTACAAATCTGAGTGCCTCGAGAAGCGCCTTTTGCCGTTCTTGCAGCAGCACGACGAAGCTCCGCTATTTTGGCCAGATTTGGCATCATGCCACTATTCTAAAAGTGTCCTGGAGTGGTATGAGGCCAATTCTGTCCATTTTGTTCCAAAGAACATGAATCCGCCAAACTGTCCGGAGCTGCGCCCGGTGGAGAGTACTGGGCAATAATGAAGCGGGAACTTCTGAAGAGCAAAGAGCAAGAAGACAGTCAAAGACGAGAAGGACATGTTAAGAAAATGGAAAAAAAAAACTGAGAAACTGGTACCGGATGACACTGTAAAGACTTTGATGGAGGGCATCAAGCGAAAATGCGTTCAATTTTACACTCAAGGCTCCATCGATTAACTTTTCTTTTGATTTTTGAAGTAAATATATGTATAAAACTACCCTAAAATTTTGGTTTGATTCTAAACATTATAAGAAAATTGGCATGACATTTTCGGTGTTGCAATAATTTCGTGTTTGCCCTTTATACTAATGCAAAAATGGTACAGACTAATAGCGAATTTGTTTATTATCCAGGTTGGAACCAGTTCCAACCTATGCGAACCCGTGCTTATTGTCAGGGCGAATCTCAACCCGAGTCAGATTATAAACAATTGTACAGTGACGTTTGACAGACAACAAGCCGACCCAATCTTGATACCCGATCCTGGTTGGAACTGAATCAAACGCAAATTCGCTATTAGAAAGCTTAGAGTTCTCTTCCAATCGACCTTTGCATCCTAATAAGAACTCTCTTGCAACATTTCCCAGAGCTACCTTGGGATTGGGATTTGTCGTTGAAGAACTTGAGACCTGAGCAGGGGGGGGGGGGGGGTCCGGACAGTGGCAGTGAACAAAGAACGGCCATCAAGAATACCTTCATCGAAACAAGTGAGAACAACCTGGGTGAGCTGCGCACCCAGCGATATCCGCTTCTTCCTATACGATATCTCCCGACACCTGACTGGAGCAAGGATGAATCCAAGGATGCTAAGCTAAGCTAAGCTAAGGATGCGGCTCATGACTCGTGTTAACACCGAGACCCCATCAATGTAGGAGATTGAAGCAACTATCCGAAGTATGCACTCCAAAAAGGCAGAGATGATCACAACTGACTATTCAACTATTTGGTAATATCTGGAACACCACGACTGGTTGCAGGGAAACTTAGTGAAGGATCCTAAGAACGGGAATCTGACTGTTTGTAACAATTGGGGTGGTATCGTGTTACCATAGAGGTAACTCTAAGACCACTGGGTCCCGAAGAAAATCATTATTATTTTTGGCTCACTCAGTACCAGAACAACGGTCCCAAGCAGTCCCAAGCTATTTCACTCACCCCTGCATGTTCTGCATGAATCCACACACCCCTGATGTTATCTGTCAAACTTTCATAGCGAATCAAAACAAACATAGTGTAGTAATAGAATTTCAACTAGAATAGGGTACGTTAATCGTTTGCTTGGGACCAATAGGCTACTAAAGTGGTGAGCCAATTTAAAATCGTTAGTTTCGTATTGATTGTTGGTGTTACTGTGCATTCTAGATAAATATTTCAAACGGTCCTATCTGCATTGATCGATTCTCTTCATCGACTCTCTCTTTCGCCAATAACTCAGCTGCGAAACCTTTCCCTGTTGTATTTGACGTTTTGGACGCTAGATAAGAACCTACTTTATCAAACTGTGGTAGAATTAGCGCGAAATCTGTTTACATAGCAGTGGTTATGAAAAGAGAAAGTCTATGAAGAGAATCGATCAAAGCAGATAGGACCATTTGAAATGTTCATCGCGCATTGTTCTCAAAGTTCTGTGCAAAATTATCCTGACTCGGATACAGGAGAAGATCGACTGTCATCCTATACCGTTTGAAAAATTCATATAGCTATAGCTGAAAATTAAACGAACGAAGATTTTACGCGTTTGTTAAAATTCAGTTTTTTTTGGGTGGAGCAGGTCAACGAATTCCAAGATTTCCCTCTATTTGGTGTTCATTGACTTCGAAAAAAAATTCGACCTATTCAATCACGAGAATCTGTGGAGCGCCCTGAGACGCAAGGAAGTCCCGAATAAAATTGTCAACCTCAACGAAGCACAGTACGAGGCTTTCACGCGTAGAGTCCTGCATAACGGAACCTTGTCCACTATAGAGTATCTCAATGCCTTCGATTTGAGTAGAGCAAGCAGAGTAAGCTCGACGACCTTGCCGAACGCTCCTCTGCAGCGGGTCTCCCCATCAATGTCAACAAGACCAAATCGTTGGATGTCAACACGGGCAACCCTTCCAATTGTAAGTAGCGGAGCAATGGAGAAAGTCAAAAGTTTCAGTCAGATCGCGTCATACGACAAGACCAAGAGGAACATAGGTGCACGAATCAAGAAGACTAGGGCTGATTTTGCGAGTTTACGAACTGTATGGAGTCAACGCACCAAAATCTGAATTTTTAGTTCAAACGTAAAATCTGTGTTGTTATACACCACTGAGACGTGTCGACGGCTGCAGATCGTCATCAACCGATACTTGCTATGTATAATTCGTAACTGGTGGCCTCACAACTGAATCTCAAATTCTGTTCAACAGATATTTGAGAACGTATGTGAAGGTGGGTCGGCCATACTCTACGAAGGGGCGGAAACGAAATCGGCAAACAAGCGCTGGATTGGAACCCGGCGGGACACCGCAGCAGAGGCAGACCCAGGGGATCAGGGTGGCGGAGCCTCAACCAAGAAATAAAGGAAGTCGACCGGAATCTGAACTGGACCCAGGTCGACGCCCATGATGGAATTCTTTCACTGTGGCGCTATGCATTACTACACGCAAACCAAAAATATATTACAATGAATGCTAGTTCCGTTTCCTATCATCCTCTGTTCATGAACATCTCAACGAATGTTAGAAATTGACCATGCAGGCGATGTAGTGGTTTTTTGTCTTTTTTATTTCGTGTTCTATCTACGCTTTCGACAATACCAGTAAGCTTGTATAACGACGGACATTGTAGAACATTGTAGAACGACGCACACACTTGCCTCGAATATCTCCAGCAGAAAAAGCATACGAAGTCGAGTATGCGAGAAAATGAGCGATTCATGTTTGCTTTTAGGCTATCCATATTCAGAAGCATGGAGAGAGCAATGGAGAAAGCACAGGTCTGATAATCGGAACGTTCGTGGTTCGAGTCTAGTCGGCATTCTGTTTCGATTTTTGTTTCGACATAACTTATTTTCCTCACTAATACACTCTACATTTTTCGGTCTCCAATTTTCTTGTATTGGACCGCAGCTAGGTATATCGCATCCTCGGTTCATGCGGTCTCCACCAACATCCTCTGATGATGAATCCCACATAATTGTAAGGGAATCTTACATCCCCCGGTTGGGTGTAGGGGTATGTAGGATACGTGAGAGTACCTTGGGAATCTCCTCAAAATTCCTTTGAAATTTTACTATAAAATTCCCTTCATAATGTCCCAATTTGCTTCAAATTCCTTTTCAATTCTTTTGGAATCCTCTTTTAAATGGATCACATCATACGAGCAGTTTAAAATGACGTTTCCTACCACTCGAACTTTGTCGCGGAACAATATTTCGAAAAAAAAAACCTCTAGAACCTCAAGAAAAAAGGGTCGTATTTATGCTAAGCTAGAAAAATCAAGAAACTTATTGCTTCATTTTCATGAAATCGCTGGTAGAAGGTCGTCCCAAAACTGCTCGACAATATGATTAATTCCATTTCATTCATCCATTGGAAATTATCATAGACTTCTTTTGGGAATACCCTTGAAACTTCCTTCGTAAGAATTTATGTTAAATTCTTCACAAAATTCATTTGAAATTCTAATCACAATTCTCTTAAAAACCCAATTCAACAAATTGCCCTAATCCTGGGGCCTCATTTCGGAAACCGATGCGACAAACTTTTTCATACAAACTTTCATACAAAAAATGCTTCGTTTAAATGCGCAATGAGGCCTCTGATTTGTTTATCCAAGACAAAAAGCCTTAAAGATTTCCAAGGCTTACAATAATGATTTTTTCTTCAAATACAGTCAACTCTCCATAACTCGATATTGACGGGACCATCGAGTTGGAGAATTATCAACTTACAAAAAAGAGTTTGATCGTCAATAAGTTAGGAATAATCTCGAATCATAATATCTGTAATATCTGGCACTATTTGGCCTTCGAAAAACGGTTCAAGAATCCGTTTACGGATGTTCTGAGTATTGGATTCATAATATTGAGTCGATATGAATTTATTTTTCAAATTATTCAAATTTAAATCGCAATATGAAAAATTCTGTATCATGATAAAATTTGGCCATTTGACCCAACCCAATACTCGACTATTAGTACAAGACACTGAGGAAGTCTGCACATTGTAGACGAAATACGCGTATCTGTCAAGGACAAGTAAATAAGGTAGTGGAATTAAATGGAAATTACTAATCCTTCTCTCGCACTCTTCTGTTTAACTTCAGCATACCTTAGGGGCCACTGCTAGTAAACTCTACAGCAGCACTGTCAACGTGCGGCCGGACGTAGTCTCTGGATCTCAGCATTAATTCATCGTTATGAATTTTAGCCCAGAAAGAATAAGAAATAAACACAATGCATCTTGAAACACGTTTATCGATCAAAGATACAGCCATTTAATAAAAATATCAAGTTTAGAAAGGTTGGACAGGCTTGCTCTACAGCATTCAATGTCACCTTGCCATATTTCTTCAACTTCAGCTTGATAATTGTCCAAACATTTTCAATTGGGTGGAATTTGAGGCAATTGGATGGGTTACTATCGTTAACTATAAAATCTACTCTGTTGTCACGATACAACCGAAATACTTCCTACCAAATCTGGCCAAAACCTAACATGTTCTTTGTTTGTCTTTGTGGCGAAAACCTATGTTTTAGCACCAAACATAGGACTGCAGTACGACATTTCGTGAGCTTTTCGCGGAAAACAAGATTGCTCGCTGATTCGCAAACAATGTTGCATACAAGAAATATAGAAACGTCAAAGTGATGATCCAGAATGCCCTGCACAACTGTAGCGCCTTCCGCAAACTTCAGGAAACTTGTTCCGTCTTTGTTGCTGAGCTGGTAGCAATCAACTTCGCATTGGGGATGATTTCCAACATGCCCGCAGACCATTACTTCATCTTCTCGAATAGTCTCAGTTCGATTGAGGCTATTCGGTCTATGAAAACAGGTAGGCACTCATCTAGTCTAGTATGATTACCTTTGTATGGGTTCCCTCATATTTCTCAATGAGAAGGCGGATTCTCTCGCAAAGGTGGGCGCGCAGGAAAGCGAATTTCATGACAGGCAAATTTCACACGATGCATTTTACCATTTTGTGTGTCAGGCTACCCTTTCGAGTTGGCATACCGATTGGGACACTGGAAATCTTGGACGGTGGTTACATTAAATTATTCCTAATTCGAGACCGTGGTTCAAAGGCTTGGACCTAAATCGTGACTTCATTTGCGTGCTGGTAGTCCAACCACTACTCGCTAGATGCGCATCTCCATATAATAAACATCGCGGACAGCAACATCTGTCGGTGTGGTGCGGTTACAATGACATCGATCACGCATTTTGGCAATGTACGGATAATGACGCCGCCAGAGAGCGACTTTTGAAGACCCTCGAGGGCCAAGGAAGACAGCCCTATATCCCTATCAGAGACGCGTTGAGTACACGCGATCTCTGCTATATACAGTCGATTTATGTATTTCTAGTATAAGAATTTCATACTTTTCTCCTTTGTCTCTCTTTATTAGGTTTTGTTTGTCTCGATGAGTCTTATCGTCGCCCACTGGTAACCATAACCGGTCAACTCCAGACAAATCTAGAACCACACTACCGTTCATGCTGGCGACATCGCTCTGATGAAACAACGAAACCCCACCCTCAAGTTCCTCCCCTGATCCTATCCTTCGACAATGTACCCCTCTAACCTCGGGTAAGCCACGAGTATTCGGCCCAAATCCTACTAGACATAGAAATAAGTTAATTTTGTTACAAACAATGAACAATGAATTATCGGCTCCGTAAAGCTAACACGATTGATCCTTTCAAATAAATGAACTGGAAAAAAAAAATTCTCGTGCCGTGGCCATTTTTATCTTTTTGTTTTGTTTTCGCCAATTTTAATGTGTCCTCGCTTTTTGGGCCTGATCGACGATTTGTGCAAACTAAATATTCTTCTCTCGTCTTCCATCTGGCATAAATTTTTAAAATCAATACGAATCGTGAATAAATATTCAGCACTGTATGAGGAGCACTTTCAAAATACTCCAAAACCGACGTCTAAGGGCGCTACTATACAATAAATTCCGCGTTCTGATTCTAACTGAAGCAAGCCTAATGGTTCTAATTATGCCTAGTTGGGTAATTTTGGTAAGTCCGAAAAGCCCCGTCAATACCGAAAAAAATGCTTTAAATTTTACGGAGTTGAATCTAAACCAAGAAAAAAATTTGAACTGAATAGAACGCATTCATTTGCATGATTTGAACATTAACAGCATTGTAATTAGGTACTAATAATAAACGCAATTTAAAATGTGCATACTTTAAACAAAGAAGGATAAGAAACAAATAGAAATCATTAGAGAAAACAAAACAAAAGAAAATCCTATCAATTTGCACACGACACCAACATGCAATCACAATATAAATGATCAGGTTAGTTACATGAACATGACTCCAAAATCTACTAATCGATTCAACGTATGACTGATGAACGAATGCAACGGAAAACTATATGGTCTTTTTTTTGTGTGTTTTTTGGATGGAAAAAAAATGGTGAACAATGAATAATCAAACAGTAATATAAGATGAAACTTGATGATGCATAAAAATGGTTTTTCGCCAAGAATGGAAATCTGTGTATAAAAATTGTAAGAATTCAAGTTATACCCGTTATTGTTAATATTAAGCCCATTTTGCGCTTGCTGTACACTATTCTCTGATGCTGACCTGCTTAAACTGCCAGCGTCGTGATCTGGGTGATCATCGCCGTGGTCATCATGATGGTGGTCGTGATTGCTTCCGTTGGAATGTCTGTAACTCGAGAGACTGGTCACGGGTTAGGTGTGGCGACTGACATGCAAACTGTAAGTAACTGTGTGTAACTTACCTGGAAGACCGCTGCCCGTTATGTATCACCCGGTTCGCTTGTGGACTGTGTTGGACGATGGTTTGACTGTTGGCTTGGTCGAGCAGCTTCTGATACCTCTGCAGTTCCATTCGCAGTTTGTCCAGTTTGTTGACCGATTCGTTGAGTTGGTCCTCGACGGACCGTGGGTCACCGAGCAGCGAGTTAGCCTCGTATACTCCCTTCATCTTCATCAGTCCTTCGCTGGCGGCTTGCTCCTGGGCTACCTTTTGCTGTAGTTCTTGCACCTTCTGCTGTAGCTTTTTCCGCCTCTGCGTTGGCGGTAGGTCACTGAAATCTTCCTTCATACCGTCCGTGGAGAGGTTGTTCTGAAAGGGGACAATCACAACGGTTCAATAGTGGCGGTGGGATGCTACGCAAATCTTGTGCTAGGAAAATCAGATTTACAAGAGATTCTTTTCATGCAACAAGTGTCGTACGAATTTTACTCATAGGAACAAGTGGGTGTTATGAAATCAATTAACACAAAACGTCACACTTCAAACAGAACTTCTACACGGATTCACACACACGCACGCAATTGTTGGGAAATTTTGTTAGTACTCAGACCTATAGATACCGAAAACGGGTGAATTTAGAACGACACCAGTACACAGTTGCAATCACTCAAGTACTTCTTTCTTATAGATCATTCCAAAGAAAACAAAGAGGATATCAAAATCACGGTTATCGAATATTAGCATACCTTCACTTGGATGCAGGCTTCAACAATCTTCTGTTAATCATTTATTTTTGTGTGTGCATTTCGTTTCAAATTTACATCAAGGTGGATGGAATTTGGAATTTTGAAAACCGATTTTCGGTTTGTTTTCGGGCCCGAATTGTGGATTTTTGATTTTGGTTGGTGTTATTTATAGGTTTTGAGAGCAGCAGTTCACAGTTAAATCAAAACACGATACGGTGATTTGGCGAAAGGTACGACCGCAAAGGAAAAGAAGAAAGCAAAAAGAGACACTATTAATCATACGGATATACGGGTTTTCAAGATTGTCAATTTATACACTCTTTTTATTTTTATTTTTTCAACAACGACAACATCTAGTACAATGATTTATTGGAGTGCTGAGTTGGCGGGTGGTCTATAACTAGTTGAGTATACAGAACAATCAATATGTGTATAAGTTCTTGTGCAGGGTAGTAGCCTTTGTGACGGCAGCAGTAGTAGCAGTTATAAGTGATAGTGGTGTTGTAAGAGGTGACGTTTGTCGTTTGCTTATGTTGATTTAGTGTGATCTTGGTTGAGTGCAAGAAAAGTTTCTAGCGAGATGTATCAACAGGGTTTGGAATTGCGAAAAATACAGCTCCTCAAAACATAGGATTTTAGTAAATCATGATGAAAAGAAGTGCGTAATATATATATTGGTTAGCGAAAAGGCTCATCGATGCCTCATCTGATCCACCACGTAGCTTTTTCGGGGACGAAATCTCATCATCCAGAAGTCGTGTAGATGTAACTCGATACTTGCTCTTCTGCAACAAACACTGAGTAGCATTTTCAGCTTCGCACATTAAGTAGATCGACAGTTGTGAGCCCGAGAAAATACGCAGTAGTGAAGCAAACTATATGAGAAAAGGCTTCGATGGACCATGACCTTAACGAATTTTATCCTGATCAATTTTGAGGTAGAGATGAAGCTCCTGGGAAAGATCACTGACATTTTGTTTTTAGATCTAACCGATCGAGAGAGAAGCTAGAGCAAGGTCAATGAACGTCAAGAAACAGCGGCGTCGGTCCACTATACTACCGTCTCTCACGCCAAAGGGCCTGTGTTCAATCCCAGTCGGCGCCGTTAGGATTTTCTGAGGCATAAAATCTTCGATCAGTAAAGCCGTTGGTCCCCGGACCATGATTCGATGGATCGATAGGTAGGGTTCAGTTTGTGGGCGCTGCCTCCCTGGCGTCGGTAGCATTGGTACGCAGTACGGAAAACATGATCGACGGCAAACAAATCAAGGGAAGAGAGAGTCAGAGCATTTAACAATAATCAAAACCAGTGTTTTCATTAGTTGCTCAATATTCACTTTATTCCGCTTAGAAATTCCTAGAATCATAATAGACCTTAGATCTGTTTCAGCACATGCTTTTTGGTTTTGCAGTAAGTTGCTACAGCTTTTTGTAAGTTGCTGTAAGACAATAATATGGTGCAGAAAGTACGGAAACATACTTTTTTCTTTTTGTGCACATAATCTTACAGAAAAGCAAGTACGGTAACATACCTATTTCTTAAAAACTCTTTTCTGCTCCTGGGATTCTTTCTGGAATTTAACTTAAAATAATCAGAGTTGATTGGAAATTCTAATATTAGCTAGAGAATGGTCTTAGAAGAGGGTAGGTAGGTATCTCCTAAATAAATTAAAAAAAAAATGTAGGCAGGGTAGAGAACTACTTCGGCCTATTCGCCCTTTTTGGGCCAATCGAGCAGAAAACTTAAAACAAATCCATGATTTCAGAGTTCACAAGTCAATTATGCGTTTGGTACGATACTTTAGCTAATAAGCTACCGAAGGAAGTCAATGAGAACGCGAGATATGAAGGTTTGCACCCATAGTTCCCAAAAACAAAAGAAGCGCTCCGATCGAATCAATTTTTATCTTCATCCGATAGGCCGAAGTGAATTCATTGGCGTGTCAATGGCGTTTCAATGCGTTAGGCCGAGTTTAAAATCCGTAGGCCGAGTTTGGCGTCAAGAAGCAATGTTAGACTTTTGACAATATCTCAACGATTGGTTTCTCTTTATCAAATCTTATGGTACGTACGGAAAGGTAAATAAATTTGGAAGCCGTCAGCAACAAAAACATTCCATTTGGTGCTAACTGCGGACCTGCCGGAAATGGGGTGGTTAACGCTAGATAGTTCCATTAGAGTACAAAAGTATGAAAATTGAATAGAAGTTGAAATTAAGTGAAGGACCATTAATGCGACAATACAAAGTCAAACGCACACTTCTTTGCCTAACCCGTACGATGTACGCGGAGATTTGAAGTATGTCTACACTAAAGCTTCATGTTAGATAGCATTTCCAACCAACTCTGAAAATCGCAAACCTCGCGTATGAAGTAACATAAAACACTTTGAATGTATAAATTATCACCATAATTTTCTACGAATACTCCAAGATATCGTTTGTGTAGTCATTGAGGGGTGGCAGAAAGAGGTTTAATATGGGGTGAAAGACTTGTGAGAAGGACGTGGTCTACGGTCGAGAGTTTGAGGAAAGGATTTTAACCATGTTGACTTTCCATTGTCTGGCAAACTACAAATCTGAAGGTTGAACATACAGAGCATAAGCTAAGTTGATCGGAATTGAAAACATATACGCAAACTCCATTTAATTTTCAATTGGTTGTGATTTTTTTTATTGTGGTAGCAGTATATACTAAGGACCGTGTAGTCTACCGTAGTTTACTATCATCATCGATGCCCGTAGATGACCGTCGTTACTGTCCTACGACATGGCTAATCGTTTCAGTAACATGCTTTGAAGGTCAGCAAAGCTCAGAGTCAAACCCTAATGTCGTCAACCAAAGTTGTAACTGTTACTGTACCTGTAGTGTACCGTATGCAATGCAAGCACCGTCAACCAGCCACGAGGGCTCAAATGCTCGAATCGAAAAAGCTTATTAGTTTTGAACTTCGCAAGGCTTTGAAGCGAAGCGCACAAGAGAAAGAGAGAAAGTGAAGATAGGTAAGAGATAGCCAGGAATGAAGTGAAAGAAATAAAGGTAACTGTTATATGCAAGGTATTCCAACATTTTTTTTTATAATTACCCTCAGACCTTTTTGAATTCTCCACAGAATTGCAATCGAAATCTAATCAAAACTTTTCGGAAAATCGCCTTGAATTATCTCGTCCACATAGAAACTAACCATAAGAAGTGTCTAACTGTCTATTCGGAATATCATCCCAACCTTATGTGATATGGCTGCACCATTTCTGATATCTTTCGTGCATGGTATTCGTTTTTGTTTATAAGAGTAGTATGACATAAGAAGATCTTTTGACTTCCCTTCAGAACTCCCTTGAAAACCACATAAGAATTTTCTTGAAAAATTCAAGGATCTTGTTGGACTATCCTGAGAATATACATGGAATTGTTCTCAGATTTACTTATAGAAATTTCTAAACTATCCTTCGAGTTTTCGTGCAATTCTCCTCGTACAAAAGCCTATGTATCTTTCCTCAGAATTCCGTTAGATTTCTCCTCAGAACTCCTTTGGCGCTCAACATTAGCTTCGTTTGAAATGCATCTCGGAATGCTTCCAAAAATTCTGGGTTCTGCGCGGGATTCTACTGAAAATTTCTTCAGCATTCGCTAAGTATTCTCTAAAAATTTCCTTCCTGCTCCTCAGAACTCCTTTGAAACTCACCATAGAAGTTCATAGAGAAAACCAAGAATTTCTTAGAAACTATTATCAGAATGTTTGGATTCTGCTCATAATTGCCTTGTAATGTACTCAGAACTCTTCTAAAAAACCCTTGAGTCAACGATGAAACAAAGATTCAAACGTCAATTAATTGAAACTCGCTCGCCTATGCAAACTAACGCTACCATTCATGATGGGGAATTTTTACTCTACCTGCCGGTGGTGTTAGTTTGCTTGGACAAGCTAATACTTTCGACAAATTGACGTTCGAATCTTTGTTTACAAAAGCAGATAACTTCTTTGACTTAGCGAATTCTGAGAGAATTCAAGGGGATTTTCTCTACATATATTCTTGGAACTATTGATCAAATAAGTTCAAACGAATTCTCTTAAGAACCTTCTCCCTTCAGAAATACACATCAAAATTTTCTTCAAAAACCCAAGAGTGAGAATACAAGTACAAACTTGAGAGCTTTTATAGTATTGATCTCAGATTTTCTTTTAAAGTTTCTTCAGAGTTTCTTTTGAATTTTATAATAAACTCGTTGAATTTTCCTCAGAGTCCTTGTGCGATTCTTCTCTTTGTAGCATTCTCCTCAGAATTTCTATGAACCTCAACATTTGATTCCCTTGAAACTCATATCAGAATTCCCATGGATTGTTGCCAGAATTTCTGGGCTCTGCTTCGTCTGAGAATTCCCTTGAATTATTTCCGGCATTCACTCTAACAGTTTCATAAGAATTGCCCGCAGAATTCTCATGAAATACGCCCAGAAATTCATTCGAATTCACCTCAGAACCTCACGCAGAACTCAACACAGAATTTCCTTGAGTAATTTAATAATTCGCTTGGAACTACCCACGCTTTGTTCAGGGTTTTCATGGAATGCAACCAGACATTCCACAAATTTTCTTCAGAATTCCCTTCACATTCTCCTTGTTTAAAATCACTTGAAACCTATTCCAGAATTCACTTGGAATTCTGTTCAGAAATGCTTTGGAACTATCATCAACATTTGTTTCCTTTGAAAAGTTTAAAATCTCGATTACTTTTTTCGAATGGACGTAGGGGAAATGACGGCTTCGGCATGCCAGACTATTTTCGGCAACCCAAATTGAAACACTATTTTCACTGGATTTTCTTACGGAAACACTTCGCTGAATGCATGCAAACGATTCTTTATGCTTTCAGCTTCAATTTGACTATATTTTTATCACTGAGAAAAAGCAATCTAGCAAGGTTTTCTTGAAATGAAACACACGCACTACAAATTGTAGCTGATTTCGAGTTGCCGATAATAGAACAGCAGATTTACATGCAGTTCAAATGGAACGGTTGCCGAAGAAAAACTGGTTGCCGACAATACTCGCTCTCACTAAAGAAGATTGGAGCTTTGTAAAAGCGTTTCAAAACAGTTTTTGACAATTCTTTCGACTGAAATTGTTAGAGCAGCTGGCAGCAAAAGATTGTAAACAAACCAATACTGCATATGTGCGTGTTCCTTAGAGAAAAGGGCTATAGAAAGAAGGTCGCTGCTTAGGTTGTCGAGAATACGTAAATTCCCCTATTAGCTTTTGTAAACAATGTATTTGATCGTCGATTTGGCGTAACTGGTAGCTCCCCTATCTGATGGTAGTATGAGTATGCGTGGGCGAGCTACAAGTTACGCCAAATCGTCGATCAAATGCATTGTTTACAAATGCTGATACGTCCCTTCGAAAAAGTAATCGAGCAATGTTAAATTCAAATGGGCCTGGGTTCAATCCCAGTCGGCACCGTCGAGATTTTCTGAAGCATAAAATCTCTGATCCACGTCTTCCTTCGGAAGGGAAATAAGGCCGTTGGTCCTCGGTCCATGAGTTGATGGTAGGTAGGGTTCAGGGTGGGAGCTGCCTTTCTGGCGTCGGTAGCTTTGGTACTCAGTACGGAAAACAAGATCGACGGAAAACTCGAGAGCTTGAAATTCAGATGAAATTCTCCGCAAAACTGCCTACTCAGACTCTACTCAGATTCCTTTGAAATCATTTGGAATTATCCTAATTTGCGTTCTCTTTGAATCCCGAAAATTCTATGAAATCTTTTCTGAATTCTTGTTTGCACGTTTTCATTCTTCTAAAAATATTGGAAACACATATAAAAATCCAAGAAAATCATTTTTTTTCTTATATTCCTGAAAAAATGCATGTACAAATTTTGTTTCTATATCATCATGAACAAAAGTTGGACTCGAAACAAAACCGAAAGGTCGATTTTTGCTGTTTCTTGAGTCCAACTTTTTGCAATGATGACTTAGAAAAAATGTTTCACGCGTAAATTTTCTTGAGTAAAAGAGAAAAAAAAGTGATTGTTTTAGATTTTTTATATCTTTTCCAATATTTTTAGAAAAATCATAATGTTTTTTTTTCTCAGGGCGGTTAGCTTTCCCGTAAGCATCAATCCAGTTTATTTTATAATTGTTAACTAGGGGAATTTACGTATTCTCGTCAATCTAAGCAGCGTCCGCACTTCTGTTAGCATTTTGTCAGCGTTACGCACATATATCACGTGTCTGTTTGTTAACATTCATCTGCTGCTTGCTTCTCTATCCATTCCAATCGACAGAATTTTTCAAACCGGTTTGAAAGCGATTTTACAACGCTCCAAACTTCTCAGGTGAGTGTGACTATTGTCGGCAGCCTCTTTTTCTTCGGCAACCTTCCCATTAGAACTGCGTGTTAACCAGCTGTTCTATTATCGGCAACTCGAAATCAGCCCCATTTTGTAGTGCGTATACTTCATTTGAAGAAAAATCTGGCATAATAGGATTGCTCGGTCGTACAAATATAATCAGATTGAAACTGAAAGACTAAAGAATCGCTTGAATACATTCAGGGAAGTGTGTTGATGGGAAAACATAGTGAAATTATCGTTTAAATTTTGGTTGCCGAAAACAGTTAATGGGTGCCGAAGCCAACATTTACCCTATTTTAAATTAATTTGTACACGGCCGTTGAAGCTGATTCATATTTGAGTTCCGTTTACTCAAATATGTAAAAACTTGGGACACTCACTGACTGAATATATTGTTACTCAAATATAAGTAAATGTAACTCATTTATGAGCAAATGTCACTCATATATGACTAAATGTAACTCAAATATGAGTGATATTTACTCATATTTGAGTAAAATTTAACTCAATCTATGAGTGATTTACGTTTCTGAGAATTTGAGTAAGCGGAACTCAGATATGAGTCAGACTGAACGGCCGTGTTAATAATTAACGATGGATTTCATCCGAACATCTTTTTTATTTATGCCTAGTCACATATTTTAGATAATTCACGACTTTTCCGGAGATACAATTTGAATTCGTGACCTTTAGCGTGATAGGCATTGATGCTAGCAACTACACCGGGTCCGTCTCTATGTCTGTACAATGTTATACGACTAGTTAGCTCGGCGATGTGCCCACGTTTTTTTTTCGAAGATTTAGAATTATCTTTTGAAATCATCCAACTTTAAATACAGTATATTATTTGCAGTAAGAGAAATCAACTTGAGAATTTTGCTCAATGTAACTAATTCAGTGGTTTTACCACAAACGACAGTTAATTTCCAAATGTTTTAGACTCAGCTCGAATCATTGACAATACAAATAATAATATCGGAACAAATATAGGATCCAAGTGATTGGAATTGCACCATTTTCCCCTCACTTGGGTGAGTAATACGAGCGCACATCAAATCCTAAAGGGTAACCCATCGAGACCGAGGCGCCACCACAGCATGTGACACACCCTTCCACAGTGACTTGCAAACCCATAGTAATGTATGGAAGCGTCAAGTCACGTCCCCAGAGTCAAGTAGTCCGCCGACATTCATCAGACGGCATGCGGTGATGGCAGTAGGGTGAGATATGGCAAGTGCAAACATTGTATCGACCGTCGGAAGGCGCTGCTTCCGGTTGCCCTACAATGTGTCACTCGCGCTGCCCGTCCCTTAGTGTATATTCTGCTGCAATACTTCAATGGGCAAACAGAAGTGTTGCCATTACTCCTACGCTTGGCGTTATCTCTGTTGCGAACGCACTGGACTGTGATTACCATTCTCAGTGGAAACATTTTTTTCTAAAGCTTTACATTCGTCAACTCTGTCAACATAACCTTTATAATGTTGATGGTCACGCCACACAAGTGTGGGACCTGTGGTATTCGCATGTAGCCAGTAGTAGCGGTAGCAGGGAGAAAGCTTCGCATCCACTTGCCATGCAGATGTGGACGGTGATTAATTGCTAATTGAATTGGAGCTCGGGTGAGTGGACAATAACGAAGTTTTACCCGTGCTTCACTGCTTCCGGAGATGGCGGATGATGATGATGACGATGGTTCGGTGATAGGAACTGCAACGAACTCGTCGTCGTCAAATGGGCTTTTGCCGCCATCTGCATCTATGCAATCCATAAATTATGATCGATTATTTAGTGAAAAGCACCGAAATGACATTCGGGTGATGAGTTAGGTGAGGGTGTTGCGCGTCACATAGTCGTGTGGAGCCCTAAATGAGTTAACTTTTCATCGGCAAGTGCTTTGCTTACATGTTAAAATACAATTAGTGTAGACATTTTTGTCCAGACTGTGGAATAAACTTGCAAATCGGAAATGTACTGAGTCAAAACTTGCATGAAGTTTATGTTATGAGTAATGCCTATGGGGCAAGTCTGAGTAGAGCTAAGTCCAGATCTAGAGTAGGCTTTATTGGCCAACTGCGAAGACCTTTTAAGTTAATTCCACATATTTCTTAGATCAACCTCAGAGGCGCTATGAGTTAACGTCACACATGTTGTTAGTCAACTCCAACATGTTGTTAGTCAACAGTCAGGTGTGGAGTGGAGGCCTTATAGGCTAAGTGGTTAGAGGTTTTATGAGTTCAAAGACATCAGTTCAACTCAGTAGACCTTACGAAATACACAGGCCTTAGATACATTTCAGAAACCTAATGGTTTCAGTTTAGAGGTATTATGGATCCCGAGTAAAGTTTGGGATCAAATTTATATCTAAATTTAATGTTGTGATGTTGCTGATAATGATTCAAATCTCATGGATCCATTTAAGAGGTATATGATGTTTATGTTGACCTTTAACTATAGTGAACCTAAAGAGATCTTGTTGGTTGTTGGTCATCCCCAGAACATTTTCTTCTTCTGCTTCCTGGCTTTTGACACCTCTCACACGAGTAGGAAAAACGATCTCTACTTAGCGTTTTTTAAGCACTTCCATAGTTAATAATTGCTGGGCGGCCAGTGAATTTTAATTTTAAAATTCCCGACTTTGTCCGCTTTAAATCTCAAATATTTTCCGATTGTAGATATTCGGCAAGAAACGAACAAAAATGTGTCCAAATAGTAATTTTTGGAGTAGGGGAAATGGCCTAAATGCCCCTAATTTGGACCCATACATAAATTCAGCAATCGACTAAATTTTCAATAGCGACCAAAAATATCCATTAGTACCGTCCCAATGACGCGTTCATCTAGATAAAATTGATAAATATAGATTTTTGGCGATGGGCCCAACCTTAGATCATAGGCCAACATTAAAGCCATTTCCCCTACTTTGTTGAACATGTATCTTAAGAAGCCACATTACAGGAAGCATTTTTTAAAGCAGAATGTAATTTCTTGGGAAATAGGGTTTAACTCCCCATTCCCGGCCTATTAAGCACAACCCGCACTTAGTCTTTCTCAATATAACGCAGTTTAGCACCAAACGGAATGTTATTATTACAGATGGCTTCCAAATGTATTTACCTTTCCATATGCATAGTTAGTACTGATAAGGGGTTGCGAAATATTCGTTTATTGTTGAAAACGCAAAACTGTTTCTGGCGGCTCAATTTGCCCTACGGGTTTTCTCGGGCCTATTAGCCATTGAAACGCCATTGGGATTCTTTTTGGCATATCGAACGGAAAGAAAAGTGAATTCGCGTGCGCCTTATCTAGCTAACAAAAATTACCAGCTACAATTCTCTTCAAACTGTGGTGAGTTTGAGTTTCCAGATTTTTGCTTTAAGCCCGAACGCGCCCCGAAGATTGCTGGTAGCAGTAACTTCGTGTTTGGCATTGGCATGGTTGAAGAGTAAAGAGAGAAGGCAAACTGTATTTTCTCTTTCTCCGAAAACGATTTGCAACGGAGTGTGTCGAGTCAACTCTCAGCTACAATGTTGTGGAGACTATTCAATATCAAAGGAGCTTGTAAAATCAACATCAACCATGATATTTCGATCATTGGAAACAATAACGCGTGATATTGAGAGCGTATGAGTGAGAAAAGAAATACCATTTTGCAAATGATTATGTGATGGCTATGTTATCAAAAGCCATGTTATCAAAATTGATATCGGAGATCTCAATGTTCAGGTTGGCTAAGAGATAAAAACTATGTTATTTTGGGTAAAACAGCAACTTAAGAGCCACACACGAGAATTTAGGTCCAGGATTTTACAAACTTCGACATATTTATACGAAATTTGACTAAGATCTCAAAATGTTTCGAAGTCAACAATTTGCCTAATGAAGATCTTGATAAAGTGCTATAATAATAATCCAGTTAAGGATCGCAATCTTAAAAACATTTCCAATATTTCTGATAGTTATAAAATATAAATAAACTTCTTATGTTACAAAATTTTCGCAATTCTTCCATGTCCAGAATATTGATCAGAGTCCACATTTTTTGACTCCCGGATTATGAAGATTTTTCATGATCAAGGTCATAAAAACTTTTCTATGCATCAGATCTCATAAAAAATATACAAGCATCAGAATTATTTCCCAGATCGAAGAAGGCTGCGCTGCGAAAATGACGTGAAGTGACAAAATCTAAAGACTGTTTTGAATAATATGTTTAGGTAATGGGCAGCAACAACGGACAGATAAACTACTTACAGTTTCTATTTATTAAATGCTTGATATAACGATTACCAGCAACGCCAGCTGGGCGTATCCTATGGCTTACCCTCCCTACTAACAGAAATCCACCCTTCCCGTGACACTTATGAGGGGTCGTAGAGTTCTCTGCATCTCTCTTAAGTAAGTGTCGGACTAACATTCCTCACCTTTCCCCATCAGTTGCAAGGACGTGGCCAGGACAGCTCTGGTTTGTTGGAGGGAGAAACATCCTTTATCCTAAAGGTAGTAATTAATCACAAATTACTATCTAACAGCAACGGATGAAGGTGGGTCTTCTTCTTAACAATAGTTTGGAGCTCGTATCACCTACGACATTGTGCAACCTGGTTTATGCTATGCTATGCTATCAGAAATTTTAATTTTTTCCCGAATCCTAGATCCAGATCTTTTCCTGTGTGATCACAAAAATATACTATAAATCACCCTTGAAACTTTCTTCATAGGATTTATTTAAAATTTCTTCAAGAATTTACAATAAATAAGTATTTACTAAGAGTTTATCTTGGAATTCTTTCTCTCTGGTATTCCCATATAATTTGATCCTTAATTCTCTAGAAATTCTCTACAGAACATCCTGTGAATTAGCTTTAAAATTCCTAATAATTCTCACAGTATTGCCAGGAACTTCCCTGAAGAAATCTCCTGAAAATTATCTTGGAATTCTTCTTAGCATTGGCTAAGTATTCACGTGAACTTCCCATTGAAGAATCCCTGAAATTCCCTCTGAATTCAGCTCAGAAGTCTCTTGGAGTGATCCCATTAATTCATTGAAATACTCCTCAAAATTCCCTTGGAGTTATTTTTGAACTATCTAAAAAAAATATCACCGGTATTTAAAATATCCTACTATAAATTCCCTTGAAACTATTCTAAGTCTTCTCTTGAATTTCCTCAACAATTCGTTGGAACTCTCCTGGGAAGTCAATTCCCTTAACATTTTCTTCGGAATTCCATTAAAACTATCCTCAGAATTGCTTGGGAATACTCCTCCAATTTTTACTTAAGATCAAGGCAAAAACGTGCAGCCGCCCAGGATGGAAATCTTTCAAGTTGGTCCCATGCACACCTAGGGGTTTGGAGGATACACGAGCAGTAGACTGATGCAAAATTTGACTTTTTCGCTCCACAGTGCTTAAATGGTTTCAAATCGGGTCGTGATTAGCTTCCAAAAGTTACATCTCATTTGGTTAGAAACAGACTTCGCACAAACCATTTGAAGTTTACTTGTAAATTACTATGGGAAATTTCAACTTTTTGTTCATTGCCTTCTAGTCTTTTTCGATATTGAGCTGCAAAACAGCTCGATAGCTATTCTTATAGAAAATTTTCTCAGCTACAACTTTGCTGAAGATCGTTTCTATGTTAAACGAGACAGGAAATAGTTATTAATTATTTAAGCGATTGGTAAACTTATGACATGATCAAGCAGCTGCTCTGAGGGCAACACTGTATTTTACAGTGTGACATAGTAGCCGTAATATTTGTGTCCTATTCAACGCGCAGAAACACCAATGTTGCCTGCTGAGCAGTTGATTGAGCATGATCATAAGACATCAGTGCATTGAACCATTAATAACTTTCGATCCTTGTATTTAATCAAAAAGTGGTCTTGAGCAAAGTTGTAGCTGGGAAAATTTCCTATAAGTAAAGTTGAAAGCTTTTGAAGCAGACCGATGTGGCGAATTATTAGATAGACATGAACAAAAATCTTGGTTTTACCATAGTAATTCCCATACAAACTTCAAATGGTTTGTGCCATCTCAGTTTCTCACCAAATGGGTTCAAATTTTGAGAGGTTAGTCAGGATCCGATTTGGAATCGTTTAAGTATTGTGGAGCGAAAATTTCAAATTTTGCATCACTCTAATGAGCAGGCATGGAAAATCATATACATTCATTTCATACATTCATTTACATTCATTTGCCACTAACTTTTTTCATCAACAGAATTCCGTAAAATGATACATGAAGCTTTTGTAGATTTTGATATTAGCTTTTGTCAATAACTCAAATTTGTATCTCTTATGCATGACGAACAAGAGCGGGTAGAACCTGTTAATATTTTTCAGTGAATGTAATTTGCATTCACTAAAAAACAATGGTGGATTCTGTTCGCTCTGGTTCGTCATATATAAGAGATACATATTTGAGTTATTGACAAAAGTTGTAGCTGATATCAAAACCTACAAAAGCTTTATACATCATTTTACGGAATTATGTTGATAAAAAAGTGGCAATTGAATGTAAATGAATGTAACTGATTTTCTATGCCTGTACATGAGTGAGTGAGTGAGACTCCTCCAAATTCCGTTGAAGTTGTTCTGCAATTCTCCTCATATTTAATAGTAATCCTGCTAAGCAGACGCTAAATATTCTCCGAAAATGCGAAGGATGCTTCGGGTTCCCTGATTGTTTTTTTTTTTAATTATACTCAGAATTTCTTTTGTCTGAAATTATTCTCATAATCCTCATGGAACTCTCCTCTGGATTGTCAATGAATTATTCCCAGAATTCTTTGTGAAATTTCTTTTGAACTTTTAATAAAATATCCTACTAAGGATTCCCTTGGAATTCTACTTAAATTACCGTGGGATTCTCCTTAGGTTTCACGTGGAATCTGATGTTCCTCAGAACTACCTTGTAAGCAATCCTCAGATTTGCCTTGAAGTTTTCCTCACTATTGTTTCCAGAGCTCAGTTGGAATTCTCCTCAGAATTCTTTTGAAATTATCACAACAGTTTCTAATCCTTGAACATTTTGCAAGATAATTCGACAGTGAGCATAAGGGCGTATACGCGATGATCGATTCTCTTCATCGATTTTCTCTATGCATTGCTACAGCTAAGAGAAACAATTTTCTATAAGTTGTTCAATGCAGAGTTGTAACAGGTTGTATTGGCTATCAAAAACAACAGCAAACGCACCGAGAAACGTTCAATCTAGCGAATTAACAAAAGAGAAAATCGACGAAGAGAATCGATCATCGCGTTTACGCTCTTATGCATGCTCACTGTCGAATTGCTTGACGTACTTTAATACATAAAAATTGTCTTAGTAGGATAATTTTAAAACTCGCTGAGAATTCCATGTTTTTTCCAGGAAGTAAACCGCCTGTTTCGCACACCTGGAGATCCCCACAACGGACAGTATTACAAGTCGGCGACGTTCTGATTGAAGGGAGGCAGTTCTCAGATATGATCGAAGTTATGAACTATCACGGTTCAAATATCGTTTCGGATGGTAAAAGTGCGCCAACACTCGGTACATAAGCTACCCAAAGTCACAACAGACGACTACGCGCAAAACCTCGAAGCTGTGTTGCCTGATTAGGAAGAGCGTACTGAAGCCCCTCCTGAGGAATGCTGGAATGGTGTCAACGCATGCAAATCAGCCATCAAAAGTGCAGCAGAAGGTGCCATTTTGGGTTCGTGGAAAGAAAACGACGAAACGAATGGTTCGATGACGACAAAAATGCAGTGCAGGCGATGATGTTGCAGCAAGGGATCCAATGTGAAGCGATACAAACAGATATTAATCGTAATCTGTAACACTAGTTTACAAAACAACATAAAAAGTGTGAACTTTAGTGGTTGACCAACGTTTCTAATGCAAAATCCTACGCTGAATTCAATGCCGTGGTCAGAAAAAATTAAAGTAGAGCCATTTTTTAGACACACAAAAATTTTGATTTTTTGAATTTTGGACAAAAGTACGGTTACTAAAATGTCAATATCTTTGAAACTAGTGCACCAATTTTAAATCTTTTTTTATGAAAATGAAGCTAAATAAATTTGCTATCGTTCACTAGAATATTATGTCTTAATTAAAACTTTAATTTTGAAGTCATTTAAAAATTTACAGCATTTTTTTTTATTTTTCCTGCTAATTTTCCATAAAAATCTTGTTTTAATCAACATTTTTAATGGGATAAAAAGATTCGAAAAATCATTCCATAATTTATTCTTAAAGTCCATTAAAAACTGGAGAAAATGAGCCTTTAATGGATGAAATCGGTTGGAAATTGTCGAAGTTATGACATTTTTTGTAAAATCATGGAAATTGAATGTTCCAAGATTGGCCGTTGTCCCGCTCCTAGGTTCATGCACCACTTCCAGTAAGCCTTTCTGCGGACGTGTACGCATACGGTGCATTTCACTAACACTACCAGCTGTCACGCAAAATTAAATGGGATATTTTCAACAATATAATTTACGCTAGTGTTTGTGAGACCGCTCGGCGAGAACCTAACGCAACCAACTCAATTTGACAGCTTTCATTCTTTAACATTGCTTAACGATGTATACGACAAAACGTGAATTCAAGTGTAAAAATGATCCTCAAAAGTTTTGTTACGCGTGTGGCAACTATATATTTACAAAATCGGTCAATTTCACTGCTTCGTTGCAAACTGCATACAGGCTTTATTTTAAAATTGATCCTGGAGACTTTGACGAACCGTGGATTCCAAAAGTATTATGTAGTTCGTGCAAAACGTGCTTGGCTAGGTGGATGTCAGACGCAAGGTAAATTGATTTTTTGAATAACTTTCATATAAACAATTTATGTACAGCATGGTAGTGCTTTGTTCTTTCCTGATCGACATTATCTTACTTCATCTATTTTTGATAAGTGTTAATGTCTTACTTACTAACTCACTTATTTGTTATCTGTCAGTCGCTATTTGTCCTTTGACATGCCCACCATATGGCGTCGACCGTTTTGTCATGCAACGGATTGTTATTTCTGCTTGACAAAAGTTAAGCAACAAGGACGTCACAAAACAGTTGAGTATCCACAAGTGGCTTCTATGACAATACAACACCTGTTCCACATTCAAGTTCGGTCCCGTATCCTGTTTATCCGAAGCGGAAACGAGCGCCCTCTGTTGAATCGACCGTTACAAAAAGTGAGGAGGAATTCAAGGAGAAATGCGAGGAAGACTTCGAGGTGGAATTGGAAAGAAACCCAAAACTGTTTACACAATCCGAATTTAATGATTTGGTGCGAGATCTCGACTTATCGAAGGAGAAATCCGAATTGCTGGCATCACGCTTGAAAGAACACAACATGCTGAGCAAGGAGGTCAAAATTTCTTGTCACAGGAATCGTCACAAGAAATTTGACAAATATTATTCTACAAAGGACAAGGCATGTTTTTGCCATGACGTAAACGGCTTGTTTGAAGAGTTTGGTGAGCCATATGATCCAGCTGAATGGCGTTTATTCATCGATAGCAGCAAGTTGAGCTTGAAAGCCGTTTTACTGCATCAAGGGAATGAGAAACCTTCTATTCCATTAGCTCATGCCGTTAATATGAAGGAAACGTATGAATCAATGGCTCTATTGCTCAATTTGATAAATTACAATCAACACAATTGGAAAATTTGTTCCGATCTTAAAGTGGTTGCCATGTTGACTGGATTGCAACAGGGATACACAAAATATATGAGTTTTTTTGTGTAAATGGGACAGTCGAGCTCGTAAGGAACACTACGTCCGAAAAGATTGGCCAAAACGGGATAATTTCACAATTGGTAAAGACAACGTTAAAAATGATCCTCTTGTGGTAAAAGAACGCATAATACATAAAACTTGGGCTATTCAAAAATTTCGTCAAAGCGTTGCAAAAAGAAGGGCCGGCATTCCAGTACTTGAAATCAGTATTTCCAGATTTATCTGACGCAAAGATAAAGGAAGGTGTATTTGTTGGCCCACAGATCAAAAAACTGCTCAATGATTCCGCATTCAATACAGTTTTGACACCAGATGAGGAAGAAGCGTGGAAATCGTTCCAGCGTGTTGTCACAACCTTTTTAGGAAATTTCAGAAGCCCAGATTATGAGGAAGCCGTCGATGAATTGCTCAAAAATTATGAGAAAATAGGTATAAATCAAAAATATTGTGTTTGTTACATATAATTAATTTCAAATCATTTTATTTCACTGAACACAGGTGTGAATATGTCTTTGAAGATACATTTCCTACATTCTCACATGGATTTTTTCCCGGAAAATCTTGGTGACGAGAGTGATGAGCACGGCGAACGTTTTCACCAACAAATGAAGATGATGGAACGTCGTTACCAAGGGTTTTGGGATGAAGCAATGATGGGTGACTATGGCTGGTTTCTGATTCGAGAAACAAGTTCAAAACATCGAAGACAAAGTCATTCGATTCTCAATCATTTTTAATAAAACCTAAATAAATTTCTTTTGTATCCACTCGGTTTTAAATCCTGATATGCCTTAATCAAATTGATATGTAGAGAAAATAATCTCCCATGAAAACTTTACATGCGATTTGGATGCTTACAACGACACCTAGAAAAGGAACTCTAAAGCTGTTGTATTTCAGCAACATTTTTAAGTGTTTTACAAAAATGCTCATAACTTCGACAATTTCCAACCGATTTCATCCATTAAAGGCTCATTTTCTCCGGTTTTTAATGGACTTTAAGAATAAATTATGGAATGATTTTTCGAATCTTTTTATCCCATTAAAAATGTTGATTAAAACAAGATTTTTATGGAAAATTCGCAGAAAAAATAAAAAAAATGCTGTAAATTTTTAAATGACTTCAAAATTAAAGTTTTAATTTAGACATAATATTCTAGTGAACGATAGCAAATTTATTTAGCTTCATTTTCATAAAAAAAGATTTAAAATTGGTGCACTAGTTTCAAAGATATTGACATTTTAGTAATCGTACTTTTGTCCAAAATTCAAAAAATCAAAATTTTTGTATATCTCAAAAATGGCTCTACTTTAATTTTTTCTGACCACGGCATTGAATTCAGCGTAGGATTTTGCATTGGAAATGATCATCACCTTACTGAGTTCAAAAATGCTGTAAACTAGTGTAATCGAAGATAGCAAACTCAAATTTTGCAGGATAACAATCGTCTCCTAGAGAAGCTAGAGTGTGAAGAATTGAAGCACTTGTGTCGTTCTTAGGAGACGCAGAAGTTTTACAAAAAGTTAAAGGGGTAAGTGGGTAAGGTTGAAGGTATCTTGAGATGATCAAAATTTGACAACAGCATTCGCAGCATTACGATGAACACCTGAATGCCGCTGAGCCAGGAACCATGAATGCAGGAGGGATTACTTCATTGGTACAATGAACGAGGGTGACATGACAAGGCAACTCCCACGATAAGTGATGCCATCTAACAACTAAAAGCCCAATAAGGCAGCTGGGAAGGATTACATAGGAGCGGAAACTATGTAAATAAGTTTAGTCGACTGCTGTAGCTACCCGAGGAGTGAAAAGGCTGAATCCAATATACTATTGGTGAATTGACAAGTATCACCGTGACTCTCCATTTGATTTGCACGGAGACTCACTTCACGCGAGCTTACAATACTGTAGACTGTGAAGAGCGATTTTCCAGGAAAATTGGCCAGATTGATCAAGACTACGCTGAATGCTATACAATACAGTCTGAAGATATCGGATGCGTTTATCAGACTCGTTTGAAATACACAGAGGACTTTTACAAGACTATGATCTCTTTCCTGCCTCCTTGTTCAAAATTGTGCTAGTGCTAGAAGGTGGTTTGCAACGTGCGGATTTTAACTTGTGGAGCTCCATCTTCAATAAATCCAGCCAGCTCATTTTCGTCGCTGACGAAATGGAAATTTTCGGAAAAACGTTTGAGATAGAGTAAAATCAGTACACCAGACTGAAACGTGAAGCAGAAATTGGATCAAAGGTGAATAGGTACGTCGAAGAAAAAGTTGGCTGGATCAACTTTTCCGCGTAGATTCCTATTTGGGGTCAACCGATAACAATCCAGAAGTGACGAATAATTGTGCAACTAGGGAAAAAGCCATCAAAGTAAGAATCGTTAAAAATCACCAGAAAACCCTCACCAAAACACGTGCTCGGTTTGTTGAGTGATTATATCATCAGCGAAAAAAAAGTCAAACAATCCCAAACATTATACTGTACACAACAATGTTTTGCATTCTACGCACGAGAGGAAGAGATGAAACACTAGCATGTATGGAAACGGACTGGTGCCTATATCATAAAAAAGTAAGATAGCGCGTTCGGCAGTAACAATTCCTATGCGTTCATGTCCAGTAAAAGTGAATCAAAGGGCGATAAAGCAATAAGGAGCAAAAATCACAGCAAAGAAAGCGTTTGTCTGAAGTTTAAGTCTGTTTATGTGGTGACATGTATCTGAGTCTGTATAGATGTGTAACTGAGAGCAGTACCCTACACTGCAAGTTGTATTGGCTTGCTTGTTATCAGCGTTAAGCGAGAAGTGCAATTTATGTATTTCAGCGTTTTTTTTTTCGATACCAGTTTGTTTTACGCACACACACACATTACTCAGCGATGGGAATACTCACAATGTTTCGAAACAACAGTTGTCAGTTGCATATGATGTCGGGTCGAGTTTTGTTTTCATGTTATCACGTGATTCAGGTTAGTCGAACATCATACATTTCACGCGCATCACGCCAAACGGAACCGAAACACAGATACATGGCCAAAGTCCGGCACAAAAATGGAAGAGATTGAATGTAAACAGAAAGGCTTTTAGGTTGATGTTTATTTTCGTCAAGCGATCAAAAAAAAAGTCTACAAACAAATATGGTTGGTATGCAAAGCCAGATAAGATCGATCGAGTTCCCCCTCCCAATATCCCTAACAGGCTATTGTCAGCTTGTTTTTATACCTTACAAAACTCTCACAACCTTCTTATCAGCTCGTAACGGTAGAAATGCGACACTGAATGATAGCGAGCCATAGTTTGAATCTCTTCTTCGCTTGGAATGTTTCTTTGCGTTCCACATGAACGATTTCTTAGCTCGCGTGCTCAAAGACCAACCCCCTATGATTGCTTCCTTTTTTGCGCCCTCTTTCTCTCGGGACCGACAACAGTCAATTATAGATAGCTAATTTTACGACGTTCCACTATTACAACCTCTTTCCTGCTTTGTTTTGGTGGGGAATCTAAATCAGCAATAAAATAGTTATTGGAGTAAGGAATGGATGGAGGGAAACTAGTTTTGTAGGTCGTTGGCAAATTTTGGAAAGGGGATTATATGCTACTAGTTTTGTTTCGCGGAGAAAGGACACAATTAATTTGCATTTTCCTAGCTGAATTGCAGTTCTCTTGCATTGAAATCACAGCTAATTCAACTTCTACCGGGCACAGATTTGATGCTTTCTGGTTTATACATGTACAGAGATGGACAACATTTAGATTTTCATAAATAAATTGTTGGTTTAAATATATCGAAAGCCTCTGGTAAGCCGAACTCAAAAAATATAGCATCACTCACAAACACACACACACACGCATGCCTTACCTTGTTGCTGGCGAAAATTCCGAAGAGTCCAACCCGCTTTTTCAGCTTGTTCGTGGTGGTACCCTTCGCCGTGAGGTGGTTCAGTCCGCTGGTGGAGGTGTAGTTCTGCGAGTTGTTGGAGGTGTCCGAGTCCGCTTTCGAGAGATCCTCGAATGGCAAATCCCCGGGAGGTTGAAAGCCGGATTGATACCTTTTTCGAAGAGCGAAACATTAATCCATTACCTTGACTGTTACAAACTTTCAATTTCGATTCCGACTTACTTTTCTATGACTTTTAGCGAGTCTTCCTTCTCGTTGATGGCATCCGCTGCTTTGACCATGCCCTCGAGGCACCTCGCAATGATGGGAGCCACCGCCGATTCGACGTCCGCTGCACCTTTGATGAATTCCTTCAGTCCTCGTGTTCTCTTCTCGTCGAGCTCTTGTAATCGGTTGAAAACCTGTCAATGACATGATCGTAAATCGAAAATCTTGTTTCACACTCCCCGCATCCTCTCACCTCTGGCAACGACGTTTCGAAGTGCGTCTGCTGCAGTTTGTTCGTCTTCTGCAGCTGGTTGGCGTATTCGTTTTTCGCATCCTCCGACTGACCGCAGCGGATGTTCATGTTGTTTCGCTGCTTTTCCACCTCCGCCCTGCTCAGGTTCAGGTCGGCATCTGCTTTCTGGTAGCTTTCGATGGACTTTTCTGCCTCACGGAACGCTTTCTCGTAGTTTCGTTTCGCCCGTTCCAGGGCCGCTATCTGACTGGTTAGGTTCTGTGTGCGTAGGGCGCCGTCGTTGAGGGACTTTTTGCGCTCATCGCGCAGATTTTTGGCCAATAGACTGATGCCTTGGAGGACCTGTAGCTGGAGGTTTTCGGCGACGACTTCCCGCTGACCGGCCAGGTCCGCCACCTCTTTGAGGACGCATTTGAACGCTTGGAACGAGGAGAACCTGTGGATGTGGGGGTGGAAATTAGCATCGAAGATTCTTGTATTTAAGAAGACCGTCTCAAAAAGTTGAAGGGCATTTGTTAGACTTTTTTTTTGATTTGGATAATAATTCTACCAGTAAATTCAATGGTATAGGATTGCATTGATTGGATTAGTGTGAATAAAACGATAAAATAGTATTGAAGACTCTAAATAGTGGTGAAGAAAGAGGGAAGGATTATGAATTTCCTCTTAATAGCTTATCCTTGACAGTCACTGAAGAAGTCACACATTTCAAACTAAATACGCGTATCTGCCATAGATCAGCGAATGGAATTAATTCTTAACAGGATTTTTTTAATGTTCTCAAAAATTTCCTTAAAATAATTCTCCTTCACAGAAATCTGCAGATCAGTCCACAGATTCTCTACAGAACACTAAAACTATATATTTTCTCCGAAAATTCTCTTCGAATTTATAATTACTTTTCCAAGAATTCGCCAAAGTGTCCATTCAATTATATTTCAAATTTGCATGACATTTTCTTACAAATCGCATGAATTTCATCTCAGTAATATCCTTCATCATTTATGCTTAGCATTAATCTTTACTGAAGTCTTTTGATAATTCACTTCAAACAATTGTCCTCAGAAATCTCTAGATTTTTTTCACGAATACCATTGGAATTATCCCAGGAAATTCTTTGTAACTCTTCATAGTATTCTTGTACCCTCAAAAATCTATTCCGTTCGAATGCATTTCGAAATTGCCATGTAACTCTTTTTTGATTTCACTTCTCAGAATATCTTTGGAATTTGCCCCAACATTATATTGGAAGAATACATGAATTCAATAACTTTAGAATATTTCTCAAAATTTCCATGAAATTCTCATCAGCACCAAGGTGAAAACAAATTGGTGTTCTAATTTGTCAAATTCATGATTCAGCCATGTGGATTTTTGTATGGAGGAGTGACCGAGTTTGTTCACAATTTGCTCTAAAACCTCACTTTTCCTCGCCCATATATTGACAAAGCTACATCACCATGTTATATCCACCATGATCAGAACTGTCTTGAAATTATTCCAACAAACTTATTTGGAACGGGTATTCATTAAAATTGGACATGGAATCCTGGTACCAATGATTTTTTTTTTCACAGAACAACCTACAAATTCTACTCTTGTGAAAATGTGGAAAATTTACAATTTCAGTGTTAAAAAGTGTTAATTGAATGTACAGAAGTTGTGTTGAAAAGTGCATTAAGTGAAAATCATCAAATCCTTCCCTTTCCATTGCATGAGGTGCCCTCCGTTCCGAATAAAGCGCAGCAACGTTCAGCTAAGTTTATTTGCCTTTTAGTTCCTCTTTCCTCTATAACAGCACTTCCCAGCGTGTGGCCTGCGGCCCGGACGTGGTCTCTGGATCTCAGCAATGATATAACTCTAGTGGAATTTTGTTCATCATTATGAGTTTTAGCCCAGGAGGAATCAGAAATATTCAAAGATGCAGCCATTTAAAAAATACAAGATTAGGAAGATTGGACAGGACTTATCCCTCTAAATTGAGACGATCATTTAAATTACTAAATACCCGTCAATCTTTTATCTAGAGGCTATTTGAGCTACGGTCTAACTCCCGGGTCCAAGCTTCTTGCGTTCATAAGAACTTATTTCATACATAATGCCACTGCCAGACAGTGGGAGTTAGATTGTAAACAAACACACGTGGCATGGCAGCCGTTTGAAATGTCATTGACCAATTCAAACGGGGAAATATTCCGCCAGAATTAAGTAGCGAGCTTTTCCATGATTTCTTGGATTCTCAGGACTATCCCGCACGGCCAATGAGATCAACTTAAATTTGAGTTCAGTTTGCTCATAATCGCAAAGAGTGCAGAAACTCAGCGATGAGTAAATTTGCCTCATGTTTTCCGTTGGAAAAACTCAAAAAAAAAAATGGCAAAGTTTTTCTCTAGTCTATGAAGACTGAGAGAATCCAATCTTTACTTTTCTCATATTCGGGAATTTTTTTTCCTGGAAATCCTGCAGAAACATGAGCAAATTTACTCATCGCTGAGTTCCTGAACTATTTCCGATTTATGAGTAAACTGCACAACCGTTTAAGCAAACTCAAAATTCGCTTCTTCTCGTATACAGGTAGATTTTATACATAATACCACTGCCAGACCACTGCCAGACACGAGTGTGATTGTAGATACATACAGTACATACAATAAATGAACGAATGAAAAATTGCATCAATCAAATGTGTCAAAATTAGTCTGTTTTTTTTTTATAAAATCTTTATTCTAATCCTAACATATAAACATGTCTTACAAGCTAAGCTATTCTAAACTAATTACAGGCATTTATTTCTAAGAAGAATTTGAAGCTAGGCAAGGAGATCATATGTCGTTCTGTTTCCAAAATATATTGACTAAACTGAACATATTTTCTTAGAATCATAATTTTGTCATCCCTGCTAAACTCTTCTAAGGTTGAAGCTATCAAACTGGAAAAGGTTAAGAAGCGCATTAAACGAGGATCAAATCTGTTTAGTAAATGTCTAATAAAATAGTTCCATGACTGATTGACCGAAAAACGTTTACAAAATATATGCTCAAGATCTTCGAGGAATCCGCATGATAAGCAATTAGGGTTGTCAGCAATACCTATGCGATACAAATGAGCTCTGTGATCAATTTTCCTATTATAAAGTAAATTAGGAATAGATTTTTCATTTGAGTTCAGGTTCTTTAAGTTAATATTATTCCAGACACGTGGCCAATTGTTTTGTTCTTTAGTTTCAATAGTTGGTCTAGGCAATGATCCAATTTTATCAGAATATAGTTTTGTCATAGAAAAAGGTTGTGTTAGATCATGTTCGTAAAACAAATTCATGAAAGAAGGATACATATGTGGTAATATAGTAACAGGTTTCCTAATGACTACTGACTACTGATATTAGGCAGAATATAATTTTTCAACAAACACGTGTCGGTCGAATTAGGATTTATCCCAGGCTACTATTCTAGAAAAACGTAATTGATAGATATTGGGCGGAACGCGTCGGAATGTTTAGAAAAATAGGGCGCACGCTTGATCCGGTTTAAGATACATTGTTGACTGCTTTCGGGAACATGATTTCATTTTAATAACTTGTTTACTTGTTTAACCAGGGCTTAAGCAATCGTCACGTCGGTCATAGCTTGTTATGATAGCCTGAACAATGCGTAAAGAGCAAACCGCGAAACATTGAACGTCGCGTGAAAGTGGAACTTAATGAAGGCCTAAGTGCTTTTTCGTAACTTTTAGTTTTCGGATTAGAAAAATCATCGGTTGCAGGACAGTGTTACCGATTTATATTGGATAATCCAAAGCTATGTTGATCATTATAACATTAAATTTTGAATAACAAATGATAAGACAATCTTATTCAAATGTCGTAATAATACCACTGACCAAGAAAAAATGATTTATATAGTTTTCATAAAAGTTGACGATACAAATACTAATGAGGAAAGGAATTCCGCATTTCCTTTTCCCAAGTCCTTTTCCTCTCCTTCCCTTCCCTTCTTCTCTTTTCAGAAAGCGAGTAATGGCGCTATAACCATATGCCATATAGGGCTAGGACAAGAGTTAGTGCTCAAGTCCCAACCGCTAGAAGAAAATGGTAGCGAGCAAGGGCGCTATAACCTAGGCGAATACAGCATTCCCTCCGTATAGGTTACGTCCGCACACCGCTCTCTGTTGTCCTTCGACTGAGGTCGGCTGGATCGATTGAGGGATGGCAGTGGGTGGGCGGTGCCGTCCACGCTTGTACGGAGGGAGGACTGTACGCTCGAACACAAGGGGTAAATACCTGTGTTCCATCCCAGGAGATCGGACAACCAAGGAGTGTACATTAACTTTCTTAGCTCTGTCACTCCCAACGATTTATATAGCCTATTTTCAAATCCTGCATACGGAGCGGTTGGTACGGTATGTCCCCGCTCTTTGATTACCTGTGGATTAAATGTTAACCACTGTCTATACTTATTAAGTAGACATGGTAAACATTCACTTCCACAAAAATTAACTAAACGCTACACAGTAGGCCTGGCCGCTTTATTGTTTGTTTCACATCCTTGATGTGCAGCAGGCATTAATAATGACAAGAAAAATGATAGATGTATCATTTTCCAGGATTCTTTCAAGTACTGGCTGTGTATGTGTAGACTAGACTAGACTAGACTAGACTAGACAGAACAACCTACAAATTCTACTCAGAAATCTTCTTTAATTGCTCCTGGAACTCTTCTCACAATTACCTTCCCACATATTCCCTGGAGCTCTAGTCTAACCACCAAGAACCCCCTTGAATTTTTTTTCTCATTAATATCATGCTATTATCCGTAGAATTTCTTCGCAATTCTCCTCAAATTACCTTAGAGGAATTGAAATTTTCATTAAAATTCACCTAATGACTCTTCAAAGTGACAGAATCCAGATAATACACACAGAAAAAAAAAACTACAAAGGACAGCCCTATGGGGTTGTACGCAATGGTGACGTAGGACTACGTGGTCTTATATCCTATCGATTAAAATACATCATCTCTGGATCAACATCAGACCACTTTCATGCCGCGACCGACTTTGGTTTTTTTTAAATTGCACCCCCAATGTTGCCTTAAAGTACATGGTATGTTAGATTTAAACATATCTAGATAGAGCTGAGCTGGAATTAGACGTAACAGCTTTTGTAAACAATTACTCCTCTCGATGATTTTTCGGAATTCAAGGCACGCCCACGTAAACCAACTTTACCGTCGGGTAGGGGAAGTCTTTCCCTATCTGATGGTGATGTTCATTTGCGTGGGCGAGCCTTGCCTTTCAAGACATCGTAGAAAGAGGTCATTGTTTACAAAAACTGTTACGCCCTAATTCCAGCTCTATGTGTATATGGGAACTGACATCCGATTGATGACCTTGAAAAATATCCAAAACATACTCTTTGACAAATTTATGGTGGTTCTGAAAAGGACCGTTTGTCGTGATGGTTGAGTAATGCTGAGCTATTAGGGTGTTAAACACAGATGAGGCTGGTGAGCTGTATGTTGTTTGGAACGAGGGTGACGCGCTTGGCATAGATGGCCTACAGCGACTCACGTAGAGCTACTGATTCCGATCAATAGCGGTACGGCTTCTTCCTCCTTCTATGGATGCTCATGTGGGCTGCAGCTCGCTTCTTGCAGGCAGCCTTTCGTTGTGTACTGGAGAACAATGTTCAACGCCACGCGCCGAAAGCACTGCTGCTGCTGCTGATGCCGACGACCGGACACCACCACACACGGTGATTGGAACTGAATCCGATCAGCGGTTGAGGCCAGCTTTGATAGCTAGCTGCTGGAGAACACCACCACTCACCACGCGATGATTGAATAAACACCGTTTGGTGAGACCGGATGGAATTCAACTTTGAAATCTGTGTTAGGGTAATCGGTGATAACTTTAATCATCATAACAACAGTTGCACATTCGTGCAATTTTCAATAGTGACATTTTGGAAAATGATAAAGTCTTAAATTCAGCAGATGCGTCGAAATATTTCTGATCGATTGGTGATAAAATTATTGAAATTGGTCCAGGGACAGCTGAGTTATTAACGTTCAAAATCTTTCATAATTTTGTTACATGTTCCATCTTTGGTTTTCACAAAGATTACCCCCATATAGAAATCACAGACATAGTCCTACGTAAAAAATCTGAATTTTAATGGGGTCGTTAATGTTTAATAATGCATATATTCATGCATGTAAACTTCCTTTCCATGGCAACTTGCAAGAAATGTTGCGTACAAAGATGGATGGTTGCATTCAAAATCTGGAATATTTCGTGAAATATCTCATAAATTTACATGATCTATATGGTACAGCGGGGCAACTTGAAACGCGCGGAGAAGTTGAAACGGTAAGTGTACCTCTTAGCGGAAGTGGTACCTTAATGTAAACCTGTATGATATATGACGCTTCCTATATGTGCATCTTAGAAACAGAAATTTTCACTACTTTTTCGAACTGTGCAGTTCAAGCCAAGGGTCATGGAAATTTTTCAACGTCCAGAACTTCATTTATGTTTCACAAAAACACTTCACGGATTCAATGATTCTGAATTGCCGGCTGTTACCCAATTTCCCTGATATCGCGGTTCATTGGTTCGCATTTAAATGGACATTATTTTCTCGTTTTCCGAGCTGCAGTCTTCCCATACGCCAAACAAATTTCTCTTGCATCCAATGTAAAGTTGGATTTATTGCAGCCTCTGCATATGTTTCATACAACAAATGTAATAGCAGTTTTTGCAATGGCAGCGTACAAGCAAGTTTTCCACAACGCTTATTTTCGAATAAAACTTTCACGAGATGATTTTAAAGATGCAATGCATTTTGGAAAACTTACTGTGTTCGAAAATTAAAATAACATAAATATTACAAAATATTTTAAAAAACTCTTCCGGCGACTACATTACAGAATCTGTTCATGCGGTCTAACATTGCAAATTTTGCATACTTTTCTGCCTCTTTGCTATTGCAACATTATAGACGCCAACAATCATCAGCATTGAATATCTAAGCAAACACAAAATTACCTTAAAATCGATGAAATGGTTAAAAATGGTAAAAACGACAAAAGTTTGAGAATATTTTATAGAAGTTCGGAGAACTTCATTTAAATAACGAAGAGCTTCAAAAATCAGAGAAATTCATAGATAACACTGTACGGAAATTGTATTTTTGTTTATGTTTCAGGGAGTATCATTGGAATTTAGGTAATTTCAAAGAAGTGAGAGGTATTTTATAAAAGATCGGGGAAAATCTTAGGAGTTCTGAGAATATCATAGTATATTATAGAACTTCATGGAAATCCACGGATCTGCACAGAATTTCATGGCAGCGCTTGCGTCTTTTACATCGAGAAGATATTCTCTCATGCACACTTAGTTTTTTTTTTGCCGAACCTAGACAATTTTTTGCCGAGATTTGCACAACCGAGTGCTCGGCAATCAATTTTACTGAGATCTTAGCAAACATGACGTTGTTTGCTGAGATTCAGCAAAGGATTTTCTGAGACTCTGCAACCAAGCGACACTTTTGCTGAGATCTCAGTACAACAGATTGCCGAGCACTCGGCTAAAAAAACTAAGTGTGATATGATACCAGGCTGCTCAGAAATTATTCCAATGATCTTCAGGTGTTTTAAAATCTCCATGAAGTCCATTAGTTATTTTTTCAAGACTCCATGTTGGTCAGGCATCATTCTGAAAATATCCTACTATCCAATAATCTAAATCACATCTCTCAAATATCCTCTCATATGGTAACAGGCAGCTCAAAAATTATTCCATGTGTTTTAAAAAGTCTATAAAGTTTTCTGGAATTCAGGTTGATCAGGTACTATTCTGATGAAGATCTCAAACTATCCAACAATTTAAATCACATCTCCAAGATATTCTGTCATGATACCAGGTGACTCAGAAAATATGTCAAAGGCCTTCAGGTGATCAGAGATCTCCAAAAACTTCTCAGGATGTTCTCATTTCTTCCGGTTGATTTAGTATAATTCTGAAGATCTTCAACTGCCCAACAATTTAAATCATGTCTTTCCAATATTCACCCACGATACCAGGTTGCTTATAAATAGTTTCAAAGACCATCAGCGATCTCCATAAATAATCATACTTTCTTTACATGTTTCGACAGCAGAATCGTTCGCGACCTCTTCTCGTGGTTCGAACTCGTTACCTGTTCGTGTTCTAGTTTCATTTTTAACAGAGTCAAATTTTAGAACTGTCGCGTAGTTTGAAACAAATTTGAAGCTCAGCATTGCGAACGGCCCAAGGGAATCCAGAATAAATTACTCAAACCACCACAATAAAATCTCTTCAGTAAGGATTTCGATAAGAGGTTTGGTTTGAATTTAACTGTGGTTGAAATTTTATTTTTAATTCCCAACAATTTAAAAAAAAGAATGAATTTTAGGCTACTTTTACTTGTTTTTAAGACCGTGCATTTCGTAGTTGTTTGTCCGTGATTGATCAAAACTATAACACTTCCACAGAGAACCACGGAGCATAGGATTAGCTTTAAGCCGTTTTTACTAACTAAAAATTAGCATCAAATGAGTGTTCTTATTTTACCTCAATTATGGCATGGAAAATCATTTACATTCATTTCGAGCATTAATTTACATTCATTTAGCTCTAACTTTTTTCGTCAAAAGAATTCCGTAAAATGATGTATTATGCTTTTGTAGGTTTTAATATTAGATACAATTTCCGTCAATTGCTCAAATCTGTATCTCTTATGCATGATGAACTGAAGAGAACAGAACCCACCATTGTTTTTCAGTGAATGTAAATTACATTCACTGAAAATCAAAGACGAGTTCTGTCCGCTATAGTTGTTCATGCTTAATAGATAGAAGTTTGAGATTATGACCAAAGTTGTAGCTAATATTAAAAAAAACTACAAAAGTTTCATGCATCATTCTACATAATGCTGTTGATAAAAACAGTTAGAGGCAATTGAATGTAAATGAATGCACGAAATGAATGTAAATGATTTCCCATGCCTGATTATGGCTACCCATTTAAGAAACCGGAAGGTCCCATCGGCGCAAAGTAACAAGTAACAATTTTGGTTTTAATGTAGTTCAAAATACTACGAAACTTTGGACCTTCTTTTGCCACTAAGGGTATTCACATGGCTCGAATCGGTAGATGTTATGTTTAAGATTGACATTATTCAGGTAGGTTTTCAAATTTAAGTGAATCTGTAACCAAATTCAAGAGCATTTAGGTGGTGTTAGTGTTTGTAATCAGTCGCATTGTGCAAATATTTATTGATTTTTTTGGAAAATTTTGAGGATATTAGTTGATCATTTAATGACGATTTTTATCAGAGATCTCTTGCTAGAATTAATGTAATCAAATTCATGTCTAGATTTGATTGCAGTTCCTATTATTTTGAGCATAACCAGCTTTTTTTTAGCAAAACAACAAATCGGACTGAACATATAGAAACCAAATTATTGTTAGCTCGAAATTCTTTTTTTTACATGCCGTTTAACACAGCAGGAACTAATTCCTCCTCAAACAGCCCTTCAACTTCAAATTTCACACAACTGAAACGATTACGACTTCTCACCAATTTCTTAAGCCCAATTACACAAATCCCTACCACACAAAAGCTTCCAAAGGGCATTCATCAAAATCCAGTTATTGCACTTGATTGGGCTTCTTATATGCAGCATTCCATCGCCCATTATTGGTGGAAATTTAATCACAAAAAGCCATTCATCCAGAAGGGCTGAACCACAACGGGCACCGACTGCCAGTCAGTCAGTCAGTCAGCCTCTATCATTATGATCTCTAACGGATTTTTAATCACATTACCCGATTCCCGATACTTACTCATTTTCTTCGTCTTCTTTGCTCTTTTTTGGTTGATAGTTTTTGACGAGCCGCCTGAAAATGGATAAAAGAAAAGAAACCCAATAAGTACAAATCCATTGAGGAGGAAATTTCAAACCAATAAAAATCTAGATTATTTTTATTGCACTGAATCGATTTGGTTGCTCGAGCGCACTGAAACCGTTAGGAAAAGTTAATTGAAGTAGTGAGAAGCTGCAGATACGGAGCAATGGGTTCGGATGAGAAAGCTGCATCAAGTGTCGCCAATACTAAGATGATTACGGTAATCACCATTAGTAAAGTGCACGTCTTAATACGCGTTAGTAGTTTCTTGTTGTTTTTTTTCCGTTCGGAGATAATGACTATGTTTCTAACTTCTATCTTGTGGAAACACGGTTCAAACAGAAAATGACTATCATACGACGATGACGACGCGGTGGTCGAATGAGTTCGTGTCCAATCAACCGTATAGATTCGTCATTCTGACGAGCTCCAACTCTTCACGTCCACACCTCGGCTCGATGATGTCTTGATCAGACACACGAAGGAGGAAATAAAAGGTACCTAATACAAATTGCTTAGCTGGAGATGTAGTGTAGTGCCCCACAGACCCAATGTTACTTACTACACACTACGACGGCGACGGCAACGATTATGATGATGGTGCTGATGACATTGAAACACATACGTTCGGAACTAATGACTTAAAGCGTGAAACTTGCTGCATTCTTTCGTTATAGTGGGAAAGGTAAATAGAAAGATTGAAGCGGAACTTCCACCGCAGGCAAAGTGACACACCGAGGAAGTGGGCACAGTATGGAAATGACAAGCGAAAAGGGCTGTTATTAGCCGCCTTCTGCGGATATGCTTGATTTGGATGCTAGCCGTAGAGCATTACTATGTAATGCTCGAATTTCAATACAAGATCAAAGAATGTAACACGACATAATCTATTGATGTTTCCGTATTAATTGATTCGGTTTCTTGGAAAATTAAATGACACAAATAACAGCGCATCTTCTTTGCCAAACTGCATTCCAACCGTATTAGTCAGCACCTTAGTCAATATAGGCAACACACAACAAACATCGTTAAGTACGTGAGTGCATCAGTCAGCTCTGCAGTCGTATAGCTTTATCAATAATAGCACCTGCGTGTGTATGTCCTCAATTAACATATACCAACCTACAGATAAATCGATGCAAATTACAAACAAAGCATTCGATCCATCTCATCAAGAGACCAGCTGACAGTGGTCGCAATCCATTATGAGGCAAACATTTGCATGGAATTCATCGTAATAATCATGATAAGTGATGGACTGAGTCTGTCAGATTGAACCATCGCCATTCCTGAGTTTTTCAGCCACATCGCTCACTAAACAGATGATTGGTGTGATTGCAGGTTATTTGGCGCTAGTGTGCTGATGGCGGCGCACTATGGTAGCTGCCAGGCCGGTATTTCGCACATCACGCCCGTGCGAAGATTTAACGGGTCGTGAATCTGTTGTGTACAATTTGTAACAATTAGTAATAACTGTTGTTAGCGAAGCATAACTCAACCGATCGATCGCGATTGGCAATCGAAATTCTGCTGTCAATTACAGGTTATATATTGGGTCAAATGAATAAAAGTATTTTTTTCAGTGGCTAACCTGACACAGCTGATTTTACTTCTCAAGCGAATGGAACAGTGGCATGGAATGTTGTTGTGATTGTCGGATTACTTTGCTTTTTGCTGCAGTTCAAAATCGTAAAATGTACTGCGTTAGACCTCTCATAAAGTAACGTAAGTGCAGGGTTTCTTGGATATGTATTGGAGCTGATGCGTTACAATTGTACTGATTGGGATGTTTTCTTCAATAAGCTTGATCTGAACTTTAGAATTTAAATTACTGTTTTTCCCGGTTGCCTAATTAAATTTTCTGGAGTACAATAAACAGCTGAATATGATAAAAAGTATTTTCAGAAATAGATCCAGCAAAAAACTTTTTTGAAAACAGTTTTTACAATTACACAATTGGTCTATGAAATATGTTATCTGTTATCGCTTCTGCAATATTTGGATATCTGTTGCGACTCAACACTTCACAATGTGTTTGTTTATGTTTAGAAGAGATGCATAATATCTAGCAAAATGTCACTTGAAGGGCAAATCCTCTGCAGAAAAAAGTAGTGAATTGAAATGATGCCGTAAAATATGTTATAGACATTTATGCACGGAGAAGGATTGTCCTGCATTTCCCCTAGTATCCAAAAATATGTACGGAATTACTAGCAGAATTCTTAAATATTCTAAGGGAATTTTAAGGAACGCCAGAGAGAATTCCAAATAAACTCACTGAAGAATATTTCCTAATGAATACTGAGTAACACTCCAGAGATATTTTGAAGATAGTATGCTCCAACCCCCCTCCAACTCTGCCTACTTAGTTTATGGACAAATCCTAATGTTAATCACTCAATCCAATCCAAGTTAATTTTCAGGAAAAGCTCAGCAGAGCAAATTTCCAAATTAATCTAATTGTCAGGAATATGCCAAGGAAATTCTGCGGAGAGTTTCAAACGGATTCTCAAGAGATCTTCACGGAAATTTTTGGATGAATATTAATTAAAATTTTGCGGAGAATCTCAAGATAATTTTGAGAATAATTCCAATGATTTTAAATCCCGGAATCTACGTGTGTTCAAAATGTATGCTTACGAATATTGAAAATTTGTAGAAATCTAGGATCTTCCCATTTTCTCAAGTCCTTATAACTATTTTTTGTTTGTTTGGGGTTTAGAGCTGATCAATTTTCTATGCCTGGGTTTTTTTTTTAATATCCGAGATCCCGATTTATTATCTGTCAGTCAATGTATTCAAACCCCAGGATATCAAAAGTTTCTTAGTCTAGAATCTCTGGGAACATTATATTTTTTCGAGAAATGGATCATGAAAATTTGACAAATTCACAATATTGAATATTATTCTTGATTTGGGATATTGAAATTATTTACTTGTTCGAAAATCTTTAAACTGCTCCAAGCACGAGATTTTGCTATGCCTGGGATTTTTTTGAAAGCGCATGATTTTGTTTCTTCTGAATTCAGGATCTTGATTTGAATCTGTGTTTTACTCTGGGCCTTGATTTTATTCCATTATCCAAGATTTTAATTAAACTATTTCCACAAGACCGAGATCCGATAAATTTCTTACAACCTTGGTTTTAGTTAAATAAATTATTGTTTGTTGTTTATTGTGGTTGGTTATTGTTAATACATTCAAAATTAAAATAATATCAGTGCCTCACAAATCGTCCAGGATGTTAAAATTAGAAACATGAATAAGTCCGGAATTTGTGGAAACTCAAATGATCCAGAATCTTGCCTTGGATTTTAATAAAAAGTTAAGCCCGCAATCTTCAAAACTTTCTTTAGTACGAAACTTTGAAACAGAAAACGTCCCAGAACCTTGAACAAATTGTCCATGTCTTGGATCATTATAAATATTCTAGTCCAAGAGCTTATTCCCCAGATATAAAATTATAAAAAAATATTCATGTCTAAGATTTCTCCTCATTAAAGTTTTTAATACAGTTAATAATAAGACTGAGAAATATTTCCCTGAATTTAAAGAAAATTCCCTGAGTTTCCAGGTTATAAATGCAATTCCCTGACATTCCTTGAATTTCCAGTTTTTCAGGTAGTCGACAATCTGTTTTAATGTAATTCTTGAGAAAATTCCAAAGATATACTATGAAGAGTTATTTTTTAGAAATTCTAGCAATTATTTAGTTAATTCATATGCTTTCATATGAAATATATTCACAGAAATTCTAGATTCTGAGACTTAAAAAAAAATTGGATCGCATACTAGGAAAAATGTTAGATACGTCGGACGGAGAAATTCTAGATTCTATGAACTAAAAAGTTTTCAGGATTTTCAAAACTCATTTGCTTATTTTTTGAGATCTCAGCCTAGGATATTTTTTTGGCTTATTAAGCACAACCCGCACTTAGTCTTTCTTAATCTAGCGCAGTTTAGCACCAAACGGAATGTTAATATTACTGATGGCTTCCAAATTTATTTACCTTTCCGTACGTATCGTAAGATTTGATAAAGAGAAACCAATCATTGAGATATTGTCAAAAGTCTAACACTGCTTCTTGACACCAAACTCAGCCTTCGGATTCTAAACTCGGCCTAACGCATTAAAAAGCCAATGAAATCACTTCGGCCTATCGGATGAAGATAAAAATTGATTCGGACGGAGCGTTTCTTATGTTTTTGGGAATAATGGGGGCAAACCTTCATATCACGCGTTCTCATTGACTTCGTTCGGTAGCTTACTAACTAAAGTATCGTACCAAACGCATAATTGACTTGTTCACTCTGAAATCATGGATTTATTTGAAGTTTTCTGCTCGATAGGCCCAAAATGGGCGATTAAGCTGAAGTAGTTCTCTACCCTACGCCCATTGTCTACAAACTATGAAAACCATAAAAAAACAACTACAATCAAAGTTCATCGATACAAAACTTAAATTTTTAAACTTTTTGTATTTTTTTCTGAAAAGTATTTTAATAACCTTTTATTTGATATTTTGATTATTCAAAATATGATAATAAATATGATTGGGCCGATTTCCAGTGGTTCAAAAGTTATGATTTTTTTTTAAAGTCACCCTAACATGGAAATGGTCAACCTAGTGAAAAAACAATACGGGTCTAATATTTTTCGTTAAGGAACAAAACTACCAATTGTTACGAAATTCAGAGCTAAATTTTGCTATGGAATTAAACAACCATATCCATTCTAAAAGAAATATTCGAAATACTAGATTTAGGATCTGTTTAACTAATTCCGAGACAGTTCGTTTGAGTTATATTGTAGTACTGATTCAACATCATGGATTAATCAAGCATTTTCATTGTTTTGTCTTCTTCGAATTGATATGTTGTTCTCGATTTTCTCGGTTTAGTGACCATCCATTCAGGAAAAAATAACCTTCACATTTCCCCTACTCGTCACGTTGTGGTGGTGGTCCTAAAGAGATTGATGTTGTTTATGGCGAAAATAAGTCAGTGCTGTTAATTTTCATATCATTCGATTGAAGATGAACCAATACAACCATTCAATCAATTCTGTGAAAACGAATTCTCATAGGACCATAATTTGAAGAGCCCCTTTCTCATTCGAAGCTCATCGTCACTGTCAATTGAGTCTCTCACTATCATTTGATATACGACAGTGGAGTATGGAAGAAACCCAGCCAGATGGTCCCGAACAGAGAAGTCGACCCGATCAATGTAAGGCAAATTTAAGGTCGATGTCGACTCAATGTCGTGTTGTTGTCGGATCAATTTTGGGTTTATGTCGGGTCAATGTCGGGTCAACATCGGGTTGGGGTTTGGTAGAAGTCAGGTTGGCTTAGTTTTTTCGCAGGAATGTCAACCAGAGCTCCATTTATGTATAGGTTACACTCAATTCAATGATATCAAGCGTTTATCAAATGAGAATGATCAATAATAATCAACTGATGTCACCCATTCGAAGGAGGTCCCGGCTGAGGATAGCTGCTTTTCTCATTTTCATCAAAAATGTTTAATTGATTTTGAAAATTTACAGCACTGTACATAGGTGTCTGGGTACAGAATTTAAAACCAAAAACACTTTCTATATGAATTTCTTTTGGGTTCGTTTTGGTAAAATCTAAAATGGGAATTTAATGATGAGGTAGGTAACAGCATTTTCGATGATTATTTGGTTGGAGCTGATTTGAAGCTAAAACTGATGTCTTATGAGCTGGAGGAGGTTTGAAATACACGCATAACATTTGAAAAAGGCCTCAGCAAAAAAAATAATAGATCCAGAATTGTTGAGGATGATTTTCGTGTAAATTATAAACTACTCAAAAATACCGTAAAATTTATACTTATTAGTTATGATCTGTTAGTGATCCTCATATGAAATTAAAAAATTAAAAACATAACATTTCATATTATCAAATTTAGAAGAATTGTCTCCCATCAGTCAGCATATTTTTAAAATTTTCGCAATTAGACAAGACAATAATTCTTAACATCTTTCGTTGTGAATTTAGTGATGAAAACCTAGATTTATGAATTTGATTGGCGATTATAACAGTTTTTACCTTTTTTGCTTGTAAAATTCTTTAGTTTGACTATGTAAAAATATCATTTTAGAACATCACTGAATGTTCGATTGTTATAAAATAATAATACAATAAGGGATGTATGATCAAAACAGTGGTAGGGTTAACTACCCCATTTCCGGCCTATTAAGCATAACCCGCACTTAGTCTTTCTTAATCTAGTTCAGTTTATCACCAAACAGAATGTTATTATTACTGATGGCTTCCAAATTTATTTACCTTTCCGTACGTACCGTAAGATTTGAAAACGAGAAACCAATCGTTGAGATATTGTCAAAAATCCAACACTGCTTCTTGACGCCAAACTCGACCTACGGATTTTAAACTCGGCCTAATGCATTGAAACGCCAATGAATTCACTTCGGCCTATCGGATGAAGATAAAAATTGATTTGGTCGGAGCGCTTCTTTGGTTTTTGGGAATAATGGGTGCAAACCTTCATATCATGCGTTCTCATTTACTTCGTTCGGTAGCTTATTAACTAAAGTATCGTACCAATCGCATAATTGACTTGTTAACTCTGAAATCATGGATTTATTTGAAGTTTTCTGCTCGATAGGCCCAAAATGGGCGATTAGGCCCAAGTAGTTCTCTACCCTATTTAACTTTTCCCGATGAAACGAGTACCTGGCCTTTTTACCCCGCCTGCCCTTGTTGCTCCCACCTCCCTCACTTAATGCGTTGCTAGTCAGAAAATTTTAAATAGCTCTTCCCCTATATAGCGTGACTTATTTAATGGATCGCCCCAAGTATTAAATTTGAAAATTATGAAGATTTGCCAAACGATTAAAATTTTAAATTTTTTCATATCAATTCGGTCAATTTACTGAAAGTAGGTGACAGTGGGATTCCAATCCATTACATGCTTGTCGATTTCGTTTCCGCTCTATCATAGGTGTATGATCGACTTTAGTCCTCTAAAGTTTTAGAATTTCTAAGAGACCATCCATAATAGACAGCATATTAGGGGCCTTATATTGAGTATAGCAAAATACGCCATGAGGGGGTCTAAATTGGTCAAAAATATGCTACGCCAATTATGCATGGTCCTATGATGCTATCGGTTACAAGGGTCGATTTATATACCGCTTGACATGAAGACCGGCTACTTTTGAGTGTTCGCAGCTGATCCTGCTAATACAGCTCAATATGATTGTTGACGTTGCAATTACATATCAGAAATTTGGTGCGTTGAAGTATATCTTGGTTGCACCGTCTGACGCGATATGGCTACCTAAATATTGCTTGCCGCGTTCCTTTATGTTGAAAGGGTTGTGCGTGTTGATATTCAACAACTTGGTCTTGTTGACATAGATGGTAAGGCAGAGAAGCGTTCGGCTAGGTAATCGTGCTTGTTCCTCATAAGAGAGCACAGTTGCACTAACAGATCAGCATCAGACATATCGAAGTGCTTCATATTGATAGGCTGGTAAAACAATCCAAGGTTCGGTACACGGTCAACTGCGCTACCATAATGGCGATCGATTATGATGAGGAACAGTATGCTTCGCTAAACAAATCGATGTAGAACTCAGCATGTTAAATCCTGGTGCTGTGCTTCGATGTGGTTGACGATTACATCATTACATTACTGCATTGCAAGGTGCCTCAACGATTGTCGTCATTGAGTCGAAACCTATATACCAAGTATGATGTCAATGAAAATCTCCTAAATAATGGGAATCAATCAATCAAGGAATTTGTTGACATGCTCCAAGATGATGCGAATTATGAGAATATGACCCACACAACATACTCCGCCACGCAACACCCCATAAAATCTACAAAACAATAGTGGAAGTAACTAGTGCAGAAACTATATCGTTACTGGCCTGAAAGCCAATAAGTAAGGATGATGATGATGATAAGAAAGTATCAAATCATGATAAAATTGCAACCATGTCTGAACATCTTTATTTGAAAACTATAGACGTACATTTTGCGAAACCTTCATTGCAGAAATCACCGTACGCAAAATTGCATCACATCGTTGTCGTGAATCGTGATATCTGCTCGATCTTTGTAACGGGAATGCTTGAATAAATGCTTTCATCTCCGCGAAGAAACGAAGAGCACTCCACCGTCCAGTCCGAACCGTGTATGTGTGCATCGCTGTGCACATGTCAAAAGCAATAAAAATTAACGACTAGATCGATATTTTGTATCTCATAACGATCGGTTTACAAGATTGTAGGCTAGTAGGAGCAGGGAAGAAAATAAGATGTTCAACACGTGAAATCTCAAGTTGTTGGTATGCTGTAGAACATGAGCGAAGAAAAGCAACAAAATCAGTCCCGAGAGTGTGAGGTGTGAAGTGAACCGATTGTAACACAGTAGTGGTGATGGTAAAGTTACGATACTGTGCTTTTGATGGGTTATTACAGGCGTAACAAATGCTAAGGTGTATTGATGGTCGATCAGGTGGTGATTTTTCTTAGTTCAGAAAACAAAGATTCTTGAACAAAAAAGGTCGAGGTTTTTAAGTAGTTCGTCTTGATTTAACGCAATGGGAGTTAAATATAACCAGAGAGGACGGAAAACTACTGCCACTCAGTTGTTGTTGGGCAGATGAGAAGTCTAAAAATAAATCCACGTTTAATACAAACAGTCACAAGGGGTTCCATCTGAGTGAAAGAGAAGAGACAAATACACTCATAAAAGAGCGAAATGCACAGCGATTGAACTCATGATGCATAGCATAGGTCATGGTCCATGTTTCGTCTTTTTAGGAATGGAAATGTTTTCCTCTATATGAGATTAGCGAATAATCTTCTTTTTCTTCCTCTATCTCTATCATACTGGTCGTGACAGTAGAATGTTTTATGAAGCCGCTAAAATTATTTCGATCGTGATATGTTGATTTGCTCTATTTGTAGAGTGGAGAAATACGAAACGAATGCTCGTTTTCGTTGATTTCACCATGTTTCGAATCTTCGTCGTAATGATAATTAATCTTGTTCTCAGTTCTTCTTATGGGTTCACCAGACAAACCAAGTATACGAGAAGAAGACGCGCCGTGAACTATCGAAATTTGAGATGAAAACCAGTCGTGACTGCACGAAGGATGACTTCATCACCTTTTGTTGAAGCGCCAATGAATTGTGCCAATGTACTGTTTTGTGTTAAAAAGTTCTTGACAGAAAACAGTTGGTTCAAGTTCTGGAAATCTTGCTGAGCTCTTCGATAATTTTAATCCGACAACCGCACACACTCCACCAAAATCAAATCTGCTCGGTTGACGTAATTCTTGAGCGTAATGCCTACGCGGGGACCACCGCGCCGTTTCCAGCAACCTACCTATTTCACAAGATGGAGAAATTGAATAAGATGCCTTTAGTTGAATCAACATTAAATTCGCAAAGCGGGATTCCAGTTAAGCGCGAGAAGTGTAGGTGTGGACCAGAAACCAGTTTCTGTTGGATTTTGCATCTCGCTCTATCCGTGGGCTTCTGCTACACCGAACAGTTCGAGTAGTAGCAAATCAACCGTTTTTGTACCGATCCTAGCAATGCGCGTAGAAAGGTTCAAAGAACTTCATCTGATTAATTTGTTTTAGTCCTTTGATACCGTCTGGTTGGCAAACTGTTGACATTTACGACCTACCACGATCAGGCAGCACACTACTCGACCGAACGCTGATAAAGTGCTACGAACTTCAATTAACGTTACAGTGTATAACACAGTCACGAGCAAAAAACACCACCGACAAAAACAACAACATTCATCAGTTATGATTACAGGGGCGGTGTATTGCAGTAACAGCTACACTCTCTCTCTGCCGTGCTGACTCTCGTGATGAGGGCGGAGGTTGGTGCCGGTCGCAATTACACTGCATAGTGGTTTGCAGTAGCATACACCACACTACCAGGTAGTAGTTAGGTGCGTGGGTTGCCCGAAAACAAAAATATTAACAAGAGCAATTCTTGTGTGCGACTAATACGTATAATTTCAATCATATACAGCCTTACTACTACGGGGACGGTTGTCGTGTTTTGAGGCGATCGCGTGCGTCCAGAGGACGGTCAACAGACTCCAAACACTGTACTGACTGCATGAAAACAGTTTCCTCATAGTTGCGGTGGTCAGCAGCCCAAAGTGGAGCAATAACCTGTGCTCTTCAATTAGATGCAATGGTGGTGCTGCTGCTGCTACTGATTCAACCGAAGGGGGTGGGCAATTCCTAAGCTGCAAGCTGTGATGAATGAATCAATGAATGAATATAAATACTAGGCTCAGCTGAGGTAGGAGTGGGTTGGGGATTGAGGGGGCGCGAAATATATATGATGCCCCAGCAGTCAGTGGGATGGAAACAGTTTTAATTGAAAAATGTGTAACCTACCGCAAAGACGATGATGGGTTGTGTTAAGACTTTAGTAGGTCAATGCAAACGAATAAATTTAAAGTAAAAATATAAGGCGGTGAATTTAACGAGGATGGTTTGTGATTTCAATTAGGACTTGAGAGGTTGCTGTGTGTTTTAGAGGCATATTTAAACAATACATCTGAAACCAAACAAGCGCAAAAAAAAATCTCGAACCAAATGTAAATGGTGGCCTGGATTGTAATCTGCTTGTCATTTAAAAAAAATCGTTTATAAATATCCCATAATAAACGAAGAAGTAGTCTAGTTTCGAGCACAATTTTATTCTGATGATGGGTTATATTAGCGGCGCCGGTGGTTTAGTGGTGTGCGTGATTGCCTCTCACCCTAAAAGGCCTGGGTTCAATCCCAGTAGGCGCCACCGGGATTTTCAGAGGCATAAACTCTCTGATCACGTCGGTTATAATACTCTAGTACACATTTTTATGTTCAATAGAAAAATCATTGGGGTACTGTATTTGGTAGACAGAATTATATTGGGGCAGTGAGCTTAATTCCAGAACGCTACTAGGCTAAGTGGGTTACTATGCCGTTGGCTGAATTGGTTGGAGTGATGGCCATCATGTTTTATAGATGCACATCGGAGTACTTTGGAGAAGATTGCCGAAGAATGAACTGAAAACCCCTGCAGGCCACACCAAGAATTCAATCCCGAAGACTGAGAATCTGAATTCATTCTACAACGATGCACTTCGCTTCACAGTGAATAATTCATGCAAGAATACACCAATTTAGCGGCGCCGGTGGTGTAGTGGTAAGCATGATTACCTCTCACCTCAGCAGGCCTGAGTTCAATCCCAGTCGGCGCCGCCGGGATGTTCTGAGGCATAACATCTCTGATCACGCCTTCCTTCGGGGAAGTAAAGCCGTTGGTCTCCGGTTCATGAGTTGATGGGTCGATAGGTAGGGTCCAGGTGTGGGAGCTGCCTCCTTCGCATCGTTAGCATTGGTGCTCAGCACGGAAAACAAGATCGATGGACAACAAATCAAGGAAAAAATAATACACGAATTTCCCTATATAATTATTTCTTTGGAATATTCCACAGAATTTTCTTTGTATACTTTTCAGAATATTTTTGCAACTCTCCATAATATTTTGTAGCAACCTGCCACAGAATAGCCTTCAAATTTAGTTCAGAATTATCTTAAAGCTCTATTAAAAATTTCCTTGGAAATCTCCTGATATGAATTGCTTAAAATTATAATTTTAAAATTCTCGTGAAATTATTCTTATAATTTCATTGCAATTCTTTCTGAATTCTCTCTTATAATTTATGTCAGAGTTCATACAGAATTATCTTCAGAACTCTCATTCAATTCTATTTAGAATTCCCATTGAATTTTCTCTGAATTCCCTTGGACTGCTCCAACAAATTTATTGAATTTCTCCTTAGGAATTCTCTTTAGCGTTCATTCGATTCAGAATTCGCTTAGAATTCGCTTAGAATTCTACTCAGAATAAGCTTGACACTCTCTTCAGAAATTCTAAGGAATAATTGCAGAGCTCCTTTTGAGTTCTCTTCAGAATTTGTTAAGAATGCTCTTAGAAAATCATTTAATTCTCTTGCAATTCACCCAAGACTATTTTTGAGCATTTTTTCGAATTAGTTCGATTTCTTTGCAATTCTCTTCTGCACTGATTTGAAACTATCATCAGAACTCGATGGAGTTTTTCTTGAAATTCCCTTTTGATTATGAGCAGAATTCCTTAAGAATTATTTTGATAACTACCTTGGAATTATCCTTCGAATTAACTTGAAATTTTTATCACACTTCACATAGAACTCTTAATTATCTTGCATAGATGAATTATCATTAGGAATTTCCTTGGAATCATCCTCATAACTCCCAAGGAACTCTTCTCACTATTTCCTTAGAAGTATCCCTCGAATTGCTTTAAAGGCTCATCAAACTTCCTTTGGAACTCACATCGAAATCCTCTTGAAAATTATTCGTTATGGTATCCTTTCAGAATAATATTGGAATCATATTCAATACTTACTTGGAATTCTGCTTAGAATCCTTCAGAAGTTCATTCTCATAATTTCCTTAGAATGCTTCTACGAATTATTTTGCAATTCTAGTCAGCGGACCCTTGGAATTCTGCTTAGGATTCCCTGGATTTAGGATTTTTTTTCTCTTTAGAATTCACGTGGAATTTTAATCACACTTCACTTAGAACTCTTAATTATCTTGCACCTTTATCAGTAATTAGCCTTAGGATTTCCTTGGAATTTTCCTCATAACTTCCAAGGAATTCTTCTCACTATTCCGTTAGAAGTATCCTTCGAATCGCTTTTAAAGATTCCCCAGCCTTCCCTTCCATCGAAAAAATTATTAAATTATTCGTCGATTAAATTCTTCTCAGAATTATCTTGGAATTATATTCAAAACTTACTTCGAATTTTGCTCAGAACTCATCAGAAGTTCATTCTCATATTTTCCTTAGAATTCTTCTTGAAATTATTTTGCAATTCTAGTCAGCGCACCCTTGAAATTTTTCTAGGATTTTCGCTGAATTCCCAATTTTTTTTCCCTAGAATTATTTTTTTAAATTTCATTGTTTGGATTTTTCATCAAAATCCTCATTATAATTATTTCCCAAGGAATTCTTTTCAGAATTACCTTGGAATTTTACTCAAAACTGAATTGGAACTATTTCCTGTGGTATTAGTTTATGCCTGGTGGCCTAACAACTGGATCTCGAATGCTGGGCACCATCGTCGATGTCATTAGACACCGATAACAACAAACATTTGAGCGCAGGATTGGAAACCAGTAGGACATCGCAACAGAGGCAGACTCAAGGGCAGAGTTGGTATATATCACGGCCGTCATGTGATAATGAGAAAACAGTTCCTCTCACTATCACGAGAGGAAACTACCTATCATTAGCTTTCTTGTCATTTTCCAATGATAAAGCACTCATGAGAATAATTCATGTGCGTTTTGCCATCAACATTCCTAACTGATTTAGATGAATTTAAGCATGTAGCCGTATGTAATCGGTAGAGAGAATCTATTTTTGGATTTCCTCGGTACAAGTAACTTTAATAGCAATTAATGAGCTAGTAATTACGAAGGTGACAACACTGTCACGTTCTGTCATGACAAAAAAATCAATGAGATTTTGAAGAAAATCTATACCATCGTTTTCTCATCCGATGATAATGACAGAAGTATCTCTGTAAATATCGCATGAGATCTTTCATTGAAAATGACATTTGCCAGCCCTGCTCAAGGGCTATTGGTGATGGAGTCTCAATAAGGCACAGGAAGTTCACCGCTCCAAAAAAATATTTACGTTTTGATTTTTATAAAAATATTGGAAAAAGCAATTTTTTTTCTAGGATTTTTGATATTTTTTTTCCAATTTATTTAGAAAAATAGAAAGACGCCGAAAAATATTATAATATTAAAAAAAAATATTTCCGGGGTGATAACTTCCCCTTAAGGCTTACAAGACTCGAAAAAAAATTTGATTATTCGGAAAATGATGGAAAAAGATATTGAAAGTCTAAAAAATCGGTTTAAATTTAAGTGTAAACATATTTTTTTCTAATTAAGTTGTAATTTTCCTGAGAATTTATCAAAAGTTCTCTTAACAAATTCCGTTAAAATTAATCTCTGAATTATCTTGGGATTCTAGTGTCCTTAGAATTCCCTATGAAATTTGCTCAATTTCACCTAAAATTATCATCGAAATTCCTTTTGAATGTGACAAAGATGTTTAAACCCATCAAGGGATTCCGCAACCCACCGGTGGGTTGCGATCATAGATTGGGACATGCTGCTCTATAAGTTAAATCTTGACAGAAGCGCATATCATATCACTTCCGTCATGAGTACTTTATAGCTAATTGTAATTGCGCCTTTATGGTTTAAAATCAAAATTTATTCAAAGAAACAAAATACCCGCAAACTCCTTCCTGACTCAACCTCTCCATCATATACTGTGCAGTTATCTTGCAAGTAGTAAAAAGCACATGAATAATGTTACTCCAATTTGAACGAACGAAACCCAGTCACAGTCAGTCTGACATAATCGCGCTTAACTATGCGCAACGTGCAAGCTGCTGGCAGTGCTAATTTCATAACACCCAAAGGCGGCGACGGCGACGACAACGACCCAGCAGATTGTCGCAGTGTTTTACATTTTTCGAGTCATTTTATTTATTTGTACACATATTTATGTACCTCGACGTAACGAGAGGGAATGAGCGAACTCACCCAGGTACATGAAAGCAAAAGTTTGTCGTTTTGGTTGTATTGTTTTTTGTGCGACCACGTTGCAGACATTGAATAAATAAACAATTTCTGGTTGGAAAAAATAGCACGAAATGACACTCATCATCAACAGAGAGGTAGGTACTTGAGACATCTCCCGAAAAAAATGGCAGTTGTAGTGCTGATGCCAATTGCAACGTTGTCAAACAGCTATGATTAGTATGAGAAACTATAAACTAATTGATCCTGACGACGGGCTGTCATACCATTCCAAAGATCCGTAAATTATTTTGAACTGTTCCATGAATGGATCACTTAGGATCTAGTATTCACACTTCAAAACTATCCAAACTACGATTACTCAGTGTTAATAGTTTACCCGTTTTTTGCCATCTTTTCGGACATGAATGGAATATTGATGAGTCATCAGTCCATACCCAGTGGGTACCTGCTTCGAAGAATAAACAAAATTTTACACAGCAGACGCCTACAGTTCGCACATGTTTCGATGGACGACGTCAAATAGAGATCAAGCGGTATTCCTCCGGATTCCTAAGCATTTGTTTATTGATCATTGTATACGCAAACGAGTGGCAGAAAATGTTATTACTCACGGTACATGCCAATTCGAATGAAGTTGAATGAAATTCCACGAAGTATTACTCATTTCCTTGTGTCTAGATTTGCGTTTATAAGACGCTAGTTAGGATGATCGACGAATGAACGACATTGAACTGTTTCTTAAGATACAAGATAGCTCAAATAATATGGAGTCTTCGATAACGGTTCCTTGATATGTGGTTTGATCGAGCATCATATCCGGTTGGACCGGAAATAAAATCTACCACCAATATTGATTTGTAACTGTGCCTCAATTGATCCTAAAATATGATCTTAAGAAACTGAATCAAACCATATCTAATTACTTATGATTGTTTCCCTTGATTTGTTTTCCGTCGACCTTGTTTTCCGTGCTGAGCACCAATGCTAACGACGTGCCAGGAAGGCAGCTCCCACACCTGGACCCTACCTATCGACCCATCAACTCATGAACCGGGGACCAACGGCTTTACTTCCCATCCGAAGGAAGGCGTGTTCAGAGATTTTATACCTCAGAACATCCCAGTGGCGCCGACTGGGATTGAACCCAGGCCTGCTGGGGTGAGAGGTAATCACGCTTACCACTACACCGGCGCCACTGCTTATGCATTATTGATATGTTGTCCTTGATTGTAGTCTATAATCAAAGACAAAATATCAAGAATACTGGAAATTATGCCAGAGTAGAAAAGAAGAATCAGTAAGTACGTAGATCTCTCTTTTGAGGTTGGTATGTGCGCTATCAAATTTGATTTGAGCTGTTTTGGTATCCACGGATGACGACCGAGATGCGACCTCCCTATATTCCTTGACAGCACTGCGGTGAACAATACATTCCCAGGTCACCAGCTCATACGATTGAAGGCGGCTCTTCTTCTGGTGTTAAGTGCTGTCAGAAGCAGTACGAATCGTCCCATTGGAAATGCACGACAGGTTCTTAAAACTGAAATAAGGTCTGGGCAGACAGATAAACGGCAGTGAATTTGTTGATACAAGCATTTGTTCTAGGCACGAATACGAAACAAATCCTTTCGAAATAGATCCTGAAGAAACAGATCCCATACCGAATCCTAGGCTATGGCGGAAAGCGTTTAGTCGCCTAGTAGCGCTTTGAACTTGTATGGTGGACTAGCCGCCGACCGTCTGACCGAAGAAATCACCATCCGGATCGTCTGATCGAAGAATAACAATGTTTGATGGCACTTCAAAGATTAAAACAGTTTTCAAGTAAAGTTAACAAAGGATCTGGGGATTGTGTGCACACTGCATACATAAATTCGTCATTATATCTGCAACGGATACGCTCACAAAGCTTCGGAACGGGCTCGGTAGCTTAGTGGTTACCGTTTCTGCTTACTCAGCAGAAGGTCGAGAGTTCAATCCCAGGTGTCCCCTTCCTTGCTATTTTTCCCTATGTCTTATTCTATCCCTATTGCTATTATAAATCTGCCAGTATCTCATGACTTTAACCTTCCCACTAACAAACCTGACACTTATGAGAGGTCAGGGTGTGCTCTGCTCCTCCAAGTAAGTGTCTAACTAACAATCCTTCCCATTCTCAACAGTTGTGTAGAAACGTACGAAATCTATCCTAAATCTCGCTTAATACGTTAACAATGGTCTAGGACTTGTACTACGAATTTGTGCAACTTCTGTATTGCGAATGCGAGGATACGCTCACAAAGCTTCGGAGGAAGAGCTAGAGCCGTGTGACGCTGCAGTCCAGGTACATGGAGAGTGTCCATGAACTGCAATTTGTTAACTAACTAGTGGGGCTTCCGTCTACCGATAGCGAATTTAGCCTTCTCGTATTTGTCGAGATTAAACTGCTGGAATAAGTATTCGCTGGAGCTTCAACTTTTGTATGACAAAGCATTGTTTTCGCTATAATTAAAGAAAATTTGCATCAGTCTACTATCCCAAGGTGTGATATAATAGTGATGACTTTAGTTTTTGTTAATCCTTATTAAGGAGATCAAAATGTAGTGACTTTAGTGACTAATAAAACGAAAATAGTGACATTTATTGATCGGAAAGATATTGTCCCAATTTTCCGATGATTGATGATTGATTGTTTCCGACTTAAAGAAAATTTAAAAACCAAACCCATCATGAGCATTTTTCATACTTCTTTAAAATGAAGCAAATGGGTTAAGAATCCATAAATGTGTTCCCGAAAAATCTGTATTAATTGAAAAGTAAGGGTACGGTCCAACTCTAACCTCGATTTCTTCACTCTGCACTCATTTTTCTAACTTGATTTTTTTTTAACTTACCATTTGATAAGTTAATTTTAGATTCAGATTACAAATAAGAAAATAAGAGGCGCACGGAAAATGTTCAAAGTATTGGACTTGGACAAAGAAACGAAAATCAAAAATTAAAAGAGTTTTCTTATATTTAAGTATTTCAACCTAATAACTGAGTTTTGTTTTCTAAAATATGGTAGCGTTTCAAAATCATTAAGGATTTTTGAATATCATTTTTGTAATTTATTGGGTTATGTTGGCGATTTTAAGGATTTTTTTGGCTCCAGGGCTGTTCTATCATTTGATCTCAGGACTTTTTTTTCGTAGTATTTATTTAATAGGCTTATTTTTTTTTTGAGCTAAACGAAGCCAAACAACTAATTTTTTTTTCAATACTATTATTGAGATCTTGATTTTCTTCTTTTTTCAGGGCTATTTTGATATTTTTAGGCCATTTGTGTGACTTTAAGGCCATTTTGACATTATGGAAAGTCTTGGTCAATTTGAATTTTTGGCATTTCCAAGATAAGTCTATTAACTGATGTAATGTCCAGTTTTTATAAAAGTTGTCAGGCCGTTCTTATGATTTTAATGAAGTTTTTTTGTTTTCAGTCTTATTCTAGACTATTTTAGTGTTTTAAATCATTTTTTTAATATAAATCTTCACGTTTTGATTTTTTTAGGCCATTTTTGGAATTTTCAGCTTTTGCTATTTTTTAAGAGCATTTTTACGCTGCAAGTTGAACTGAAGTCGACGCTTTTCTATTTAGTTTTATTACTTAGTCATCAACATGCCGATGCTACTCAAACGATTCGACTACTCTTTTAGTGCTTTCAAATAATTTTCAAACATTTAAAGACGGTTTTGGCACTTTGGCGAAATTTTGTCGTTTTAGCCATTGTATTTATTTGAATTTTTTGGGGATGAGTTTTGAGTTTTAAAGTCATTTTGGCTACACAACACCTCTGTTTAACATTGGTCGGTAGAGAGCTTATGGTATGTCTCAAAGTGGATCGCAATCGAAAGTTTGAGAACCGTTGATTTATGATATAGAAACTTCTGTAACACCTCATACACCACATACATTTGTTTTTCATAACTCTGGGACCTAGACCTTTCCATTTTGTAACATTTTCGCCGTTCCAGAATAATGACAATTTTTTCTTAGGCTGCATTCTAGCAAAGTGCTAGAATGCAGCCTAAGAAAAAAATGTCATTATTCTGGAACGGCGAAAATGTTACAAAATGGAAAGATCACGGACATAAACAATTTCACATGGTGCTAGGACATAAAATCTCGATGTTGAAAAAATGTAAGATTCCGGGATTACACTGAAAATAAAATATCGTTTATCCAAAAAAATCGCTTGTTTGTTCTACGAATACATTGTATGAAACAAGTTTCGATAGAACTGCCACACTCGCTATCGCTACACCCAACCAGTGGACCACAAGTGTTGGTTGTGGAGACCGAAAAATGTGGGGTGTGTTAGTGAGGATGGGTAAAAATAACTTCATCATTGGAAGGAGTGACAAAAAAAATTAAATAAGGCTTACGATAGTCAGATCTGTGCTTTATCTTTCGCTCTATCTGTGTTACGAGAAATGGTAAGACAAACGACAAATAAGAAGCACTCATAGAACGGTAATTCGATTTCGATTGCTTTTTCTGCATTCATGTATTTTTTTTCTCTGTACGGGACACAAAACCACCGCGACCAGTAATTTGATTTATTGTGGTAGCTTGCATGACTTGGTCAGACCGACAATTTTTCAAGAAAAAAAAAGTATCCCATCTCCAATACACAATCAGCACTTTAGGAGACAAGAAGAGCAGTTATTGACTTGATTGTACGAAGTTGAATAAGGCGTAATATTAGTATTGCGCCAGATGACAGAAAAAACGAATGTTTCGTCCCATTTATGAAAGATGTGTTTTATATACGATATTGATTTTTACGAAACGGTTTTTAGAGAAATAACAAACAAATTAAGAAAATTTGAGTCTGCAATAGTTTTAGATATTTTGAATATATAGAATGTAATTTCACAGTCCTTTCATTTTCATTTTCATTTTGCAGCGTTTGGTGGGGCAATGGGAGCGCAAGTCAATCCAAAGCCGAGGATAAAGGAAGGGTAATAGCTGAATAGTCTATGCGGACCACTTGAACGCCATGGTAGAAGGAAGGGATTGAAGAGGTCGGTTATTGGGGGTTTTTGAGGAAATGACACATAGTACTAGATTTGTGTTGCAAAATGTAAAGAAACCGAAAATCCATCTCCCACTGATTCATCCTTTCACATATAAACCAAATTGATATTTTAAAGCAACCATCAAAACAAACAGACAATATATGAATAGGCTAGTTGCCTCCCCCGCATCCTAACTCTTTTGTTAATCTACTTAATGTTATCAGGCTGTCTAAATTTTCTTATTTGAGTTCGTTTGATGATTATGATATCTCATTAGTCTAATTTTTAATAAATAATTGAAATCTCTAATTTACCTAATCAATCATAACTCATGCTTTATGAAGTACCTAAACTGCTATGTAATCTAAAATTTAACGTGTTTCAAGTAATTTTGACTTTGATCTATATTTATTAGATCTTAGATCGACCCAGGTGACACCTTCAAGTGACTAAAATGCTTCACTTTGAAATTAGTTTCCTAGCTGATTTTTAAATTATATAAGGTATATGCTCCAACTACACTCACACGTTTCCATTATGTCGTCCCACAAAATTACGTATGGATATGTCACAACAGAAGCACGCCACAGTGGAAATCCCGAGCCATAGTTCAAACATTTATCCCAAATCAAAATGAAGCACATATAAGATTAGTTACAATAGCATGTACAAAAATGATGTTTAACATTGTTTCCTGAGTAATACTTCAATGAAAACAACAATGAAAGCTTGTCTCGCAAATAGAAGGAGCACCGTTGGGCACTTTCTGAAATATTTCAATAGTATAATTCCCTTGCAAACCCAAATAAATCTATCTGCGTAAAAATAAATAAAATAAGAGTGATTTGCGGCAAAACCCGCCAGTATCGCACCCAACGTCAGTGCCTATACGTAAGCGTACTACAACGCGGCTTTCAAATAAAGGAGTAACAAGTGTGATACTATCACTTCAGGCTAGAACTTTGGTTCTCTTATGCTATGGTTCATCAGAGAAGCTCAGTAATCCTCATCGCATGCTCATGACACCATGAGCCAACGATGCCGGACCTAAACCAACCGTCTCCAACGCTCCACTATGAAGCATAAGATTTGGCCCACCCACCAACATCCAGGTTAAAAACTAGCCAAGGGGAGGGAGAATGTAAGTTCACAGTCCTAGAAAAAAAAGCTTATACATGGTCTATAATATTTTTTTCTTAAATCTGGAAAGTCTTGAAAAACACACACACAAACGGTACCGCTATTTAATGGACTTAGAAAATAACTCAAGATTCAGCCCAGAGGCGAACCAGCCTTACACTGAAAACCTCTTAAATAAAGAAACAAAAAAAGATTCAGCGACATGTATTTTTACACAATGTTTGGAGAAATGCTAAAACTACTGGGCTTCACTAATTTGTCAAAATACTAGTCTTTAAAAAACTGTCTAGAGTTTGAAAATTGTCTGAAACCATTTTTTGACATCTTATGCTTGGAAAACTTTCAAGATCACGAAGTTAAAAAGTCAGGATACTGAAACCAAAAAAATATTCCCGAAACCTCAGAAAATATGTAATAAGTATATGACAATTTCGAGATCACAGGCAAGAATTTCAAATGTTATAATCTGGGAAAAGTTCGAAGATAACGAACTTCAATGTCTAGACCAAGGGCTTGAAACAAAAATCTGTTTGAAAGTATTCTTGTCAGACTTAGATGATGATTTTAATTAATTTTCCTAACACAAATTTGTTACCAAATCATGCAAATTCTTTACTCTCATTTGTCGTAAAAAGTGATTTTAGTGACTAAATTTTATTAAATAGTGAATTTAGCGACTTTTTGATGAAACAAGTGACTGACTTGAAAATAGATGACCTAACCACTAGAAAAGTGACCTGCTACAAGCCCTGCTGTCCATTAGACTTGGTGTTTTGTAAAAATAATATTTTTCGCGTTTCGCAATATTTGAACGGCACCCAAGAGGGAAATAATATTGTAGTCTCACTGAAAATCGGTCAATACCGCCGATTTATGCCAGGAACCAAAAAGAGAATGAAAGGGAGAAAATCTACCCTTAATCGCTGATTTGCACCTGCTTGCTGCTTGCCACGCCGTCCGAAGCGGAAATGAGCAGAGGCACGACAACAGTGCTGTTTTATAACTTTTCAGGTTTGAGCAGAACGATATGCAATCAAATGGTACTCGATTTTGACGACTGGGTATGGGGAAAACAGTGATAAAATTATCATTTGTACATTTTTCAAAGGCTTTTCTATGAAAAATTTGCAAAGTATTTATTTTAGTGAATTTTTAAAGTGATTTCCTATCGATTGGTGTATTTGCATTTTAATTTCATCTATAAATGACAAAGTCAAAGCCTAACACTATTTCGTCACACATTGTTTTTATTTGCATCCTTGTATAGTCCACAAAGATCTAGTGCTACGTAAAACAGTGATAGCTGTGCTTGTATGACATTTTATCAGCTACAACTTTGATGAAGACCACTTTTATAGTAAATGTATGGAACAAAAGTTATGAATGATTTACTGATGTCTTATGATAATGATAAAACAAATGCTCAGCAGGCAATAATGGTGTTTCTGGCACGTGCAATAGAGCACACAAATCATTTACAAAATACAGTTTTGCCCACAAAGCAGCTGCTTGATCATGTCATATGATTACCAATCTCTTAAATAATCAATAACTATTTCATTTGTCATTTGTCTAGCAAACGATCTTCAGCTAAGTTATAACTGAGAAAATTTCCTATAATTCTTTCAGAGTAATATAGAAAAAGGGTAGAAAGCAATGAACAAAAAGTTTAGAAACCCTATATTAATTTCCATAGTTTCTAACCAAACGAGTTCAAATTCCGAGAGGCTAATCAGGACGCAATTTGGAACCATTGAAAAACTGTGGAGCGAAAATTTCAAATTTTGCATCAGTCTACCGTCCATCCATTCCATTGTATTTTATAAACAGCAGCAAAGTAGATAATTTAGCATTCTACCGTTCAATAACATAGCAGATGCGTACCAACAAACCACGAATGTCCAGCGCACTGCCAAGTTCGAGTGGGTTCTCTAAATATAACTTCCACGTGTTTGCCATGCATAATTCCCCTCCTGTGTTAATAAACTTGATATGCTCTACGCTCAACGCCAACCCGAGGCGAGGTGGAGCGTAGAATTTGCACTTCAAATTCAAAACCAAACAGATGGTACTAAATAGTAGCTGTAGCTAGCGATTCGACGCACTGCACGCGGATAACGCGCTCGTCGTAATTATAAATATCGCAGCTAGTTCGTTGAATTTGCTTCTTTCGGTAGGATTTGGACACAGAAGAAACCAAGACCAACAATTGAAATAGGTGGAACAACCAAACGTAAACAATTGCTTTATATGCAAATTTCTCGAGAATCAAAACACACCTATGCAAAGGAACAATACCATTTGATAAAGGAAGTTTACTGTATCAGATGATTGTGTTAGATTGCTTGCTTGCTTGAGCCATTGTTTACATTTGGATGTTCCGCCTATTTCAAATGTTGATCTAGGAACGATGTGCAGATTGCAATTAGCCTTGAACGTTTAATGCGCCGAACCGGGCGCTGCCAAAAAAGTGCAATGAGGTCGACACTTGGGCTGACACGCACCGACGTCGTCGTCGTCGTAGTGTCGCATGGGACGGCGTGATGTTGATGCACTCCGAGTAGGTTTGTCAGTTAAATACCCGGGTAGAAGAAAATATCTCAGTTATTCTTTTAATTTTGTCGAACCTCTTAACGGAATCCCTTTATGAAGAGCCTTTTGAGTGTGTTGATTTATTTCCTTTTAATTCCGTTATAATTGCTTATCTTTTAAAAAGATAAGCAATTATAACGAAATTAAAAGGAAATAAAACAGCACACTCAAAAAGTTCTTCGTCTCAGTCATACAAAATAATGATCTTGATCCTAAACAATGATATGGATTTGCATGAAATAAGAGGTAAAATATCCAATACCAAAGACCTCAATATCGAAGTTTAAGTCTATGTTTGGATCTAAGATTGGGCCCATCGATAAAAATCTGCTATTTATGAATTTTATCTAGATGAACGCGTCATTGGGACGGTACTAATAGATAGTTTTGGGCGCTATTGAAAATTTAGTCGTTTGCTGAGTTTATTATGTATGGGCCCAAATTAGGGGCATTTAGGCCGACATTACATCCATTTCCCCTATCTGTTATTTTTTGGAATTATTTCTTGATATTTTACCGCAAGTCATGCAAATCCAAATCAACTTTAGATATCAATAGTAGAGTTTCTACCCGGGTAGTGTCGATGCTAACGAAACGACACGAATATGCTCACGTCAGTCATAAAACTGCCGAAATGAGTTCAAGTGCCAAAGTCTAAGCGGCTGCCCGCTCCGATGGGTTTATGGAAATATGCAGCGCTGAGGTGTGAGAGTTGGGACGTGCAAATTGCGCCGACGCCTTTTGCTGCGGTTCGTAATAACGAGAGAAGATTGATGTTCGAATGTATAATCAGAATGGTGAATTGGGTAAACATGATCGTTCGGTTTATTGCGGGAAATTGGAATGATTTGTGAAAATGAACAGGCCAAATTTGGTGCTATAATGTCGGTCCTAGATTTACGGTTGATTTGAACGTGGATGTGATTGAGTGGCTTGCGATAACACATCTTGAAATTTTCTTTTGACTCAGAAAACTGTTTACGCACAGAAAGAAAAAATCCTCTTTTTTCTATATAATAGGCTTTAACATTAGAGTTAAAGCTACGCAATTGGGATGGAGCAGAATGGCAAGCGAGAGCTTAATGAAAACAGCCCATGGCATGTGCTCGACATACTTCGTGCTGTGAGAGCAAATTGCTGACATGCAATGGATAATGTTGAAATAACACTAGTTGAATGAACTTTTAAGCTTTACTAGTAATATCCAGTACATCAAATCAAACGGAGCAGTTACAGAGTAGTCCACTATGATTTCTAACCCGATGAACCTATAATAACCACTGCATCAGAACTAAAAACAACAGTTATTGATTCATTTCAATTCCTATATTTAAAATTCATCAAGATTTTATCAGCATGACAATAGACTCCCATCACCGACTCCAAATAGAGACGTCATTTCAGTGTCCGAACATGTAGAGGAATAATCAGTCAATTATCTTACACATTATTTTCTTAAAGGAGATCTACTTTCACCTACTGTCTTCCGAAGAGAAGACTTTGGTTCGCTTCATTCGACAATTTTTTTCTACACGAATTTCAACGGTTTCAAAATCTGTGTAAGGTTATTTAGAGGCACTTTTTAAGATAATATAAATTCAGACGATCATTTCGTTCTTGGCTGTCATCAACAGCTGTTTTACTTTCACGCGATAGTCTGTATATTATAATATATAACTTTGCTCATAGCTATTAGTTCGATTACATTTTTCACCGTTGGAAACAAAATGTGAGAAATAAAGAATACGAACAAATTCAGCTTCGCCTATGGAGGTGCTAATTTTGTGAAAGCACTGGATGCGGATCCCACATGGAAGCAACTTACTGTAATGCGGAGGAGAAAACATTATTTTATTAAGTTCAAGTTAGAAGAATCGACGCGATTCTGCTTTCCGAGTAGCTGGTCCTGGTGCAACTTTTTTTGTTTGATTCCGAGTCTTTCGATTGGGGCAGAAAAACCAGGAAAATTTCCGAAATTCTGGGAAAAAAATCGCTGAACTGCTAATCGGAATTCACATTCACACCATGTGTGGAAGCAATTTCGATTTTCATGAAAATGTTAGGTTTTCACGCCGTATGAGCACTAAATAGTGCCTAGCTGGCACATTTTTTTTTGCATTCAGAGCCTTGACAAGTTTTTAATGTCTGAATTACCTTAATTATTGAGCTCTTAAAAGAATGTTTTAAGAATTTTCTTAGAATGATCCTAGATTCTTCTTAACACGCTTAGAAATCTTGGCAAGCCACAAGAATTTGTATGTATTTAACTTAATCATTCACTTTTAAAAAGCTCAATAATTTTTTTCAACATTCCCCAGTTTCTCGTCAAAAATTGTCTTCCAAAACGTTCTCGTAGATTTGGCTTTAAAAATCCCATGAAGTTGTCCTCAGAATTTTCTTGAAATTCTTTCCGGTATTCCCTTGGAGTTTGTCTTGAAAATCATTTTGAATTGTTCTTGAATTTCTCATTAGCTCTAAGCAGGCTATCCTACGGCCGAGAATAATCTTGCATGGAATAATGGAATATGACCTCGGTCTTAACATTCATTGGTTTGTAATCCAGATCAAGAGGTAATGATTAACAGAAGTAGTTGGGGGCATTAGTATTACGGCGCGAGAGGTGAAATTCGTAGACCGTCGTAAGTTTAAACACCCATCAGAATTCTCTCGGAATTCTCCTTCAATTCCTTTACGATTATGCTCAGAATTCCCGTTGAGTTTTTCAAGATCCCATTGGAATTGAATTGATCTTAATCGATTGCTTTAAGAAATATCCTTAGATTGCAATTCCTTTTTGGAATGCTCCTTAAATTACGTTTGGCTCTCTTTAGAAGGTAATTGAAATTCTTTTTATAATTCATCAGGAATTCTCCTAAAAATTTCCATTGAATTTTCTTCAGAAGTATTTTGGAATTCTACTCAGAACTAATTTGAAATCCATCCTAGAATGCACAAAGAGTTCTTCTCACAATTTCCGTCAGAACAATCTTGGAATTTTAGTCAGAACTAGTCATACCTAGTTTTCCCCAAAACAATTTTAAATACTACTCTGAATTCCCTAAAAATTGTCTACAATCAGCTTTCCATTTCTCGATATTGAAGAGACATCGATACATTCAGAACAGTAATTCATTAGCCCACTAGTACGATACTAGAAACAATTCGGGTTCAAAAAGTGAATTTGTTTGTCCTGTATTCAAAACAAAACTCTATCGCTTACATACTTCAAACGATGAAAAACCTAGTGATTTTTCCAGCGACATGTGGAGAGTAATTTGTTCCCGAATATTTTCTAGGGTCCATCGACATGGATAATGATCGACATATAGAGAATATCAATCTATAGAGAACTGGATGTATGAGAATCTGAAGGGTCTGTTCAATCCAAGTAACATTGCAAGTTTTATCGAGGTTTTAAAGCATACTACAAGCCTAAATCAAAGTCTACAGAACCCTTATAAAACAAAAATTTGGGAAATCATCGAGGTTGGGAGAAATATTGAGATATAGAACATTGAGAAATGGAGAATTAAGTGTATTAAATTCCCTTGAATTTTCCTCAAAATTCGTTCTGAGCTCGCTACAAAAATATAATGAACTATTTTAAAAATGTCGGAATCCTTAAATTTTTTCGAAACCCAAGGGCCTTGACGAATTTCTAGTATCTAGAATTTATTTCTAAATTATGGATTCTTGATTTTATTTCGAAGTTTGGCATTTTGAACGTGTTTCTTAGCCCCACAATCTCAGAAATCTAAAAATCTCAAATTCAGCATCTCAAAATTAAATTATAATTCTCATAAGCTTGCAGAAACATTTGAGCATGCCCCACAGGGGCAGGGTTGTTAACCTTTTGTCTATACCTCTAAAATAAAGCTAAGTTCCTTGCGAAAATCCTTCAAAACGGGTATTAAATAAGTTAACTAAGAGACAGGCATATCAAGAAGACTTTAGCATGCAAAAAGTCAGAGAAAATAATCAAATAATCGACGAATAATCAAGATTGCAGAATTGCCTGGGGTCAAATTGACCCCAAAATACAGACAAAGGGTTAATCGATAACCGTCGATAACGTCTGCAACGGAGATTTTGCGTTGCAGTTAACGCATACGTTGTCGACGGTTATCGATTAACAACCCTGACTGTAAGATAGTTTAAGTTTTGTAGTTTTATACGTTTTTAGCCGATCGCGTTTTTTTTTTAATTTAGGGCTCACGCAGATTTGGCATAAGATTTATTTACAAATTCTCGTAACAACCCTGTATATCTAGAAGACTGTATATCTGAAAATATTTAGAATCCCCTTTGGAAACCTTTTGAACATCTCTTCCATCGAGCCCACTGAACTTTCATTTGACATCTTTTTAACTCGTCATCAATACTTTGTGAACTAAAATCATGCAATTAATTCTTAAATTTTCTTAGAATTTCAAGCCTTTTTTTAAGAATTCACTGAAGCATCCTCCCATAATTATACTTAAAGTTCGCTTGAATTCTTTTTAGAATTCTCAAGTAATTCACCTCAGAATTGTATTGAAATTTTGTTCAGAATTATCTTGGAGTTTTCCACTAAATTCTGCTGGAATTTTGTTAGGAAAGTTCCTTGAAATTATCTAGAAATTTGTTTCGTGATGCCCTTGGAATTATCCTCGGAATTTCCTTAAAATTATTATCAGATTTCCTTGGGAATTGCACTCTTGAAATTCGATTCCGTTGGTATTTTTCACGGATCCTATGATCCTCTTCACAATCGGCTTGGAATTTTCCACAGAGCTACTTACAAATTCTACACAAGTGACTTAAAGTCAAAGTGTTTTCTCTGGAACACCTAGGTGTTATCACTGACTTTCATTCTAAAATCTTCTCAAAATCCCTTCCAACAAAAAAAAATCTATTCTGGCCCAAAAATCTTGAAATTTTTTAAATGTTCAACATCTTATTTTTCTTTTAAATGTGTCGATCCTCTTAACGGAATCCCTTTATGAAGAACTTTGAGTGTTTTGGTTTATTTCCTTTAAATTCCGTTATAATTGCTTATCTTTTGACAGATACGCGTATTTCGTGTACTACTTGCAGACTTCATCAATGCCAAGTACTCAACACCACTGAAGAATCCATAACAGGGCAATAGTGACAAGACTCGCATCGCTTCCCGAGTAGACAAGAATATCAAATCAGTAACAAGTTTATACTATTAAAATTGGGGACAGAATTCATCGTCAAAAATTGCTATTAGTTTGATTGGTCAAAAATAATATAAAATAACATATGGGACCATAATTGAGTAATAGCAAAGCCAGTTGTTCTCATATTTAAAGAATAGCAAAAATCATAGCAAATTAATATCACATTTTGTCATTCTATCTCATCAAGTTATTGGTATGTTGTTTTAGTTAATAAATTTAATAACTTAAATAGCTTATTCTGCTATCAGATAAAAATTAGCTCTTGAATTCATGCTTTGATAGCAGAATAAGCTATTATCTTGTTATAGCGCACAACGTACCAATAACATAATAAGAAATTGATAGTAAAGTTTGATATTATTTTGTTATGCTTTTTCTATTTCCCTCTACCCGGGTTGTACCGAGAATAAGCAAGGATAAAATGGGTTAGTCGTATGAGTAATTTATAATCTTATATCCGTTGTTCTCTAGTTTGAAGTGGTTAGGACTAGGGTTCTGATATCAATATCAGTGCAATCGCTTGTTTTTACCAACAGTTTGCAAAAGGTCACTTACTGACTACTCCAAACATATTTAATAACTTCTACTTAATTTTCCTGACTAAATAGATCATTAAATTTAATCCTTTAATACAGCGCCTTTTCGTTTTTGACAACACGACCTCAATAAATAGATGATTACTTCCTCAATGTTCTTCTAGTGATTTCTATACAGTTTTTACATGGAAGTTATGTTTCAAACGGGAAGGCACTGTATATGGGAGTTTGTGGGGAAATAAGTGCCAAACATGTACTTTTTTAATAGTTTCAAATGAAGCTCATATTGTGGCCTTTTTCAGATTTCAGAGAACTACTAAATTATATCTTCTATATAAGAAAACAATCTAATTGTATAGCCCGTAAAATAACGATTCTATTCCTCAAAAGCCAAGGTTGATTCAATCTTGCATGCTCTAAAATTAGCATCGGGCCCGGAAGTGCTTGATATAATTTACCCACTCAAATATTATTTTAAACGATCTCCATTGGCTACTGCATCATAAGCAACGCTCTCATGGGTTGAGGGAAACACTAGCTGGGTCACAGCCAGAGAAAGGTAAACTGTCATATAACGATGAAAAAAAAAAACATCCAAAATATCATAATTCAATTCTTGCGAAACTAAAACACAGACTTGATCCAACCCACGAAACTTGTCCGGTCTGCGCACGCGGCCACAGTATAATTATCCGGGACCCAACCCATAAATCATCTCGTTCCTCGCCTTACCACTACTACCGCACGACGATAGTGTTTTAAACAATAGTTTTAAAAACGACTCACCTTAGCTTTCCGGCGTATTCGACTTCGATGGCACTGCGATCACGAATAAAATTACCGTATCGGTCTAAAAAATCAATTCCTTTCTGTGTGTGTGTCGCCAGGTTCTCGTACTGATCCTGAAATCGGAGGGAAACAAATGAAAAGAAGAAAGTGATTAGTGATACCGTGAGTTTTATACGCTCGTGAGACGTTTTGACGATTAAAAGATTAAACGAGGAGTTAACGTTCGCTGCGAACATCTATAGAGTTTGTATGGTAATTTTTGCTGCTGCTGGAGAGTGCTGGGAATGGGAAAAAGAACAAAACTGCCAAATAATGTGCTAATAAACAGACTCGCCGGGGCGGTGGGATCGAGACGAAAAATGTTGAATAATTTAGCAGTTCAAATTAACATTCCTCCCATGGTGCGGTTTTGGAAAACAGAATATGCCAATGATGAGGTGTGCGCGTTTAAGTGTGTGGGCGCCGTAAAAGATTCTACAGGTTCTGTTACAAGAACAAAAAAAAATCAATGGATTAATGTATGCTATTAGTTTTTATCTCACAACTACTGACAGCATAGCATCACTTTCCTATGGTTAAAAAGTTATTCAAAAAAAGAATGTATGAAGATTTCAACATTTAGAAGCCAAAACAAAACAATTCGGTAAAATTAAAGCTATTAAGTGCGCCAAATATTTTTTTCGGAAAAAGCTCTAATTTAGTGAAAATCAACATTATACGTTTTTCTGCATACACAATAAATTGTCAATTTTTTTTACTAGCGACATCTGTTGCGAAAATCAACCATACTGGTAATCCATTCGAAAAGGAAAGCCTCAACAACAGAGGTAGATGAAATTTTATGAAGGAAACTCAAAACTCCATCGAATTTATATTATTCTTAAATAATTGCAGAAGCTTTTACAGAAATTATGTTTGAATATTTGTAATTTCAAAAAAGCTCCTCGCTACGCCATTGCCAATACTCAACGTCAGGAAAATCAGTTGATCAAGGTTAAAAAAACGATTGACGGCAAAGGTTAGCTCCGTTCAGCCACTTCAGATTTAAAACGTACTAGGACCAGTCTTGAAACCAAGCCTCCACGAGTTTGCGAGAAATTATCGCTATCAATTTCGCAACCGATACAACTGCTCAGTGGCGACTTCAAGGCGCAGTCAAGTGCGCTTTCCGGACTGTTGAATGCTACAACCTCCGGCGGTTGGCAGCTGGAGCTATGAAGCCGGATCGCCGTTGTCGCCACCGGACGATCAGACGAAAGAAATTAAGATAACACCCATGGCAGGAATGATACCCAGCATTGAAGATTTGCTCTTCAATATAGCATTTATGTTTGACCAGTGGAATCTGGAAGAGGAAAACAAAACCCTACAAACCGAACGAAAAACCATTTGTGGTTAACATTCGCAGTTTCAGTCTGGTGGGTTTAGCGAATAATTTCAAGTACAAATGGACGAGGAAAAAATCCATCTAGTAAATTTGGCGCCAGAGATTTAATTATCGTGCATGGTCAATGGGTGGTAAACAAAGATGCAAATACGAAATTTTGTAACCATAAACACCACCATCACCATACTTCGTTTGTGGTTTTTGGCAAGCGTTGTGGTTGTGAGTGCGCAAAACAGCGAGGGGTTAATGTCTCGAGGAGGATTTAGACGCTTCGCTAGCAGCAATGGCATTGTTTTAATTTAGTTGCATTCGGCGCTGTTCAGTGATTTTGGGCAGATTGCCGGTTTTCCGTCGCTGAATGCTTCTATACACTATTAGTTGCTAGAAAATTGAAAAAAAGCACAAAACTAGGTTACTCTCCATCGTTTGCAATGGTTCAGGCTTAACTGTAGTCAGAAGTTGAGACGATTTGCTCATTCGAAAACGAAAGTTATATAAATTACAAGGCATTTTTTATTTGTTTCGATCCACTGAATTCGTCATGATTTACGGGCGAAAAAAAGGAAACATTTCATGAATTAAAATGAGTTTGTGCTCCGTGGCGGTATAGTGCGTCTCAGAAAATTACACTAACTACCCAATATTTACCAACGGGTAGTAGGGCAAAAGATCGAAAAGAGTAGATGGAACGGTTGAATTTAGATCTGCTACTAAATAACTAAACTTTTAACGACAATAAACAATTAAGGCAGGTACAGACAGAATCCTAAATATCTTGGAATGAATTCAGGATAATAAAACTTTTTACTTATTATCCTGAATTCATTCCAAGATATTTTATATTAGATCTTTAAGTTTAATCGTATATAATGCTAAATGCCGATTGAATCAATTTTGTATCATACAGTTAGTACAAATTCAGAGATGAACTTGCCAAAGGCAGAAAGTCTCTTTAATAATGAAAGGCAGAAAGAAAGGAAGAAAGAAAAGAGATGTTAGTAAAGGGTGATACGGTCAAAATTTGGTCAATATCAACTTGACGTATTTCTTTCAATTTTGCATTTAAAAAATCTGAACACCCCTCATTTTGAAGGTGTGTGTGTGTAGAATGTTGCTCCTATTTTGATTTTGGAATTCACTCTTCAGTTGTCAAAATGCCGTCCAAGCAAGAAGAGCAGCGTATCAAAATTTTGCACGCGCATCGCGAAAATCCGAGCTACTCGCACGCAAAGTTGGCAAAATCGCTAAAAGTTGCCAAATCAACCGTTACAAATGTAATTAAAGTGTTTGGGGAACGTTTGTCGACAGCCAGGAAGTCTGGATCGGGGGGAAATCGAAAACCGGAAGCCGCTGAGACGACAAAGAGAGTTGCCGGTAGTTTCAAGCGAAACCCTAACCTCTCTCTCCGAGATGCCGCAAATAAGCTGGGTGTATCGTCTAAAACCGTGCATCGAGCCAAAAAACGAGCCGGACTATCGACTTACAAGAAGGTAGTGACTCCAAATCGCGATGATAAACAAAATACGACGGCCAAAGCGCGATCCCGGAGGCTGTACACGACGATGCTGACGAAGTTTGACTGCGTGGTAATGGACGACGAAACCTACGTCAAAGCCGACTACAAGCAGCTTCCGGGACAGGAGTTTTATACGGCAAAAGGAAGGGGAAAGGTAGCAGATGTTTTCAAGCACATGAAACTGTCAAAGTTCGCAAAGAAATATCTGGTTTGGCAAGCCATCTGTACCTGTGGCTTGAAAAGCAGCATTTTCATAGCTTCCGGGACTGTCAACCAAGAAATTTACGTGAAAGAGTGTTTGAATAAACGTCTGCTGCCTTTCCTGAAGAAACACGGTTGTTCCGTACTGTTTTGGCCGGATTTGGCATCTTGCCATTACGGTAAAAAGGCCATGGAGTGGTACGCCGCCAACAACGTGCAGGTGGTTCCCAAGGACAAGAACCCTCCCAACACGCCAGAGCTCCGCCCAATTGAGAAATACTGGGCTATTGTCAAGCGGAACCTAAAGAAGACCAAAAAAACTGCTAAGGGCGAGCAGCAGTTCAAGGCAAACTGGCTTTCTGCGGCGAAGAAGGTGGACAAGGTGGCTGTACAAAATCTGATGGCAGGGGTCAAGCGTAAGGCCCGCCAATTCGGATTTGGAAAAGCGGAAGCCTAACTGAATATTTTTCCTGAATTTTATACTAATTGAACTTGAAAAAGAAATTTAATTTGATTTTTTAAATAAACGATTTCACCGATTTACACGCGTTTTCCCTTGACCAAATTTTGACCGTATCACCCTTTAGAAATCAAATCGTTTAAAATTTGAACGATTGTCATTTGACTGAATTAGTTGACAAATGCGATAACAAATCAAATCGTATATAACTCCTGAGCAGTCTTGTGAGCGGTCACGGTAGTTGACACATTTTCTGTGATAATCGACTGCCTTTGCCTCCGAAACAAGCTATCATAGTACAGTACCAAACTCAAATGTCATTTGACAGGCTCTGTCATACGACACTGTCGCCGAAGACCGTCACGAATGTATGTATTTTAGTTTTCCTCATAATATGAGCTGCTGATGTTGTGCTTGTGTGAATTCTGAAAATAGCAAGCAAAGATGTCGTAGAATAACATTTCTGATCAGAAATGGTTTGATTTACACCAAATTGAGGAATTACAACGAAATCACACATGTCATATGATACTTATTTGATAATTTTCTTTTTGATCGAATGTTCTACCGGTTGTGTTGTGTGAGAGAGACGACAGTAGAGCATAAGTGTACGAATACAAATAGACTGTCACGCACGACAACGAAGCGAGTGTAGTAAAAAAACGTCAACTGTATCAACCCCTGCTCGTGAGCCATGTTTGTGAATTATATTCAATTTATTTATCGGTACATGTACACGTTTTTTTAAAGACCGTAAAAACCATAATTGCTACTTCGTTATTAATCAGAACTAGTGAAATTTCACGGATGAAGCAATTCAAAGTCCTACAACTTTTGAGAATAAAGTTTCGGAACTCTCGAAAGCTGAAGTTTCTGCAACTGGAACAGTTTATGGTGGTTGTGAATTAAAGCTTTTCAAATTGTTTTAATAGATGTATATTAAATACAACTTATTTATTTATTTATTTACTTAGAGATGGTCCATTAATTATGACACGCAAATTTGAAACAATTTTAAAACCCCCCTCCCCCCCTGTGTCACATTTTTTGCATGAACCTTAATTTTTTTTTGTATGGCTCGTCACAGTTTTCAAAACCCCCCACTCCCCCTAAATGTGTGACATAATTAATGGACGACCCCTTATTGATACACCAACAGGCTAACTCAAACACTAATGATGCTTCATTTGACCCACAATCTATGAAATGGTAGTGGGGTATACACAAATGTTGGTACAGTATGGGTCCGATTTTTACAACACGAATCCAATGTCTTTCATTTGCTAATGTCATGCCTTTCAATCCCTTAGCTCTGTTCCATATTTTGCATAGATTATTCATATAGTTGTGAAACTTCCTGGCGTGATCAGATATTCAGCTTAGAAATGTTTAGAATTTTTGGATAGCTAAAAAATAGTAATAAATAATGTTGTCAAAATCGCACCTTTTCACTAGGAACACCTGCAACATCTGCAGCTCTTGGAACTTCAAGTAGGTGCTCCAGAAAGCAGAAACGTAGTGAGAGGGGGCTAAAACGGCCCCCCAACAAGGGCGACCGGTGACCAGTTCTACTTAGCAACTTTTCCATGAAATGCATTCCAGAAGCAGAGGGGCAAGACGAATTCCCCCTCTTATTTACTAACTTAATTCAGAAAAAAAAACATTGAAAGTTTAAGAATCGTGAAAAAATATTATGCTCCATAGTTGCAAAAACTTAATTATTAGATTTCCTCTAGAGGAAGATAAATGGAAATAAATCTCCGAAAAATCTCCTTCCGAAATATCTACCGAATATAGAATTATAGAATTTACTTAAGTTTTCGAACGTTGAAAAATTTCCACGATTCCATATTTGAAATCATAATCAAGATGTAGGGCCCCGGTAAAATGTTAAGGCTCGTGGATGATCTTACAGGCAGAACTTTTCATGGCATTTTGATGAGAATTGGTATCATTCCAAGATCATTCTGTAGAGAACTCCTAGGGCATTCTTGAAAGTATTCTTTGAGAATGCAGCGGAGAGTTACAAGTTAATTCTGAAACGAATACTATGGAATTTGCGAGAAAAAATTCAGGTGAATTCAATGGAGAATTCTAAGTGAGTTTATGAGTAAAATTACATGACAATTTTGATCCCCGGTTCATGAGTTGATGGCTCTTACTGGCATCGGTAGCATTGGTGCTCAGCACGGAAAACAAGATCGACGGAAAACAAATCAAGGGAAAAAATAGGGATTGTAAAGACAAGTCCTGCAATACTCCAAAGAAAATTCTTAGGAGAATTTCAAAGGAACTCTAAGCTAGTTAAAAAGTAAATTCTGAAGATAATTTCATAGAAATTGTAATATAAATACAAATTTTGAAAAGGTATTAGAAAATCTAGAGGAAAACTTCACCGAAAATTTTGAGAATTCTATGCAAATTCTAAAAATAATCCTCATTAAAAAATATTATGTACTTTCTAGAATTGCAAAACATTAAGACAGGAAATCCAAGTGAATTCTGATAATGGTTCAAAGGGAATTTGAGTTTGATAGTTTCAAAAGAAATTTTAAGGTTAATTCCAATTTAGTTAATAATAATAATAATATAAAAATTAATAAAAAAAATAATAACTTAATATTCAAAATCTCAGATGTGTACAAATCTTCAGAATGAAAAAAAAAACTTCCCCATTCGTTTAGAAACTGGGCGTTAAATTCAATAAATTAGGAAAGAGGTGTCATTTGCATGGTTTTTCAAGAGCGCAGCGAACCCTCACTGACAGACATTTTTGAAACTAATGTAACTCCGGGAAATTCAGCTAACTTCTAAAACATTGGGAATTTTTAAAATTGTAAAACTCAAAGAACACTCCAAATTAATTAAATCTTCAAACAAAATCGGAAGCACTTACTACTGGTTTCGAACCACGAACGTTACGATTATCAGACCTGTGAATCTCCATGCTTCGGAATATGGATAGGCCAAAAGCGAATAAAAAGCGCGTTAAATTCATCGCATACTCGATTTTATTTTCTTGTTTCTACTCAACGGGAATTGGAGAGAATCGGTGCAAGTGTGTCAGTATTGTTTTACTGGATTTTTGAGCTTCTGGAAAAGTTGGAAAAATTGAAATAACCGTTATCCGTAAGAAAACAATGAAATTAACAAATTTTATTTTTTATGATTAAATGTGGCAAACAGAACTAAGTCGGTACAAGAAAAAAAATTCTCATTTTTGTATTTTACACAATTTTTTAAACTTTTACCGAACAGTTCCGCAATTCGAAAACCCAGTAAAACCTTACTGACTGGATTAGTGTGTGCCAACAAATCAGCCATCATCCGGAAATTCAAGGCTTTTTTATAATTAGAAAAGTTTAAGACCTTCCAGAGTTTCTGCAGGTCCGGGAATTTGTGGAACTTGCTCCTAGCAGTTGTAGGAGTTCTTAAAGTTTCAGAACTTCCTGTACTGTTAGTACTTTACGGATTGCGAGAACTTTCGCAACTCTTCAAATTATTTGAACTCCCAGGAATCCAAGAACATGAAATACTATTGAAAACAAAAATGAGTTCTCAGAACACTAGTGAGTTCAGTATTTCTAGCTCTTGTGAGCTTTAGAAACTTCCTTGGATTTCATGGCATTCCAATTCTTCGGAAATTTTAGAATTCCTGGAAAAATTAACTGTCTATAAAAATATCAGTCCCATATGGAAAAACAGCAAGCCGAGAAAAACCCGTTTAAAAATTTATTTCTCCGTTGACTATTATGGATACTTATGGATCCATATTTTTTGCGATATTTTCTTAATAAAACATGTAACTTTTAGTACACTAATTTCTGACAAAAATCTGTACGGGACTGTTATGCTTTTATGAGCAGTTTAGGAACTGCGGAAAATTTCGGAACTACTAGAAACTCTTGGAATTTAGAGATTTTGAAAACTTTTCAAACTTCTACAACTAAACTACTTACAGAACTCTAGAAACATTAAGAACTGTAAGAACTCCCAGAGCTCCGGGAACGTTTGGGATTTCAGCAAGCTTCTGAAAACTCCCAAAGATTTGGTTACATACTCTGAGAACTTCAAAAACATCTTAGAAATCCAGAAAGTTCGATCTACAGAAACTCAAAGAGCTCATGAGAACTCCAAAGAATTCCAATACTATGAGAACTTTCAAAACTCCAAGTGCTCCTGAAAGTTCACCAACCCCAAGAACTCTTTGTAGTGCTGCTGCGGCACTTTATGGTATGGTTTGGTGTTATAAACGCCATTTTGACTGTTTTATAATCATTTTGGCGTTTCTCAAGGACGTCATTTCGACAAACTCTATACCATTTTCCCAAAAAAGCCTTGCCAAGAAACCCGCAAAAATAGACTAAACTTGTTGAAATAGCCTAAACACAGAAATAACGAAAACAATTCATAAGAAAGCCGGTCAGTCCAAGAATTACTTTAAAAACGCGAAAATTAATAGCCAAACACCAATTAGCTATGCTTCTCGATTCGATGAAATGGTTTAAAAAAGTATCGGAATCTAGGTTATTTTGCTGTCAACATGATCTTAAAATGCCAATAATGGGCATAAAAATTCCAAAACAGCCTGAAATCGGAAATAGAATATAACAATCCAAAATGGCTTTAAAATCGCAAAAAAAAAACAAAATTGCCTCAAAACGCTAGAGTGGCTTTATAAAACTCCTAAATAGCCTGGAAACTCTCAAATTAATCTTGAAAATACCGAAACACCTTGTTAACTTCAAAACAACCTTTGAATCGCCTTGGATCTTGAAAACGCCAACTGGCTTCAGAAAGCATTAAACTGGCCTAGAACTGCCAAAATGACAACGAACACATCAAAATGGCGAAACTACTGGTCTGAAAACCGAACACCGAAATAGCTGTGAAATCTAATTAGCCTAAAACAACCTTGAAACTGAATTCTATTTTTTAGATTTTCACTTTTATGATTAAGCCTTCATGCAGGATTAGTACAGCATTTTTAATACGTATTTTTCTTTGATTTTTGCGCGACTTTTTTTAAACAAGTAGCATATTAATTTGGTTACAATTGAATAAAGGTGAAAAAAAAATGCATAAAGGTGAAAAAAAAGTGCACACCATAAATCGCTAAAACGACAATTTAAATTCCTAATGCTTCCATACATATTTAGAGATATTTTAATGTGGATTAAAATGATTGATTTTGTATAAAAAATGAAAAGCTGTCTTTCTATTCACGGGAACAAATCAAAAATTCGAAATGAGACAAATTACTCATGATTTCATGAACATAGCGTATTTTCATGCAATGAAAATACACCATGAATAATATTCATCATATTTGGGTGCGTAACGCACCCAAAGATTCCCGAAATCATGAATCATCCGAGTTAAAATCATGAACTAAACACGTAAAAAATAAATAAAATTTAGTATCAGACTGGATTCGAACCAAGAACCTTACGATCATTAAACCCACAGTTTGACCACTAGATTATCAGTACTTGTATGAGATGGAAGGCAAAAGGCGTATAAAAGATACCTTTGTAGTGCGGTGAACACAGTTTTCTAGGTAACGCTTAAAGCGGTCATGATTCTGCTGTATTATGAAATCATAAATTTCCATAACGAAATCATGAATCATTGTTATGATTTCATGGGATGGCAAGTTTTTTTTTTTTTTTTTTTTATTCATGATAATGGAATCGGATTTTTTTCCGTGTTTGGTTGAAACTTTGAGTTTCATAATTTAAAACTCAAGCCGTTTTACAGACAAAAGGATAAAACCTATTCTAAATTAGGCGTTTCATGCTGCTTCTGACAGCACTCACCAGCAGAGGGCGAGCAGCCTTCAGTCGGATGGACTAGAGGAGAATCGACTTGGCGAAAATCGGTATGTGGCGAAATTCACTTTTATTCAAAAATATCAATAATGGTGCAATTTTTCACTTTCTACATAATATCACTATTACTAAAAAGAACAAAATGTAGAAATTTTCTCACCACTAGAAGCAAGGTTTGGAGAGAAATTGACAGTTTTTAGAAAATCTCCGTGCCGCAAAACTGGTTTATCCACCACTAGCGGGGCGACATCTGTCGGATTTGATGGTGGAAACTATTACTCAATTTTTGCGGCTCATCTAAAGCAGCCCGGCTGGGTCGCAACCCATAGATTGAAAAACGCTCGTTCAAGCTTTAATTCTTAGCGCAATATAAATTTAAGCGTGAAATTTTGTGTTTCGAAACGTGAACTGCACGCGGAAAACTTGTTTTCAATAAATTAACATGTTCATTTTCATGCTTAAAAGATGCATATGTATCGACACAATGTAAGAAAACAAAAAAGATTTCAACGGATGCTATAAACACTTATCAGCTACCGAGAAGCTTTTCTTCGCGACAAGATCAAAGTCCTTCCAACATCGTACCGCCAATCATCAAAGGCTTGTGTAGTCGAATTCTATAAAGGAACAGTCGAAAACCAATCGCCCAAATCCCAAAGTCGAAAAGCTCGGAACAATATCGACTTCATCATCGAGTCTATTATTGAAATCGCATTTGAATTAACAGCTCTCAAATATACTATTCAAAAGAAAGGCTCGCTTCCGAGTGTAATCCCAAGACCAGAAATAGAGCCCACCGATTAACTAGCTCCACAGATTATGCACCGTCTGGACGGACAATTTATTAGCTCTCCGAGTGCTCGATTTGATCAGCCCTCGTTTGTTATCACACACGTTACTGAGATGAATCAATTTATCGTGGGTTTTTGAGGGCGATGGGCATTTAAAATGACGGTCCAAGACCCATCGAGTGCTTTTCTCTGCTTCCGACGACTTGGATCTGGCTATTAGTATGAGCCCTCGAATGGAAATGACAACTAATATCCATATTTTATCACCAGCCTCTAGCTTGGTTTACTCGTTTGATCAACTAACCCGTCTCGCATAGCTGCCTAACATGGAACAACCATGCGAACACGAGGATTAGTCCAAACATTATAAGCGGAATATGAATTTAAATTTGGCCGCGATTGACATCGTTCAGAACAGGTGGAACATGGGTTCCACTGGGAAATTTCTTCCGAAATCAATTTATTGAACAAATTATCTAATTAATTGACTTTCACCGCTGGGTGCTGCACTCTACTGCGTCGTCGAGCGCGGACTTCTGTTGTCCAGCTAAATTATGGTCGCCGATCGGCGTTGGTTGTCCAAAAAATTACCCCAATGCATAAAACATAACCATTTCTGGGGAGGAGTGTTGTGATAGGTTGAGTTGAAATGCGCCACTAATCAATTTTGAAGCTTTATGGTGATAAATGCAAATTTTAAAGCGAGTTAAGCTTGAACTAACATTATGGAAAGTGGCGAGATAAGCATTTGTTTTATTAGTGCAAAATAAAACGGTTTTAAGCGCAGTAAGCACAATTTATGGCACTGGATGGAACGGTTTACTACAGTGACTAGAGGAAACCAGATGAGCGAAGGTGTTATATGACTAATTAGTTGAAGAGTTTATGCACTTTAAGCTTTGTAAGTTTGTAGACAACGTGGGTGAAAGTGCGGTAAAATATGCTGATATATTTTGAATTCAATTTACGTTATTAATTTCGATGTTTTACATCATGTCTTATCATCGAAAATAAACATAACTTGTCATCATTCAAGGAACGACGTAATTGGGCATATCCGACATTGTTCGAAGAGCGGCGATCATGTAAACCAATGAAAGGAAATACACATACGTACAACGCTTGTTGTTGTTGTTGGTAGGTATTCTGAATACTTTTGGCCATCCGATTTTGAGATCTTAGATAGCCTAGTAAGTTAAGGCACAGTGGAGGCTGCGAGGTTAGATTCCCTAGTAAAACTTTCAGGTTGGACTTTTTCTCGACTCCCCTGGGAATAGGATTTCAATGTGTTTGCCACACAATATACAAATGTATGCATTGGTTGGCAAAGCCAGATAAATTGTTTTGGAGTGTCTATTATCCTACAAATTAAAAAAATGTATGGACGATTGTATACGCGGAGAGAGTGGGGGTCTATAACATCTAAAAAAACTGTCTACATAGTTTTTGGAACAGTCCCATGGTGTTTTCCCAACTTCTGATAATTCTCTTCAAAAACCCATTCAAGTTCTCCGCAGAATTTCTTTTAAATTCCATTGAAAATCTCTTACGAAATCTGTTGGAATCCTACTCATAATTTACTTGGATTTTTTCCTCAGAAGTCTCGAATCTATTACAAATTCATATGCAGCATAGCGAATTCTGAAATTTCTTGCTAATTTTGAGCTACTGAATTTACTGCGTGGCGGTTTTAACACGTCTTCCCATTTCAAAAATGCAAACTTTTGGCTATTTTCCAAAATGAAACTACTAGAATTGAGCAACTGAGTTTACTAAAATGCACAAATTTTAATTCAATGTGGCTTAAAAAACCAAAACGACCCCAATACTACAAAATCATCATTTAACACCAACATGAGATTGCCATAACATTTTTTTTCTCTGTTCGTAACCTAATATCACTGCGACCAGTAATTTAATCTATTGTAGTAGGGGAAATGGCCCTAATGTTGGCCTATGGATCTAAGATTGGGCACATCGCTAAAAATCCACTATTTATCAATTTTATCTAGATGAACGCGTCATTGAGACGGTACTAATGGCTATTTTGGTCCCTATTGAAAATTTAGTCGATTGCTGAATTTATGTATGGGCCCAAATTAGGAACATTTAGGCCGACATTACATCCATTTCCCCTATATCCCGTGTCCTTAGTTAGTGCATGTCGTATTACTCCACAACTATTGAGAAATGATGAAGTATCCGTTTTTTACAGCTGTCATTGTTGCATTTATCGCAAGGATCCGACTCTAATTAAAAGTCCCGCTATCTATACCCTTCGGAGTGTTGAAACACCTTCCAAGGGCGCTCCCGTTCGTCAGTCAACATTGCATTCCTTAGCAACAACATTAAGGAATGACACCGATAATGACCATGCATCAGAAGCCTAGTATTAACCACTTCAACCTAGAGAACAACGAATAGAAGATTAGGAATCACATAGATGAAGTCTAACTCATTTTTTCCTTGTTTCAAGATCATCCTCGGTGGACAAAGCCGAGTCTTGTCACTATCAACAAGGCAAGCAAAATCCTGTTCCCCTAGTTTGGTTAGAAGTTTCGAAGGCCTAACGCCATAAAAATTATTAAAACAAACGCCCTTGGAATATCCAAGACTGCCAAAGATGCCAAGTCCGCATCGTGCTCTCTTGCCGTGCGGATCTATTTGCTTTTTGCTGAAGGAAGTGTTACTACTACCTAAAGCTACAACAAATTTAAACAGCACTTTTCAGTGCTCAACCTGTAAAAAACTTTCTACCTTGTTCAACTCTTATTTCTCTTCGATCCTTGTTTGGACCCTACCCGAGGTAATCCTTCTTGGATATCGATTTGGAAAATTCCTCTTCGATCCTTCAGATTCTTATAGTAATCTGGCGCCTAAACGCAAAAGAAAGGGGCAAACTCTTGACCCCCCTTCTGATGAAATTAATTTGAGTAATCAATTTGATTTGCTCACGGATGATGAGAATGATCCATCATCCAAGAAAAATTTTAGTAAACTTTCCCGGCTTAATGCCAAGAAGGAAAAGATTCCCCCTATTGTGATAACCACTTCCGATTTCCATGCTCTTCTCATGGAACTTTTGAATTTCGTGAAAGTTAAGTTTTCACTACAAATTGGACGTCGGGGTGAATGCCGTGTATTGGCTGAAACCTTGGACGGATTTAAATGTCTTCTCAAGTATCTTACTGAGAAGAAGCACAAATTTTTTACTTACGACACCAAAACTGAACGTGTGTTCAAGGTTGTCATGAAAGGACTGCCCAGTGGTGAATCCCTGGATCAGATCAAAGATGAACTGGCAAAATTTCTTGGAGTTGTGCCACTCTAAGTAATCAAAATGAAAATGAAATCCCGTCCTGGCGATTCGCGCAACGGGATTTCTAATGATTTTTATTTAGTTCACTTCAAGTCTAGTGAACTAAACAACCTTAAGGCCTTAGAAAAAGCTAGCCTTATGCTCCATGTCCGAGTGAAGTGGGAACACTTCAGGAAGACTGGAGGAAATTTCCAAAACCTCACTCAGTGCCGTAAGTGCCAGGGATGGGGTCACGGAACTAAAAATTGCTACATGCCAGCTAAATGCATGAATTGTGGTGATTCCTCTCACGCAAAGGACGACTGTCCTGTGAAGGAAGATCCTAAGAAATTTAAATGTTCAAATTGTGGTGAAAACCACAACTCCAATTTTTGGGGATGTAAGACTCGCAAAGCGATCCTACAATCTCGTTCTAACCGACAGGTAGGAAACGCTCCACGTTTCCGGACAGGTACAAATTCCTCTGCTGTTAACAACGGTCAGCGAGGAACAAATTCTACATTCGTACCCGTAGGTACAAATATCACCCCTGCTTCACATTTTTCATCTGTACCTACTTCCCTCGCTGCTAACAATGTTCAGCGAGTTAATGGAGCTACCTATGCTGCCATTGCAACGGGTAGAAATCAAAATACTAACCAACGTTGAAACGGAAATTTTGACAATTTTGACTTAGGAAGCATTACTGCCCCTAAAATGGAATTTTTACAGAATTCATTAATTGGCATGATTTCTGATATGCTTAAATCTAACTCCATGTTTGATGCTATTCAAACTTGAGTAAAATTTGCAAATAATATTGTCATGACTTTAAAATTCAGTAATGGATTTTAAAGCATTAAACATTTTAAATTGGACTGCTCGATCTCTTAAAGATAATGAAGACGAGCTATTTAACTTTTTGAGAGTTCATAACGTGCATATTGCCGTTATAACTGAAACGTTCCTTAAACCTGACCATAAGCTTAAGAAGGACGCAAATTATTTGGTTTATAGAAATGATCGTCTTGATGGACCCTGTGGTGTCGTTGCCATCATTGTTCATAGACGAATCAAACATAAAATTCTTTCTTCATTTGAAACCAAAATTTTTGGGAGTTTCTGTTGAAACAAAATTTGGACAACTTACGTTTATAGCTGCCTATTTGCCATTCCAATGCGTAGGCCAGCAAAAGAATTTTCTCAAGGGTGACCTTCAGAAACTTACCCGTCATAGGTCTAAATTCTTTATTATTGGTGATTTTAATGCAAAACACCGCTCATGGAATAATGCTCAAAGCAATTCCAATGGTAATATTCTGTTTGATGATTGTTCTGCAGGTTATTACACTATTCAATATCCAAACAGCCCAACATGCTTTTCTTCTGCAAGAAATCCCTCCACTATTGATTTGGTCTTAACTGATTCATGTCAACTTTGTAGCCAATTGGTTACCCATGCTGACTTCGGTTCTGATCACCTTCCAGTAACTTTTGAAATATCCCAAGAAATAATTTGTAATCCCAACAGCTCTACTTTCAATTACCATAGAGCTGATTGGGATCAATATCGAACATTTATGGAATATAACTTCGATCCAAACATTCCTTTGCAAACCAAAGATGAAATTAATTATGCTCTTGAATCTCTGACTACTTCTATAGTTGAAGCAAGAGCTGCCTCAGTTCCAAAATGCGAGGTTAAATTCGATTCAATTATAATAGACGACGATCTTCAGCTCTTGATCCGTCTTAAAAATGTCCGTAATAGACAATATCAAAGAACACGCGATCCTGCTATGAAAGTTATCTGGCGGGATTTGCAAAAACAAATTAAAAAGCGATTCTCTGCCCTGAGGAACAAAACTTTTGAAAATAATGTTTCTAAATTAGACCCGAGTTCCAAACCCTTTTGGAAACTCACAAAAAATTTGAAAAAACCTCAAAAGCCTATTCCAGCGCTTAAAGAAGGTGGTAAAATTTTGATCACAAATTTGGAAAAAGCTCAGAAACTTGCTAAGCAATTCGAGAGTTCCCATAATTTCAGTTTGGGTCTTACTAGTCCTATTGAGAATCAGGTTGCTCGGGATTATCTGAATATTTTCTCTCGGGAAAATATTTTTGATGATTCCTGGGGGACTGATTTGGACGAAGTAAGGTATATAACTAAAAAGTTTCAAAATATGAAAGCTCCAGGTGATGATGGAATTTTCTATATCCTCATCAAAAAACTCCCAGAGAGTACCTTGTCTTTCTTGGTAAAATTATTTAACAGATGTTTCCATTTGGCATACTTTCCTGATAAATGGAAAAATTCAAAAGTTGTTCCAATTTTGAAGCCCGATAAAAATCCAGCTGAAGCTTCTAGCTACCGCCCAATAATTTTGTTTACTTTTTGAAAAGATAATTTTAAATAGAATGATGCTTCACATCAATACGAACTCAATTTTTGTAGATGAGCAGTTTGGATTTCGCCATGGGCATTCAACTACTCATCAACTCTTGAGAGTTACCAATTAAATTCGTTCAAACAAATCTGAAGGCCACTCAACTGGAGTTGCTCTTCTAGACATAGAAAAAGCATTCGACAGTGTTTGGCATGAAGGTTTGATTGCTAAATTGAAGAAGTTTAATTTTCACTTTATATTATGAAATTATTTCAAAATTATTTAACTGACAGAACTCTGCAGGTAAATTATCAAAATTCCAAATCTTATCGACTACCTGTTAGAGCAGGAGTTCCTCAGGGTAGCATTCTTGGGCCTATATTGCATAACATTTTCACTTCGGACCTCCCTGCTTTGCCTCAGGGTTGCCACAAATCTTTGTTCGCTGATGACACAGGCATTTCCGCTAAAGGAAGAAGTCTTCGTGTTATTTGCAGCAGACTGCAGAAAAGTTTAGATATTTTCTCTTCTTATTTACAAAAATGGAAGATTTCTTCCAACGCTTTCAAAATTCAACTTATAATATTTCCACATAAGCCTAGAGCTTCGTTTTTGAAACCTAGTAGTAGTCACATAGTCACTATGAACGGAGTTCCAATTTCCTGGTCAAACCAAGTGAAATATCTTGGATTAATACTTGACCAAAAATTAAGTTTTAAAGATCACATTGAGGGCCAAATGTAACAAATATATAAAATGTTTGTATCCTCTTATAAACAGGAAATCCAAACTTTGCCTGACGAATAAACATCTAATATTTAAACAAGTTTTTAGACCGGCCATGCTTTACGCTGTGCCAATATGGTCTTGTTGTTGCACTACTAGGAAAAAAGCACTTCAAAGGATTCAGAACAAAGTTCTGAAAATGATTTTGAAGTTGCCTCCCTGGTACAGTACTACCGAAGTACATAGAATTTCGAATGTTGAGACTTTAGAACAAATGTCCAACAAAATAATTAATAATTTCAGGCAAAAATCGTTGCAATCCTCAATTGCAACGATTAATTCTCTTTATACTTAGATAAGATTTAGTTTTAGTTTTTAGTTTTAAGATATCAATTGTTATACTGACATGCAGGTTTAAAAAACCTGTTTAAAATACTGAATTGCCAAGACAGGAACAATGTAAAAATACTTAGCTATATATCATAACAATTAAGGCTGGTAAGTTACTGTAGTAACTGGAGCACCTAGGTTAAAATGAAATGTAATTTATTTTAAATTTGGAACAAATCAAGAGTTAAAAAAAAATAAAAAAAAACACCTAAGATGCCAATATAAATTTAAAATGGCCAAAATCGCCTAAGAAACCACAAAAATGTTTAGGCCAAACTGCAAAGAGTAAAATTTTCAGAAACCACCAAAATGACCCAAAAGAACATTATAATGGTGTTAATACGCAAAAATCAGCTTAAAACTCCAAATGAAAAACTGGGTATGGTTGGCATCTTTCTCAACAAATTTCAACTATTTTGTAGCAAGTTGAGCTTCCTGGTAAATTTTCTTAATTTTCGGTTTTAGCTGGTGAAAATAAAACATCGGTTTGGTGAAAATTAAATCCTAACTTTTTCCCGACTTTCCTGTTCCTTTTTGCTAACAGGTCAGACCCGTCCTCGCTTATTCTTAATATAAGAATAGAGGAATACCCGAGCAGGAGAACATAACTGATATTACACCAAAATTTGGCGTTGATGCATGACATAAGAAGTAAAATACCAAAGAATAATACCAAAAAATTGCACGCAAAATGCTTTGTAAATAACAAAAAATATATTTGGATACCAAAAGAATACCTGTGTGGTATTGTTTAGGTATTGCTTTGCAAAATTTGGTATTGGAATGGTATTGTGGGAACTTTTTTTTGGTATTTTGCTTTAGTCAGGCTCATCCATACCAATTTAAGGTATCGAGATATTCGTTCTTGCTCGGAAGTGAGTTTATTCTTAATATAGCGTCATTTTAACATTCAATTGTGATACGTCCAAAAATGTCTAGATTTTGACACGTTTTCAATTCAGGCAACATAGATGAAGCAGCTTTTTGTTTTAAATTATCGGACGTATGAACTTCTCAGCTTCTCAGAATGCTATGAAATTTCGCCCACAGGTATAGTTGATTGATTGATTTATCTTTATTAGGGAGGCAGCACAGGTATAGTTTAGGATCATGTAAACGGAACAAAAATAAAAAAAAATAGAGGTGTTAAATTTTTCGGGATAACTTTAGTTGCAATGTTCGGATTGTCCCGGAAATTACGTACTTTTAAAATTCATAACTATGAAGCAAGCATCGTAGAGTAAATATTGTATAGTAAAATAATGAGTAAAATTACCAACATCAAAATTAAGAAATGTATAACAAAAATCTGCTTCGAATTTTACAAAATACTAGGTTAACGTACATTTAAATGTTATAGACAGCTTATTGATTGCTGAAAATCACCCCACCGAACTATTGTGTACCTAGATGCGACCCGCTATATTAGTTTACTCATAATTTTAATCGTTCGCTTCTTTCACACTTCAACTGGTAGCATGGCGCTACACACCATCGGCCGCATCAACGTTCAAGGTCTCTGGCAAGCTCGTCCAGTACCATGCACATCATCATCACCATCATCATCAACTGATCCTACAGTGTGGATATGATGAGGCTGGTGCGCTGATCTCGTTTATATAGTGTGGTAATAATATTTTTTTCCCATCTCTCCGTTCAATTTCCTATGATGGGCGCTCGCCAACTGGAAAACGAGACATACTGTATCCGTTCGACGTCGTCGCTGACGCTGTTTGGCTTACTGTTACAATACACACATGGGTGCAATGCACAACGATTTGCCACCGCCTTCGGAACCCCGGGTGCAGCATGCATCTCCACACCAACGTATCAGATGGCTATTTTTTCGTCGATTACACACTCTCACATGGGCTGGTGAACTTGGGCCAAGCCCGGAATGGAGACCAACAACAACAACGGCTATGAAAACTAATTTTTCCGGTCAATAACTCAGGGTCCAGGGAGACTCGCCGTCGGTTGGCGAGAGAGAAAGAAAGAGCTTATCTGTTAAGTGCGCGAGCGAAGCTGCTAGGGCCGACGAGCAAGTGCGGAGACGCTTAACTGGCCGAAACGTGGCGACAGGATTTCTGCAGTGGATGTTTTTTTTCTTCTGCCATAAATCGATGTAAATTCAAAGTTATTCATGGTACTGAGACGAGATAGGGATACTACTCGGTGCATCATCACTACGACTCGATGGTGGTGCATAGTGAGTTCGATTAGGACAGAGCAATGCAGCTTTTCGGGTTCGGGCGCAATGAACGAGGAAAGATGCCATTAGTTAGATGTCAAGTACAGTTGCCAGTTGGGGACCGGTTTGGATTGTGGTTTTGGAATGGGCCTGTTATGTCTGTTAGGAGATAAGGCATGTGGATGTGCTATTATGCAATGTGCAAATCATGAAATGTTATGAAAGTTGACATTAGTCGAATGTTGGTCATCTTGAGCTACAAACAATAAAATCTCGATATCAGGTTAAACACACCGGAAATGGACTCAACCTACATCGAACAATAAAACAAAAAAGAAACCCTAGACGATAAAAAGACCCCTTTGGTAAACATACGTTAACTGTTTGTGTACATATAATTTGAGAACAAGTCAGTTCGTACGTGCAGCGAAGAAGGAAAAACACGAAGAGATTGTTTACCAATCAGTCACAGCCGGGAGAGTGTAAACAGTTTTTCAATTTTTACGAGCAAAATATGATTTATATTTTCGTTTCCTCTCCAACGCGACGTGCCTGAGTTGTTCCCGGTTACATAGTCGTTGTTGTAGCGTTTTAAACTTGATCATGCTTTGGTGCTGGCGAAAAAGAGATGGATTGTTTTTTTTCTGGCGAAATCTAGTAGGTATACCGTAATGCACTGAAATCCAGGCACTTAGTCCATAAATCCGGACACGTTTAAAATTTTATTATTAAGGCTAAATATGATTCGCATGTCTCGTAAATATTATGATGACAATATACTGCCCCAGTCCAGTCCCATGTAAAAAAAACAGCAAGCCGAGAAAAACAAAGTTTATTTTTTGTTCTTTCATGGTATCTCTTTTCAGAACAAAACAGTTCACTTCACACGCAAATATTAAAATTCAGATAGTTAATAATCGATTCCGAAAGATAACTAATTTTTGCCAAAAAGTCACATGGATCTGTTATGCATTTATGGGCAGAATAGTGTTGTTCTTATTCATTCATCGTAATTATTAGGTTGCCAAGAAGATGTAATAATTGATTGATTGGCTGTCCGGTATTCGGTGCATTACGGTATTCGTAACAACATATACACAAGTAAAAATAATCGTTTTCAGTAGATAGACCAAGATTTTTAGCCACCACATGCTTCGCGTGTTTATACTAAATATAAAATGAGGATGCTCAATGTGTGTCGGATTGACTTGGGAGGAAATTGCCAATCGGCAAGATTGTTGATCCATACTTTTTGGGCGGAAGAATCAGTTTATCGATTTTTGCCCGTTGCGGCTTTGATTGCTGATGGCAGCGCATTTAAATGACCACGTTGTTTACACCCAGTTCGACGCTCGATCAAGGTTAATAGGCAGATTGGTCATGTCTGGCGGTTGCGTCTCTAGGTCAATTAGCAATCGGCGTCATCGATGTCGTCGTGGGAGTAAAGTTGGTTAAACCCACGTAGACCGCCGGGTTTGAAAGAGAATAAGGTGCTAATTGTCAACAACTGTCGGCATCCTAACGTCAAATTGAAGTAGGTCATCTGTTGACGGATGTGTTCATTGACTTCGGTCGATGCATTGCCTTTGAAGAGTTCAGAAACACTTACCTGAAAAGAGAGGAGAAGATGTATAAGTTATTCATTGCTCATTAGAGGTATTTTGGAAATTATTAGTAATATCGATCGAAATGTAAAATTTAATACATATTGATTTTCAACACCACCACCAAGCTCAATCCATTCTAAATCAGGTCCTTTGAAGTTTATATGGAAATTACTATGGGAAAAGTGATATTTTTGTTCATCACATCCTAGTGTTTCTCCACATTGATCGTCGAGTAGGTTTGCTATATTTATTTATTTATAAGAAATCAGCTACAACTTTTCTGAAGACATTTTTTTGATTGAGTGTCTAGCAAATTAGTTATTGACTGCTTTAAACGCCGATAACTTTCTGATGTGATTAATAGACTACCGCTCATGTCCCATAGCACAAATGAGCAAGCCGTGAGGAACGCGTTTTAAGATTGTTTTTTTTTACCATTGCTTCGTATGTAATGGGTCAACCAGTATGGCTGGTTTTCCAAACTTTTCCAGAATTAAGGCGTTGAAGTAATCCAGTGTTATGAAAATATGGGTAGTTAGCTAGCATTTCCATAAATCCGCCATAATGATTAGTTAGAAACGAGGTTAGAACGAGGTGAACAAAATGTTCGCTTTTCACATAGTAATTCCTAAATAAAAGGGCAAGTGCAGTATGAGATCGCAACCAAATGAGCTTAAATTTAGGGGAATGATCAGGACCTTCGTGGAACAAAATCCATATGTATTGAACAAGTGGTGTTTATTTGCAAATGGAACATGTTATTGGATTAATTTGAGTGATGTGCGATGTTCGAGTATCGGGGACACTCTCGAGTCCCTTTGAATCTCGAAGGGGGCTACGTCAAGGTGATGGACTTTCGTGTCTGCTATTTAACATTATAAGAAGAGTTGCGATAGGCATGAGTGGCACGATATTCAGGAAGTCCATCCGGGTTCTTGATTTCGCCCAGGGCATCGACATAATGGCACGGAACTTTGAGACGATGGCGGAAACGTACATCAGACTGAAGGCTGAAAGCTAGGCGGATTGGACTTGCCATCAACGCATCGAAGACGAAAAACATGAGACGAAAAGGATCTCCCACCCCGACTCCAGATTGACGGTTACGAAATCGAGGTGGTCGAAGAGTTCGTGTATTTGAGCTTACTTGTGACCGTCGAAAATGAGATCAGCAGAGAAATTCTAATCAAATTCGCCGGCGTATGAAGTTGGCTATTTACAAGACGCTGGTTAGACCGGTGGTCCTCTACGGCGACGAGAGGATTTGCTCGTGGGGGATCAACCAAGGTGTTTTCGAACGGAAGGTGTTGCGTACCATCTACGATGGAGTGCAGATGAATGACCGAACGTGGAGGTGACAAATGAATCACGAATTGCACTAGCTGCTGGGAGAACCATTAATCATTCACACTGCAAAAAAATGAACGACTACGGTGGGCTGGGCACGTCGTAAGAATGCCGGACGGCGACCCAATGAAAATGGTTCTCGACAGTGACCCAACAAGAATAAGCAGAGGCGCGCAGCGGGCAAGGTGGACCGACCAAGTAGAAGGCGAACTGCGACCCCTTCGCAGACTACGAGACTGGCGACGTGTGGCCATGGATCTAGTAGAGTAGAGACGACTTCTTCGGACAACAGAAGACATCAAGGCCTGATTAATAAGGTAAGTACATGTTATAGGAAAAATATTTAGGTAATTTGATGCAACATGGTGATCAATCCTATTAGTTCAGCTGATCCTTGATGATTTTTGATCGTCTTACAAGAATTAGAAGCCCTAACAGTCTTCTAGATTAAAGATAAAATAGTCGCCTAATCTGTCTTTTGATGACTTTTGATTGGCGTTAGAAGTGGAATTGCCTTTAAAACCTGCACTTGTTCTGGAAGTCCGCTGGCCCGTTAAACCCACTCATCAGTACCGGTTCATGAATTCACCTGAACAGTCCCTAGAAGTTATCTGGTTAGGTCTGGTTCTTGAAGTTCTCTGCATTTTCTTTTCAAGCCACTGCCACATCTCAATTAATTGGCATTTTTAATCGTCTAGACTTGTAATTGAAATCAATCTTCTGAAAATACCCTTGAAAAAGACCTGACAATCCTCTAGGCCATCAATTTTCAACGTCCCCCCTCCGTGCGATCAAGCTCTACATCGCTTCTTTTCATTTGATTTTCGTTCAGTGGAGATTTGCGGTCCCCAGGTTAAAAAACGATGCTCTAGGCTTCTAAACTCGCCTGAACTGTTTCTTGAGGACTTTTGGACTGACTCTAGATGTGTATTTGTTATTAAAATTTCTGCACTTGTTCTGACTGACTATGTGGCATCTTAACATTTTGGACTTGCCCTTGAAATCTTCTGAACATAGCTCACGATCCACCAATATTGAACACAGATGCATTAAAAAAAAAACACCACAGAAAACTGTGTTTTACCCAAATTCAGAATGATATTGAAACGGCTTAAAAATGCCAAAATAGCCCTAAACAAATAAAAAAAGTGTAAAAGCACCTAAATCAGTCAAAAAACGGCGTTAAATGTGAGAAAACGATTTGAAAACAGGAAATGAGAAATCGAAACGCATGATGAGGACCTCCCTTAGCTCAGTCGGTAAAGGAGCAGCTACAGAGCAAGACCATGCTGGAGGTGGTTGGGTTCGATTCCCGGTCCAGTTTATGAATTTTTCGGTTTGGAAAATTTTTCCATTTCCCTGGGCATAGATAATGATTGTTCTCGTAACCAAATTATACTAATGCAAAAATGGTACAGGCATCGAAAGCTCTCAATTAATAATTGTGGAAGTGCATCTAGAACACTAAGTTAAGAGAACGCAATAAGCTAGTATGCAATGGGCAATAAGCTTTAAATGCGAAAAGAAGAATAATAAAAAGAAGAGTAGTGTCAACACTAGAAAGTAGTATTGGAACTAAATAGAATAGCACATAAAAACGATGAAATGGTCATAACCTACTACGGCCTGCTACTTGCAACGTCAAAATGGTCTTCAAAAAGCAAAAAAATAGCCTAACTCGCGATGGCCTCAAATCGCCGAAATAACCTTTAATAGGGTATACGTCCCTAACCTCGGTCTAATATGCAGCCATAGATTACGTTTTTAATCATAACTCATCAATTAATTTACCTGCAAACGATATTCTACTGCTAAATGGTATGCTTAGATATGCTTATCATGTCGTTTGCTATCAGGAACCGCAAAAAGTTGAAAAACTTACTTTTTTTAAGACAAAAACTCACCAGGGAAATGTATGTAATATCGGTCTATTGTCCCCAAATTGGGTCTATTTATGGATGCAACTTCGTCCTATCCTGTTTGATTCTCAAAAAAAACGCTCTTGGTAACGTTTTCTTATGTATTTTTTTTTATCACTATCACTGTTAACTTAATACTCTTCATTCCTCAAAACATTTCTTAGAGAAAATTTTACGAAAACTACATTAAATCACTCAAGTTAAAAATTAAAAATTAAAAATTTCGCTTATCGTCTTTCGACCGCAGAATATCTAAATCAAAACATTGTGATGTTCATTATACAGATTTGGCAGAAAAAATCTCCCTTCCTGTTCGTTCCTTATCATCCAAATGCAAACCACATTGTTGACGTTACTCTTATTGCTATATGCTGTCAAATGAATTTCATGGGCCAAAGTTAGGAACATAGAAAAGAAATGTGTCCCTAAAGTTGGGTCCATGATTTACTTGTGAAAACGTTGTTAAACAATTAAAATAAACATAAAATATTCAAACAGTAACTGTGAGTTTTACGTCTAGTGTGTATTATCAGGTAATTCCATTCAATAAATGCCATAATCAGGCCATTTGATGATCGTCAGTGCAACCTTCCCATCTTAACCTTAGAAGTCATGGCGGCTAAAAACTCCGAACAGAGTGATATTCTCAACCAGTTTTATTACTTACGAGAGCTGAAAATGTATTGAAATGTTGTGATATAAATTGATTTGTGTGTGGTACACATTTATCAATCATCAGTGATCAATATTTTCCTTATTTTTTGTGTAATATTCCTTAATTAATTATTTATTTGCGTGATAGGCCGAATGAAAGGACTAGACCCACATTACATACCGTAACCCTATATAGAAACTTCAAAAATTATCTCACAGCCTATAATTACCAAAATAGATTTAAGACAGTAAAATGGGCTGGATTAGGTTTAACAACGTCAAAACACTCTTAAAATCACAAAAAACGGCCTGATAACTATTATAATAATCTTGAAAAAGACATCTCTCATAAGTTCTTGGAACGTCAAAATAGTCCTAAAACGCCAAAAACGACCCAAAAGAGTCAGAATGACATTGGCATTCCAAAATACCAAAATGGCATTGAAATTGCACAAATGGCCTGAAAACGCCAACATAGTTCTGAATACCTAAATGATTTTGAAACGCCAACATATTTAAGAAAGTAACATTCCTTTAAGATGTTTAAGCTAGTATAACAGCAGGTCCACGCCAAATGACGAACCGGAAAAACTTGATCTTCTCCGATTTGCAAAACACTTTGCATAATTGTGTGTTATTAGTAATTATTCACAATTTTACAAAACTTCGGCCATTTTGGATTGCGGTATTTTTTTTTTCAAAATGACGTAGGTTTGTCACTTAAAAAAAAAAAAAAAGTATTTCGGAAAAAAAAAAACATTTTTTTTGAGTACAGATTCCAAAAAAGTGGTAATAACTCAAATGCCTCAAAAAGTATCTCTACAATTTTTAAATTCTTTAAAAAAAAAACTCATAAAAAATGCAAACTTTTAATTTTTTAACCATGGACGCGTGAAAATTGACAAAAATAGTAGAACAACTTTTTGCTAGTTCGCTTTTTATCAAATTTCTACATAGGGAAAAATATTTTTCTGAATGTGCAAAAATTGCATAAAAAGCTTGTTCACAAAAAGTATAACAATATAACCAATTTAATGATTTTGAATACTTTAAGAGATTAGAAAATTACCGTGTATGTTTTTCCCAGAGAGACTTTAAATTTCTTAATAACTTTGTTTCAAACGTCATTTCGATTAGAAGTAACGTTTTTGTGCTACAATTTATTGAAAAATGCTAAAGACGCCATTAAAAAAAAAACACGATCCAAAATGGCCGATTTTTTGCAAAAATGTTGATCATTGGCTATAACACACAGTTAGGCAATGTTTCATCCAAATCGTAGATGGTCGATCCTAATTTTTGTTTTATATTATTCCGCTTGGAAGTAGTCATAACGATATTTTTTTTTTAATTTGTTATTGGCACTGACATAAATGATTTTGAAATTCCAAAATATATAAGAAAGTAAAATTCCGGCAGAATATATAAGAAATTAAAAAAGGTTTAAAAATTACAATAGGAAAAATTCCTTTAAAATTTTGAGACTCACCTGAGGGCAGCTCGCGACCCACCGGTGGGTTGCGGCCCATAGATTGCGAAACTCTGCCATATTAGCAACAATTCTTGTAGTCCTCTATTTCTTATTTTGAAGCCTTATCAATAGTCTGAAAAGTCTGTACATATTCTTGAAGAAGTTCTAGACTTGACTTAAGCACGGGAAGTTTTCTCGACTGACATCTGAACTGTTGAACAGAACGCAACTTTTAGCTTGAATCCGATTTGCACGAAACTTTCGAAGCAACATGTGACCAGATATTTTCGCTACTGTAAATTCCAAAGATCTCAGCTGGGATTGAAATCAGACAAATACATCAAGCTACCAGAAATTCTTCAGGGTTGAATACCTTTGGAATTGTAAACGAAATGAACGATAATATTCTAGGTATTCTACTTAACTCCTAAAGTCACCCTGACTCACCTCCAATATCCTTCAGAACCATCCTGCGAAGTCCTGCAGACTTGTCCGGAAAGATCACAAAGTCTAACTTTAGACATGTGAACCGTTGGTATAGGGAAATTCACATAGCACCATAGGATTATTTTCCATTCTCGAGCAGGAAGTTCAGCGGGGATGATTCAATTCATATTTAGTCTATAACGATACACTATTAAGTAGCAGAGCTTTAACCCATCTGTCTACTCGAAACCAGCCCGACACCATTGACGGGTATCATGCAGCTGTAACTGAAGCTGGTCTGTCTGAACCATCAACATCATCAACAACCCGGCCGAACAATGCACCAAACAACCACCTACCTTTCAACCGGGTACTAGGTAGAGGTATCTGTCATACATGCTCCTATCCTCTTCAAACCAGATTACGAATGTGTCGAACGGTAGCCAAGCAGTAGTGACAGCTACCCATTGCTTCATCCCCTGCCTGATCACTCTCTAACAGAGTCAGACTAATTGAGTTGTCGAATGGACTCCCACTCAAAACTCTTTGCTTGCGGAGGATGGCCATTTTTGCAGAGCAGCCACTCTTCCGAGAGGACTGATTGACGGCTGGATCTTAGCGCAGCTTCCAACTAGGCAACCAAAGTTGAATAACACTGCTGCTGCTGCTGCAATCGGCGCGTGTGTTTTTTCCACACTTTTCCGTACTTTTGCATTCGGCGTACATTTCTGAGTGGCAGTTAAAAAGACGAAAACTGATTTTTCCTCAATTTACCATAATTATTATTGTACACCCCCACTACTATTTTATCCCCCAGTTCACGCTTCAAGTTCGTTCATCTTTTCGTCTCCTTCGTCGTCGTCGTCGTCGTTAACTGCTCTCTCAAGTGACTACCTCCGCGGATTTTACTCGTTTCCAGCAACATTTTTTCGTCTCCTTTTGCGTCTTTCATTAAAAATTCCAATGTCAATGTTGAGCTCCATACATATCGGAAATACTAATGCATGCATGGGTTGTGTATTCATACGCACACAGCCTCAAAAGCTTTGTTCCGTCACATTTTTATGAACGACGCCGACGACGACTATGACGGTTTGTTCCGTCAACCGGACCAGTGTCTTTGTGTGCACGATCATGGAGCATCAGATCGCGACGATTCGCCTCTGCCGATGGAACGGTCGAGGAATTTTTGCAAACCTTTTGCAAACCTTTTGCGTTGGTTGGCCGAAACTCGGACTTTGCGTATTTCACGAATCTGTTGAATATGTATTTAGGCATAAGCCTTGCATGAATTGGAATGTAGATTAATCGTTGAATTGGATCTCAGGTGGAACAAGTGACGGGTATTTTGTTGTTGTATATACGGGTGATTCGGAAGTTTAACGGTCGGGAAATACGGACAGACAAATGGGTCACACTTCCATATTTGCTGAATTGCAAATTTATCGTGTACGCTGTTTGATTTTGTTTGATCGCGACAGCTGTTGTTTTTTTCCAATTTGACTTGAATAATGGTTGCGAAATAATGATCAAGTATGAATATAAGATGCTTGAAATCTGATTTCATAGGTATTTTCGTCGGATTTTTTTAAATTTAATTATGGTATCGAAAATATTGAAATTTTATTTGAATTTCTTTTCAAAGAAGAGTTGAATATTTCTTCCAGTTTTTTACGAGAATGATGTAAAACCTCAGCAAATAACAACTGGGATTTTTTTTCGTATAATAGTCATTTTAACACATTTTAGGTCATTAATGACTTGTCCGGAATGAGATTCGAACTCGTGATCTTTAACGTGAGAGGCATGGATACTAACCGCTACATTGGACCCCTCAGCAATTGGAAATTATGATTTCGACAAAGGAAGTCAAGTCAAAAAAACTCGGGCTGCCTTTACCAATTTACGAAATATTTGGAGATCAAAAAGCTGCAGGTATTCATCAAACGTTACCTGTGGTAAAAAATTCATACCTGGTGCCCTCACACTTGGATTTCGAATGCTGAGCTCCATCATCTATGACATCAGAAGCCGATACCAACAGAAATTGGTGAACGTAAGTGGGGGTGGGTTGGTCACACACTACTAAGTCTACAAGCGTGCAACATTGGATTGGAACACGGCAGGGCATCGCACCAGAGGCATACCCAGTGGCTCATGGTGATGGGGCCTCAACAAGCGAATCAGGCGGTCGATCTGGATCTGACTTGGGCCAGGCCATAGAAAAAGTGGTTCATCAGCCTATGAGGGCAGGATACTTGAGTGAGTGTTTCTTAGTAACCATTCCACCAACAGTTCACTTTCTGCTGTCGAAGCAGCAGCAGTTGTTTTTAACTGTGTCGATCGAAGGGTGGAACGGTCAAAAATGGTTCGACTCAAATTTGGCGAATTTTTTTAAATAGTGCATTTAAAAAAACTTCAACACCCCCAATTTTGTAGGTCTGTGCATACGGAATGTTGCCTCTATTTTGTTTTTGTCATTTTCTATTCAGTTGTCAAAGTGGTATCGAAGCAAGAGGAACAGCGTATAAAATTATTGATTACGTCAGAAATTCGATTGCGTTATAATGAACGATGAAATATACGTCAAGGCGGATTTCAACCAGCTCCCAGGTCAAGAGTTTACACGGCTACCGGAAAAGGAAAGGTTCAAGATAAGTTTAAGCAGAAAACGTTGTCACCCAAAAAAATACTTGGTTTGGCAGGCGATTTGCACCTGTGGGCTGAAAAGAGAGACATGGCATTGTCAACCAAGATATTTATGAAAATAAATGTTTGCAAAAACTGTTGTTGCCAGACCTCACTTTCTGTCACTATGGAAAAATGGCTCAGGAACTGTATATCGCCAACAACGTGCAAGTCGTACCCAAGGATAAAATCCCTCCTAACTCGTTGGAGCTGCACCCAATTGAAAAATATTGGGCAATCGTTAAGCGCAAACTCAAGAAAACTCAGAAAATAGTTGGAAATGAGAAACAGTTCAAAGCAAATTGACGTTCAGCATCAAATAAGGTTGATCCAACAGCGGTACAAAATCTGATGGAAGGTGTGAAACGTAAAGTCCGCATTTGGGAAATTGGAAGTATATTCAAATAATTTTCCTGTATTTTGTAGTCATTGAACTTCAAAAGGGAAAAGGCGATCTTCATCAAGTTTAAATCATTAATGTATAACCACGAGCAATTAATTTTCCATTATGCTAATGGAAGGAAGTGGAGGTAAGGATGTCGCTAGCTAGGCAACGTTCAATACGGTCAAATTAAAGGGTGTCCACGATGAAATTGCCACACACAAAATTGATTCGCAAAATTCGAGTTTTCATCCGATTGCCATCAAATTAAAAGGGATTGAGAAATAACTATTAAACTTCATTTTACCATTTTACTCGTATTTTATTTACAGTCCATACGCAAATGCCCGCACCTTGGCCTTAACCCCGGCCATAAGATTCTGCACAACCTGTGAATCAACCGTTTTTTGCATGTAAGCCCATACTTTCTTCAGTTCCTCGCCTGTCTTCACTACCTTAGGTCGTTTAAGAAGGTGCTGCTTCATAATCGCCCAGTACTTCTCGATGGGGCGGAGCTCCGGAGTGTTGGGAGGGTTGAACATTTTCGGCACGAAATTGACCTTATTGTCCGCATACCACTTCAGCACGTCCTTGGAGTAGTGGCATGAGGCCAAATCCGGCCAGAAGATTGTTGGGACGTTGTGGGCCTTCAGGAGAGGAAGCATCCGCTTCTGGAGGCACTCTTTTATGTACACCTGTCCGTTCATCGTGTCCTGGGTCACGAAAGGTGCACTCCGCTTCCCGCACGTGCAGATGGCTTGCCAAACCAGGAATTTCTTCGCAAATTTGGACATCTTCTGAGTGCGGACATGCTCCGGAACGCTGAACTTATCCTTGGCCGTGAAAAACAGGTTGCCGGGGATCTGTTTGAAGTCGGCCTTCACATATGTTTCGTCGTCCATGATGCAGCATTCAACTTTCGTCAGCATGTTGAGGTACAACTTCCTGGCACGGGTTTTGGCGGACTTGTTCTGCTTCTCGTTGCGATTAGGGGCCTTTTGTACCTTGAACGTTCGAAGCCCAGCCTTAGTTTTGGCCTTCTGGACAAAACTTCGGCTTAGTTGCAGCTTCTTAGCCACATCCCTAACGGAGGCGTTCGGATTTCGGTTGAAGGCCCCAACTACGCGGTTGTGATTTTTGGTGTTGTACGGAATACTTTTTCCTTCACTTCTGGGCTTCCGATCGATGGTCAACCGTCCCTCGAACCGCTTAATCACTCGCGACACCGTGGAATTCGCGATTCCCAACGTTTTAGCGATGGAACGATGCGAGAGATCCTTGTTCTCGTGATGAAAGCGCAAGATTTTATCACGCACGAGCTGTTCTTTCGACTCCATTTCCGCGAGTTTTGATCACAGGACTTTAAAACTTGCAGGATGTAAATAATGCACTATGAACTAAATGCACCCAAATTTTCATTAAATTCTACCCAACGGTTAAAAAGTTAGAGCAATTTCATAGTGTGGCAATTTCATCGTGGACACCCTTTAAAAATTTACGATTTGTTGTTAGTGCAGGTTAAATATGGGAAAGTGAAGTGTGTCATTCCTTGCGGAGTTGGGCCTCGCCAGGTATACCGGTGTGCGAGGTATACACATGAACGTGAAAAAAAAGACCCAACGTTCGACCCAACAAGCCTAATAAGTTACTTTTGAGTGAAATGCATATTCCCAAATTTGAATTAAACTTAATTTTGGGAAGAATATACTTAAGAGCAAGTATTTTTTTGCTGGTTTCAAGTGGAAACTTCTACATACGATTTACTCCAATTTGGTTTATTGGGCTGAACCCGGGAATTGAGGGAAAAGTACTTAATTTTGGGAAGTTTTTTATCTCCGTGTAGTGAGTGACTCCAAATTGAGAGTTATTTTTTTTTCCTTGATTTGTTTTCCGTGCTGAGCACCAATGCTTCCGACGCCAGGGAGGCAGCTCCCACACCTGGGACATGAACCGGGGACCAACGGCTTTAAAGCGTGATCCCGGCGGCGCCGACTGGGATTGAACCCAGGCCTGCTAGTGTGAGAGGTAATCACGCATACCAATACACCACCGGCGCCGCTGAATTGAGAGTGATGATGAGGTAATGAAATTGGGTTATTAGCAGAATGCTTAAATAAAACAGCAAAAAAGATTGTCTTCCATTTAATTCCACTAAATCAATTTTGGTATCTATGACAGATACGTACAGTGGTGGCCTTCAAATTAGCATAATAGGCCGATTTTCATACAAACTAGCCAACTGGAATGTTGCGACTATGTTGCAATTATGTTTTGTTATGATCAATTGAGCTGACATTTTGAAACAGAACTACAAATACACTGGAGTCGCTTTTTACGCGGGTGATACGTCCCGCGTAAAAAAAAACCGCGTAAAAAAAAACCGCGTAAATTCCGGAATCCGCGTAAAAAAAACCGCGTAAATTCCGAAATCCGCGTAAAAAAAAACCGAGTAAAAAAAGACCGTGTAAGAAAAAATCGCGTAAAAAGCGATATACCGCGTAAATTCTGAAATCCGCGTAAAAAAAAACCAAAATCCGCGTAAAAAAAAACCGCGTAAATTCCGGAATCCGCGTAAATTCCGAAATCCGCGTAAAAAAAAACCGCGTAAAAAAAAACCGTGTAAAAAAAAACCGCGTAAAAAGCGACTCCAGTGTATGCTAAATTTTGTTTGTACGTAAAATCAAATTATTGGAAGCGCTTGCCGGAAATTGACGGGCTCGTTGAAAATGGCCAACTAATTAACACATTTTAATACGAAATTTGTAGGTAAAAATGTCAAGATCACAAGTATAAAAAAGTGAAACTACAATGTATATAATCGGAACCTACCAAACTAAAAAAAAAAACAAAGTATTAAGTAAAGTAATGGAGAAAAATCTATATAACTGACTAATAAGGAAAAAATCTCAAAGGCTTTGTAGCCATCATAATGATGTAATGAGATTGGGTTGTTAGCGGAATGCTTAAATAAAACAGCAAAAAAGGTTATCTTCCATTTCATTAACTTAATTAATTTTGGTATCTATGAGAGATAGTAATGAAATCTTTGTTTTTTTAGTTAGGTAGGTTCCGATTCTTCATTTTGTAGATTCATTTTTATACCTATGATTTTTTGTCCTTGATTTGTTTTCCGTCGATCTTGTTTTCCGTGCTGAGCACCAATGCTACCGACGCCAGGAAGGCAGCTCCCACACCTGGACCCTACCTATCGACCCATCAACTCATGAACCGGGGACCAACGGTTTAACTTCCCTTCCGAAGGAAGGCGTGATCAGAGATGTTATGCCTCAGAACATCCTGGCGGCGCCGACTGGGATTGAACCCAGGCCTACTGTGGTGAGAGGTAATCACGCTTACCACTACACCACCGGCGCCGCTTTATACCTATGATGATGAGGTTCGTTTGAGAAAGTGGCTCTTCAAATGAATTCGTTTTCGCAGAATTGATTGAATGGTTGTATTTGCTCATCTTCAGTCGAATGATATGAAAATTAACAGCACTGCCTCAGCATTGGAGGATTCGGGTATTATGGTTAGATCCAAGGTTAGATACAGCAATTCTTGAACAATTTTAAACTCAATTTATTTAATTGTAGATCAACTTTTTAGAGAGATCACTCATTATTGTTTTCCGATCTACTGGTTTTTAATGGCTGAAATATTGAGTGTAGTAAATTAAGGTAAAAAAAAAATCAAAACCTTACCGAAGACTTCGGTATTTCTAGATTTCAAACAAACGCAGCAATTCGGTTTTAGTTACACCTATTTCCTACCTCCTAAACTAACCGTGAATAGTACCTTTAATGATAAGCAAATTACATGATTACACGATTCACGATGCTACACTCCCTTCGGTACCCACAGCCACCAAACCCCACCGACCAGGGAATTAGATGGATGCATTTGTTTAACGAGAGATTAATTTATGTGTCCAGTCTCGTTTTGGAATTTGTCAACGCCAGATATACGGGTGGCGCGTGCTGCTGTGCCTGCCCTACCGACGGTCCCTGGCGGATTATGAACTGGCACTACAAGTTAAAAAAGGGGGACAGACGACGACACGTTCCATTTCAATTACCATATTGGTTACTGTTTCTCTTGGTCTGATCTGAGGGGAAAGTACACCATACTGCACCTCACATTCAGTGACATAATCCGATTATTATGCAAGGTGATTGAGCGTTGAATTTGCAATATATATGTGCCAACAATAGGTTGTTCAAATTAACTACTCATTTAAAGAATTAACTTACTTAAGTGACCCTTACAGTGGTCAGTACATTGACTTTATTCGTTTCATGTTGAATTTCTCAGAACTTGCAGAATGATGATCTGCACATTTGAAGCTATACATTTTTGTTTTTGCAAATTGTGACTATCACGCAATCTGACAAAATATACGAGTTCTTTGTTATGGCTGAAAGTAAATTCCTTTTTGCCAAGCAGTTTTGTAGCATTCCGTGCGGTTAATTAAGGCGTTATACACAGACGTTGTTAGCCGACGACACGCCTTTTCCATTCTGCGCCTGTGGGCACTTGAAACTGGTCTGGTCTGGTTGGACACAAGAAGTTCTATACACTAGATTCCATTCCCGTTGAAGCGAGCAACCGCACCATGGCCGCAATGTTTGCAGAATGCAATACAGGAAGGCTTTCCGCCACTCACTAGACGCTGGTAGACGTGAAGTTTTCCCATAAATTGTCAGCCCCGGACTCCAAACGGGGGAAGCCGGAGGTAGTAATTTCCGTTTTATCAACAGCAGCAGCAGTGGCAACCGTTTCGGTTTACCTTTTATGCAATTTTGTGGATTATGTTTGTCGTTAACCTGCGGTTGAGTCTCATCAACCGGGAGTCAAACGTGGGAAATCAATCAACCAAATAGCTGTGCCCGTATGACTAATCGGATTGACTTCTTAGATGTCTTCGCAGACCGCCATTCGCTGATCGAGCGCGTTTGAAGATTGCAAATAATCAACTCGCATCTACACCTCTGTGGACGTCAAATTCCAGCTCAAAACAATTTCACATAGACATTCAAACGGGTATGGGTTTGTTTGCGTGGGGCCATTCAACTCCGGGAAACTCGATTACTTAAATAAACAAAAATGCCGCCACGGTGAGAGGGGGCGCTCAAGCTCTACAACCCAACTAGCGGCATGCAAAAATAGTCTATAAGAGAAAATAACGATGAAGAGCGCGCGAAAAATACATCCACAATTCCAAACACCGAATGAAGACCACGATCTACGGACGCACATACGACGGAATGGAATTATTTAACTGATTCTCGAAGCAATTATGACTATTCGCACTCTTATCGCGCTCAGCAGACTTAACTGTTGTTGATGTTTATTCTTCTTCTTGCTTTTTTTTGTTAAGCTATAAAGAAAAATATTTTTATTTTTTTTATCTCGCGTTATGTGCCGCGGCTTATTTGAAAGCGTGGAACGGAAAACACAGTGGAAGCGATAAAAATATGTAACAGAGAGCACTCAAATATGTCGCCGCTTACCTGTTTGCATGACTGCAACCTTTGTTCAGAAGGATAGACGTCCATCCAACGTCGAGCGCAATCATGCGTTGTTTAGCGTACACACCTTTGTTTTTGTTTTCAACACTGTTTTGACGATGACACCGAACAGCGGGGAGTCGCACACTGCCATATTTCCTGTCACAGGTGCACCGTGTCTCGCCATTGTTGTTCAGAACACGTTGATGGATGCGTTGCGTACCGCTCAGATCCGAGCTTTGCTCGGGTGTCAAAAGACCAATGGCAAATGGTTGCTCTTAGCTTAGCTTAAACTGACTGCACATTTCAATGGTTGCTACTCCGTGATTGATCAGAATAAGTGGTATTGCACATTGAATCAACTGAATGGGCCTGGATGGGCCACATCCATTCTCAATGTACAAGTTTCAGTGAATCCATATTTAAAGATCAATAACGGCGCTGGCCACGTCCTTGCAATCAGGTCGGGTTATTCTCTCAAATACCAAATTGCGCATTAATCCAAAGATCTCTAGGTGATCATAGATGTCCAAAAAGTCCTCAAGATGTTTATCAGATTGAACAATTTACATGAAGATCTCCAACTGCACAACAATTCAAACCATATATCCCAGGTATTTTTCAAGATACCAGGTTGCTCAGATATTATTGATCAGGCATCATTCTGAAGATTATCAACTGTACACCAATTCACATAAAGATCTTCAACTGCAGGTTGCTCAAAAATTATTCAAAAGTCCTACAGGTAGTCATAGATCTCCAAAAACTTTCAAGATATCTGTTCAAGAGTGCAGCGTGATCAGGTATCATTTTGAAAATAATCATCCGTCCAAAAAATTCAAATCGCATCTCCCAGATATCTTCTCATCATAACAGGTTGCTCAGAAATTATTGCAAAAATCTCCAAAATTCCACTGTCCAACAATTCAAATCATATTTCTCGTGTATTTTTCAACATAGCAGGTTGCTCAGAAATTATTCAAAAACCTCCAGATGATCATTGATCTCAAAGATATCATCAAGATATTTGTTTTAGACTTCATCTTGATCAGGGATGACATTCTGAATGTTTTCAACTGTCCAACAATTTAAATCACATCTCCAAGATATTCTCAAAGATTCCAGGTTGCCCAGAAATTATTTAAAATAACATCAAGTGATAACCTTGATCACCTTGAAAACATCAGAAAGATTTTTAAAGATTTCATATTGATCAGGAATCATTCTAAAGATATTCAAGCATTCCATAATCCATATCGCATTTCTCAGATTTCCTCTCATATGAAATACGGCAGCTTAGAAATTATTCCATAGTCCTTCATGTGTTTTAGGATCTCCATAAAGTCGCCTGGAGCTTTAATGCCTGGTAGGCAAACTATCATCTCAGTAATGTAAACTAGCCTGTGATGAAACTCACGGTCATTTGCTCAATAAGGAAAAAAACGGTTAGACTATACAACCGCGCCCTTTACATTACAACATACCGCCGGCCTGAAGCTATTCAAATGGAATAATGTTCCGCATCATGCACATGTCATATATTACCAAGAATACCTATTTATTAGCATTTTCGACCGAGTACTATCTCACTAGTGATTGTCTACGTGCACACGTCTGATTTTTCATGCATGTACTAGGGTGGGTCAAGTTTGTAAGGTGGATCACAACCCACTATTCCCCACTGTTCTTCCGATGTGAATTTAGAACAACAACGGTGTCAAGATTTGGTGAAATTTAAGCAATATTTGGATTTTTAGTAAGCACGTTTCCCTTATATTTTCCTATACAAAATTTAAAATTCTTCCGCAAATCGAGATTATAACCAAATCCGTTCAAATTTAGCACAATTCTTGGGGACCTCGCCATAATAGCAGTTGTTTAGTTAGAAGACTCAGTTTATTCCAAATATGTATCGACTAGCAATATTTTCGAAAAAAGAAATCGCTGGGCTTTATGATCATTATATTTCTTTTAAAAGCTTATTATGACTTTTTGATTTAGAAAGACATTCCTGCTATAAAAAAGACTTCCATATATTGAAAGATCTTATAGGGTTTAAAAAAAAAATCAAATGGCACATAACTTGTATAACCAGACAAATTCTTCATGTTTAATTCTGATTTGAAATGTCATCTGCATTTGAATGAAATTTAACCGCTACGATTTCGTTCAGTGCAGAAAGCTGCCCACCTTGCAATGTATAAACGACCTGTAGAAAATTGAGTCGTGAGATTTTTTTAAGTTTCAAAAATAGATTTTTTTTCAGAGCATGATTAACATTGTTTCTAGTATTTTTTACTGTATTTATGGATATTTTTTCTAAAACTCACTATTTCACTAAATATGTGTAGAACTGAATTTAAAAAAAAATTGTAAAAAAATAAATAAATAAAGTTTAGCCCTTTCACTGTTTTTATAAGGATTTGTTATTGAAATTTGCTAAATTAGACGAAATCCATCCATCCACAAGGTATCATTGAAATATGAGAGGGTATTGCCAATTCCATTAAAGCTTTGGGATTAAGTTCATCAACTATAGACACCTACTATAACCACCGACCGATTAAGCAAACGAGATGCACTTAGGGTATATCCATAAACTACGTAGATGTTATCTATCTCTTAGCACTGGTTTTCAATAAATTGATTTTAGGACTAGTAAAGGGCTCTGCCTGGGTCTGTTACAAACATTTGGACCACAACAGCAAATTTGCTGGATGCTATGCATTTCTTAACAATTATGAACTGCTAGGGAAAGTTCTTCACCGTCATGATCGTGATTCTGTATCAATATTAATCGAACTTAATTTCCAGTCACCCACTTAGTGGCGTTCTGCTGCAAGATTATACCATCCTCTCTCCTCATCCCATATTGCTAGTTAGTCTGACCATATCTACGGTTCAACCACCATCGACAGTGTCAACAACCGAACTTTCGTCATAAGGTCAGATCAACAATAAATCACCCTTGGGACGAAACGAGCTAGGCGTGTACCGCTCACTGTGGTCGCTTACAAATTTATTGGTTTCCATTTCCCTTCGTTAAGCCGTCACATCTAACGAAAATGAGACATATCTAGAGACATGATCGATCGTGACTACGGAACCAACCACGAACATCATCGTAGCTCCCAGTGATGGAAAAGAAATCAACCACTGAAACTCGGTCAGCACCGAATTATCGACATTATTTTTTTTTTTCATCGTCTGAGGTGCTAGTTTCTCACGCATCCATGATCACATCACACTACCGACCGAATCGTTGCGACCATTCGTGTCGGGATTGCAACAATCGTGTTTGTTTTGTGTTGTTTTCATGTTTCCTACTTTTTGATGCCAAATTTCGTAAACTGCCTACCTACCTACTGCTACTACGAATCGCGATGACTGATTGATGTCGGTTCGGTGTTAGGAAGGAATCGAACAAAAACGTGCCATTCGCCGAATAAAAACAACTATATTATAAATGTATCACAACCGTGGAAGCTACTGGACCATCAACTAACGCAGGTGGCAATATGCAGCAGCAGCAGCAGCAGCAGCCGTTTAGAAACCATGGTCCAATTTCGCAAAGGATTGCTGTCGAAAGATAAGTCTCCAACGGCGTTAGCGACTGGTCCACTGGCAGTGAAACCACAGCCAGGTCCATGACGAGGTACACAAGCCCTCTCGTGAAATGAACGCGAGAACAGTTACGCCCGAGAAGAGAAACGCGTTTGATGATGGCGACCTCTTCTTCTTGACACTGTTATCTCTCCTCGCCAAGCCAACAACGTCAGAATTCGTTTTATTAAGTTAAATTAAATTCAACATTTCCGTCATTGTAGTGTCAAACCGGTCCCCGGTGAAGTGCACCCTTCTCCAATCCGTTTTTGGATCTTCCGACTCCATCCACTACTGTGAGGGGGGGGGAACAAGTGGGACACCAACGACATAGGCAAATCTTGTTCTGTGGTAGGACAACTTGTTGACCAGAGCGACAGACAGCAACGTTTGGCCACATCTGCCATGGTGCTGAACGGTTTGCACACTTGTCCCAGGTCCAATCATCAGATGTGTGTATCAGATGGCGGGATGGGAAAGATTCTTTATGTGGTTAGGAGATATGCAGTTATGCATCGGGTGGCGATGCAACGATGGACTGGCGGATAAACAAGTTCAAGAATTGCTAGTTTGCAACGGGAACTTGAAAACGATTCCGGCACTTGGACCTAGATTCACGGCCAAGGAACACGCAAGGCGCAGCCTGCTTTCGGACTGTGGCATAGATTTTTATCACCACGAAGCCAATTAAGTGTTGAATGTTTTCGGCATGTGGGATACAAAATATGCACGTTTCATTTCGAACAGTTTTATGGGCTGAAATGTGGCAAATATGGTTGGTAAGACTACGCTGTGTGGTGTCTTTAGAGGCGATTTACGATCAGCCATTTTTAAGTGATTGAATATCAATAGAATCGAATGTGTGAAATGATGGGAGCATTTGGATTTTACCCCTTTAAATTAGTGGAGATTAAAAAAAAATACGTCCATGGCTTTTCCAAATTTCTAACAACCTTTTGGAAAATTTTCCAGATCTTGTGCTTATCCTTGACAGATACGCGTATTTCGTCTACAATGTGCAGACTTCTTCAGAGTCTTGCACTGATACTCGACTACACAAGACACTGAAGAAGTTTGCACATTGTAGGCGAAATACGGGTATCTGTCAAGGATAAACAAATAAAGTAGTGGAAATAAATGGACATTACTAATCCTACTTTATACATGTATTCCACTAAGAAGCTCACATTCACCTGGATCCCATAGAGCAGATACACACCTAATAACGAATCGATCAGATTCGAGCTTCTTCGATTTGCATGAAACTTTGCTTAATTTTTTTGTTTTTGTTGCATTTTTTTAAATGGCGTTTAAAGATAAACCTGTTGTACACTCAGATATTTTTTACACAAGGTAAATGTACTGCTTAAAAGAAATATCTATCAAGATTTTTATTTTTCACATACTAATGCATATTATGCATTAGAAACCTTTTAAATCTTGTGTCTGTGCAAAAATCACAAAAATATTGCTTAGAAAAAAAAAATACAAATTTTACTAAACGTTCCTGTTTTACAATTTTTGTAAATTTTTAAGTGTCCAAGGTTTCCAATATTTCAACAGTTTGCAATTTTATAAGATTTTTTTAGACAAGGATTTTTTGTAGGAGTTATTTAAGTTTTTTAACACTTGCAATTTTAAGTCAAAAATTTCGTTCGTATATTTCAGTGAAACAGAGTGAGAACGAGTTCGAAAATCACGTAGCATATCAAACAGCTCGAAATCGACTACATCAACATCGTGGAAGGTCAGAGTTGTATTCAATAAGCCATAATTAATCAGCAAATAATAGGGTAGAGCGATACTTCGTCGTAATCTCCCATTTCCGTTCTATCGAGTATATGGTTAGGTATTATTGGGAAGATCTTCAACTGCCCCACAATTCAAATCACATTTCCCCGTTATTCTCTCAAGCAACAGGTTGCTCAGAAATTACTCAAAAGCCAGGTGTTCAAAGATCTCCAAAAAGTTCTCAGGATATTTGTTCAAGACTTCAGCTTGACAAGGCATCATTATGAAGATCATCAACTGTACAACAATTCATATGAAGATCTTCAACTGCACAACAATTGAAATTACATCTACCATGTATTTTTCAAGATACCAGGTTGCTCAAAAAATAATCAAAAGGCCTGCAGGTGATCATAGATCTCCAAAAAATTGTCACGATATTTGTATTAGACTTCACCTTGATCAGGTATTATTCTGAAGATCTTTAACTGCCCAACACTTTAAATCACATCTCCCAGTTATTCTATCAAATACCAAGTTGCTCAGAAATTAATCCACAGATCTCCAGGTGATCATAGATGTCCAAGAAATCCTCAAGATATTTATCAGATTGAACAATCCACATGAAGATCTCCAACTGCACAACAATTCAAACCATGTATCCCAGGTATTTTTTCAAGATACCAGGTTGCTCAGAAATTATTCAAAGTCCTGCATCACATCCAAATCACATCTTCAAGATATTCTCAAAGATTCCAGTTTGCCCTGAAATTATTTAAAATAACATCAAGTGATAAGAGATCACCTTCAAGGTCGATCTCAAAAAAATCTTCAAAATATTTAATTTAGATTTCAGCGTAACCAGGTATCATCCTGAATATTTTCATCTGTCCAACAATTCAAATCACATCTCCCAGATATTCTCTCAGAAATTATTTCAAATCTAGGTAATCGTAGATCTCCAAAAAGCACTCAGGATATTTGTTCAAGACTTCAGCTTGATCAGGCATCATTCTGAAGATTATGAACTGTACAACAATTTATATGAAGATTTTCAACTACACAACAATTCAAATCACATCTCCCAGGTATTTTTCAAGACATCAGACATTATTCAAAGACCACTGGGTGATCATAGATCTAAAAAAATCCTCCAGATATTTTTTTAGACTTCCGCTTGATCAGGTATCATTCTAAAGATCTTCATCTGAACCACAATTTAAATCACATCCCTCAGTTATTCTCTTAAATACCAAATTGCTCAGAAATTAATGCAAAGATCTCCAAAAAGTCATCAAAATATTTATTCAAGACTTCAGCTTTACCAAGTATCATTCTGAAGATCATCAACTGTACAAAAATTTACATGAACATCTTCAACTGCACATCAATTCAAATCAGATCTCCCAGATATCCTCTCACGATACCAGGTTGCTCAAAAATTATTCAAAGTCCTGCAGCTAGTCATAGATCTCCAAAAACTTTCAAAATATCTGTTTAAGAGTGCAGCGTGATCAGGTTTCATTTTGAAAATCATCAACCGTCCAAAAAATTCAAATCGCATCTCCCGGATATCTTCTCACCAGGTTGCTTATTATTATTGCAAAAATCTCCAAAATTCCACTGTCCAACAATTCATATCATATCTCCCGTGCATTTTTCAAAATAGCAGGTTGCTCAGAAATTATTCAAAAGACCTCCAGGTGATCATAGATCTCAAAGATATCATCAATATTTTTGTTTTCGACTTCAGCTTGATCAGGTATCATTCTGAACATTTTCAACTGCCCAACAATTCAAATCACATCTTCAAGATATTCTCAAAGATTCCAGTTTGCCCTGAAATTATTTAAAATAACATCAAGTGATAAGAGATCACCTTCAAGGTCAGAAAGTTTTTTTTTTAAGATTTCATATTGATCAGGTATCATTCTAAAGATATTCAAGCATTCCATAATCCATATCGCATCTCTCAGATTTTCTCTCATATGAAACACGGCAGCTTAGAAATTATTCCATAGTACTTCATGTGTTTTAAGATCTCTGGATATTTTTTCAAGACTTCAGGGTGATCAGATACTATTGTACCGAAGATCTCAAACTGTTCATCAATTCAAATTGCTCGGATATTCTCTCATAATGCAAGGTGACTCCGAAAATATTCCAAATATCTATAGCACTTTGTTTATCCGCACCAAGTACAAAATGGCTCAAAATGGTTCAAATACATCAATGGTTGTTGAATTTACCCTATGTTTTTTGTTTTTACTTCCTCAAATCCAATACTATAAAAAACTTAAAAGAAAGGATCCAGATAATCGAGTCTAGCGGCACCGGTAGTGTAGTGATAAGCGTGACTGCTTCTCAATCCAAAGGGTACAATCCCAGTCAGCGCCGTCGGGATTTTCTGAGGCATAAAATCTCTGACCACGCCTCTTCCATGGTTCATGAGTTGGGTGGGTCGATAGGTAGGGTTCAGGTATGGAAGCTGCCTCCCTGACAGCATTGGTACGGAAAAAAGATCGACGGATAATCGAATCCCCGAATAATTGAGTCCGACCTGAACACGAAAAGGAGGAAAACCATGGTAAAAAATTTAAATTTTGATGAATTTAAGAATTTATTTCTAAAAAGACGTATCTGCTTTTGTAAACAAAGATTCAAACGTCAATTTGTCGTTCCAGTTCCCCTCATCTTGCTAACACCAACTTTACCCTACCTGAGCTAGTTTGCGTGGATGAGCAAATCGACGTTTTATTTTTTATGCTTCATTCGGGCGATTGTTAGCCATTTCTGGACTAGTTCATCACCATAATTAACGTTTGAATCTTTGCTTACAAAATCAGATACGTTTATTTAAAAATTAATTCTTGAATTCATCAAAATTTCTATCTTTTTCAATGGTTTTATCCCTTTCCTTCCCAGTTTACATATTAATTTAGTCTTAGTCTTGAATGCTTTAATTATTGTAAGTTCATCCTTGAATTATTGTAAGAAAATTATTGAATTGGCCTGTGGTGGATATCCTTTTTACATACTGTTTTTTTTTTTTTTTTTTTTTTTTTCTATTATAGTCACTTTAACACTCTTGGGTCATTCGTGACTTGTCCGGGGGTGAGATTTGAACTCGTGACTTTGGCGTGAGAGGTATGGATGTTAACCACTACGCCGGGGTCACCCCCTTTTTATTTTTTTTACATACTGTTTATATACGTATTCTTCTTTTCTTCTTCTTTTCCTTTATTTAACGTCGTTCTCGACGACCTTAAAATCGGGAGAGGTTTGATGCTATAGCATCACTACCCGCGAAGCATTGCATATCAACTGGTGGAAATCAACGAAAAAGGCCATGTCTTCAACACCGAGAGAGTGCGGGCTGTGCTTAGTAGGACGGTAATTAGATCAAAAACCCTACCGAATGTTATGACAATAATAATTTGATAAATTTAAGTTCTATGAACTTCCCATAATATTATTTGATTTCCAAGTTCGGGTGATAGTGAATGCCATTTCAAACTGCTCGAATGAGTATTTTACCGTAATTCTGAAAACCGAAACTGTTGCTATTTTTAACACTGCTGATTTTTCTTTGGAATTGTCAAAAAAAAAAGTGTGATTAATAAGCCCTCTGCTTCACACGTCAATTTGATATGGAAGAACATTAATGTTTCAGCGTTGATGCCCCTAATGTCCATAGTTAAGTGTCTATAATTTTCTAGTTTCGACTTGCGAAGTGACGCTCCAGGCATACTAAATTGGCCGTCCAAATGACGTCATCATATCTAGATAGTGCTGGCTATCTATTAGGGCGTAACAGCTTTTGTAAACAAAGACTTTTCTTGATGATTTCTCGAAAGTTATGGCTCTCGCTGGCAAATCGACTTCACCATCGAGTAGGGGAAGACTTCTTCTACCCGATGGATATGTTGGTTTGTGTAAGCGTACCTTGAATTCCTAGAAATCAACGAGCGAAGTCATTGTTTACAAAGGCTGTTACGCCCCAATTCCAGCTATATCTAGATATAAGAAACATTGACAAAACGAATTAGTTCTAAATCGACAGACTCAGTACTTACTGGAAATGTGCGGCTAAAGCCAAATTTCGAGGTATTTGCAGCTTGATGATTGTCCACTATCTCTACTAATGTGGATTACGATAACACGTAGAAACAAATTCAACCAGAGAATTAGACTGACATGTGACTCACCAGACGAGTTTAAACCGATAGATAAGATTGCAATCTCATTCGTAGCCTGCATTTTCCCTAACAAGTTGTTTGTTATAAATTCCTATAGTTGTCATCAGTGATGGATCGCTCTTTTGCGGCTTTTAGTCTACTTTTTACTATAGAATGCTAACGTAAAATCCTGTTGAATTGTCAGTTAACATCGTAACATAGATAGTTTAGTGCTATGAATTTCCCTATTAAAATGCAAAATTTCCGCACCGTAGAGTCACACTCTGTGTTTTTACTGAACGTGCACTCGAGAGCGCTCTCAAGTGCATCTTTTGTGAAAACAGAGTATGGCTCAGCTTTGCGGAAGTTATGAATTTTTATAGGGAGATTAATAGCACTAAAATATCTATTTTAAGATGGGATAACTGAAAATTCAATTGGATTTAACGTAAGCAATCTACATATTAAAAAGTAATACCATGAAGTTTAATTACAAGTTCGTTACTGACACTGCATATTACCGAACCCGATACTTGAGAAGTAATACCACGACTGTATGGTGCTGCTGTATTGTCCTACTTTTCGCAGTCTCAATTTACTACGACTGCACACGATAATATAATTACAGTTAAATTACAACCACCCGGTGGGTTCCAGCATGCATCCTTACAACCTTCTGCAACGCAAAGCATAGGCACATCATCCCCATAATAACTACGACTACCTCTGCAAAACCCTTCCCCGAGCAGCCCACAGAAACACGCAGCGATGAATGGAAGTTCAGTTATTCCAACTTTCCAAACATCACTAGGTACCGAGCGGTCGTTTTGCCGATCGGTGCAGTATATGGACGACCGCTTTTGCACATTCGTATCGAAGATGTTGATGAACGAAATGACGCGACTGCTGATCACTTTTATGCCGCGTACGTGATGATAAGAAAACGTCCCTTTCCTCTCTACTCCTCTACACAGGAAGCTCCGAGGACAAGTGAAATTTCTTCTGCAGCCTCCGAACGCGAACACGCACAACATCTCCACGATCGGAATCGGAAAACATCACAAGATCGTGCACGCAAACCCATACATACCTGGGTTCATGTGCGTGTGTATGTGTGCCATGGATGCAAAGCTGCGCACACAGGCGATCGTTTTAATGACATTGAATAATTTATTTATGAATGATCTTGATTGTACCCGTTTTATATCCCTGCACTCTCTTGAGCGGGTACTCACCGTGTGCGATGGAAATCGATCAACGTACGCTTTAGCATATGAAGGCCTATCGTACGGTGAATGAAGTTGGAAATGCTTTCTCGAGGGTGAACATTGCGATCATTTCAATCGATGAATGATTCAACATAAATAGGTATTAGGTAGGCGGGAAGATTGTGACATCTATCAAAGCTCACCTTTGAATGGTGCTGTTTTTGTTTCGATCTTTTCGGAGTGCGTAGGTCGTTTACATTTTAGGAAAGCCGACGGATAAACAGCGAAATTCACTTTGCTTTTGATGAAATTGAAAGCGTTTATGGATTTTCCATCCCACGAAGGTTTTTGATCGGTGCTCGGCAAAGCAGAGTCATGGAAAGGGAAAGTGAGTGATCGTTAAGTTCTTTCTCAGAAGAGGTTGTTTCCATGAGGTAGACGTGCAACTGATAGAGTTGTCAACAGTTGTTAGAGTTCGATAAACACGTTGACAACAGTCACGGTTACACAATGGTTATGCACACAGAAAGAGGCCCAGCTTTGCGAGGGCCACGTGTAATTGCCCAATCGATATGGCTCGACAAATTATAAAATTTAAAATAAAATCAAATAAGAAAAGGGAATACTTATCGTACGTTATGATGCAATTAACGAGCCACAGATACTTCCATACTTCCATAAGATAAAACGTACCTGAAATTAAAAAAAAAGAATAAATTAGGTTAGACAAAGATGAAAATTTAGCTCATCTAATTTGAATATGGCAAATTCTTGAATGTACACAAGGGTGATGTGAAAAAATGAACTTTGCTCTATGCTTCTTATGTTAAACCAGTAATTTTTCAATCATGAAATAAATTCAAACAAAATTGATCTCCACGAATTCAATAAGACGACTTACCAAGCAAACATCCGGTCCCCCCTTTTGTTGAGAAGCAGCCGCGCCACAAAGACATCCTGGGAAGATCCACCTCTGGAGATTATTGCATGTTCGCAATGTTGCAAAACCGAACAAAGACGATTGTAACCGCCCTTTCATGGGGACGACAATTTTATGATAAATAAGCAACAACAAAAGCAGATGCGCGGTTTCATAAGTTGATTAGCTTTACCCACGACGATGACGATGATCGCCATAATAATAGGCTCTTATTTATGATTTTCCTTTTTTTGTCGCTGCTTATTTCCCTATTCTCTGCTCTGCCATCAGATTTGCGCCTTGTGTGTTCCGCGCCGTCTAGTCGTATTAAAATAATACAAAGTCACATGTCTACTCGGTCTCGGTGCGAATCCATTCACTGACAAGTCACACGGCGACGACGAAGAAGGTAACGATGACGGTTGGGGAGAAAATTATGGTGTTTTCCTTCAGAGCGCGATCCCATTCGATTTTTTTTTCGGGGGAGGTGGAACACGGGGCAGCGATATTTATTGTTTCAAAAATGCTAAGCAACGTTTCATTCACACACGGCAATAGTTGCTATAGAGTTGGTCGGGCTGGCGATGGAATGGAATTGTTTACGTGCATAATGTAACACACTTGGCGACCAACGACGACTGGCAATAGGATCTCGGTGACGATTTCAACGGTAGGCTACGTTCAAGTCAAATAAATTACCCACACCAAGAGAGGGGAAGTCTGTGTCTGGCTGAAGGTGAAGGGGGCAGACAAATATTTTGCATACAGATTATCTCAATGAGGAAAAGCAAATATGCACTGCACCGTACGGTTGTAAATGTAAATAGGTTTGTTGTTACTGAATGCCAGTCTGGAAGGAGGCAAGAAATCTATTTTCCATAAATTCACCGGCGATTGACGGGCAGACCACGTTAGCTGGGTTGTTTGTAGAAGTAATTTGTGGGGCATATATCCAGTCTATTCAAGGTCTTTCGAAGCAGTAAATGCTGGATTAAAGTATTTCTAAGGCATAGAAGAGATCAAACTAAAGCTATAATAATAAATTTACAAGACTCCTATGCCAAGCTCTGTAATCTTCAATGAATTTAATGGATAACAATTGATAGATCATCAAGTGAACCTCTCTAGACCACCATAGAAATGTCAACAGAATTAAAAAAAAAAAATCGATGATATACAGGACAAGCCCTGAAACCATAGTCAAGCACAAGGCCTGAAGCCCTGAACGAATGTCATTCACAAGGGCGAATCTAGTGAACCGAAAGTCGGATTTTCTTGAAACTTTCAGGGAATTAACTAATACATATGGATTATGTAACGGCGCCGGTGGTGTAGTGGTAAGCGTGATTAGCTCTCACCCCAGCAGGCCTGGGTTCAATCCCAGTCGGCGCCGCCGGGATGTTCTGAGGCATAACATCTCTGATCACGCCTTCCTTCGGATGGGAAGTAAAGCCGTTGGTCCCCGGTTCATGAGTTGATGGGTCGATAGGTAGGGTCCAGGTGTGGGAGCTGCCTTCCTGACACGTCGGTAGCATTGGTGCTCAGCACGGAAAACAAGATCGACGGAAAAAACAAACCAAAGGAAAAAAAAATATGGATTATGTTTCGGCATAATTACTTTATTCAATTTCCTTTCCATCGCTGAAAGCCCGCACCTTTCCCTTAAGACCCCTCATTACATTTTGTGCAATGGTGGAGCCGACCTTTTTGGTCACTTTCATCCATTCTTTCTTCAACTCCAGCTCGTTCTTAAGCACCTTGGACGATTTTCGAACTTTGGCCTTCATTATGGCCCAAAATCTTTCCACCGGACAAATCTTTTTTGAACTTGGGGGGTTGGCGGTTTTTTCATTTTCATTTTCATTTTGCAGCGTTTGGTGGGGCAATGGGAGCGCAAGTCAATCCAAAGCCGAGGATAAAGGACGGGTAATGGCTGAATAGTCTATGCGGACCACTTGAACGCCATGGGAAAAGGAAGGGATTGAAGAGGCCGGTTATTGGGGGGTTTTGAGGAAATGACACATAGTGATGCTAAATGTAAAGAAACCGAAAATCCATCTCCCACTGATTCATCCTTTCACATATATACCAAATTGATATTTTAAAGCAATAATTAAAATAAACTGACAATACATGAAAAGGCTAGTTGCCAGCTGCTTTAAAGGCTAGTTGCCTCCCTAAGCGGACCCTCCGCATCCTAACTCTTCTGTTAATCCACTTAATGCTACTAGGCTGTCTAAATTTTCTTATATAAGTTCGTTTGATGATTATGATATCTCTAGTCTAATTTAATAAATAATTGAAATCTCTAATCTACCTCCCACGCTTTATTAAGTACCTGCACTTGTGAATTTGATCTAAAATTTAACGTGTTTCAAGTTGTTTTTGACTTTGACCTATATTTAATATATATTAGTTCGTTCCAGGTGACACCTTCAAGTGACTAAAATGCTTCACTTTGAAGTTAGTTTCCTAGCTGATTTTTAAATTACATAGGGTATATGCTTCAACTACGCTCCCACGTTTCCACTATGTCGCACCACAAAAATACGTACGCCACAGTGGAAATCCCGAGCCATAGTTCAAACACTTATCCCAAATCAAAATGAAGCACATATAAGATTAGTTGCAATACCATGTACAAAAATGGTGTTTAACATTGTTCCCTGAGTAATACCTCAATGAAAACAACAACGAAAGCTTGTCACGCAAGTAGAAGGAGCATTGTTGGGCACTTTCTGAAATATTTCAATAGTATAATTCCCTTGCAAACCCAAATAAATCTATCCGCGTAAAAATAAATAAAATAAGAGTGATTTGCGGCAAAACCCGCCAGTATCGCACCCAACGTCAGTGCCTATACGTAAGCGTACTACAACGCGGCTTTCAACTAAAGGAGTAACAAGTGTGATACTATCACTTCAGGCTAGAACTTTGGTTCTCTTATGCAATGGTTCATCAGAGAGGGGAAGCTCAGTAATCCTCATCGCATGCTCATGACGCTATTCTGTCACGGCCTGAGCCAACGATGCCGGACCTAAACCAACCGTCTCCAACGCTCCACTATGAAGCATAAGATTAGGCCCGCCCACCAACGTCCAGGTTAAAAAACTAGCCAAGGGGAGGGAACTTGGGGGGATGGCGGTTTTTGGTACAAAAACAACTTTATTGTCTCTGTACCAATCCAACGTCGATCGCGCGTAATGGCATGATGCCAGGACCGGCCAAAATAATGTCTCGCCTCCGTGAGACCGCAGGAAGGGCAACAGACACTTCTGGAGGCACTCGGTGCGGTAAATTTCGCCTTTGATGGTACCCATTGTGATGTACGGTTTACTCAGTTTACCGCATTGGCATATGGCCTGCCAGAGCAAGTATTTTTTGGCGAATTTGTCCACTTTCTTCTTCCTTATGTCTTCCGGAACATCAAATCGTGATTTGGCAACGTAGAACTCCAGCCCTGGTATCTGCTTTGCGTCTGCCTTGATGTAGGTTTCGTCATCCATAACCACACACAACGGTTTCGTTAACGACTCTCGATACAGCTTCCTTGCGCGGGATTTGGCCGCCGTGTTTTGTTGATCACGCCGATTCGGTGTCTTCTGGACCTTGAATACACGAAGCCCAGCTCGTTTCATGGTTTGCTGAACGAACCAGGCAGAACACTTTGCCTTCAGAGCCGCGTCGCGAATCGAAAGCTTCGGATTACGCTTGAAATAATCCAACACCTTCCGGGCCTTCACAGGGTCAGCTGTCTTCGATTTTCTTCCACTTCCAGCCCGCCGCTCGGTCGTCTGGGACTCCTTAAACGATTTTACCACCCGAGACACAGTTGTATGGGTGATTCCCAGTTGTCTTCCGATCCATCTCATGGTCGTAGTCGGATTTTCCATGACGGCGCGCAAAATTCTCCGGCGAAGAAAATTCTTGTTTCGATGACATCTCAATAAACACTGAACCGATTGTTATGAAATTTTGCACATGTAAACAATTCACTCCAAACTAGTTATACCCAGATTTTCATCAATTTTTACCCACGGATAAAAAAGTTACACGGATAAAAATGGTGCATTTTTTTCTAGTACAAGCCTTACAATCCTGAAACTACCTAATGGTGACCTACGGCTGAACATTTCTTGAATGTTGATAAATCAATTAACCAAAGAGAAATTCTGAGAAGAACTGCTAGAAAGTATGGATAATAGTTCCAATGGAATCTAATTCTCAATAAATCTCAAACCTTTCTTTGCAGAATTTCATGGTAGTTTGAAGATAGTTACAAGCGAATTCTCAAGGAAATTCATACACAATTTGAGAACATTTCAATTAGTCTCCGGGTTTGGCAGGAAATTTTAAGCATATTTCCAAAGAAACGCTGAGAAGCCGTTCAGGAGATTCGGATGAAATTTTCAAGGAAATTCTAAGGAGAGTTTCAAGAGACCATCTCGAATGCATTTTGAGAAGAATTACAAGGAAATTCTGAAAATAATTCTCAAGGAATTTTGGGGTGATATCCAAGAAAATTTTGATAGAGTACTATTCTAAATTTTAAATGGTATACCAATATAGTTCTGAGTATTCTATGCGAATTGTTAAGAAAATTTTGAGAGAAAGTAAAACGAATTTTACAATTATTATTACGCAGATAACTGTAGAGTATATTTCAAGGATTTTCCGGAGAGATACCTGCACAGAATTCCAAGACTGTTATTGAGAATTTCTAGAGAATACCGGCCAGAATTTATCCTGAAATTAAAAGTAATTCTGCAGATATTTCAGGAATGATCCTAAAGAAATCATTGAGGTATTTATAAATGTATAATGAGATAAGTTTCGTAGAAACATTGTTGGAAAAGTTCGCGATATTTCACGAAGTTCTCCAAGGGAAAAGTTCGCGAGTCATAGTGATTTTTTGCAAACTTTTCCATCACTGCGTAGAAATAATAGAGTAATTTAAAAGATTGAAAACTTTTCAAGATTTCGTACACAGAAAATCAAGATCCAGAATTAACAAAAACGCACAAGATTCTGAGACTTTGATTGAGAATAGTTTTCAAGAAACATATTTTAGAAAACTGAAATATATCAGAAATAGATATTTTTTATAGATTCTATGACGTGAAAAGTTTTCAACGAGCCAGAGGTGAACCAGCCTTTAGGCTGAAAACTTCTTAAATAAAGAAAAAAAAAAAGTTTTCAACGATCAAAAATTAATAACAATATTCAAAATGTCAGAATGAGACATTGCTATTTTGGATAGATCTCCGACTTAATTATTGGTGTCCTGTACAAAAGTAAAAAAAAATCCCCTCTCGAGGAAAAATTCAAGATTCTACTAAGAGAAATATTCGAGATATCAAACCTAGAATATTTATTTACAAAATTTGATTGATATAGGTTCAAACAGTTTATTTCCCATTTGTTACCGGTTGTTTTCGATTCGATTCAATTGTTCATATAATTCCCGGTTCAGTGGGAACTCCCTGTAATAATAAAATGGACTTAAGGTCAACTTTTAACGCCAAAATGATCTTGAAATATAAAACCATGGCTTTAATTGCGAAAAAGGCCTCGAAAAGCTGTTTATAGCATAAGCAGTTCTTTGAACGGACAAAAGCTTTTGAATAGTCCAACTTAAAACAAATTTTACACTCTTAGAGTTGACTCCTTCTTTATTAAATTAGCAGTTCTTTGACAGACAATTGTTTTTGATAATTAAATTTTTCGAAAGTCATTTCTCACCCTTCCTATAACATGAGCAGTTCTTTGGCAGATAAAAGCTATTGAACAATCCAACTTAAAATGCTGGTAATTCTATTCACACTCTTTGGAGATTACTGCTTTTTGACCAGTTTTTATAGACAAAATCCATGAACCAATATATATTTGTTTTGTTTTAATGTCTATTTCAGACCTTTTTCGTAATACGCGCAGTTTATAACTGATCTTGGTCATCTTTCTTTAAATCTTCTCGTATTTTACGCTGCAAGTATTTGAATAAGCTTAAAATCATACAAGCATTCGTACAAAAAGTGTTTCGTTTCGAGATGCGCAATGTGGCTCCTGGACCCTACCTATCGACCCATCAACTTAAGGATCGGCGTGATCAGATACTTTATGCCTCAGAAAATCTGTTTGGCGCCGATTGTGATTGAACCCAGGCCCTTTGGGGTTAGAGACAATCACGTTTACCACTGCACCACCGGTGCCACTATCATTTATTTTTCATGAAAGTATTTAACAACACATTCATTTCCATTGAATTATACATGCATGTGTGTTTTTACATGGAATACATGGAAGTCAAAAGTTCAATTGAAATTGATTTAATTTTTAATAAACAACGACATAAATTTACATGAACGTGTGAATTTCAACTCTAATTGATGTAATTTTAGATCATTAAACGTGTAGTTTTATTTTTAAAAACCTGCTCCAGTTATCCAAAATATTTTTATCTGTGAATACTTCTTATGATGGATGATGATGATGCTGGTCCCACCTCTTACCCCATACAAAGGTTTGAACTGGACGATTAAGATAAGTAACCATAACATCTTAATCAGGCTAGCACACAAAAACGAACTGGTTACAGTTACAGATATAAATTCCCTCTACAGTTTACTGTTGCTTCATATGCGAAAATATGATAAAGCTTAGGCGTTCACCTCTTTGTTCACCCTTTTTGGCCACCTCACAAGTATTTCCAGCGATCAAATGTTCAAAAGTTCTCATTTTCTCAATACCCACTCAACGTATCAAATATTTGCAATATTAATCACAACTCAGTGAATGGATGATGATACTTTTGGATACTTTTGCTTCGGTACAAAGTCATGTGCATGTTCCAAGTTCTTCAACTGTTCTAAATTTCAAGTCAGTTCCAAATACATTCGCCAGTCGCCATGATCGAATACCCATTTGCCAACATCGTTTCGCAAGATCACCATTATTGTTGAACCATTTCCTTGCGGAAGTTTCAGTTTAGCCATAATTCTTCACCCACAAATTGTTCCATGCTCAAATTGTCCATTATTGTTGCCATCTTTCGAGCAATAGCAGCTGCAACGCATGGAGAACCGTGAAACATTCAGCAGCCATTCACCGGGTGGGCGGCTAGTTTACGTAAGTGAACGTGCAACAACCGCGAGCAAACAATCAAGCAATCAATTTAATTTGCCTAACTTATGTGTTGCCAGTGCACTGCCACTATAGTTACGATCTTCCTTAGACTGTCGCAGAGAACGTAAAGGTTCTTTTTATTGCGCGTTCGTCGTGGTCTTGTCTCGCCATTTGATCTGTGTATGCACAGTACGAACGGGAAATACACCGATGCTTGACATCGGTGAAGGTCAACAGCCATCACAACCACACAACTGTCGAAGCGAGTCGAAGATCGTTTATTCAAATACTTATGCAGGGAAGTTACCGTTTAACCCAATCAGCTTTGAACGCATCAGCTGATCCCTGAGACATTCTACAGGCAATCTTACATCCTACAATCGGTTTCATTAAATTGGATTGTAACAGCGCGCTGTCAAAAAGGCTGATCAGTTATGGCACCTTCTATTAACACCGACGAGGCGAAGTGGCCAACGGCTATCTTGTCAAAATCGTCGTTGTTGGTGGCAACAGCAGGTTGAATTATCTCAGTTCACCTCCCTTGGCCTTCTTCGCCACCTGCTTGGTCGTGACGACAAGTGGCCATCCATCGCTGCTTCATTCATCAATAGTGAAGGAAAAAGAAAGTGAAAAAAGCGTCTCTCATTAAAAGTATCCACTAGCAGTAGACAACAAACTTGCTTTACTTGTTGTAGAGCAATGGCTAAACCACCACCACCATCGGCGGTTGTTGTTGGTGAGGTGGATTGGATTTTATCCTATCAACATTCCCTTATTTATCACACCGCGTCAATCTTGGGGAGTCGTTCAGGCTCAGCTTCTTTTTTTGCGCTTGTGTGAGATAAGAGAGGTAGGGGTCTGTAAAAAGGTAAACAAAGCCTCTAAGAAAGGTACTCAATTGAAGAAAGCGTCATTATCGGGTCTCCAGGCGCGTCTCTACACTTCACTCTTTATGAGGGCGCTGAGAAGCTGAGGGCTGTTTTCCAATGAGAGGAGAGTGCACTTGGGCTGCTGGCTGATTAATAATGAAAATATGATGTGAATATTCGCTTTATGGGCACTGTCAATATTTGATCGTGTTTTACGAGATGGCTGGGTGGGATCCGTTATTTAGGAGAGTGAAGAATGTGGCTTTCGTAGTGTGAAAATGAAAGTTGATGCAGTGAGGTAATTGCTTGGAGCTGTTCAATATAGGTACCTTATTTAGCTTGAAATACCAGCAGCATGGGGATACCGGTTTGCAATTTTTTTTTTAAATTAATTTCACGATCAACTTAACCGTCAGAAATAAATTTTCCAAAAATTTACATAAGCTCAATTTTTTTGAATATCACTAAGATTCGATAGTAATCCCGTTAAAGTTGGTTTATTTTTATCAAAACAAGCTCCGTCGTTAATCGACAAAACCAATAATCTACAATTTGCATTTCAAGACCTTCATATCCAGCCACTCAACTTCTCCATACCAATTTACAATTCATTATTCACTTGCTATGTGTTCATCCGATTGGAAACCAAATGCCTCCAGGCCCTCATTTACTGTGCAAAAATGCAAAGAGATGCTCGTTGATCCAAAAATCTCCCGCCCACCGCAATTAGCTAGATTCCTAGCTCGCGCTGGTACGTAGGCGAAAAGATCCCTTCTGCTGAAACGGAACAAACGACACAATTCAAATGCAATTAGCTCCAATTGTTGTTGGTGTCTGTCGGGTGCATCCGGCTCATCCCCCGGAAATCAAATTGCTTTCTAAACCCTTCCGTATTTAAAACGACGACGACGACGACCACGTGAAGAACCGGTTGACCCTGAGAGTGTTGATAACTGTATTGCTGCTATTCTTGTATGCAGATGACCTTGTTCGAAAAACCTCGCCCTTCTGTGTGTCTGGCTTTTAAAGTGGGGGTTAATTTTCAACCTCTTCACGTACGTACTCGTTAATGGACAGCTTTCGACCATCTGATGGTAGCAGTTCTCTTCCCCTTTTAGACTAGAAACATGAATATGCACGAGGGGACCGATTCCCGTTTTCGTTATTCACTTCCTCAGTGTGGAATTATGTAATTCGATCGAAGGCTTGTAAGTATGGTTCTTCTCAAAGGGAAATCAGCTGGTCAACCCAGGTTTTTTAATCGTGCAAACTAATACAAAAAAGAAAGCAATAATAATTTCCCGTTCAAACGTGGGAGGGGACTATGCAAAAATGGCTGTGGACAAGTTTTATCGATTCCCTGATGGGTCGCTGGATCCTTCTTTTTCTTTAAAAATCACATTACTATTTTATTCGAACGACCATGCGGATAAGCAATATATGTACATATTTAACTACCTCCTAGCATTTTTTCCAACTTCGAAAAGGAGCACAGGATCGTTCCTATTTGACTTTTAGTGAGGGTGGTGGTTCATGTTCTTCGGTTATAGAGATGTAAGTTGTGAAACTTACATCATATACAGGGGGAAAGTTCAATATAAAGTGCTGCTGTAGAAGAAGGGCAAGTTGATTTATTATTAAAATCGATAGTGTTCGTTTTCGATTATGGATATTGGATAAAGATTAACCCTCCAGTATCCCAGTTCTATTTGGAATTTTATATATTGTACCGAACAATCATGTATTAAAAGGAGGTAGTAATCTAACATTGAATCACAAGCACCAGGAATTCAACAAACGTCCAAATCAGTCTAACGATCATTCATGGACGATTGTTGGTTTAAAACGACAACAAACCATGAGCCAACATGAAAAAATTATTTTGCAACATTAATACGAAGAAATGCTTCTTAAACTTTTATTTTTGTTTATTCTAACAGAAGCTCATTCTAGACACTTCTAGACAGTCGTCGCTCCGCTTCTCTGATTAAAAAAACACGGGCAGGACAATTTTCAATGTATTAAAAAGTATCTAAACAAAAAAAAAACAAACAAACCGATTTGTGTTATGATAAATCTATTAAAAGATTCCTATTTTGAACTGGGATGAGTAAATTAGAACCCACGTGGTCATATATGAAAGCATCAGTTTATAGCCATATTCAAAGGCCTAGATTTCCCAAACCTCATGAAGTTTTTATGTTCACGAATACAGACTTAAATTTGGACAGCGTCAATACCTTTAACAACGGAACATTCATTGCCATGCCATGCAACGTTAAACCGACTTTGTCAATTCAAGATAAATTTGCTTGGCAGCAACGTGTTCTAAGTACTCCAAATTGTCCTGAAGGGCAGATTATTTGTATTATTATTGCTGCATTAACCAGTAAAATAAAACAGCGAAAAAGGTTATCTTCCTTTTAATTCCACTTAATTAATGTTGGTATCCATGACAGATTCGACTACAATGTGCAGTCTTCATCAGTGTCATTCCTACTAAAGACTTATAAAAAACCTACCTATGAATTAAATGGAAGATAACCTTTTTCGTTTTTTTAAGCATTCCGCTAACAACCCGATTTCATTACTTCATCATGAATTAACCAGGCCTACACGATGTTCTCAGTGACAATACGTGCTCAAACATGTTCATAGATTTTTTGCACAACATTTATAATCTATTTTAAAGGGCATATATCAAGCTGAACATTGCATTAGGTCCTAAGTAACATCGATCGATTCTCTTCGTCGACTTTCTTTTTCGTTAATAACATGAGCACATAACCGTTTCTTGTTGTGTTTGTAATATTAGATGCTAGATAAAAGCTACTTTTATCGATCTGTGTGCTGAAAATACCTGGGAATGTGTTTACATGGCCGTGGGGATACAAAGAGAAAGTCGACGAAGATAATCCGTCAATGTTACTTAGGACCTAATGCAATGTTTAGCTTGATATGTCTGATCCGTTCAAAATTACTGTAGCTCAACGACTGAAAGTTTCAAGAGAGTGAAATTCTGAAACGAGTGCTGTATCCCGTCCACGAAGGCATACTGGCTCTACATCCCTGCGGCTTGCCATTGATAAGCGGTTTCAAAAGTGAGGAAGAACCTTCATCGGACTCGTGACGTCCCATCGTTCTTTGAGTTCACGTCAAGATGCAAATTGCAGCGCTGAACCTGATATTTGGCCGCATACACTTGAAGCAATCGACCACATCCGATTATCCTGCATTCCAAGCTGAAAATCATTTCATTCGGCACATTTCAAACAAGGTGTACACCAGACTGCTACGCCAAACGTGACAGGGCTGCTTACTACGGGTTCAGTTAGACTGATTTGGTTAGATTGTTCTTTTTGTACTTTTATCTATTTGAACTTCATTTGCATGAATCTGTTTGAAACGTCTTTCATTCTTTTATTATTTAATATTTAATTTCTTTACATTATATTTCAATCATTATTCTTAAAAGCTTTACCGAATAAGGTCGGAAAATTGAGGAGCTCGGCTAGCTAAGTGGTTCTTTTGGTTACTGAGTAGAAGATCGTGGGTTTACTTCCAGGCTCCTCCACAATTAAGCAATTACTATGGGCATATCACCTGCTTAAGTGAATCCTGACCCATCCCTGCCCAACTATCCAACTTCGTAGCATCTAGGGGCGTCGGTGAATCGCTGGCCTATAGTTAACTAGTTAACTGCTACATTAACAATATCCTTCCTTTTCCCAGTAACCGAAAAGATGGGCGTGGCCGGCAATGGTAATTTGATTGGAGAGCTATTCATTAACAAATAGTTTTTCTTAAGCAATTAGAATGAGAACGTTAAAGTAGTTGCCAGTATGCAATCTACGAATTACTCCGTTACAAACGCAAAGCATTTGTAATCTATTTTGATGTATATCGATGCTCAAGGTTCTACAAAGTATCCTGGAGTTCAGATCAAATGATCTACCAGATCAACCATTGGTTGATAATCCATAATAATTCCATGATAATATTGAGAATCTTTTACATCCTGTGTACTTCAAAATAGACTATAAGCTTGAGCTTGAGCTTGATTGACCGCCCACGGTTGCTACTCTGTTACTGCCAGATCAGCTGTAATTACACAGAGAACCAATAGACGATGCTTGGGACTAGCAATCATCCTCAATGTGTAAAAACTGGTGATCTTAAATTAGGCAATACCAGCGCCGGCCGCGCCCGAACACAGGTCAAGAAAGGAATGGGAAGGATTTTGTTGACATGACACTCGCTTTGATGGAAGCCGAGAACACCTCTGCACTGCCACGAGGAATCACTGAGATGTTGGATAAGAGGGTTGGGTTTGGAGCAGGGTTCGTTTTGGTAAACGATAAGCTGAATTGATGTCCTAACGATCATATAACGCGAAGGAGCTTGGGACTAAACCCACGGTCTTCTGCTCAGTAAGCAAAAACGTTTGCCACTAGGCAGACGAGCACCTTTTTAATCACCGAGTTGCTGTTATTACCATGTAGTCATATTAACAAATATAGCGATTGACGAATCTTGAATATGGATGGGCCTGAGATTAGACTCATGATGTTCTGCTTAGTAAGCAAAAACGGTTGCTCTAAGGCCACCGAGCCCCTCATATCACATAATACCGTTGCTCAAATTTGTGTACCCATTCAAACCCGGAACCAACGACAACAACGAGTTTCGCAAAATACACGATACAAAAGCGATTTTACCATAAATCTTTTTGATATGTAAGGACCTGGGACAGAGTTTTCCTGCTCAGTAAGCAGGCCACTGTAACCGACGATCTTTCAAATCCGAAAACTAAAAACTACGAAAAAGTACTTAGGCCTTCATTAAGTTCCACTTTCACGCGACGTTCAATGACAGGGTCCTATCCAGAATTACATCTGAAAAATCCAAATTTGGCCGCCAACGCCCACCTAAACCTGTTCTAATCCACCTGAAATGACTAACGAATGGAAGACTTTGACTACCCAGCCATGCAATAGTCTCATTCCGTGCCTTATGGCAACTTGATGATTCTATTGCGCTCATCTTTTGGCACCACCCAGGGGAGACTTGGTCCTGTACCCAATGCTTAACTTATCTCCATTCCACTCAGCTACTCGCAATTTCTTGTGATATAGTGGGCGGAATATTATTATATGAGACAATTCAATGCAGACGTCTTTCCAAATTTGGTAGATCGACAGGTAATCCGTGAGTTACCACGATAGTTGCTATTCAACAACTCGACAACGTCCCATCGTCAACGCCTGCTATGAGAATTCCCCATTGCAGACGCCAACGAAATGACGTCATCGAGCTATCGATCTACTGCCCTGGTTATCGCCTGGCACCTTATAGCACGATGCTAGGAGGCGAACCGGAAGAATCGATGAGCTACTTCTCCCCCCACTTCAAAATAGATTAGAAATAATGCGCAAAACTCAACGAACATGTTTGGGCGGGTGTTGTCACTAAGGAAACGGGAGACCTTGGTTGATCCAGTAGATCAAATAATCTGAACGCCAAAGCAATTTGGAGAACCTAGAACATCTTCTTCACATGCAATTGAAATGATGTGCATAATTTACATGAATCTTTTTGGAGATGATTTGTAACCAAGGGCCTTCTATCATTCATTGGTTGATTTGGTAGATTATTTGATCTGAATTCCTGAATAATTTGGACGACATAGATCATAAAACAAAAAAAAATCTTCCCAATAATTTTTAAGGATTTGTACCTAAATAGACGTAATTTTCTACTTAAAATATGCTTCAGAAAATAATTGAGCCTAAATGGGTTGAGAAAGTTTAGAAGCTATTTTGACGTTATTAGGCTACTTCAGGGGCGATTTAAAGCCATTTTGGTGTTTTGAAGGCTACTTAGGGATATTTGTAAGATCTTTCCGTGTGTATCAGCTATTTTTGTGTTGCTGATGATACAGTGTGAATTTATCACAAGAGGATATTCGCTGTGTTTCACTTGCAAATCAGAACATTTTCGAGGCGATCCATTAAGTACCGTAAAAGAGGTAATTTTGATAATTTTTGTAGTATATTCTAAATACTATTTTCAACAATACATTTTTTTCAAATATATTTTTTAAACAAGGATCCTAAAGTAAATTTATTAGTAATATGTTTAAAGGAAACTATTGCATTTGCACATTTCTTTTTTATCTTATGACCGAACATCAGTTTTTTGGGTTACTCGATGAGTGTAGAATAACATTAGTGAATCTCAAAAAATTTAGTTCAAGAAATATGAGACTTTGAATAAGTATATAATTTAGAAACATCATAAGCAATAAGAAGACAACATTGCATTTGTTGGCGGAAATACATTTAATAAGTTATTGTTTGAGTGCCTTCAGGGGAAAAACATGAAAATTCAGTGACAATATTTTAAAGGGGCGTAATTATATTTGTACACAATAGCTACAGCCGTCTATTTCTCACGAATAAAGTTCACTCATTCATAAAAACTAATTACACTAGCAGGTAGAGGAATGTTTTCTCTTCCAGGCGGCATTGTTAATTTGGAGGAGTGAGCTTTCATTTGCGAGAAATCGACGGCTGAAGCTATTGTTTACAAAAGCAGTTATGTCCCTAAATGTTGGCACAGAATTGTATTTTGCAGATATTTGAAAAATGTGTAAAACATACTATATAAAACTGTATACGATATCAAAGGTAATATCCTAAGCTACAATGGCACCAATGTTTTCAATTCGGAAATAGTACAGAGATCAAATTAAATCACTATATTCTACTATCAAAGTTACCCGCATAATCGAAAATACCCCGTTTTACGGTACGTCAGAAATATGTGACAAGTAATGTATAAGGTTTAGTCTAAGATTTTAAATGTTAGCTCTGCTTGGGATACATAGGGTAAGTGTGCCAGTTTTGTCACTAATGATCCCCTAATTGGCCATAATCTTGTTCAAAATAAGATTTTCCATATTTTTCAACGTAGGCATACAGAACAGCATTGAGACTAACTTCCTGATAGGTTCCAGGCTAAAAAGAGAAATTTTAGATTTCACCTCTCAGAATTCCACGAAACTTTGTAAAATTGTTCGCTAGGGGCAATGAACCTAGTTTGTGTTGGAATTCGGCCATTCGGCGCCTAATTTTTCAAAATGGCGTATTCAATGTTCTTCAATAAATCATAGTATGAAAACGGCTCATCTAAACAAAATGACGTCTGACACAAAGCTGTAGGAAACTGGATTGCCTTTTCAGAAAAGAATCACAAATTTTCGTCAAAAAAAAAGAATGAAAATTGCTAAAAACTTCAATAATAAATAAATTACAAAATTTACCTTAGAGTTCTTTAGGAACTACCACACTCAGATTCCCTTCGAATTGCAATCAGAATTTAGTTAGATTTCCTGTCACTTTTGACGTTTTGTAAAAGTTTACTTGAAATATATTAAAATTTCTTTTCGGTTTCAGAACTTTCTTTGAATTCTCAAAATATACGCTGAATCTTCAATGAAATTTTCATATAAATTCAGTTGTAACTATCCATGGATTTTTTCCTGCTGCAAAATTGATATTTTAATTAGAATCACTTTAGAATAATCTATCTTCAGATTGATTCTGAATCGTTTAGAATTTTCTAGAAATTCATGTCAGAATTCCTTTGGAGTTCATGTCAGAATTTTCTTGAAACTGTCTTGTCTTAGAATTTTCATTACAATTTCTGCGAAATTATACTCATAATATAGGGGAAATGTATGTAATGTCGGCCTAAATGTCCCTAATATGGGCCCATACTTAAATTCAGCAATCGACTAAATTTTCAAAAGCGACTAAAAATATCCATTAGTACCATCCCAATGACGCGTTCATCTAAACAAAATTGATAAATAGCAGTTTTTTAGCAATGGGCCCAATCTTAGATCCATAGGCCAACATTAAAGCCATTTCCCCTACTTTTAAACCAGCTGAGTTCTTTTTTCTTTTTGAAAATTTTCTTTGCAGTGCTCTAAAACTTCTCTTTACAATCCCTATGAAAATGTCTTCAGAATTATCGTGGCATACTCATAACTGAAATGGAATTGATATTGATTTGATATTTATTCATGAATTCCCTAGGAGTTCTCTACAGAATGCCCTTGTAATTATTCCAACTGTCATCAAAATTCCATGAAAATTTCTGACAACTTGACAACTGAAAGATTCTTGACAACTTTATCGGGTCCATAATCATGATTAAGAGTTCAATCGCGGAAATTTTTCAAAGTCCGAAAACTTAAGTTTTTCTTAAACTTCTAATTATTATTATTTTTTCAGTTTTAATTCTGGTATAGCATTCGGTAGACGTTTCGGAAGGAGATTTCTCGGTTTCATCACTAAAAGATTACACAGCCGAGAAATTTTCTTCCATATTTATTTTTATAAATAAAATCCCATACTACAGCCAACTTTTCATACCTCAATATTGAAGGGAGCATCGAGATATGAACATTAATAACTTACTACACCGTTTGAAGGGACCAGGATATCCTTCAAAATACAGAGGAAAGTTCACAAATCGAGATAAAGAACAACAATATATGGAGAGTTGACTGTATGTAGCACCACAAAGATTTTTATGAAAATTATTAAACATATTTAATTATAAATTCTGAATATCGATTTGATTAGTAAAGTAGAGGGAAAATTCGCCTCAATGTCTTTTATATAAGATCCAGACCTATAGGCTTATTGGTATTAAGGAAATGTGCTAATGTTTATTTTTTTTACACGCAACAGCTGTTGGCTGTGACGTCACATTCACTGTTTGCAGTAATACGGAATGTTGTGGTAGAGCCACTTGCGTGCAAAGCAATGTTTACAATATTTTTGCTTCTAACACCAGTTGACTCGGACACCTTATATAAACGTCATTGAATTCGTTTCGCCCCTCTATCTCTGGATACACGCGAAATGTGGAGAGCCCCTCTCTCTTCTTTTTACAATCCCTATGGAAATCTCTTCAGAATGGTCATGTCATACTCATAACTGACATGGAATTGATATTGATTTGATATTCTTTCATGAATTCCTTAGGCATGTCGAAAATCTAATGTAATTTTTATAGCCACAACAATAAATAAATGCAATAAAAGCAGCGTAATGTCAGTTCATGTAGTATTAATGATAATTTTGTCCTTTTTGACAGTCCTTTTTGATTTCCGATTGAAGTGCATCCACTTTGATGTGATATTAAAATTATTATTTTTTTGCAGTGTGGAGGTTCAGGCTTTTTCTAAAAACGAAATCCTACACACCAAAACCAGTAAATTTACATGTAGCACACTGATGTATTTTCTGGCCTTAGTTAAAACAAACAGCAATAAAATATTAATTTTACGTAAACGTATTTAATAATCCATTCATTTATGTTGAATTTGACATACATCTGTGATTTTAAATGGCATTGATTTCACTTTTAATTTTCCACGAAGAATGATATACATTAACCTGAACGTGTAAATTTCAGCTTTAATTCATCGTTAAACGTGCAATTTTATAAAACAGCAAAAAGGTTATCTTCTATTTAATTCCACTTAATTAATTTTGGTATCCATGTCCGTGTCATGGATACCAAAATTAATTAAGTGGAATTAAATGGAAGATAACCTTTTTTGTTGTTGTGCTAACAACCCAATTGCATTACTTCAGTGCAATTTTATATTTAAAAACCTGCTCTATTCGATAGTGTCGGCCCTTTGCACTACTGAAGGGCCCAGGAAACTTAAGTAAGTAAGTAAGCAACTAAGTGTGGTTAGCAGTTGAAATTTATAAAATATGAATGCACGAGTTGTAACGAAAGAACGGCCATTAAAATATTGTTTAACAACAAAACACACAACAACCAACAACAATTTGTTCCACCGAATCCCTTCAATTTTAACGCACCCTGGTGCATCTCCCCCATAGAAAAAGAAATACCGAACAAGTTCAAGGATATTGCCAATAAAGCGAACCGAGTGTGTAATTTTCTTCACTTTCCTTTACCTCTATGATATCAAAACCCCATTTCGGTCACGTGCCACGTGCCAACAACAACTGCGCTCATTCATTGTCCTTCACAAGGAGGAAACGCACCACAAAAGATGACGAATATGTACCTTCTTATTCTTCTTCGACCCTAAGCTCATTTCCAATTCACCCAGGAATCAGGAAGCGAATTCGAAACGAACATAATCACTTTGCTCATGCACCTAGGGAACGTGAATAACAACACCAGCGCCGAGCCAACGATGACTCATCCGGTTGTGTTTCTCCATCTCGGTAGGGCTCTGTGATAATAGTAAACAAGAGTAGACGATTACGAAAAACGATGCTCCGGGCGGGTCTATGTGCCGGAATATCCTTGACGTCATCGCTAATGATGACCGGGTTTCTGTGGTGGTAGTGTACGGCAAGATGTCACCAACACTGTGGCAGGCGAGATGCGAAAGATTATTCACCATCATGTTCCGGGGGGTGACTGTAAATAGGACTCCCACAAACTGCTCGAATCATCCCTATACTGGTGGAACACGTGAGGGTGAATGAATGAAGAGTATGATGACTAACGTTTGCGGACGGTAAAGGTCCTTGTTTACGTACGTATGTTTGGGTGCGTTTCTTTCCTATGTCGAGTGTGCGCATTATCAAGGCCAGGTGCAAAACTGAAAATGTGCGGAAATTTCCATGAAACAGAGGCAGAGTATGGAAAACAATTTTCCTAACGAGCAATAACCATGGTCCAAGATAAGAAGTTTGAGGCGTTATTGTGTCTCTAAAAGTGTGGGCAATCAAATTGCACTTATTTCTCGTCCTCGGTCGTACAATTGCTGTGCTCTATCGTTTATACAGGCAAATAAGTTGCATATACTTTGTGAGGAGCCTGTACCAATAATAATAAAACCAAGAGAGACGAGGAAGTGTGCTGCACATAGTTGAACGTGCCATACAGACATAGAAGTAGCGGTGTCCATAAAATGCACCAACATAAAATTGAATTAAGCGAGAGAACGACTATTCTAGTGTTTGCTTGCGGTTGATTACACATATGGCTATCAAGTGATTGTATTTTGTGTGGTATGCTTTGCGACAGTTTGCGCAATGCATGTGCATTATGGGACCACATGGAAGTGGTTTTCCAGACTGATAACAAGAGAAATAAGTCACCATAGAATGTATATACGGGAAGAATAATGGCTGGTCTGGTTGACGCCACGTAAATTGTTAGCTGGGACAAGATGCATACACGCGAAACTATGAAATGAAACTCTTGTTTAGTTGATTACTCTAATTCCCTACGGTCAATTAGAACATTTGTTTTGGTCTCTTGGTCCGTCGACACTCTTCAAACCACCCTCAAACGTCCAAATAGGTGATTTACGACAAGGAAGGAGTATCACTTCGGCTTAGGGTGGCCAGTAAATTTTAATTTTGAAATTCACTGTGTTCCTGGTTTAAATCACACAAATTTATCGTTTTTTGATATTCAGTAAACAACGAAAGTGAGCTTGTAATATTTTTTTTTAGATAGAGGAAATGACAGTTTCGGAATTTCTTATTGCCTGCGGGTAAATGAAGTGTTAGAGTGTTCATTTTGTGCAAAACGGTGCTATGGGATATGATGCAACTACATGCAAAAAATCAGCGCTCAGGGATTTAATTTATCTCCCTAACGATAATAGGTTACGAAGTGCCGAAGCCGACATTCCCTCTGCTTGGAATCAGTTTGAATAAGCTCGAGGCCATTTTTTACGTAACAGAGTCGTGGAATTTTGCCGAACGCTAATGGGCAAAAAAAAAATAGTTCGAAAATATTTGGTTGTATAGAAAAACTGACTAAGAAACATTTGTAAGGAATGATTGTTGTTGTTGTTGTTGTTGTTGTTGTTGTTGTTGTTGTTGAGCTTAATTACTCGGTAAAAATTTTAATCTGAAAAAAAACAAAAAACTATTAAAAAAAAACATTGACTTAACTGCTTTTTTATTTTTTAAATATTTTTTTTATAAAAACTTTTAAATAGAGCGGAAGTTTTGAAAACAATTCCAGGATGGAGCAACTTCTAATAAAAGAGGTTTTCCAAAAGTATTTCTGAATCTTTGATTATTTACATTAGAAATATACTATTTGATGATAGATCATAAACGCAAACCAAAAATCTATTACAATAAATGTTAGTTCCGTTTCCTATCATCCTCTGTCCACGAACATCGCAACGAATGTAAGAAATTTACCATGCAAGCGTTTTAATGGTTTTTTGTCTTTTTTATATCGTTTTCTTTCTACGCTTTCGACTATACCAGTAAGCTTGTAGAACGTCACACATTGTAGAACATTGTAGAACGACGCACACACTTGCCTCGAATCTCTCCAGCAGAAAAAGCATACGAAGTCGAGTATGCGAGAAAATGAGCGCTTCATGTTTGCTTTCAGGCTATCCATATTCAGAAGCAAGGAGAGATCAGTGGAGAAAGCACAGGTCTTATAATCGCAACGTTTGTGATTCGAGTCCAGTCGGCAGTCTGTTTCCTGTTTTTTTCGACATAACTAATTTACCTCACTAATACACTCTACATTTTTCGGTCTTCAATTTTCATGCAGCTAGGTATATCGCATCCTCGGTTCATGCGGTCTCCTCTGATGATGAATCCCACATAATTGTAAGCGAATCTTACATCCTCCGGTTGGGTGTCGTGCTTATATTGATGAACTGCCTAAATATAACCGTTTTCAAGATATTTCAAATTAAGATTCATCATAATCATATATAGGATGTCCGAGAAAGTATAAGCACAGTTTCACAGGAATTTCCGGGAAAACTCTGATACTTCCCATGATGTCGGAAGTCACTGCCAAAGGAAGTCACCAGGTCTTCTAGGTAAGTAGGAAGAAAGTTCTAGGAAGGGTCAGAAGAGACTTTTCCGAGAATTATAAAGAATTTCCATGTGAAATGGGATGTAATTTACATTTTCAATAATAAATTTTCACGAGAAAGTTGGAATAAACCTTAAGGTAAAGATGGAAGAAACTTCCGGGAGATGTTGGAAGAAACTTTGATAGTTTTGTTTCGGGTTAGCAGTCTTGAGTGAAAAGCGCTGATTACTGTGTTATCTTAAGAAGAAACTTACGTGCAAAGCCGGACCATGTCCCAATTCTTATCAGTAACAAGTGAATAACTAGGCCAAACATTGCTATCTGATAACCGAATAAACATATTTCCCTATGCCCGGGAATTCCCTCGAGAGACCCCCGATCTTGCTAACAACAATGATTTATTGGTCCACTGCATCGACCGCTACTGCACATCGCATCTGCGCCTTGTTATGGCTCCGTGGTAAATCGACCGCTACTGCACATCGCATCTGCGCCTTGTTATGGCTCCGTGGTAATGATGCAATGCCATCGTTTTAATATTCCACATCCGTTCAACACTCACCTGAAAGAAGAAGACGAGAACAAGAAAGGAAAGATATTAGCCATGGATTTTTTTTTCTGTACATACTTATATTGTTATTGCAGTCGTCGTCGGTCGCTGTCAGAGTGGGTCGGAGCCAGAGCTTTGTATTCCATTCAAGTCGCTCGTCGCTCAGCTGCCGGCATGCCACGGAGTGTGTTTATTACAAGCCATCTCATCGAGATGACAATGGAAGGCTGGTAGTGGTAAAGATGATGATTATGAAAGAATGAAGCGTCGGTGGTAGCCCTGAAACTGGGTCAACCTGTACTCTCATCGCAGCTACTTGAGAATGTACTGGTAGAAGGGGGAGAAAAGCTCAACCTCGACAATAATAAACGTTGAGAAACCTCCGCCGTTCGCTTGCTGGGCGAGTCAGCGAGCAGCGAATGACCTGTAACGGATATTGCTATCTGTTTAGTGTGACGACGACGACGCGAAACGATTCAGCTTGGGGAGCGGATGAGATAAAGCTATTTTTGGGACACACTCCGAGTGTGAACAGCCGACGGCGGCGGCGGCGTCGATAAGACTATAGTGTTTTGGGGAATCCCTCAAGCCGACAGCGAGAGTAAAGTCATATGCCACCAGTCTGTGGTAATTGTTTTGTCGCATGGAATCGAAAAAAAAGAAGGAACTCTGTGTTGAATTTCCCTACGCGACACGACGTGGTGAAACGAACGGTAATGCCTGGCAAGCAGATGGTGTGAATGCGGAAGGGCAGCAGAACCAACCATGACCGGTACCGACACGGCCGTAAGTGTAATTAGCATATTCTTGAATTTATAAATATACTAGTTGTTCATCGGGAGAGGTTGCCGGTCTTTTCGGTGGTTTTTAATTAGAATAGACTTTGGGCTAACGGTTCGACTGCGGACTATTATGCTGCTTTGGTGGGTTGGTGGTACCGTAGCATAATGGTGTAAGCATAGTTGAGTCCGAATATAAACGGGACAATAGTGTGACTTAACTGTTGCTCCATTTTATTTCGTCATTGCATAGCGCATTGAGCTTGCAGTTAGCCAAAAAATTAGATTGGATAAGATTTCAAAATTTTGAGACTAAGAGAAATGCACAAAGTTTTGATCATGGAAATTATTTCAAGGTTCTAAATTTGAAAAAAAGCACTATTCAAGCCTTGGAGAAATTTCAGTCCCTTGGACATTCTATAATTTCAAGGAAATTATGAAGAAAACTTGAGGTTAAATCTAAAGGAGTGTTCTTAGTAGAATTAGTATGCTAGCCATTTGAGAATTCCACGGGAATTGTGAGAAGAATTCAAGGAGAATTCTAGAAGATTTCTGAAGATATTAGCAAGTGAATTCTGAGGTTAATTTCCCGTTTTTCCGGAAATTTGTTTCCGGTTATGCGATTCACATTCAAATTAAGCATGAAACCAAATGATTATTAGGTTAAATGAGTCATTACAAAGACAGCAGAATTTTTCCATGATATTAAATTTGTTTGCTCGGTTCTAAGAATCGGTCTATATTTTGACTACTTTGAAACTTCAATTAGAACTCCAAACAGGATTTAATTGGAATGTACTCAAGAATGTCTTTTAGAATTTTTCTTCAGAGTACTTTTCAGAATTACTCAAAAATAAATTTAAGATTCTCTTAATTCTACTCTTAATTATTTATAAAGGCCAGACATTCTCTGCAGAACATTCCAAAAAAGGAATGGAATTCATCATAAGATTATTAATTAAGTAATTAAGAGGAGAGCTCCAAGATAATTTTGAGAAAACGACTATTCTTAGTATTTCCCATGCAATTAGCCTTAGAATTGCCACGATTTTTTTCTCAAAATTATCATGGAGTTCTCTTCTAAATTTTTCAGATACTTCACTAGGACAACCCCTTAGAATTGTGCAGAAATTCTTGTCGTCATGCCCTTAGAATTCTCTTAAATCTCTTTTCAGCGCAACTTAAGAATTGCACGCTAAAAATTCGATTTCCTTGATATATTTCGCGGATATTGGAATCATCTTCAGAATCGTCATGGAATTTTCCACAGCAGTTCTTTAAAATTCTACTCTGATATCACATATTTGACAAAGGTGTTCGAGTCAAAACTCTTAGAGTTCCTTATCAAAACTCCCTTGGAAATATTCTCTTAACTATCTTGGTGTTATTAATTGGATTCATTCGGAAATCTCCTCCAAATTCCATTGAATTTTCATCTAAATTCTCTTCATAGTTTTTTAAACTGAAAATCTAGTCCAGTCCAAGGGTCTTGAATGTTTTACAGTGTTCAGAATTTGAATTTATCCGAAGAGAGGACCATATTTTTTCAGATGTTTCATTGAAATTCACGGGCTCCGGTGATTTTGAATTCACGGCTTTCCCGATTTTCTGGCTCACTGATCACCCTGTAAGGATTATTCTGAGAATGCGCATGAACATGATTGCTACATAATTGATACTCTGGGATGGGAAATATTAGCTGTAATTGCACAAAGAACCACAATCAGAACGTATTATTTTCGGGACTGTAAGCTTCCTGTGAAGTCCTCTATACTTTCACTGGCATCACCGCAAGATTTAATGAGGGGAGATACTAAGTTGGGATTAGTCTTGGTAAAATATTTATAAATCACGGGCTCGTGTTTAGGAAAAAAGAACACTAATATATCGATGCAACGCTTGCAACATTTTAATCTGAAGGATCCTTGTATTAAACATTCGATCCTCTGCTCAGTAAGCAAAAGTGATCACTTATAGATCACCGAGGTCCATAAATTACAACAAACCGACGATCGTTCAAGCCCGAATGTATCGAAATGGAATGCAAGTAAATTTAAATAATAATTCTGTGGTTAATTTGAAAGGAAATCTATGCAAAATCGTACACCGTTTGAAAAATTCATGTAATTTTCTGCAATATATAGCGCACATAATGTTAACACTAGATTTGGCGTAAATCTACACGATATTTCGTGGAAATTTAAGCGCAATATCGCATAAATTAGCAATATTGTATGCAAGCTTGTAAACGATTTCGTTGTGTATGCCAACTATAGCTCAAAATTCTACGAGGGGAGATTTTACACGATAGTTAAAATTCAGACATTTTTTCTGTGTAGAGTACATCTGAAGGGGTTACAAAGAGATTCAAATGAATATTCCAAAGGAATTATGTAGATAAATTTGAAGAAAAATTCAAGCGAATTATTGAGTTAACTGTAGAGTGAATTCATAGAACAAACAACAATGAAACTGTAGCAATGCAGCAAACAAGGAGCTCCAATTTCATGAGGGATGTCGCAACAGTGCCCGAGATTTGTGCTCTTGACAACATGAAGTGATTAAGTCCTATCATGATGACCATTTTTGGACGCTTCTAGGAATCACCAATATTTTATACGAGAGAGGCACATGTCACCGGTAGGTGGATTAATCAGGGTTTTGGGCCATTTCTCGACCAACAATTAGCAATGGCTTATCAGGTTTTGTAAACAAAACTTGCTTTACTTCCGGTCCGACTGCGTCGACTGGGATTTAACCCAGGCCCTTTGGGAAGAGGAGCAGTAACGCTTACCACTACACCACCAGCACCGTTTCTCGAGAAAATTTAGTTAATGTTATTGAGTTATTTACATAATTTAAATTTTTAGTTTATATATTCGTAACCAGATATCCGATCGGGATAAACTTTTTATAAGATTCTACAGGAGCAAGGAAAACCTTAACTAGGACTTGTTTCAATCAAATCGGTCAGGCATCGCCGAGAAAAGTGAGTTAGTAACACACATACATTTCCCGATCTCGTCGAGCTGAGTCGATTGGTATATGACACTTGACCCTCCCCTGCCCTAGAACGAGAATGATATTATAGCTTTTTGGTACACGTCGGTGTACGAGAGAGGTAAAAAACCAAGTTATGGAGAGAGTCCCAAATTTTTTCAGGTGAAATCTTGAAAGAACTCTGAGCAAAATCTAAGATGATGCTAAGGAAATTTTGACAACTTTCAAAGAAATTCTGTGAAGATTTCCAACGAAATAATCAAGGTAATCCAGACATAGCTACATTTACAACATCCAGAACCTGCAAAATTTACAGGCATGGAGAAATGTTCACAATTCTGGAACGTGAAAAGATTTCAAGATTCTGAGAATTACAGATATATTTGGAATGGTCTTTGAAGTTTGCGGGCTTAATAATGTCTCAGCCAAGAGGACACATCAAACATTTTTATGATTCTGACACTTTGGAACATCTTTAAGATCTAAGACTTTGATAAATTTTCGAAACTCTGAAATCATTCGACATCTCGGATTTAGGAAAACATTAATGACGGTAAGCTTCAAGTCGGATTAACTTTCAATACCGTCCCTGTTTGCATGATCTGCAAAGTGTTTGCTAAGAGTCGTGTATAGTATCCAAGTAGCCGGATTTAATCCGAGGATAATACCGCTTGGAGCTTACCACCATAGCTAAGAGAATAATTTCACTTGAAGTTTGTTTTCAAAGATTCTAGTACTTTGAAAGCCCAGTTTATTCGGGTCATTTTCTTGTAAACATGATTTTCGGTACCGAAGATAAATTATGCATCAACGCTGTGTGACGAACTTTAAATTTCTGTTTTTTTACAAACACCTTTTTTTTTAAATCAATGATGAATTTATATTTTGGGCGGTCGTTCGGCCAAATGACCCACCACCAACAAATAATTGACGCTCTAAAAACGTCCTTGTATTAAGGCCTAGGACTTAAAACCGTTTAATTATCCGAATTCCGGATGCAGCAACCATAACGAACTCTTGCACTGATTGACAGCGCAATAATAGATCATCAGCAATTTGTTTTCGCATTCGCGTTATCTTTCCCCTCCCGTCAAAACCATGCGTGCTCAAACAACACTCTGCGTGATTCTTTTTGCAACCTAAACATGGTCTCGAAAACCCGCAAGTCACGAGATCTACGTGTGAATCCTACAAACCAACAATAGCCGGAGTACTTACAAGGTTAGGTTACCCACAGAGTTTAAATTAACGCGCATCCTCTCTCTTTTTGCATCTTTCTCGAATGCTACCGCCGACAATCATGACCGGCAAACACCTCTTTTCACTGGGTTGGTAAATCATCACGTGAGGCCCATCAGACAGACTCACCAAAACCAACAGTTTAGGTGATGACCACCACTATTCCACCACAGTTTGAGCTTGTAGCAATTGCTCTTAAGAAGCACAAGAGGTAAGATTGCGCAACGGATTTGTTGCCCATTCTTTAACATATACATACTTGCTCTCTCGTTGAATCTGACGAATCAGTTATGATATTGGTCAGAGCTTTGACACGTAGTGGCGTAGAAGTATTGCATACCTTTAAACCGGTTTGCGTTTTCTTACTCAGCAATTTGTGAGTGTTTTTAAAGGAATTGTTACCATGTGGTTTTTCTCGCATAAGTATCGCACATTTCTTGAGGTGATCCATACAATTTTTACACACAGTATTTTTCTATAAATTTATGCTCCTCGCATTTGCAAATCAAATTTACGAGATTTTGCTTGTATCACAACTTAAACAACTGGATTGGGCAAGAACCCTCTTAAATACGTCATTTTCGGTAGCTCTACTTGCCACAGGCCAAGAGAAAACGAGCAATAATTGGTCCAATTAAATCAAATTACCACAAGCAGAGCGCAATCTCAGAGTAGCCTCTCGCGGTAGCAATAGCAGACCAGCATTTCAACCGTTCCCCATCCACTGAAATCCTACTAGAGAAGAGTTGTTTTGAAATTTGTCACTCCGCTTCAGACAGACACAAGAGGCACGTGACGGCAGAACAGCTTATGTCTCCCCTGTTTCCATTAACCAGCAACAGTAGCAGCAGCTGTCAATTCCGTCAGCCATCGAAAAAGCGTCATAGCAGCGTTCCGTACTTTCCACTTTCAGACAATATCAGCTGTAAAAGTGCAAATTATAACGGCACCACCATTCATGCTCCATAAAGTTTCGAAAATCTACAGATATCCGAGAAGCTTTGTCGTTTGCGCAAATTGGATCAATTCAATAAAAGCTCGACTCATTGTTGTTATTTGGATCTGCGATCGAAATTTGGAAGCCTAACATGCTAATTATCCCCATTTTTCGGATGGAATCCCAACCGATGGTGAAAGTGTGAAGTCACATTCTGTTGTCGATGTTAACTTATTGTTAAGTGAAAAGGTGTGCTTTCCGCGGAATTTCTGTCCTAATTTCGAATTCCTCCGGTTACAACATAACCTGACGATGTTAACACGTCCAGAAACTTAAACCCCTTTGTGGATCTCTGGACTAACAAGTAGAAATTACAGTTAAAATCCTCAGCTACGAGAGCTACCCCCTCCGTCCGTCTCCAAACACATCGGTCAGTAGATTTATAGCCACCGGCCACTACTTGCTGCTGCCATTTAGATGCTCGCATGGCAGGCCTCACGCCAATCGTTTGCACCCAGTCGCTTAGCCCAGCCCAGGTTTCATAAGATGAGATGGTCCAAAGAACCGTTTAACCGCAGAGACTTTTATCCAGTTTACGAAATAGAAAGAAAAAAACTACGAACCTAGCAGGTAAGAGCACCTTCGTTGAGATTAGCAGCAGAGTTCAGTCTCGCAGTGCGTGTGAGATGCGCGTTGCGGTACTTTTTATCCGGGTGCCCAAACAGGTGCGCCAGGTTCGGGCTTTTATAGTTCTAGTTTGGGTTGAATGTTTTTTGCCATAGGGGCACATTACTGTACGGCAGAGAGCGTAAGCCGCTATATGGTCTACTAACCAATTAGAAGTTTGAGAAGGTGTGAAATTTTGCATATTATGAGAAAACATGACAGATGGTTTTGGAATGGCTGTTGTTGTTGTAGGTTTTATTCAGTGGCGTCAGTAGGTCAGTAGAGGGGGATTTTCAATGGTTTAGAAGTCATGCTAAGAAGGTACGAGTAAAATGAACAGGGCGCGATTAAATTAGATAACGCTTTGATCTTCAAATACACATATTGCAAGAAACAAATTTATTGAACTGAAGAATGCAAATAATTCCAATCGATTGTTTTTAAGTAGTTCATTTTCTGATTTTTAATTTGATATTACCACCGTTAGCTGGCACGACTGCCTTCTGACATAACTTGATGGATGTTTTCAGGGTCTCAACGCTGGAGTAAGGACGTACACATGCTTTAGCATTTGCCCAAATATTGACATCAAGTGGGTTCTAGCCTTGGGAGCAGGCGGCTATGCTTGGGCCAGTATTTTAGAAACAAAAATATTATACAAGTCAATCCTGAGCCACACTAGTTTTACTTAAAAATTTCCGAAAAATATTCCAAGCGAATTCTAAATAAAATCATGGAGAGAAATTAATCAAATTCTCACTAGAGTCATTAAGAATGTGAAGTGTGAAGATAAATTAAGAGTAAATTCCAAGTTTCCTGGAAGGACTTCCTAAAGAGTGCTGCACAGAATTCGTAGATTTTCTAAGGAATACCTAGTGAGAATCATAAGATTATTAACGGAAATCCTGACGGAGTAAAAATCATTCTGAAGATTTTTTGGAATGATCATAAGCAAATCCTTGTCAAATTTGCAAAGATATCCAGAGATGAGTCCCTAAGTGTAAGAAATTAAAGATCCAATAGTAACAAAAAATCTTGCACTCTAACTTATCTTGTTTGTATTACTTCATGTGTGAAAAGGTTCGTTGCTCGACGAAAATTATGTTTGATTAAGCTATATTTCACGTCTGTTATGAATCAAATTTATGTCATAATTGACGCTCATATATGTCACTCTCAGAGCACCTGAATTTACATGAATTGAAGTGTGCACTTCAAGTCTGATATTTGACGTTAAGCATTTCCAACTATATTAAATCTTGAGATTGAGAAACATCACCAAATAAATTAATAGTTTATAGATAATCATATTTTTCAGCAGAATTGCTCTTCAATATGTCTACATTGTAGAAAAAAGGCATAGAGTATGATTGTACTTGTCACACAATTATACTAATGCAAAAATGGTAAAGGCATCGAAAGCTCTCAATTAATAACTGTGGAAGTGCATCTAGTAGAACACTAAGTTGAGAACACATTATAAGCTAATATGCGATAAGCAATAAGCTTGAAATGCGATGATGAAGAAGAAGAGTAGTAGTTTTTTTTTTCATTTTGCTGCGCAGGGTGAGCAGTAAGAGCGCAAGTCAATCCAAGGCCGATAATAAAGGAGGGGTAATGGCTGACTCGCCAAATGCAGGCTACATAATCGCCATGGGAAGGGATGATGATTAGATTGAGGTAGGTGGTTGTAAATTTTTAGGATTGAGTTGGAAATTAAATTTGTAATGAGTTATTTAATTATAGATGAATTCATTATTGAGAGTTCTGCTCTGCTTTGAATTAAATTCGAGAATTATATATTGATGCTTTCATATCGTTAGCGTTGTTACGGTATAAAGGGAGAACACGAAATTATTGCAACACATTTAATTTGCTCTCAATTTTCACGTATTTATCAGATAAAAACCGAATGTGTGGGGTGGTTACATACATGTATTTAGCTCAGCTTACAGCTCAGGATCAATTTTTGGGGATTGTTTGGTAAAATGCCCGACACTTTTGCTTCACGCCATCCATAAGAGCTTGTACAGTCGTATCCGGTACATTTTTCTCATTTTTTATCCATTTCCTCCATATGTCATTTTGCATCCTTTACTTTCTCCTTGGTCTTTCTGAGTTCCCGCTTCATCATGACCCAATAGGTTTCGATTGAGCGTGGTTCTGGACAGTTCGGTTGATTCATGTCCTTGGGCACAAAATGCACCGAATTAGCCTCATACCATCTAGCACACTTTTAGAATAGTGACATGAAGCTAAGTCCGGCCAAAACAATGGTTTTTCACTGTGCTGCTTCAAAAATTACAGCATACATTATTGTACATTTCACCATTGATAAAGCCCTTTGTGACGAATATTTTACTTCTTTTTACACAGGTGCAGATTACCCTGTCAAATAAGATATTTTGATGCAAATTTTGACATTTCTTTGAAACGGTCAGCCACTTGGAACCTATCTTTCCTTCTCATGTCCTGGTATTTATTGGAAGTCCGCTTTGACGTAGGTTTCATCATCCATCTAACAGCAACTGTATTTGGTCAACATTTCCGTGTAGAGCATCCTTGTTCGGGATTTGGCAACAGATGGCTGGTGTTCATCCCGGTTTGGGAAGTTTTCAACCTTGAAGGCATGTAAGGCTTGTACTCGAAAAAAATGCACCATTTTTATCCTTGGGTAAAAAATGATGAAAATCTGGGTATAACTAGTTGTTGTGAATTGTTTACTTGTGCAAAATTTCATAACAATCGGTTCAGTGGTTATTGAGATGTCATCTAAACAAGAAGAAAATCGCCGGAGAATTTTGCGCATCGTCATGGAAAATCCGACTGCGACCATGAGATAGATCGGAAGACAACTGGGAATCACCCATACAACTGTGTCTCGGGTGGCAAAATCGTTTAAGGAGTCCTAGACGACCGAGCGGCGAGCTGGAAGTGGAAGAAAATCGAAGACAGCTGACCCTGTGAAGGCCCGGAAGGTATTGGATTATTTCAAGCGTAATCCGAACCTTTCGATTCGCGACGCGGCTCTGAAGGCAAAGTGTTCCGCCTGGTTCGTTCAGCAAACCATGAAACGAGCTGGGCTTCGTGTATTCAAGGTCCGGAAGGCACCGAACCGGCGTGATCAACAAAACACGGCGGCCAAATCCCGCGCAAGGAAGCTGTATCGAGAGTGGTTAACGAAACCGATGTGTGTGGTTATGGATGACGAAACCTACATCAAGGCAGACGCAAAGCAGATACCGGGGCTGGAGTTCTACGTTGCCAAATCACGGTTTGATGTTCCGGAAGACATAAGGAAGAAGAAAGTGGACAAATTCGCAAAAAAATACTTGCTCTGGCAGGCCATATGCCAATGCGGTAAACTGAGTAAACCGTACATCACAGCGAAATTTACCGCACCGAGTGCCTCCAGAAGCGTCTGTTGCCCTTACTGCGGTCCCACGGAGGCGAGACATTATTTTGGCCGGACCTGGCATCATGCCATTACGCGCGAATTCCCCCCAAATTCACCAGAGATTCGTCCGGTGGAAAGATTTTGGGCCATAATGAAGGCCAAAGTTCGAAAATCGTCCAAGGTGTTTAAGAACGAGCTGGAGTTGAAGAAAGAATGGATGAAAGTGACCAAAAAGGTCGGCTCCACCATTGCACAAAATGTAATGAGGGGTCTTAAGGGATAGGTGCGGGTTTTCAGCGATGGAAAGAAAATGGAATAAAGTAATCATGAGGAAACATAATCCATATGTATTAGTTCATTCCCTGGAAGTTTCAAGAAAATCCGACCTAAAATAAATTTTTGGCGAACACTTTTGTCTGGTGCATTTTTTTCGAGTACAGGCCTTAATCCAGTTCTTGTCTTGACCTTCTGCACGTAACTTTGCGAAACACCGACCTTTTTGGCAACACCACGTGTTTAAATGTTGCACCGCTCAATCGGTCTTGAACCTATTTATAACTCTTAATACTGTTGAATTATTGATATGCAGTATGTTTCGTAAATCACGCTGCTGGGACACTACAACACCGGCGCCGCTAAACAATAAGCTTCAAAGAGAAACTATGCAAAGTTTGGTTAATTTTCACCTAGTAGGATTAAAGTTACAGCGCAAGTGTTGCAATAATTTCGCAGTTTTAAAGTTTATGGTTCATTGAGAGGTAAGGAAGCGATAATGATTTAAACATTTCAGTTATTACGGCGCTTTAGGCTCTCGAAACCCGGCGTTGGCGGTTTATTTTGTTGTGGGAGAGCTTGGGATTAAACTCAGGATTGCTCAGTAAGCAAAAACGAGCATCTCAAAACCACAACACTCCGCGACAAAATATGATTAAGTTTTCGCTTGGTATGTAATGAACAACAGAGGTACGCGATAATTAATATAGTTTCTGCGGTTAATACCAGTGAGAAGCTACAATATCCCTACCAGATACAGACAATTGCATCACAATCCGAACTCCCACTACAAACAATCAACAAGTTCCTGACCAGCCTCATCCTATCATTACTTATTGAATTTTATTACTAGTTGCCTTCCTATGCGGACCCCTCGAATCCTATTATTCCCACGAGATCAGTTTAAAAGTAATATTTATCTCTATCTCCTTATTATGCTACCCTTCTACATTGATCCGCATCGAAATCCTGAGGTTTTCCCGGTTTTCTAGGAATACCCGGTGGTTGGCACCCTGTACTTAAAGTTTGTTCATGTTTTGCCAGCAACCTGCCATGGCCACTTGTGATTTCAATGAGGTAGAGCCAAAACTGGTATTATTGTGTATATGTAATTGTGCCATAACTGTCTAACTATCGCTTGCGGAAGTGCACAAAATATGATAGCTTATATGCTATATATTCGATCCGGATGAGGAACTTTTCGGTTTGGATAAATTCTCAACGTCCCTGTACTTGCCACACAAAATTCAAGTGCAAGTATGACACAAGCTTAGAAAACACATAATAAGCAACTGTGGAAGAGCTCAAGGAACGCTAAATTGCACAGACATGATTTTGCCACAATCCGATCCTTATCCAATTCGACTATAAGGGAATTAAACCTCCAGACCAAAGGTATCAAATTCTAGCTACTGAATTGATTCAGTAGCTTAAAAACTGCAGTCAGTAGCAAATCTTGCATCATCGCTATCATCTCGAAGGCAACGTTTATGACGTAACTTTGAGACTATCGTATCTACCTGCAATGATAAATCATGCATGCAGTGTTGATTATACAATGACCCTATTTATTATGACTGAATGTTGTATCCGGTACCTGGTCGTTGATGGGATTTAAATTTTGATCAATATGTGAGTAATGTTTTAACATCCCAGAGCACAAAGAAAGATTCCCACCAGCATTCATTCAAAATGCCACTAATTTCTCTCTGACTCCAACACCGCCATTAATCTCTTTAGCGATGCATCCACTACTTTTTCCGAAAAGGCAAATGATGGATAAAGCTCACCGTTTATTAAAATTGTTAAGCGCCGTTCAACTTCGTCTGGAGCTCTCACACCCGCTATAGCTGCTCTGGGCGGAAAAAACGGGACAGCGAACTCGAATGCAACGAAAGTTTTACCCGAAAGATGTTGATTTATTTGCGCGAGAAGAATTTAGCCTTTCCTAGTGAGTTAGAGTGAGCTTCCGAATTGGGAGGCACACAACACATTTGGTTGGTAACTAGCAACTAGGCGGTTCTTCTTCGGTTATGCATGCGTCCAATGGAGTACTAAAATTTATGGAACGTGAAACTAAAAACCGTGTCGGAGGCTGCGTGCAGTTGAAAGAAAGCTATGGAAGGCGGAAAACGAATCAACGAAAGAAAGCAAACGAACGTGTGTTGTGATGGGCGATGGGAGGGTCAAAGAGGAGTTGAAAGAAAAACAAACAAACCGAATTCGAGGGTGAGAGGTTAGGTCTACGAATGAAGCGTTGAAAATGGAATCGATTTGTATAAAATAACAATAACGTTTTTTCTCCAACATTTATTCTACGAAGAGCACCAATCCGAACGCATGTGGAGAAGAAGTATGGGAAAGGTTAGGAAAAAGTTCCCATGATTATAAACAGATATGCATAGATCATACGCGCGCACACGGGAGAGCAGCCAAAACCAAAATTCGAGGAAGGTGTTTCTCATTACCGATATCGTGGTGCGAGATCGAATTCCGCCTTGGAGGCCAAGCGAAAGGAAGTTGGGAACAGAACACTACGCTTCTGATGATTTATCTTCTTGGGTTTCTAATAATTGCTTCAGCAGAGCAGACTCAGGGACAAACGACGGCAACAGGAAATAAATCAATGAAAATGGTGCGATCGAGAGAGAGAAATGGAATTGTTGACAAGCAAAACAAAGTTATACATTTTTCAATTTGTTTTTGGAGTTTGCTGTAGCTTTGATGATGAGGTTGAAAATTGAATTCTGTCAGTTGAGTGATTTGTCTCTTGACAGTTTTAGAAATTTCAATCAATTTTAGAGTCAATGCCATTAACTACTGCACACATATTTTGACAAGAATATATCCTAGTGGTATAAATTGAGCTACCTTAGTATGTTATTGTATATTAGCTGGATCTCTGAAATTCCGATCCTGCGATTCTACGTTAAACCGGGAATCTAACCTGCAACCCAGTTTGATGTGATTTAGGACCACTTGGAGTCACTTGTCATTTTATGGCTCACATCTTCAATGAACTGGTGATGATTCATGTCCATTTACTAGACGTTTATACTTAATTCCACAAAGCAGTTTGTTTACACTGCTGCTCATCCCATTTGCGTTTCTGTCAAAACAGAGGTTTTCAATGGAAATAGTACACAGCAAAAATAAATTTTAATATAACATCCAAGAGGATGCACTTCAATCATGTCGAAAATCTCATGTAATTTTTATGGCCACAAAAATAAACAAATGCAGTAAAAGCAGCGTAATATCAGTTTTTGTCAAACTGTATTAATGATAATTTTGTCCTTTTTGGAAAGTAATATTACAGCATATTTTTGACACGATTGAAGTGCATCCACTTTGATGTGATATCAGAATTATTTTTTTTTGTGTAGTTAACATCTCATATTTTCATAATACTGCAACAGCTTTGTTCTTGAAAAGTGTGGGAAAAAAAGGCAAATGGATGGGATGGGACACATAGGCAGCAAATGGTACGAAGCAAACTTAAAACGCGTTCTTGGCTTGCTGACTTGTGCTACATGGGACGGACTTGCCATTAGCGGTGATATAATATCACCTAACCAATTAGAATCAATCCTGTAACAAAATTCTTCTCTTCGAAAAAAAAACCTCCCGGTGGAGTAAATGAAACAAAAACCTGGTCATAAGTCCAAAAATTAAAATTGAGTTTATTATGTGTTGTACATTTTTAAGATTTCCGGTTGTAAAACGTGTAGCATTAAAAAGTTCTATTATTTCTTAGAATAATGGGGAAAGAAAACCTTCCGGACAAATGATCGATATAAGTTGTTTTCTCTTCCTGTTTATAGTAGAGCTGCTAAATTCTATTATTTAATCGATTTATTAACAACTTCCTGAATTAATCTAGATAAAAGTAAGACATAACTATCGGGTGGATTATTCTGTTAAAATAACTTTTTAAAATCATCCTATATTATTTGTTATGGATTGCTAGGTCATTTGCCAAAATAATTTTCATCAGATTTGATATACTAAGTTCTCCACTGTGCGGTCGGTGTAACCATTCAAGCGCATGGAAAATACACAGCGGAAACTCCAACCAACGATAAATGGGTCATGTCGTGTCACATTATTATCATTATGTATTTATGCTTCAACCAAGAGCTGAATAGACACGCTGCTTTGTTACTACTTATACTGCTAAGAGTGCGAGTGGTTGCTGATGGCATGCTCCTTTTGGTAAAAATTTCTCCATCCAGCACCGACTGGTGGTGCTTTACCAAACTGGCATCCGTCAAGCTCTGGGCATAAATATATAGAACACCACGACGAAAACAGTGATTTTCCACCCCTTTTCAATCACTACTCGTACACATCCACCCGACGACCTGGCAAGCCCTTTAAAAGTTGTAATTATGTGTCGTCGCTTCAAGCTAAGAAGCCTGTGTATGTTTACACAACTACGTTTGGCAACCAATATGGCTCTTTTCCAGCGCGCAAGAACCAGGTTAGGCTGTGATTTAAAGTTTACAAGTCTGCAGTCGATCGGGGAGAAAATTGGTTCAGTAAGCTAAACACATTTCGTTACAACCGAAGCGAGGAAAAACGGTTGAAAATTTCACCACACGTGTCCGCACGCCTATGAGGTAGCAGCACCACGCCCTTTGTATCGTCGTCGTCGTTGAGTGTCGAGCTTATGCGGGTGTGCAAGATTCAGGCGGTTGCAGTTGAATGGTTTCGTTCGATAGGCTTTTGTTTAGTAGAAAAACCGGTAATTTTCGCCACTGGCGTACCGCCACCGAAAGAACTCCAAAGAGAGTGGCGGAGGAAGTCTTTTGCTGGGTCGCTGACCAGTGTCAGTTGTATCATGGAACTGGACTGAAGGGAATAGAGTTTATTGACTCACTTATTTACGACTTCCGCTTTCTGAGTGCGGAGAGTGATTCTTTAAATTTCTGCAATAGGCTAGCATAGTTGCGGAATGACTAGTAGCATACGATGACGACGACGACGACGAAGACGACGGTAACATCAGCAGATTTTATTTAGTACCCTATTCATCGCTACGTCTTGGTTGGTACAATGCGAACATGGGAAGAAGCGGTGGAGATGAAGTGGGGAAATGTGTCAGAGTGCCAGCGAGTTTAGCATCAATTGGCACTATTCTACGCCCCGGATCGTCATCTTCAGCGGCTTACGGCCATACCTAAGTATAGCCAACATGACTCGACACATGCAACAGGACCGGCCGGTTTGTACCGTAAGCTGTTATAAACAAGCTAAACTTGTAAAGCCTTTAAATAAGCGTTTGGATTTGCCGAGTTGTAAAGAAGGAATGCAATGTCGTAGGAGAGCTCTCTTCTCTTGCTGAAGGTGTGTTAGTTGTCTCGTGTGTCTTGTTTGCCAGATGGAATAATTTAAAACAAGCACAATTTGTGACGATTATAAATAAAAAATTGAGCATGGCATCCGAGACACGAACGCCTCATTCATGTGTTTGCTGCGGAAATTAAGTTCCCAAATCAACAAAGTTTCAGTGTACATAATTGGAGTACAGTTAATGCCGAAAAACAACGGTTTAATTATTTAAATTCAAAATTAAGTTCCATCGCAACAACTGGTGATATCCGCCTCCTCTGCGACGTCTAACGATGTCTGACTGTAGCAAGGAAGAAAGATCCGACTGATCCACATTAACCAGCTGAAAAGTTCGAACAACTTCAACAAGTTCAGACTGCCAAACAACCTTCATCAAGTTAACACTGCAGGAGATAGAATCAGCTATCCAAAGCATGGAATCCAACAAGGATTTAAGGGGTCGATCGAATGTCAGCAGAGATGCGAACCGCGATTTTTCCACTCGACTGGATGCAGATTGTGAAGGTTCCAAAGAAGTGGGATCTGACTGTGTTGTATATTGTTATCAAACTGCAAAGTTGTCCTGAATCGGATACAGGAGAAGATCGAAGCAAGTCTCCGGTTGCAGTAGGCAGGATTTTGTGCGTAAAGATCCTATGTAGAACATATTGCAGGGTGGCAAGTGAATTTCCATTTTAAAATTTCACGTTTTTTCCTGGTTCGTAATTCAAAAATTTCCCGGTTTAACAAATCGTGTTTTTAGACAATATGGTAGAGCACTACTTCGTCGTAATCGCCCATTTCCGTTCTATCGATCAGAAAAGATCAATAATATCAATGATTTCACTGTGCACAAATCAAAAATAGGTTTTTTCCGATGCTGTAGTTCATTAGCTACACCGTTCGAAAAATTCATGTAAATTTCTGCGAGATATAGCGCACATAAAATTAACGCTAGATTTGGCATAAATTTACGCGATATATCGTATAAATTTAGGCGCAATATCGCATAAATTAGCAATATTGTATGCAAGCTTGTAGACGATTTCGCTGTTTATGCCAAGTATGGCTCAAAATTAAACGAAGGGAGATTTTACGCGATAGTTAAAATTTAGAATTTTTTATTTGTACAATATAAATCCTGTTAGAGCGCATTGTACGAATATTTACGCTCATTGTTCTTAAAACAAAAGAAGCGCTCCTAGTGAATCCCCTTTTTCTACGTTTATCCGTAAGACGAAGAAAATCTAATGGCGTTTCAATGCGTTAGGACGGAATTGAAAATCATAGAACGAATTTAGAATCAAGAAGCAGTATTAGATTTTAAACAATATCTCAAAAATTTGTGACTCTTTATCAAATCTAAAGGTACGTATGGAAAGGTGAATAAATTTAGAATTCATCTTTGACAGAAATATTCCATTTTTGTTTAAACTCGTTCAGAAAAGAGAGGTAAAGCGCGGGTTGTGCTTAGTAGGACGCAAATTAGATCAAAAACCCTATCTGATTTTTTATTAGAAAAATTTCATGTGATTTTTTGCGGCGTCCTTTTTTTTGAAATTTACATATCTATAAACCTCTTAAATCTTTAGATTTATGATCTTAAAATCACTAAGTGTGATAAGGATTCCACAGTGAAAAAGGACTCTACAAGGAAACAACTTAATGCTTCTATAAATTTATTTGGTAATCCGCTTAAATTTAACGCAATTTATTAATAATTAAAACTTCTATCCGATTTAGCCTTGTTACAACCAAAATGATCTTATTCTAGCACAAATTTAATCACAACTTGATTTACAAATCAGTTAATATTTAATGATGTTATATATAACGCTGGTCTATCAACTGTCAGCGTACCAAGGCTGCAAACTGCGTGTTGCTTCTCGGTCGTGTTGTGTCACAGCATCGACACACAGTTTTCACCCTTGGTATTCTGAGAGTTAAGTTAGTCAAACCATTGCAATATATTGAACCCCCTTAAATTTGGATGATTCTGAATAAATGTATTATGTATAAATTATTAAAAGACCTCTAAAATCTCACCGTGAAGCCAATTTTGAAGTTTTAAAATACATATAAATTGGAGTAACAATGAAGGTATTTATGGATCACTAAAGGGCAATTAGGGAGAATCAGAAGGTATTCCAACATTAACTATTGCTTTAAAGTATTTTTTTTTACTATGATTCTATGAAAATAGTGAAAATGATTGCAAAACACAATTTGGAGGAAAGAGCATTTTAACAGTTTTTGAATGAATAAATTCATTCACTGAAGTGGTCATAAAAAGAAACAAACATGGTTGGAAGCTAAAAGATAGTTGAAAAAGTGATGAAGATGACTGCACATATACTCAGAATTGCCATCAGTTGAGCGAATCAGGTGAGAAACTGAAAGAATATGAACGTTCTCACCAAGTGCAAATTCGTAAATGATAGATTAAAGACTGAACGATTTAGATATACATTCAGAGAGAAATTGTTTTTGGCTTAGTTTTATCTGCTAAAACATTTAGCATTTAAAGCTACACTGAAAACGAAAGTTTCGTGGTTGATATTTGAGAGATCGATCTTTTGGATCTCGATTTCAATTTTTAGAATCGATTCTCTATTTATTAAAAAAAAAAAAAACGGAAAAATCGATTTTTCATTTTGATCTTTTTGATCTTCAAACAAGCAAACGCAGTCGAGTATTAGTACAAGACACTGAAGAAGTCTGCACATTGTAGACGAAATAGGCGTATCTGTCAAGGATAAGCAAATAAAGTAGTGGAATTAAATGGAAAATACTAATCCTTCTCTCTCTCTCTCTCTCTCATTAAACGCATATAATTTTTGTGCATCGAAAAACTAATTTCCTTTCTCACCCGAACCTTAATTTAATGAACATACCCTCAAAATCAGCATCAGTATTTATACAATATTAGGAGCGTTGCATAAAATAGGACTGAGAATTTAAATTTGATATGTTATGACGCATTATGACAGTTAGGTTGACAACAGGGTTCTTTCATTCACTTAGCTTAAAAATACGTTTTATGGGATAGTGGAATCATAAGATATTATGGTTATGATGATATTTTGTATTTGTAAGCAACAAGAAGACTTTGTATATGTGGTGTTTCACACATAAAACCTGACTATTTTGCTTTATGAGAGTCGAAATAAGCGATTTTGTCATTTTCTCTCACTTATTTTTCATTCTTCGCGAACAATGATCATAAAATCGCTGATTGTGACTCTTTGAAGGCAAAATTGGGAGGTTTTATGTGAACACATTCCTTATAATCTCTTATTGCAACCTACAAACACAAACTATGATTTTTATTATTATCTCAAATATATCTTAATATACCTCTCAAGGTTTTTGAGATATTGCTGTCTATTTGATGTACATTTTTAATTACTGCTAAAACTTTGCGTGCAATTGCGCATTTTTTTAGAAAAAAAATATTGACAATCATTTTTTTTTAAATGTTGTACTATATATATTCCTTTACCGATAATCCTAAACGAATTTTATGCTTCAATAAAATGATAGACGAAAAAGGATAAAAGTATTAATTTAAACGAATTTACTGAAAATCAGTACCCTAACCTCAATCTACCAGTGCACCAGCTCTCAAAACGTTCACAAATCTTAAAATATTACTTGCAATGGATAAATATCAGTAAACTATAGATGGTGCACAGGTAAAAAGTGAGGTTACGCGATTCCACTGCTGATAGTACAAAAACATAAATATCAGATAAATTTTACAAAACTCCAAACATCGCAGCTATTTTAATACATAAAACTTTTATGCTTTCAGTAAACTTTTCATAAAGTTGTACTATCTATTTTCATAAAATTCTACGATCTTTTGTCATAGACGACAAATTTCTAGGACGCAAAGTAAAACAAGTTGAGATCACTGCGCACTGGCCATTGGAACTATTTTCCACCAAATTATAGCCCTAACAAAGCCAAGAAACTTTCCTGAAGACGTCAACTTAATTGGAAGCAATCCCAGGGATTTCAGTCCTGGCCCACTGTACATTAGCTTCATTTCACGAAGGCGAAGTTCGATATTAAAACTAAGAAAAAACTACTTTACAATCATCGTTTACCATACAATCCCAAACGGATCATCCTCATCGTAAAATTCTAATTCCAAACACATGCCAACCCAATAAAATTTGCATAAACGGCGTAATTCTAGTAGCCGCATGATTGCACGTTCCCGACTCGCTACTTTCAGTCGAAGGCGTTCACACTATTCACCGAACTTTATACCTCAGCGAATTCGAATTGAAATGCGCACCAACATAATCCGATTTCAACATAAGCTCAGTTTTTTTTCCCTTTCATGTCCATTCGATTCCACATCCACGTCCTATCCTGGCTGGTTTCCATTGTTTTCACCATCAGCGATAGCGATTAAATGTTTGCCTCACGCAGGCGTATTGCCAATTTCGCCGCGTGTCGTTTTGTGTTGATTTTCCAACGGTCAGAACCCGACACTATTGTCTTCTGCCTAATCGTCCCTACTTTGCTGATTATCACCACCGAATCGTACATCGCCGGCGTCGTCGTAACTTTCCTTTTCGTCTACCGCCCTCCCCTTGTGACTCAACCGCTCCGACGACCCGTAATCCCAAATCGAAATATTTGACATAGAGTCACGAAAGCTGCCAGGCAGTTGTAGGTTTAGTTCATTCAACACGTTTTCTGACTGATACAAAAGCACAAACTCAGCGGTATGCTAAATACGTTATTGTTTTCTTGGGCCGTTCGCACTCATTTGGAACCCAGAAAAGAAGAAAACCACACCACCATCGCCGCGAGCGCTGCGATCCACGACGAACAGGGGTCGTGAATGGTTCAGGCACTAAGTGGGCAGTAGGGGTGTGTGAGTGGAAAACTCGAACCGAATACGGCATCGTTTTGTTTGAAGTAATTTTAATAACGAGCGTTACGTGAAACACTACAACGGGGTGAAAACACAACCGAAAACCACCACCATCACGCGCATATAAAAATTGCATCGTACGCGATCAATGTTTTGTACTGCGTCGGTTGAGACTTCTTCTTTTTTTATTTTCAAAGTACACGAGAGTGTGTGGGAAATGCACAATCGATTTGTTTGCAAACAGCCTAGGGAAATGAATTGGACAAACCCATTCCATGCTCCTTCTTCTTCTATTAATAGCGAAATGGTGCGGTTTCACCAATGCGATGTTTAGCACACCACATGAATCGGAAAAGGGTGGAGCCCCAGCGCACGTGTTGAATGAGGTGAAATTTGGACCCAAGTGGATATTTAGGAATATTAATCGGTGATCATTTGCTTTCATGGTTGATTGGATAGCCTGGCTAAATCATAAAAAACAATAGCTGCCATGGGTAAATAGCGATATCGTAAAATAAGCTTAGGTGATACTTGATGGGCTACAAGTAACCTCGTTGAATCTACGCCTAACGAAGATATATTTTCACTGGACTGTTTAGGCTGTTTAGCGACTTAATGCCCTATTCAACAAGTCCAGCAGTCATCGTTTAGAAAATAGCAGCAATTCTCAAACTTTCGTTGATTGCGACCCACTTTCTCACAAACCATATGCTCGCCATATATACCATATATACCTTAACAGCTCTAAAATGGCTGCAAAAAAAAAGCCGTCGAACTGCATAATTTCTTGAAAAAAAAAAATACCTACAAACGACAAAGTTAGACAAAAGCCCAAAATAACCAAAAAAAATACATAAAAAGCTATATAGACGCGATGAAATTGAATTAAAACGCAGAACCAATCCAAAAAAAGGCGTAAATTAAAAATCGCTTTCATACCTAGCCAATGAAAAAAAAAAATTAAGAACATGGAAACCATAATAGGTTAAGAAGTGCTGAAGCCCTACTCTCCCTTACAATCATAATCTTTGTGCTGGGAAGTCGAGAAATTTTCCAACCCGGACAATTCCTGGCCTGGACCGGGAATCGAACCCAGCCGCCTTCTGCATGGGGGTCTCCAACCTATAGAGTATTTTGGCCATAGAAGCGACAAAATGGCCAGAAATTGGTGAAATTGTTCCACTCAAATGGTCCAATAATAGCAAAATCGGTAAAATAGCATTATAATTGGGCAGTTCCACGCCAAATGGCGAATTGATACAGCTTGGCCTTCTGCGATTGCATGAAACTTTATATATTTTTTTTCGTTATGGGCATTGATCACATTTTTGCTTTAATTCGGACATTTTGGATGTTGTATTTTTTTTTTCAAAATGGCGTCTGACATTTTCAATAATTTGTAGCACGAAAACGTCACTTTTGATCGTCTGACAGAAAGTTGTAGAGAAAAACTAGGGGGTTGACAAAAATTGTAGAACAAGAACGTTTGGATTTTTTTAAACTTTTTGTTAGTATGCTCTTTTATGTAACTCAAAAATGTTACTAAAAGTCCTTGTTGTAAGGGTTTTTGTTAATTTTGATGTGTCCATGGTTTTCAGTATACCAAATGTTTTAATTTCTCAAGAACTTAAAAACATATTAATTTTGAAAACCGCGTAAAAAGCGACTCCAGTGTACTAGAGTTTTTAAAACTATGGTATTTTTAGCCCAAATTCTCATACTAAAGTTATGATGTATATTTTCCCAGAGACACTTTATTTTTCCCTACAGCTTTGCCTCAGATGTTATTTAGATCAGATGTGACGTTTTCGTGCTACAATTTATTGAAAAATATCAAAGATACCATTTTAAAAATACAAGCTCTAAAATGTCCGAATTTTTGCAAAAATGTGAGTGATTGCTTAGAACAAACAATTATACAAAGTTTCATACAAATCGGAGAACGTGGAGTTAAAAAAAATCATTGGCCTGTAACTGCTCAACGTCAAACTGGCCGGAAAACTCTAAAACTAATCTTAAAATCATCAAAAACTTAAAAATTTCAAAATTATGTTTAAAACGCGCCAAAAAGGCCCCAGGAACGCTAAACTTATTTAGAACTATCAAAATGACATCGTAAATAGTCTGTCTGGAATGTCTAAAGTGGTTTGAAATATGAAACAATTGACCAAGATTTAAGTCTAAATAACAAAAAAAAAATCAAAAAGGTTGGTAAAAAACCGAAAATCCCTTGTAATAATCTTGAATACGGCAACATAACCTTAAAAATGACAAAATTACGCTTACACGCCAAAAAAGGCTTACGGTTTTTTTAAAACGCAAAAATGGCTTTAAACGCCAAAATTACCCCAGCATTAATTTATAAAAAATGAATTAAGAGAATGAAGACTAAGAGAAGAGGTTTGATTTAGTATGACAAAAGTAATTCTAAGTTAGAAAATTTCACCATCTTGGAATGATAGTTTGAAATTCAAGCCAGTTTTCCTAAACATTAAAAACCAAAAGTTCTAGTGTAGCTCAACTTGGGATATCCCAACAAGACTTTGAATTCAGATTAATTTTACATGATTTTTACGCATGACAAAGTAGCCTGAATTTTTGCGACCCATTTAAGGACAGCGAGCCGTAGTTCGAGAAACACTGCGATATAGGAAAAACGTGAGGAGAGGTTGAGAGGCGTGGGGGCAAGTAAAGAGGGGCGATAATGGGTGGTTTAATTTTCTATTCGTTTGATGTTTGAGCAAAAAAAGGTTAATATTTTCTATTTAATTAAACCAAGCATTTTGAATCCATGACAGATACTTATGCTAAGTGGTATTAAATGGAAAATAATAATCTGTTTTTTTTTTGCTATTATGAGTATTCCACTAAAAAGCCAATTTCTAAGTATCACTAAAATATTGTTCAAACTCGGGATACTGGAAATTTTTTTGAAGTTCGGCATGTTGAGCATTTTCTATCACAATTTCAAAATAAAAGTAAGGGCCTCTGGTGTGAAAATGTAAGTGAAATTAATTACTGATTACTATGTAATTTAATTTAAATCGTTCATAGTGCAGCTCCCAAAGTGTGATTGAGATTTTAAAAAATAATAAGTTAAATCAAAATTCTCCCATCAGAGCCCTTCCTGTCTACGTATCTGCTTTTGTACTTGTCATACTTTGAATTTTATCCTATTTTGACATGCTGAACCGGTTTAAAGCTCGGGGGACAATTTCCTTGTTCGAATCTAGAAAGTTTCTGAAACTTTGAATCATCTATTTTTTATTTCCATGACTAGCATCTTGACAAGAAATATGTCTGATACTTCGTAGGATAAATGACGTCTTCGAAAATATATTTACTTAATATCGTCAGGGGGGCTAAAAGAGTTCATGAGCACTTAATAAAAATAAGCACTAAAGAACTTTGTTTATCAGCGGCCAGTCAGAAAATCCGAAAAATTACATTAAAATTCTGAATATGATTTTTTTTATAACGTTCCCGATGCTTTTTTCCTTGATTTGTTTTAAGTCGATTGTTCAAAAAATATTTACGTACAATATATAATACACGGAAAACTGCTCTAGAGTCTTCCTTAGTTTTAAACAAATCTAAACGCGAATTATAAGCCACGGATTCGTGGAAGCCATCTATTATACTATTTAACATGCATGTGGTCTCATGAATACTAGGGGAAAAGGATTTAATGTAGGCCTAAATGCCCCTAATTTGGGCCCATACATAAATTAAGCAATCTACTAAATTTTCAATAGCGACCAAAAATATCCATTAGTAGGGTAGAGCGCTACTTCGTCGTAATCGCCCATTTCCGTTCTATAAATCAGAAAAGATCAATAATATCAATGATTTCATCGTGCAGAAATCAATGATTGGTTTGTTCCAATGCGTTAGTTCATTAGCTACTACATGAACCCTGTTAGAGCGCATTGTATGAATATTTACGCTCATTGTTCTCAAAACAAAAGAAGCGCTCCTAGCCAATCCCCTTTTTCTATGTTTATTCGTAGGACGAAGAAAATCTAATGGCGTTTCAATGCGTTGGGACGGAATTGAAACTCGTTGAACAAATTTAGAATCAAGAAGCAGTGTTAGATTTTAAACAATATCTCAACAATTTGTGATTCTTTATCAAATCCAACGGTACATATGGAAAGGTGAATATATGTATCAATATATTTACAAGTCATCTTTGACAGAAATATTCCATTTTTTGTTTAAACTCGTTCAGAAAAGAGAGATAAAGCGCGGGTTGTGCTTAGTAGGACGGAAATTAGATCAAAAACCCTACCGTCCCAATGACGCGTTCATCTAGATAAAATTGATAAATAGCAGATTTTTAGCGATGGACCCAGTCTTAGATCCATTTCCTCTATATCGAAATTTTTCCGTTGATCCTTAATTTAAGATGCAGTATACTGTCAATTATGCCTATCATCCATTAACCGTCTATTATGCCTATCGTATTTATGTATAATAACTGTTAAACCCCTACTTTAGCTCAGTCGGTAAAGGCGCAGCTACAAAGCAAGAGCTTGCTGAAGGTGGCTGGGTTCTCGATTCCCGGTCCGGTCTAGGAATTTTTCGGATGGAAAATATCTTGACTTTCCTGAACACAGAGTTATGATTGTTCTTGCCACACAATTATACTAATGCAAAAATGGTACAGGCATCGAAAACTCTCTATCGCATCTAGAACACTAAGTTGAGAGCACACAATAAGGTAAAATGCAATAAGCTTAAAATACGAAGAATAAGAAGAAGAAGATTAAAAAAACGTAAGGCTCTTGGACTAGTGCAAAATTTTAGGATTCTGACGCTTCAAAGCATTGGATAGAGAATTAATATAAGAATACCAAATGAGTAGACGAGAAATGTAGAGGTATTCTAGGGAAAATTATAAAGGATTTTTCGGAAGATTTTCAATGGAAGTAGACAGGAAATTTTAGGTAATTTTGCGAAGTATTTAAAGAAAATTGTAACGAGAACTACAGGTGATTTATATGGTAGTTCTGAAGAGACTATTATGTGGATGATTAGTGGAATTCTAGGGAATTGTAAAGCAAATCGGAAGGAATTTTGAGGAGGATTTGGAAGAGGATTCAAAGTAAAACAAACATAACTGTCATAATACCGAACTTTCATGATATTTAATACCCATGCCCAATAGACCAATACTTGAAGAATATTTTCGAGAATATCAGATTTCAAAAAGTGCTCTCAAGGTGAAAATAACGTGTTTTGAACATCGCGCAAGTGCTCGTGTTACAAAACTTGGTGCGAGTACTGAAAGATAGTTATTTTTTTTCTTCAAAATTTGAAGGGAATTTACAAGAAATTTGGAGGAATTTCAAGAAGTTTCCGGGATGACATTTTTAGCATATGTCCAAAGCAACTTTGAGTAATGTTCCAGGAGATTCTGAAGAAATTAAAAAATCTAAGGACAGTTTCAAGAGAATTCCAAGAAATCGCATTTTGAGAAGCATTTCAAGGAAATTCTGAGGAAAATTTAAATGTAATTCTGAAGTGAGTGAGCTCCGAGAAAATTCTGGGATAATAGTTTTCTAAATTCTAAATGGCATGCCAAAAGATTTCTAGGAATATTTCAAGTGAATTGTAAAGAAAATAATGAAGAGAATCAAAGCATGTTCTCGCGAGAATTTTTAAGAATACAAAGATAAATTTAGAGTGATTTTCAAGAGTATATTCTGGAGCGAATTCCTTAAGTGTTTTGCACAAAATTCAAATACTTTTATGTAGAATAGGGGGTATTCCCAATATTGGAAAAAAATATTGTTGTTTCAGTCAAATACCCGGATATTTCCCGGTTATTTTCGATTCCCGATTAGTTCCCGGTTTGCTCAGTTTTTCCGGTTGAGTGGTCACCCATCAATTAGAAATTGTTTCGAACCCACGTTCACATCACCTTTGTTATTTTTGGGTTAAAAAAATTCCACCATTCCACCAATCAAACTATTTCTATTGATAGTTGCAAATTTCTCAAATAAACTCATCATCCATTAAATGTGACACTCAAGATTAAGACTGCATAATCTATCTACAACCCGAATCCTTTTCAAGTAAGTTTTCAAACCCTTTTCTGTATCCTACTACCTCTCACCTAATATAACTCTATTGATTTTATGTGGCAATTTTACAGCCCACTTCAGCAATATTCCCAAGTGCTCTAAAGCTGGAACGAAGCCAAGGCGACATAGTCGTCGCCAGTACTATCCGGCAGTTGGTGGTTTCACAACGATAGTTCTCAAATTGTCACGTACCAACTGCAATCAGCAGCAGTAGCAGCATCAGCAGCATGTACCGTGATATCGATCGCCGTTGCCTATAGGTGTGCATGTGTTTGCTGGATCAGATTTCCTCGCTGGCAACCATGTGGCCACGTGGTAGCACTTTTGTCGTATACCGTAGCATGCAAAAAACTATGTGCAGCAAGTAACACATAAACATAGGCCGCTCCGGGTATGACTCGAAGAAGGCATTGAAGTGCCGCCATTCAGTCCCCGTCCGTCAGTGTGTTCACATGAACATAAACACATACCTGGATATGACCTGAGATGTGTGCATTGACAGAGCACAACAATAGAAAGCGCTTCGGTGTTGCCTGCCGGTGATGGAGATCCGAATCCATGCGAAAGAGCGGGGAAAATGTATTATTTAAAAATGGCATGTTGCCAATGTACGTTGATTGAACGCCTTCATCGCAGCGAATGAGGGAAATATGCTCGGCAGTAGTGCCGTTTCAATTCAGTCCCGTACTTCTGGGTGCCGGTGTTACTAAGTTCGGATCGATGATATTGCTTTTTACATATTTTACACGCCGCAAGAGGAACTCGTACTGTAGCATGTTTACCTATACACGGCACGGTTCCAATATGGCAATATGATCGTGGATGCTGCATCTCTTTTCCCAGAAGAATATGTGAGTAATCCAACACAATTTTCTTTAGCAGCATGTTTCGGTCTCGTCTGTTTGCCATCAACGCATCATCGTTGAGTCGTCGTCGCCGTATGAACCTAGCAACAGTCATTGCCAATGACTAATGGGAGCATGAAACCGGCCATGGGGTTTTCGAAAATAAAAACCCCTTCTGTTGTTCTCGGCTACTGTCGGCGTTGTTGTAGCTGTTGGAACAGAACACTGTGATGGGATTTCCAAAGTAAACAAAACGTTTTATTGTTCTTGTATGGAATTTGTTTACCGAGCTCAAAAATGACTCGATTATGTGCAGCTGGGAGACTGGTTGTATCGGCTATGGACGGTTTATGGACGATCAAGTGTAACTCATAAACACATATCACGTCATAAGCTTAAATGCACCTGAAGATCATTAAGTATCAGATGGATGGAGTTCGCAGTAGAAAGTCAAGACGTCAATCGTAAGAGACAAATAATGTAGGTCTGTTTGACTCAATTGTCAACGAATAACGACATTTGAAAAATTCATTAAGGATTAAAGAAGAATATACAATTATCAGCAAATACATGCTTTAACACGAGTTCATTCTATAAAAATACTTGAAATTACGTTAATTTCAAATTATAACCGAATAAATTAGTTTGCAGAAGTTGAAGTTCGAATGCGTATCTTCGAAGGGCACTTCAATGCAATTCACCCAATCCGCTTAAAAGTGGTAATCCTGCTTCAGACTTTGCGCCTCAGCGGTTCATCGGAATCGAAAAACAAAAACGGTACACGTGCTTCATCGATGCCCCTCTCCAGTCAGTCTTTCTCCCATATTAAATCAAAACAAAAAATGAACTGCCCAGTATGGATGTAAAACAAACGTTCCAACAACAAAACAAAAAAACACTGAATTCAATGCCCAACCGGGAGTCACACCATTCCTACTATGCTGAGAAAGAAAAACAAAACTCCACAGGAACCTACACCAAGGTAAATATTTACGATACCGAAAACTCCGCAGCAGAACCGGAGACCGGACCCTACACTGTGACTGAGTGTTTCGAGTGCGAGTGAGCGAAGGAAATTAATGAAATTTAACGATCCTTCCGTTTTTTCTCCAATACACTCTTATGGCATTAAATTCTAAAAGTGCTACTGGCAAAATAAACGAAAATACAACCTGACAGACGCCGGTTGTTCTACCCATGGTGGTGGTATAAAAAGGAAGGCTTGCGTTGGCGAGTTGAAGGACCCACCACGAGACTGGCGTCGCGTCGTCCCCGCCATATGAATATAATCCTTGGCTTGAATCATTTGCCTCTGCTCTGCTGGTGCGAACACAACGATGACGATGGTCGACAGTCAGATGATATCATACTCTGTCTCGACTCAATCGTTGAAGTTGCAGACTTGTCGTCACATGGCAGGAAGAAGCTTCATTGTTCGATTTCCTCGTCGGGCGGGAATGATGGTTAACGGGATAGAGTAGTTCCAGTATCATAATAATTGCGAAATGTCCAGCAGCGATAGGATGGAGATGCAGTGAAAGGATGGGGACTTAATCCTTTATGCAACTCATTATAGTTTGGTGCAGCAGGCAAGCGATGCAACTATTTATCATTTCAATCTTGATAAAAGCTTTCCGCTTTCCCAGACGGTTCATTCTTTGAAAGAACTAAGGTCGCATATTCTGGAAGCGCATATTTAGGTAGTCGAAATCGTTTCAGGGAAGGGGTCTTTTCCAGATGCACAGTGGTCATTTCAAAACGGTTGTAACTTTCGAAAAAATAAACATGCTAGATTCAAATCGTGCAAAGTTTTTGGAAGACATAACTTATCACAACCATTATAAACCATTTCCAATTTTAAGGATGCATCATCACGAAGACATAGATTAACAAGAGTATTTTCCGGCAGATTTTTAATTATTTTGATTACAGGTTATTTCTTTAATTTGAAACTACACTGTGCTCTCTCGTCGTTGTTTCTCACCCTCTTTCCCTGTGTGAGGAGACTTCTGAAGGAATTCAAGCCGAGCAATGGATAATGTCCTAATTGCATCCCCACGGCCATTTACAGACGTTTCCAGCTATCTTCAACACACAGTTCGATGAAAAGAGCTATTATAAAGCATCTTATACGACAAACACGACAAGAAATGGTCTTTTAGCCGGGAGCGGGACATTTCGCCGATGGACGTTTCGTCGAAGGTCTTTTTGCCGAATGGGTCATTTCGCCGCATGGGACATTTAGTAGAAGGTCATTTGGCCGAATGGTTCATTTCGCCGAAGAGCAAGCCATTTTATACGGTTTTGAACTTTTCTCAAAACTCAGTAAATTTTGAAATCGTCGTCGAAAAACGAATAGGTAGGTTCATATTTTTTCAACCCGGCAAGCTATTCAAATGTAATACTACCTTCTTTGGAACATGAGCAAAGCACTGAGACTGATTTCATAAATTTTCAAATAATACATATTTTTGATTTATGTGAATGCTTTCTTCTTTTGAACATGATCAGTTCATTCGAGTTGTACTGATTTCGGAAATTTTTAAATAATCAATGTTTTACATTTGTAGACAAACGATGACGTGGCAGAAACCCTTCCACCGCCCATAATAATAAAATTTTAGACAGTTTAGATAAAGTTTTTTAGCCCCTCTATGGGTAGAGAGCGTAGACAATCATTCAAGTCAAGGGCATACCGATAATAAGTCAAAAGGGTTCGAAATCTGAGGAAAGTTTCACAAAATTCTCTGCAAAATTTCAAGCTAATACTGAAGATGATTTCCAGGAAATTCCTAAGAGAATTAATTCTGAGAGAATTTAAAGGATAGAAGCAATTTTCCGGAGAATTCAAGCAGGGAGTTTACTTATTATTAGTTACTAATAACAGGGCTATTTTTTACTAGCAGGATGTTTATTGGCTAAAGATCACGTGTAATCATCGTCTATCCACATAAAAGTATGTTCAAACTTTTGTTTGCCTGTGGACATTTCTAAAAACTTGTGTTTGCTACTATTTATGACACTTAGCTTTACAGCACTATTTAAATAAAACAACTGGTTAATGTTATCTACACTTGACTCCCGGAGTTCAATAAACATATGCTTGTCCTCATTTTCTGTACATTTAAGATAGTGGCGTCCCGGAACCTCACTTTTTACCTGTGCACCAACATTCAAAACCAGATTTAATGGCATATTCATACTCGAATCGGTTGAAAAATACACTTAATCTTCTAGTTTACTCGATGTCTATCCATTACAAGCAATATTTTGATAATTGTTTATGTTTTGAAAGTTGGTGCACATGTAGATTGAGGTTAAGGCAACGCTCTAATTGTGATATTAAGGAAAATTTACAAGATCTCAGATTAACCCAAATCAATATTTTCGCCCTGGAATATTTTCAAGGCTCTGCTACTTGGAAAAATGTTAAGGGCTCAAACAACTAAAAAAACCTAAAAAAATGCTATAGAATTCTATGGATTTTTAAGGAGAATTAAAAATGAGTTGAAGTGTTAATTCACTAGAAATGCTGAGAAGAATAACTACCAACGTCTGCTAAACATACCAAGGTATTTCTGGTGAGGGAAAAGAAAGTTCTAAATAGAATTCCTATGTAATTCTTAGAATAATTCCGTGGGAGTTGTGAAAAAAACATCATGGAGAATTCATATGTGATTCTCGGTAGCATTTTATGGGGATCGTGCGGAGAATGGCAGGTACATTTTAAGAATCATTCCAAGAGAATTTTAGCGAGAGTTCGAACATATTTATTAACAGAATTTGAGGGGTGTTCTGAAGATAATTTCAAAAGAAATTGACTCAGGACAATTTCTGATGAAAGTTTTCTAGTCTCGTCTAGTCTCGTCTAGTCTACATATACTAGGATTTTTGAGGAGAGTTTTAGTAAAATTTTTGAGAATATTTTAAAAAGTGAGCTTTTTAGGATAATCCCAACATTACTCTGAGCTAAATGTTGACCAAACCTCAATCTGAAATAGGAAAAACTATGCAGAACAACTTTTGAAAAGATCAAGAATTGATTCGACTTCTGTGAAAAAAAAAGTTATAAATCTAAAGTAAAGGACTAATCTAGGACAAAGTTTTTCTTCATAGATTTCCCTGTCTAAGTTTCAGGTTTGGTTAAAATTGAGCGATTTTTGAATTTTTGGTATGCAAATAAATAATTTTGTTCCGTTTCCCATGCAAACTTAAAAATTCTCCCACAAATCTTGATCATAACCAAATTTGTTCAAATTTGTCACAGTTGTTGGGGACCTCAATACAGATCAAAAGCACTGTATTCAGGCTGTACGAAAAATAATAGAAATTATTTTTAGCTTATCTAGAACAGTTTTCTAGAATAATTTTGATAAATTTTCCACGGCACAATTTCCAATCAAACTTGACCATTTTGAACTAGAATTCACAAGCAAATTATGAAGTTAAGAGCCTTTTTAAAATTTTACCGAAAATTATAGAACACATTTTTTCCACATAAATTTTTAGAATGATTTTGTAGCTGATTTATTCCAAGCGATCATGCAAGTGGTAAATTAATAGTATATCTTTCCAATTCCATTACAGGACTGTTACAAGATTTTCTAAATTTGATCCGCAAAATCCGCGATTTCTCAAAAGAAATCCGCGACTTTGAATACTAATCCGCGCAACAAAAAAAAAACAATTTCATTCCCTGAAAACTACTACATGGCATTTTAAGCTTTTTTCTTAAAGCATATTGGATTTTTGCCTGCTCTCAACTTAGTGTTCAAACTTTCACATTTTAATTGAGAGCTTTCTATGCCTGTACCATCCTATGCCCAAGGAGGTAGAGAAATTTTCCAACCTGAAAATTTAATAGACCTGTCGGGAATCGAACTCAGTCGCCTCCAGCATGGACTTGCTTTGTAGCTGCGCCTTTACCGACTGAGCTAAAGGAGTATCGTTTGTAATCTTTGAACAAAAAATATATAAAATAACATTGTCTTTAGTAATTTATGTATAGTATAAATTCTGAGTAATTAGTGAACATATTAAAAAAAAAACCCTTACATTATGAGATTCTATTGAATAATACCGGCCTAGATTTGATGAAACATTATTTAAAAAATTAATGCATTTTCATTTGAAATGCAAATTTTCTTGAAAATTAACCTTTGCATCTCTGACGTATTTTGCTGTCCTAAATGTTGTAGTTAATTTAGCTCTAGTTTTCTCAATTTTTGACCGATTCAAACCAAACTCTCTGCACATAATAAATTACCAGAGTTTCATAAGTCACATCTGTTGGTCACGTCGCGGTTCTGTATTTACACGGATATTTCTTGGGGTCTTTCCAATGGTGAGACATTTTCATGATATTTTTTTTATTTCTAATAGGGAAGAGCGCTACTTCGTCGTAATCGCCCATTTCCGTTCTATCGAGTAGAAATCATCAATAATATCAATGATTTCACCATGCACAAAACAATAATACGTTTGTTCCGATGCGTTAGTTCATTAGCTACGACATAAATCCTATTAGAGCGCATTGTATGCATATTTACGCTCATTGTTCTCAAAACAAAATAAGCGCTCCTAGCGCATCCCCTTTTTCTCCGTTTATCCGTAGGACGAAGAAAATCTAATGGCGTTTCAATGCGTTTGGACGGAATTGAAACGCGTAGGACGAATTTAGAAGCAAGAAGCAGTGTTAGATTTTTAATATTATCTCAATATTGTTTGACTCTTTATCAAATCCAACGGTACGTATGGAAAGGTGGATAAATTTAGAAGTTATCTTTGATGAAAACATTCCATGTTTTGTTCAAACGCCTTCCAAAAAGCGTGGTAAAGTGCGGGATGTCCTTAGTAGGACGGAAATTAGATCAATTACCCTATGAACCTTTTCGTTGTCAAATTATAACCGAATCGTATATATGTGACTTTGTGGATCATGTACGACTTATTACTATGTCGTACCGGAGATGATAGGTTTTCCAAATCGTCCAGTACATTAATTGATTTTTTATAGTAGACCAACTAAGACTGCAATAATGTCTGTAGTATCGAAAAATGTCCAATCAGATTCAAAGTGTCTATGTGGATGTGCATGATTTATTTCCGAGTAATCCAGATGTTGTAGGTTCTTCAAATCGTCCTGGAGTTCAGATAACTTGATCTACTAGATCAACCGAGATTGGGACAATGTCTTTAGTATCGTAGTATATCCAGACATATGCACAGTGTCTATGTGGATCATGCATGAACTATTACCATTTATACCAGATGTTTTAAGTTATCCAAATCGATCTGGAGATGATTTATTCTACTAGATCAACCATGACTGGCATACAGTCTGTAGTATCAAAATATGTCCACACAGATTCATAGTGTCTATATGAATAATGTTTAATTATTTTCACGTATACCAGATGATCTAGGTTCTCCAAATCGTCCTGCAGTTCAGATGATGTGTTTTACTAGATCAACAAAGACATGGAAATCCTAGAACATTTGGCATACACGAAAATAGGTTGGCATGGTCCACATAGACACTTTGAATCTGTTTGGACATATTTCGATACTTAAGAAATTATTGCAGTCTTGGTTGATATAGTAGAACAAATCAAATGAACTCCAAGACGATTTGGAGAACCTAGAATATCCGGTATACATGGCAATCACTCGCATGTATACGAACCGTTTATGATTTGACAACGAAAAATGCTATGTTCATATTGGAAATAAAAAAAAAACATGAAAATGTCTCACATTGGACAGACCCCAGGGAATTTCCGTGTAAATCCGGTGTGGCTTATGGAATTGAGATCCTTTCTCAATTATTTGCAGGGTGTTTGGTTTGAACCAGTAAAAAGTTGAGAGCCAAATGAACAACAAAATTGATGACAGCTAAATAATTCGGGACGGAAAGATTACAATGAATTCCACAATTTTTGTGACAGCACATCAGTCCCTTCGCGAAAGTTCAAATCCGCGAAAATCGCGAAATCCGCGCCTGTTGTAACCAGTGCTGCACAATTTCGACAATACACAGTGATACTCAAAATTCTGCTTTGGTCACTCGTTTGAGCTAACAGTCATCGTCAAGGCAAACCATGTCAATTGTCAGTGGCATTTTTGTCAGTGACGAACATGTGCTGATTTGTTTAATTTAAAATGAAATTAAATGTCTTGAGGAAAACATTCACATGGAGCCATTAAAGTGAACAAGCATCTACGTCATGAACAGCTTGGATAACAATAATGTGACTCAGAATGCAAGAAATTACCCTTTCTGTTACCAGGTGAATCTTTGTCATTGACGAAAAAATGAATGAGATTTTGACAAAGATTTTTTTGAGGATCAAGTCTATCATTGACTATGTGACAAACAATTTTGTCAATATCGCGCAAAAGTCTGTCAATGACAATGACAAATCTCAGCACTGGTTGTAACAGCCCTGCAATTACTTAAGTTCCAGCTCTTTAAATTTACCCTGCCAAAAGGCGGGTTTGGGTAGAAGAGAGTGAAACAATGCATCGCCACTCACCCCTACATAAATAATGCGTAACATCAAATCACATTAGAATTCAAAAAGAAGATTGAGGCCACTTCGAGCATTCAAGACCACATACAACCAAAACTAATCGTGCGATACATTCAGTCGCATGAGAAATCAAAAACCGTATTGAGTGAATAGTGGCCGAAGTAGCAAACCGTAGGCAGTAGGAATTCATGATATCCTTGGAGATTTTTTATATGAAATCATGTGTCGATTTTCCTAACAGGCCAATGCTGGGTAGTGATAATTGAAGGGGATATTTGAATCCATAACAACCTCAACTGCCGTTTAAATGCGATAGACAAATGAATGCAATAATCCTTCTGTAGTGCTTGGATTGGGTAACAATTTATCTGCTATTCAAATTTTCTGGTTGATTCTATCAATAATAAACGCTTGAACTCTACCAGCAACAAGCGACGTAGGTATCACGAGAAGGTACTCCTTTCAACGTTCCAATCGTTGCACGTTTCAACACTCCATGTCAGAACCTGTCACTGTGGTCACCACCTTGAGGGCCAGTTGACCTCACTGTGTCTCAAAACGATGCTTACCTGCAAGAAAAAAAAAAGAGAAAAAAATACTATAAGACTCGCCACATATAATCAATCATGAATGGCATTTAATAAAATCACGATCCTCGAGTCAAACTGAATAAACACGAAAAAATAAAATTCTGATCCTTCTCAGAAATCCAACCCAGTGCAGCATTACCGACAAGCCGCTGCATCCCTGCGAGAAGCACCGGTTCACGGAGTAGATTCGCTTCACCTTTTTCAGAGTGATGTAACCTCATTTTTGCAGCGTGTTAAAACATGCACTTTGCCGAACCCGACGCTACAGCGCAGCGAGATGAGCAGCGATCCGACGATTCAACGAAATTCAGCGAGAGATGAAATCTCGGACCGCCTCGAATGAAGAATAAAAAAAAACGGGGTTGTACAGTCATGCAGTCACTACCAACTGCTCACCAAGGTTCGTGTACTGTGGCAAGTATGGCATGGCAGTGCACGGGCACTATGAGTAGTGACTGAAACCGTGACCAAGTCAACAAAAGTAGCGCATAATTAAAACATTATGTCATCTCCTTTTTTCTGGCTAGATACAATTACCGGATTGTGTCAATACTGTGTGTACTTGTTTGCACAAAACGCAATAATAGCAAGCATTCACTAACATCAGTAGACTAATGTGGGGTTAAATCGAATTGTCACGGTCAACGTGATTTCCAAATACAACCTGGGAAGCCAAGAAATGATACTTCACACGAAAACTTCACGCGCAGCAGAGTGGAGACAATGTGTAAAAACTATCATCTCCCTGATTGCTGGACAGATTTGTGGTGAGAGGAAGTTGGAAATTGATGCGAACATAGATACCTATATGTGGTTTCATGGTTTGAGGTTTTTGGTATGGATTCTTGTCATTACGAACCAAAAACAAAAAAGAAAAACAAAACTGTAAAACACCGTTTGTTTCGTAGCATGACGGATCGGATCGTGGAAAAAAGGGCGATGAAAATTTTCAATCAAGGTAATGACGTAAAACAGCGCAGGCAGTGGTGAGATACTGCAATGAATTTGATTTCGATACGTTTTGTTCTCGATGGTCCCTCCCGTGCTTAAAAGCTTATGTTCACCAAACCTGATAACTCGTTTCCATGAAATACAACATCACTATTATCTAATCAAAGCAGTTTTGCACGGCTCACAGTTTACCCTGAATACTTACGTGATTTAATTCGAGCCCGTAAAGCAACAGGAAGAAATCCTTTTCCGGCCATAATTTACTTCATCCGTACCGGATTTGTACACTGTACATGGGGGTATGTATAAACATTCCGAAAAGTAACAGTCAGTGGTGTAATAATGAAACAGCAGAGAAAAAAAAGGCCTCTTATCAATTTTCCTATTTCGAAATTGCTCAACCCCACCTCGCTTAGGCTCTACGTTCATGTACATACAGTACAAACGGGCACGAGTCGACCAGACTAATTCAAACACACATGGTTAAAAGCACACTCGATAAGCAACTGTAGCGTGATGGTGATAAGAAAGCGTAGAATGAAGCGTGTATTTTCTCCGATTTCTAGAGCGATGCAACCCGAATAAAAGTGATGGGACCCAATTTTTCAGTTGCATCCAAACCAAAATAGCACCTGTTAGGCTCTAGCAGTAAATTTTACCAAGGTCAGTACTCCGATCACCTAAAGTGGAAAAATCTCGAACCGGTTTGTGGTGTTTTGCTGTTCCAATCCAATCAATTTCCCGCTGTTCATTCCATTTAAACAAGATGGAGACGGGCGATGAATGGCAAATGAAGTAAAAATAGAAAACGTAAAAAAAAAAAAATAAAGTTGAACAAATCCAATAGCAAAAGTAATGGTTGAACCGAACCGCCGCCGCCGCCGCGCCTCATTGTCCAGATACAGATAAGAGCGAAATTACTTCGATAGACAATCTGCTATTGAAGTGCTCGATGATTCATGCATTTTTCATCTAGCGAGCGAGCATGGCTGGCAATTCAGCGCAGCGTCACTGTGTGTACAGTCAGAAGAGAGGTTTTCGACCTTTGGCCATGGTGACCAATACGATTGCAACAGCAGACACGTAATAATTGTAATTGAAATCGAAACATGAACAGGTGAAATTGGTAATGTAATTAAAACGGTGCAATTTTCCGGCCGTAAGCGATGTGAGTTGCAGTGGCATTAGTGATTTACCTATGTGTATGAAGCAAAAACATATAACCTCAGATCTAATAATTAACCACTTCATTCGAGCAGTTAAAATGACTTTTACTACCACTCGAACTTTGAAATAAAACATTACTTTGAGATTTTTTCTTCTAGAACCACGAGAAAAGTAGCCAACATTTGTGCGTTTCATAAATAAATAGAAATTTGTTGGTTCAGTTTTGTGAAATCGCTGGTAGAAAGTCACGCCAAAACTGCTTGACAAAGTGGTCAATTAACACCAGCAGGATTCTAGATAGTTCTAGAAAACGTTTCTCTGAGGCTCTGTAGTTTCAAATCCAAAATTTCCTAATCAATTTCAATGCTCAATTTTTACTACAAAAAAAAAAAAACCGATGCCTCATTTGTGATTTATGTCACATCTAAACTTTCCTTAAATATAGGACTGTTGGTGGGTATGTAATATAATAGTAATGACTTTAGTGATTAACGTAACGAAAATAGTGACCAAATAGAGACTTTAAAACAATAGCGGCGCCGGGATGTTCTGAGGCATAATATCTCTGATCACGCCTTCCTTAAGTAAAGCTGTTGGTCCCCGGTTAATGAGTTGATGGATCGATAGGTGTAGTAGCTGTCTCCCTGGCATCGGTAGCATTGGTACTCAGCACGGAAAACAAATCAAGGAAAACAAAACAAATAATGGTTTAATGATCCCATGCATTTGATTTCGAAAAAATCATAATTTGTTTAATTAGCGGCGCCGGTGGTGTAGTGGTAAGCGTGATTACCTCTTACCCCAGCAGGCCTGGGTTCAATCCCAGTCGGCGCCGCCGGGATGTTCTGAGGCATAGCATCTCTGATCACGCCTTCCTGCGGAAGGGAAGTAAAGCCGTTGGTCCCCGGTTCATGAGTTGATGGGTCGATAGGTAGGGTCCAGGTGTGAGAGCTGCCTCCCTGGCGTCGGTAGCATTGGTGCTCAGCACGGAAAACAAGATCGACGGAAAAAAAATCAAAGAAAAAAAAAATAATTTGTTTAATTATTATTAGGTAATCAAATAAAAAATGTATTAATTCAATAAGCAAGTGCATTGTCCACTTCCTCATTCCGTACTCATTTTTCTGACTCAATTTATGGCAACAAACAATTTAGGGTTAACTACCCCATTCCCGGCCTATTAAGCACAACCCGTACTTAGTATTTCTTAATCTAGCGTTTATTAGCATTAGCGTTAATTTAGCACCAAACGGAATGTTATTATAACTTATGGCTTCTAAATTTATTTACCTTTCCGTATGTACCGTAAGATTTCATAAAGAGGAACAAATTGTTGAGATATTGTTAAAAGTCTAACACTGCTTCTTGACGCTAAACTCGGCCTAGGGATTCTAAACTCGGCCTAACGCATTGAAACGCATTCAAACGCCATTGAATTCCCTTCGGCCTATCGGAATTGATTCGGTCGGAGCGCTTCTTTTGTTTTTGAGAAAAAATAGTGTAAACATTCATATCACGTTTTCGTTCGGTAGTTTTTGAACTAAAGCAGCGTACCAAATGCATAATTGACTTGTTAACTCTGAAACAATGGATTTATGTGATGTTTTCTGCTCGATAGGCCCAAAATGGGCAATTAGGCCGAAGTAGTTCTCTAAAACAAATGGTTTAAGCATCTTATAAATTTGTTTTCGTTAAATCCTTATTAATTGGATAATCAATAGGTTAATTTGTAACCAGCATTTCCAGGGCTGGTAGCGATCACTGCTTTCAAAAATAGTGATTGTAGTGACCATGTTGAAGAAATAAGTGACCAAATAGTGAATTATAGTTGTAAAAATTGTGACTTAAAAGTGACCTAAGAGAAAATAAATATTTAATGTTTCAGACTTATTCAATAAGTATCTCATAAACACTTAAATACGATATGAACCTTTAAAGCGAAAGATTCAATTGAAAAATTATGGCCAAACCCACGGTATTAGTCAGGGTGTCTACTAACTGCAAAAACCTGGAAAACCGGGAATCCTCAGGAAATTTTATTTTTCCTCAAACTATCTGGAAGGCTCAGAGAATTTAATAATTTTTTTACTAAGGATATTTTAAAGAAAAGAATTAATTTTAAAATACAAGCATTTAATTTTTCTCGTTATTATCATTCACACTTTGAACTATATAAATCCTCCTTTAGATGATAGTTTTGAGTAGAATTTCAAGAAATCCTTAATTGAATTAAAAGCAAAGTGTAATGAAAACTCTTTAAGCAAAATTCCAAGGGCCTTCTGAGGATAATTTTGTGTTTGTGGGCGAAAACGAATCTGGAGCATAAGTATTTGGAATCTTTTTGAAAATACTAAAAGGAGGATTACAATTAAATCTGAGAATAACTCCAGAATATCTTCAAAGGAATTCGATTATGAGAAAAAATCTAAGGTATTTGTGAGGAGAAATGCCAATGAATTCTTAGGGGACTTACAATATGAGTAGAATTCCAAAGGAAGGAGTGAGATTCAAAAAGAAATCTGAAATGAATTCAATGAACATTTGGAGAATTTATGGAACTTATTGTGGAGAATTTCAAGGTAATTCCGAGGATAACTTTATTGAAATGTTGAGGAATATTTCAATAGAAATCAGAATGGATTATTCTGAGGTCTTCAGAACTACTTAAAAGTTCCCAATTTTTTCCTGAAGTTAATGAAACTGCCTTGAAGTTCTTTTGTAGTTTGAGAAACTAGCCGGATGTTCACAATACTTCTCATCAAATTCTTAAACTTTCCTGAATTTAATAGGACTTCCTAAAGTTTCCTTAATGTTTCTAATGATCATGGATCTCCTCTAAGTGTTTAACAATTCAGTGAACTTCTGAACGCATGCGAAGACCTCAATTAACATTTTAACGTCTCTGAAGTTATCTGAAAATCTGGGAACTGCTTTCAATTTCCCACTAATTTTCTGAAACTAATGAACCTGGCCTCCTCAAGTTTTGAAGCTTGCTAAACTTCTTTCAAATACTCCCGCATTTTGCTAATGTTTATACAAATTCCTGAAGTTTGCGGATCTCTCCTTAAGCTCCATACATTTCTATAAAATTCTCGAAATGTTTCTGAAGACCACTGTCGTTCTGTGAAGTTTTCGAAGTTTTTCTAAATTGAACTTTTGTGCACCCGCAAGGTTCATGGAATTAGAACGAAATAATTAATATAATTCTATGATTTTCACTGAAGCTCTCAAGATTTTTTTGAAATTCATGAAGCTTCCCTTAAATTATCGACACTAATTTAAAACTTCTTCAATAGTCTAGACTTTCCTGCATAAACGATTACTGAATTTCTTTGAAGTTCTCTAGACTGCCCTGAATTTTCAGTATTTTTTTAAGAATCCGCAACGTTACTGAAATTAAATGATCTGCCTTGAAGTTTAGACAATTTCCCTTAAGTATTATAACCATTATAAACGATCACTAATTTTCCCTGAACTTATCTATGGTAACCTAAAGTTCTCTAAATTTGTTTAATAATCCGGCAAATCTACTGATATCTATTCATAATTCCCTGACGCTTCTGACGTTTTCGGATCAACCGTAGAATTCATGGAATACCCCATCATTCCACGGAACTCTTTGTAAGTCTCTGGAAATTTCTTAAGTTAATGGGATTATTCTGAAGCTATCTGATCGTCCATGAAGTACTCGGAACTTCGCTGAATATCATGAAACTATCTAAATGTATCTAAATTAATTAGAAATTCTCTGGAATTTCTTAAAGGTAGCACTGCTTGCTAAAAGTTCTCGCATTTTTTTAAAAATTAATGGCACTTCATTGATTTTCTTTAATAAATTTAGCTAAATTTTTGCGTTTTTTTAAGTTCTTGAAATCTCCATGACACGCTTAAAATACTCTCACGTTTTCCGGATGTTCATACAATTTTTATCACGTTCCAGAAATTCTCTCGGAGCTTTGCTGAAGTTTCCGGAAATTCCTAAGTTTCTCGCAACTTCTTTAAGGTTTCTACAACTTCCTTGAAATTATTTGAACTGCCCTTTGATTCTCTAATATGTCTTGATGTTCTCGAAGCTTCGCTAAAGCTCTCAATTCTATTGAAGATCTTGGTTCCGCTACTCGGAAATAAATGGAATTCCCGTAAACACCTTTAGATTTCCCTGAATTTCTCTGGACTTCTGTGAAGTTTCTGAAATATTTCTGAAGTTTTCATAAATTCTCTGAAGGACTCTGTACTTCCATGAAATTCTCGGAACACCTTAAGGGTTCTCGATTTTTTTTTTCAGCACATCATGGAACTATCCTGAATTTTTCTAAATTTACCGATTATAGATCTTTAAACTGCTTCAAAAGTCTGAACTAAAGCTACGGAAACTGCTCTTAAGATCTGAAATTCCCCAAAAATCTCCAGATCTAGTTTTTCTGATGTACTTAGAACTTCTGCACAATACCCCTTATATTTTTCAAGTTCGCTTGACACCTGTGGAACTTCAAAAAAGTTCCCGAAAATTTTCAGATGCTGCTTGAGGTTGTCCATATTTTATGCGTATTAACTTCCGTTATGTTCCCGCAGTTTGTTTATGGAGCTTCATTTCTTTTCATTGCTCAGAACTTCTCCAAAGTTTTTACAATTACAAACTTGAAATAAATCATATATTTTTTTCTTTGAATCTGGCACTTTGAAAATTTTCAATATCTTGAACATGTAGGGGAATTTACGTATTCTCGGCAACCTAAGCAGCGACCTTCTTTCTATAGCCTTTTTCTCTATAGAACGCACACATATGCAGTATTGGATTGTTTACAATCTTTTGCTGCCAGCTGCTCTAACAATTTCAGTCGAAAGAATTGTCAAAAACTGGTTTGAAACGCTTTTACCAAGCTCCAATCTTCTCTAGTGAGAGCGAGTATTGTCGGCAACCAGTTTTTCTTCGGCAACCGTTCCATTTGAACTGCATGTAAATCTGCTGTTCTATTATCGGCAACTCGAAATCAGCTACTATTTGTAGTGTGTGTGTTTCATTTCAAGAAAACCCTGCTAGATTTCTTTTTCTCAGTGGTAAAAATATAGTCAAATTGAAGCTGAAAGCATAAAGAATCGTTTGCATGCATTCAGCGAAGTGTTTTCGTAAGAAAATCCAGTAAAAATAGTGTTTCAATTTGGGTTGCCGAAAATAGTCTGTCATGCCGAAGCCGTCATTTCCCCTACATGGAATACGAAACTTCGAGATATTGAATAATTTTAGATCTTGGACTTCCTCAAATTAAGTAAGTTTTTTAACTTTATTAAGTGAGAAATTAAGTAAGGGTTAAACTTCAACATTCAATGTGTTTGATTGTAAAGCTGTTTCTTGAAAACTGATTGTCTTAAACACGTTTGGCAAAATTGCTGTTGTTTTTGATCCACCAAAAAAATGCATATTTTCAACGCATTTAAAAAATAGCTATATTTTTTTTTAATTTAACCTTTAAATTACTGGAAAAACCAGGAAAACTCAGGTAATTTTATTTAGAAAAAAAAAAGTGGACGCCCTGTAGATAGAGAAAGACTATTAAACGCCACAAAGCAAAGAATTATCAATCTTGAAAAAAATTCACGCTAAAAAAGTTGAAAATAGTGACTGATTACAAGAAAAAGTGACTTTAGTGACTTGGCCTTAAAAAAAAGAGACTTTTTAGTGACTGGCTTGAAAAAAGTGACCAAGTCACTAAAAAGTGACGCGCTACCAGCCCTGCATTTCCCATACAGTACTCATTTTTCTGCCACGATTTTTTGGAACCCAACCGTTGAATAAGTTGAATTTAGATTCAGATCGCGAATTGGTTGAATTTCGGGATGTGAAAGCTTGAACATAGAAATTTATTGCGAAATCTTGAAATTGAAAAAAAAAATTGAGGCGCAGAGAAAAATGTTCAACGTCTTGGACAATTTTGTAAATTTTAAGACAAGCAATTTAAAAGATCTCGAATATAGAAACTTCTGTAAAACTTCAAACATAGACAAATGTTCATATCTCTGGAACCTAGACAAGTGTTCTGGATCGTATCAATAATTGTCAATATTCGGGAACGAGGAAAATTTTCTCGAAAAATCTCGATCTTCAAAAAAATTGTTAGAAATATTGGACATTTTTTTGTTTAATGCTACTTAGTTAGTTAATGGTACTTAGTAATTCGCGATCTTTATCGTTTAACGTTCCAAATACGAGATATTCAAATCCTGTTTTCAAGAAATAATTTGCTCTTGTAACTTTCTGGGTAGTTATACGAGATCCGAGAGTGATTTTCTGGTTGCAGTTGAACATGGAGCAGAATGATATGCGCAGTATCAATTTCCAAAGCAAGGTAGTTTGGATATTTTCTTGATCGACTACAGATAGTGAATAGTCATGTCATAACGAATTGGTCATATTGAAAAGAGCGTAGAATGAGTTAATTTTATCGATACCGTTTTAATCTCTCTGCAGTGTGAGAAAAACCTTTATTCCGAATCCAGCAACTGTCGATGGATTTCATCCAAAAATCATAAACCTTCAAACGGCTTTCAAAAGTTGTGGATTCCCTTAAGTTGAACTCCGTTATTGCAAATATCAGCTGTACAATGTGCTGGTGCTCTCATGTATCTTGAACAATATCGATTACCAGCGCCGGCAACGTTCGAATGTAGATCAATTAAGGAGCAGGAAGTAAATTGTTAGTGTGATACTCGCTTTATTGGTATCCGATAAGTCCTCTACATTTCCAGGAGCATCACGTGAATAAGCAAGGAATCATCATGGTGAACGAGAATTCCAGGGAGTTCTATAGCAATTCTAGAAGAATTTCAGGGAGTATTGACTGGTTTGGGAATCGAACTCACCGCCTGCACTGTAGTACGATACCTTCATAGTGACCCACTGTACCCAAGAGTAGCTGCCAAATTTAAAATTTCGATCAATGTAATGATCAAAATAATTTGATGCTAATTCGTCGAACTTGCTATCCAACTGCCTTGCACACCATTCGGTCAGATTCGTTCCAGCTAAAACAAACAAACTTTACTAATAGACTTATCTGCGTTTATTCTTTTCCCGAAAAACCGGTTTCGAAACACAATCGGATTGACTCAAGTGTATCCGAACAACAAACTACGCAAAACAAACATGGAGCCCGTTTTGTGGTCACCCGGTGAAGGTCAGCCACGTCTATCCACGGTGTGACCCCTTAACATCTATTAGAGCCCAAAAGGTGACACCAACCTCCGACCGGTGCTCGTGTGGAAAATTTCTTTCCATTTAGGGGCAAATCCGGTTCGCAATAAATCGTGTCGGAAACCTGAACAATCTTTCAATAAATCGTTAAAATACAATTAGAATGCCCGATCGATTGGTCTCGGTGTGTGTGAGTGTGTGCGTCGTATTGGAGTTGCTGCTGAGTCTGAGGGCCGGCAACGGTGATCAAATGTTAAATCAGGTGTTCCTTTCGAAAAATTGTTTGAACGAGTGAAGGTAATGCAACAGCGCAGGTATTATTATGGATACATTTCAATATAGAGAACGAGACGGATCTTGAGAGCTCTCGCGGTCTGGTGCTTTCGGTCACGTCTTGGCGCACTCGCTCGCTCGGTCGTGTACGGGTAAGGTAAACATTCCAAAAGAGTGCAATGTGTGGTGCGATTGTATGTTTGTGAGGAACCTGTTTTCAGTTGCTTTTTTCCGACGCAAACTCGGTGGCATTATTCTACTATCGAGAGAAGCTTAGTGCGCAGTGTTTAAGGGAGATGCAAAGGCAGTGCTTCGCGGTTTCAAGGAAACACAATGTTCGCTGAAATGGTGTTGGTAGAATAAGTGTACGACATATTGATCACATCATACCGAACGACGATTGCCGTAAAATGAAAACACACAAACACACACAGTGGACAGAGCAGTTAAGAATCGTGAATGTGAATTAGCTTAAGGCCGGTAGAAATGTGTCTCTATGGATATCGAGGGACCGTCCGTGAGCTGTTTTTTTTCTTCATATAGGTATGCTATGCATGAACAAAGAGCCGAGGGACTATTCCTAGATGCATATTGGTTGATCTGTTATCCATTCGAATATTCAACGTGAATAATTAATTTATAATGTTACGTTTTGAAGACCGTTACGTGAAGACGGCATGGTCAATAGGTTCACTGTTTGTACCTAATTGAATTTTAAATCTCTGGGTCACAAAACGAAGCCGTATTTGAGATGAACTAAATAACCCGCGTTAGTTCATGAGTCATGACCTAACACCATAAACAACCAAACACTTCTCTATTTGCTTCGTTCGACCTCACTTCACCAAACAAATACTAAGTACTTTTCTTCGCTTCTTCTTTCACAATCGAAATAATCATCTCGTTTGTATTTCGACACTGTACTAGGTGCAGGTCGCGTACACAAACAATGCCATAACCAATTTGCTGATCTGACAGTCGCGACAACGAAATATGATGCCTGCTGTCTAGTCTAGCTAACGAGCGCTCCTCTGCCGCCTGGTGCATGGTGATCGTAAAGCGATATGATGGATTTAAAACTTCGAAATCGGATTGGTGGTGGCTTTCGACGCCGATCCTTACCGTAGTTGTGCTGATTTGCGCGCGCATTTTTTATACTCTATTTTATTGTTGCCATTTCGAGCATGCAAGCCTCTCTGTATGCAGGCACGATTCGTGCCATCAGTAGCTACCGAACTGGCACAGCTTACACGGTCGGTGGTAGGTCTGCGCCAGCAACAGCACTGAGCCTAATAATATATACAATTTACATAATTCGATTACGACGACGACGACGGCGACGACGATGACTGCATTCGTGCGGGTGTCGACGCTGACAGTGGAACAGTGGGACTGGGCTCGGATTACGAGCAAAAATGCAACTCGGCGAAAAACAGGCTACTAGCAACAAGTCGCTGAGCACACTATTAATGAGATCGTGAGTGAGGGGTGCGCCAGGACGGTGTGACATTTGCGCGTTGATCCATTGATGAGGAAATAAGATCAATGAGAATGACTCGGAGACCTGCTGTAAGCTATGGATTCGGATCGCTTAACGTTCCAAATACGAGATATTTAAATCCTGTTTTCAAGGAATAATTTGCTCCAAATACAAAGTAACTTTCTGGGCAGTTATACGAGAGCCGAGAGTGATTTTCCGGTTGCAGTTGAACATGGAGCAGAATGATATGCGCAGGCTTCAATCAATTTCCAAAGCAAGGTAATTTGGATATTTTCTTGATCGACTACAGATAGTGAATAGTTATGCCATAACGAATTGGTCATATTGATAGAGATGAACCAGCCTAAGGCTGAAAGTCTCGTTAATAGAGGAAAAAAAAAAAAAAGGTCATATTGAAAAGAGCGTAGAATGTTTTAAATTTATGGATATCCGTTCTAATCTCCATAACAATGCACTGTGAGAAAAACCTTTATTCCGAATCCAGCAACTGTCGATGGATTTCATCAAAAAATCATAAACCTTTAAACGGCTTTCAAAAGTTGTGGATCCCTAAAGTTGAACTCCGTTATTGCAAATATCAGCTGTAATTGCACAGAGCACCGATAGATGGCGGTTGGGACTAGTGGTTCATTCTCAATGCGCAATGTGCTGGTGATCTCATGTATCTTAAACAATATCGATTACCAGCGCTGGCAACGTTCGAATGTAGATCTATTTTAGAGAAGGAAGCAACTTGTTAGTATGATACTCGCTTTATTGGTAGCCGATAAGCCCTCTACATTTCCAGGAGCATCACATGAATAAGTAAGGAATGATCATGGTAAACGATTTGATAAAGCATGTAGGTGGCTGTTCATAAACCACAGACACTTTAGGGGAAGGGGGGGGGGGTGTGGCGAGTGTCAATGTTCCACATAAATTTAAATAAAATGGATGGAATATTTTCAACGTGGAAGTAGGGGGGAGGGGACATAAAACCTCTCAACTGTCTACGTAGTTTATGAACAACCCTTAGTAGTGTTTAGAGAAACAAACAAAAATTTATGCAGCACTATCAGCTTGGTAATGTAAAGGGGCTTGAGATATAACCCACGGTCTTCAGTTCGGTGAGCAAAAACAGTTGCCGCTAAGCCACCGAGCCCCTTACATCACAACAAACCACTGTGAATTACGAGCGTTAATTTATTCAAATTAAGTGACGTATCCGGAAGAAGTCAATATTGTTTTTGATCCTGGATCGAGCAAATGTCATGTTTTTTACCGAAGATAACCTTTTCTCATCGTTCCGACCGAGTTCTATTAGCAGCGATTTTCTACAATCTCTTTAACAAAAAAATATCAACTGAAACCGAACGAGTCGATGCTCTGACTTCAGTAATAAGAAGTCTGGTACTGAACCCACAATCTTCTACTAATTGAGCAAAATGGTTGCTACAATGTGACCGATCTGCATGAGACTAACCACGAATATTTTTTTATTTTATATTCCTTCATTATTAGTCTTCAATTCAAATCCAATAATTTCTTCAATAACTAACGATTTTCATCAAACATTTGAACGACTTATCCTGAATTTCAGGTCGGATTCTTTAAGCTTTCATTTTATCACCAGCATCAAAGAATTTGAAGGTTGGGTAAGGGTGGAACGATCAAAAAGTAGTCACGCAAAATTAAGTGTTGAAAAATAACCAAGTCACGGTTGACCCCTTCCATTAAGTTTTGGTAGTTTTGCATAACCTTATTATATTGTCAAATTAAGATATTTGACAAAGTACGCCATTTTGCTTTAATTTTTTTCTCATTATCAACTTATTCTGGATCCTTCGTGAGATTTCTCGGGATGATTGTTCAATGTTTCAAAAATGACCGAAGTATAATGTATACGTTGCTGGTTTCATACAATTTCCATGTAACTTTACCGCAATGACAAGACGCGATATCAGGCAAAATACAGCTTAGGATATCAGTGGTTTCTAATAAAAAGCAATACGCATTTGTTTAAACACTCGCTCACGTACATATTCTGGATGATGATGCCAGCTGTCATAAAGATAATTGCTCTTCAGCTCACCAGTGAAAATCACCTGCCCGACCAAATAGTTTTCTTGAAAATTACATCTGATTTTTTGCCTAAGTTGTCCTGAACTAATTATGTTCCGGTTGCAGTATAACATTTTCGACCAGGAAGCTGTTTAAAATCAGCCTTCACAGAGAATGATTTGAATTTAACGAATGCTGGTTCTCTTGTTTGGTAACCATCTTAAAAACTGAATGTAAAAATTTCAAAACCAAAAATGGCAAGAAATTTTGTAAACACACACCTTCGAAAATCAACGATGTTTTTTTAAAGTGCACGCTAAACAGAAAAGCACTATATTTGAGTTGACTACTATTTGCTCGTTCCACGCTTTATGCGTGGGTTAAGCTCGACTCTTCGTATGTTTTCAAAGCTCTAGAATTTACTAGTGGATGTTTGTAAAATCACTAGGCCCTATTCATTAGTTCGAATTCAGGGTGGCCACTGGATTTTTAGAAATTAAATTCCCTGGTTTTTTCCCAGATTTTAAGCATATTCTTGCCGTTTCGTATCAACAGCTAAATAAGATAAAAATGAATAGCGGCATGGTGACTATCAGCTTCTAATATTTTTTAGAGGTTCGAAGTTTGAAAGTCTCAGTCAAAAACAGTGGCTTTAACCTCACTTTTTACCTGTTCAACAACTTTGAAAACGTTATTTAGGGTCATGTTTACATTCAAATCAATTTCAAAGAACACAGGGTCCTCTAGTTTGACTACCCAAGTAACAATTCAGTAACCATTTAGCATCCACTCTGATTTATGATGGTTTTATAACGGCAATGAACAATCCATTTAGTTTAAATATAGCAATTTAAAGTGTCAAACATTCCTGCTTAGTAATTCAGCTTTTTGCTGTTTTAAAATCCTTTTATAGTCTGGCAAGAAAGTCAAAAACTGTCTTGTTTTAAAAATAAATTTAAAACAGTTATCAATCCCTCCTTAAAACTGTTCTGTAATTCAAGCATAAACGTTATTAGCAATTGTTTATTAATGTCATGATAAAATACTTTACAAACGTGTTCTATCATTATAAAAGCAACCATAAAACAATTAGGTTTTGCATTAGAGAAAAAAGCATTTATTGTGGCTTTTTAGCCTTTTTAAAGTGCATCATTAACTCGCCAATTACTTTGTTTACAAATGGAGCTTAAAAGATGGTTCCTCATAGTCAATAAATGCCAATTTATCACAAGGAAATCTTGAAGGATTGACGAAGTAGGATGAAAAAATCAAGTCATTTTCAGATAAATTTACTTCTTTAGAAGAACCAGCACACCATCAACGACTGACCATCTGTCGGAGAAGAGTAAAGTGAGCGGGGCCCTCGAACTAATAAAACATTTTCTAAAGTTGAAAAACATACCAGCCTTCTCCAGATCTTGCGATGACAATCGAAATAACAACCGACAGCAAACCACTGAAACTGTTAGTTAGCGGAGATTAGCTGGTTTCCGATCCAAAGCAGCGATTTTATTCGGCGAAAGACTCTTCGAAAATTTCATTCAACCGTTCATCTCTGCATCATTGGATGGTGCACTTCTGTAACCATCCGGAAGAAGGGGATCTTTTTCGGGAACGATTGCGCTTCCAGCTGTTCGAAATGCGAAATGTTGTATTGTTGTTTTGCTCCCAATCCATCGGGAGAAAATCGCCTGGAAGAATCCTGGATCTCACAGCGCAACTATCGAAAGATAAACAAACTTTGACGTTTAACTTTTTGCAGGCAGCTTTGCCTCCATAAATGCTGCCATAAATCTGAACGGGTTAGGATCAAGCAAAATGGCTTTAGATAAATACAATTCAATCTGCAAGTTTTCTTCATAAAAGCCTATTTAAAACCTCATTAATTTGTTAAGGAATTCTTTAAAGCAAAAAAACTTTTTCAACAATGACCCTTGAAAATCAACTTTTATGCCACCGCCATGTTACAATTAGTTTGCTTGTTTTTTACAATCTTCGACTTTCAATCAATATTTCCTTAGATACAACTATTTTGGTAAATTTAGCAATGAGCAAACATTTAAATGCGAAAATAATAAAAAAAAATCTCGGCCTAGCTCGATCTGAAGAATATATTTTTTTTTTTCATGTTAAATAATTAGTCAAATCGACGTTTTACGAGGGTGGGCTTAATTTTTTCGATGTTTTCACGTACATTTCACATAAAAGTTAATATGGCACTTAAAACTAGGCCACTTAATGAGAACTATTGTAATAAATTTGGATAGTCAACAAGATTTTTATAAAATCAGTTTCTATTTTAATTATTTTGATAAGAGCGGATTCATACATCCTTTTCTATCTTGATTGATGTTTTCCTAGTGGATTCAGCATGCGGCTAGGGGAAATGGCTCGGGAAGGGTTTTTATTGTTGCTAAATAGCTTTTATTGTAGCTTTTAAATGGTTCTCAATGCGTTCGTCATACAACTTATTGCAGTAAATCAATCTTGAAGAACTTCAAGAATACACCCTTACGAACCTTCTCCAGGGTGGGCCAACTAGACATATTCTAGTATTTATGAGGTTTTGGTGGATGCATTAATGACAAAATAGCTTTGACCAGGGTTTTATGAATGTTGTTTTATGGTTGCTTTGTAGTATTTCATAAAACTTAAAATGTTACTTGGGTAATTTGTATCCATTTGAACCAATATTGTTTTGTTTGTTTGCGTTTTGAGAGTTGTCGAACAGACGCCACTGGTCAGAATAATTATTTTTTTAAAGTTACACACCGAACGCTACTGAGTCTGAATGTAATAAAGTGAATAAGACATTTTTTGCAGATTACATGAGAAAATTTTTCAGATATTAAGGTTAAGCCAGTCTTTTTTAACTCTTTAACTTTTCAAAATTACAAGCATGGAGTATTTCTCAAGGTCTCAGATTAAAAAAAACATGACACTTTGAAGAATTGTCTAGAAAATCTTAATGAGAATGCCAAGTGAATGTTGAGGAGAATTTTAAAGAAATTTTACCCAAACATAAGTTCTACCTTATTTTGAAACGTATTTCAATTAAATTGAAAGGAGAGCTAAAAATAGCTCCAAGTAGTTCTGCAAAGACTATTATGGTGTAGAATCTTAAGGAATTTTACGTAACATTCCACGGGAATCTAAAGGAAGAATTTAAGTGAAGTCTTCGACAAACTTAATGTTATGGCTTCATTCTTTGTACACCCCCAATGATGAACTACGGCAGAAGATCACTTAAATATATCAAAAAGATTTCTGAGGAGAGGTCGAAGGGACTATCGTTTATAATTCTAAGAGAATCTTCTAAAATAAAGCCCACAAAAAATCATTGAAGTATTTCAAGCTAGTTTGTAGACAATTTCAAGGGAATGCGTAAAAGAATTAGTGAGAATTTTGAGGGAATTTCCATGAATTTGCTAGAGGGTTCCAAAGAGAAGGGAATTTTGAGCATATTTGCAAAGAAAGTCGGAGCTCAAGATGATTTTCAAAAAATGATAAGAAGAGTTTCAAGAGCTTCCCAAAACGAATTCCTAAAAGAAATTCTAAAAGATTCTCTCAAGGGTATTCTGAGGAAAATTTCTATGAAATTCTAAAATGAAATCTAAAGAAAATTTTGGAGATTATTTTCCAAATTCTAAAGAACACACCAAGAGATTTCTGACGATATTCCAAGAAACTGTTAAAGAAAACTGTGGGCTTAAATTTAGGTTAACCCTCAAGAGAATCATCATCAATACGAAGATAATGGTAAAGTGAATTTAGAGAATACTGACAGGAATTTATGCACATAATTTCATAACCAATTGAGAATATTTATAATATTGTGGGGAATACTGAAAGTAACTCTGAAGACATTTTGGATCTTAAGGAAATCCTTGAGAAATTATCAAAATATCTTGAGATACGTTCAATAGAATTAATTTAGTTGAATCAGACATTACCATTTTTTTAAGATCCTGTACACAAGAATTAAAGATCCAGGATATATGAAAAAGAAGCGTCGCGTGCCTTATTTGTTTACCTGCGCACCAAATTTTGTTCATTATAGCTTGTAGTGGTATTAGTTTTTGTTTTATTTTTTAATGCTCCATGAATTTGATGGACATATTCTCAATTACTTTATTAATCACTACCTAACGCAACATTTGAAGGGCCTATCATCTTGTGTAAACAAAACTTGCATGGCCCTTTTGGCGCTAACCAATGTAGGAGGAATTACAACACTTAACTAATTCTCGTTTTTTATCACAAGGCTAACTCTTTCGAAGTGTAATGAAGAATATCCGTCAAACACTTCCGAAAACATTTTTTGATGCCAAACAGTGTCAAAATCTAGAGAAAATTTATGAAGTCCCTTGGGTAGCAAACTTGAATTAATCAACTCTTTATTTATCAGAACAACACTATCAGAATAAAACAGGGGAAGCTCATAAGTATTGACAGGCGCACTGGCGCAACCATCGGTAATTTAGAGAATTACAACTGACAAGACAGTGACTTTCTCCATTACTCTTTTTTACCAGACTGCTGTTTCCGTGTTGCTCCGTTTGACGCGTGACTGCTGAAAGTTTCAATTACAACTAGTGCAAACCGCCATGTATTGTGGAAAATTTGTGGTATGTTTCAAGAGGTGATAGAAGGTCTGCTTGGCTTACATCAGGCATTTGACCATTCACAAACTTGCCACCTGCCACCCAAAAAAAGCTCGCTTTTAGCAGCACTATTTAACGAGTTTTGTCATGGTAGTGATAACGACATGCCTAGAAATCAGTGCATTAGGGATTAGGCAGACCATCCGAACTGAATTTAATCCTTTTTGAAGCAAACCAAGGACGAAGATTTAATTGAGCCACACTATAAAATAGTGTATTCATGGTCACTTGTTGTCTGAACTAAACTAAACTAAACTAAACTAAACTAAACTAAACTAAACTAGAAATTATTTAGGATTATCATTGGAATAATTTAAGAAAACTAGGACTTAACAAATTTTCAATACTCTGGGACATCGCTTATGTTTTGAGATCTCTGACCTACTTTTTGGTATTCCGTACTAAGAAAAAGATAAGAATTCCTAGCTTGAAGAAACATTCCAGGTTTTAAGAGAAATATTCTAGAAACCAGTATTCCATAGCAAAACGATAAAGTGGTTAGCAGAATTTCGTAAAATTTGGTAGTTTTGTTACTTATTGCAAAATATTAGACGAGTATTTTTTATTATGTCATTAGATTGACCATTTACATGTAAGGATGGTCCAAAAAAATCATTTATAATCCAATTTATAACTTTTGAACCACTGGGCCGATTTTAAAGATCAAAATTTCAAATGAAAGTTAATTAGTTTTTCAGGAAAAATATAATAATATTAAAAAACTAACGGCGGTTGTGTAGATGTAAGCGGGATTGCCTCTCACCCCAAAAGGCCTGGGTTCAATTCCAGTCGGCGTCACCGGGGTTTTCTGAGGCATTGGTCCATGAGTTGATGGGTCGATAGGTAGGGTCCAGGTGTGGGAGCTGCCTTCCTGGCGTCGGTAGCATTGGTACTGGATTTTGTATAATTGTCATTTGAAAAAAAAAATCTTTGAATTTATGCGAGTTTATTAAAATTCAATTCAGAGTACCTCCCAGTTAGCGATGACTATTGAGACATGAACATATCGTAATTCACGTCACGATTTAACTTAAATTAAACGTTTAGAGAGCTTCAAGGGCATGTTCAGAAGGCATGGGACCAGATGCTGATGCTGATCAGATAACTTCCAACCTTGACAGATACGCGTATTTCGTCTACAATGTGCAGACTTCTTCAGTGTCTTGTACTAATGTTCGACTGAGCACAGTGGTGGAACAAAGCCAGAACACTTACAGAATCAGTCCTAAGAAGATCTAGTACAAAAACAATATGACAGCAATTTCTCTATAGAGCTCTAAACTTGCTCTCACAAAAAATGTTCAAAATATTTCGCCAAACAACTTGGAAAGACATTTTAGAAAATTTACGAGGTGAGCTCAGAATTGATCTTCCAAATGCCATCTGCACTTAGAATTGGGAATGCTCAGAGCTTGACCAGGAAGTTGTCCTACCTGACAATGAAAGTCCTATGGCCTAGCATAGCATAGCATATGCGATTGTAAAAATCGTGGGTGGCTATATAATGGTCAACTAATACGTTTTGCAGAAAATATCGTGTGTTGACGCAGAAAAAAGTAGAAGGGACCGCTAGTGGACGGAACAAATGTGAACGTTTAGTTCTTTTAATTGATTAATCATCAATTATCTTAACTCTTACCGTTTTGTATTTGTAAGTGTATCAAATTTGTAGTATTTATTTCAAAAAGAAAGTTGACCAAGGGATTGTCAACTTGAGTATTTCCTATTCATCTACCCGACTTTAAAAGGTGTATTTTGAAATTTTTGTTATTTATGAATTTTGTGCATTTTTGTATTAAAGAGTATTCAATTAACCCCTCACAGGATTTCCTTCCGAATTATATGAATGGGGCGGGGCAGAAAGTATCGTTTATGCAGAATATGTAAAAAAGGAGGGACTTCGAGAGATGGAACTCGTGAGAGCTAATTTTCTCACAAATTTGATTTTATTGGCTTTCTGGGGACTAAATATACACCCAAAGCGAATTATTCCCACTTCTCCAAAATTCTATATGGATTTTTAACAATTCCTACCAGTGTGTTCTGGAAAATGGTCGGACGATGATTAATCTCACCAATACATTCGGGCCTATAATTCCACACCTTCTATAGAGACCAGGTTGAGCCTTGATAGTTAGCTGATTTCGGGAACTGATGACCTTGACCAATGTCCAAATAATACTCTTTAACAAATTTTTGGTGGCCCTGAAAAGGACCGTTTTGTAGTGATGGTTGAGCTAGGTGTTCAACACGGATGAGGCTGTCGAGCTGTATGTCGTTTGGAGCGAGGGTGACACGCTTGGCATAGATGACCGACCCGCAGCGACTCACGAAGAGCTACTCATTCCTATCCATAGCTTAGCGGTGCAGCTTCTTCCTCCTTTGATGGTTGCTTATGTGGGCTCTGCAGCTCGCTGCTTGCAGGCAGCCTTTCGTTGTTACTGGAGAACAATTTACAACGCCACACGCCGAAAGCACTGCTACTGCTGCTACTAATTTCGACGACCGAACACCACCACACAGTGGTGTGGTCGTTGGGAGCGTGTGGTTCTGAGTATGGCGATGAGTGTGCAAAATATTACGCAATTCTATCCTCCCTATTCGCACGCGCCTGAGGATCGGAGGCGAATGCCACTTCGACTTGTTTCGTCTACTTACTACTCTCTGACGACTGTGCTGGGGAAGCAGCATATGCATGTAGGTAAATGGTGGATTTATTAGTTAATTCGACGCTTTTGGACAATGCTAGACATTTACCAGTTTTTCAATAGTTTCTTGTTTAAATCAACATTCGAAAGCATTGTTATCGATGCGTAGCCATATTTCTTATCGATTGGTGCTAAAATTATTGAAATTGGTTCAGGGGCTGCAGAGTTATTAACGTTCAAAATCTTTCTTAATTTGTTACATGTTCCATTTTCGGTTTTCACAAAGTGTACCCCCATATAGAAATCAAAGACGTAGTCCTACGTCAAAAACACTAGGGACTTGTGATCTCCCCACACAAAAATAAAATCTACAAAACAAGCATCGCATTATACACCTGGCCACATCCTTACAATTGCAGGGGAAGGGAGGGATAGTTAACCTAACATCAGGGATTAACCATACTACCCATAATACCCATACTACCTCCATATCACAGGAAGGGAAGATTTGTGTTGATGGGATGGTGAATGATTAGAAAACTCTATTCGTCAATATAGAGCATTTGATAAATCAGTCATAAAAATGGAATATAAATAGATAAAATGAAAAGATCTCACCCGAATGGCCTAGAGACTTTGCATCGTTATGTTTTCCGAAACGCTTTAATTTTCCTTAAAGCACCGCATTCACTGATAACGCTCTTGTAGCTTATCCCTTTGTTTTACTCGTACGCACACAAGATTGCACTCCACGCATAATCAAGGTCATAACATAAAAAAAAATCACCATGAAAGTCCTGTGGCCTTTACCAAAAAGTTCTAGCTTGATGAGAATTGAAGATCAGATTCCTATCAATTATATCCGGAACCAGATGCCGAATGAACTTAAAAAAGAATCTGCGAAAAATGCGGTTTGCAACATTTCTAGTGATACTATTGATTGTTAGCTATTTTGAACATAGCTTCATTTGTATGCATTTAATCAATGTTTTTAAGTCACGAAGCGACTGTTTCGAAAATTAATGTAGTACATGAACCTCATGCAACACCGCTGACTCTAATTATTTTGGGAAAAGCATCATTTCATGCTTGCCTGCTTCGATACGCAATCATTTACGCACCCCTCAGACATCCGCCCAAAACACGGTGTGCAGTAGTTGCAAGTGCACTCTTTCAGCATTGCATTTTGTGCTGGTACTCCTCCTCCAATAGAACAATCGAACCTTCTATTCTGTGCGCGTCACTTGACGGCTTCATTCCGATAGGTCACCAACACCACAATACAAGTCAACCGTTTCACCAGATCAAAACAGGAACAGCAGCTCTCGAACATCATGCGACCGTCATCGGAGCAGAATCAAAAGACCGTGACATTTACATAAGTACCCGCGGAACAAAATACAGAACCAAGTTCTGAGCTAGCGAGCGGAACTGTGGGTGAGAAATTTGACTGAACTCTCGAGACTCGATGCATTTTTTTTTCGTCACAGTCAGTCGCAAATGCGCCAGCAGTCACGCTCCAGTGCCTTTTGGATGACCTCGGCGGGTTGAGTTCCGAAAAGGGAAGCAAACGAACAAGCTTTAATCATTTCGAAATCATTCCCTACACAAATTCCACCGGGCTCTGAAATCGGATCCCCTACACACAGAACAAGAAAATCTCCTTTTTCCGTTCCGGCCGGGTTCAAAGGCATCGGATTGCTCTCCGTTACAGGTTTTCTGATTCATGTTCCTTCTTTCTTCCATACACATTTTTTTTTTATCTGGGATGTCCACATCATCAAATTCTTCCGTCTGGAGCTAGGGCGAACAGCAGCAGCTGGATCGGGAGAGCGTGCGAAGGCACACAGACTCCTCTGATGGTCCATTCGCGGTCAACAAACACACACCGATTCGACTAACCTCGTCGTCGTCGTCATCGTCGCTGCGTTTATCGCGATCTACCATTAAGGTGCAATTTTTGCATTTTTGAAAAACTCAAAAGCAGTTTTTTTTCGACGCATCATTTCTGCTTTTTGAAAATTGCGTCGAAAAAAGTTGCTTCTGAAGTTTTCGAAAATGTATCAAAGTAAATTGAACCTTAATATTATTGTTATTAAATTCGCTTTGGGCTTTTCTTACACTACAGACAGACGAACGGCATTCAGTGCCAGTTTGAGGCTTCTCTCTTTAAACCCACCATCAGCGTGCAATCGTTGTTGTTGTTATTGTTGTTGCTGTAGTTATTGATGACTTGGTTGGTTGGATGTTTGACTCCCGAAGGTCTCTTCTCATCGCATAATATTTTGAGGTCTTGACAGGTTTCTCAACTCCATCACCAATACTAGTATGAAAACTAAGCTTCTACCGTAAAGCGGCTACGAAAGATTGCAAATGCAGATGTTGGATGGCTTTTGCGGGAATATTCGAGCAGTTGCATAGGTGTGTGTATGTGTGGGTGTAATAGAAGAACTAAAAGCATTCGGCGATGACAGTGTTGCCAAACAGTAGTATTAATTATGACATAATTAAAAAATTACCACTGATTCATTCTTTATCTTTTTATCAGAATGATCTGCGTCATAGACGCTGTAATTTAACTTTTTTCGAATTGAAACCGAATTTTGGTTGATGATTCACTACTATTTCGGTAAAATTCGGTTTCAAATCGAAAAAAGTTAAATTACAGCGTATATGACGCAGATCATTCTGATAAAAAGATAAAGAATGAATCAGTGGTAATTTTTTTATACGATGGATAGGGAGATGAAAGTATAGAGTTGATAGTTTCGTTAGAGTACGATAGTGTGAAAATTGTGTATAGAGAGCAGAAAGCGAGCAAAGGTCAATTTTGAGGAAGGCACGCATGAATCGGATTAGGGAGGGATATCTCCCCCGCCACCACTGGCCCCTCACCATCCCTTCCCAACAGGGGAGTTTGGTAAAGTAGATGATCAACCCGATTCGTGCCGTCCTCAAAATTTACCTTTGCTCGCTTTCTACTTTACATAGGGGAATTTACGTATTCTCGGCAACCTAAGTAGCGACCTTCTTTCTATAGCCTTTTTCTCTAAGGAACGCAAACATATGCAGTATTGGTTTGTTTACAATCTATTGCTGCCAGCTGCTCTAACAATTTCAGTCGAAAGAATTGTCAAAAACTGTTTTGAAACGCTTTTACAAAGCTCCAATCTTCTCTAGTGAGAGCGAGTATTGTCGGCAACCAGTTTTTCTTCGCAAACCGTTCCATTTGAACTGCATGTAAATCTGCTGTTCTATTATCGGCAACTCGAAATCAGCTACAATTTGTAGTGCGTGTGTTTCATTTCAAGAAAACCTTACTAGATTGCTTTTTCTCAGTGGTAAAAATATAGTCAAATTGAAGCTGAAAGCATAAAGAATCGTTTGCATGCATTCAGCGAAGTGTTTTCGTAAGAAAATCCAGTGAAAATAGTGTTTCAATTTGGGTTGCCGAAAATAGTCTGTCATGCCGAAGCCGTCATTTCCCCTATACAATTTTCACACTGTAGTACTTTAACAGAACTGTCTACTCTATACTTTCATCTCATCATCTATCGTATAAAAATGACCACTTTAATAGCAGTAAGCTCCATCCACGATAATACGCCAATCTCGAAATATTCTCGATTTTGCTAAGCACCATGCCGTCGTGTCATCCTCAATTTTAATCTCGGATATAATTATAAAACGCCGATTTCTGTGTATTAGAGAAAATCTCGGATTATCAAAAAGACCGCAGCAAAAACAAAATTTGCACTCACATACCAACGAGCATCAATTGTAATTTTCCGGTTTATGTTTGCGGAATCCGATGCGCTGCAGCTGTTCCGACCGCAGTTTGTTGCGGCTTGGTCCCAATCGGAACGTTCTTTCGCGGGATGCATTATTTTCATCAGCTTCCTAGACAATCCGATAGGCTGCAGCAAATAAATTCGGAAAAGTTTTACGCATCATATTCGGGAGGGAGCAATAAGTGATTGAAAGTGTCGGCAAGAATATGAAATCCCACAACGAGCTTTTCCGCAACATACTATTTCCCCTATTTCATGTAACATATTTGCCAAGAAACTTGTTGCCTATTCGGGATGGATTATGCTGCTCTTCTCATCGGACTTTACTGAAGTTCTGTGAACTTCAGGGATGTTCTGTAAAATTTTCTTCAAAAGTTCTGTGAACTTCTAATCGAAAACTCTCATCAGAAGTTCACTGAGCATCTCGTCGAAAATTCCCTTAACTTCTAATTGGACTCTGAACCAATCGTCGGAAGTTCGCTCATCGAAACTTCAAGGAACTTCTGTTAACTTCTTGTGGGAAGTTCTCTGAACTTCTTGGTGGAAGTTCTCTGAACTTCTCGTCGGAAGTTCTCTGAACTTCTCGTTGGAAGTTCTCTAAACTTGTCGGAATTTCAGGGAACTTTAACAAATTTCTGTGAGCTAGGGAAATTTAATGAAGATGTGTGAATTTTTTGTTGGAAGTTCAACAGTCGCGTCCCGTAACCTCATTTTTACCTGTGCACCAACTTTAAAAACCAGATTTAATGCCATATGCATACTCGAATCGGTTGAAAAATACACTTAATCTTCTAGTTTACTCGATATCTATCCATTGCAAGCAATGTTTTGATAATTGCTTATGTTTTGAGAATTGGTGCACAGGTAGGTTAAGGAAACGCCACTGACAGGGTGGCCAGTGAATTTTCATTTTGAAATTCCCGGTTTTTTCCCGGTTAAAATCTTAAAAAATTCCCGGTTGTTAATCATCAACAAAAAAAAAAACAAAATTGAACGCATTTTTAAGAACGTGCTGAAAGGAATTTACTGAAGGGATAAATGTGATTTAAGAAGATTCCCAAGATTGTGGGGCTTTTAAATTTGTGTAGAGTCTCAAACTAGAACTTTTTTTTTCAAAATCTGTGATTAATAATAACTTTCGTGATGCAATATTTGGAGAAAAATAATTAAAATGTGAGATTTTGAAAAAAATTCAAGATCACATATTTGAAGGGACTTTTTAAGGGTTAAAACATATTACAGAACAATCTATAGAATCTAGTGGACAAACCCTGGAGTTTGTAGTAAAATTTGAAAGAATTCAAAATGTTGATTCCCAACAAATATTGAGAAGGATTCCCACACATCTTTCGAATGAAAAGTTCTGAGCAGAATACCAGAATTATTCTGACATGAAATCCTTAGCAATTTTTAGATGAATTTGGAGGGATTTCTGTGGAGAAGAATGCATGTTCTAAATTAAATTATTAGGTAATTTTAGAAGATTTAAAAAGGAATTGTGAAAAACGAAACTTTGAGGAAAATTCCCACGTGATTCTGATTGTATGGGGATCGAGAGGAAAATGACAGATGAATTTTAGGAAGTATTCCAAGAGAATTATGATCAGAATTCAACAAGAAACAGAGTTCTAAGAGTGTTCTGGCAAAAATGTCAACCCTAGTGCGAAAGATTCATCACAGAACTCCAACAAAATTGATTGCAAAAAATTTGCTGTTAATAAGAAAACAATTCTTTAAAATACTCCCAAGGGTTTCTAAATAAAATTTAGAAAGATTTCTGCTGTTTTGAATAGAGTTAAAAGATTTTCAAAGGAATCGAAATCTCCAGACAGGCTCAAGAGAAAGGGCCTTTTTAATGCACTACCAATGTAGAGTGCACCAAGCGAATTCGAGAGGAAACGTCAACCAAACCATTTGTTAACATCAGAATGAGGATTTTTCACAACGCAAATTAGAGCATTTTTCATTCAACATCTTGCCAATTTCCATCAGTATTTGACATATTTTACGATTTTTCACAGATCTGAACATATTTGCACTTGAACTATTCACATACAAGAAATCCAGAATATAATAACCACTAAGGCTCCTTTATAAGTTTCCATTTTTCTCACCAAAAATATTCTTGGACACTAGCAAGATCCTTGCAAAAACGATACAGAATTAAATTTTTCAACTGTAAATCAAGTTTTGGAGTATCTCAGATGAATCAATTTATCAGGAAAAGTAAAAAAGTGTTCCACTTCCTATGTCTCACGCCCAACATTTCTGCTCACAACACTCTTTTTAACGTTCTCCTATTTACCACCAGACGTTGAATCGATCGTTTAGTTTCTATTAAAAAGGCGTATTTTAAGAAGGATTCCAATTAAATTATTAGAAAGGGTTGCAAGGAAATTCAAAAAATAATTCACTGGTAATTATTAAGCGGGGTGTTTTCTGGCTTATTTCAGAACAATTTCAAGATAATTCAGGGCAGAGTTCCAAGTTAATTCTGAAATGCATATCGTGCGAATTGAGAACAACGAATAATTAAAACCCTGCAAAAGAATAATTCAGTTTCGCTTTTACAATTTTTTGTTTCCAAAGTCTAGCATCTTCAATATTTTCTTTTAACAACCAAGTACTTTACAGCTGAAATTGAAACGACAAAAATCAATTTGCAATATTGCTGAGTGATTAAATTCTAAAAACAATAAGACGGGAAACTGAAGAAAATTATGCAGCAAATTCTTCTGTAATTATGAATCCTGTAATAAAGTGAATTCCTTCGCTTGAAGTTCAGAGAAATTTGCTTAATGTTGAGAGAACTTTCTTTGAAGTTATCAGATCATTCATAAATTGCATAGGAACTCGTTAAAGCTCCTTCGGAGTTTTTATGTGATCTTCAAGGAAGTATTGCAAGCTCTAAAGAAGTTCATCGCACTTCAGAGTTGTTTTGTGAACTTCGGAGAAATTGTTCGAACGTCAAACATTTCTAAGAACTTCTCCGAATTTTGCGAACTTCAAGTTTAACCTAGTGATCTTCAAAGATCATTTGTGAGGTTGAGGTTACGTGTTACTTAACCAGAACAGCGAGTCACCTCACATCTCACATAACATGAAATAGTTAAAATCTCTACAGTAAGCCTCGCAGTAAGCATAGCCGTTCTGAAATTTTCAGCAAATTGGTAAGAGTACTGGAAAGTTTTTAAAACCACTCTGAAGTAGGGCAGATTTCTTCAGAACGCATAGGACTTTTTTTAACTGAAGTTCACAAACCTTCTCTGATGATGATGATGATGATGTTTGCAGAACAGTTTTGAGATGTTTAGTATAATTTAGAAAACTCAACTGGGGCTATTTGAAGTTCGTTAAGCTCATCTAAATTGTCCATAACTTCTATGAAATTTGTCCAATTTGTCTGCTTATTGCAGATTGGTGAACAATGAGAAGCTGGAGAATATGACGGACTTGATAGGAAATAGATTGAATGAAAGGACTTATAAAGGAAGTAGGTTTTGCTACTCGGTATGCGAATATGAAGATGATGGAAAATACGATGCACCGTTGGTTTGCGACGATGAATAATTTGGAGACGATGGATAGTTGGGTGATATCGGACTTGTGATTGACTTAAGGGCGAGAACTTGTTAGTGATTTAAGGCTGGGTGTTTTAGACTGGTTGGAAAATCGCTGGGACTCGTTGAAGAGTACGCATGAGAGGCGTCACCTGACAATGCATACCTGCTCGAATGATAAGACGGAGATGCTCTATAGATAACGGTGAATGGCGGGACTCTGATGGTCCAGGTGGGCTTGAAGGTCCTGGCATAAATGCTCCATCTAGGTCATTTATAGAGCGTCTCCTCGAGCATCTCCCATTTTTTAATGGAACAGTCCTGCATTGTTAGGTGGTGCCTCTTGCTGACCAGTCCAAAATACTCACAGTCCACTGAATACACTACGAGTTCGATATCACATACGCGATTCGTATTGGCGCATTCGTTTTGCGAGTGGGATTTTTAACGAAAATTCTTGGACGGTCTTAACAAAAGGTCCAAAGTTACTTTCTGGCGTTTTACGTGCCACATACTGACTTGTTTTATCCTTATGCAATTTGGTTTACCATATGCTGGTTCACATACAACTAGATATGATATACGACAAGGAACTTGAACAATAATTTCATCCGAATAATGTTTTGTATCTAAAACCCCTAATGGTTATTCAGATTCTATCTTCAATCTATATTTCGTTCAGTTGAAGTTTTGTCGTTACAACTTTTTGTTCGTCTTTGCAATTATTCAATGTTTTATCCTTGCGATCTTTTGTCCTTTCGACTCCCGGACTAAAGCTGCTTTCAATTACCACTTCTTCTTCCATAATACCACTGCCAGCCAGTGGGGGTTAGATTGAAGACACACGCGGATCTAACCAATATGCTTAGGGAATTATAAAGAAACATGAATGATAACGAATTATAGAGTAAATTTAAATAATTTTCTTGAGATGAGTCTTAAAGTATTCCGAGGTAAATTTTAAAATTATATCTGGGAGAATTCTAAGATTATGCTTGAAAACTTTTGACAAAAAATGAGAAAGTGCCATTTTCATGGTTTTGAGTCGTTTAAAAGTTTAAGTTAGTTTTTTTAAAGTTTAAAAAATTAAAAACATTCGGAATCGAGAACATTTTACATGATCCGGTAACTTTAAAACTTTTTAAAAATTGTTTATGAATATAACATTTTAAATGCTTTAAAATTTAGGGCATATATATCTATCAATTAATTAGTGTGCAAGAAAGAGCACTAAGAGTAGGCGTTAGGCAGGAAGAAGAAAACAAAAATATATCTAGTGTCAAATTCTTAAGATCTTGGTAATTTATACTTAGAAGTAAATCGAACTGAGGCTGAGAGTGGAATTTTGGTAACCTTTGTAGAAAAGTAAGGAAACATCAAGGAGATTGATGTTTTTGATAATACGTGATGTTTGTATTTTCTACTTTCTGTTCAAACGATCATGTTTTAGACACCCTAAATGGTTATTAATCTATGAAAACGTACAACATTTTTGAAATTAATTGCAGTTAAGGTTGTGCTGTCAAAAACGGGAAAGCTCTGTTGGTCATTTTTGAACGATTTGTGAGTCCCCAGACTTACTCCTGAATTTCATAACTGGTACGTGGTACGACTGACTTGTGATTCTCCAAAATTTCTATAAAATTCAGTGAGCTTTTCTCAGTTTCACTGTATTTATTTTATGTTTCCAAAACTTGTCTGAGGTCCACTGATTTTTTTGTAGTTTTTTTGAACATATGTGAGATTCTCTATATTTCTTGGAATTTTCTCGGCTTTTTCAAAAAGTTTTCAAGTCATATACAAGGTGAGGTTTTGTCTTTAAATTTATTTGAAATTCTCTTAAATACTCCTCACATTTCCTTGGGCCGCTGCCATAGCGAGAGCGAAGAGGTGCGCGAAGCGTGAAATAGAATGTAAGGAATAGGAATAATATCAATAATAGCAATTCTTTTGTATATAATGCTAAGCGCGCATCTTCGCTCTCACTATGACAGCGGCCTTAGGTCCCCTTGAATGTCTACCCTAAATTTATCTGAAGTCCTCCCAAATTTCTCTGAGATCTGCTAGACTACAATGAAATTCCCTGCACTTCTCTGAATTTTATGGAAGATCTTTCACACCACTGAAGGTACCCAGTATACTGCCTATAATTGCATATCAGTCCCATATGGATTTACATCAATTTTGGCATAAACAACGCTATCCACTATCAATTGGCATCTACTGTCATATTATGTGATAAAACTACAAGACAGGTCAGTTTGTCCTATCAAGAAAAGCAATCGCATATCAGTCCCATCCTTAAATTCAATCGTCCAGAGGTTTACATGGATTACAGTTCTGCTTTCGAGTTTCCATATTTTTCGCTATAACATAACATGCAAGCTTCAATGGAACTGATTTTAACTTGAAAAAATATTAATAAATTTACTATGATTTTTCAAATATTTACATGGGAATCACACTTCGTAACTTCGACTGCCATTATCTCAAGGCCTATTTTTTCTATATGGGATTATAGGCAGTATACTTAAGTTAGAAGGTTAGTCTCTAAAATTCTCCGTGTTTTCTGGCATTCACTGATCGTTAAAATTTAGGAAAATTTCTCTGAAGAAAATATTTGAAAAGGGAAATCCGTAAAACTTGGAAAAAATCTGAGAGGTTTGGCGATCTAAATAAAGGTTCAGTGGACAAGTGTGCTTAAAAAGGATCTGACAAGTTCATAGCTTCACATGATCTTATGAAAGGTTCAAAATGATTTGGAGGTGCGCAAAAAGCTCCGTAGGAGTGTATGTACCTCAAGTGGAAACTCCTGACAAGGTCGTTGAAGTTCTTAGAGATTTCAAATGTTTGGAGGGTTTTGGAACTTGAGAAACATTCTGAATACTTTTAGGACCTTCGAAAAATTTATTCAAACACTGAGGGCCGGTTTCTTCCCATATAGTTAAACCTGGATTAAGACTTAAGCGAGACGCATTCAAACGCAAATCAAACGCATTTCCACAAGAATGCATTCTTTTATTTCTAATGTAATTAGTTTCATTTTATGATAAAAATAAAATTATGTGCCCCCACACGTTTCTAGTAGAGATCCAAGATTTAGTCTAGAAACTAAACTGGGAACAATCTTTATTCCGGGAAAAAGAAGCAGTTTATCGAGCAGTATTCGTCGACTTCGAGGAAAAGAAAACAAAAAAAAAATGCGGCACGAAAATGGGAAGGTGTTGGCAGCCGGGAGAAACATACGGGGCAGACACAAAATGGGCTCAAATTAATTTAGCAATGAACTGGATTTTATTTTATTTTTCGCTCTCTTCTTTCGCCGTACACTTGCCATGCCACCACACTGTCCATACTTTTCCCGAGATATTGCTGTCATTGAGCTCATTAAAAAATTTAAGCGATCATTCGAAAGTTTGATTCGAATTTGACGATGCAAATTGGACTAGATTTTTTCCCCGTGGTGTTTATCTCGATGTAGTTTATAAAAATAATAACAATAAAGCACTAATGACTTACCCAAAGTTCGATTCCCCAGCCCATTTTGGATGTTGTGCTGATTCTGTCGGTTCCTGCCAGAAGAAAAACAAACAGCCGTCGACGTTGACACAATATTCGTTCGAACTTCTCTCTTCACTTGATTTGCTCAAATATTGCAATTGTTTGCGATTGCAACTTTGAATTAAAAATAAAACTTTTGCTAGTTTAAAAGATCACACGCACTTTTGCAGAACTTTCTTGTTGAAATATAAAAATTGCACTAGTATTCCACGTAAAGAAAATTTCATTCAATAATCTTTCATTGATTGAAAATCACAAATTCATGCTATTTTACTCCAAAAACAAAGTATCAACCATACACAGGAATAAAATCGAGAAGGAATTTCCTTTCACTAAATTTTTCAAATCATACACAATCCACTATCAACACAGAGGAGAAACGCCCCGAAGTTCCCCCTCCTTGTGCGGGGTACCCTTCGTCAAGAAACAAAACACTCCGCCGCACACAAGAGAACTCCACACTGCTGCTGCTGCTGGTGACGACCCGCCGCCGCTCCTTCTTTCACTCCACCGTGTTTTCAAAGCTCACTCTTTCTCACCACCGTAGTAGATTCAAATGGAAGTCTGCCTCCTCAGCTCACTATTTTGGCTTGATCCAATTTTGTTTTCTAGTAGATGCGAATTTTGCACTTTGCCTTCATCCTGAATGAGGGGGACTCTTTTTTTTTACTCTTCCCGCACACAACAAACCGCCGCCCACGAATTCGCGCGGACACCACACTAGTTTTGCCTACGAAGAGGACACGCCGCACTTGAGCCCGTACTTAATATCCAAGGTGGTTTCTATTCAATCGCCATCAAATTTTTATTTTCAGAAAAACAGCTAGGCAGGGAAAACGGCCAAACGAAAAAAATCCACGCGAAACGATGCGTACGCACTACATGCCACACCAGAATCCTGACTCAGACTGAAGAAGAAAACGAAAAAACGCTAGCGGTCGCCGCTTCGCCTTCGCCTTCGCACTCTCGCTTTGCAAAACCGATGAAGAGCCAGCAGTGGCGAAATCCGAAGTGAACGGGCGAAAAAAAAAACTTGGCGAAGCGAAATAATCGGTAGTAGCCCTGTTAGCATTCTGCTGAGCACTGCACGATGTATGGCGGATACCCATTATTGGGTACAAAAATACCCATTTTCATGCAGCTAGCTAATACCAACAATCAATACGAAACTAACGATTTTAAATTGGCTCACTACTTGACTAGCCTATTGGTCCCAAGCAAACGATTAACGATTAAGTCAAAAGTCTAGTATTACGCTATGTTTGTTTTGATTCGCTATGAAAGTTTGACAGATAAAATGAGGGGTTCGTGGATTTTCTTATGTTTCGAGGGGTGCATCGATTAGCTTGGGTCCGAAGAGAGTACCAGAGCTGAGCCAAAAAGTTGTGCACGTTTCTTCGGGACTTTATGGTCTTATACCCCGTTCACATTACAGCGTATATCACGTGATATACGCTGTCTTGCAATGACCACTCATACATCTAGTTTTCACTGGAAATCCTATGTATGAGTGCTCATTGCAAGACAGCCTATATTACATGATATAGGCTGTAATGTGAACGCGGTATTAGAGTTACCTCTATGCTAATACCCCGTCCACATTACAGCGTATATCACGTGATATACACTGTCTTGCAATGAACACGTGTACATCTAGTTTTCACTGGAAATCCTATGTACGAGTGCTCATAGCAAGACAGTCTATATTACGTGATATATGCTGTAATGTGAACCGGGTATAATAGCACAAACGAAGTGACAGACGACTAACTGGCGAAGAAATCAATTTAAATAATGTGGTTCGCTGTAATAGAATTTTCTTAGAAGCTTGTGCCATCATCCACCAGATGGGATAGTATTTTTGTTTTGATTTTGCACAAAGTTGATTTTGTGTACAATAATTCTTTGACAGTGTGCAAAGAGTGTATCATTTTGTAATTTTTTTATGCATTTCAGTTTTTCTAGTACATTTGGTGAAAATGCTAGTTCAATCCAGTAGAAGTGTTGCCATGTGTTACAATCCAGTAGTAGTGGTGTTGCCATGTGGTACACTGAAAAATTGCAATAGCAGGTTAGTCACCAAAGTTTTCGAGCTGCTCCGTTTGTCACTTCGTTTGTGTTGTAACTATTTTTTTTTTCCTTTGGTTTGTTTTTTCCGTCGATCTTGTTTTCCGTGCTGAGCACCAATGCTACCGACGTGCCAGGAAGGCAGTTCCCACACCTGGACCCTACCTATCGACCCATCAACTCATGAACCGGGGACCAACGGCTTTACTTCCTTTCCGAAGGAAGGCGTGATCAGAGATGTTATGCCTCAGAACATCCCGGCGGCGCCGACTGGTATTGAACCCAGGCCTGCTGGGGTGAGAGGTAATCACGCTTACCACTACACCACCGTTATGTTGTAACTGTGCTGATTGTGTTTTTTTGTGCATTTTTGGGTGTTTTGGGGTGTTTCTGTGTCGAACATGCTATCAAAACGTCAAGTGCAACATACAATGTTTACTGGCAACCATGATTTCCACAACGCTGAAAATGACAGATCCCGCTGCGATCGTAATTCTCACGTCACTTTTCAAAAGGTCCTAAGTAATAAATGTAAACAAATCGAGTTAAGCGATACAAATTATTGCTCTTCTATCATTGTATGTGATACAAAAACATCCATCCAAATTTACTTTCATTTATTTAAGATAATCATTGATCAAAATTTTCCAATGTAGAGTTTGAAATGATGGGTACATGATTGTTACTTCGGTCATTCGGACTGCCTAACATGATTGGTGCTCATTTTCCAAAGGCGGGGCCAATCTAAAGTTAGGTACTATACTCTGAAATCTGTGAAAGGGAATCTAGTATCATGTAGACAGAACGTCCAATGTAAGACTCATTGATTATGTCATTGAGAAAAATCGTCCAATGTAACATTTCCGATGTACAACTTGACTTGTCAAAACGTCCTATTTGGCTTTTTCTATGTTGTAGCATGACATTCAAAGTAAACTTGTGATTTTATAGTTTCTTCTGAATTTTCAACGTTATTATACACTGACTGCATTAAAATTAGTATTGCAAAACGTATTGTTTTTAAACAATTAAATTAATAAATCTGTCGAACTTCAACTTCGATTTTCTCAAAATGGTGGATATGTTACATTGGTCTATTTGAAAAGTGACGCGAGAATTGTTTATTGGCGATGACGGTGACTCTGTAGCTCCTTCATCCTACACTCTTAGCTACGATTACCTAAAATTATCGGTAAAAAGTTATCGGTATTTTTTACCGATAAAAATTGTTACTTTTTACTTTAAATAGGCTATTTTTACTATAAATTAGGTAATATTTAACGTTAATTATTGGTAATCCATGATTACCGATAATTTAGGTATGTGCACTTTCTTCGATTATCGGTAATTTCTACCGATATTTAGGTATTCTTTACCGACTTTTAGGTATGTGTAGGTATGTAGGTGTATCCAATTAGCAAACGTCAGACTGTGCAAGATACATGATGGACTTTGTACTATCCTTTCACTGCACCGAAAATTCTCATTAGAAACTGTCAATATTTGCAAGAAGAAAATATTTTTCGACGGTGCCATCAACGCCAATTATACGGAACAAAACATAACGGGTGATCCCAACACGATACAAATGATACAACCGTGGTCTGTGGCCACCATCCAGTCCATTTTCGGAGATAAAAGCCGTAGTGATGTTACCGACGTACGAGATTCAAAGTCGAAATGGATTTTTTCTTTTCTTTATTTTCAACTCCGAATTGCTTCGAATAGTTCTTCCCTAATAAAAAATAACCATAAACGAACGATAACCCAAATCATTGAACTATTCCACAAATGGTTTGGATGATACCCAGAACACGCCGTTAAGCAAATTAACCATACAATTTTTATTAGGGATGTGAAGGATGATGGTGATGTGGATGGTTGTGATGGTCGGTTGATTGTCTGCCGTCTGGAATTGGGCTAACCCAACCACTGCCAATGATTGGAAGGGTCATTACTAAAACGTGAAGAAGAATGTTCCAGCGGCCGTTCCGTCAGTTACGAAGTGCAATGCTCATGTAAATATTTGAAAAACTCCTGGTAAATTTTTGATAATTTTTCAAGCAAAGACCGCACAAGCCGGGTTTGGGTTTGATTCAACAGATGAGTTCTTCGCAATAAGCTAAACGTATCGGTTTTTATCCTTAAGGCCGGCGCACAATAGATACGTTTTCAGGTTTTTTGACAGTTAACCCATGCATTATCTGTCAAAAAACCCGAAAACGTATCTATTGTGCGCCGGCCTTTAGGCCTTCTCCTTATCAATTCTTAAGCAACAAATGAAATAAGCGGAACAACCAAACGTTAACAATTTCTTTAACGAAATTTTTTCAAGAATAGAAACACATCTGTAGTAGATGTAGTAGATGTAGGTTATATTATGAATAAAATGATGCTATTTATTTGAACGTGCAACGAACTCGCTCTTCAAGCTTTTAACACAAACGAAGTGACAGACGACTTTCTCCGAAGAAATTAATTAAAATAATGTGGTTCTCTGTAATAGAATTTTAGTCCACCTTCCGCCCCTCACCGCCAGGTTCGCTAGTATTTTTGCTTTGAATTAATTCAAGTTGGTTTTGTGTGCAATGATCTGGCAGCCCTCGTTCTCGCTCGCGTTGACGTGGTGCTGTTTTCTCACTCATCGAAGGAAATTTTGATTAGAGTGAGAAAGTAAGGAACAATCAGCGCGGGAACCGTGTGCGTTACTGTAGGTGCGGCAGAAGGAATGTTGACCACTCTTTCGTTCTCACGGTGTTCTTACGCATGATCCAACGTTACGTCACACTAGATTATGCATAAGAACGTCGTGATAATGAAAGTGCTAACTTGTTTCCTTCTGCCTCACCACAGCACTTGCGATTCTCCGTCGGTTTCAGGTGCATTCTTTGTGTCATAGAGATTGCTGACGTTTATCTTACGCACACTACGTCACGTATACGTATACGCAAAAATTTTAATGTTTTCATCGGGATCATACTTTAGCAATCTCCACCAGTCCAAACACACTAGAAGTTTTGGAAGGTTCTCCCTCAGCTGACATTCGCTTAATGTGGGTAGTGAAATCCGGAACATTTTCTCACTTTTGAGCATCAACGTCAACCCGGTTTCGAATCGCATTCCCACTTGAGGTGGCACCGTTGGCAGTAATCCACCGCGCCGTGGGAAAGACCTGACTAGTGCTGGAAAATTCACCGTCTAAGGAACGTCACCATTAAAATTAAATCAACCTAATTTTCTTCGCTGTAACGTACTCCGGATCAGACTCGCTGGTGGACCGTTTTCGTGGAATCTTCTTGATCAGTTCCTCCAGACTGATTTCTTCGCCAGCATATCTAGCCGTAATAAATTTAAAAAAAAAATCGGTTTCATCCGATCCTCCTTCATTCTCACCTCCAGCACGTCGATCGCCTATTTGATTCGATGGATCTCGGCATGATTTTGGAGTAAATTTTCCTCCTTTAGATCGCCCTCGTCGAGAGCTTCCGGTTCCGCTACGGAGTAACGAATGCATACCGAGGATGGCCGCAAAAAAAAAAATATAATAAAATAACGAAATTACAATGAATTTTGGGCACATTAAAAATTTATTATTAAATTATTGGAAAGGAGAAATAATAAATTTCGTTTTTAACGATACAATTATCAATGAAAATTAATTTGATGAGATCAAATTTGTTCGACAAAAATCAATTTTTTTATTGTTAAAATGCTTAGCTTAACAAGCCCCCTTTTTTATTGTACATTTCTCATATACAATGATTTTCGTTGTGATTTTATGGTAGGGGTAAGAGGGGCATAGTGAACAAGTGGGGCATAGTGAGCATCCCATGCCTCAGCTTGGTCTTTCGGCCGTTCGGAACAAATTGGTTGGTGGTAGCCTTATACATTTTATGAATAATCAGCAATGGAAATTTGCCAAAAGGTATAAGGGGATTTTTATCAGTGCTGGCATCGGTACACAGAAATTCAAAACAACCCAAAATTAAGTTCTTTTCACTCATCTCCCATGTTCCGTATGATAAGCCAAATTTGGGTAAACCGGCTCAAAGTAGTTTGCATTTAAAGGCCTGTATAGAGATCGAAGCGAAGCGAAAATCTCATACAAAATACTAAATTTTTCACCAGCGTGGAAAACGCAATTGGCAAATTTTTCACTTCGCTTTGAACTGTAAACAGATACGATCCAGCGAAATCTAATGTTGTGGATCGCATCTTTTTCGCTTACGGTTATTTTTTTTCGCGCATGCAGCGCTCGCGAAAAGAGCAGCAGCTAAGCGAAAAGTTGACGTTTCGGGAGAGCGTATCTGTCAGATTTTCACTTCACCGGAGGTGTAAACTGATCGATTTCGTTTCACATGAACTGTAAACTGCGAAAAAAGGAAACTGGAAAATGTTCCACACACATTTTTTCACAACCTTTTTCGCTAGCGAAATTTCTGGTCCGGGAGAAACAATCAAACCACGCCAATTTTGCAAACATGATGAATCATGTTTTCTTTTTCGATTCTAAAACTTCTCGGAAATCGAGAAACCAACACTCACACACGTATAACCGTCCGGGAGGCAGAGTGCCAGCGCTAATCCGATTGTTTGATTGTTTGATTGTTTCTCCCGGACCAGAAATTTGTGGCATCGCGAGTGAAAATTTTAATTTTTGTTTACGCGGTGATGAGAAGTGCGCTGATCTATTGTTAGGGTTTTGCGATGTGCATTGCTTTTGTGCACGGAGTGAATTGAAAAAGAAAAGCGAAGAAAAGTCATATTTGGTTGTTGTGTGGTTGGAGTGGAGGGAAAAAAAATATGCGAGGAAGCATCGGAAATGCGCTCCCGGGTGAAGTGATTTGGTGAGTACGTTCCAGTTGAAGATTGTTGACAAGTGTATTTGTGGTGATGCAAATTATGGTTTAGATGACGCATGGCTTCAAACATTTTGTGTATCCAAATCAAACAAACTACATACTAAATACGCACAGGGCATCGTCTGCTGACCATTGCCGCGGGTATATCGTGGGAGTCCCAGGTACCCGGTTCAAGCTTTAGTTGGCGGCGGTGGCTCTTCTTGACCTTCTACCCCCTGAGTAGTTAGTGTGAATAAGGGCGTCTATGTGATGTTTTGCTGTACCTGTTGTGGACATTTAGTGCATCCTGTTCCCTTAACTTGTTGAGGACACCCTGTCTTGCCTCAAAAGTTACCCTTTTTGAAGTGCTAGTCTTCACAACATAAAGGGCACCATTACGGAGCATGAGATTGAATCAAATTATTCGCAGTTCTACTTGTCAAACGCCCCCGGCTGGGTGAGGGATAGAGGATGACACACACACACACACCTTTTTCGCTAGCGAAATTTTATGATTTTTCGCATGCTCCAATTTTCGTTTCGCTTCGATCTGTATACTAGGCTTAAGCACGGCAAAAAAAATTACCCATCGCTAAGTTATTTTTAATTTTTTCTACCCAAAATTAAGTTCAATTAACTCAAATTTGGGTATATCGCATATTACTCAATTTTGGCTTCTCGTACGGAACTAGACGGTTGAGTCGAATCTTTCGTTCTATTTTTGACAACAATAGCGAGAGGAAATGAAACGGGCAGAGGTCAAATAACTCAAATTTGAGTTTAAAAAACCCAAGCGGTGGGTAGTTTTGTTTTTCTGTTTAGCATTGGTGCTCAGTACGGAAAACCAGATCGACGAAAAACAAATCAAAGGAAAAAAAAAAAGAAATGGGATTAACAGAACTTTATCTGTACAAGTTCAGAAAAAGTTTCATATTTTTGAATTTCCTGCAGTTTTAAACTTTTTTCGAACAGTCCGCAATTCAAAAACCCAGTAAAACATTACTGACTGGATTAATGTGTATATGTTATGTGCAGCTTATCTGCTGTAATATTCAACAACTTTTTTTTACTGTTTCCCTAATAAAAAACTACCATACATGAACGAAAACCCAAATAATAAAACTATTCAACAAATGGTTTGGATGATACCTCGAACACGTCGTTAAGCAAAATAACCATAACAATTTTATCAACAATCAATACGAAACTACCGATTTTATATTGGCTCACTACTTGACTAGCCTATTGGTCCCAACCAAACGATTAACGTTCCCCATTCTAGTCGAAATTCTAGTACTACGCAATGTTTGTTTTGATTCGCTATGAAAGTTTGACAGATAAAATGAGGGGTTATTGGTTTTTCTTATGTTTCGAGGGGTGAATCGATTAGCTTGGGACCGAAGAGAGTACCAGAGCTGAGCCAAAAAGTTGAGCACGTTATTTCGGGACCTTCTAGTCTTAGAGTTACCTCTATGATTTTATTAGGGTTGGTTTTCAATTTCAGATTGAATTCCAATTTCCCATTTGCATCGACGTAAAAGCTTGCCGCAGCTTGTTAACCGAGCTTGTGCTGCATAGGTGGAAGAGATTACTCCGTTGAAAACTTCATCTGCATGATAACTGGAAAGTTTGATAACTGGTACTTGTCGATGACGATGATCTCGTCTCGAAAATGTTTTGGATTATGAATAAGAAGAGGCTGAGCAGTCGAGGCAGCAAGAGACAAAAGCGTGACATCAAATCCTATGTCCCGATCGATTCGTACAGAAGTTTCAATGCGCCGCCTGTTCGGAAAGGATTCCCCGTGACATGAGCGAGCGTCACTACGCGAAGCATGCCGGTCATACCTATCGGGTTGATATCGATCCAGTGATCGATCTGTACGACGAAACTACTGCCACGGCGATTGTAATCCACTCCATGAAAGTGCAGCGGCAAGTGACGATCTACTGCGACAAATGCAACGTGCCTAAGAAATCGGCTTTCAGATTAGTATTCCACCGGTTGGTTTGGCAAACACGACCAGTACTCGCACTGTCTGGTTCTGCAGAATAATAAGAAGAAGCTGGAGCAGACAAAACTGATATCCGGCAGCTTGGGTGGATCCTTCCAGTTCCGCTACGGAGGAGTGAATGTATACCAGCATACCGAGAATGGCCGGGTTCGGTTTGGCGTCCAACAACGATGTCTATGTCTTCTCGGTCGCGAATGACTGTGACTTAGGCTTCTAGCACGAACTGAAGAAATCTGTAGCAATAATTGCAACAAGCGCGAGTCATTGACAGCTCAACATCGTTTACTTGTAAGCAAATGTGAACCCGATGTGTTCATCCCTAATCATTTTGGCCTATGGTCTTTCATTATACAAAAGAAGCGATATAATGACATGCTGTTTGACAACAGGCTCTCCCTTTCAATTTTCGTTAGAGAAAAAGAGATAACAGGCGGTACCCCCTAGTTTAATCTAGTACATATGAGTAGATAGTGTTGCCGTGAGGTACACTCGAAAATTGTAAATGTAAGTGCGTCAAATCAAATTTCGAGCCGCTCCGTCTGTCACTTCGTTTGTGCTTTTAATGAATTTCAAGGATTTTGTTAACGATAGTTGAGACGAATGGACGTGTATTGAAGTACGGAAAGGCTGCCGTCACGACAACATCCATGCAATCTAACACCAGCAACTGATAGAGAACACAATGCGTATTTAATTAGATAACGAAAATTCATTACTTCTAAAATTTCTACGATTCGCTCATCTTGCTCATTGGGTTCCAAATGCTGAGAATCCCATCACGCATGCTATCACGGGTTATTAAATATATAGACGTAAACATGAAGAACTACATTGGTAAACATTTGCTGCGTCGCGGCTGTGATGTAGAGCGCTACCGAAATAAAACAACGTGTTTACTCATACGCCGTATACACAAGAATCCCTTTATTCATGACAGAACCCCCTACAGCTCATCGTGTTTCTAACTCTCTGTTCCCTGAAGCTGAGCTTATTTAGCCCGGAGGCTAGTAATACTCTACAACTCCTCCTTTTCTCCAAAGTTATTCACTCTGTTCACTTTATAATCGTTCAAGCGGACTGGTTTCTTGATTTCACGACGGGGTCGAACATCTACTGTCGACGTTACTTCTTCTGTTGAAAGCGCGGCCTGTTCTGATCCATCTCCTGAAACGGTTTCCTTCGAAGACTCTTCTGTATCGTCATCGTTTGATTCTAACAGTTTCAAATGGGCAATGTTCCTATGAATAACTCGATTTGAATGTTTCGAGCTCAGCGTTACATCTGACCCTTTTAGTTCTACAACTGTAAATTCTTCTGGACCGAAATTCGACGCGAGTTTGTTATCCCTGATCATCCGTTTGACGACAACCGTATCCCCTGCTCTCAGGTGTCGCGGCTTCGCTCGGCGACGGCGATCACAGTATTCAGCACTTTTATGTTTCTGCTCCCTGTCCCTATCCCTCACTTCCTCTGAAATCTTGCTGTAGCCACTCGGAAAAACTGGAAGTTTGTCCTTCATCATTCGACCAAACATAAGAACAGAGGGAGCTACCGAGGAGGGCGACACATCTAAATCTCAAGTTTAGATGGTCAACAAATCTCACACTAGCGAATCAATCTTCGAACAATCTTCTTTCATTTGTCGTATCTACTTGCATCGCTCATCAATTTTTTGCAGGAAATCTTCAGAATTTTCATCAATCTTCTTTCTATCTACTCAGCGTGCGCGCAGCTAGCCACAGCAAAACACAATCTTTTTTGCATCGTAGATAGAGTCGACCCCCTCGGGAGCTACACCGGTGGTACTATGAGGAGTTGAATTGTACATCAAAACGCACATGCGCAGATCCCACTTCCAATCCGTATCTTCAGCGTGACTAATCTTCAGATGCTTTTCGATCATACCATTCACTCTCTCGACTTCTCCGTTCGCCTGCGGCCAGTACGGTGTTGTCTTCCTCAGCTCGATACCAAATTGGTCACAGAAACTCCGTAATTCCTCGCTAATGAACTGCGGCCCATTGTCAGTCTTCAGAGTTTCTGGCATTCCAAACCGACAAAAGGTCTCGTGGAAAGCTTTCACAGTCAAAACTGCTGTGATTTGTTTCATAACAATAACCTCAATGAATCGGCTGAAATAGTCAACTATCACCAGCAAATTGTGTCCCGATGGCAATGGTCCAATGAAGTCTGCCGCCAAATCAGTCCAAGGTTTCTCAGGCATCCTTGTACACCTAATTGGTTCAGGAGACTCCAATGCTGACACAATAGTACACGATTTACAGTGCTTGACAATTCTCTCCACCTGTTTGTCGATTCCTGGCCACCAAACTTTTTGTCGCAATCTTCTCTTCATTGTGACGATTCCAGGATGAGACTCATGAGCGAGTTCAAGTATCTTATCCCGAAGAGCAGTAGGAATAACCAACCGATCTCCACGCATAATTAGGTTTCCTGATCGATACAATTCTGATCCAAAAGGCTTGAAAGGTTTAACGCATTCTGACCAATTCCCATCTTCCAAAACTTCCAAAAGGTTTTGCAGAACATCATCCTTAGCCGTTTCTTCCTCTACCTCGCGTACTGTAATTGCTTTTGGAATTGATGCTGCCACTAAACTCCTTATGAACACTTCGCTATCATCATTGAAAGGTTCAGGTATGGATATCGAGAGTCGCGAAAGCACATCCGCTATGTTTGTGGCTCCCGGCTGGTAGATGACTTCAAACCGATACGATTGAACACGTAGAACCCATCTTTCAATCCGAGGGCACGGTTTGGAGCGATGGCTGAAGAGGAAATCCAAAGGTTTGCAATCAGTTATTAACTTGAAATCCGTTCCCAACAAGTAGAGACGAAATTTCTCAATGGCCCACACCAATGCCAGAGCTTCCCTTTCTGTTTGGAAGTATTTCTTTTCCAGGTCCGTTAGCGCTTTGCTAGCGAAGGCAATGATTATTTTCTCATTCCTTTGGTTTTCTTGAAGTAGGACTGCTCCAAGTCCAGTAGGGCTTGCATCCGTAATGAGAAAACTCGTATCTTTGGGGTCAAAAAATCCAAGGAATCCAACAGAAGATATTTCTGATTTGATAGCATCGAAAGCGATTTGATGCTCATCTTTCCAAACAAACGTTACTCCACTCCTTAACAGATTCCTCAAAGGCTCAGTTTTACTCGCAAGGTTTGGTAAGAACCTTCCAACATACGTTATGAGCCCCAGAAAGCTACGCAATTCAGCAACATTTGCAGGAGGACGGAATTGTTGGATAGCCTGAATCCTATTATCAGTTGGCCTAATACCGTTCACTGAGAGTTCGTGCCCCAGGAACTCTAACTTCTTGACCCTGAATTGACACTTTTGCGAGTTTAGCAATATCTCATAATCCTTGAACCTATCCAGTAATGCTTGTAGACGCCTGTCATGCTCTTCCTCTGATCGTCCTGAAACTACTACATCATCAAGGTATACTACAATTCCATCCAGACCTGCCACTACAGTCTCCATCACCTTCTGGAACAGTTCTGGGGCCGAGCTTATGCCAAACATCAATCTTTTATATCTATCAAAATAATAAACAAATTGTTAACTGCTTTTATTCATTGTTTATTTGTCAAAAAAGAAAGATTATGTAGAATCGCATTACCTGAACAATCCAAATTTTGTAATAAACGTCGTTATCTCGCGAGATTTCTCCGAAATCTCAATTTGATAATAGGCATCCTTTATATCAACTTTTGAAAAAAGAACTGCCCCACGAATGCTGCCTAGAAGCTCATCAACTACAGGCAATGGATACTTTTCTCTCAATACAGCCCGATTCGCTCGACGCATATCTACGCAAAGCCGTATTTCTCCCGAGTCTTTCAGGACCGGTACCAATGGAGATACCCATGGAGATGGGTGAGACACTTTCTCTATTACATCCTGAGCGAGAAGAAACTTCAACTTTTCCTCAATCAAATTCTCTAGAGCGATCGGTGGCCGACGATAAGGTTGCTGCACTGGTTGTACGGTAGTGTCAATAGGAATTTCAAGCAAAACCCCTTTTATTTTTGGAAAACTGCCCGCCGCTTCAATAGATGTTACATTGTCAAAACCGATTTTTAGCACCCGCAACTCCGAGGCTGTTTCCTCGCCGAGCAAACACTGGCTACCTCCATGAACGACGTAGAATTTAGCGTTTGCTTTTTCCTGACCTGCTTGAATCTCAGCTGTAAACATCCCGATGACTTTCAAAGCCTCCTTGCTGGCATATGCTCTCAAAACTCTGTCTCCTTTCTCCGACAAGTGTTGCACTTGAACTTTTGCTTCTTCCATTTGCTTCCAGACCGCTGAAGAAATAATATTCGCGTCCGCCCCAGAATCAATCGTCATTGGCACCTCGACACCTCCAATCATGAAATGGAATACGTTACGTCCCATTGCGAAAAATATGTTTCCCTTATCTTGGTCTTCGTCCAAATCTCCTGTTACTGCTCTTACACGCTTTGCCGGCCGCTCTGACCACTCGCTCCTATCTGGCATTGTTCTCTTACGGTTCTCTGAAAATGCTGAACTTTTGTTCACATTGATTCAAAAACAGCATTTGGCAAAATGTCCCATCGCATGGCATTTATTACATTTGACATCTTTCGCTGGGCACCATTTGCTTGACTTCAAATGACCAGCCCGTCCACATGCAAAACATGTCATGACAACTCCTCAATTCATAGCCGGTGCTCGTCCCAAATACTTCTGCTTTGGTCTGTAACTTTGTCCCTTGACTGCATTGACGGTCATCTCCCCTCTATTGCCTAGTACACTCTTAGCCATTTCCATAGACTTTTCCTTCGAATCAGCCATCGTTGTTCCCATAGAGATTATTTCACTCAAAGATCTGGTATCCCGTTTAAGAATCTCCATCCGTAGAGCATCTGAATAGCATTTCTCTGTGATTTGATCAGTGATCATTTCTTCGAAATTGTCCGGGGTGAAATTGCATCGTTTTGCCTGTACGCGCAATCTTAGTGCAAAGTCAGAGATCCTTTCAGAAGCCTTCTGTGTCATCTGTCTGAACACATACCGTTCATAAGCCACCAGACGTTTTGGCTCAAAGTGAGCGTCAAAAGCTGCGACTGCCACATCATAGTAAGGAGGGTTACTCAAAATCAAGGGTACTCGTTTTGCGTCCGGCAAATTTTCATGAAGGTCCTGAAGATCTGGACCCCCGAGGTACAATAGCTTTGCACACATATCGGATTGATCATTTATACCACACGCTCGAAAATAGCATTCGAGTTGCCTTTTCCATCTGGCCCACTCTGACGCTAGATGTATTTCTTCTACGTTCATGTCGAACGGCTTCACCGCTCGGAACGACTCCATCCATCTATTGAAGTTAAAAAAAACAGATCTTATGATAGAGCATCACCAATTACTATATTGCTCTTTTACTTCTAGTTTCAGACCATGGAGTATGTGGAAAAACACAGCATGCATGCTTAATATTCTAATTTTTTTTAACTTCCAGCTTTTTAATTAAAGTAACGTTTGTAATTATTTCAATTATCATATCAAACTGTTTGGCGTTCTAAAGCAATTCTTTGTTCAACTTACAGTTTCGAATATTTAAAACAAGGCCAGCAGCCACTGATATTGTTCCATCTTAACAGTTCATGGCTTCCAATAATTCCAACCATACGTTTATCATCGAACACCAGTTATTTATTCCACTGTATATTTATCGATAACACAGTCATCGAAAATCTAGCAAGCATTTTCACAACTTACAGCTGCGAATATTGTCAAGGCCAGCAGCCATTGAACCTTTTTTTTATCATCCTTAAGTCTTCCTGTTTCAAACTAAAAGATTACGGAAAACCAACCATCAGTTATTTTCCTCTGTACTATTATCGAGACCAACAGTCATCGAAAATTTTAACCCAATCAAGGCCAACAGCCACTGATCTTTCCGCTTGAGGATTAATCTTTTCGCCTTTTTTCCAACTATCAGTTATTATGTATTCCACAACATTAATTCGAGACCAGCAGTCACCGAAATCTAAATCGTATGTCTTCCAAACTAGCAGTTTGGATATTCTAATCAAGGCCAGCAGCCATTGATTTTTTTCCCCAAAGCCAACAGCTTTGAAGTTGGAAAAAATAAAACTGGTTGAGTTTCTTACTCAGTTGTTTTCTAAACAATTATCATTCGTCTGCATAATGCATTTCACCAAGCATTTCAGCGTTATCAGCATCCACTTTTCCCGACTCACTTCACGATCCGCCTTTCCCCAAAAAAAACATTGACAGATAAGATGACCATAAAAATACAATAAAAATCTATAAACGGTTGCATCTATTTGAAAACATGTAACCGAACCTTGTTGGCAATTTCGTTTTTCATTTTTTTTTTTTTGCTGCTTATCCACATACTCCAGGTAATTTATTTTCCTACAGGAGGCACCAACTCCACACCAGCTGAATTTTCAACACTGCAATTCATCTACTAACCTGTTTTTCAATATCGTGCCGCCTCAAAACTCTCCGCTGCTCTGATCGGAACTACTCCGCCTCCGCCACCCGGTGGATTGAATTCGATTTGACCTCCGCCACCGCGAATGAAATCAAAATCCCTCCTCGAAGCCAATTGTGATGTAGAGCGCTACCGAAATAAAACAACGTGTTTACTCATACGCCGTATACACAAGAATCCCTTTATTCATGACAGAACCCCCTACAGCTCATCGTGTTTCTAACTCTCTGTTCCCTGAAGCTGAGCTTATTTAGCCCGGAGGCTAGTAATACTCTACAGCGGCCATCGGTCTTCTCATTCATTTACCGGCAGATTGCTTCTTCCGATGAAATGCCGAATATGTCGATAAATAATATAAACATTGCCACCTGTCACCTGGTGTATATCGAACTCTCTTTAACCAGCGATGCAAATCGATAACAAGGAGATTATAAATGTGCATCGATGGCAATATTTGTTGTTCTTTGTCAAAGTTCAAAGCTACGATGATATCAGTATTTAAATATTTATTAATGAATATTTGTAAAGAATACTAAAGTCCATGTGACATCGAAATTAAAAGAAATTTAGTATGGCACCTTTATAGATTACTATCATATGACCGATGCAGAAATAATCCTAAATGTAAGTATCGATCAATAAAGATTTTTAAATGTGTACATCGAAATCATAGAAAATTTAAAGTAAAGAATTGCCGACATAAATCTTTATTTCTGTAAAGAATTTTGAAGAAGTTTCACGAATGGTTGGTCGGGGTTGCATTGCGTCCTAATATCGTTTTCGTTTTTGCGGTGTAGCACCGGTGTAGTGTAAACAGGAATAAGTGCGAGTCTTTGACAGCTCAACATGAATTGTTTGTAAACAAAGGTGCATCCTGTATCTACACCCTAAAATATTTCGGTGTACGGCAGTGTAGCACCGGTGTAGCTACACCGCAAAAACGAAAACGACATAAGTAACATTGATCGATTCTCTTCGTCGACTTTCTCTTTCGTTAATACCATTGTCGCCATTGTTACCATTGTCGTTCTTCAAGTTTACGTCTATATATTTAATAACCCGTGATAGCATGCGTGGTGGGATTCTCGGCATTTGGAACCCAATGAGGAAAATTTCTACCTTTTTTACCTCTATTACACCTACATGGCTGACTGGTTGATGGTTATGACAGGTTATGACAAATAAATATTGAGTTCATGCATGAAAAGATTAACAGAAATTGCAATTCACCACATACTAGAGTGTGTTTGCCTGTCGTTGATAAGCTCATCAACAGCAGCCCGAGGATTAGCAACCAACAACGAAATCTGTACACCCCAGATGGCATGGGATCGAAACAAGAAATCATGCAGATAAAAAATCACAAATAAAATCAGCAGTTGTCTATCGATATTTTGATTTTACAACAGAAATCGATATTTTGAACTGGCAACACAATCGATATTTTAACATTGGTAACGATTGGTAGCACTACTTTGAGAAAGACCTTTATAAATGATTCACGATTAGATTTGTAGCATCTTAACAATTATTCATGAAATGGTGACGATCGCTAAGATTTTTCTTATGAATGGCTTTGAAGATCGATGTACACAGAAAAAAAAGTTGTTGAATATTACATCCAAACTGCTGCAACCAGGTCAATCCATCGGTTGTGTAATATAACGTTGTACGATGTACATCGATTTTGCGAACAAAATTACATCCATTGATGTAATATTGTATCTGCTTTTTGCTATTACATCATTAATTAATACATCAGCTTGAATTACATTGATCGATATTACATTTTTTTTTGCTGTGTATAGAAAATTAAAGAAAATTAACGAAATGGTTGGTCGGGACGTTTAGCTTGAATTATTTTAGCGTGTATCGTATGGATTCTGCAACACACGCTATTTCAAAACTAACCAAATTTGAGTAGAATCCACCCAGATCGGTCAAAACTGAACCTACCCAAAAATGGGTGAAATATATTGGGAGTGACAAGTAGACAAATGTACAAAGCCTATCGGATTCATGACGATGTTGTCCATTTGTCAACTTGTCACTTCCAACATAGTTTACCCATTTTTGGGTAGGTTCAGTTTTGAACGTTATGGTTGGATTCTACCCAAATTTGGGGAAGTTTTGAAATAGCGTGCATGGCATTAAATTCTCGTGCAACACAAGAAAAGGGCTTATCATTGTTGATCGATTCTCTTCATCGATTTTCTTTTTCACGAATAACCCGACTGCAAATGAATTGCCCATGGAGTGTGTTGTTTCAAGCGCAAGCTAACATCATCATCTATCGAACTGTGCTGCGAGCTTAGCGAGAAATTCGTTTATGTTGCCGTGGTAAACCGAAGATATAGTCGATGAAGAGAATCGATCAACGAGGATAGGTCCTTTTCAAATGTTAAGCGAGAATCATTATTTAAAAAAAAGTTTGTGTCATCCCTGCAGACATCAACATGTGTTTTTTTGTTTGACTAAATCCAAAATAAACAAAACAGTGCCGTCAAAACAGTCAACGTGAGTGCGACTGTTTTCAGCTGATTCCGTCGTATGTCTAGTTGTTGCATCTAAAATCCGGTTTTAAAATACGGTTCCCATGTAACTAGTACTACTGTTCCTCGGATTATAAAGTGATCATCATGAGTGAACAGCGCTACAGGACAAGTTTTATCCGCGATTTGGCGTTACGAGATGTTAACATCTTTGAGCAGTTGTTGCTGTTAGCTCGGAATGAACCGCAATTTACGGGTAACGTTAGTCGTTTGCAGAAACCGGCGCTGGAAGCAACGGTCTGTATGCTAGTTTTGAAATTGCAGAAAAATAGCAACGTTGCGGGACTGGAGGTGAATTGGGTTGTCGGATTGGAGAACGTTTTGGGGCTGATAGAGCAGAATCACCTGTACCTGCAGAAGGACGAGGAATGCTTGGGACTGCTGTTGAATGTTCTAGGGCTTACGGTGATGTTGGAAGAGGATATTGCGAGCTGTGCTCGAAAGGTGGAGATGTTTGTGGAAAAGTTTCAAACTGAGTACCACGAGTTGCCGTTATTCTACGAGGTATTGAGGACACTGTTGATTGTATCGTTGGAGAAGGATCAGTTACAGAAGGCTTTCCTTCAGATGGATGTATCTGAACTGGTGAGGAATCTTTATTCGGATTCGCATCAAATTCGGATGAAATCGTTGGCCTGTTTGCAACTGTTGATCTACTTTAGGTCTGATGTTATCGATGATTGGCATCGAGCAATTCAGGAAGGCGAACGGAAGATATCGGAAGAACATCGGAGCTTTATGCTTTGCCATCTGGTTGAAACGGTTGTACAGCGAAAGGATATGAAAGGATCGTTCTTAAAGATTGTAGAATCGATCGAAACGTGGAAATTAATACAATCTAATTGCGAGTCTGATGATCAGTTGGTGCGAAAGGAGGGCCTGTCTGTGATCAAAAACATTCTGGCTTACTTAAAAGAGGCAATCAAAGAAAGTATAGCAAACGATTTGTTTGAATGGACGGCGAAGGATGTAAAGAAGCTGACCGAAGCGTGGCAATGTTTTGTAACGATTTTGGAAACGTTGAACGAGTCTCAAACACATTTGATAATGCCAGCTCTGCCGTTGATTGAAAAGCTGAGTTCGCTAAGTGCGGCCTGGAAGAACTCCATTTTTAAATTGATTCTGAGGCATGAAAATCTTGCCGTTTCCGGTTGGGGGATTGATTATTTATTGGAGAAGAGTAAATTTGATGGAAATCGACAGCAGCTGGAAGTGATTTTTCTGGCTGCGTTGAACAGAACGGCAGTCTTTCAGAATTTTGATAGAATTAAACGTCTTTTGGTTGATTACTATTCGGAGGAAGGGGGAGCTAGCTTTTTGATGAATCATCTCAAGGATATCGGTTGGGGATCGGTTCCGTTTACTTGCATGTTGGAAGCGGTAGATCAACTGCTGGATTCAACGACTCATGTACCGTGCTTGCAGGAATCAGTCAACAACTTAACGGAGCAATGTCTAACAATCAAGAACATAAATCTTCGATGCTTAGCTTCTTTGCAACTATCACAGATGTTGTTGAAATTAGCACTTAGAGAGGATTTGAGTGCCCAAATTTCATTGGACCGGACTGTGTTGCAAATGAATGCGCTTTCGAAGGTTACCCAAAGGAGTTTTGCAGAGTTGGAAGATTGGAATCGAGTCCAGCAGCTCATTGATGGAAGTTGCTTCGAACGGATGTTGACCAGGGTGAAGCCTTCGGATGACAATATCATTAAAGACGTATTCGTTCCCTATATGCAGAATGACCGTACGTCGACCGAACGGCGGTTGAAGCAGACATTTGATAGGGATTTGCTATTGGCGGTCAGGTGAGAATCAGTCTAAGGAATGTGTGCGTTCAACTGAATATCGTGTTTTCTTGCAGGATCCTACATTACGGGAAACTTCCATTCGTTGAAGCAGAGCTTAAAATAAAGCTTGATAACCTGGTAAAGCACTTCAGCGAAGACTGTGAAATTAACCTCAAATCGTTGGAAATATTCAAGGAAGTCGGGAAGAACTGCCAACTTATTCCCTTGATGGAGGATATTATTCAGAAGCTGATACACATTCTCCACAGACGACTGAATAGGTTGAACTATGAAAGTCCTGCCATAGCTGTCACGGTGCAGTTGGTTCACCTCTTCTCCCGTCTGCATCGAGTGGACATGGTGGACCAGTTTTTCACCACATTCATGTTGGACGAGCTGGTAAAGACGATTCAATTACGAAACAGCGATAAGAGTTTGTACGGATCTGTATTTGCGGCTTTGAGTGATGTGTTCCTGTTCAGATTAAAATCTGACTCAGATAACGGTGCCGTCAAGAAGCAAATCATTTTGGATTATTCTAAACTAATCGACGTTGGAGATGTCCATGTTTTGTTTAACACGCTCGAAATCCTGTCGTTTATATTCGGGAAAAAGGTACAGGATTTGAATGACGATTCTGATTTTCACACCCTATCCTTGATAGTAAATCGATGCTACAAGGAGATTCTAATCTACCGGAAGTCAGATCATTTTTTGAAAGTGATGAACAAGTTCATCGCTACCCTTTTGGCTCCATGGAGTGGAGAAGCGAATTCATCTGACGAGAGTAACCGATGGTTGAAGGAAGTCGTCACCGATTACTTCACGGCTTTCTTGGAACAGGCTGTCGTAATCGGAGGTTTGGCGAATATGCTGTTCGAAAAGATGCTTCTGTTGCCAATTGAGACACTTCTAGACTGGAATGCGTTTGGGAAGCTACTGCTAAGCGGTTTACTTTTCGGAGACGGGCAGAAGCGAGAGCAGAGGTGAGTGTTGGACTATTTCTTTCATCCGATCTGCAAATGTAATCTTCTTTGTTTTTTTTTTAGAATTGAAGATGAAGCTTGCGTAGCGAGTAAGTTCTATGGCACGTAAGTAATTCTTTCAGAACGTCTACAATGTCTTTCTCACAGTAAATGTCATAATTGCAGTTCCCTTTTCAACCCACCAACCCAACTGCAATCCGATGCCCGTGTCAGAATCTTGTGTGGTTTGTTCCTCTATCGACTAGCTAAAACCAACCACCCGGATGCCACCCTCTTCCTGCTGAAACTCGAGCGAATGCTGATCGAAAAGTTCCAGCAGATAACGAAATCCAAAGAACGCTACTACGCCGATTCCCAAACCCATCGACACAAACTCCGAATCATGCAAGCGCTTTGCGTGGTCTTCAAACTGACTGGCACCAAGCCTTACTCGCTGCTGGAAATCGTCCTGTACGAAACCAACCAGCCCAACATCAACTACCTCATCGAGCTGATTCTGGCCGACTCCTCCATCGACACCCTCACCATCATCAACTCCCTCAGGAACGACAGAGTAAAGGTGTCCGGCGTGCAATCCGTGTTCGTAATCCTGTGGTTACGCTGTTGCAAAACCAACTACCTCGATGTGGAGTATATTAACTTTCTGCTGCCGTGGACGATGGCGCAGAACTTCTCTACGCGACTCTACGCCCAGATTACTATCTCAAAACTGTTGGAAAAGTTTTACGAAAAACCCAACCAAACGGGTTGCTGTCCGTTCACCAATATCTACTGTGCAATCAATAGCTACCTTAAACAGGGTAACGTCGAGAAGAACTTGGAAAAGTGCATGAAGGACTTCCGCTTCAACAGTATCTTCGACTACGACAATCTTCTGACGTTGGAAAATGTGTACCACAATATTCCCAGGGTGTCGGGAATGGCTGCAGAGGACGTGGTCGCTACGAAGATTCTCAAGGAGTGCTTTGAGGTGCTGCAGCTGGCTGAGGTCAATATGGGCGTGGCTGTTGAATTTGATGAACTGGTCAGCGAGAGGAAGGAAAATCTGTTTCTCAGTCATGGTTTCGGTGGATCGGATCACATTCAGAAGAAGATTGTACCGTTGAAGTGTTTGGAGCCGGGTTTGGAGGTGTTGACGAATTTGCCGGAGCAGCTGCGTTTGAAGAAGAAGGTATGTGCATGTGGTGGGACCTTGGGAAGCTGGTTTCTTCGGCTATGTTGTTGTAACAATCTCGTATGGAGCAATTGCTTCTTTTGGGGCAACATGGGTCACGGGGTAAGATGAGTCATCTACTTGATTTAATTATTTTTTGTTTCTCAACAGCAACAGGGTCAATGAAGCCAGAATGCATTGAATCAATACGTTTTTTGGACAAATAAATAAATGTATCGACAAGTTCTGCATCGCAAAAATTGCGGCTTCAAAGTTCTAAAAGTTATCTGAAGACAACTCTGCTGAGAAATTTTAAATCAAAAATAGAGCAAGATAACTGTTTTTTAGAGATACCCTAAGTCAATTCTCAATGCGACTTCGAATCTACCTACTGCCTCAATTAACACGGAATGGTGAATATTACCGGACGGGATTGAGCTAACAGACCCTGCATTTTTCACGTCCAAGGAAGTCGACATTGTGCTAGGCTTCTTCGAATCGGGACGAAGGATTACAATTGGCAAACATCTACCAAGCCTTACAGACTCGGTGTTCGGTAGGGTAGTTTGTGGTGGCTGTTCAACTCCTAACAATTCCCTACATTTTTTGATGGGATGCTTACCATCAGACTGTCATTGGTCGAAAGGTACAGTAGCAGCACCTCCCCTACCCGTGTCTCCTCGAAATCGTCAAGTCGACGATGATAGGAGCACATACAGTGGTAGAGGTAACAATAGCTGCAATTTCCAAACCTACGATGCCTCCCTTCAGATAACGACTTGAGTGCGGTACAATCGATAGAACTGTTTCAAACACATCGTTGGTACATGAGCAAATCGGTGATTATCTCTTTTTGCCAGTGGTGGCTGGGGAGGATACCCCTCACCATCCTTCTCCAACTGGGGAGTTTGGTAAAGAGAGATGATCAACCCGATTTGTACCTTCCTCAATGGTGTCCTTGCTCGCTTTCTACTCTCTATATACAATTCTCACACTGCCGTACTCTAACGGAACTATCAACTCTGTCATCTCCTCCTCTATCGTATAAAATGACCACTTTAAGTCTGTTATTTTAAATCAGCATCTTCAACTATGGAAAATTCCCTATAAGTCAACTGTCATTTCTCAACGTCCGAGGTCCTGGAAAAGTTGATGGCATGTTTCTGGTCGTCCGAGAGGAGGTGGAATTCACGGACGTCTATTCTCTGGAGGAGAAGTGTAGAGAATCATTTCAACGTGGAGTTCAAAAAGATCCAGATGGTTGATACACTGTTACCCTACCTAAAAACAAAGACGTTCTTCCAAACCTATGTGAGTCACGAGACACCGAATTCCGGCGTCTGCGTGGAACGAACAGCATACTGGCTTCGACACATGAAACTCCTACGAATACCACCAGCAAGTCGTCCCGCAAACGAATTCCTAACTACCGTGAAATTGAAGGCAGCTGAAAATGCGCCAACCTTCGCAGAGGAATGAAAGGCCTTAACGAAAGGGGTTCGGTATCAAGAAAGTCACCGCTGAGGTGTTTTCACCCGTTCATCTGCAAAGTAGGAGGTCGACTGAAAAAATCCGAAGAAGGGAGGTAGTTCACCGTTGCGTGAATGCTGTCGAACGAAACCGTCTACAACGGAGCAGTTTATGGCAGTCCGTTCACGAGAACAAGCGTAGACTACTTTGGCCCCGTCTACATCCGATCAGCTCTAAGACGCGCGGTCGTGAAAGCCTACGTAGCGGTGTTCATTTGCCTCTGTACCAAAGCGGTACACATGGAACTCCGATCTTTCGACGGATCGGTTTCTGCAAGCCTTGCGACGTTTCGTTTCACGGAAAGGAAAGTGCTCGGATATCTATTCCGACAACGGATTTCGTTGGTGCGCGGAAGAAACTAGCAGATCTCTACAGCTTGCTAAGAGATCGTATTCAACGTGACCGAATCACCAGCGAACTGGTTAAGGATGGAATTCAGTGGCACTTTAATCCACCAAGCGCGCCACATTTCGGAGAACTCTGGGAGGCAGCAATCCGGTCGACCAAGAACCAATTCATCAAGGTGATTGGAGAGAACCCAGCGTCATCGGAAGATTTCTCCACACCACAAACGCAGGTTGAGATGTCTTAACTCCCGTCCGTTGTCGAGCGATCCAAACGATTTGGAACCATTGATACCAGCACACTTTCTGGTCGGTTCTTCGCTGCAGGCCCTCCTAGATTTTGAACTCATCACCATCCCACCGAATCGGTTGAATCATTGCCAGTTGGTGCAACAAAATCTACAGCATTTCTGTATTATTTGTTGTTTATTAATTTATTTGATAAGGCTCAACCGAATTAACTTTACAGAGCCGAGGATTCTTGGTCACTATACAATACATCTTAAAACTATAATCAAAAGGTACAACACAATAAACACTTTATCTTCCGCTATCCAAAAAGCCTCCTCCATCAGAACTAGAGCCGCTCCCAGTAGTTTCATTGTATGGCAAATTGTTGTACGCCAACGAGGGTCAGAGCGCGTCCATTGCAGCAATGGACGCAAAACGTGGTCAGCACTCACACACTCATCACGAAACGGTTGCTTTCCAAAGTCGACGACGCATCGACCGAAAGAACTGCTGATGAAGAACAATGAGGAGGACCACACAATGGTTGCTGCCGAAAAAACAGACAATCGAGTAGCACACATCGAGAGTGGCCTGCTTTTGTCGACAGCCGAGTGAACACTGATTTCTGTATTAGGTGGCGCCGAGAATACCTGAGTCAGCTGCAAGCTAGGACCACGCGATGGAAATCAGCAGTTCCCGTTGAAGTAGGCAAGCTCGCCGTCATTAAAGACGATAACCTTCCTTCCAAGCGCTGGAAAATGGCAAGAATCGTTGCTGTACACCCGGGTGAAGACATCGTAGTTAGAGTCGTGACCCTGAAGAACTCAAACGTCTGGTGGAGAAAATTTGCATTTTGCCACTTCCAAACAGCCAAGAGGAAAACCAAACTAATGTAACCTTTTCGTACATACCTGCTCCTATACTCTACGCATAGTCCCATCTTTCTGAAGAGGATTTTAGAAAATTTCGTTCAGAAATTTTTCGAATTTCTGGGTGGCTGAGGATGTCAGAAAACTAACGATTTAAAATTGGCTCACTACTTGACTAGCCTATTGGTCCCAAGGAATTCGATTAAGTACCCCATTCTAGTCGAAATTCTAGTACTACACTATGTTTGTTTTGATTCGCTATGAAAGTTTGACAGATAGCATGAGGGGTTCGTGGATTTTCCTATGTTTCGAAGGTGTAGTATAAAGGTGCGATGAGAATATTTGAACTTCCTTAATGAGATTGAATTCTCCTTCACAATGTCTGATTGGTTGAAGTGTAAAAGCCATCAGTTATTTAAAGAGGGTGTACTGTCCATGCGGGTCATTCTCCATTCTGACGCTGAAAAGGTAGCATCTAATTCGAAAGCAGGAATAATGTCCAACCGACCGAACGACGGTACCAAGGCAACCCGGCCGAACCAGCAAATCAACCAGCAACTGCAACCAACCGACCCAACGACGAGCAAGCGAGCCCCCTCCTTCTCCTGGAAGTGAGAGTCCCCTAGCGAGCCCTCTGTCAACGGTAACCAAGGCAAGCACCGAGTACCGATCAGCAACACCAGCAGCCTACTACGATCGAGAACTTGGCACGGAAAGCTCTCTTATTTGAATAAGTATGCACATCCAGCCAAATCTAGAGCAGGATGATGCCCAGTTACGACAATGGCGCAGTCGGTGACTATGTCGAATCTTCTATCAAGAGGTGAGCTTAGGAATTGTGAGAAATCATGAGATGATATGAAATAAGCAGATATCAAAGGTATATTTCAATAAGAAAGGTGAAATATATACTTGAACTCTTATGGAAAAGGAAGAGTTCAATAATTTCAGTATGAATGGACTCTTATAAAAAGGGAAGAGTTGAAGTTGAATAATATTCCAATTGAAAAGATGGGAATATTAAGGAAACTCCGATGGAAATGGCGGATGTTTTTTTAATAGATAGAATAAGCTTGTTTCATATTCCTCTTCGAATCTTTGTGAGGATCCATCGGGTTAATCCTGGATTGACACCGATTTGGAAAGTTCCTCTTCGTTCCTTCGGATTCTTACTGTAATTTGCTAGGAAGTCGATTTGGACCAATTTTTAACTTCTTAAAGCTTATGAAAAAAAGGTCAGGTATCCAAGCCATTAAGGAAAATTATTATAATTTTACAGAAAATCCAAACGAAAGGTTACGGAAAAGCTAAAGGACGAATTATCAAAAATGAAGGAAGAATTGGAAAGAACGCGGATGGAGAAGGAAAAGCTGAGCCGAACCTTGGAGACTATGGGTCATGACGATGACGAATTCTGCGTGAGGAACAGATAAGCGGGAACGAGTCACTGCTCATGACGATGAATAGCATGTCACTAAGTACAGGGTGCGTGACGAATTTTTGCAGTAAATTTCAAATAGTAATTTCTCATGCTTGTGCATCATGATTTAGATATATTTGGCAGCACTGGATAGCTTATACTGTTAGGTAAACAAACAATGCGTAAACGTAAAGATGTCGAAATAAGAGAGCAAACTGTCAGCCGTTGTCGCTTTGCTGCGCGCCGGAGTATGCATGAAAGAAATAATTCGGTCGGTAAATGTGTCTGAAAGAACAGTGTATAATATTAAAAAAGGCTTGGGAAAGTGATAAGACGGAGCACCTGCTCATACTGCTAATAAAGCACAGAAATGGCATACGGAAAATATTTAGTAAATTTGGGAGGAAGAAATTTGGCCCCCAAGCAGTCCCGATATCAATCCGTTGGATTATTTTGTATAGGGCGTCGTCCAACGGGATACCAATAGAACCCCTCACACCACACTTAAGTCGCTAAAAGCTAAAATCAAGGCAGTGATGACATCTATGGATCGAAACATTTTAAAACGTGCATACTGCAGTTTCCGGAAGCGTCTAACTATAGTCGTCGAAAGGGAAAGCAATTTTTTTGAATAAATTTACTTACAACTTCCATAATATGGCTTTTGCGCCGTTTTCAAATGTTAGCACTGATATGTTGCGAAAGAAAATAAATCGCACAAAATTCATTGCTAGAATAACTAACTGGTGTATTTTTTCTCAAATATGCCATTTACTGCAAAAAATCGTCATGCACCCTTAGTCTCAATATCCCTGAGTGCACACCAGCAGCAGGCAAAGCGGATCTCAACAAACGAGCATACGATCACTGGAAAAACGTTCTGAGCGCATCAATGAACCTCATCCACGCTGTCGATGAATCAACCAGGATTGATCTGTTTCGTATCAAAGCGGGACCACTGCTACTCGATTTGCTTGACGGTAATTCGACTTAGCCAGGAATGCCGGATCAAAAACAGCTCCCTTATTCGAACGCAATAGTAAGACTGGACGGTTACTTTGGCTCTAGAGCATACATTTTGTCGCAACGTAGTAAGCTGTCGAATATGGTACAAAGAAGCGGCGAGTCGAACATTGACTACGTGAAAAGGGTTGCAGCGGATTCTAAGCTATGTAACTACAAATTTGAAGAGGAATTTGAAGCCATTTCACGAACGGTGACGAGAGGATCGACAGACAGCCGTATCAGAACCCTAGCTTACCGGGTTCTTACCGATGGAGGAAGTCTCAATGATTTGATTGACCAAGTACGCATCCGTGAAGTGGAACTCGAGAATGAGGACGATTACCGCAGACTACACCAGCAGCAGTCCGCCATGGTGGCAGCAGTATCTCGTCAGCCAACTGAATAGAGCCAACGTCGCCGCGGTCAGTTCCAGCCTTTCAGAGGATACAGCAATTGCCGTGGTAGAGGAACTTTCGGTCGCGGTCCAGTAAGCAACCAGAGACAAACTGAATCGTGCTGGAGATACTTAAGCGCGTACCACTCTCCTGGAGATTGCTTCCAGCATGCTCAATCAAGGTGAAGCAGGAGCCCCAGAAACGACGCTGGATGGGAGAAGACACTGAGCCTTCGATTAGCCTGGGACCGAAGATAGTACCAGAGCTGAGCCAAAAAGTTGAGCACGTTTCTTCGGGACCTTCTGGTCTTAGAGTTAACTATATGCTAAATATAACCCTTAATAATTATCATCATCGCTGTTACAGCTGATCTGCAGTCAACTAAGCGAATAGACTTCAAGTCGAGATGCGTCTATTGTCCACACGTAATGGATACCAGCGATCATCGTCATATAGGCAAAGAGGTAACTCTAAGACCAGAAGGTCCCGAAGAAACGTGCTCAACTTTTTGGCTCAGCTCTGGTACTATCTTCGGTCCCAAGCTAATCGATGCACCCCTAGAAACATAGGAAAATCCACGAACCCCTCAAACTTTCATAGCGAATCAAAACAAACATAGTGTAGTGCTAGAATTTCGACTAGAATGGGGAAAAGTTATCGTTGTTTTTCTACAAGAGGGCATTTTACCCCAGGGGTGCATTATAGGCTGTTCTCCCCTACCTACGGTTGCTGGGCTGGAGCATCGAGAGCAGCAGATGGGATGATCAAACGACGAGTGTATTGTCACGCTAATGTAAAATTCTCGTTTGGTGACGGTCGAAGCGCGCCGCTCATAAGCGCGCTGCAACCCCGCCCATAAGGATTATATCGAAGACAACATATCAAGAAGACTGGCAACTTTGCCTGAATCCGAGCGACAGACACAGTAGCGTTGCGCTCGAGTGAAAGTAGAAGCAACGCATAGGGGAAACGCACCAGTATTGGTCATGTTCCTATTTTGGCCATCTTTTGACGATATTACACGTTGTTAACCATTTTAAGATGTTCAGTAGCGTTCAGTTTGTTGGTACAAATCATACTCATCGGTGTACATAAACATTTCGACCACAAAATGCACGAATATTGTAATTTAATCGGTTTTCTGAACTGTGGCCAAAATAAGAACCTATGGCCAATGCACCAGGCACTTCCTCTTGAAAAATGAGCAAATACATAAACCTTTATTCTGATGATGGAGCCTTTGCTATCCAATTCGTTCGGAGCATTTACCTTTGAGCGGCAGATGCCATTGTGCCTGTCTCATACAGGTCGTTTGAGAAAATGGAAGAGTAGCCAGTCTTCTTGATATGTTGTCTTCGATTATATACAGGTGTGTAGCTTAGATAATATATTATGCCAGCGGCTTGAGGAGCGAATCCGGGATAAAGAGCCGCCATGTGTTAAATCAATGGGCGCAGTCGTACTGCCATAAACAGAAAACAGATGGTATTATCCCCAGGCTTGATGGAGCCTCGCTCGCGAGTTTGAAATGAGCCGATCGTAGCATTTTTCTGAAGAGTACAATGCCTACTGTCATATCATTCCACTGAGCTTCAGAGCTTGTGAACGAAGGAGGATAAAATAAGAGTGAGGTTTGCAGCCATTCATGTTCATATTTTCTATCACACGCTCTTACTCTCACTCTGAGTCAACTCTGAGCTTATTGCGTCGAACAAAAAAGTCATCCGGAGTCTCGAAAAGCGCACCTCACGACAAATCTTGACTAACATTTGAAAAAGGCGTAACTCTAAAATGAGCATATCGAGAAAATCGCTTCCGAATTTTGATGACCTAAAAATTAATCCTATTTCACGACTTTCCATGTAATCTATGATCATGCATCACTAAAAACTCAAAAAAAGTTTTCTTTGTCGTGAAATTGAGAATAAAACATCATACGCCCTGAGTATTTCTTACATGTTGTTACCCCCGGATCTCCCATCCTTTGGACTGCCAACACTGGTGATACGCCGTAGAAATATACCCTCGGGATTTTTTGTTTGTTGTTCCGCCTTGGTTCTTCGTTCGCAAATTTTGTGAGAGTGGATTACCACCGACAAACCGATACGACACTTAATTCTGACTTATGCCCGAAAATCGTAAACGGCTGATTTAAATGTGGAGTGATCCGAACTGCCAAAACCATAGGATTTTTTGATCTAGATAAAAATAATTTGTCTAGAATAAATCAGACACGAACGAATTCATAACTTTTGCATGCGGGTTCATGGCTTAGCTAAATATTTCCCGCGAACACGGAGCCAGATGTCAGTAGTGTGCTTTGGTTGTTCGTTGTTTACACGTGAAATATCAATCGGATGCATTTCAAATGAATCGGGCGTGACTAGATACTACAGAATCAGTACGTTTTGCATATTAAAATAGTATAATTCGTAGTTCTAATGCAAGGCGTAACAACCAGATGCATCATAGAGTTGAAAATTGGAAATATGCCATGTATTGTCTGTTGCAGTGGTGACTGGATTTTTGGGAATATTTTGAGTCGCACTTTGATGGTACGCTGACGAAAAACAACGAACTTTTTGGTTATTTCACGCCTAGAACGCTATTGAGTTTAACACATTTGGAAACAAAAAAGGTGTACCATTTGAATTTAAACACGTCTCAAAATCATTTTCAATCTAATTCATACTTGGAAAACCATATATTTTTTCACAAATAAGTAATTTAGAATTGTTTGCAAAATTGCAAATATTTTGCAAAATTATTTTTACATGTGTTTCGAGTAGAATGCAATGAGAGTGAAAAAAACGTGTTTTGTGACTCGAACAGACAATCAAAAGCCAATGTTTTTGTATTCACTTCGGATAAGCATAACTGTCACTTTGACAACTCTATCTGTCATACGCATGGCCCGCACTTATTTCATCCCCGCACTTTCAAAGTGCGGAGTCCAGTAAGGTGCAAAATGCGCAATAAAAGGAAACGTTTTTGATGATTTGAAATGATATTATCTTCTGCTTTTTCGTGTTTATCGAGTAGTTTGTGAACTGTTCTCTCTATAAGTGGCAAAATATGGTTTGTTTATATTTTGGAGTTACGCCCTTTTCAAATATTACTCTAGAAATCATCCTCTCGCTGAAATTCACTCTCCTTCTCTCCCGAGTAGTTTTTGTTTACTTCTTCCGTACACCGAAAATAGTTTTCATGTAGCTTCCATTGGAAAGGCACATAATTTTCATCCATAATCAAAATTAATGGAGTTCATCTGAATTTCACATAGCATTTATGCGATCACATTAATTTAATATGATTTTTTATATGAATGTCATCGGCCTCATATTATTCATGTGATTTTGTGATGGGATTTGCAGCTATAGCTGTATATATGGTATTACAAGAAAGCTACACGGCGAATGAGAACGACTCAAATTTAAGTTTAGTTCACTCATAATCGCCAAAAGTGCAAGAACTCAGCGATGAGTTAATTTGCCTCATGTTTTCCAGGTTTTTCCAGGATGTTCCAGGGAAAAATTCCTGAATTTGAGAAAAGTAAAGATTGGATTCACTCAGTCTATTGGTACTAGTCCGAGACTGAATAAAATTTTCGTCAATTTCCTCATTTTCCGGCAGATTTTTTTAGGTTTTCCACAGGAAACCATGAGACAAATTTTATTCATCGCTGAGTTCCTGCACTTTTGGCGATTATGAGTGAACTAAACTCAAATTTGAGTCGTTCTCATTCGCCGTGTATGTGAAATTCACATGGTTTTCATCTATAAGATATGCGATAAATTTTTTGAGTGTATTCCTGCCGCCACTCACTCGAGGTGAGGGCTGGCTAAACTCGCAGAACAAGAGTGTTGTAAAATCTCCAGTGAGTTTGAGGAGTTTCAGCAAGCCTGATTTTCCCATTTTGAGAAATTATGCTGCCACACACAATACAAAGGGCCGCCCACATTGAATCCGTTTGCGTTGCGTTGACGTAAATTTGACAGTTAGACAATAGATTTAGTTGTCACTTTGCCGCAAAGCGTCACATCCCGATGTAATGTGGGTGGCCCTTAACTGTTCGATGCTATGCTGAACCGAACGGACGGACAGTGCGAGAGGGAGATATAATTTACGCTGCCACGGGTCAAGCGATGACCAGATCGGGAGACGAGAGATCAGTTGGTTTCGGTAGCCGTTTAGAACGATGGTACTTTCATTGGGGATGCAGAATTTAAATTTGTTAGTATAAGTTGATGCTGTGTGAAATTGTTTAATGTTTTAATAAATGTAGTTTTTGTAAACTGTGTTTTAGCACAACCCGTGTGTTAATAAGTGTCCCATTTGGGAGAATTACCACCGGAAGAAGAAGGAAACTACCTCACTACCACAAACACAATATAAGTAACCGGTAATGAAACAACCGGCCCCAAGCAGTGCCCCACCTTGATACCGACCACCCTAATGGATAATTTCTGTTTTCTCGTAAATTCTTAGGATAACATCGAAGGTTTGATAATCGTCGCCAGTTTGGTCAACCGACCACCCAATCTTGGTGGCTTGGCGCGAAGTAGCGAAATTTTCGCCGTGAAGCAGTACGTTGTTAACTCGCTGAAGGATTTGGAAAACAAGGAATTTCAGGCGTTGAGGTAAACTCTGACGACATACATACTTTTTATGCTTCATATCATTGTTCATATATCGATAGCATGACGGCGGAGAAGTGGCTGAACGTGGCGGAACTGAAATCCTTCCAAATCGTCGACTACCTGTTGCAGATGAAGGCCAAAGGTTATTCCATTGTTGGAGCGGAACAGACGACGGGCAGCCGGCCTATTCAGAAGATTACATTTCCCAAGCGGTCAATTCTGGTGCTGGGGTGAGTTATTGGAATTTTTTTTTTGATGAATTTGATTGCCTAATAGGTGGATTCGTTGTTGTTGCAGACACGAGAAGGAGGGCCTTCCGGCGCACATTATCTCCCATCTGGATATCATTGCGGAGATTCCACAGTTTGGGGTGGTTCGTTCGTTGAACGTTCACGTTACCGGTGCTATTTTTATGTGGGAGTATGCCAAGCAGCATCACGTGGTGGATTGTTGATTGAGAACATAACAAATAAACATAGGAATAAGTTTTGCTGTTGTCAGATTTGTCATCATTGGAAACAAATTCGATTAGGATTAATTACGAATGGAAACTTCTTTCGGAGAGAAACGGTAGACTATAAAATCAACATTCCAAGATTCATCGATCTTTATTGGTATTCACACACGTTTTTCCACAATCCATCCACATAAATACAAACACAATGAGTGTACCATGCTCCAGTATTCTTCAAACGTTTCCCGAAGTACTGTGAGGGGAGTAGTTAGATTAAGATTAAACCCATCTTCCATTCATCTATCTCGAATCCGGTTGCAACCGGACTTCTATGTCCACTTGTATCCTATCGTGCTGAATTGTTTTCAATCTACTGTCATACGGTTTGCTTTGAAAGCATTTAATTTTTCAATTTATATCGCTTTATGACTCTTTTCTCGTCCTCCATCTCGTGTGTCTAATCCGATACCTAGACCAATTCGAAATGAAAATCGATTATCGTTGAACGTCGCAAAGCACTATGAGCTTCTGCACCAGTCTACCAAACCAACTGTTGTGGGATGCAAACATCCTGTACGGTATCGTTCTTTCCATTTTTTTCCTAATCAACTTGACTATCTATATCTATCATGTGGTTGTTTATTCTTGCTTCTCGTATTGCTCCGTCTGTATGAGGATTTAATAACACTTGTTACGGTATGTGTGTGTGTATGCGTACGGATGAGTACACAGTACATAGCATCAAAGGAATTGGCATTCGTCCGTCCGAATTTTGTGGGACGAGCTTTTTATGTGGTCCCTCGTGTCTTTTGGTATCGATTATCTTAATACACACTCCCACTAGAGGAGCTGCATGTGTATCCTAACCGTAAAAGCGAGCACTTAAAAAGAGATTAATGCTAACGTATTCGGGCGAGTGTGCTGGGCAATCTTGATGATGATGATGAGGAAAATTTTCGGAAAATTGCTATCCCATCGTTTTGGGGAATGAGAACACCTAAGTGCCTACCACTGGATCGGCTGAGCAGTCTGCAGATGATTGAATAAGCGAACGCTGTCTAAATAGGCGCTTCCTACTACATTAAATTTTACCTACTATAAAAGAAGCGCGAATTGATTTGCTAAACGATTAGGGTGAAGAGTTTGATTTGATGGAATCATGATAGTGCTGTTATAATGTTTTCCTAGTGGAAGTAATTCGTGCCAATTTTGAAAGCCTGTGGTTGTGCATTTTGGAGGATATAATAGTCTCTAAAATTTCATATTCATGGCTTGACTTTACTGTCTCTACTGTATAAACCTCTCCTAAAGGTTCACTGCTCAAATCGTATGCTATTGTTAATCCCACGTTGCAGAAGGATGATCGGTATGGATGGGTAAATTTTCTTCTTCTTAAGAATCAAGCTTTAGAAGATCTATACCAAAAGGTGTGTAGTTCACTGACTATGCACTGTTTTCGATTTTAGTTAGTTCAAGAAGCCATCGATCTTAAACTAAAAATTGAGGATATTTATCAGTTCAAATAGAACAATGTGATCAAAAATAGGATTCAAGGTAATATATATATGTTGTTGTTTCCTGAAGGTCGTCAGGAGGAAAAAGTTTTAAGCGAGTTGAGGTTATTTAGGGTAGATGTACCAGTTATGGCTATACGTACCTATTATGGTTTGTACCAATTATGGCTTATGGAATACTTATATTCCATAATTGGAACACACCATAATAGGAACATATAGCCATGACTGGTACATCTACCCTATTGTGTTGTGTTTTTTGTTTGACGATTACTTTCCCAATCGCCCAACTTTTTTAGAAATTGAAAAGGTCGTTGAATGAATATGGATACATACTGCATTCAGCTTTATTTAAATTGAGTCGAAAGGACTTCAGGAAAAGCCTTCGAATGAACGACTGTCACCATGGTAGCTAGATAAATTCTGAAGGTGGTTCGTGTTGACCAGTTGGACTAGCGATAAAGATGGATCGGGACGATCTCTAGAGAAACTAACGTAATCCGAAGAACTTAAATGCCAGCGGGCGACCGCTGGGGCTAGCACCAATTGAGACGGATAGGAATGACAAATAGGCGCTATCTTGCGTCACGTTTATCAAGTGGAAATGGGGGAGGGGTTGCAAACTTGGCCAAAAACAGTTTATAGTTGACAATATTTCAATTTTGATGAACTTTGGTCAAACTTTGTATACGAACATATCTTTCCCACGTTTTGCAGTTTATAGGTACATAACCTCAACTTCGACTTTAAAATTGTCTATTCCTTTCATCACATAAAACAAATAAATATCCTCATTTGATACACGTAGAGTCACCGGAATAACTGGATTTGAGTTACCTATCTTACATCTAAATATATTCGTTTTTGTAAATATATTACTGTTTTGGAAAAAAAAGTCAGCGCAATTTATATAGATACAAAATCAGAAAACCCCAAAAATTCAGAGGATTACAACGAAACAATTTTTCTAACTTACGACTATAAAGCGCTTAGGTATGAACAACATTACACATCCTCTTTAAATTCTCTCTGTTCAAACTATGTAATAGCTCCCAGCTTGTACGTTCGTCTGTCAGGCAGTCTGTCTCTGTTTCTGCTTCCGTACGAGTCCTCTCCAAGTCCATGAGCGACGTCTTCTGTGCATTTCACTACAATTGCTTACCTAGTGTGCCTTAAACTACACTGCCCTAATTGAACCTGATCGGAGGTATGTGGTTTCCGCACCGTGGGAAGTTTGGTGGCACTGGGGGAAGATCGGCCTTGGAACCGACGTGAACGACCAGATTCATACCGATCACAATGTGGAACTGGAAGTGGCAATGGAATAGCCAGTAGCCTGCCGAAGAGTAATATGGTTAATTAGTACGCTTACCCGCATGTTTTCGCCAAATTTATTCAAACCTGGATTGTTGGCTCTAAACCGCATCACGACGTAGCCATTGTTGGGGACGGCGATTGTATCCTTCAGTGGGGGCAGGTTGAACTGTCGGTTCAGCAGACCGCGGCGATCCAGATCGAGAGCATGGCGCAGGTTGATCTTCTTGACGGTGGTATCGGGTGAGCGGCCCATACCGATCACGTTGAACAAGTGACCGTGCAAGTGGAACGGATGGCTCAGATTGTCTTGTTGGACTGGAATCAAATGGAGACGAATTGGTACTTTGTTGCAACTTGTCGAATACGTAGTAATTCACCCGATCTTACCTTCATCTACCATGACGACTTCGACGATCGCGTTCAGTGGAATGTCAACGGTGTGGGTGCACATGCAGTTCGGGCCGCAGTCTGGTGGGCGGTTGTCACCGTTGCAGAACTGCTCTGGTGGGATGTCCTCGATTTGGGACAGCATCGGCGACGGTGGTGACACGTAGGAAATTTCGTCGATCAGCGAAATCAGATGATCACCGCCGGGGGCAACTGTGAAGGTTTGTAGAATGATTTGAGATATGGTTATTAATAATAAAAAAATTATGAGGCCCAGAATTGTGCATGAGAAACTACAACATGTTACTTTAAGTTTTAGTAGGAAATGTTTATTGTATTGGGTTCTGTGCAATACTGTTCTGTATTGTTTATTGTATTGGGTTCTGTCCAAAAGTATTCCCTTCTGAGATTACGAATATATCATGTTTCATCAGCAATCTAGATGCTCTAAAAATTTTACACTAGCGAATCAATCTACGAGAAGTTTTCTGCCATTTCTTACTTCTAAATCCATCTACGCACTTAAAAATCAAGACCAACAATTGAAATGGCCTTAACTCCATTTTGTAAACAAACCTTGTAAGGTCATTTTCTCGCGAACCGAAGTCCGCAAAGGCAAACCAACATAATGAACAGGTAGGGGAAATTCTCCTCTACCCGATTGTGGTTTAGGTTTGCGTATGAAGGTTTCGGTTCGCGAGAAAATGGCCTTACAAGGTTTGTTTACAAAATGGAGTTAAGGTCATTTCAATTGTTGGTCTTGAAATGTATTTTGTTATTGAATCAAATTGTTGTTTTCATTATTTCAACAAAAAATATGTTCGAATGAACTAAATTGATTTTTCTACAACCGGTTTGTTGGTTCAAACATACCCTTTCATTCGGTACAGTTGAAACCCGAAATAACCCACTAATGATAATCGATTGTAATCAACGGTCTGTAGGGTAGGATGGTGCAAAACGCACCGTTTAAGCAAAATCGTCAATTGCTGGCAGGGCCCCACAAAGTCACTTTCAATCGAAAATCGTCAAGTGACGATGAAGCTGTCAACCATCACTTTCAATTGAAAGTCGTTATGTCTTCTCTTCCAGCAAATCCCCGTCAACATCAACAGAACCACTTTCGATCAGTTTTCATGCTGTTTGTTTTGGCTTGACTCGTGTTCATTTCTTCTTTCATTGTCAAATGAACTTACTTTTCCATTGAAGCGAAGCTGTTCGATTAAAATTCGTGCAGTTTTTATGACTTTTGTTGATTGTTCACTCGGTTCATTTAAGCGCATGTGCATAGATGGTGGCTTCCAGTTTAAGAAAAAGTGGGAAATGCTGTCAAATACTTATCAATAAAGGTATTTTTCGAATCGGGATGATGCCTAGAGGATGAAAATCGATATCCGACGCCATTTTGGAATCGAAGATGGTGGCTTCCGATTTACGAATAAGTGGAAATACAGTCAAATACACATCAATATTGGTATTTTTGTAGTCGGTATGAAGTCTACCGATCAAAAATTGGTATACGATGCCATTTCAAAATCCAAGATGGCGACTTCCGATTTCAGAACAAGTGGGAAATATTGTCAAATATCCATCAATATAGGTATTGGAATCGGGATGGCGTCTAGAGGCCGGAAATCGATTTCCGACGCCATTTTGAAATCCAATATGGTGGCTTCCTATTTCAGAAAAAAATGGGAAATGCTGAAGCCGTCCCATCAATATGGGTATTTTTGGAATCCGGGTGACTTCTGGAGATTGGAAACCAATATCTGACGCCATTTTGTAATCCAAGACGGCGGCTTCCGAATTGAGGAAAAGTGTCAAATAACCTAAAATATGGTTATTTTCAGAATGGGGATGAGACATAGATGCCGAAAATTGATGTCACGCCATCTTTAAATCCAAGATGGTGACTTTGGTTCAGACAAACTGTGAAATAGTGCCAAATACCGATCGAATATCAGTTTTCGCGTCGTCCCCGTTCCGAAAATACCCAGATCTTAGGGTATTTGACATTTTTTGTGAAATCCGATGGCCGCCATATTGGATTCCAAAATGGCATCGGTTATCGATTTTCGGCATCAACGCGTTGTCCCTGTTCCGAAAATAACAATATTATAGGGTATTTGACACTTTTCTGACGCCTTGTGGCCGCCGTATTGGAGTCCAACATAGCATCAGATATCGATTTTTGGCAGCCACGCGTTGTCTCCGTTATTAAATACCCATATCTTAGGGTATTTGACGTGTTTTATGAAAGTTGATGGCCACCATCTTGGATTCCAAAATGGCGTCAAATATCGATTTTCGGCATCTATGCGTCGTCCCCGTTCCGAAAATACCCATATTGTAGGATATTTGACACTTTCTGAATCCTTATGGCTGCCATACTGGATTCCAACATAGCGTCGGATATCGATTTTTGGCATCTACGCGTTGTTGCCGTTCCGAAAATACCCATATCTTAGGGTATTTAACACTTTATAAAACTAATTGCCACTATCTTGAATTCCAAAATGCCGCCGTCTATCGATTTTTAGCATCCACGCGCCATCCCCGTTCCGAAAATACCCTATTGTAGGGTATATAACACTTTCCCTGACCCCGATGGCCGCCATCTTGGACTCCATTGTTCCGATATTGTTCGGATACTATCTGGATACTATATGTTGATGCCTGCGTCGTCAGGTCGTAACAAGTCGAATGAGCCCCGAATTGAAGTGAAAGTGGAAAAAAACGAAGGAAGCAGTTTTCGAGTCATTCATTGCGTCAATTGAAACAAGTCTTTGCTTCAAATGAAATGAACTGAAGCACTTGACGAACGAAACAAGCGATAGTCCAGTCATGTTTGAAAAGAGGAATTTTCATCGTGACTCGATAACAAGAAACACGATGACTTACCCGAACATGATATTGCTCGAAATGAAGCGATTCTGCGGAGAGTTCATTTTTTTTCTCTGTTTCGAAAATGCAGAACCCTGATTTGCTGGCGTATGGAAGCTAAAATCAAGAAGAAAGTAATGGTGTATGGTTCATTACCATGTTTTCTAAGAAGATCGAGTGATTTAGAACTACAAAAGGATTATTTTTCATGATTTTCAAGGTATTTTATAAATTAGTTCCAAAATGATAGCGGGGCAAAACGCCTGATTCATGGTGCAATATGCAACACTATATTGGGGCAAGACGCACGACAACAATGGCCAAAACACACTCAACATTGGGGTAAAATGCACCCCATGGTAGACAAATCATAACCCCTGCAAGTAGATAATGCATAGGGATGAGATATTCCAAACGATTATTCCTTTATGTTACATCAGAAATAAGGTCTCAATAGAATGTTAAACTGTGATTCATCAAGCAAAATATCTAAAAAATATACGAAAAGTGAATTTGTTCAATTTTTTTGCGATATATGCTGTGTCTTTCTATCTACGTATCTTAGATAGAAACCAGGGATGCCATATTTGAAGCCATGTCTTCATTTTGAAGACATTTGAAGTTCTGTGATATTTTTTTGTTTTGTGAAGATGTTTTAAGACATGTAGAAATTGAAGAAGACTTCAGAAGTTTTTTTTTTAAATTTTAACCGGACATGTGAAGATTTGTTCGATTTGTAGATTTTGACTTCATATTGCTCCTTCTTGATAATGCTGATTACGAATAATTTATCTAAAATCAGTTATATTTTCAGAATAATACTTGATCGACCTGCCAATGCACAAGACATTACTGAAATCTTCAATAAGATGAAGCTCTTTTCAATACTTCCTGATCAACCTGTCATCTTGAGCACATAACATATGTGGAACTTCATGCAAAATAACTGACTAAAAGTTGACCCCTTTTTTGTATTGCCTTAGTGGTATAACTGGTATAGTTGGCCATCGATCTGTCAATGTTGAAAACGTAAACAATGGCTTTTTTCGTAAATTTCTCGTAGTTCAAAGTCAATCCATGTAAGCCACCAATTCTATCAGTATCCCTCTACATAATCATCGTAGTGGTTTTCTTGAGTAGTTTTGCATTCTCGAGAAATTCGCGGAAAAAGTAATTGTTTACGTTTGCGACATTGGCTCTTATGAAAGAGAAGCAGATATATGGTTGCATGCTCATAGCGAATTTGTTTATTCCCAGGTTGGAACCAGTTCCAACCCAGTGCAAATCCGAACTTTTTTTCAGTGCGAAAGTCGACCCGTGCCAGGTCATAACAACAAACGATCAAACTGACGTTTGCTAGAAAACAAGCAGACCCTAACTTGATACCCAATCCAGGTTGGAACTGGATAATAAACAAATTAGCTATCAGTAAGCAGTTTTTCGACGATTCTGCATTGCAACTCTTTACTCCTATGGTAAAATCCCATAAACATCTGTCAATCTGTGCATGAAATCTAGCGAACTTTGTATTATCTCTTCACTCCATCATAGTACCAGTGAAGCGCCGTCTATTCACTCAAAGCTTGACAGAATCTTATGGGATTTTCATAGGAGTGAAAGGGTAAGGAAATGTCCACCATGTTTCACGCACAGACTGACGTTTGCTGAAGGGGAAATATCATAGGAGTAAAGAGTTACAGAGTTGCCGAAAAGGCGATTTCGACAGTGAGCATGCATAAGGGTGTAAACGCAGTGATCGATTCTGTTCATCGATTTTCTCTTTTGTTAATAATTCGCTAAAATTAACGTTTCTCGGTGCGTTTGCTGTTGCTTTTGATAGCCAATACAACCTGTTACAACTCTGCATTGAACAAATTCTAGAAAATTGTTTCGCTTAGCTGTAGCAATGCAAAGAGAAAATCGATGAAGAGAATCGACCATCGCTTATACGCCCTTATGCATGCTCACTGTCGATTTGTATATTATCAAGGTAATGCGGCCATTCTTTTTTCGACTTGCTCTACAGGGGGCTTATCAAAGCATCTTTTAACTTGTATTTTCAAGTCGGTTAGAAGCAGCCCATTGGCAGGCACGTGCAACATGTTATACCGTGACAGCGGGCCCAGCACAGCAAAATAAACGATTTGAGCCCGGGGGCATGCTGCCTACTGTCAAACGCTGCTGTTGGTATAGGCCTGGTCAGAAGCGAATCAAAAGCGTTATTACCCAGTAATTTTTTCACTGGGCTTTTAGTAATTCAACATATACATGTTATGATTTCAGCACGAAATATTCTGTTGATGAATATTAACGTTCACATAAAAAAAAAATCGAAATTTTTCTGAAAAAGAAAGAAATAAAACTAGGGTAAGTGAGCCAGTTTTAGCCCCTAGTGGTGTTCGAATTGGCCATATCTTAAATTCCCACATTCATCAGGTTTAAATTACACATTTTTGTATTATTTAATTTTTTTTGCGATACAAGGTTCGAACATATGTTTAATTTGAATATATTTCAAATTTGATTTAGGCTCTAGGGCAAAAATCTGGACCACTATTGTACTAGTAAACTAATCCTACGAAAACAGATTAGTGCCTAGATCAGTGTTTAATCTTGATAAGAAAAATAGCCGTTCCTGGTAACTTTGAAACAGCTAGCTGGGAGTCTTAGCCTGGGACCTTAGCCATAGTGGTCGAACAAAGTTTGTTAGGATCCTGTTTTGCCCCTCCTTTCCCTTTTAGATCAATCTTTCCTAGTTTTTTCAGTACAAAGTAATTGGAGTAGATCTTTGTGTTGGGGTTTGAGCAAAAGTTTGCAATTGGCCGCAGTTGGAGAAACATATGGAGGATTGAATCCTTGGGTATTGCAGGTATCGAAGCGCTCGATTTGATTTATCGTCCTGCTTAAGAAATTCTTGCGAATGGGACGATGGTCACCTCAAAACACTGCATATTTTCAGCTTAAACCGGGCCACGTGTTGCAAAATAATGCTGCTTCTCTCTGCACTTCAAAATACGAATCCAAATGAATTCAAAGGTTGATGCAATTGGTTCCAAACAATTAGAAAAAGTTTAACGAAATGGTACATACATTCCTCTCTATGTTTACAGAAATAAAATAGAAAAAAATATACGCGCAAATTTAGAATGAGAAGAATTAAATAAGTATTCGCGTGGAGTTTCCCCCACGTTTTTGCCATAACTACAGAGAAACAGTACCAAGTTATTATTATAAGAATTGACTACCCCCTTAATCCCTTTTTTCATTTTACAGCTGGTATAATCAATTTGACAGATCGATGGGTTTCTATACCACTTGAAATCGCTGAAATGGGGTCGATTTTTGATGATCGAGTTCCACATATGTTATGTGTCTTGAGGGAATATCTGTGCACCGTCATTTGAACTTTTGAACCTTTGGAGATCCTCAGAATAATACACGATCAACCTGAAGTTTTGGAAAAATATCCAGCGGACTTTACTTATATCTTCAATCAAGTGGAGTAGTAGTCCACGATGAGCTTGCTGACCAGGGAACATATCTAAGAGACGTTTTTTTTTATATTTTTGAACAGCTGGATATCTTCAGAATAGTGAAAAACCTGAAGCTTTGAAAACATATTCAGAATTCTTTCATCAGCTGTATTGCCTATAGTCGTATATCAGTCCCATATGGAAAAAGTAGGCATTAAGAAAATGGCAGTTAAAGTTTTATTCAAGTTAAAATCAGTTGTAATGAAGCTGTCATGTTTTGTTATATCAGCGAAAAATATGGCAACTCAAAAGGCAGAACTGTAACTTCACCACTGGACCGATTGTATTTCAGGATGGGACTGATATGCGATTATTTTGCTGGATGGGACAAACTGACTTGTTGTTTTCACATTTTGATCAAAGTCCGTAGTTTTAACATCATATGAAAGTAGATTCCAATTGATAATGGATAGCGTTCATATGGGACTGATATGCGAATATAGGTAGTGTAGATCTTTCCAATTCTTTCTGGTCAACCTGCTGTTCAGGGAGAATATCTGTGGACAACATTCGCATATTTGAACACGTAGTTTTGAAGTCTTGAAAAGATCGTGGAAGAAATATTTAGAGGACATTATTGAAATCCTTATTCAACTGGAGATCTTTAAATACTTCCTGTCCAATCTTGGGAGAATATCCTGAAGGCTTGGAAAAAAATATTCAGAAACAAATTCAGTAATAATCCGATTTTGACAGCGCCTCCACACTTTTTCCTTTAAATAATTTCACTTAACCGTAATTCCAAACCATCTTCTAGGTGGATGTTAAAAGTATACTTTCGTGCAATAAGACCACTTAAAAAATGACATGGGTTTCGAAGAATACTAGAAAAAAAAAATTCAAAAAGGGTGCTGTCAAAATTGGGCCATTACTGTAATGCACATGATCCGGGAATATCTGAGAAATATCATTTAGATTTTTTGAAGAGTCTAAGATCTTCAGAATAATACTTGATCATTCTGAAGTCTTGAGTAATAATGCAGAAAACTGAACTGGAATCTTCGATCAGCTGGAGGTCTTTTGAATTCTCCTTGATCAACCTGATGTCTTGCATGAATATCTAAAAATTTGGTATTTTGTAATCGTAAAATTGAACATATTTGTAGTTCTGTGGCGAATGTTACAGCTCAATTGATCTTAAGAGAACAAAGTTACAACTTGTCAAAGTTGACCGTTTTGTATGGAAATCGGCATGCGCTGCTATTATATTGAATACAGGTGTATATGCCTTAATTTCTTAGAAGATTCCTGTGCTTCCACAAAGTTTCTTGAACAAAAATGCAATTACGGGAATTCAAACGAAGCTCCCTTAACTTCTTTCCAATCCATTGAGCTTACAGGAAATCTTCAACGCCTCTATAAAGTTTTTCTATAACTGCTGAAAAATGTTGTCAAATTCCAAGAAGTTCCCTGAACTTCCAAGATTTTTTATAGCTCAGATAAACTTTCCTCAACGCCTAGGAAGTTACTGTACATTTCTACTAAAACATCTATAAACTTCTGCGTACTCCTAGGTACATTCTAAATATTTTCTTCGATTTGTTCTGAACATCTGAGCAGTTCCCTGGAATTAAACGAAGTTCTCAAAACTTCCAGATAGTTCAGTAACCTTTTCTAAAGTAAGTTTGCTGATAAACTGCTACAAAGTTCTCTAAACTGATAGTAAAATGATATTCCCTGAGCTTCTGAGGAATTCCCTTAACATCAATGAAATTTGCTGAGCGTCTACACTGTTTACCGAACTTCTAATAATTTACCTGTATTTTAACAAAATTACCTGCAGTTCTGTGAAATTTTATGAATTATCTGAATGAACCACTTTTCTGTCAAACGTGAACCAGCTCGTGATTGGCTGATTTGATGTGCGTAAGATAGAGATGGACATATATAAAGATATAGATAAAGATAGAAACTAAAGAGTAAGAAGCCAAATGTTACATCTTCCTCTTAGGGACAACCCTGTGACAGTGGGTGGTGACAATTGGCTTCTTACTCTTTAATTTCTATCTCTATCTCTATCTTTATCTATGTCTATCTCTATCTTACGCACATCAAATCAGCCAATCACGAGCTGGTTCACGTTTGATAGAAAAGTGGTTCATTTTTGCCCCCGTATTGTCACCTCTTCTCTTAGGGAAAATCAAAACAAAGCCTCTCGTTCAGAGACATTCTCGGCTCTATTTCTCTCTCATTCTCCCTTGCTTCCGCGTTATCGAGAGACGGACCTGGACAGCTTGCCCACGGTTCAGCGAGGCAGTTTTGAAAACGATCTTGAAGTGTGAAATTTTGTGCTAACAAAATGCTGCGCAGGAATTACGGTCCATTTCCAAATGGCGGAAATCTCGGAAATCACGACACTAATGTTTTACGAAGTTCCATAAAGATCTACGAGGTTCCTTGAGGTTCTACGTTCCTTGACGTTAACAATGTTTCCCGAAATTTATCGAAGTTCTCTGAAATCAAATGATGTTCTCTTAAGCAGTCTTGTAAGCGGTCACGGTAGTCGACACATTTTCTGTGATAATCAACTGCCTTTGTCTCCGACACTTGCAAAACAAGCTATCCTAGTACAGTACCAAATTAAAATGTCATATGACAGGCTCTGTCATACGACACTGTCGCCGAAGACCGTCGCGAATCTACGAATTTAAGTTTTTCTCACAATAAGAGCTGCTGATGTTGTGTTTGTTTTAATTCTGAAAATAGCAAGCAATGATGTCCTACACAGTTCGAAAAAGTAGTGTAAATTTCTGTTCAATATGATGCACATAAATGGAGCGTCACATATCATACAAGTTTACATTAAAAAACATGTAAAGTTCTGAGACATTTCATGCAATGTGTCAAATATTGTATACAAAAGCCCATCTTTGTAAACAACATTGTTTACAAGTTGCTCGGTTGTATGAAATGAAATACAAGTTTACGTGAATGAATGTTTACATCACAATTAAAATTCAGAATTTTTATCTGTGTAGTAATAACAATTCTGATCAGAAATGGTTTAATTTACACCAAATTGAGGAATTAGAACAAAATCACACATGTCATATGATAGTTATTTGAAAATTTTCTTTTTGCTCGAATGTTATTCTACCGTTTGTGTTGTGTGAGAGAGATGATGGTAGAGCATGAGTGTACGAATACAAACGGACTGTCGCGCACGACAACGAAGCGAGTGTAGTAAAAAACGTCAACCGTTTCAACCCCTGCTCTTAAGTTCTACAAGTTGCCCTACGGCTGTAAAGTCGCAGCTTTATAAATCTGAAATATTTAACAACTTCCCCCACTCTTTAGAATAGTAGCGGTGGAGATCTCGGACGCCTAGAGACGCCTCCTTTGGACTTGGTCCTTGTTAATATTGTGGTGTTAGCCTCCCCATTGCTGCTGCTGCTGCCATTCGTATCAAGTTTTATCTGCGGATCTGGATTTTCTGTTACATCGCTGAGCTCCTGCACTTTTTGCGATTTATGAGTAACCTGAACTCAAATTTGGGTTGATTTCGTTGGCCGTGTATCCTAAAAATAATTTTTCTACCTTACCTACAAGGGAGCAAAGGGTTCACAGCAAAAAATAAATTTTAATATTACATCCAAGAGGATGCACTTCAATCATGTCGAAAATCCTATGTAATTTTTATGTTCACTCAAATAAACAAATGCAGTAAAAGCAACGTAATGTCAGCACATGCACTGTATTAATGATAAATTTGCCCTTTTTGGCAAGTATTACACCAAATTTTCGACACGATTGAAGTGCATCCACTTTGATGTGATATTAAAATTAATTTTTTGCTTTGTTGTTCTTCGTGAGTAACCGGTTCCAAATTTACCGTGACATCACTGGTCTAGACTGCATTGACCACAGTCATTAAATGAGTACCTAGCAAAACTTATCTCAAAATTCACCACACATACGCTGCATCCTTCCTTCAATTAATTGCAAAACTCTAGTGGCATGGCAGCAACAATAACTAACCCCCCCTTAGAGTGAGTCATTTTCTTTAACAGCACCAGCAACAGCAGAAGCACATCATTCCCGTCCTTATCCTACTCGTGTTCGGTGTAAAGTACATATGCGGTTTTAAAGCTTTAATCCAAGCACATCCTTTCCTTTTTGCTGCTCTAATTGAAACTTCCCCCCAAGTGTCTAATATTTAGTATAGGAGTCGGTATGTCACCCAATGTCATTGGCGAGGGAACCACTTGGAGCCACTGCACTATGGGCAAAAATGGGTCCAACATTACCCAAAATTCAATATCTCAACAGCACGCTGAATTCCGGCCATGAAAAACAACTTTTCCGAAGGGAAATCGTTCGGGGAATCGATTGCACGTAGTCCCATAGACCGGAGAGCCTTGTAGGTATGTGTTTTTGGCCCTTTTACCCCATTTTCCCATACTTTTTGGAGGAAATGTTTTTTCACAGCACTATTTTTCGTAAAACATAAGCACTTTATGCATGGTTTTAGAATACTATGTCTTTAAACAACAGTTCATGAGATATTAGGGGAATACGGGGTACACTGAAAAAACATTTCCTCCAAAAAGTAGGGTAAAATGGTCCAAAACACATACCTACAAGGCTCTCCGGTCTATAGGACCACGTGCAATCGATTCCCCGGACGATTTCCCTTCGGAAAAGTCGTTTTTCATGGTCGAAATTCAGCGTGCTGTTAAGATATTGAATTTTGGGTAATTTTGGACCCATTTTTGCCCATAGTGACTGCGTTGGTGTTGGATAGTAAAGAGTGTTTGTTTGGTTTTACTTCTCATTCACTGAATTGTAAGCCACCCACTCGAGACGAAATGAGGATTTATAGAAGATGAACAGTTTGTGGCTCTGCAGGACTAAACATTTGAAACTAAAGCTGGGTTTAGACAGGGCAAGTCAATTGATCAAGTCAGTTGAATTCAACTGACTTGAACGCGAATTGAACGTGTAATTCAACTGACTTGATCAACTCACTTTAATGCTAGGTTTAGACTAGGCAAGTCAAATGATCAACTCAGTTGAATTCAATTGACTTGAAAAGTTGAGCCTGGTTCAACTTTTTTCAATTCAAGTGAGTTGATCAAGTCAGTTGAATGACATGGTTTACACGTTCAATTCGCGTTCAAGTCAGTTGAATTCAACTGACTTGATCAATTGACTTGCCCTATCTAAACCCAGCTTAATTGAAAAAAAGTTGAACCAGGCTCAACTTTTCAAGCCAATTGAATTCAACTAAGTTGATCATTTGACTTGCCTAGTCTAAACCCAGCCTAACAGTGGTTTTGCGCTGATGATTACAGTGGCCAATTCCACTAGCAGCGAGCAAGCTTGGGAAACCCAAGAAAACGAATATCACTTTCATATAGGGTTAGTTGGGATAGAAGTTTTGGTCGGACAACTCCATTGACTGGAGACGCATGGTGAATGGTTTATACCTGAAATGCCAAGTACTTTTTTGCAATTACCTATACTGCCGGTGGACGCATAATTGTCCCATGTTCTATGGAGTTTCATATACACATGGGACAATTATGCTTCCAGCGGCAGTATAGTTGTAAGTTGAAAAGCATTTGAAACTCACAAAGTCAGTTTTTCTTTGAAATTGAATCACAAGGATTTCCGCTACAAACTCAGAATGTCGTCATGCATGCAGCACAAGGTGTAACTATTACTCACCTAGGAATTTGTTGTAGGTGTTGGGCGTGAACAGTTCTTCGACCCGGTAGAAGTAGAACCGGAACGGTAGGAAGATCTTCACATCCGGTCGGTCGGTGAGGACGGCTTTGTCGAGCTTTTTGGCACTTCGCAGATTGCTCACACAGATTGCGTCCGGTCGAGGCATGTTGCAGACGGCATCCAGCGGGTTCAGGACCTTTGGACCGGGACCGATGTGGGTGGGTGGTTTTTTTTACGAAGGGCAGCGTCAAACGTGAATTCGTCGGTTCGTTGTACCATCGGAATACGGAAAATGAGATGAAAAAAAGTCAAACAACAAACGGGTGGATTAGCTGAGGTAGGATGTTTTTATCTTTTCACGCTTCAGCTGTTGCTCGAGGCGTCCTGGAATGTAAGCTTAGGATATGGTAAAATTGGATTTTCTTGCTGCTGCTCTGCAGAGGGACCTTTTTTTTTGGTTATTTTGATCGTTCTGCTGCCATCGTTTTCTGGAAAGATGATTATATATTATATTGCCTAACACATTGTCTGGATAATATTTGAGTGGTTCCGTAATTTCCAAGTGGTTGCGGTTGGATATCAAAACGAAATCAGCCGAAATGCTTTGATGTGGAGACAGATCCATGTCTCAGGGGACAGCCCCGGCGTAGTGGTTAATATCCATACTTCTCGCGCCAAAGTCACGAGTTCAAATCTCATCCCGGAAAAATCACGAACTACCCAAAAGTGTTTAAGTGACTCCAATAACTCTAATGAAACAGCGTTGAATTTGTTATTAGTAGAGTGGAAAGATAACTGGTAGCGTAATGATACGATTGTTGCAGTTTTTTGGATCTAAAACGCGCTTTTGAAACAATTTCTAGGCCCTTATTGTTACGAACAATCAAGCGCTTTGGAGTAAATGGTTTGAAAGCAATTTGTGTGACAGGACACAACGGACTGTTTTTAATGATTCTGTTTCCAGTCCTTTGGGGAATAACCCCAGGGAAGCGTATTAGGGCCCCTTTTATTTATTATGTATATTAATTACTTGCGATTTTGCAACATCAACCTTTTTGCAGATGATACTGTGCTATTCATTGCAGCTAAGGATTTAGATGATACTGTTTTACGGTTGAATGAAGCTTTGCTTTCTCTAAGCAGATGGTTGAATTACAAGCAATTGAGATTGAATATAAGTAAAACTAAATTCATTGTAATTTCGCGGAATCGAGTAAATGAGAACGTTTCCGTTGTAAATGATGATGAGGCTATTGATCGTGTTCGGGATAAATATCGTGGCGTGATTATTGATGACAAACTTAAGTTCAACTCTCACATTGAAATTGTCTTCAAGAAAGTTGCCAATTAATTTTTGGCGAATGCAACACAAATATTGATATTACAGTGCTTGCATAGTAAAATAATGCGTTTGATTTTGAGATGTAATACATTCACTTAATCAACTTTGATGCTAGATGCTTCAAAATGGTTGTCGGTGAATCAAAAAATTGTATATTTGACTATGGTATTCATTTTTAAAGTAGCTAACGGTTTGCCGCCTTGATATTTGTGTAATCGACTTTAAAGAGGAAGTGACTTTCATAGATATAATACTAGAGGATGAAGTTGGTCTGTTCTTCGCAAAATTCATTGTATTTTTTAGACACATTAAACGTGCAACTACATTTACAGAATTTAAGAGACATGGCATTGCACACGTTAAAGGTGTCTTTTGGACAGTTATCTGAAGAATTTATGTTTATGAATTCATGAATTATATATCTTGACGAAGTTTGTAACGGATTATTTTGTAATAATTACTGTAGCACTGCAAACATTATTTTGTTCGCCACGATAGTGATGATGGATTTTTAATATTTGATTTATTAATAGTAGTTATAAAGAAAGTAATTTTAAGCAGTCTACAAAGGTTTGAGCCTCGCGTGCGTAATAAGGATATAGAGGACTGAATTTAACATTTGATGAAGAAAATGGAACATTGAAGCTTATTTGGAAGATGCCAATTTACGATAGCATAAGATTTCTGGGAATGCTTGTGAATAATTGAGGTGGACAGATTCATACTTAACGCAATGGACAATGGCTAGTTCGTAGATGCTCTTTATACTCTTTTCAGTAAAACATTTGACCGAATCGACATACCATCATTACTCTTTAAATTGCAAAAAATAGGAATGGAGTTTAGACTTTTGAATTGGATGTTGGCTTATTTGTTGACCGGTTGATGATCCAGTTGTTGGAAGGAGATTCTCATTTATCCCGTGGGCGATGTTGCCCACGGATTCATCCACACCGTTTTTGGTCCAATGGCAGGTTGAGGCAGTTAGAGGTTATTAAACTTGATCAAGTCAAACAGCGAGGATAGTTCACAGTCTACCGACAGTTGTTTAGCTGCAGTGAGTGGTAGTTCCATATCATCATCATCAAATAGTGAAGTTATTATTTTGCTCTAAATCTTGATTGAAACATCGAGATGAAAGTTTATGGGTATAATAACCGATATATTTTCAAAATTTAAGAACCCAAATGCAAGAAAAATCATTTAGTTTTGATCTGGGTACTGAAGACTCACTGAACATTCTTGTCAACTGGGAGCTAATGTGAACTGTCAATCGGGAGCCAAACGTTCAGAATCCCCAAATGCAGTTTCTATTCTTATCTATCATGTATTATCTGGAATTATATAAATGAACAATACTTTTCCAGGGTGTTCACTACCCTAAAAAACCTTGAAATACCTGGAAAACTAGTAATCCTCAGGGAATTTTATTTTCCTGGAAAAAAAACTGGAATTCTCATTGTCGGACATTGAATGTTTTCTATGAACGCATATATAGAAATAAGAACCTTGCCTTTAGCTTAAGAAATTTAATTCATTAATTTGATGCCAATTTCCGAGGAACTTTAGGTATAACTTCATGGGATTTCAGAAGAGAATTCCAAGGTTAAAATTGATCGGAAAACTTGAAGTAAAATTTGAGGAGTTAGTTCTGTTGAACTCCAGAGAATTCCAAGGCAGTTCTGAGTATAATCCCAAGAGAATCCTGAATACGCTTCAAAGCTAATTTCCAACAGAATTCTGAGATGGATTCCAAGGTAATTCCAAAGGGAATTCCAAGAGAGTTCTGACTAAGGGATTTGTACGGAGAACTTCAAAGAACTTGTGATTAAAATTCCAAGACGATCCAAATGGAGTTGTGAAAAGAATTCAGTGAATATTTTGAGGATGATTCCAAAGGAATTCTAAGAAGTATTTCATAGGGAATCTAAGAAAAGTTTCAAGGAAATTTGCAACAATGTCTTAGGGCAACTTTCAAAGGAATACTTAGGAGAGCTGCTTGCTGTAATAATTTTAAGAGAAATCAAAGAATACATCCTAGTGATCTCTGAGGAACAAGGAACTTACGCAACAAGTCTTAGAGAATTCGGAGTGGAATTCAGAGGGAATTCGTGTGGTTAGTGAAAAATATCATTGAAGATACTTTGTGAATACTTAGGAGAGTTTATTTCAGGAGAATTCTTTGGAAATTCATAGGTTATACAGCGAACAGAAAATAAGATTTTTAAAAGAACTATAGACTGCCTTCTGGAGATAATTTCTTGAGTATTATGGAGCGAATTGTAAGGAAATGTCAGAGAGAGAGAGAGAGAGTTCTAAGACGAAGTCTGAGGAAATTTTGAGATGATTCCATGGTAGTTCTTAAGAATGTCATATGAAGAACTCCAAGAGTATCAAGATGATTTAAACAATTTTGAGATCACAGAAGAAATATCAAGGTAATCCAAAATTCACAATTCTGAGACTTTTTTATTTGATATCTCATGTTCTGAAAAGTTCTCTTCATTCAGGATTTAGAAAAATCAAATTATCATGGTTAGGGGAGTTTTTTTTTCACAATAAATTTATGTAAAAATGCCAAGTTAACTTCTTCATTATGCATTTAAGATTCCAGTGTGCTTTGTTTTCACCAAATTTGGCATAATAAATGAGTTCGTGAATACGCGTTTATTTTCAACGTTTGAGTTTTCAACCCAACCCTGTCAAATTCGGAAGCATAAAAAATCCATTTCTACAAAATTCTTATTTTGAATATTATTGATTGTGGATGTAGCTATGATTTTCAATTGATCTGACTGTGAAAAGCAACAAAACACGCTCCACAATGTTATGTATAAGAGTATAATTTTTCGAAACTGTTTTGAATAACATAATAACCTACTTTTCCATAACTAAAATAACAGTGTTGAAAAGTACTACTATTTGTGTTTCATATTCAAATCATCCCGACCAAGATGAACAAGAAAATTACAACACAGGCGATAATGAACGAATGAACCAAAACTAATGTTGACTACGAAACTCAGGGGTTGCCTTGATCAAGAGAATGTGGTTATGTCCAAATTTAAATTCATGCACAAAGTTGGGTTAATTTTAAAGGTTGCTATGATTTTCAGCTTATTTGGGTGCAGAAGAAATGATTTTTATCAGTACTGCTTACTCCATATGGAATTGCATCGCATCTACGCCAACTTTAGATCTCTTTCCCCTACACGCTATAGAATAACAAAATTATCTTGGCTTACGGTACCCAAGCCCTTTTGATAAAATGAATGCTCATGGAAATTAATTACACTATTATTTTTACCGTGTAAGAGCGATAAAACCGAGCCTTTACACCAGTGTAAATGTTTTGCCTGAAACCATATCAAATAATATATGTTGTGTCTAGCCAGGCTCCTCTAGCACAACTTCGTATGAAGTTGCAGGGTAAAGGGAAATAATCTTTACGGTAGTCTGTACAGCAGAGATGCTCGTTCGAGATAACATTTTCATAGATACGATTGAGAAACAATCCATTTACATACCGCGATAAATATTTTTTAAACAAATAAACATACCATAAAGTATTATGCATATAAAGCGAGCATAGTAGTTCTTGACAACATAGTTAGTCGTATTTCGTTCACAGAGTGAGCCATCATTCACTACTTACAACCACGCGAGTGCACCTCAAGTGAAAACAAGCTTTATTGCAATGTCATTCGAGTACACCGAAGCAGAGAATCCCATTTACCAGGCCACGTATTTGGGATTTCACCAGCAGAATTGTATACTGGTCAAACCAAAGGATTGCAGTAAGGTTCCCATCACGCTTTCCTACTGGGAACCCGAACCATCCTACTTGAATTGGAGGTTTATTGGAGATGGGTAATCCTTGCATCGGGTTTGAGTTGTACTGACATTAAACGTTACATTGCAGGTATCAAAGAATGGGTGAACAAATTAAAGAGCTGGAAGTCAAACCGGATGACATTTGGCTGATGTCGTATCCGAAGAGTGGTACCACTTGGTGCCAGGAGATGATTTGGCTTGTATGCAATGATCTCGATTACGAGAAAGGCAAATCGGTCAATCTGGGCGATCGGTGGGCTTACTTGGAGTAAGTTTAAATAAACAATCAGTTAAGAGTAAACGCTGATCTCATCGAAGATATAAATCCTCGTTCAAACTCGCTTTAAAGTTAATAAGTTCTACCTCACGCTAATTGCACATGCACTCTTCTTCACCACACATTGTTAGATACGGAAGCAGAACGGACGTGGCGGATCCCTTTCATAAAATCCTGTCGGCACCCTCTCCGAGGTTCATCAAAAGCCATCTTCCGGTTGCCCTGCTGCCAGATCAAATTTGGACCGTAAGGCCAAAAATGGTCTACGTAAGGAGAAATCCGAAATCCGTCGCTGTATCGTACTTTCATCATACGGTTTCAATGCAGGGCTACTCGGGAACGATGGACCAATTTGTGCATGCGTTCATGAAGGATCAGGTCCTAAACTCCCCGTACCATGAACACGTCATTGAGTTTCATCATTTGGATTATCCGGACAACCTACTGCTTCTTTGCTTTGAGGATATGAAGAAGGTTCTCAGTCAAATTATCATAGTTTATAATATTTAATGTAACAGATTAAATTCGACCATTTTGTAGGATCTAAAGAGCACCCTGAAACGGGTATGCGCTTTCTTCAACCAATCGTTCTCAGACGAGCAGCTGGACAAATTGGCACAGCATCTTTCGTTTGACTCAATGAAAGACAACAAGGAGGTCAATTATAGCGGATTCACCGAGCGGGTGCTGCAAGCGTCGAAACGTGATGCTAAGCTGACGGATCCAAATTACAAGTTTATGCGGCGAGGAGAAGCGGAGGGATGGAAGAAGGAGCTCGATCAGGAGTTGGTGCAAGAACTAGACGAGTGGACCAAACGGAAGTTGGTGGATCCAGAGAATCGGAAGCTTTTTCCTTGCAGCACCTACTAGCAGTAGGGCGACTGCATCAGTATCTTAGTTTTAGTTCACCCCAATTTTTAGGTTTGTTTGAAAATTGAATACAGCCGGTCAGTGTTGTGTGTTAATCAAATGAAGGTGGTGGTCTGTCTATATAGGTGTTCCGTAATTTTAAGGTGACTGTAATCCTTTTTGTGTAAAGCAACTGAATGATGCATAGTTTTAGATCTGATAAATTGTATTGGATGGTTGCGGCTAATAAAAGTAGCAAACCCATTAGACATCAAGCTTGGTTGTTCGGTTAAATAAATTATATAAATTTAATATGAATCGTGAACATGTTGACACAATATCCCATCATCTTCGCGGGATATAAAGTTGACTTCGGAAAAGTTTTTCAGATAAACGAACTTCAGATTTCGGCAACATACATATTCACTACTATGATATCTACATAATATATACGGGTCATTCCGTTCAATGCGACGTTAATCTATCTTGTGTAAAAAAGACTGAGGACCACTATTTTGCTGTCAAACCAAACATTTAGTTGAATCCTTAAAAAAAAAACACGTCTAAAGTTTTCAGTTGCTAAATAAATTTTTATTTTGGCAACACTGTTTTTTGTTATATTCCATGTTTATCTTCTTCAAAAAACATTTAAATAATAGAACGGTTAAAATGCAAGAAAAAATAAATAAAATAATATCTGAGGCTATTAAAACTTAAAAGAAGGTCAAAACAAAATCTCATAATTTTTTATTTTGTATAACTTTTTGACGTTGACTGTTCTTTATGTAAAAAATAGATGGGGAACACGATGGTACCATCAAATTAAAAATTAAAACACATTCATTTTGAGAAAAAAAAAACGTTAAAAGGTTTCAAACGAGAATTAAAAATATTTGGTAACCCTGTTTAAAATTACTAATTTCATTACTTTCTTATGAAAACAGTGCCCAATAATATCTGTAGCTTAATTGGTTCTGGAGAAATAAACAATAAGAAAGTAGTGCTTAGTTTAAAATCACAAAACATAGAAAATGCTCCCTTGGACCGAGAGTTTTTACTCCCTTGGATAACGATTTACATAGTTGGAGATGCTTAACTCCAAATAGCAGACTAAAAGTGGCCATTTTATACGATAGATAACGAGATGAAAGTATAGAGTTGATAGTTCCGTTAGAGTAGGGCAGTGTGAGAATTGTATACAGAGAGTAGAAAGCGAGCAAAGGTCAATTTTGAGGAAGGTTCATAACTTCACGCATGAAGTAACATAAAACTTGATCAGCTGTAATTACACAGAGAGCCAATACCTAGATGACGCTTGAGAGTAGCATTCATCCTCAATGCAGAAATGCTGGCGATCTCATTACCAGCTTAGCGAGAGGAATACTGTTGGCGCTATACTCGCTTTATTGGAAGTCTTTGGATGCTCTTTTACGAGCATCACAGGAAGGGTTGATGGGGCCAGGCAATATTGTGTTGATAAACGATTTGCCAAATCACGGAAAAAATTACGACGTGAGGTGACCCTTACTACTCTTCAATGTGAAGGAGCCTCGTATTTAACCAACGACCAAAAATGGTCGCCACTAGCCCACTTAGCCTCTTTCAGTACAGCAAATCGCTGCAACTCGAACTGCGAACAGTTAAAAAAAATATCCATGCGCCGTTCGAACATTTTACTATTTTCTATGTGGTTCATACGAATGATCCTGTGATCCTCAGTAAGCAAAACCGATTAAAAAAAACCCATTCCTATCAAGGTTTCGAAGCCCGTGCAAAATAAAACTCAATATTTTGACACTTGTTTGGATGTTTTTTTAGAGCCAGACTTTTTCCCAATAAAGCTCAAAAATTGTTTTATTATTCTTCGATCCTTGTTTATACCCTACCCGAGCTAATCTGCTTGGAAGTCGATTTGCAGAAACTTGACTCTGTCGCCATGGCGCCTAAGCGCAAAAGAAAAGGACGGTCGCTTGATCCCCCTCCTGATGAAATTCAATTGAGCAATCAATTTGATATGCTTACGGATAGTGAGAATAATCCATCATTCAGGCAAAATTCCATTGAATATTCCCGGCTTAGTATCAAAATGGAAAAGGTCCCCCTTATTGTGGTAACCACTTCCGATTTCCATGCTCTTCGCATTGAACTTTTGAACTTTATTAAATTCAAGTTTTCACTTCTAATTGGCCGTCGGGGTTAACGTCGTGTAATGGTTGTAACCTTGGACGGATTCAAACGTCTTCTCAAGTATCTTACTGAGAAGCAGCACTCATGTTTCACTTATGACACCAACACTGAACGTGTGTTCAAGGTTTCCTTGAAACGTAGGCCCAGTTGTGAATCCCTGGATCTGACCAAAGATAAATTGAAAAAAATACTTGGAGTTGAACCAATCCAAGTTATCAAAATGAAAGTGAAATCCCGTCCTGGTGATTCGCACAACGGGATTTCTAATAATTTTTATTTAGTTCACTTCAAGTCTAATGAACTAAACAAACTTAAGGCCTTAGAAAAAGTTAGCCATATGCTCCATGTCCGAGTGAAGTGGGAACACTTCAGGAAGACTGGAGGAAATTTCCAAAACCTCAACCAGGGATGGGGTCACGGAACAAAAATTACTACATGCCAGCTAAATGCATGAATTGTGGTGATTCCTCTCACGCAAAGGACGACTGTCCTGTGAAGGAAGATCATGAGGAATTTAAATGTTCAAATTGTGGTGAAAACCACAAATCCAGTAAGACTCGCAAAGTGATCCTACAATCTCGTTCTAAGAGACAGGTAGAAAACGCTCGCCGTTCCCGACCGTTTCTCTGCTGTTTGCAATGGTTAGCAAGTAAATGGAGCTATCAATGCTGCTATTGCAGATGGTAGAAATTTAAATCAAAATTCTAGTAATCATAATTCTAACGGGAATTTTGATGATTTTACTGCTCCTAAAATTGATTTTTTACAGAAATCATTAATCGACATGATTACTGATATGCTGAAAACCAACTCCATGTTTGATGCTATTCAAACTGGAGTAAAATTTGCAAACAATATCGTCATGACTTTGAAATTCAGTATTGGATTTTAAATCATTAAAATGTTTGAATTGGAATGCTACATCTCTTAAAGATAATTTTGAGAGTTCATAACATGAATATTGCCGTTATAACTGAAACGTTCCGTAAACCTGACCATAATGTTAAAAGGGACGCAAATTATTTCATTTGTCGAAATGATCGTCTTGATGGAGTCGGTAGTGGCGTTGCCATCATTGTTCATAGGCTTATCAAATATCAAATTCTTTCTTCGTTTGAAATCAAAGTTTTTGAAACTTTGGAAGTTTCTGTCGAAACAAATTTGGGCAACTTACTTTTATAGCTGCCTATTTGCCATCCCTATGCGTAGGCTAGCAAAAAAAAATCTCAAGGGTGACCTTCAGAAAGTTACCCGTCATAGGTCTAAATTCTTCATTATTGGTGATTTTAATGCAAAACACCGCTCATGGAATAATGCTCAAAGCTATGTCAATGGTAATATTCAATATCCAAACAGCCCAACATGCTCTTCTTCAGCAAGAAATCCCTCAACTATTGATTTGGTCTTAACTGATTCATGTCAACTTTGTAGCCAATTGGTTACCCATGCTGACTTCGGTTTTGATCACCTTTCAGTAACATTTGAAATATCCCAAGAATTAATTTCTAATCCCAACAGCTCTTCTTTCAATTACCATAGAGCTGATTAGGAGAAATATCGAACATTTTTGGCATACAACTTCGATCCAAATATTCAATTGCACACCAAAGATAAAATTAATTATGCTCTTGAATCTCTGACTACTTCTATAGTTGAAGCAAGAGCTGCCTCAGTACCAAAATGCGAGGTTAAATTCGATTCAATTATAATAGACGACGATCTTCAGCTCTTGATCCGCCTGAAAAATGTTCGTAGGCGGCAATATCAAAGAACACGCGATCCTGCCATGAAAATTATCTGGCGACATTTGCAAAAGAAAAATTAAAAGCGATTCTCTACCCTGAGGAACAAAATATTTAAAAATAAAGTTTTGAAATGAGACCCACAAATTTTTTGAGAAAACCTCAAAAGCCTATTCCAGCGCTTAAGGGGAAGCTCACCGGCCCAGAAATAAAAAAATATTTTCGGTACGTTTTTATTTTTCTAAAAATATTGGGAAAAATTATCAAAAATCCAAGAAAATCAGTTTCTTCCTTAGATTTTTGTCAAAAATTAAATGCAAAAAAAATTTTCTATCCCATCATGAAAAAAATTGGACCCTCAGAAAAACCGAAAAGTTGATGTTTTGTGGTTTTTTGAGTCCAACTTTATGCCATAATGACTTATAAAACATGTTTTTGCACGTGAATTTTCTTTAAAAAATTAGAAAAAATGTGATTTTTTTAGATTTTTGATACTTTTTTTCAATATTTTTAGAAAAATCAAAACGTAATTATTTTTTTCGAAGCGGTGAACTTCCCCTTAAAGAAGGTGATAAAATTTTGTTCACACATTCGGAAAAGCTCAGAACTCGCCAAGCAATTTGAGAATTTTTATTATTTCAGTTTGGTTCTCCTATTTAGAATCAGGTTGCTCGGGATTATCTGAATATTTTCTCTAGGGATTTTTTTTAATTATTCCTGGGGGACTGATTTGGACGAAGTTAGATCTATAACTAAACAGTTTCAAAATATGTAAGCTTCAGGTGATGATGGAATTTTCTATATCCTCATCAAAAAACTCCCAGAGAGTACCTGAAAACGGGTAAAACTATTTAACAGATGACATACTGTTCTGATAAATGAAAAATGCAAAAGTTGTTCCAATTTTGAGGCCAGATAAAAATCCAGCTGAAGCGTCTAGCTACCGTCCAATAAGTTTGCTTTCTTCAATAAGTAAACTATTTGAAAAGATAGTTTTCAAAAGCATGATGCCAATACGAACTCATTTTTTGCAGATGACCAGTTTGGGCATTCAACTACTCATCAACTTTTAAAAGTTACCAATTTAATTCGTTCAAACAAATCTGAAGGCTGCTCAACTTGAGTGGCTGACATAGAAAAAGCATTTGAAAGTGTCGACATGAAGGTTTGATTGCTAAATTGAAGAAATTTAATTTTCCCTTCTATATTATGAAATCAGTTCAAAATTATTCAACTGATAGAACTCTGCAGGTAAATTATCAAAATTCCAAATCTGATCGGCTATCTGTTAGAGCAGGAGTTCCTCAGGGTAGCATTCTTGGACCTATTTGTATAACATTTCACGTCGGGCCTCCCTGATTTGCCTTAGGGTTGCCACAAATCTTTGTTCGCTGATGACACAAGTATTTCCGCTAAAGGAAGAAGTCTTCGTGTTGTTTGCAGCAGACAGTAGCAAAATTTATATATTTTCTTTTCTTATCAACAAAAATGGAAGATTTCTCCCAATGCTTTCAAAATTAAACTTATAATATTTTCACATAAGGCTAGAGCTTCTCTTTTTAAACCTAGTAGTAGTCACATAGTCACTATGAAAGGAGTTCCAATTTCTTGGTAAAGTAAATTGAAATATCTTGGATTAGTACTTGACCACTTAACTTTAAAAGATCACATTGGGAGCATTTAAGCCAAATGTAATAAATAAATAAAATGTTTGTTTCTTATATTCCTCTTATAAACAGGAAATCTAAACTTTGGCTGAAAAATAAACTTCTAATATTTAAACAAGTTTTTAGACCGGACATGCTTTATACTTTGCCAATATGGTCTAGTTGTTGCACTACATACTATCGATGAATTGAAAATAAGCTCTAGATATTAACGATTATAACTAGTTACAATGACCGATTTGGAAATAACGTACAAGTTATATTATTCAATTCTAATTTTATCATGTTAAAACATTGCTTCCCTCTCGGTTCGAAACAAAAGACTAGTTCAGCAATTTCCTATTTTCAATTTCCAACCTTCCGACATTCCGTTAGAGGCGTGAAAGAAGTACTAACAGAACCAGAAACCGAAAGCAATTATTTGGAAAACTTTCTTCATTTGATATAGTTTTCCAGTCCCGGTTCCACCCACACTGTAGAACACATCCACCTTTATTCTTTGACTATATAAGTCGAAACTAAGGGCAAACAACGGAACAAAAGTTTTTCGCTTTGCAGTTGGCTATTGTGTTTGAGAGAATTGCCTCAATAATAAGAAGAAATAACTTTTAGTGGGATCTGAAAGTGCTTGTCATAATTAAGTTATCTCCAAAGGTGCACCAACCAACCTGTTTCGGCGACTTTAAGATTTAAGGGAGGTTCCTGAAAGAGAAGTTGGTTTAAAACTCGATGACAGCAGAACGAAGCTTAATTTTAAATGGCAGCTGAACACGTTATGGCAAAAGTTCTGACTTAACTAATTAATTTTGCACCACCTACCGGCTGTAGGCCGGCAAAGTGTGGAGGTGTGGTGCAATATTGATTCCATGTTCCGGGTTTGACTATGTACAGCAAAAGTGACTTACCTGGCAGAGTGCTTATAAGCTTTTTTTTTCGTTTTATTCAGTGGGTTCTATACACAGCAAAAGGAGGAGGTGTTGGTAATAAAAGGCATGAGATCAGATCGCCATCAGCCAGCCAGCCAGCCAGCCATATATGTATAGAGGAAAGTGGGAAAAAGTGAGCAAAAACTTCGGCAAACTCATTTACATTTAATTTACATTTTGCTCTTTCCGTATGTACATGTTCGTCGTTGCTTAGGGAAAATAGGGAAGAAATTTATTTACAGCAGAGTAGTGCGGTGGTGTTTGGGATGAAGGTTGGTAATTTTCTCAAAATCATTCCAGAGGTGTGTGTGTGTGTGCGCGTTTTGGGGGGTGGGGTGGGAAAATCGGGTGATTAGGATAATGGGTGCAGATAAGAAAGTAAAAAGCGGCAATTATTTTTATGTACACAATTTTTATACACACTTTAATCGTTTTCTAAAGAATCTTCGGTGGTAGAGTACGGTTACGGAAAAAATGGCAGCTCGATTTACTTTTGTCATAAATTGGATGCCTTTCTCGCGGTCGTGGTCTACCGCCTGCGTTGGCTTTAGATGTTGGATTTCCTTAACGGCAGTGTAATTATTTAATACAAACAATTATGGGTCGGTTGGTAATCAAACATTCGAACAAAAAGTTGGAAGGATAATTGAACATAAAAACGATAAAAAATCTGCTATATGAATAATGATTAAAACTTACATAAGAACCGAGGAGGTGGCGAATCATTTGCATCATTGTATATTTTTAGGTGAAAAGATGACAGAAAATGAGAAACAGTATATGGAAGCTAGGATAATGGCGTGTGGTGGTGAGTTCAGCTCGCACACAGTAGGCATTCGCTTCTGGATTTAAAATTCAAATTTCGGCACACGAAAACTTGTTGCCTAGCAAATGATGGTCGTGGCGCTTACTTGGATCGTTTTTGGAAATTAGTATTTACATTTACAACTGCTGTGTGTTCCTTTTCTTCTGTATGAGAGCCCAAATGGAGAATGATATAATTTACAGCGTGTTTGTGGCGGTGTTCTCATGTGTTCGCGATATGAATTATATTTATGGGAAAAGTTTTCACGGTTTGTGAAAGAGATGCGAAAGTGCAGAAAGTGAGACAAGATGAAATGATGCAAATGTTCGGAGTGTTGCTACGCTGCAAGCGGTATGAATTTGTTTGAGTATTATAAATATTTACACGCAGGTATAGTGAAAGTGTTCTTTTGGATAGATAAGCTCAAAAATAGAATAGATAGTTAACAGTAAATAAATATGGCGACACGCGGTTTTCTGTACACACAAATTTAGAAAATAGATACTTTCAACCCTGTCTGAAAGAAATGTCTGAATACAAAACAAACGTATAGAAGATAGAACTCAAAAGAGGAGTCTTCAACCTGGTTCAGCTGTGCGTGTGTATGTGTGTAATGGTACCTATGATATAGCATCCTGCGCGCTCTCCTTCCGAGCATCGATTTCCTAGCTAAGAATTAATTTACTTACAAAACAAAACACTATAAATTAAAACAAAAATCTCTGTCTATAAAAGTCCAAACAAAACACTGTTGGCATATTTGTATGGTAATTGTGGTTGTGGAGTATTCTCGGTATCTCTTTCTCTCGCTCGACTAACCCTAATATGAATCGTACTTTAGAAAAAAAAATATAATAAAATAGTTTCTCGTATCTCTATCTTTCTCTCTCTCTCTCGCATAAAATTGGTTGAGTTTTGAATTCGCGTTTTCGGTTTTTTTTCTCTATCAAATGAATACTTTTTTTTTCGCTACCATTAGGTTAGAGTAGAAAAGAGCATTTTCCTAGATGACTTTTTCGACTAGTGTACTTTTTCTTCTGTGCAGTAGCAGCGGTAGTCGAAAAGGTTCTGTATAATATTGCTTTTGCGCGATTTTAGCTAGATTTTGATTAGTCGATCGAAGTTTTACTGAATTGGCGGTAAGTGATCGCCACATGTTGGGAAGTTTGGCGGTACTGGAGGCAGATCCTGGAGCGTACCGACCTGGAGAATCAAATTCATGCCTATCACGATGTGGAACAGGAAGTGACAGTGGAACAACCAGAAACCTGTGGACGAGTCAAGAACAGTTCGATCGCGTGAAAATCGTTGCCACCGTTGGAGTCACGGCATACCGTCAACCACACTTACCAGGATTATCAGCGCGGAAACGCATTACCACGTAGCCATTGTTTGGCACGGCGATGGTATCCTTCAGCGGCGGCAGGTTGTACTGTCGGTGCAACAAACCACGGCGATCGAGGTCGAGCGCGTGCTTCAGATTGATCTTCTTCACGTTGGAATCGGGCGAACGTCCAATACCGATCACGTTGTACGCGTAACCGTGCAGATGGAACGGATGGCTCAAATTAGGTTGTTGGACTGAAAACAAACCAAATCTCGCGTTAGCATCCGGATCCAGTCATAGATGTCAAGCCTGAGCAACTTACCTTCATCGACCAGCACGACTTCGACGATCGCATTCAATGGGATGTCCACCTTGTGGGTACACATGCAGTTGGCACCGCAATCGGCCGGCCGGTTGTCACCGTTACAGAACTGTTCCGGGTTAATATCGTCGTACTGCGACAGCAGCGGAGCGGGAGCAGACAGGTACGAGATTTCGTCGATCAGCGAGATTACGTGGTCTCCGGTTGGGGCAACTGCAATCCAAGATCCCATACATTATATCATCAATTCTTCCGAGAGAGAAAAAAGCACCAATAACTCACCCAAGAATCGATTGTAGGTGTTCGGTTGGAACAGTTCCTCCGGTCGGTAGAGATAGAAACGGAATGGCAGGAAGATTTTGACGTCCGGTTTCTCCTGCAGCAGCGCACGGTCAACCTCCTTGGCGTTCTTCAGTTGGCTCACGCAGATGGCATCGTCGCGTTGGATGTTACACTGGGCGTCCAGTGGGTTGAGGACCTAGTTTTTCGTTGTTGTTGTTGTTGTTTTTTTTTTGCACGTGGTTTGATCAAAATTTTGGGAGGAAAGGTTTTTTTTTGCGGTGGTTGAAGGGAAGAACGATTTTAGCGATGTTCATTGTTTGAGTAATTTGATGAAAAGCCTTTGGAATGCGATGTTCTGAACGTCTGAGTCTGGTAGAGTGTTTGTCTTGGTTTGTCCAACAGTCATTGTTTAGTCAACGGTATGAGTTGTGATATGTTAGATTTTACCATTCGAAATTGAGTCTCTTAAAATTTTCAAACGATTTTGTCTAGGTTACAGTATTTGAACATTTAGAGGGTTGTAGTGGCTTAAAGCAGGGCGTCACAATATCAGCTTCAATCGACAAAATCGATGCGACGAAGAGACTGATAGCTTTCTTTTTCCGTTGAAGTCGGATAGCTTCGCAGCATTCTAGCGCTAGCAACTCAGTCGGCGTCTACAAATAAATTTTCAATCGTTTGTCTCTCTTTCTCCCGTCGCTTTATTGGTCTTTCTTTCAAGCTTCGGTGAAGCGGGCGAGTGAAAGAACGCTTTACTTTGATAGTTTCGTCTTTCATAAAACACATCAACCGCGGTTTCATGACGTCTATGACTATAAGATTACACGCAACATGTTTAATATATCTTCCATATACATACTTATATAAAAAAAGTAACGAAAACGGAACATAACGCATATTAAACAAATTGAAAGAGCGGTGAAAGGGATTGACGCCATAATGAGGTTTCGTTTGAACCAGGGTTACTTCCACTCACTTGCTATTAAAAAAAATGTTTTTCGGAATTATGAAATCATTAGATGTTATAATGGTTATTAGTACTTGAAGGTTAAAAGAAGGGGTCGTGAAGTATGTATTAGACACATAAAATCTGTCAATATTGCTTTCAGTGCGTCACAATCAGCAATTTTACGATTCGTGAGCGCTCACTCTGAGTAAACGCTCACCAATCATAAGATCGCTGATTGTGACGCTCTGAAAGTGAAATTGACAGGTTTTATGAGTCAAACACACACTTTTTACCTTCTTCTTGTTTTTCCATCCCTGGCTACTTTCAATAAAAGCGATGAGCAAAGCAACGACGAGGAAATCCATAGTCTTCCTTTCGTTCTAAGCGTGCTTCTGTTTTATTTTCTCTTCGTGCTGAAGTTAATTTTAGAGATTCAAAAATGTAGAGCCCTGGTTTGAAGGGAAATCAATATCAGAATAATTATCTCTCAAACTAACCCTCATTTTGTAGATGGTCGTCAATATAATATCCTTGATTTGGCAGTCATTTATCAGTAGTTAAGCAACTGCATCTGGTCTAATAAGGTTATTTGAATTTCTCGTGATTTAATTGTATTATTTGTGATTTAAAAATCCCAATTTTTAACAAATTTTTCCGTAGAAAACATCAAGTTGCTTCGAATTAGGACAAGGTTTTTTTTTTTTAATATATTGCTCATACACTTTTCATGAAAAAGTCACGATATCACCAAGAAAAGTTGACACTTATTCAACAGATTGTATTGAAGAGCAAGAACAGGCTTACTCGCTTGATTCTAATTCGAGTACCATGCACCTTGCACGCATTCTAACACTATCGCACATAGATAATGGTTTTTCACATTCTTTCAGTTTCTCACCTATTTCGTTAAACTGAGCTGTCCAAGGCAACCTGTAGAGTTGCTTGTTTGGAAGTAATTTACATTCGCGCACAAAGAGATTGGCGATCCTTTGTTTCAGTGGAGCAAGTGAAATAATATTAGTAGAAGTAGAATCGTCAAGGATTCTTTCCGGAAGAGTGCTTATTTTTTCCAGAAAAATTAATGAGCTTAAGAGTAAGTTGATTACGAAATACGGATGGCACATTGCACATCTGTTCATTTCATGCCAAATTATGGTAACCAATTTGGATCAAAATTGGGTAAGGTTTCCCTGCATTTTAAATTTCTGTACATGCTAATTATAGTTAAAACAAGGTAGTTAACTTATCAATTTTTGAGTATGCCCCACAGAACGATCGGAATTGGTTAGTGTACAAACAATATTTATTTCATTTTGTTATGATTATGGATTACACATCATGATAAACAATGATTTGAGTTGGTGGTTTTAAGTACATTATTTTCTAAAATTGATCATTGCTTGCGAGTTTTTAACATTCTTGAATATTAATGTAAAAACGTCGAATGTCCAGTTAAGAGTAAAAAGCTTAAAATGGTACGTAAAGATATTAATTTAATGTTAATATCATTATGTATTTTATTCTACAAAAAATAATTACTTGCTAAAAAATTGCTGGCGAGTTGCAAGTTGCTACCAAGATTTATTTTTAATTCAAAATTTAAAATTCAAACGTTCATAAAGACCTGACTTTAGAATTAATCTTCATAAAAGTGCGATCAAAACATAAAATTGGTGTAGAGTACAAAAACCTTTTTTATCTTATTTTCTAAAAGTGCCGTTCAAGTTCCGCCAGAAGCTGCTTAGAATGCTCTTCAATTATGGTACTGGAACTTTAAGGTTCTTAAAAATGAGGTTGCTATATTTCTATAACCCACCTTTAACCAATCTACTGATGCCTCAATTAGCCTTTTATAAGAACTTTTGGTTACTTGGGTACGTAGAATCAAGTCATGCAAAAAATCCCAGCTTCAAGATCATGGATCACATTATTTACTGAGCTGTATGTCTTTGACTGCAATCCATCATCGATTGTTTTGGAGACCATGAGGTGGCCATTTTGGTATCTAATGTCTGAAGAATTTTGTAAATTTTGGCCTTCAATCAGGAATTGATCAATATTTCTGGAACTTCCAAAACATGCCATTTGGTGCTTGTTATTGTCACTTTAGTTAATTGTTATGAAATTCTGTATTGAAAATCATGTTTCAAAAATGTTGATACGTCACACGACTGCATTCCATCGAAAGAAACGATTTTCCGCTCTCCTCAAGCTCTCAACTGACCGATGGTTTTTAATGAATGGTTGTTAAAATTCAGAAAATTTGATGTGAAGTTAGCTGTAATCAAAAACAGGCCACTCTCCCGGCGGACTTCGGAACCTATTTTGAGGGCACCGGGTGACCATTGTGTGATGGAACTAGTGTTTCCTACATGGGACATCCCGGGAAATAATTCCCGGGAAATTTACCAAACATCATGTTTCCCAATTCTCTGGGAAACAATTTTAGAAGAATTTTTCGATGAAAGTTTCAAGAAATTCCCTAGAAGAGTTAAAAGACACTTCTATGGGAAAAGTTTGAAAAAACTTCAAGAGGAGTCTGAAAAATGTTGCACAAGAAGTCGGAAGAATTTTCCGAACGAAGCCAGAAGAAATTTTCGCAAACAGATCGTGCACAAATGGTGCACTATTCCAAGCCTATCAGTAAGGACGTTGGTGAAAATGGAGGAAGTACGTATTGGAGCAGTTCAAACCGGCATCCGGAAGCTCGGTGAAGAAATTACCTACGAGGACACATCGAAATCTGGCCGTAAACCGGGACCGATGGACCGAAAAATGGACCAGAAGATCACCACCCAAGTAACATTGCAGGTTTTATCGAGGTTTTATAGCATTCTACAAGTCTAAATCATTGTCTACAGAACCCTCATAAAACCAAAATTGTCACTAGGGCAAGCTTTTGTCAATGAGCAAATCGGTTTACGGTCTACGAATTCGCAAATCGCAAATATTTTTTGATTTGGTTGAAAATGTGCAGAAACGTTCCTAATGACTGGCAATGCCATTTTGCATCTTCATATTGCCATTTTGAATCCAGCCTTATTTTTGAAAAGGGCAAATAGAAAAATATCAAGCTTATCTTCAGAAAAAAATTACTCGAAAATTATTTGTCCAATCGGTTTGGTGTGTTGTGCAATATTGCAGATAACGGATGAGACTATTTGAAAAAAAAAATATGCACTCTTTAAAAATTACCCAACGTTTTTTTTTAATTTCAAATAAAATCTTAAAAACAATTATTCTCTAAAAAGGATTTTTTTTTAATTTGTTGTTTTTTATATGTTTTAGGAGACTAAAAATGCCATCTATTGCACTATAGGTCAAGATGGAGAAATAATGGACAAAAAAGTTATGATTTTTGTCAAGTTTTTGGAAAAATAAAAAAAATCCTTTTTTAAGAAGAATTTTTTTTAAATTTCATTTGGAATTAAAAAAAAAGTTGGGTTATTTTTTTAAAAGGGCATTTTTTTCAAATAGTATCATCCATTATCTGTAATATTGCCCAAGACACCAAACCGATCGGGCGAACAGTTTCCAAGTAAAATTTTTCTGAAGATAAGCTTGATATTCTTCTATATGCCCTTTTCAAAAATAAGGCTGAATTCAAATTTGTTAGTCACAAGGAACGTTTCTGCAAAATTTAAACCTAATAAAAAATACATAAATAAACCGATTTGCTAATTCGTAGGGAATTGCTCCAATAAGAAAAGTGCCTTTGTTCGTGATTTGGCCAACAAACTGAGAACATTGAAGAGTAACGCCAAAACAAGAAACGGGCTGAAAATTTTCAACATACAGAAGAAGCCGAAACGGAGTCAGGAACAAGCCGCATCCGTCAAACCGAGGGCTCGGAAGTTATATCATAGCCTGCTGTGTGGGAAATTGGCGTGTGTTATCATGGACGTTACGTTCGGGAATGTTTGAATTGGAGTCTACGGCTCATGATCCGTCAACACGATAGCCCAGTACTATTTTGGTCCGATTTGGTGTCAATGCACTGCTCGATAGACACGGTAGCACTATGCTTGCTTTGTACTAACAAAGTGCAATACGTACCAAAAGAGATGAATCCTCCGAATTGTCCGGAGGTCCGGACAATCGAAACTTGTTGGGCTATTTCCAAGGTTGGTTGTCTTTATTAAGGAGATTTTCAGCCACACGCTGGTTCATCTCTGGGGGCCATTTCCAAGGGATATCTACGGAAATACTTTAAGGCAGCGATTCAACCGAAGAATTTGAAAAAGACTGGACAAAAGTAGCCAAAATTATCGCCAAGGAATCTGTGCTGAAGCTCATGGGCAGCTTCAGATCAAAATTTCGCTCCTTGGGAAACGATTAAAGGAACTGATGCATCAAATTGGAAGAGAATACTATAGAGAACATATATATGAAATAAAAATAAAAAAAATCGAGTTTTTTACCATAACGTTGTATTATTCCAAAAAATAAGTTGTGCTTATACTTTCTGGGACACCCTATAGAAGAACTAGACTATGTTGCAATAGTTTTACAAAAAATAAGTTGTAACTTTTGAAAATTATAGCACACAATGTAATAAAAGGCATGGAGCTCCAGAGTAACCATGGGCGGGAAAGATTTAAAGAAACTTGCTGAAGAAGTTGGATGAACCTCCAGTTGTTGCTAAAAGAAAGCCAGATGATCTTCTGGAAGAAACTCTCGGAATTCGGAAAAAATCTTCTGAGTTAAAAGAAACTCTCAAGGCTGGACATTTCATGCGATGGAAGCAACTTAATACTTGTCTGGTCTCTAATATAAAATATTTCACGATTCCTGGGAATTTCCGGCAAGAGCTATCCGTTGTTTCCCATTTCCCAGGAAGTCAAAAATGGCCGGAAAATGGAAACACTTAATATTTGATAAAGTCCCTTGACGGTTTTCTGATGTAATCAGAGATTGGTTACTTGCCTCGAAGCAATAATGTGACCATTGTCGCTTTGATCAGTTGGCATGCTTTTTAATGAAGTGTCCATAAAATTTTGAATTTTTTGGTATACGTACGACTACTGGTTTCTGTTGTAATCAGAGCTTTGTCACATTTCCAAGGGGCTTTTGGAACCTGATCTGCCGCTCATCGCAAGCCGGTCACATTGGCGTTTTTGTTAAAACTGAGTTTTTAAATAAAAGTGGCAGCTAATCTCCCATAGTTTCATAATAATTGATAAAATCAACAACTTTGTTCTGGAAAAGTTTGGAAAAACAGCCAAATGGGTTGTCCCATGGCATCAGAAGCAATGCTGCAGTGTTCTGGTCTGTTGGAAGAGTCGCTGATAAATTGTCCATAAAATAATGAAAATTTTGATAAGGTTTCGGTTGAAATCAGTGATTGACTACTTCCTTCGGGTCCACTTTGGTCAGTTGGCATGTTCTCTTATGAGTTGAATTAAGAAAAGTTTGATATACCGTATGACTGGCTTCTGTTGCAATCTGAGATTGACTGGTCAGTTGGCATAGTATCCACAAATTTTACTTAGAATTTTAAACGTTGATGCGTCACTTCTCTCGGAACCATAAGGTGATAATTGGCAGGCTTGCATTGTCTCTAATAAATTGTCCATTAAATTCCGCTAATTTAGATACGTCGTACGACTGGTTTCTGCTGCAATGAGAGTTGGCCAGTTCTATTGGAATTTTCGGAACCTATCCATGGTCATCGTGTGCCCATTGTCACTCTAGTCAGTTACTTAAGGTCTCCGATAAATTGCCCAAAAAAAATCTGATAATTTTGATGTGTCCCACGACTGAATTCTGTTACAATTTTCAATTTGGTCAGTTGACATGGTCTCTAGTGAATTCTGAAAACTTTGAAACGTATCTCGATGGCTTTTAGTTGGAATCAGACATTGGTTTCTTCCCTCCAGAACCATAAGATGGCCATTGTCATTTTGGTCAGGCGACATGGTCTCTAATAAAATGTTTGTAAAATTCAGAAAATGATGAGAAGTCGTTCGGCTGGATATCGTTGCAATGAGAGATTGGTCACTTCCCTTGGAGCTTTCGGAACCTGTTCCGTGGCAATCGGGGGACCTTTGTCACGCAACGCAGGTCAGTTGGCATGGTCTTTGTGGATTGTCCGTAAATTTCCGAAAATTTTAATGTTTTTAGTTGAAATCAGAGTTTGACCACTTGCTCCGGTTCTTTCAGAATCTGAATCGTCGCGTACATAACCTATTAAAGTTGTTCATGCAAAACTGAAAGTCTCGTACCAATAACTGATGATTGTGTTATCCTATCTTCATTAAGGACCAGAGTTAGTGGGATTTTTTTTTCAATAAAATAATATGTTTCATGAACTAGCACAGCCTTTCCTTTCTATCTAGTATCTAGTACCTCCTGAAAAAGGATCCTAATAAATGTTCCCTATTATCGATAAAAGGTGCCTTAATTGGCTTCTTTCCTCGTGCCTACTTTTTCCGCATCCTCCTGATTACCTTCCTCTATTCTTCTGTCAGCCCACTGTAAACTTAATTACATTTAGAGGTAGGTCCTATCCTATAACAACCTAACGAAAGGGGGCGCTCCAGTGTAGTGAAAATACAAATCGATTTCACTTTTCCACCCTTACCACCACAAACGATTATCATTCGATAAGTGCCGCAATTAATTCAGCAAATACACTTACCGTCACGTTGTCGTAGAATCGCTTCAGACCAAACTCGATTTGAAAAGAAAAAAAAAATGGAAAAGCGCGGTACCCTTTTCGTTCGGTTGTCGTTTTTTTGTTTATTTCGATTTGTTCTACAACCTAACCTAACCTGTTTCCTTGATGGGGTGAGGATCTGCTTTGCATTCCTATTCTACCTTCATCCGGTTCTGCATTCAGGGGGAGAGCCAAATTTATAGGAAGCTTTTATTTGCTTTCTGCCTTGTGGCCTGAACAGAACATCTAAATTCAAACGGATTCAAACAAATTGGTTTCCTGTTATTTTTTCGATTGTTCCTGTACAACTTTCCGAACTTGTTGAGAGGATCTTCTGTGGTTGATGACTGTATTTGTACAACGGCGAAATTTGTGGACTTTTCGATGTTTCGACAATGTGAGTTTTTTTTTGCTATTCTGTACAAATTTGTGTGCGATTGGCTTGCAAGAACTACTGGCTTAGGAAGAGATCGGAATGCACTTGGCGGAAATCGAGTGAAGAGGAATATGTACATAAATAAATCATCGTTGGAAGATTGCGGATCAGAGGAGAATATCATTTATATACATACATGTTTTTTTGCGGCAAATTGAGGAAAACAAGATAGATTTTCACGCTTAGAGGAAATTGGATTGTAAAAATATTCACACAATCACTCGTGGTGAAGATATACAATAGTATGGTTTTGTTGTTGCAAAGAAAGAAAGAGTCGTGAGGTGGAGTAACATTTTGTACAGGAAATTGTCACAGTATTTACAGATGAGCTGGCGTATGTGATTTGTATATGAAAAAGTATGGTATGCGGCCAGGCCATAATTACGTAAGCACTTTTTTGGGATTTTTAAAACCCCCCTCCCCCCATTAAATGCTTACGTAATAATTGAATGCCTCCCTATGGCAGTAGGTGGTGATGATGATGGATGATGGATTCGGAAAGTGCGCAATGCATAGAACTCAAACACGGTGCTACTTACCACTCCCTGTGGCAAACCGACATCGTAGGTTGGCGGAGGCGACGCTGGCTGGTATGGACCGCGGGCATATCGGAGGATGGCCAACTGCTGGGCACGCTTGATACCGCACTCGCCGAGACCTCGGAGCTGAATCCAGTAGGCACCCACTTGCTGGTCGGCGCTGATGACAAAGTCGTAACGTTCGCCTGGAATTGTGATGGGTGGGGAATGAAAGGGTTACATTTTGTATTTGTTGATTCAAATATTTAAGATCACTAAAGTACTTTCAGCTGCACCGAGTGATTTTGAAAATCAGGTAAAATACGGTGTCTCGTTCTTGGGAAATGACGCTCAGAGTTTTTTTAAACGGTTTTTGAGGTTCTCAAGCATATAGAAAATATTTACTGTTCAGTTATTGGAATCCCGTAGAAAATTTGATGGCTTAAATGAAAATGACTCCTTTTGCGACTGTAAAATTGATGCGGCGTGTACCAGAAGTGTGGGTGTCAGGTGTTCTAATCTTTAAATGTATGGACAAGGTTCTTACCAAACATCTTGGTTGAGTATAACGACCCCAGAAATTCCTACGAGTGTAAAGTAAGGTGGGGCAAAAGTTCGGCCTTAGTTGAAAAAAAAACTACAAGGGACAGCCCTATGGGGTTGTACACAAAAGTGACGTAGGACTACGTGGTCTTATATAATAAATGTTATTTGTTAACTGCAGCAGGAGCTTGTGTTTTGTGTATGAATAGGAATTTGAGCGAGGTTCTCCCTGTTTATAATCTTTGGTATGACTATGATTGCCCTGAAAAGAAATTTTTGGTATGAATTTTAGTTGGGACATGTTTAAAAAATTAACTTCTTTGGAAAATCTTGGTGGCCCTGAAACGGGCAGATGGTAGTACAGGCTTAAAGTCTTTGAAAGATGATGATGACGTGTAACGAGGAGAAATAAGTTTACGCGCTCGAAAATTCGATAAATATTTGATCGAATAGCTGGAAAAAATCTTTACGATTAATCGTTAATCGAATAATTGGACTTTTAGGCATCCCTAAAAAATAGTGTAATTTAATGTTTTTGGTGGTCCTTCGAAAATGTCGAACAGCAGAATTGCAACCAGCTAGTGTAATCCAAGGACCAAAAGCGGTGCGATGCTAGTTTTCATTGCTATGACGACGACTAAATTGAGGGGCTTAGAAGCAGAAGGGTGAAAGTTCATCGATTTCCTCTTTTGATGACCATGGCTTCACTGACCAACAAAGAACAAACGTATCAATGAATGTGTGTGCCGTCGAATTATTAACAAAACAGAAAGTTGATGAAGAGAATCGATCAAAATCACTTGCACCCCTGCTTCCAAGTTTGGTTACAAGATTACAACTCTGGAGAGCATTTTGTGTGGTCGTTGAGGGCGTGTGGCTCTGAATATGGCGATGAGTGTGCAAAATGTTACGCAATTGCTTCCTCCCTATTCACACACGCCCGAAGATCGGAGGCGAATACCACTTCGACTGGTTTCGTCTACTAACGACCCCCTGATGGCAGTATTGAGGAAGCAGCATATGCATGTACGTAATTGGTGGATTTGTTAGTTATTTCGCCGCATTTGGACAATGTTTGACATTTACCACTTTTTCAATAGTTTTTTGTTGAAAATCAATGCTATCAATGCGTAGAAGTATTTCTTATCGATTGGTGATAAAATTATTGAAATTGGTCCAGGGGCAGCTGAGTTGTTAACGTTCAAAATCTTTCATAATTTCGTTACATGTTCCAGTTCTGGTTTTTACAAAGTGTACCATCATATAGAAATCACAGACGTAGTCCTACGTCAAAAAAATCACAAAACTCCAAGCATTTGGAATCAAACTATTTCCATACATAGGATCTCTAACTCAAGGTTTACAGCTTTCTTTTGCAAAGCTTTGAATTTTTAGCTTATTCGTAGCTAGAACGATTTCTTCGGAAGAGTTTTTAAAATGAACTTTTGTCCAACTTGTGGATTCAGGAATGGAACAAAAATTCGCAAACTTAGTGGCAGTTTTTGAGAATTTTTGCCTCTACAAATATTAAATGCCCCATGATGACCAAAAGTTCTGATTAAAGCCTATTTGTGACTTAAGCAGCTTGGTTGAAGGTGGTCTATAAAATTCTAAGCAGCCTCATTTTTAAGTCGTTATAAGAACTTAAAAGTTCCGGTTTAATAATTGAAGAGCATTCTAAGCAGCTTCTGGCGGAACTTGAACGGAACTTTAAAAAAATTAGTTTAAAAAAGGTTTTGGTTTCTACACCAATTTTAAGTTTAGTTCACACTTTTATGAAAGTTAGTCAGGTATTAATGAACATTATTTCTAAAGGCAGGTATGAACGTGTATTGATTTATCAGCATTAGTAGTAGTATTGGAGCTGTTTGAAGAATTAAACCCAGTCCTTCTGCGTGAGAACCTCAGCACGAACTGCTACGTAATCTGAAATATATTAAAGTGAGCTGTTGTCCCGCTTACTTTAGGAATTTTTAGTGCCAGCTGACTGACTTGAATACGAAACACAACACATTGATGAATTTTAATTTGGTGTTTGCCCGCATGGTATTCCAACACACTTGTGACATAATGATTTAGCGTTCGTAACGGATTCGCATCCAGGAAATTGCTTTTTAATTTTCTAATGTTTGGATGGAATATTGATGCACTGCATAAATGTAAGAATTATGATTTAATTGAGCCATTGATCATTTCATACTAACGTACATTAATTTTTGTTCCTAAAAAAGACTTGTGTGGATTGCTTCATGTGGACTGTGACGGACATTTTAAGAAACTTTCAAGTTGCTAAGCAGTTCCGCTGCGAACTTGTTCGGAACTTTGTTGTGGCCATGTTTTCAGCCTTGCCTGAAGTTTTTTTTTAAACTTCAATTTGCTAGGAGTATCGATTGGAACTTTTTGGAGCCTGAAGTTCCTTGTGTGCTTTCTATAGCTTCTAAAGTAGCCAGAAAATTGTGTTGGAACTTTATATGCACTTTATGGAACTTGAAAGTGGGGTTTATCTTTGAATGCGGAACTTTTGATTGCTTGGGTAGAAAGTACTATCGGAACTTTATTTTAACTTTACGGGACTTGGAAGTTCTGTCGGGACTTTTTTTTGGACTTTACGGAACTTGAAAGTTCTGTCGGAACTTTATTTGAACTTTACGGAACTTAAAAGTTCTGTCGGAACTTTAATTAAACTTTATGGAACTTGAAAGTTCTGTTGGAACTTTAATTGAACTCACTAAAGTTCCATAACTTGAAAGTTCTGTTAGAACTTTAATTGAACTTTATGGAAGTTGAAAGTTCTTTCAGTCATTTATTCGAATTTTATGGAACTTGGAAGTGAGGTTTATTGTTGAATACAGAACTTTTGATTGCTTGGGAATGAAACCACATGTTTATGTGAAATTGTGGAACAACGAAATCCACTCGAAAATACTGTTTTTACACAAAAAATGTAATAGGGTCGCAATTTTAACGAGACTTTTGTCATGATTGTTTAGAGTAAATAAATGCGTTTTAGACATTTGTGAATGTAAGACGACTTGTTACTGTTACGTGACTGTTTAAGGCGTGTTTATCGGAAATCAATATCAAATCCTTCTCAAGAGCAGCTTTTGTCGTCGTCTGTGAAGTTGCCACAGGGACCGAAATCTAGAAGCAGCAAGTTGAACGGGAACTTGATCGTAATTGTTTTGTGATATAAGAAACTCGGTGGCCTAGTGGCGACCGATTTTGCTAATTGCGCAGAAAATTATGGGTTCAATCTCAAACTTTTTCACATTATAGAGTTTAGTGTGAATCGGATTAGTTCTCAAATTAAGATAAAGCGTATTAAAATTCGGTTGGAGGAACGAGAACTTAAATGAAATAATATTCGAGTTTTAGGAAAGACGAGTTGATTGGAAATTTATAATAAATTCTTCTCAAGAGTAGTTGTTCTCGTAGTAACGTTAAACAGGAACTTGGTCGTAATTGTTTTGTGAAATAAGGAGCTCGGTGGCCTTGTGGCAACCGATTTTGCTTACTGGGCTGAACATCATGGATTAAATCCCAAGATCCTTCACATTATAGAGTTATACTTTAAATCGACTTTCTTTCATAATATGATGTAGAGCATAACGAAATTCGGTTGGGAGGACGGGTATGTAAGAGAAGCAATATTTAAGATTAAGGAAAGACGTGTTGATCAGCAATCCATATCACATCCTTCTCAAGAGCAGTTGTTGTCGGTGAGATCGCCACCGGGATCGTAACCTAGTAACAACAAGTTTTTATTTTTATCCTTTGGTTTGTTTTCCGTGCTGAGCACCAATGCTACCGACGCCAGGAAGGCGGCTCCCACACCTGGACCCAACCTATCGACCCATCATCTTATGAACCGGGGATCAACGGCTTTACTTCCCTTCCGAAGGAAGGCGTGATCAGAGATATTATGCCTCAGAACATCCCGGCGGCGCCGACTGGGATTGAACCCAGGCCTGCTGGGGTAAGAGCTAATCACGCTTACCACTATACCACCGGTGCCGTTTAACAACAAGTTGATCGTAATTATTTTGTAATACAAGGGTCCCGGTGGCCTAGTGGAGACCAATTTTGCTTACTGAGCAAAAGCCCATGGGTTCAAACCCAAGCTCTTTCGCGATATTGATTCGTTAGGACATCAATTCAGCATATCGTTTATCAAAACAAATCCTGCTGCAATCCCAACCCTTTTATCCAACAACTGGTTTCTCGTGGGAGTGCAAAGGTGTTCTTGGCTTTCATTAAAGCAAGTATTACGCCAACATATTCCTACCCATTCCTTCCTTGACCAGCATTCGGACGAAGCCCGCGATGGTATTCCCTTGTTGTACATCACCAGTATTTACACATTGAGGATGATTGCTGGTCCCAAGCATCATCTATTCGTTCTCTTTGTAATTACAGCTGATCTGGCAATAGCTGAATTGCATCCACGAGCGGTCAATCATGCTCATGCTCATGCGTTTTAGGCATTTGTGAATGATTAGATGGATTTGGGACACAATTTGAACTTTTGTCCCACTATAGGCAATTCCAGCTCCCTGATGATATATCAAAAGTTTAATACACCTAACTTCATCCTCCAGAAAACTGCAATCATGCCGAAAAAAATAGGCCGAAAATTAGATCGAAACCCTATCAACATAGTTGGCGGTGATGATTGAAAATTATTAATTTTTATTTTTCCTGGCCTGAGCGAAACAAATTCAGTGGGATTATTTTCACCACAGGAGTCTACTGTGGTGCAAGCGCAATGTATATCTCTAATATTTTCTAAACAATGCACTTCATCAAACAAATCGTGCCAGCTATTTGGCATTCGTCGAATGAATCGAATCAAACCGATGACTTCAAAACATCAAAAATCAACGCCCGGTACCAGTTTTCTCCTCACCGGATCCATATGCACGGTTTTCACTATCACTAGCCGTCATCGCGATGCAATCTGGTATGCATAAGCGCATGTATGCATGCATGCAGGCATCCATCTATATCCAACCCATCTGATATCCCTCCGATGCAAGTGCACGCAAAAGAGAGTGATAGTGACGTACCTATACAGCGAGTTATTATTGCTGCGATGCATATGTTATTACAATTTTCCTCTCCATTTTCACGAACCCGCGTTGTTCGCTGCCTGTCCGGAGGAGCTATCCAAAATGCATCGCATCAAATCATGTATGTTGCTGTGCATTTGCACTTGACTTGACGTCGGACGGGCTTAGGATAGGTGGTAGAGGCGGTTTGTTGCACTTTCCTCGGCTAGCCACAATCTCATTTCTAACTGCAAACACGTTTTTCATGTATACCTACCCCTCACCTCGGTTGGGTTGAACTAGAAGCAGTAACTACCTACCGAGTGGTGGCACGGCAACAAATGCAAACAAGTGCATCAGCACCATAAACGATTCACACAAAATTTCTCTGCCCGGCAAGGTTTTCGCCCGATGGCCGTTCCGGATGCGTGAGGCTTGAATTGCGAAATCAATCCAGGATCCACCGGTGAAGGTCGTGATCGTCTAATGGGTTTGAATTGTTGTTGCCCATGACTATAACGCATATCGAGTTCGCTTGAAGCTGTTGACTCTTTTCCATTTAGCATTTTGATTGGTTTTTGATGATGTATAATAACGAAATTTGGAAAATGCAGTTCTAATGTTTGCAGATAATTTTCAATCAACGCTGGTATGTTTGCTGATGAAATAATGATTCACTTAATTCATCTGATTTCACCTTTCAAGCGGTTTCTTTGTTCGTTATTCAACCCATAGAATGCACAATAGTGCCACGACCAAAATGCATGTTGTCAATGTGAATGAAGTTCTACCGATACAGAACAAGCACCCTTCGCACATATTGTTACTTCAAACAAAGCCGGTTCGATATGAGCAGAAACAGCAAAAAGCCATCCCTCGAAGTGAATGGCTATTCTAATCACGAACAAGAGGTGGGTTTTTCCATCACCAAAAAGGGTCGGTCGGAAAGCGTGTACCCACTCGCCATAGCCTCAGGATGATAATGGGCTGTTTACACTTATGATAGTTCACTAGCACAACCAGCTCAACCAACCAGCGTGGATTTCAGTTGTTCCTGAAATCTCATGCTGGTAGATGGTGACGCCCTGGTTAATTTTAGTACACTTATAGCATACTAGCGCTAGTGAACCAGCGTATATGTAAACACCCCATAAGGCCTACACCGTATGCGGAGAGCTTTTTGTTTCCCTCCCATCGTGTAGTGAGCGGTAAATTAAAAATCGTACAGGTGCAAATTTGTAGCTTTCGATTAACACTTGTTTTCATTAATGCAGAGCAATATGCTTCGACGGTTGTTGCTATTCGGTCCTTGCCTGCGGCGATCACGATAACAAAAATGCGCCACTGTAAAGTGGTAGTGTTTTTTTCCTCTCATTGGAAACACGCAAACTTAAATTGAACTTTTGAAAAGCGAACCCTCAATGCATGAACCCGAAGTCGGTGCGTGGGCGTACGCTACTGGTTATTTATTTTTTGTTGAGTCATTTTCATGATTGCTTGGAAATTAATACCTGCGATAAAAGGTGAGCGGAGGCTATTAAAAGTTATAAACATATGTGCTTGGTCAAAACAGGGGAAAAAAGTGGAATTTTCAATGCAATTGAAAAAGGATTTACAATTTGAGATACACGCAATGGACTATTAAATCATACAGTCAACTGAAAATGTCGATAGACCTCATGGAATGTGGCGATTATGTACGATTTTGATGAGGGGGTTTAACGTAATTTTCGTCCTATTAAGCACAACTTACGCAATGTGCCGAAGTGTAATTTTATTGATTCCATTTCCAATGCATTTGAAGTGTTTTGAGGAAAATAAAATACGGGAAGATTTAGGAAGTAAGGAATTTGTATTCAGTCACAGAAAACATTAGAGAAGTGTAGATCGAAACTACAGTACACCGATCGAAAAATTAACATACATTCCTGAGATTTATGGTGTACAAATAATTGGTGTACAGTTTGGTGAAATGTCGAATAAATTTATAATATTGTATACAAGCAACTTGCTTTAAGCATAACGTATCTTTTGTAGCACACATAGATTTTGCCTTATTTTTTTTCAAGACAGTTTGAAATCTTAAAAACATGCAACCAAATCAGAGGAACATACGTTTGGACAATTTTTGTTTTTCCGTCGATCTTGTTTTCCGTACTGAGTATGAATGCTACCGACGCCAGAGAGGCAGCTTCCACACCTGGACCATACCTATCGACCCATAAACTCATGGACCGGGGACCAACGGCTTTATTTCCCTTCCGAAGGAAGGTGCGATCACAGATTTTATGCCTCAGAAAATCCCGGCGGCGCTAACTGGGATTGAACCTAGGCCTTTTGGTGTGAGAGGCAATCACACTTACCACTACACCACCGGCGCCGTTATTTGGATACACTCTAAAAAGTATTGAATTACCTCAGGAAAGTTTGTGACTCAACCTTTTCCTAAGTAAGTTCAAAGTTTTCTAAGTTTATTCAATATTTACCGAAGTGAATACGGTGATGGATAATTACTCTATTGCCATTAGGCCAAATGGGTTCCTGAGCCGAATAAGTCAATGAACTGAATATTTAATTAGTTGTTCACTTCTCTTCGTACGGCACTATGCAAAGATGGAAATAACTGCTTTGAATACTTTTTAAACAAGGCATGTCTTCATATGAGAATTTTGAAATTCGAAAGAACTGCTCGTTTTTAAAAGAAGAAGCTACCTCAGCAAAGTCTCAGGAAATTTAAAAATATTGCAAGTCGAAGATCTTGAAATTAAAACGAAGTTCAGGATCCTATTGGTTTTAAAACTAAGAATGAGATCTTGCACTTTTTCTTTAAAAGACCAATAATAATAATAATTTTCAGAAGTCCAAAAATGTTCATCTTTATCTAGGGGGATTTACGTATTCTCGTCAATCTAAGCGTCACGCACTCATATGACGTGTTTGTTCCAATCGACAGAATTGTCCATACGGTTTGAACACGGTTTTACAACGTTCCTTCTCAGATGAGTGTAACTATTGTCGATAGCCTCTTTTTCTTCGGCAACCTTTCCATTTGAACTGCGTGTTAACCAGCTGTTCTATTATCAGCAACTCGCAATCAGCCACATTTTAACTTAAAGAAAAAAGTGGCATAACAGGTTTGCTCAGTCGTAAAAATGTAATCAGATTGAAGTTGAAAGACTAAGGAATCATTTGAGTTCATTTATCTATGTGTTTTGATGGGAAAGTACAGTGAAATTAACGTTAATATTCTGGTTGCCGGAAACAGACAAGAGTGCCGAAGCCAACATTTACCCTACACACTTATAAAATTTGATGTAAATTTAGGTGTTCTGAAACTGACATATATGATCGTCAATTTTGACATAAAATTGAGCCATGATAGACGCGAAATTCAGCTCAATAAAACTTACTTTCAAACTTTTCAGTGTCGGAGTACTTAATTTTACATGACATGTTTGTTTATGTCTCATCCTTTATGTCAAAGATGGATTCCGTCACGTGTAAGATTGGGTATTTCTAAGTGTGTATGCACAGTTCGAAAAAGTAGTGTAAATTTTTGTAAAAGCTTAACTGTCTTTTCTGAAACAGATATCTTGAAATGTTCAAAGCTCTAAAGTCAGGCCTATCAGCTCCGAAAACCAATTTGTTTTTTTTTAATTTAATAAAAACTATCTGGGCGCAAACATATTGATCTACATGTTTTTTTACTTGATTTGTTTTCCGTAGATCTTGTTTTACGTACTGAGTAGGGTTAACTACCCCATTCCCGGCCTATTAAGCACAACCCGCATTCAGTCTTTTTTAATTCAGCGCAGCTTAGCACCAAGCGGAATGCTATTATTACTGATGGCTTCCAAATTTATTTACCTTTCCGTACGTACCGTAAGATTTGATAAAGAGAAACCAATCGTTTAGATATTGTTAAAAGTCTAACACTGCTTCTTGACGCCAAACTTGGCCTACGGATTCTAAACTCGGCCTAACGCATTGAAACGCCATTGAAAAGCCATTGAATTCACTTCGACCAATCGGATGAAGATAATAATTGATTCGGTCGGAGCGCTTCTTGTGTTTTTGAGAATAATTAGTGCAAACATTCATATCATCCGTTCTTACTGACTTTGTTCGGTAGCTTTTGAACTAAAGTGTCTTACCAAACGCATAATTGACTTTTTAACTCTGAAATCATGGATTTATTTGAAGTTTTATGCTCCATCGACCCAAAATGGGCGATTAGGCCGAAGTAGTTCTCTACCCTACTAATATTACGGACGCCAGGGAGGCAGCTCTCACACCTGGATCCTACCTATCGACCCATCAACTCATGAACCGGCGACCAACGGATTTACTTTCTTTTCCCCTACTTCCCGATGGAAGGCGTGATCAGAGATGTTATGCCTCAGAAAATCCCGGCGGCGCCGACTGGGATTGAACCCATGCCATATGAAATGAGAGCCAATCACGCTTACCTATCTACATGCTTCTTTTATAAAAGTTGCGTATCAAAATGCATCAGGGAATTTTTGGACGTCCATCCATTACTGTACGCTCATATGAGCAAAATTTCACTGCAGACAAACGAAATGAGATATATTCTGTCTTCATTCAGAATCAATCAGCGCTCAAGGAAGTCCAGAAAAAATTAAGGAAGTTCAGAGCCCTCGAAAACTTCTAGAACTTCAGCGCAGTTCAATTAACTTCATATACAGGGGACGGCCTCGGCTTAGTGGTTTACATTCTTACTTCGCATCCCACAGTCACGAGTTCAAATCTTATCACGAATGACCCAAGGGTGTTAAAGTGACCATAATAAAACAAAATCCCAGAAGTTGACAAAACTTCAGTAGGTTGATTGGTTGACTGGTTGTCTTAAGGAGATTTTCAGTCAGATGCTGGTTAATCTCCGGATAAACTTCAGTTGAGTTTATGATGTTAAAAGAAGTTAGTTGAACTTCGGGTAGTTCTCAGAACATTCAGTCCCACTTGTGAATATCAGGGAAGTTCCCAGGTATTCAAGTCACTTTCAATAACATTAGGACAATTAAATTAAATTTAGTAATATAGCGGAAACTTTCAAAAAGTTCCTAATATTAAAGATAGTTCAGAGAATATAAAGGAATATAACCAGAAAAGTAGCGGGAAGTTCAGGGCGATTCGCATAAAATTTAAGCAAAAGTTCAGAGGATTAAAGCAAATACCGAGAATTTCAGGGTAGTTTCAAGAACAGGCTGTATGAAAGTCCAGACTTTCGGTAAAGTATAAAGATCTGTAAAGGAAAGTTTCGATTCCAGGACGGCTTAAACTTTAGGACTTTTTGATTTTTTATAGAAACTTTCAGAAGCTCCAGAAATTTTAATGAAGTCCAGATTCAGAACAGTTTAGAGAACTTTAAACATATTTTGAAAAAATCACAGAAGTCCAGAGGTTTTCAGGAAAGTTTTTAGAGTCTTAGGACAGTTCCATTTATTTCATTGCACGAATCTATGACAAAAAGTAGAAAGCCAAAAGGTCGAATGCATAAAAGGTCAAATATAAGGAGAAAAGGTCGAATTCCAAGCTACACACATGTTCTATAGCAGTTTATATAGCCTTTGTATGACTGCACAGATAAAAATTCTGAATTTTAATAGTGATGTAAACATTCATTCATGTAAATTGTATGCAACCGAGCAACTTGTAAACAATGTTGTTTACAACAATGGGCTTTTGTATGCAATATTTGCTACATTGCATGAAATGTCTCAGAACTTTACATGATATAAAATGTAAACTTATATGATGTGTAACGCTCCATTTATGTGCATCATACTGAACAGAAATTTACACTACTTTTTCGAACTGTGCTGGTTATGGCTCTAAAGAAGCTAACTCAACATAATTCTATGACTTAGTGTTACTTAGGATGGAGAAAAGGTCTCAGAGTTTAAAAGCACTATTTGAGAGTATTGGAGGCGAACCAGCCCAAGGCTGAAAGCCTCTTTAATAAAGATAAATTAATTAATTAATTATTTGAGAGTAGGCCACCCAATTTATTTTGTCCACTTCGACCTTTTGTCCATTTAACCTTTTGTCCATTTTGACCTTCTGTCCATTCGACCTTTTGTTCATTTAAATTCAATTTAACCTTTTGTCCCTTCAACCTTTTGCACATTTCGACCTTTTGTCCCTCTAAGTTCAATTCGCCATTTTGTCCATTCAACCTTTTGTCCATTCGTACTTTTGTCCTTTCGACCTTTTGCCTTTGATCTTCTGTCCATCGACTTTGTGTCCTTCGACCTTTTATTCTACAACCCAGAGCAGAAGCAAGTACATGAGGAGAACTACGAGAGCTTCAGGGTAGCTTTAAGGACATCACTCAAGGATCAGAGAACATCAGAACAGTTCAATTATCTTCAAGGAAATTGTTGCATCTTTGAACAAGTTCCGCAAAACTCCGGGTTTTGCCAACGTTCATGATACTTAGGAAAATCCTAAGAACTTTTTAGAAATTTAGTGATTTCAGGCAGTATCATTATTTTCAGGGAATTTCCGAGTACTTTGAGGACGATAGAGAACTACAGAGCAGTTGCATTAAATAATTTCAGGAATTTTCAAGGTGTTTCGAAGGAATTACAGAAAATTTCAAGAATTTAAGGAATGTTTCATAAATCTCAGGCATATAACGGGGTTTTTAGAGAAGTTCGATGAATATTAGGAAAATTGGCGGAACATTAGAGAAGTTCCGAGAACTTATTGATAAATTAGGGATCTATATGAAGGAACGAATATTTGAAACAAGTCTAGAGAAGTTGAGGGAAGTTTAAATATTTTAAAAGAACTTCCATGAGCTTCAAAGAACTTTCGAAAACTTTAGGAAAATGGTGGAGATCAAAGAACTGCAAGGCAGTTCAATAAAGTTCAGGAAAATTGCGATTATTTTTTAAAAGTTCTGAGATATTCAGGGACGTCTAGAGAAGTTTATTGAAGTTTTTTTTATCTAATTTGTTTATTTGAAAGGTATTGAACCGTTAGCTTTACTGAGCCGATAATTCATTGTTTAATAAGAAAAAACGTACACTGAAGTCTTTTTTTACACGGTTTTTTTTACGCGGTTTTTTTTACACGGTTTTTTTACACGGTTTTCCACGATTTACACGGTACGTTTTTAACGATTTCTCGACAACGATACAACCTATCGACTTGATTCCAATCACATTATCCGTTTCAAGCTATTTGTAATCGAATGGCATACTTAAAAAAAATCACAATTTTTAGTGTAAATACAGAAATTTTTAAAATATGTCTATATGGACCATATCATGCTTTAATTACAAATGGCATCAAAATCCGATTTTTTAAAAACATTTAAGCATGCGAAAAATCAAAATCTCGTAGGTTTTTTTTTACACGGTTTTTTTTACACGGTTTTTTTTACACGGTTTTTTTTTTACACGGACCGTATCCCCCGTGTAAAAAAAGACCTGAGTTTATTGTCTAGTTCAGTGATCTTTATGGCAGTTCAAGTAAGTTCAGAGAAGCGCTGATAACTGCAGGAAAGTCTTGTCTTTAATATAAGTTTAAAGATCTTGAAGAATTAGTTTTTTTGGCTTTTCAATCGTCAAGAAATAGCTATGATTACAGTTTAATCATCGCCAAGATCTAATCAGGGCTTGTTTTAGTTCAAAATCGTAGCGCTTTTTACGCTCAACGAAAGGCGGTACAAATTTATATACCCTGACGAAGACAAGTCCAAAAACCGAAACGTCGGACGTAAAACATCCTAGCATTTTGATCAACAATTAAACTAAAAAGCCAACATTAGTATTTTTAAGTTTTATGGCGAGCCGATTGTAGACATCCTGTACCCTAGTTTTAATTAGAGGTATTATTACTCACAATTATGTAAGGAAGCGTTTGGTTTTGAGGTGGGTCGTTCGCAAATTTGAAAAAAAAATAAGTGAGTAATCAGTTCTTAATTTACTATGACTGCACTGGTCGTAAATTGTTCAAAGAATACTTAGTTGAATAGCTTTAGGGTATCATTCGCGAAATATTTGGCCTTATGGCATACGCACACGGCCTTGTTCCTTTTGGCCTAGTGGTTTTGGTCTAGTGGCTTTCAGCCTAGTGCCTTTCAGCTTAGTGGATTTCAGCCTAGTGGATTTCAGCCTAGTGGTTTTCAGTGTGATGACTTTCGGCTTAGTGGTTTTCGACCTAGTGGTTTTCAGCCTAGTGGCTTTCAGCCTAGTGGCTTTCAGCCTAGTGGCTTTCAGCCTAGTGGCTTTCAGCCTAGTGGCTTTCAGCCTAGTGGCTTTCAGCCTAGTGGCTTTCAGCCTAGTGGCTTTCAGCCTAGTGGCTTTCAGCCTAGTGACTTTCAGCTTAGTGGCTTTCAGCCTAGTGGCTTTCAGCCTAGTGGCTTTCAGCCTAGTGGCTTTCAGCCTAGTAGCTTTCAGCCTAGTGGCTTTCAGCCTAGTGGCTTTCAGCCTAGTGGCTTTCAGCCTAGTGGCTTTCAGCCTAGTGGCTTTCGGCTTAGTGGTTTTCGACCTAGTGGCATTCGTCCAAATGGCCCTACACCTCCGAAGTGAGCTCAAACTGATCTGACCTAATTCAATACTTTCCAAAGCGAGCCAAAACTTTCCCGATATGATCTAACATTTTCTGAAATTCTGAAGTCCAAATTTTTAATGAATTGATTCAACAATTTCCAAAGTACGGAATTGGTTGAAAATCTATTTGGTTCCATGGTTTCATGTTATAATATTTATGATGAGCTCAGTATAAGGGTGAAGTGAACTAAATAATTTCTTTCCGTTTCCCATACATTTTCCATTACAAATTTTAAAGCAATCCTGCATATCCAGATCGTAACCAAATTCGTTTAAATTTAGCACATTTATTTTGGGACCTCAATGGAGTTGTGATCCGCCATAAATTCCTGACACACGCTAATGTAGCTATTTGTGTACATTGTTTTTGACACGTAGGATGGAGATCTTATTTCTCTTGGAATATTTAAAATTTAGGAAAAAATCATCTTTGGATTTTCCTTAGAATCATCTAAAATTTCCACGTAGTTCATCGTGGGAGTGGATTCTCTCTGGTTTTCTAAAATAATTGTCTCTGCTCTCTAAGAATTTTGAACCGTTAGCTTTACTGAGCCGATAATTCATTGTTTAATAAGAAAAAACGTACACTGAAGTCTTTTTTTACACGGTTTTTTTTTACGCGGTTTTTTTTACACGGTTTTTTTACACGGTTTTCCACGATTTACACGGTACGTTTTTAACGATTTCTCGACAACGATACAACCTATCGACTTGATTCCAATCACATTATCCGTTTCAAGCTATTTGTAATCGAATGGCATACTTAAAAAAAATCACAATTTTTAGTGTAAATACAGAAATTTTTAAAATATGTCTATATGGACCATATCATGCTTTAATTACAAATGGCATCAAAATCCGATTTTTTAAAAACATTTAAGCATGCGAAAAATCAAAATCTCGTAGGTTTTTTTTTACACGGTTTTTTTTACACGGTTTTTTTTACACGGTTTTTTTTTTACACGGACCGTATCCCCCGTGTAAAAAAAGACCTGAGTTTATTGTCTAGTTCAGTGATCTTTATGGCAGTTCAAGTAAGTTCAGAGAAGCGCTGATAACTGCAGGAAAGTCTTGTCTTTAATATAAGTTTAAAGATCTTGAAGAATTAGTTTTTTTGGCTTTTCAATCGTCAAGAAATAGCTATGATTACAGTTTAATCATCGCCAAGATCTAATCAGGGCTTGTTTTAGTTCAAAATCGTAGCGCTTTTTACGCTCAACGAAAGGCGGTACAAATTTATATACCCTGACGAAGACAAGTCCAAAAACCGAAACGTCGGACGTAAAACATCCTAGCATTTTGATCAACAATTAAACTAAAAAGCCAACATTAGTATTTTTAAGTTTTATGGCGAGCCGATTGTAGACATCCTGTACCCTAGTTTTAATTAGAGGTATTATTACTCACAATTATGTAAGGAAGCGTTTGGTTTTGAGGTGGGTCGTTCGCAAATTTGAAAAAAAATAAGTGAGTAATCAGTTCTTAATTTACTATGACTGCACTGGTCGTAAATTGTTCAAAGAATACTTAGTTGAATAGCTTTAGGGTATCATTCGCGAAATATTTGGCCTTATGGCATACGCACACGGCCTTGTTCCTTTTGGCCTAGTGGTTTTGGTCTAGTGGCTTTCAGCCTAGTGCCTTTCAGCTTAGTGGATTTCAGCCTAGTGGATTTCAGCCTAGTGGTTTTCAGTGTGATGACTTTCGGCTTAGTGGTTTTCGACCTAGTGGTTTTCAGCCTAGTGGCTTTCAGCCTAGTGGCTTTCAGCCTAGTGGCTTTCAGCCTAGTGGCTTTCAGCCTAGTGGCTTTCAGCCTAGTGGCTTTCAGCCTAGTGGCTTTCAGCCTAGTGGCTTTCAGCCTAGTGGCTTTCAGCCTAGTGACTTTCAGCTTAGTGGCTTTCAGCCTAGTGGCTTTCAGCCTAGTGGCTTTCAGCCTAGTGGCTTTCAGCCTAGTAGCTTTCAGCCTAGTGGCTTTCAGCCTAGTGGCTTTCAGCCTAGTGGCTTTCAGCCTAGTGGCTTTCAGCCTAGTGGCTTTCAGCCTAGTGGCTTTCGGCTTAGTGGTTTTCGACCTAGTGGCATTCGTCCAAATGGCCCTACACCTCCGAAGTGAGCTCAAACTGATCTGACCTAATTCAATACTTTCCAAAGCGAGCCAAAACTTTCCCGATATGATCTAACATTTTCTGAAATTCTGAAGTCCAAATTTTTAATGAATTGATTCAACAATTTCCAAAGTACGGAATTGGTTGAAAATCTATTTGGTTCCATGGTTTCATGTTATAATATTTATGATGAGCTCAGTATAAGGGTGAAGTGAACTAAATAATTTCTTTCCGTTTCCCATACATTTTCCATTACAAATTTTAAAGCAATCCTGCATATCCAGATCGTAACCAAATTCGTTTAAATTTAGCACATTTATTTTGGGACCTCAATGGAGTTGTGATCCGCCATAAATTCCTGACACACGCTAATGTAGCTATTTGTGTACATTGTTTTTGACACGTAGGATGGAGATCTTATTTCTCTTGGAATATTTAAAATTTAGGAAAAAATCATCTTTGGATTTTCCTTAGAATCATCTAAAATTTCCACGTAGTTCATCGTGGGAGTGGATTCTCTCTGGTTTTCTAAAATAATTGTCTCTGCTCTCTAAGAATTCTCTACAGAAAACTCCTCTACAATTCTCTTTCAATTCAAAATAATTCACGCAAAACTACCATGGAATTCCCATCAGAATGCTTAGAGAATTCTCCTACTTGCTAAGGAAATATTTTGCTTATCCAGTCTAAATTTTGTTCAGGATTCTCTTGAGATGTTCCTAAAAAATTCTTGATATCCTCCCTTGGAACTTTGCCTTGGTACTATAATCAGAATCCCTTCAGAATACCCTGGATAATTGTTTTTAAATTATAACCAGAATTTCCATTGAATTATCTGCAGAACATTGAATTTCGTTGTAACTCTCATTAGAATTCTTTTGGATTAGTCCGACTAATTCGTGAGAAATTATCGTCATATTCGCTTTGCTGACGAATTTCCTTTGAGCTCTCTGCAGAATTAAATTTGGATTCCCTGCAGAGTTCTCTTTGAATTATTCTTATAAGATAATTTGAATTCTTCAAAGTAACCTTGTAGCTTGAGTCAGAATTTTTTAGAAATTCTCCTCAGAATTCCTTTGAAATTATTTTCCCAGCAAAGCGCAAACAGTCAGATCTTGATACACTATTCCCAACCTGCCAATCAGGAAATTGTCAAAAACGGACGGAGTTAGTCTAAACCGCCATCCGGCTACACCGAAATCTGGCGAAAATTTGTGGAGTGAACCGCAAGATCACCCAGGATCTCCAAGGTAAAGAGTGCCTTTGTTCGAGATTGTGCTAAAAAGTGGGATCATCAACGAGTAACGTCCAATGTGGTAGGCCAAGAAACGGTCTAAAGATGTTCAAAAAGCAGAAGAAATCAGAATGGAGTCTAAAACAGGTCGGCATCTCTCGAATAGTTATATGATCTAATGTTGTGTCGAAAATCGCCGTAACATATGAACCAAGTAACAAGTTTTATCGAGGTTTTAAAACATTCTACAGGTCTAAATCATAGTCTACAGAACCCTCATAAATGGTTCACCCTATTAAACTAATATAATTCTCTAAAACAATCGATTCGTGTCGATCGCTGCAAACACGAGTGTTAACTCCATTTGTCTGCGCTTCCTATACGAGTCAAAACGTTAGGCCTGATCAATCTCGGATATACCTCTTTCCGAACTTTCAATCATCTCTCTCAGCGCAGTTTGCCTGCAATTCACATACCCATCGTGCATTACGCCTGCCATTGATAATTTTTTCAATTAAAGCATGAATTTTTAATCGGTAAAAATCCAGCTACTGCTTTCGTGTTACAGCACTGAGTGGATAGAATGCTTTACCCGAGTGCCATCAATAAATCATACGTGGAATTAAAATGCCCACGGACAACCCTACTTGCGTTCGCCGGCCGTGGGGATCGCTTAACGAGTACCTGTCCGTACCGCCGCACAACATAACCGAATCAATTATTTCATTTTCATTCGGGATGGGGAGGTGATTCAGTGATTGATTGCTCAGCACCTACCGAAACCCATGGACTGCGTCCACGCTCAACAGTAACAATGCAACACGGATTTTTAAATTGCAACAATGCCAACAATCACAGCAATAATGACGGGTGGCGATAGCAGATTTTTACCTGAATTTCATCCACACCGACCGGTTGGTTCAAGTTTGATAAATTTCGATATTGCCTGCATAGTTCGAGTGAGCCCTTAACTGACAGTTTCATTGCCTGTCGTAACACGAGCGACGGCGCGGTTGGCTCGTTAGAGGTTCCATTCGCAAGAATGGTCGATATTATTTAATTATAATTGGTTTTCATGTGAGAAAAAGACCCACATTGTACCAGCGCCACGTGATGGCGACGGTTGGGGGCCATTGTTCCAAGCGCCAAGCCACCCGCCGTTTCGAACGCTAACAATGCAGTTCAAACATAATTGAGTCAATTACCTGAGAATGAAATAATGGTGTTGACTTGCACTGGAAGCACTGGTTCTCCATCGGTGGCGATGACTGTGAGGCCGTGTCCTTCGATGGTGACTTGGGCCGGGCAAACGGAGGCAAAGGCATTGATCATACGGAATCGGTAACGTCTGCCCGGGGTGATGGTGAAGATTTCCAGCGGAGTGTTGGTCATGAAACCGGTGTTGGGATCACGGAACTGTCCCTTGCCGTTGATGAGCAGAGATTCGGGATCCTGACCGGTGTTGACGGCCAGACGACCTGGGTACCGTTCGGCGGCATCTTCATGGAGCCAATCGCTTACCAACATGATGTGGGTGGTCAGATCGAAGTCGTACAGGTGCGAGTTGGGGTCACGGGACGGTGGCTGGCGAACGACGATGCTACCGTAAATACCATCAAGTTTCTGGAGACCAGTGTGAGCGTGCCAGAAGTGCGTACCTGCATTACCAGTCCATTGATATCTGAGGAGGAGAGAAGATGGGATTATAGTACGAAAACAACGATCAATAAGAGGGATAACCCTTACCTGAAGGTATTTCCCTGCTGGATGGGGCATTGCGTCACAAATGGTACACCATCGTAGTACTGTGTTCCTCGCTGCCAGATTCCGTGCCAGTGAATGGTCAACTCCATACCTTCCATGTGGTTCTCGACATCGATCACAACTCGATCGTTCTCGCACACCTGAATACTCGGCCCGGGGATCATACGGTTGATGGTCAGGATACCTCGCTCGACACCATCGGCCAACACGCACTGACAGTGGCTCCATACTGTGTTGGTGGCATTTGGGGTACACACCTGACAGGCACTGTAAGGGAAAAGGAAATTTTGTAACGATCGCTGAAACTCCACCCGAGAAAGTCAACTCACGCTCCCAGGACGGTGTAGTACTCGGCGGTGAAGTGATAATAGCAAATCCTCGGTGGTTCTCCTTCGCGGCAAGCTCGGGCACACTCATCCGGGGCGGACAAACTTGGATTGCGTCTCAGTTCGGCGGTGGCACTGCTACTGAAGTCCAAATGGCGGAATGGTGATCGTGAGTTTGCATTGGCAATTGATGGAAATCCACTTGACAGGGACGTCGGGGAAGGCACACGTGATTGCGACAGAGGCGATGCCTGTGGACTACCCTTGGCCAACGCTGGATGTGTCTGTACCAGTCCGTGTGTGGCCTGGTAGTAGTTCTTCGCTGATGGCACCGTGTCAGCGACGTGTGATGACCACCAGGACGAAGCTGGAGTCTGATCGGCGGCTGGTTTATCATCTGTGTGAAAATGAAACAATGCGGAAAGAGAGTGATTAGTGCCTGTCTGCTGAAAGTCCATTCTAATCATATCCAAAGGTAAGGCGTAACTGTGAGTGAAAAGGAATCATGTTATCGCAATGACGACCAGTTTGTTAATTAGTTGCTACCAGGTGTAATTAGTGGGTTCGAATCACACATCACAAGGGAGCATTCAGTCGGTCACAATGCATGGAGGCCCGTTTGCCATCCACGACAAGTGGCCCAGATGTGTAGAGTATGCTCGAATCGTCTCAGGAAATGTGAGCTGCTTAGTCATTCCTATTCAAATCGATCGTTGAATGAAGTGTTTTGAGGCAAATGTAGGGTGGCACAAGGGGCGGCCTGAGGGGGTTTAATTGTAGATACCTTTTACAATCTATTACGGCAGTGTGCCATTTGTCAGCCAACTGGCCGGCCGTGTATGCATGCTCTTGCTTGCGAAAGGAAAATGGTTGTAAGGGCGGTATGCGCCAAGTTTAATGGAAATTGGAAATCTGTTAAAACATGAACTTTCCATGATCGGTAGTGAGTTTATGTTTATACTTTTACTTTTTTTATGAGTGCTACAAGATACTTATTAATAAGTGATTTCTTACTCAAAGTAAGCATCTCACAGTCATATACAGTCTTATACACTACGATTTGGACTTTAATTGCTTCAAAACTTAATTAAAACACAGAAACTCAAAGTTTATCTTTGTTGCTACGATCTATTAACAATTCGTTCTTAGGTTTCGATCCTGGTTAGTGACTTCTTCAGGGTAAAAATAATCAATACAATTTGTGTCCCCTGAAGAAGGCACTATTCAGTTCTGAAACGTAGGGACGAATTGTAATAATCCTAGTTCTAATTAGAGTATTCGCAATACTGCACAGTTGCAGCCCACAGATTGCCCAATCCAACAGTCGAACTCTTCAGCACAGTCTTTTCATTAAATTCAGGGATAGATTTAACATTGGGGAAAGGGTTTACATGTTGGTCTATAGATCGTCTGGATCTATCGATAAAAATCATTAAGGTGGTACGCAGACTTTTAAGATGGATTTCAGGCATTTTTTATATCAGTTTCAGATATATTCGATAGCAAGCTAAATAAATGTCAACACGCTACACAGATTTCTCTTACATCCAATGTAAGGTTGGATGATTTTTTAGACGCAATGCCTGTTGGGGAAACAAATTTTCTTCAAAAAAAGAAATAGGCTAACATAAAAATTACAAAATTATTTTCATAATTTTCCGGTGACCACATTACAGAATTTGTTCATGTCGCGAACCATTGCAAATTGTTCTTATGCAAATCTGTAATAATTTTAGTTACATGGAATAGAAAAAGGGACCCAAAATTTCCTGAAATTTATTTAAGGTCTTTCCATTGAAGTAGCTGATTTCAATTCTGATATGGACCTCCTTTTGAAGTACATATGCTAAATTTGCATCTAGGTTGCTGGATCTGATGGTGTTAACTGTTATTGTCTTTAATTTTTACCTGCTGACCTTTGAACACGATGCAAGCTAAACTAATGTCAATTGGGTTGTTTAACTTTGAAAAATATACCGATTTTTATACATCATCTGATAGAGCTTTGTTTTCTGAGCACAACGATATTTTTAACGATCCCGTAGACATTCATCTCGATTTTTAAATCAAGATTTAAATTTTTGATCGTTGACACTAAATCTATTCGTTGACAGCTCGCTCCCATACAAAGTCCCACCAAGAGGCGCTAAGATGGTTATTTTTGCTAATGTAATTGTACTTATTTAAAATAGTTCCAGTGCACCAAAATTGATGAAATTTTGTTTATCGGTTCCATTTTTAATGCAGATAACGAATATGTACCTCAATACCCCTAAACAACCCAATTGACAAGAATTGGTCATTTTTCTAGGCAAAGGAGTTTTTCCGTCCAATCCAATAACCCAGACAATCATATTGTATGTATATCAACATTGTTTTTGCAATATATAGAAGCATATATACCAACAAACAAATCATATCCTAAGTAACATTCAAAGTTTTATCGAGGTTTTAATGTATGCTTCAACTCTGTTTTATGGTCTACAACCTAATACATACACATTAATGCCTAAACGTCCATAAGAGGCTTCATATGTGTAACTTTATTTATTTTTTATCCAATTAATTCGTAGTACTGAATTACGATACAAAAATGATAAATCAAATAAGGTATTAGTCAGAAATCATAATGAAAAATTTTTTTTTTTTGAGTAAATCGTTGAAATCGTTGTATGGATGTACGGTTCAATCTGTGGATTGCCAACATTATCTAAAAGATGTCAGTGCCTTACAAACGCCAAAGATGTTTAATTTTTTTTATCTAGTTCGTTTATTTGGAAGGCTCAATCGCGTTAGCTTTACGGAGCCGATAATTCATTGTACATTGTTTTTAACAAGATTTACTTATTTCTATGCCTAGTAGGAGCTGGGCCGAATACTCGTGGCATACCCGAGGTTAGAAGGGTACATTGCGAAGGATAGGATCAGGGGAGGAGCTTGGAGCGTGGGGTTTCGTTGTCTCATCAGAGCGTTGTCGCCAGGATGAATGGTAGTGCGGTTCTAGATTCGTCTGAAGTTCAACTGGCTATGGTGACCAGTGGGCGACGATGAAACTGATCGAGACGGAGGGACAAGACAAACAGAAATAAAATAGCATTTAAATAACAAATGGACTGAAAATTTATACTAACCAAAAAAACGGTTTGACTTTTTTTTTTGGCCCAAAAATTGCTTTAGCGACGGTTGTATGACAACTATGAACATGAGCATTATTTGTATAATAAACTATGAGCACATCCGAAGAACAGTGAAGTCCGACCGCAACGCGGTCCGCAAGAAAATAGTTTCCCTAGAAGCCCTTCAATTTAGTGAAGAGGAAGAAAGTGCTGAGTGGTTGCGATGATGCGCGTTGTTGTCGGCCAAATGTTGTAAAGGATCGTGATCGGATTTACCGGGAAATACCGATTGGAGCTTATGGCCATTAAGGACAGGTAAGTAGTTGGTCCATCAAGGTAAGATAAATTAATAAACATATAAAGTATCCGTTCGATTTTGGCAACACGTCCTCAGTATATTTAAACTGTTTGTGCTCTGCAGTTATATTATTAAATTCTGTTTAATAATTTTCTTAGATTTTCAGTAAAATTGTGGAGCTTTAAACGTCACCTGCAGGCCTGTTCTGCGAGTAGTATGGCTCTCTGTCGCTAGTAGGGTGACGGTGGTCGCCTCGTGTGAGGTGACTTTTCATTTGATTGCACGGAGAGTCACCCCACTAGTGCGTGACTTTTGTTGACTCATTGGTGGTGGAGATTCGCACGACTCGCGGAATAGGTCAGATGATAAGATTTGCATTTATTAAAGATTTTGAAAAGCTAAGAAGGCAAAATTGTGTTGACAAAATCTAACGGGTAATGCCGATATAAATATATATATATACACACATTAAATGCAAAGGGGAGGGATGGGACCACCAGGGCACCGGATTGAAGCGATTTGGATGGGGAGAGTGGAATTGCCAACTCCCTGTCATTAAAATTTCGTGAATTGACGGCGGGCTCTTCTCCCCACTCATTGGGACGTTCCCTCGTATGATGGCTTGTTCTACATCGGGCGATTCTCCTGATCCCGCGGATTGCGCGTAAGTGTATCTGCTTACGGGTCCGCCCCTCCGTTTTTGGCCCTTCTTACAATGGTAAATTGAATACAACCAGGTATCGTACTTGATCAAGTCATACTTGGAGGATGATCCACTGTCTAATGGCTGTGCCTTGCAACAATGAGTGGTATCCTTTACATACATACATACAAAAATTGCTTTAGCGACGGCAAAAACAAAGCTCCAAAAATAAAAAAAATTGGAGACAAACAGCCAAAATCGTCCTAAAACCGATGAAACAATTCCAAAAACATTTTTAAATCAGGAAAATTGATTCTGCATGGAAAAATAGCCTGAATACTTTCAACATAGTAAAGTGTAAAGAAGTTTAGTCAACATAATTCCATGAAGCATTACATCGGGAGCATGAACGTCTTAAAAGATTATTTTTTTTAATTTTCCTATATATACATGTCTTTACTAATCATAAAGAGTGGGGCGTTCCACTTTACGGCCCTTCATACAGCGACATGATGACAATTTGGGATTGAAAGATTTCTTAGAGATTACGACCGTCATACATTGTTTTATTTCAGCAAACAAAACGGCCAACAGACTAGCAGAGCACCAAAACTTAATTGTTATCGGCAACACCGTGTACGTGTATCCATTATCCTCAACTCCTTACTACCACAAATTGTTGTAACACTAATAGGAGGTCTTCCTAAAGTAATTGTCGTATTTTAGCCTTTGGTTGCAGTATTTACAGATTGAACTAATCATATATGCGAAAAGATACATTTTTAATTTTTCAGTAGCATGATATGACGACCCAACATCATAGTCGAAATTGTTAAGTGAGACATAACTGCATTGCTCATACAACATTCATATTTTATTATGCACCAAATAACAAATAACGCTGGGATTGGGAGGGACCATCAGGGCACCCAATTGAAGCGATTTTGACTGGGAGAGTGGGAATGACAACTCCCTGTTGATAAAATTTGGTGGATAAAAGGCGAGCTCTTCTCCCCACTCAGTGGGACAACTTCCTGTTTGGGGGCTCGTCTTTTTGACCAATTGTGCGATCATGTTGCTGGAAAGAGATTCTTTACTGTCCCGTAGATTCGTATAGGCATATTTGTCTATCGATCCACCCAATCTTTTTTGGCCCTTCATACAGCGACATGTTGAGAACAATCAGAGGCTATTTAGCTTGGTCAAACATCCTGGAAAGACCGGAAACCATTTCCAAGGTAGTCAGTAGAATATTGGAAGATACATCCAGTAGAATTAAAAATAACACCCCTCAGCATAAGCCCATGTATCACGAATTAACGGAAATTTGTATAAGTGGCTATTTTGTTCAATTAATTTTTTGACAAGGCTTAATTGTGTTAGCTTTGCGGAGCTGTAATTCGATGTTTATTAACAATATTTCTAATGAATAAAGTCAAGGTGCATGGGGTGAATTGTCTACGTCATCATTGAATTGGTGAATGAACGTTAAAAAAGCCCTACACTGGTTGGTAAGTGCTCTGAATGTCGAAAAGTGAAAGGACGATTGAGCGGACAACTGAAACGAAACACAAAAAAGGACTATAGACGAAGTGCATGGATGGATTTGAGTTCACTCACTTGAGAAAAGTGACACAAGCTGCGGGCAGGGTTGCTTCCACTCACTTGCTATAAAATCACATTTTTCGGAATTATGCAATCATTACATGATATAATGATATGCTGTACTTGTAAGTAACAAGAAGAGTGTTTAAAGTATGTGTTTGACTCATGAAACCTGTCAATTTTGCTTTCAGAGCGTCACAATAAGCGATCTTATGATTCGTGAGCGTTCACTCAGAGTGAGCACTCACGAGTCGTAAAATTGCTGATTATGACGCACTGAAAGCAATATTGACAGATTTTATGTGTCAAACACATACTTCACGTCGTCATCTAATTCTGAATAACATTTTTTTATAGCAAGTGAGTGGAAGTAACCCTGGCTGCGGGAAATGTTTACATATCATGAACATTAAATGTTCACGAATAATGAATAATGAACGTTTAGTGTTTATGATTAGTAAACATTGCCCGCAGCTCGTGTCACTTTTTCTCGAGTAAGTGAACTCAAATCCATTCGTGCACTCGTCTATCTTGGGAGAATGATGAGAGGCCTGTCCAGTGTCTGTATTTATCATTTACCATCACACACAAGAAGAAGCGCTTTAAACCAGTGTAAATAAATTGCGTTTGTTTTGAAAATCTTCGCTGTCATGTACGAGCTAAATGAACAAATGAGTTCACTATTCATCAACGAATACGCTTTAGTTGATATTCACCAGTGTTTGATTGTTCAACCCAAAATTGTCAAAATCAGAAGCGATCCTCATATGCAAAATAATCAAATTCTTTTTGGACAATATAATTATTGTGAATATTGTCGACCCCAGTGCCTAAAAGCTCGATATTATCGTCAATTCAGCAAGAGGTAATACTTTTTTATCGATATTTGTGCAAACACCCAACACGACACGTTCTTCAGTGCCATATTTGGCGATATACCAAGATTAAGGCGAATATTAATATTGACAACAACACAGGCGATAATGAACATCCACCCAAAAAATAAAAACAAATGTTGACTTCGATACTCAGAGGTTGCCTTGATCAAGAAAATGTTGTTATGTCAAAATTCAAATCCATGCAGGTAGTTGGTCTGTCTGTTATGATTGTCTTCAATTTCAGCTAAGTTGAGTGTAGAAGAAATGATTTTTTATCAGCACTGGGGCTACAATTGGAAAAACTAATAAAAACTCCTAAGTTCTCAAATCTATCCGTTTTGGAAAATTGTAAATCAACTTCATATCATATCATATTCATATTCGATATTGCGGCTACCCAGAACGTCTCTAACGGGTGCAGCAGGTTGTTTTCCTCGGGCCCTAAAGGATTCACTCATCTCATATCTGGCAAAAAATTAATTTCCTGGAAGAAACTTTTATGAGAAAGTCAGAAGAATCTTCCAAAAGGAAGTCAACATAAAGTTCGAAGACACTTTCGGGGGAAGCCAGAATATTTTCTGATGGATGTCGGATGAAATTTCCGATGGAAAATTGAACGGCAGAATCTTTTGGGTGAAGTCAGTTGAAACTTCGGAAGTCGGTTATGTTTTCAAACGGAAACCAGAATGACTCATCTCAGAAACTTCAGTTGTATATCGGACATATTTTCCAGTGGGAGTTGCGAGGAATTTTCTATGCAAATAAGACAATTTTCCGGAGGAATTTACTAGAAATTGCATTGAGTGATTAAAGAGAGAAGGATTAGTAATTTCCTAGAAGATTTCTGGATGAAGAGATAAGTGCTATTTGGCTGCTTAGTAACTGTGAAATCAGCATCAATAGAATGCAGAAAAGAAATATAAGAAATTATTAAATTTGGGTCGCGGGGAATAAATTATTTAAAAAAATAGTTTTATTCGGCTCCGTAAAGTTTTTAAAAATACTTGAGCCTAATTAAATAAATTTATTTTGGGGGTGGGGGTTTGTGTTGGCTCTCTTAGCCTTTAATGAGCTGCTAAAACGAAGATTTAGCGCTACTATCCGACGTTCCCATAGTATATTTCATCTTCATCTGGGATTTCTATTATTGGCTTTGATTTAGTTTTTGAACCATTTTGAAAAAAAAATTTCTGTTGTGTAGTGTTAGGAAACTAACAGAGGCTTCGTTATGTTGTTGTATGTTCTACATTTGGCTGGCTATGATGATGACGTTGTACTACGGCTAACGGTTTAATTGTAAAAGTGACAGTTTAATTTGTAATCAGACTTTTATCACATTTTTAACTTACTGCATGTCACATTCTTAACTTAAAATGGCTAAAAAACTATAGCAAATTCCGTTTTAGAAATCCGAGATGAAGATGAAATACATCATCGAAACCTCGGATTCGTCGAAGCTGCTTATTGAAGAGACTGCGAGAGCCAGAAAATCAATATTTTAAGATCGTCAAAACGACATGAAATATGAACTTTAAAATGTCAAAATGACTACAAAAACACCAGAATTTCCCTAAAACTAAGTGATTCAAAGCAATATTGAAAACCAAAATCGCATACATGGAATTGAAATCCCTAAATGGTTTTGAAGCACTGAAATTTCCTGGGCTTTTGCTGACTAATTACCTCTCACACTGCATGTCAGCCTGTTTCTTCGGAAAACTCAACCGGTGCATCATGATGGTGCTTACCCTGGGAAATGCAAAATAGGTAAGCTGCTGGCCGGGTCTGGTTTCACTTGACTGGGTTCTGAGAGAGCATAGTCGTGTACCATTGCATCGGTGGGTTATTGATCACACATATGGAGCCTCCGTCGACTGGTGCATGCTTGCATGTGTGTTGGGTTGCATCTGCATAGATTTGAATAGTTGCTCGTCGTTCGTCGAATGCACCTCTTAGAAGCAACAGCAAATCGGGCATCGTGTGGATGCAATTGATTATGGTTCCCACGTATGGTTATTTATAGTAACGGCAATGGCACCGTCAACAATAATAATAGCAAGAAGCAGAGTTGTTTGCGGAGTGCACTGCAACCGATGTCTAACCAACTGCGCTCCGAAGCCGGTTGATGGTGCAGTGGAGTGTAGGTATTACAACTGTATCGACCTCCTCCGGTGGGACTGCGTTTTTCTCATGTGGATACCTTCAGGTTTGTGTCACATTCGCCTGGCAAAATTGATATTTGCATAACAATGGCCAGTTGCTTCATTGATTTGGGTTCCATTTAGGTGAGGGTACGGGGGTGAACATTATTGATGATACTTCTACCCAAAACGTTTAGAGTTGTGAAAAATGACCCACTGTTTTGACGTTTCCGGTGAGCTATTACGATTGTCAACAGGTGTAGACCATTCCCTTCATGTGTGTCGCCCATTTGTAGAACACGGATTTGCATATGATTTACGATGACAGAAACAGAACTTGAATCAATAATGGGGACAATTGTCTTATCTTCTTAGACTGATCTACAAGCGGATTAGAAATGGAAACTCCGGTTCGCTGTCGAAGCCGGATTTAATTCATTGTTTGAATTACGAAATTGGAGTTGAGTTAATCTAGATGGAAAAGGTTCTGTTGTTTACTGGCAGCTTGAGAGCTGGGCATCATGTGGGTTAGTCATCGGCCAATAGAACACGCGGTGAGACTTTACTGGAAGTAGAATTTATTGCGGTTCGTTAGTGAAGGTACGAGAACGGGCGTCACGCCAATCACACGACGGAATGGGTACCTACTTCCCGAAGTCTGATCCGAGATTGGTAGTTGCAGCTGGGGCTACGTATTGAATGCCCCCAGGGTTGAATGCATGGAGGCATGGGCGGTGCCGGGGCTTAGGTGTGTGTTTGTGTGTGCCGATGATAGTTTATAATAATTGTTATTGCATTAAGTTATTTTCAATGCATTAATTGCTCTTGGCTCGTGATTTACAAGGTGGCTGCGTGTAGTTGCGAATTGGCCGGTCGCCGTCGTCGTCGGTAGGCTGATTGATGGAATCGGAAGGCGAAGTCGTGAGAACGAACGACTACTACCGGGGGATTAATTAATTCATAGGGATCTGGTACTAGCTCGGTGTTTAATAAGATGTTGTTTGGAAGTGGTTTTGTGCTGCTAATTAGTGTCACCAATTTGGATTTTCGATATCGTTTGATGTTTGATTGACACTCCTGGTGCCGGTATTTCAAACGAAGGAATTATGAAGATTTATTGGAGAATTCCATTTGGAGTCTGATTAATCGTAGGATTTTATATTTATGATGTACAAACTAAATTCAGCTAAACGACATTATTCGTGGACTTTGGACCAAGGCCAATCATTTTTGAGAATGTCTCTACAAATTTGATGGGGTCTAAGATTCGATGACTTGAAAAGAGTGATCTTTTGATGATTTTTGTTTAGGAGGAGAAGCGATAGCCTGGATGGACCTTTGCTAATATACATCCGAATACCACGAAACTGGTTCCAGGTGGAACATATTCAGCTTTCTCATCTAAATGTGCCGTTTGACCTTCCGATTTTCATGATTTTTTGAACAGAGGTATTGTGGCATCATACCAAAGTCCGATGAATAGAACAGATCACATCAGAATGCCTTGAATCCAGTTCCAGTTGGGACCCAATAGAGACACTTTCTTTTTCTCATATAAATGTGCCGTTCAACACATGGCTTCACATACAGAGGTGTATACTTACTTATCAGGCTAAGGCCTTGTTGTCCTCTGCTGTCCGAAGAAGTCGTCTCCGCTCTACTCGATCCATGGCCACACTTCGTCAGCCTCCTAGTCTGCGAAGGGTCCGCAAGTCGCCTTCTACTTGGTCGATCCACCTTGCCCACTGCGCGACTCTTCTTGTTCTTTCTGTTGGGTCGCTTTCTAGAACCATTTTCACTGGGTCGTTGTGCGGCATTCTTACGACGTGCCCAGCCCACCGTAGTCGCCCAATTTTTGCAATGTGGACGATGGATGGTTCTCCCAGTAGCTGGTGCTATTCGTGGTTCGTTCGCCTCCTCCACGTTCCGTCATCCATCTGCACTCCACCGTAGATGGTACGCAACACCTTCCGTTCGAGAGCACCCTTGATCCTCCACGAGCATAGTCCAGGTCTCGTGGCTGTAGAGGACCACCGGTCTAATTAGCGTCTTGTAGACAGTCAACTTCGTGCGGCGGCGAATTTTATTCAACCGGAACGTCCTCCGGAGTCCAAACAGTCCAAAGTAGTTAGGCACGATTTCCTGCCATAAAGTGTCTTTGAATTTCTCTGCTGGTATCATGTTCGGTGGTCACCAGTGAGCCCAAGTATACGAACTCATCGAGCACCTCGATTTCGTCACCGTCAATCTGAACTCGGGGTGGGAGGCTAACATTGTCTTGCCTAGAACCTCTTCCTTTCAAGTATTTTATCTTTGATGCGTTGATGGCAAGTCCAATCCGCCTAGCTTCAGATGTACGTTTCCGCCATCGGCTCAAAGCTCCGTGCCAGAGGTGTATGACATTATGCTTAGATCCAATGCAAGGCCAGACCACATCCGGATGCTTCAAACCGGTTCCAGAAGGATCCCAATGAGGACACTTTATAGAAGCGTTTTTGCACTATGCCAAGCTTTGATGGATGGATCAAACCACATCTGGATAAATCTTTTAGATTTGTCGAACCTCTTAACGGAATCCTTTTATGAAGAGCTTTGAGTGTGTTGGTTTATTTCCTTTAAATTCCGTTATAATTGCTTATCTTTTGACAGATACGCGTATTTCGTCTACTATTTGCAGACTTCATCAGTGCCAAGTACTCAACAGTGCCAAGTGGTGTTGAGTACTTGACACTGATGAAGTCTGCAAGTAGTAGACGGAATACGCGTATCTGTCATACGATAAGCAATTATAACGGAATTTAAAGGAAATAAACCAACCATCTGGATACCTCAAAACCGGTAGTTACATTCAGTTTCTCATCCAAATTTCCCGTTCAATATGTCTCACAGCTCAAGTTAGAAACTGGTCACTTCCCTGGAGTCATTCGAGGATAAGATTTGAACTCGTGACTTTGGCGAAAATGATGATTTGATGTGTAGCATGACAGGTGTTGACGCAAGTCAGAAAATGTGCCACCGTAACACGGGAGAAGTTAATCACTACACCGTTCAATTTTCGTTTCTCAACTGGATTGGGAGAAGGAAAAGCCTTTGAAATTGTTTTATATGTTTTGAAGTTGAATGAATTGAGATCCGAGAGAAATTTTTGAGAATCCGAACTAAGAAGAATCTTCAAGACTGTAAAATTTAATTAAAATTTCAAAACAGCCTCATAGCTCATCAGATTCAAAAGCACGAAAATTTTATAAAGCTAAAGCTAAAGAAAATAATCAAAAACTTCCTTAGAAAAAAAAATAATCCAAACTTGGAGAAATTTTCAAAATTCTGGAACGAAGGTTCAGATGTCGGACCTTGAAGTTTTTCCCAGATCCCAGATTTGAAAAGAGATATCAAAATAATAGACCACGAAAACATTTCAAGGTTCTTTGGGTTGAAGAATTCTGGCATTTCATGAGAATTTCTGATGAATTTTGAGGCAAACGTAAAGGGAATTCTCAGCATAATTCCACAGAAAATCTTATAAGTATTCCATTTTAGTTTAGAGGAGAACTTCAAGCGAAATCTATGGAATGTTTCCTCTAAGAAATACTGAGAACCTTAAGATAAATGCTTTGGAGATTTTTAAGGCAGATCTGAGAAGAGTCCTTGGATAGGTTAGGTCCATAGGTTCAACTTTATGCTATGATGACTTAAAAAAAATAGCAAGCGAATTTTCTTTAGAAAATTAGAAAAAAATGACTTTATTGGATTTTTGGTATCTTATTCAAATATTTTTAGAAAAATAGAAACGTAATTATATCTTTCGGAGCGGTAAACTTCTGCTTTATTTTAATTCTAAGGAGAATTACAAGGTGAGATGAAAATTCAAAAGATTATTTTAACATAATTAGCAAATATGTGAATAATTCCAATGGAATTCAGTTAGCATTCTAAGAGAATAGGAGAAATTCGAAGGAACATTTAAGTATGATTCCTCGGGTCTTTCAGGAGAAAACTTAGGGAATGTCAAGGATCATTAAATAGGAATTGTGAGGAGAATGACAGATGAATTTTTAGGAGATTTTCAAAAGATAATTCCAAGGGAGATCTGACTACAATTTCAGGAGAATTATGAGGAGAATTCGATGGAAGTTATGATGATAGTTCCATAATAATTCTAAGGTGTATTTCATAGCCATTCTGAAGAGCTTTCCAAGAAAATTTGTAGGAGAGCCTGATAGATATTCCAAGGAGTATGCCAATGCAATTCCTATGAGAATTTTATGGAAGCTTAAAGTGGAATTTAATAAGAAATCTGAATTATATTTTAATGAATTCAGGAACAGTATCCGATCGTAATTTAAGGAATAATTCCATTGAAGTTTTGAAGGAATACTAAGAAAATGCTGAGAAGAATATCCATAGAATCAGATGATTAGAAATTCAAAGTAAATTGCAGAGTGAATTTTAAGAGAATATGAGGCATTCAAAGAAACATTTAAGTATGGATCCACGGGTATTTCAGCAGAAATCCTTGGGATTGTCAAGGATCATTGAATAGGAATTTCTAGAGTGTTGGTCTGAAAAAATCTAAATGAAAATGCTGAACTTTTCTGCATTGCTAATTTAAATTCAATCAAATGTCTTACACTTCTAAGCATTAGAATTTTTGAATCTCTACGGTACTGGATTTTTTTTAAATATCTGAGATGTAAAAACAATTTCTAAATTTAAACACATTTACAATTGCAGACTTAAAGAATGTTTTTCAAGACTCTAAGACTATCCATTATTTTTCGTAGTAGATTTATCATCCTTTGAAATATGATCAGATCATTCGAGACAAAGTTGGAATTTTCTGGCCGTTTTAGTGGTTTTATGGCTATTTTAACGTTGACAATCTTTTAAAATGTGTGTACGTCTTTGGAGTTTTGACATTTTAAAGGTTATTTCGGTGGTTTTATGATTATTTTGAGGGTTTTCAGAGTGTTAAAATAGCTATCATAGCATTTCTGTGATTCAATGCCATTTTTTCGTAATTTTTTCGCTGCAAGTTGACCAAGAGTCGTGTTTTGAGAAGCTAACCTGAATAGTTTTAAGGTGGGTCACGAGCTTATCGACTTGCTCCAAGTGGTTTTTTCCTTGATTAGTTTTCCGTCGATATTGTTTTCCGTACTGAGTTTCAATGCAACCGACGCAAGGGAGGCAGCTCCCACACCTGGACCCTACCTATCGACCCATCAACTCATGGATCGGTGACCAACGGCTTTTCTTCCCTTCTGAAGAAAGCCGTGATTCGAGATTTTATGCCTCAGATAATCCCGGCCGCGCCAACTGAAATTGAGCCAAGGCCTTTTGGGGGTGAGAAGCATTCACGCTTACCACTACACCACCGGCGCTGCTAAGTCTCCAAGTGGTTTGCAATAGGCAAACATTTGAGAACCAGTGATGTAGTGAGAAGTGTTCAGTGAATGCAACTTTTGTCCAATTGTCTTTTATTTGTGAGTCTCTGATTAATGGGAGAATTCACAATTATATGATGTCTTTAAAAACAAATATTTCATGTGTAAAAAGAAGTTGATCCAGCATCAGTCGCGCACGGAACCCCTTTGGATACGATTGTGTTTGTTCTCTGTTTTGTGCGTGCGTTCGCTTTCATAGTTTTCGGCTGCATTTGCCGGATTAGCGTTGGCACTCTGCCTCCCGGACGGTTATACGTGTGTGAGTGGTGGTTTTCACGCTTTCCGAGAAGTTTTAGAATCGGGAAAGAAAACATGATTCATCATGTTTGCAAAATTGCAAGCATCAGAAGGTTTGGCGCTGCGTGGTTTGATTGTTTCTCTCGGACCAGAAATTTGTGGCATCGTGAGTGAAAATTTTAATTTCAGTTTATGCGCTGCAAGGTGCGTGAAAGAGCTTGACACGATCGGTGTTGAGTAAGAAATTTTTTTTCGAATGAAATTGATATCGAAAGTGTACCAAAAGTGCTTCTGAACGTGTTTCGCAGTTGGGTGTGGTGAAATTCGCGGTTGTTTTCAGTGAAAATTCCGTATCACCGAGCTCCCTTTTTTTTTTGCCGTTCGACGACATCGGGAATGCGCTCCCGGATATATTGATTTGGTGAGTACGTTCCAGTTGAGGATTGTTCTTGTACATTTCTCGATTGCATTTTCGAGGGGACGTGTCTGCTTTTGTGGGCAGTGCGTTTGATGGTCGGTTTGGTAGTATCCTTTTAAATATAATGTCTAATGTCCAAATAACCTCGATTTTCGGTCTATTGATTCAATACTTTAGTATTATATTTTCAAAACATACAATGATGCATTATGTCATTTCATGGCACATAAAACAAAAAGTGTGTGTATAGGACCCAATAATCTAGGTTATTTGTATTTTGTAAAACATCTTTATTTTTTTATTTTATTACATATTTTATATACATTATATATTACATGATTATATATAAATTCATAATGTAAATTACAATAAATACTGGGACGGGAGGGAGCATCAGGGCATTATTGAAGTTGTAACTGGACAATGGAGTCGAGTGCCAACCGGAGTCTAGGAGGGAATGTGTACTGTCATTTTAGATAATTACATTTCACTCCAACAGTTGCAATGAATTTGACGCGCTCTTCTTAAACAAATCATCCCGTGGAAAGCTTAACATGCATTGCGAATTTCGTTATTCATTTTGTTGGATCATATTGTTGGAAGGAGATTCTCTTATTCCCGCGGGTTTCGCGTAAGTGCCTCTGCTTACGGGCCCGTCCAACCCTTTTTAGCCCTTCATACAGCAGTATGTTGAATTCAGAATGATGACGGAATTTGATCTTGCTGTTGAGTGGAGCCGCATGCAGGGCAAGACCCAAGCTAGGATGGTGGCTACTTACATACATACATACAAAAAGAAGTTGATCCAGCATGATAAAAAGGACTCACACGGAATCAAATGAACTTCATGAATTCAATTGAATTGTTAAGTACAGATAGGTATCGTTGTTTGAGGATGGAGTTTTAGCTGGTATTAATTTTTCCCAAGCAGTCTAATCTTTGGTAGTAATAATACTGGCCGCAAATGGTATAATTTTTATCAAAACCCCGGGTTAAGGAATCCAGAAAGAATACCGGCTTAAACTCCATCCAAAAAATCGGTACAGTTTAATAAGAATTTAAGTCTAATAAAATGGCCAAGTAAAAGAAAACAATAGGGGTATTCACTGCATCGTAAACATTCTTTTAAGTAATTTACTAGGTTCATAAGTTAATCTTCTGTTGCCCAGAATGATTTACAGAATCCACTGTACAGGTTGTAAAACTTATTTAACTACAAGCAATACAATAAAGAACACCAACAATTCACATATTTCAAGCTGCCATCCGTAACTACCACATAAATCACATCCCAGAAACAACAAGGCTGGCAATAGTGCTCGAATAAGGAACGAAAAATCCGTACCGCTTCAGCTTTGGTCTTGAATCCGGAATTTTCCACCCTCCGTCCTTCCACCCTCCATCCTTCCCACCAAGTGAAGACTTCAGAAGTGACGATTTATCGACGGAAAGCTTCTGTTCCTTTCAAGGCTGTTTTGTTTTCCCCTTTCCTTTTATTATACCAACCAAATCCCTGCACACCTGCACCTTAGCACGTATAGTAGCTACTGATTGAAGCTGTTGCTGTGCTAAAAATAAACTTTTCTGCTCTCAAACTCCCTGTCGCCCCTCAAGCCAAAATCCAAATATGCAGGTGAATATGCATTATCTCTCATTTTTTTTCAGCTTCCACACCATCCTTCCGGGGATTCCTCAGGGCCAGCTGGGTGGGTGGATGGGTGAATGATATTTCCATATCGACATATGTACACCCACACATATTGCACACATTCGGAACGGGAATGAAATATTGCCGCAGATTGGGTTTCCGATCGTTCGTTAGACTTTCGAGTAAATATGTGTTTTGGTAGTTCGGGCTTTTTTTTCTCCAGTCAAGGCTCAGATAGCGGTGGGGGAGGGGGTATGCAAAGTTTAGCATATTTGACATTTGACTGCCAGAATATGCCACTGCTGGCACGACACTACCACACCAGGTATTATTGGTTTATTAGCATATCAATGCCGAATCCAGGTATGATTCTTCCGGATAACGTGCCATTTTGCGTTTTCGTTTTCCAAGCTGCGTGTGATACGCGGTGTGGTGGTTAAAGTGAATATTAATTATAATTTGTGTGTTGGTGTGATTATGTTTGATTCCGGACCGGTGGAGTTACAGGTTGGGACAGATGTGTTTTTTGGGTCAACCTAAACGGAAGTATAACCAGAAAATTACTGTTCGTGTGAAATTGAATCCAATGATTCATTCTCCATAGAACGGACAATAGAGAGTTCTTAATAGCCAGGCGTTGGGTTGGAAATGTCAGGGACAAAACTGACGTACCGCTTCCAGCAAACAGGGGCAATTTGCATGATTTCAAGGCGTGGCAGTGGGGTTTAACTCCTACAACTGTGGCAGTTTCAAACGTAGGAAATTATTAATTATTTGCTATTAATGGCGATAAGTGGTCAATATTAGTTGTTGGCTGCTGGGCAGGTTGTAAATGCATACATAACACGACCTGGCAATCTAATCCGAGGGAGTTCGGGGGATGTATTCTGAGAACTTTGAGAATAGAAGTGGATTTTAAGGGATCTCGAATGTGCCAGGTAGGGCTAGGCTGGGTTTTCAAGGTGGGTTAGGATAGGCAAATTACCCAGACAATATCGGATATTTCTCGGACTTTCTTGATAGCTTCCAGGTGTAGTTATGTTTTCGAGATTTTCAACACATAGAAAGTGTTCCATATTATTTGAACTAGTAGAAAGGTCCTCTGGACTTGGCGTAGTATTTAAGAGTTCTCTGTATTTTTTGTTCACCCCGAATAGAAGAACATTTATATGAACTTTGGAAGATGAAGATTCAGATTTTGAAGTTTCGTAAGAAATCGAGCATTCACATTTTAACGGATTTTTCCTTGCTTCAAACATGCGCAGTTGTTTCGTGTTTTACGTGAGTCTTGGCACCATGCATAAAACTTACTATAACCATCAGTTATCAGTTATCAAGTATGATGTGATTTATTTATCATCATCTACCAATGCAAAAGTGATTGTCTGAAAGAGTTGTCGTGCATTCAGAGCATCTAATGTAAAATTAGCAAAGTAACTCATGCCTAAACGTCCTTTTGATCAAATGCATTCGTTCAAACGTCCATTTGGCCCAAGTAAGCCCGATTAGCGGCCCTTTTTTGCAATGTAAGATTAATATACGACTTCCAAGGTTTATGTCAGCCGTAAATCACCTTTATATTACAAAAAGGGTCCTTATCGGACTTGTTGGCTACATGGGGTCCATTCAGCCAATTGTACATTCGGGCAATCTTCCATTCGGTCAAACATCCATTTGACCAAACTTCCGTTCGGTCAAACCTAATTCAGCCTAATGTCCATCAGGCCAAACGTCCTTTCGGCTGAACATCCATTCGGCCAAATCTTCATTCCGTCTTGATTGGAAACGTGCATTTGGGTAACTGTCCGACGATTGAGTTTTGAATTTGATTGATTTGGAATGATTTGGAAAAATTAAAATTGATCACAACCTGAATTTCAGGGATAATTTTATACATCTCACACTATGAACACTTTCGAAGATTAGGATCAATGAAAATTTTAAGTTTCTTTGACGAAAAAAAAAATCGAAGATATTTTCAAGATTGTTGGCGTATACAATTTTTGTAAATCTCAGATTTTGGAGAGATTGGTGATGAGTATTCCAAGTTTTTGGAATTCTATGCATAATATTGCAGAGAGTTACATTTATGTTATGAAGAGAATTGCAAGGTGATTCTGGTAAGATTTTCATAGCATTTACGAGAAGAAAACTTAGCAAATTATAAGAAGTATTTTATGATAAATTGAAGAAGAACTTCAAAAAATTTCAAGGGAATTCTGAAGATAATTTTAATGGTAATTCGTAAGGAATTCTTAGAATAATTAAAGGGCATTACGAGGAGATTTCAATAAGAATTTCGATAAGAATTCCAAGGGAAGTTAATCCTGTGGAGAATTGTGAGAAATTCATGAAATTTCAGTGTGTATTCAAAGTGTGTAAAGAATTTGCGAATAAAATGCATATGAAATTTATAAGAAAATTGATAGGGGATTCCCAGGAGAGCTCCAAGAAAATTGTGACAGGAAAATACAATGAAATTTGGGTGAAAAAATAAACACTTAAAAGGGGGCGACCCCGGCGTAGTGGTTAGCATCCATACCAAAGTCACGCATCACGCCAAAGTCACGAGTTCAAATCTCACCCCCGGACAAGTCACGAATGACCCAAGAGCGTTAAAGTGACTATAATTAAAAAAAAAAAAAAAAAAAAAACACTTAAAATGCCGTAATGCTCCGAAAACTGGACGGCACGATAATCCGTTGGGAAGAGATGAAAGTCTCGCTAATAAAGATAACCTTACCTAATCCGTTGTTTTAATTTTAATTAATTATTACGTCTGCTTTGCAACATAAAAATCATGTGTGGCGATTCTCAACGATGCTATAATATAACATGTTAAAACTTACGAGCTGTTTTGAGCATGGTAAGCATAAATAGGGTTAATGTACCTTTTGTCGGCCTAAGTTTCCCTAATATGGATCCATATATAAATTTCGAAGGAAAGCATTTTTGGACGATTTTTTTTCAGCTGCCAAAAATATCAATTTGGATTGTCCATTGCTTTACAAAAGATTTAAAAACGGGAGATTTTTATAGATGGGCCCAAGCTTTAGATCCATTGGCCAACATTAGAGCCATTTCCTCTAATTATCTTTTAAAAGTGTCCGGATTTATGGACTAAGTTTCCAGATTTCGGTGTTTTACGGTTTCTCTTTCAGGAGAATTCCGAGAGAGAGAGAGAATTCAGAAGAGGACAATCCAAGAGATTACTATGATTAAATTTCCAAGACAATTCTATGGTGAATTCCAAAATATTTCTGAAGTTCATTTTTAAATAATTCTGAGGAAAATATGAAGACAATTGCGTGTAGTGGGTAATTGTTAAGCGATTCTGAGAAAAAAAATCATGGAATCCCTGGGAGTGTACCTAGGGAACTCTGTGAAAAATTCAATTAAAATTTTGAGAATAATTCGGTAGGGAATCTGAGAAGAGTTTGAATAGGATACCTAGAGGAATTCCAATTCTAAGCAAATTCTTGGGTTAATGTGAAGGGTATTCTTATGGAAGGATTTTAAGTAGCTTCTGCCAGTTTATGGAATTTTTAGGCGAATTTCAAGTGAAATTTGAGAAATAACAGACAAATTCCATGATAGTTCTGAGGAAAATTTCTGGAAAATGTTCAATTCATTTGATGGAATTCTGATAAGACTACCAAGGGAATTTCGAGTAGAATTCCAAGCCAATTTTTTTAAAATGATTCTGAAGAACTTCCCAAGGGAATCGAATTCTGAGAGTATTTTCAAAGAAATTCTGAGGAGAATTTGAAAGATTTTCGGTGTGGAAACTGAAAGAATAATCCAATGATAATTCTAAATAGAATTAATAGGGACTTCTAAGGATACTTCAACACGTATTCTGAGGAATGTTTCGTGGGAAATCCAAAACAGTTCCAAGGGTATCCGATGAAAATTACAAGCTTGTTCGTATGATAGTATCAAGGGAATTCTGAGAGGAGAGTTTCACGGAAATTCTGAGAGGAGGATTTCATTGAATTTATCTAGGCATCTCAAAAGCTGTCCATGTGGCATGTGCAAAATTTCAAAGCAGATTCTGAGGATAAATCCTAGAGCATTTGGGAGAGCACATAGGAATAACTGACGACAGTTTCTAGGAAACTTCTAGGATAACACAATGCTGAGAACAATTCCAAAATAATTATCATGTGAATTTCAAGATAGTTTTGAGGAATTCCAAAGATAATTCCAATCGGATTCTGAGGAATGCTGTTTGAAATTCTGAAATGATTTCCATGGATTTTTTCTCTTTGTTAGGATTTCTACTTCAGAGTTCTGAAAAGAATTCCAAGAGTATTCTGAGGATTAATCTAAGGGATTTCCAAGTAGAATTGCAACTAAATTCCGAAGATAATTCCAGCAAAGCTCTGAGAGGAGAATTTCATATAATATCTGAGAATAATTCAAAGGAAATGTTTGAGAACACTAGGGGAATGCTTGAGATGATTCCAAAGAAATTTACATGATAATTCTAGGGAGGAATTAATAATAAAGATAATTATGAATAATTAGAATTCTCAGGGCTCTTTTGAAGGAAGAATGCAAGATTCTTTGTTTCCCCAAGTGTGGCTAAAAACCATCTTCTGGAAGTGTTATACGAAAATGTTCATTGGGCAGTACCACGCAAAATGACGCATCGAACTGATACTACCTTTGTTTGAAGCTCCAAGATTGTTCGTTATGGTCAATCATTCACATTTGAGCTGGAATTTTAGCCAATTTGAATCTCGCAAAAATTTTTTTTTCAAAATGGGGTTTTCGAATTTTTCAACAAATTATAACTCGAAAAAGTCATTTCCATTCAAAATGACGCTCGAGACAAAGTTTTAAGAAAAAACAGTTCCTTTCGTAAAAAATAGACACGTTAAAACATTGCAAGTAATTTTGGGTAAAAATTCAAATATATAATTAAATCTTGAATACCAAGAATTGACTTGCTGCAATATTTATTTTCATTGTAAACAACTTTTGAACACATTTTTGAACTTTTTGTAAAATTTTGTACTGAAAGCCATCTTACTTTTAAAATCGTTTTCTGAGCAAAAATTTATAAAAAGGTAAACATTTTACAAGAAGTTGTTGTTCTATGATTTTTGTAAATAGTTTAATGTCCAACGTAAAATTTTCACAGATGATAGAGTTTATCATAAGCTATTTAATGAAAAATATCTTAAACGTATTGAAGAGGGTAATTTTTTGTTTTCTTAGTTTTAGCCTCTTTTTAGGATTTTCACCAAAAATTACTTGAATTTTTATGCCGTTTTATTTTCACGTAAATAATTTTATTTTCTAAGAGAAAGTTTCAAAATACTGAGAGGTAAGCACATATCATGGGTAAGATACATTTATGTGTGTGTGAAAAATTGCGAAACAATCTAAAGGCACAGGTGGGATTCGAACCCACAATTCCCATTCTACGGATGTATTTGGATAATGACATTTGAGTTTCGAATCCATTTCCCACCCTAGTATTTTTGCGCAAGCGTTCTCTAATATACAACAACCGTCTATTATCGACGGTAGGTGCTTGTACCGCAACCACTCAGGATCAGCCGATGTGAACAAACATAGCTTATTTTGATGTACATATTACATGCTGTAGTATTTCCAGTACAGTATGAATATAACATTTGAGTTGCCGGCCTCACCTCCGACCACCGGCCGTTCATCTCTACTCAGATCTCGGAGGAATGGATGCTAACCAGTGTTGGGAAAATATCAAATAATCAAATCTCATCAATACCCAAGATCACGCTTGATTTTCGTAGACTGACAGGAGAAGTTTCGTGTCGGCCATCGGTAAAGATTAAAGAGACTATTCTTTCTTTTTCTAAGGAAACGATGCGCAATGAAATCATTTTTCTATCGAGTAAACTCTCTACTTGATTTCTGCACGTTAGGAAAAGTCTCACAATATAAAAGAAGCTTGCAAAATTATCATCAATCGTGATATTTTGATCCGATATCACGCGTGATATTGAGAGCGCTTGACAGCGGAAAATATAATTTGATTGATAAATTTGCCAACGCTGCTAACCACTATTCCAGGCCACTATCCCTTATCCTATACTGCCTTTAATCGCATATCACTCCCATATGGATTTCCTCAATTTTGAGATAACAACTCTATCCTCTATCAATTGGCATCTACTTTCATAATATGTGATAAAAGTATGGGCTTTGATCATGAAAAATGTGAAAACAACATCACACACTTAGAAATTACTATTTTTACACTTGACGTAATTCAGCTTTGACGTAAATCATGGAACGTAAACAAACATGGCATGTAAAATTAACTGTCCTGAAACTGAAACATATGCAACTCGACGAAAAGTGCGTTTGATTGAATTGATTTTCTCGTCCTTTTCAACTGATTCTTTTATCATATGGGCCGCTTGCATGTGTTGGTCTCAGGGCACTGAAATTTACATTCTTTTTGGTAGTGTGTAGAATGAAAAGTTTTGGGGTAACCCAAAAAAAAAAAAAAAAACATGCAAATGTTTATAGTTCATATCTCTGTCATTTTACACAGATAAAAATTCTGAATTTTAATAGTGATGTAAACATTCATTCACGTAAACTTGTATTTCATTTCACGCAACCGCTCAACTTGTAAACAATGTTGTTTACAACAATGGGCTTTTGCATACAATATTTTTTACACTGCATGAAATGTCTCGGACTTTACATGATATATAATGTAAACTTATACAATATGTGACGCTCCATTTATGTGCATCATACTGAACAGAAATTTATACTACTTTTTCGAACTGTGTACGACCAAGATTTATTCTCTACATGTATTTTGTAAAAAATAACAAAAATATTGATTGAAACTTACTTCGTTGGTATTTGCCTCAATATATTTTTCATATTTTGTATACCTAAACTTCACCTAAAGTGGCAACATTTTTAGAATTTTCCAAAACGATGATGATGATGATGATGATGGTTCCAACACTAAATGACTGATTTTCTCAGAATTGGGTCGACCAAATTTTGAAATGAAAGTAGTAGTAGAACCCTTATGCTCTAACCATCCAGTCCAACTTTATGTAGTGAAAACCTGTTAGATAAATTCAGAAAGTATTTTAAATCAATCAAACACATAAATTTGGGGTCACCCTCAGTATGGTAAGTTTAGGTGAAATTTTAGTATGAGAAATGAAAACCAAATATGTTGAGTCACATACCACGGGTAATGGCCGAAATGAGAACAAACATAATTTAGAGGATTTGTTTTGATGGTGACCTCAAACTTTTGAGCAATACATTCACCGTACTATGGGGTGACGCCCAAATTTTTGATCGATGACTTGAATCAGTATTTTATTGATTTTCAATATTTTCTTAAATTTCCCACCAAATTTTCACTAAAGATCCTGGATGGGTATTGAATAAGTGCTCTACTACAACTATTAATTCAAAATATGACGGACCCAATTCTGAGAAAATCAGTCATGATTATTTACCGAATCGCATTCGGTCTAGGGGCATTTAAATTAATCACTTCACAAGCAAAGTTTTGCCCCCTCTGTTTTTAAGCTGGATAACGTCTTTGCCCTAGGATTGTTTGAGCCTCTTCCTAGATATTTTATGACTTATATCCAAGGTCATCTTAGTTTACGTGAATTCAGTAGATCAATCTTCTGAGCCACCTGAACATGCTTCGAACGTGTTTTTTTTAAATCGTGTGGATTTGTTTAAAATTATGATCGGTTTGTCTAGAATGTCCAGTGGTTTTTTTATGAATGATATTGAAGTTATCCGGAAAAGGATATTTAATTTTCCAGCTATTCCTTTGATTTTTTTTGCTTCTAAACATGAACTGCTTTGAACCTACTTATGAGCTCCTCTAGATTTTCTTCGGAATTGCTAGAATTTAAGTCTCAAATGTTGACCTCGTCTAGTAGTTCCAAGTGGTATATCTGTTCATTGACCTTGCTATTTCAGTGTTTGTTGCAGCTTTGGTGCTACTCAGGGAATTTCAAAAGCTATCATCAATGATACCAGAGATAAGTAGATAACCGCATACAGATGAGTAAGCACATCATTATGTGCCTTTTCACGTCGAAAACGAAAGAGACTGGCAGTGTGCATAAACTATGAGATGGTGTATATAAACATGTACACACATGCAGAATGTACCACACAGAAAAAAAAAATTAATATTACATCCAACAGGATGCACTTCAATCATGTCGAAAATCTCATGTATTTTATTGCCACAAAAATTAACAAATGCAGTAAAAGCAGCGTAGTATCAGTTCATGCACTGTATCAATTATAATTTTGTCCTTTTTGGCAAGTAATATTACACCCTAATTTGGATACGATTGAAGTGCATCCAATTTGATGTGATATTAAAACAATTTTTTTGCTGTGCAGTGATCAGAAAATTTGAAATTAAAAAAAAAGGTGAATTACCATATTCTGGCGCGTTAATGTGAGAACTGTGAATGTACCGTGTTTGTGAATGTGCTTTAAAACAAACTGCACGGAGATTTACTAACTACTTTCTAATGCACATCAAACGTCTCTCAACATTTGTAAGTGCATTTTATCTGGCTTTCGTGCTCTCGAAAAAAATCTAGTTTATTGTGCTGTGCGCAAGCTTCCAGACGATCTCTGAATGCTACGGATTTCATGATTTTTGTGTTATTATTTTTACTACCAATAAGACCTTCAGACCTTAAAACCCATCCTGAAAAAAGCAAACAATCAAACTAAAAGGAAGCATGAAACTCATACACCACACGCTTTGTTTTCAATCCCACACAGTTCATTAATTAATTTTTGCCTGACCTGGATATCAACCGAATGATAAAATAAGTAATGAATCCAATTTCCAACAGGTTATGGCCTACAATCCAATGCCATTAAACATTTAACGCCTTCCAATTGGATGGTTTTCAATTTCCATACACCAGAAAGGATACGAATCAACCGTTCGGAGATATGACGTGAGAGCTTTCGGTCAATAAATTTGCGATCGATTGTAAAAGCTCGCTCGTTTTTTTTCTTCCTGCAACTGCAATTGTATAAACTTTAACTGTGAGGAATTTTCTGTGAATACAAAAACAGAAAACAACAATCCACATACGGCACCCTGAAATCATCTCAACTACAGAGTGTAATCGATACGCTTCACAGACGCCGCCGCGCCGCCTCTTGGCCTGGTGTTAAATTGTTGAAGTGTATTAAGACCCCCATTTCAACATCGCTCGTTTCCCTTATGGGCGACCGATGATGGGAGGTTGTCCAGCAGCGCGCGCGTTCCGGATGATCGAGCGTGCGTGCGTTCGGCTTTGTAATTTCGATGAAAAACTCACCCGACTGATGGACAAACGAAGAAACTTTGTTTTTCCACCCTTAGTTGTGGTTCACAGCTGGTACTATTAGCGGTGGTTAATTATAGGAAATTGATTTAATTGCTTTGACTTTTTGTTGCATCAACGTTGCATCAATGTGTGTGCAGTACTTTTGAAGCAATGTGTGACTTGTAAAAAAGAGACGGTAAATAAAACTCTTTCTTTGATCAAGCCGAAGCAACATAAGTGATTGGTGAAACAATTCCAATATATAGGAAAGGAAAAATAGTTACGTTTATACGTTTTGGTTGAGGCTGTAACACTCTGCTAATCGTAATCATAAATCAACACTGTTTTTTGGCACACGGGATATGATTTCTCAAATTAAATCATAATGCATAGTTTATTACGTCGATATGGAGCGCTTTCCCCTCCGATTTTCTGCGTTCGGAAGAGTTTTCATTTCGTCCACGTAATACGACCGCACGGTGCTCAATCCCAGCATTTGATGTTTTATTCATGTCACACGACGTTTCAAAAATCCCAGGCCTAATTTTACGATCCAATTGATGATAGCCCACTCATTTCCTGGTTTTGACATGGAGAAAAATCATGAATCATTCATTCATGGTTGTATTCCGAAATAAATCTTGCTTTGCATGACCGGAGCACGTCACACGATCACATCTAGGATTTACACTTCCATCTTTAAATCATTCACAATTCCAATCACAGAGTTGAACGGTTTCTCCCGCAGTGTGCCCTCGTGCACACAGGATGATATTTCCATCATTTACATTTCGCTTTCCCTTCATTACAGTTTCCCACATAAAGCATCAACTGTCGCACCAGCAGCAGCAGCATGTAACGGGTCCGTGCCGTGTGTCGTGATTTCTTCGTGCTCTCTTCAAGCTTGCAATAATTATTATGCAATTGACATTTGCAGATCACGTCAACTTCAACCTGCTGCTGCTGCAGCTGTTCATGTTACATGTAGCTCTAACTAGTGCTCCATGTTGTTCATTTCCTAGTGGAAATGCTTTTTCACGATTGAATGTTAATTATCTGATTTGAATGTTTCGGATTTTAGAATTCTGCAAAAACTCGTTCGAATTATAATAATTGTATCATCGTGATTTACTCTCTAACCAGATGGGATTTGAGGTATTGCGAGTGCCTATAATCGCATAAATTAAATTGGATTTACATTGCACCGCAACATTATTGGTTTGCAATGTTGGCTTGCTGGTTTGGTTTGTTATACCGCGGGGAGCTGTCCGGTAGTGGTCTGGGAATAATACTCAATTTAGGTGTTGTGGTATCAGTACCCATCGCGAATTGAGATCATTGTTTTTGTATGGCTAATAGCAACATTCAAACGAGGTTCCTATTAATCAATTTAGAGTGGATTAAATTCTAACGGCCTTGCTCCCAAATGCTCATTTCATTCGTCTCAGGATCCCATTATGTGTGCGTGATACGAAGGAGAATTGAATAGTTGTGATAGAGTTGCAACGAGCACAATTCTTAACAAGGTTGCTTGGAAGAATACCAATTCATGCGATATTTTATCCAAATTTACTTCAACTGTGGTGTGAATTGACGCGAAATCTAATGAAAAAATTTACATGATGATTCCTACCACTTGAGCTATACTGTAGAGCAATATTGTGAGATTTTGGGTTCTATCACCTATGACCTAAATAAGAAAATCTGCACATTTTTACCTCATTTTGTTGAAACTGCTGGTAGAAGGTCGTCTCAAATGTTTTCCGACTTCATGATTAATTGTGCACTCATGCTAAATATTTAGATTGGTTTAAAGCAAAACAAATAGTATTGGCCGCTGATGTGTCATGGAATCGCTCCGATTAATTAGAAATATATAACGCACTGCCAACAGTCAACAGCTTAAAAATTCACTATGTGGCGAGTTGAATGAGTTTTTGGGACGATGGTTTTCATTCAATAAAAAAATCATCAATGATAAATTAAAGATTTCATACACATGAATGATTTGCTATTAAATTGATACCAGCGCCTTTCCAAAGGGCTGAAGTAGGCTGCCAAACGGATTAGGCATACCCGAAAGTCTATTCCAACCAATTACTTTCAACGCTGATTTTCTGCATCATGATACATCACATCAAAGATCAATTTTCATGATACTTTGCATAATTGATTGTACGCATGATTTTTTACATGCAAAAAATTTCAAAATTGCTTATTCGATATCTTCAATAAATCGTGATTTTTGTCCAGTTTTAAGTGTCCAAGGCTTGTAATGTTTCTTAAGTTTGAATTCTTCATAAGATTTTTAAAAAAATCAAGAATATTGAACAAGACGTCTCAGACATCCTTTCGATTAGAAAATACATTTTTGTGGTGTAATTTTTTGAAAAATGTCGAATCCACAATGTCAGCCATTCTCAGAATTTCGTAAAAATAGGTAGTTTTGTTCCTTATCACAACACATTAGACATAACATTTGAACCACTAATTTCAATGATCAAAATATAAATTCATCTCAGGTAACATATAATGATTTAAAAAAAACCTTTCAAACCTGTAACAGTAGAAGCAGAAAATAGGAATAGATTATGTGACTGTGTTAGCTATGTATCAATGGAGACGCATGGTAGTCTAGTCGCATAGGAGTATTGAGCAAAAACCCAAAACTTGATAACTTCATAAAAATATATCTCAAAAAAAAAAAAACAAAAACACATGGTTTATTTTTTTATATGTTGTGTAAAAAACCCTAAATTTTCAAGAAAAAATATATAATCATATTGCGCCCAAAGTCTACATACCATAAAAACCATAAAAAACAAATACAATCAATGTTTTTCAATGCAAAATCCAACTTTTTTAATATCATTATATACTTCTTAAACAATCTTTTAATTACCTTTTATTTGATATTTTGGTCTTTGAAATCGGCTCAGATGTTCATAAGCTATTAATTTTTGAACTTACATGGCCACCCTTATTACAAAATAAAAAAATAAGGAACTTATATTTTGCAATAAGAAGCTACAAATTTTTACGAAATTTCGAGAACCAATGTATCGTTTTGATATGGAATGGCTGATTTTGTAAAAACTTGCAAGATTGAAAATGACCGAATGTTAGCACAAATGTAAACTGCCCTATTCAGCATAGTTGTCTTATTCGTTAAAACAGCAAGCTGAGAAAAACACTGCTGAAGATTTTTTCTCCATGGGCTCTTATGGATGAGACAACATAGTCTTGATATTTTTCACGAAATTTTCTGAACAAAGTAGAAAACTTTTCGGGTACTTTGTAAAGTTATGGTACTCGATTCCAATGCATAACTTATATGCTAATGGGATAAATAATAACCATGCAAAGTTTCATGCAAATCGGAGAAGGTCGGAAACTGCTATACGGTCTCGTGGCCGTGGGGCTCAAGCCAAAATAGACCATTGTATTGCATGTGAAACCGAAAAATTCGGAATAATATAAAATTGCAGCTTATATTTATTATAGCAGATACTCTAATTTGTAAAATTAATAAAAAGTCCAAAAATCTCTTAAATTGTCCATAAAATCAATGGCTGTTATTATAAGTCGAAATTTGGCATATTGAGTAAGATGGCGTAAGATGCACCCCCCTCCCCCCGGGCCAGATGACTTTTTGCTAATTTTGAATACATTTTCAATATTTTTTCATGGATTTATCATATAGCATTGCTAGTTCAGGCATTGAACTAGCAAAGTTCCCAAAAGATCGTCGAAAAATAGGTAAAAAGATGTTTTAAACGCCAAAAAGTAATCTTGCCCCAGGGGTACATCTTACACCATCTTATAGGGAGGCCGCAAAAAGAATTTACGGTTGAGTACTTTCTTTTTCATGAAATAAAAGGACTGCTTCGGATGTTCAGTAAAGTTGGGTTAAGGTGTCTCCAGTGTGGCCATTCATGATTAAAAATTCTGCAATTCTGCGCTCGAGTTAAATAAAAGAGCTCATTATCTCTGTATTATTTCACGGTAATGACTTCGAATGTTTAGCAAAGTTGGAGTACGAGTCAATGGTCATCCAGGGTTGCCGTAAATGATTCTTAATTATACTACTGGCAACACTGCACGAGTAGACTCAAATATTTAATGATAGCGAATTCGAATTGCCAGCAAAGTTGGAGAATGTTGCCATGAATGGCTCTAAATTTAAACGAAAGATGGCAACACTGCTCGATTAGAATCATATAGAGCTCGATTAGGTTCCAAGATAGCGACATCGAATGTTCAGTAAAGTTGGAGTGACCTTGAATGACTCACATTTCTGCCGTTAGATGGCAACATCTCTCGGGTAGAATCAATTGAAACTCAATGTATCGGTATCGTTCCAAGGTGATGATTTCAAGTATTCATTAAAGTTGGAGTATGAGTCAAGAGTCAGCCAGAGCTACGATGAATGACAAACAATTCTGTAGGTAAATCAAATCACTGCTCGAGTAGAATCAAATAGAGCTCAATTATGCAGTATCGTTTCATGATAGTGACTTCGAATGCTCCGCAAAATTCGAATAAGAGTCAAGCATCATTCAGGATTGTCATCACTGATTCCAAATTCTTCCGAGTGGAGAGCAGTGGAATCACACCCAAAATGATTGGAATAATTTCGAAAAGTAGTCTTCATTCCTTTATTTAACGTTGGTCTCTATTCCGAAATCAAGCACCGACGGATATCGATTGCCATCCATTGACGGCAACCAAATGTGCAGGAAGGCAGCTTTCACACCTGCGTTGAATATCATGGGCCGGGACCAACGGCTTTAATTCCCGTGACCAGAGATTTTTATGCCTCAGAAAAATCCCACCGACCTCGGCTGGGATTGAACTCAGACCTATTGGGGTGAAAAAGCAGTCACGCTTACCACTACACCACCGGTGGTGGCATTTAGAAAAGTACCCGAGCAAAGTAGATAACAAGTCTTGTTATCCCTGATATCATTTTGTTTTCAGTTGTTATCGCATAACTTATTTAGTTATCAGCCTTGATCAATTTTGTTATCAGTTGTTATCATGAAAAATTCACTATATATTTATTAACGATGCAAGGTTAGTTCAAAACTTTCAATACTATTCGCATTGAAACAATAAAAAATAGTGCTTTTAATCCCTAATCATATTTCAGTTATCAGCATAAGGCTTTGATATCAAAATGATAACATGATTTGAAATTTATGGAATAAATTTGTATGGCTTACAGAATTTGTTATCAAGATATTATCAATGATAACAAAATTAGTTATTTTTGTGATATCCAATGAGCAATTTTTTGCTATAATTTTTGTTTTGTTGGCTGTTAATTCAACCATAATGATAACATATTCAGTTATCAAAAAGTGAAAACCGTTATCAATTTGATATTTTACTTTGCTCGGGTAGTGAATCACGTAATAAAAGAAAGCAACGAATCAGGTCTGAAAATTTCGGATTCACTCGAAATAGTACTGAATCATGTCAGAAATTTTCGTAATCACTTTGAAAAATACTGAATCATTGCAGAAAGTTTGTTATTACTTTTGCAAGTATAAAATCACTTAATACAAGTTTAGATACTTCAAGTTCACAATTATTTCGAAAAGCTCTGAATCTCTTTGATAAAAATCGAAATCACTTTGGAAAGAACTCAATCCTTCTAGAAAAGCTCGGAATTACTACGGAAAGTACTGAATTATTTCAGGAAAGTTCGGAATCATTTCGGAAAATACTAAACCACTTCAAAAATGTTTGGATGCTCTTTGAAAAGTACTTATAAATTGATTCAGTACTACCCGAAGTGATTTCATACTTTTCTTAAGATGTCTGAAATCCCTTCATTTAAAGTGATTCCGAAATTTTCTTAAGTGATGCAGTATTTTCTTAAGAGAATCCAAAATTTTATGAAATGATTAAATAGTTTCCAAGCATATTTGCAAATTTTATGAAGTGATTAAATACTTTCCAAAATAATTGCAAATGAAGTGATTCAGTAAATTGTGAAGTAATTTCAAACTTTCCCTAAGTTGTACAGTACTTTCCGAAGTTATTGAACACAATTCTGAAGTGATACAGTACTTCCCGAAATGATCCCAAATTTTCCCGAAATTATTAAGCACTTTCTGAAATGATTTCGAAACTTTATGAACCGATTCAGTTCTTTTTGAAGTGATTCCCAACTTTCCTTTAGTGATTCAGTACTTCCGTAAGTGACTCATTTGAAGTCGCTTACTTGAAACGATACCATGATATTCAGTTTTATTTGATTCTACTCGATATCTATCGGAAAGAACTCATTCACTTTAGAAAAGCTTGGAATTACTTCGGAAAGTATTTAATCATTTCTAAAAATTTAAATCATGTCGGAAAATACCAAACCACTTCAAAAATGTTTGCATGTACTTTGAAAAATACTTATGAATTTATTTAGTGCTATGCGAAGTGATTTCGAACTTTTCTTAAGCGGTTCAGTGATTCCGAAGATGTTTGAAATGAACTAGTTATTTCTGAAAGGATTCTAAGCTTGTATGAAGTGATTTGGTACTTACAAAAGTAATAACAATTTTTCTGATTTCATTGAGTACTTTACAAACTGATTACGAAATTGGTTTGTTTCAGTGCAATTTAAAGTGATTGAGGAATTTTCTGAAGAGATTCAGCGTATTCTGAATCGATTTCAAACTTTTCTTGCAATCATTGAACTTGCAGAAGTTATTACATACTTTTCTGGAATGATTCAGTACTTTCAAAAATGATTCCGAACTTTACTGAAATAATTTAGTACATTCTGAAGTCATTCCTAAATTTCCCTAAGTTGTTCAGTACTTTCCGAAATTATTCAAAACAATTCTGAAGTAAAAAAAACAGCAAAAAAGGTTATCTTCCATTTAATTCCACTTAATTAATTTTGGTATCCATGACAGATACGTATTTCGACTACAATGTGCAGTCTTCATCAGTGTCATTCCCACTAAAGAACTATTCAAAATCTAACCCCCTTAAGTACTCATCCCCTAGGTAAAAAAGTCAAGATCATAGGTATAAAAATGAAACTACAATGTGTTGAATCGGAACCTACCTAACTAATAAAAACCAAAGATTTAAGTAAGCTAAAGGAGAAAAATCTATACAACTCTCTAATAAGGAAAATCCCCAAAGGTTTGGTAGCCATCATAATAAAGTAATGAAATTGGGTTGTTAGCGGAATGTTAAATAAAACAGCAAAAAAGGTTATCTTCCATTTAATTCCACTTAATTAATTTTGGTATCCATGGTATAAGTGGAATTAAATGGAAGATAACCTTTTTTGCTGTTTTATTTAACATTCCGCTAACAACCCAATTTCATTACTTTATTATGATGGCTACCAAGCCTTTGGGGATTTTCCTTATTAGAGAGTTGTATAGATTTTTCTCCTTTAGCTTACTTAAATCTTTGGTTTTTATTAGTTAGGTAGGTTCCGATTCAACACATTGTAGTTTCATTTTTATACCTATGATCTTGACTTTTTTACCTAGGGGATGAGTACTTAAGGGCCAAGAGAGAGGAGCCAGCTCAAATGACAGATGCTTTGTTTTGGTTGTCTTCTTCTTCTTCCTTTTTGTTGAAAAAATTGTTGATGGAAAGAATCATTCAAGCGAGGATGCGCGTTTGTCACTCGGTTTGTTGATATAGTTTTGCCGTCGGAGTGTTCAAACTTGTCGTGAACTGTATGTTGTGAGCAAGTATCTTACTGCATATTGCTTAGAGCTATCGGGTTCGTATTAAACGGGTTTGATTTTGTGAATTCTGGTGATTAGGAGGAGGTTAAAAGTGATACACAGCAGGTAAAATGCGTTGTCAAGTGAAGCGTTGCGGCCGGAACAAAAAAACCCACTCGAATGTGTTGTTTCACCGGTTACCAAACGATCCATTGCTCCAAGCACGGTGGGTTGAGTTTTGTAATGTAGGAGCTGATTTTATTGTCACAGATGCAATGAGAGTACACACAAAAAACAAAAATTGTTCCTTTAAGAATAACGCATGATCAAATTAAAAGTTTCCCAAATTTCGTAGTTTCAACTATGAAATTTTTAAAATGTAAAATAATTTTTTTGATTTAAAAGTGTTTCTTTCACTTTCGGCTTGTAATTTTAAAAGTTTATTTTTTAGAATAAAAGTTGTAAAATTGTCAAAAAAAATCTCTTCCTTGCGATGTGTTTGACAGTACTGAACCTGTGTTTCCCGCCAAATTGGACATGCGAAACAAACAAACAAAACAAAAGCAGCTGTGAGAATTAGCATGAGCAGCAGCAGTTTCATGAACTTTTCTCTTCTGTAAGATACTAAAAATAAGATGGAGACATTCGTGGTGACGCTATGAAGTGGAAGGATTGGAAAGATCCTCCAGCTGCGGGATTTGGAGGTAAGATGATGAAATTTTCGAAGAGTTTGCTTGCCAATTTTCCTAATTGATGTGTTTTGATTTCCAGCAGCCTCGTCAGAATTGCCGGAAAGGAAGGCTGCTCCCACCATAACCATCACCAGCTGTTCAGCCAACTGTATATTTGCGTAATACGCTTCCCATGCTTTGAAGTTCCATAATGCCGTGCCCTTTCAGTCAGCATCATATAAATAAACTAAAATATATTAAATTTAATATTTCTATGCTTTATTTCTTTCAAAGTAAAAAGCAATTTAATTAAAAAGATTCATATTTGAAATGAAAACATAAATCATTGCGATAAAACTGCCCATCTTTTAAATTAAATCCTTTCATAAGTCTATTTAACAAAATAGGTTTTCGTATTGACAGTTCTACAATTCGATTTGAAAGTTTCAACTTTTAAAAGTAAAAAACGAGTTACTTTTGAATTAACAGTTAGCTGACTTTTGTTTTGAACGCTGAAGACTTTCTACCAAAAAGAACCTACGGAAACTTTTAATTCTACCAATGGATTTTTCAATTTTACTAACAATAATTTTTTGTGTGTATGCAACGTACGTAAAGAATACATATGCAAATAATCATGAAACGTGAAAAATTATAAATGATTTACTGTTTTGCAGATGCATTTTGATGCCATCTGTTATGCTAAGGCTGGCAAAAGCACCAGATTGAGCAAAACTGCAATCCCTACATTGTGTGCTTATTTGATCAATGACGATGACGAGACAAACGACGAAGACGACGGGTACCCAGCGATCCTATCGACATCCTTACCACTCTATTCCTGCCCGTCGCTTCTAGATCACACATACGCTGATTTCAAAGCAATCCCGCCGGATTTTCAATTTGATGACATTGAAAACGCGGATCAAGAAATCATTATCGCCACGGAGAACTCGTCAGAGCTCGTCAGAAGCCATTCGTTTTTGTTACACGATCCATATTTTATTTTTTATTTGTATGGAAGAAAGCATCAACCAGAATTTTGAAAATCACCTCCAGTTAACCAAGCATCAATTCTCTTCTCTTGAAAAGTCTTTAAAATCATTACCTTTGGAAATTCCTGGTTGCCACAATCTAAAAACCAAAATTATCAAAAGGTTTTTGAGATTCAAAGCAAAGTCAAATCGTACGAAGAAATCGCGTAAGCGAAAATATGATAGTCGAAGTATGCTAAATTGAAACAAAAACTTCAAATAAGAATCAAGAGATAACACAATAAATATGTCTTTATTTCACAAATTAACAACTATTTTAGTCAGAAATATTGTGCAAAAAAATGGTTATTTTTTAGGAGCTCGGAGTAGTAGCGTACGAATACTTGAGCAACATTGTGCATTAGGTACGACTTCTAGCTTTTTCGGCATCAAAATGATTGTTGCTTGCTCCGATTTTCATACTTCTAGTGGATAGACGATAATCAATTTTTAATTACGTAACGATTGTTCACTTCAATCCCTACAAGTTGTCTCTATTTCAATGGAAAATAAATCATTTGCGTGAAAACTACTAATAACACCCTCTCCCTGCTTCACAATAAGTAACAGAAACGCCGAACGTCCAAAAACATTTGTATTCTGCATTGTCATTAACTGCCATTTCAAAAAAACTATCTTGAAAAAAAAAACAATATGCAGATTTTTTTCCGATTAACAATACTTCCCCCACTTTATTGAATCAAAATTTCGGTTCGCAGTGACAGATCATGACTGGTTCGCATTGACGTTTACGCGATCGGCTTCAGAGCTAGCTGGCGCCTCTCTCTTGGCTTAAGGGGGTTAGATTTTGAATAGTTCTTTAGTGGGAATGACACTGATGAAGACTGCACATTGTAGTCGAAATACGTATCTGTCATGGATACCAAAATTAATTAAGTGGAATTAAATGGAAGATAACCTTTTTTGCTGTTTTATTTAACATTCCGCTAACAACCCAATTTCATTACTTTATTTTAATTCTGAAGTGATGTAGAACTTTTCAAAGTTATTGAAAACATTTCTGAAATAATTCTGTACCGTAAAACGGGATATCTTTGATAATGTGGGTAACTTTGATAGTATAATATAAAGATTAAATTTACCCACTGCACTTTTTCCAAAATAGAAACATTGGTTCCATATTGTAGCTTAGGGTATTTCCGTTGATTATTTGTAACATATAAAAAAACTATTTTCTTTTTTTTCGCCAGTTTGAAAAAGCATTCAAACCATCACTTATGACTAAAAACTAAAGACTAAAAAAAAAAAAAAAAAACTTATGAAATGAATTTCTGATAGAGCCATAACAATTTCAATGTGGAATTCTTATTGCTTATGAGGTTTTCTGATTATATAATCATTCAAAGTTTTATATTTTAAGAACTAAATTGTTTGAGTTTCACCCATTTTTATCTGCATTCATCGAGCATTATCAAAGTAACCCCTAAATCAAAGTACTGAAGTTCGGTCACAAAACTAAAAAAATAGTGTAAATGCTTTAATTTCCGTTAAACATTTTACTAACTAATTAACTCTTGGATCCTCAGTACTTGTTTTAAAAATATAAAATTTGAAAAATATTCATTAATGTAAAAAATATTTAGAATATGCTTGAAAAACTATCAATGTTACCCCGTTTTACGGTACTTCCCAAAGTGATCCCACGTTTTCCAGAAGTTATTCAGTACTTTCTGAAATGATCCAGTACTTTCCGAAAAGATTCCGAAATTTTATGACGCGATTCACTTATCTTTGAAGTGATTCCCAACTTTCCTGAAGTAATTCAGTATTTTCGTAAGTGAATCATTTGAAGTCGTTACCTTGAAACGATACCGTGATATTTATTCATTCTACCGGATGAAATTTCTGAAAACCCCTGACGGCTCTTGATTCAGACTGCAAACTTTGCTGAACATCCGAAGTCGCCATCTTGAAACGAAATCGAAATGTTGAGCTCTATTTGATTCTACTGGAGCAGTTTTACTATATCTCAGATATCTGGATGGCTCTTCACAAATATTCTAACTTTGCCACTACCTTGAAACGATACCGAGATATTCAGTTCTATTTGATTCAACTTGAGCAATGCTGCCATCTACCGGCTGAAATTCAAACCATTTATGGCAACCCTGGATCACTGGACCAGTTCCAGGCCAAATAGCAAAAAAAAAAGCCTTTACTGACTAGGTTATCTACGGTTCATACATTTAGATGGGCCTCGTTGAGTCTGAAAAAACATTAAGATCTGAATTCCAGACACTTTAGAGAACCTATGACATTTTGCTGGGCCCTTTCTTAGCTTAGTAGGTAAAGGTGCAACTATAAAGAAAGACCATGTTTGCGGCTGGGTTGGACAGGACATCGTAAAGTACTATGTATGGTAGATTATCCAGATTAGTCTGAAGGGCTTGTAGATCGGATTTCCAGGATTATTTTTTAAATCAAAGATATTTTTTTATCACAATTATAGAATGTCCAAGGTAGGTGGAATTATAAAATCATTAGCTGTATTTAAAATATCAAGAGTTAATTTTCAGATAGCCGTATCTGCTTTTGTAACCAAAGATTGAAACATCAAATTGACCAAAGTTGCCCCATCATTATGGTGGTGTTAGTTTGCATGTGCAAGCTAAGAGTTTCAACAAATTGACGTTTGAATCATTGCTTACAAAAGCAGATTCGGCCATTTGAAAATTCACTGATGATGTTTTGTGTTTGTAAGTTACAAGAAGAGGTTGTAAAGTATGTGCCCTCCCCTTGGCTAGTTTTTAACCTGGACGTTGGTGGGCGGGCCTAATCTTATGCTTCATAGTGGAGCGTTGGAGACGGTTGGTTTAGGTCCGGCATCGTTGGCTCATGCCGTGACAGAATAGCGTCATGAGCATGCGATGAGGATTACTGCGCTTCCCCTCTCTGATGAACCATTGCATAAGAGAACCAAAGTTCTAGCCTGAAGTGATAGTATCACACTTGTTACTCCTTTATTTGAAAGCCACGTTGTAGCACGCTTACGTATAGGCACTGACGTTGGGTGCGATACTGGCGGGTTTTGCCGCAAATCACTCTTACTTTATTTATTTTTAGGCAGATAGATTTATTTGGGTTTTGCAAGGGAATTATCCTATTGAAATATTTCAGAAAGTGCCCAACGGTGCTCCTTCTATTTGCGTGACAAGCTTTCATTGTTTTTTTCATTGAAGCATTACTCAGGGAACAATATTAAACACCACCATGGTATTGTAACTAATCTTATATATGCTTCATTTTGGTTTGGGATAAGTGTTTGAACTATGGCTCGGGATTTTCACTGTGGCGTGCTTCTATTGTAACAAATCCATACGTAATTTTATGGGACGACATAGTGGAAACGTGTGAGTGTAGTTGGAGCATATACCTTATATGATTTAAAAATCAGCTAGGAAACTAATTTCAAAGTGAAGCATTTTAGTCACTTGAAAGAGTCACCTGGGTCGATCAAAGATATAATAAATATAGATCAAAGTCAAAATTACTTGAAACACGTTAAATTTTAGATTACATAGCAGTTTAGGTACTTAATAAAGCATGAGTTATGATTGAGAAAAATCATCGATCGCAGGACAGTGTTACCGATTTATATTGGATAATCCAAAGCTATGTTGATCATTATAACATTAAATTTTGAATAACAAATGATAAGACAATCTTATTCAAATGTCGTAATAATACCTCTGACCAAGGAAAAATGATTTATATAGTTTTCATAAAAGTTGACGATACAAATACTAATGAGGAAAGGAATCCGCATTTCCTTTTCCCAAGTCCTTTTCCTCTCCTTCCCTTCCCTTCTTCTCTTTTCAGAAAGCGAGTAATGGCGCTATAACCATATGCCATATAGGGCTAGGACAAGAGTTAGTGCTCAGGTCCCAACCGCTAGAAGAAAATGGTAGCGAGCAATGGCGCTATAACCTAGGCGAATACAGCATTCCCTCCGTATAGGTTACGTCCGCACACCGCTCTCTGTTGTCCTTCGACTGAGGTCGGCTGGATTGATTGAGGGATGGCAGTGGGTTGGCGGTGCCGTCCACGCTTGTACGGAGGGAGGACTGTACGCTCGAACACAAGGGGTAAATACCTGTGTTCCATCCCAGGAGATCGGACAACCAAGGAGTGTACATTAACTTTCTTAGCTCTGTCACTCCCAACGATTTATATAGCCTATTTTCAAATCCTGCATACGGAGCGGTTGGTACGGTATGTCCCCGCTCTTTGATTACCTGTGGATTAAATGTTAACCACTGTCTATACTTATTAAGTAGACATGGTAAACATTCACTTCCACAAAAATTAACTAAACGCTACACAGTGGGCCTGGCCGCTTTATTGTTTGTTTCACATCCTTGATGTGCAGCAGGCATTAATAATGACAAGAAAAATGATAGATGTATCATTTTCCAGGATTCTTTCAAGTACTGGCTGTGTATGTGTAGACTAGACTAGAGAAGAGGTTGTAAAGTATGTGCTTGACTCATGAATCTTGTTAACTAAATATGAAATAAGATCAGAGGTCTTTTTCAAAGGAAAGCCAAAAGAAATTTTGAAACGAATTGATAGAAGTTATCCGCGAAACTTAACTCGTAAGAAATATTATGGTCAGATTGAATGCCAAAATATTTAAATTATCTGGTTCAATATTTTCTGGATCTTTCTATCGGTCACTGGATAAACGTATGTCCCGATTACCGGTAATTCCCGGGAGTTCTCTCAATACCGTGTATCTCCAGCTCAGATCACATGTATGGATATATGCTTTTTCTAAGATATGATTTTATGCGAGTTTATATCTCTATGGTCATCAGCGTGCTTATCAAAACTCCATGGTATTTTTTGGGGGTATTAAATGAATTTTATATTGTATAATTTTACTGAAGTAATTGAAGAATTGAAGAATATAAATAAAATTACTTTTTGTCCTGTATGTATTGCCTAAAACACATTCCTGATCAATTTCGAGAACTACTTGAATAGCTAGGTTGAAACAACTACGGAAACCCGTCAAATTATTCATGCCTCAACAAATTTCACAATCTAAGATTCTAACCAATATAAATTTTATATGAATAATCGTTTTCATTTATATTCAAAGCTAGTATTATTTTTATGTCAAATTAGAAAATGTAAGGACTTTGAAGTTCTAATCATCTATGCACAACCGATTTGGAATGTCATGGAATGCATTTTCCAGATGCAATTAAAATTGCATGTTTTTCCGTTCACCATGTTCTGCTTTGAATTCAACTGACATTTTCCATATCAAATTACAGTGATAATTGAATTCCATATTCATTCTCAAGCTAGAATTTCACTCCATCATTACACTGCAAAGCCACAGATAAGTTGATCAAACGATTCTAATTTGTTCGTTCTCCTCCATACACTTATTGCTTGAGTGCGCACATACGTGTGTAGCTAATTGTATCTGTACACAGATGCATGTTTTGCGTAATTTAACTGTCACCGTAAATATGAAAATGAACGTGTCAGACACGTCATGTCCCATTTGCGTCGACACTTCTGGAGGTTCTGAATTCCATCGACCAATCCGGTTCGCTATGTGCATTCTGGTACCCATTGGTCCGGCACGGCGGCACTGTCAATCATTCACTCACTCACCCAGCGACCAAACGGAAAGTGGAAGCGAAAATTACCTCACGTGTGCCGTGATCTAGGATCGTGGAGAAAAATTCCTACAAAATATCTTGCATCGGAAAATGAAGGTTCCCTTCTCACGTTACGTGTCATGATTGAATGGTTTCATTTTTCACCTTCCCGGGAACCAAAAAAAAAATCTCACATTCAAACGTACCAGGTTAAAGTCCGGGTCAGTGTGGAATGGAGAAAAATTATTGCACGTGAGATCGCAAACACTTCAAGAGTGAGAAAAATGGCACTCATTAAACCGTTTTTTTAGGGAACGACTTCGGTCGTGATGCATACACGCGGAAGATGCCGCCAATCAGGCGCTTTGCAGAGAAAGAGATACACTTCAACCCGGCAGCAATTACATCGGTCAACAGAAGCTCCGAGCACCTCCTTTACCACAGGAGTTAAACTGCTTTCAGTCGAAGATGTGCGAGAAAAAGGCATTCCTCCAAAGCATCGTGAACCAGTGCAATCCTATATTATCCATTAAACTGGAGGGTTCAAAATGATGAAACGCCCCGCAGCCGTCCTCTTCGGTGTCTTTCAAATACAATTAAGGGTCTCTCTGCCGGCCCAAGGTTGAAAGAAAAACCTCTACCGGCAAGAGGGATCATAATCATAACGAATGAGAGTGAAAATTTGCCAATCATATAAGTGACCTGCACCACTAATCCACTCTCACTGTACCTACAGCACAATGTCTGAATTTTTAAAGTGCCTTTTTATAGCCATATATTTCAAGAGGGCTTCACGCCACCGCAGCCGTTCATCTGGTCCAGCCGATCATCATAAATTCATTATAAGGGAGTTGATTGAAACAAAAATCGTGAACTGCTGATGCTGTAGCGAGTGCACTTCAGTGGAAATCATTCACATGGCTGGGTAAGTGGTGCTGCTTTTTCATCGGCTTGACCACTTTACCAAAATGAAGTGCGAGGGTATTTGTAGCCCTCTAATTGAATTAATTACGCCGGACCGGTGAAGCTGACGCGTCGGGGTGGTCGTCGGTGGCGTCGGTGGCGTGTCATGACGGGGAGGTGCAATGGATGATGATTTATGTAACCATGCGGTGGTCTGGGATCAAGTCTGCTGGGGCAATCGCAGACGAGTGACCCATGGATGAGGTGTGTATGAGATTAATGATCAAGAGTTCAATTGGACGACGAGATCAAAGCAGCAGAGCAGCTTGTCTGAAGTGTTGTATGTATATAGGAAATATGATATTGTATTTATTGAGAGACTAGTGTGGTGTGAAAAGTCGTTCAAATTTAATGAAGATTCTACAGAGACGTGCGTCCCAAAGCACTCAATTTACAACTTTTGAATTGAGTAGAGAGAACACGTACTACTTAATTCCAAAGTTGTAAATTGAGTACTTTCTAAGCTAGCGCCAGTTTTGCACTCATATATGCACAATGATATTCTACGAACATTTACAACCCGAAGATATCCTTGAACCGACCGAAAATTGGCCTGTTAATTGTATAGGAAATCGGTAGGCCGCACATGGTTCTAATTATACACCATGCACTATTTGCGTTTTCCATCACTGTCGCTCATAGGCAGGGAGAATTTTTCTTATTCTTTCACTTTCTAGTCTGTTTCGTTCTGCAGAGTGACTTGCTTTGTGGAACATACATTTCTAGATAGAGCTGGAATTAGGGCGTAACAGTTTTTGTAAACAATGATTTCTCTCGATGATTGATTTAAATCACCATGGAGTAGGCAAAGACTTCCCCTAGTCGATGGATATGGTGGTTTGTGTAGGCGTGTCTTGAATTCCTATAAATCATCGAGAGAAGTCATTGTTTACAAAGGCTGTTTTCTCTAATTCCAGCTCTATCTGTATTTGATAATCAGCAGTGCAGGATTTGAGGGGGTCCATTTTTAGCTATTTTTTGGTTGTATTAACACTCTAGGGTTTTGCTGTTTTATTTTACTCTAGGGTCATTTGTGACTTTTCCTGGGATGAGATTTGAACTCGTGACTTTGGTGCGAGAGTATGGATGTTAACGATTTTATTCCAGAGACGAAGAGAATGTAGGGTGGGAAGCAAATCCAAAACTGGTTCCGTTAGTCGTTTTGTTCAATTGAGAGCTGATTTTGGAGCTTTGGTACACCTTAAATGGATACACGTGGCTTTTATTAGTCTAAAAGTAATATACAGTGAGTTTGCCACATCTGACCCCTACTCCTCAAAAATGTGTCCTACTCCGACTCCAACACCGACTCCAACACCGACTCCAACACCGACTCCAACACCGACTCCAACACCGACTCCAACACCGACTCCAACACCGACTCCAACACCGACTCTAACACCGACTCCAACACCGACTCCATCATCGACTCCGGGAGTTTGTTTATGAAAAATGAATGATTTATTTTAAAGGACTTTCCCCGGAAAAAGTACACACAAATCAATAGCTGCAACTATTTCCTGAGACACAACTAAGTAACCCGAGATTATGTTCTTGGCTTTTGCGTCCCAAATTTGCGATCTCACTACTCAATTCAAAAATTGTAAATTGAGTGCTCAAAAAGCTAGAAATGTTCAGCGATGATTTTTTATAGAACACCAAACAAGTATACAATATGTCAAGAATGATCGAAAAACTTCAGTCAAGTTTGCCATCAAGAAATCCGAAAGTTGACTTTCGGATTCGTTGGAGGATTATTAAACTTCAAAGTGTGATAGAAATCTCAGTTTCTGATGGGTTTCAAATAGCTCCATGTGTATATGAGGGTTTAGATTTCTTTACGTCAAAATGACCCGAAATGTTGAAGTGAAATTTTTGAGCAATACTTTATAATATAATATTTGTCTTACCATTTGGCCCGATGTATCAAAAGCATTGATGATCGACGAATAGTTTGGATTTACCGCTGATTTCATATTTGAGCGAGAGTGTGAAAAAGTTTTAGAGAGCATCTTACCCTGAGACCTTAATCAAAATTACAAGTGGGCAATATGAACCAATGAATTTGAAGTCATTTGTTTCACGTTAAATTCAAATTATGTGGTATCGTTGATAAGAAGTTACAGATGTTTATGTATGCCTTTGTTTTTTTGGGACAATTTTTCTTTCAAGAATTTTTTTAATTAAAATGAATGTTACTCCATGAGTTCCGAAAACCGATTGTTTAGTTTATTTCTTCAAAGGTAACTGGGCGCAGAAATATCGATATACAGGCGCTTTATATATAAAAGCTATGTACCAAAATGCATTAAGCCAACGGGTCGTGACCCACCAGTGGGTCGCGAACTGATCTTAGGTGGGTTGTAGAAATTCAGACAAGTTGATTTAAATCTCTTAAAGGAATTAAGTGTGCAATTAAATATTTTGGCGGTTCACAATAATGAACGTCATATTTGCAATTGGGTTAATTTATTTGACGTTATGTCATTAAATTTTAGGATTATTCTGGTGGTGTCCGGAAATGTTGGCCAAAGCCATCTGAGAATATTCAATTTTGACTTTATTGGCCTTTTTAGATTTTTCGTCTTGGGGATCATTATAACGTTTAAAGGTTTTTTTTTTACTAGAGCTGCAATTCTGACCCAATTTGGAGTTTTCGATATTATTTTGAGAATTATCAGGATGTTTTAATGGTTTCAAACGCCATTCTGGTATTTTGAGGTCATTTTTCATTCCATTTTTAGTTTTATTACTTCTTTATAGTTTTATGACTACTCAAGCTTCATTTGCTTCATACGCTGATTTTGAATTTCAGCGTAGTTTTGTCGGTTTTATATATTTTACCTTGTTTGACATTTTTGACTATTTACGCTAAAAATTATTTGGACGATTCAATGCCTTTTTGTTTTTGAGTTTCAGGCAATCGTGAAGGGTAAGTTGGCCAGTATTTGTACCTCATGGTCCTCTAATTGACCCTTTTAAATTTTCAAGTCTATTAACTCTTTTCCAAATTTATGTCGATGCCAGGTAGAAAATAGATTTTGTAATTTATCTACGCAAATAAAACCAAGAAAATTTATTTGAATTAGGCCCGAGGGCCATAAACTAGAAAACTAGTGCCATAATTGGCACACTTACCTTAGTTTTTGGGCATTTTTAGCATATTGAAGCAATTTTGGAGGATTTACGGTCGTTTTGGCCTGACATCATCTGTATTCAATATTGGTGGGTCGCGAGCTTATTGAATCGCTCAAAGTTGACGTCGCAATCAGGATTAGTTTGAGAACCGCTGCATTAGGCAATTTTTGGACGCCCATACATTACCGTTGACGCTTATATGGGAAAAAATAGGCGCTCTAGAAGTGAAGAAATAAAGCCATATTCCTAGTTATGGGATTTATAGATCCTTAAAAGCAAATTCCAAGAACTTCAGGGCAGTTCTATACCCGTCAAGAAAATTTCGTGAATTTAGGTGAAGACAGAGAACTTCATGACAGTTCCATTATCTTCAAAAACAAGAACTTCGAGAAGCTCCAGAAAAGTTCAGGTAAATACTTAGAAGTTCTTGGGAATGGTCAGAATGCTTTGCTAATGGTCTTAGAATTTCAGAGTAGTTCCATGAACATCTAAAAATTGTGGGAACTCCGAAAATTTTTGAAAAATTTTGATAACTTCAGGGCCGATTGATTTACTTTAAAAAAATGCAGGAACTTTACAGATGTTCCAAGAACAAGGTCAAAAAAAAAAAATTCAAAGAAGTATGAAGTCCCATGATTGTCAGGAAAATTACGAGATCTTTAATGATGTTCCGGGAACTTCAGGAAAATATTGAAAACTTTATGTTAGGTTAAGTGTACCACTTTTTGGTCCAAGTGATCCTCAAATTGTCTCAATCTTTAATTTATTCTTTACCAAATTTATTTCCATACGAGGTTTGAACATATATGTTGCCATTTATTTACGCAAATAAAGCAATGACATTTTTTTTTTAAATTTGATTGAGGCCCTAGGACCAAAAGCTGATGCCCTTGTGCCGAAACGGGAGCACTTACCCTAGATTTAATAACATCAGAATAATGACCTTCAAGAAGTCCTGAGAACTTCATGATAATTCCAACAGTTTCAAGGAAGTTACGAAAACTTCATGGCTGTTTCGAGTGCTACAATAACGTCAAGAGCTACAGGGAAGTTTTAAGCTTTATTTTAGGTTCCATAGATTCAATAAAATGTCGAATACATTAGTGAAGATCAATGAGCTACAATACAATTCTGGAAAATTGCAGGTACTTTACAGAAGCTACTTAAATACCTCAGTTGAGTTAAAAGATCTTTAGGTAAGTGACACAAATTTTGGGGCAGTTTTGAGAACTTCAGAATAGTTCCAGGAAAATCAAGAAAACTGCGGGAACTTCAGAGCAGTTCGGTGTGCTTCAGGTAAATTTCAAAAACTTTAAGGCAGTTCCATTAAATTCAGGAAAATAGCGAGATCCTTTTAGAAGCTCAATATATTAAAGATAGCCCAGAGAACATCAGGGAAGTTTAGGGAACCCATTAAAATATATTACAGAAGCTCTGAGAAATAAGGGAAGTACAGAAAACGAATTGTTTCAAAGAAACTTTAAAGATGTTCCGAAGTATGAACGGAATTACCGAGTATTTCTGGGAATGACTGCGGTATGATAACAGAAGCTCTGATAACTTCTTTTAAAATGTGGGCATTTCAGAGTAGTTTCCAGAACATTAAGGGGGTATTCCCAATCTTTTGCCTTTTTTCGGCCTGTTTTTCAATTAATTTTTTTTCAAGGAAAATTAATAGTAATGCGCCTAACTCTTTGGGATTCTTGTTTATTGAACATTAAAGTTTACAAATAATTTTTTTTCGACATAAAAAAAGACATTATTGACGTCACAAAATGGCGACAAACAGACCCCTGTTCGCCGCAAACGCCTGGACGGGCGAAGACTTTTCTCTGGAACGGCTTCATCTGAAACAGATTTCGTGATGAAATAATAATCTGCATAAGATTCTCTGGAGCTTCTCCCGTTGGCAGCAAAAAATCTTGCAAATTAACAAAATGGCGGCCATATGAAAAAACATGCGATTTTTAGCCCGCTTTTTTGCAACTTTAAGGTGCTTCAAACAATGTTAAATGTTAATATTTTTGGCTGAAAGTGGGAGAAGCTCCAAAGAATTTAATAAGGAACAAAATGCGCAAAGATTCAAGTCAATATCTCTTATAGTTTCTGAGAAAAATCTTCGCCCGATAAAAAAAATGTGGTTTCGAGAAAAACGCGTTTAAAGTTTTGACTTTAGTTAAAACCATTTGGGGGTTCTTACCATTAGTCAGCTATGCCTGGACACCGAATTCGCTGATCGGAAAACGGCTTGGGGGGATGAAAGTATATAGTCTAAAGTACAAAAAAACGTGAAAAAAAAAAAATTTGATTTTTTGAAAAAAAAGATCGGGAATACCCCCTTAAGGCGATTCCATGAGTTTTAGGAAAACTGTAGGAACTTTGATTAGGTCTAAGAACTTTAGGGATATCCAGAGACCTTAAGGGACGTCAAGACCTCAGAGAAGCTACGTCTATAGATCTTCAGAAATGCCCAGCGATTTCAAGGGCTGTCTATAGATGTGTAAAGGTTAGTTTCGATAAATTGCAGACAGCTCCATGAATTTTAGGAAAATTTCCAAGAACTTTAGGACGTTCAGAGAATTAAATCAAAGTTCAGAACTCTTTAAAAATTAAGAAAACTTCAAACAAATGTTGACAACTTTATAGAAATTCCAGAGTTTCTCAGGGAAGTGTCAAGATTTTTAGGACAGTTCCATTTATTTCAGGACAGTACCAAAAAGTTCCGGAGAATTGCGAGAGCCTTAGGGTATTTTCGAGCAAATCAGGGAAAATTGGAGAACGTCTTCTAATTCTTTGCATTTAAAGCTTATTTGTTTTCGCGTATTAGCTTATTGCATGCTCTCAACTTAGTGTTCTAGATGCACTTCCACAGTTATTAATTGAGAGCTTTCGAAATCGGTACTATTTTTGAATTAGTATAATTGTGTGGCAAGTACAATCATACTCTTATGCCCAGGGAAGATGAATAATTTTCCAGCCCGAAGCATTCCTAGACCGGACTGGGAATCGAACCCAGCCACCTCCAGCATGGTGTTGCTTTGTAGCTGAACAAGAGAACTTGAAGGTGTTCAATTGACTTCAAGGATTATTTTTTTTTACAGAAAGCCCGAGATACACAGAGAATTTCCGGAAACTTTAGCAATCTTCTGAGATTATTAGTTTCTTTATTAGAGAAACTTTCAGCCTTTGGTTGGTTGGTCTTTTAAGTTCAGAGAAATTGATCACTATGCCTTGTGTTTTAGTTGTCCCGTTGACAACTTTCGGTGATAGATATCATTTGAATTCTTAATAGTCTTTCGTCAAGGGACTCTAATGGTTGTTTTGATGAGTTATTCTCAACAAAATTGCATATTTTAATGCATAAATTTTAATTTCATTTTACTGGCGTTCAATAGCTTACAATTTCATCACTTTAACAAACGGCTATAGGGCTGTAGTGACTGTTGTTATTAGCTTGAAAGTGTATTTTTAGCTAAAATTAGTGTCACTGAAATCGAAGTGTTTTAAATATTACTAAAAAAAATGTCTAATGCCAAGAAATTAGAGGATTTTCGTCATATTTCTAACAATGTTTTAATAAATTTCTTACATTAAGGCCCAGATGTGTATTTTAATAAACCTCTTTTGGCATTTTTGCGTACAATAAACTTTTCACAATAGCGGAGCCGGTGGTGTAGTGGTTAGCGTGATTACCTCTCACCCCAGCAGGCCTGGGTTCAATCCCAGTCGGCGCCGCCGGGATGTTCTGGGGCATAACATTTATGATCACGCCTTCCTTCGGAAGGGAAGTAAAGCCGTTGGTCCCCGGTTCATGAGTTGATGGGTCGATAGGTAGGGTCCAGGTGTTGGAGCTGCCTTCCTTGCGTCAGTAGCATTGGTGCTCAGCACGGAAAACTAGATCGACGGAAAACAAATCCAAGGAAAAAAAAACTTTTCACAAGGATTCTACCGTCTGATTTGGATTCAGGGAATCCAAATTCAGAAAGAATTTTGATTAGTAATGCACTGGGAAGCTATATGAAAGGATAATTAATTTAACCTCACATCAAGATTAACCAGAGATTTGGAAAATTTCTTAAAAATCAAGACCAACAATTGAAATGGCCTTAACTCCATTTTGTAAACAAACATTGTAAGGCCATTTTCTCGCGAACCAATTGCCGCCAACGCAACAAAAAAAAATGAACAGTAAGGGGAAATTCTCCAAAACCCGATTGTGTGGTAGGTTTGCGAATGTAGGTTTCAGTCACGAGAAAATGGCCTTACAAAGTTTGTTTACAAAATGGATTTAAGGCATTTTCAATTGTTGGTCTTGAAATAAGCAAAATATCCAATATAATAAGTAACCTATTGGTTTTACTACAATTAGCTGGTCAGTACCCTTCTTTGGAGAAATTTAAGTTTATATTTAGGGTAAACAGTGATCAATTTGGCCCAGATATACGGTATTTCGTATTTTTATCTTCGATTTAAATCCCAAAGAAAAAGGTCATAAAATTAGTAATGCAACCTCTTTTTGGTACTACTATGTATTAAGCATTGAGAATTTGTCTGTGTTCTGGATTTCCTTAGGTTTCAGGGTTGAAAACATTACTGGTCACGGCAATTTTTTTTTGAAAATAAGTTTCGAGAATTAAACAACTTTAATTTTTTTTAATTTGATTTGTGTAACGGGTGTTCAAGAAAAAATGAGAATGATTTCAGTGCCGCCCAGCGCTCTTGCGCTAAGTTGCGTCGTACGGCTGACCAGGGCCCCTTCTCCAATATTCATTGACGTTTATTTTGAAGAATAAACATAATGTTTTTAATAAAAAATACTGAATTCGTTGAAAAAAAAAATTTTTTTTTAACTAGCTATATGACTGAAAAAATTCTATTTTTTATTGAACACCCGTTATGATTAAGTCTCATTTGAATTTAGTTTGTTTTTTTTTTCACTTCAATAGACACTTCTTCTCGAAGACCATTGTTGAATATTTAAATAAGTATGAAGGGTCACATCTCACAATAAGTGGATAAATACAGGGTTTTAACTTGATTGATGCATATTTTAGATCAGATTTAGCATGTGGCTGGAAAAATGACACCCTTCAGAATCTTTTCCAGAGTGGGTCAACTAAACATATTCTAGGCTTTCTGAGGTTTTGGTGGATGCTATAAAAATAAATAAACTTAAAATGTTACTTGGGAATGATCCTTAGACAATCCTTTAGAACTAACAAAGCAAACTTCTAAACTTCTAGCCAACTTCTAACTTCTAACGCGGTGAAAGTACTTCAAATTGCATACGTAACATACATTACATTTCAGAAATCACTTAATAAATAGCGAACTTAAAATATATGCGTCATTTTTAAAATTAATCCTAAACATATGTTTTCATGGTGTGTATATTATGGATAAATCTCAAGATTGTTTTGAAATTTTTCCCAGAAATTGTACCCATTATTGTGCACATGTTTTAACCATAATTGAGTCGTGTACATTTCCTTGCCTTAATTCCACTATCCACCATCATCGATGAGCATGATTCACTTCAACTCTGACCAACCTTTTTTAACTGTGCATATCAAAACTTGATGTACCTGAAATGAAAAGAAAAAATACATAAATTTTAATCACTTTGATTGAGCAGGGTTTTCATTAAACTTTATTTGAATGTAACATTGTATATCGGAGAAAAATGCCAGTAATTACAACCCTTCAAAAACCCGCTTTAAAGTCGATTACAACCTAATAAATCTCACGATTCATAAAAGTGTCACTCCCGGACCAAACAATCTATCGCTTGGGGCATAGTTCCCACCCATAACATACATACGCCAAGAAAAGAGAGAGAGAGAGAGAGAAATGCAAGTCATACTCCCTCGTACCCAGAAGGTCCCCTCCCCCCCCGCAGACGGAAACCAATAAATGCAATTTGCATTCACTGGTTGAATGTTGGTAGCAAATTATCATCAAATGAAAGGGATTCGAGACCACGCCAACTGAATTATCCACACACAGTTGTTGTTGTCCACTTGTCCTCGGACGGTTCCCCATTGGTTGGTCGGTTGGTCGGTCGGTCGGCAGTGCTATACCAATAAAAAGATAATTAACGATCACGTCGTTCCAATCAATTCATTCCAGCTGGCGTTGGTCGGTCGGGGATATTTGCATGGGATTCATGTTTTCTGGTCACGGAAAGGGTGTTTGCGATTTGTTCGATTAGAATAATTTCAAACATTACTATTATCATCATTTGCATCCTTGGAACTGGACGACAATAAGGCAGTTTGCTCTAATTTTTATGGCTGAAAATTTCCAAACGGTAATCAACATGTTTGCCTTTGCATTGATTGTGACGACGTGAGCAATCTCGCGCTCAGCGATTCAATTAGATTGTGACACATAGATTTCCCTCGCGTGTCATCGATCCATATCTTGCCGTATACTGAATTGCTCTAGAACTGCAGTACATGATTGTCTATATTGCATATTCAAGTTTAGTGGAATTAGTAGTTGCAAAAAAGCCGACCAATTACCGTTATACCACCGCCGCGATATGGTGGCACTTGGTGATCCATGATCACTGATCTAAAAGCGAGGGGGTAATCAAATGTGTAAGACGTGATTGGGCGGAGGGTCGTAGTAGGACGGCGCAGGCAGGTGTGTGTCACCTTGGTGGCATTTTTCTTAACGACGACAGGTGGTCTAATGAGCCACCTCGGAAACCTAAATAAAAATGTAAAACCGGTGCGGCGTGGTGCCGAGGCTGGTGTGGTAATTAGTGCGCGGATTGTTGCAGTTTCCGTTCCATGTTTAAGATGGGTTTCCAGAGTGCAACATTGTTGGGTTTTAATTGTTGCTGTCAATCCGAAGGGAAAGAATGCATTCTGGATGGTTGAAACTATACGGATTTTTAATTGATGTGGATTGATCGTTTATAGTTTAAGATACATTTAAACTAAATGGCAATCGTTTTCATGAATCTTTATGACAATTGGGTCAGTCATTGCATCTCATTTAATTTGTACGGCTATCCGACATCTTGATTCGGAATGAGTTCAAGTAGTGCGTGAATCATTTGTTCCAGATAATTTCATACATTTGACCGCATTTTCCGAATCATCGGCCTCTTCTACACTATATTTTTTGCCTCCAAAATTTCATCACTCAAAATTTATGACATCGATCCAAACGAATGTATCGCTACAAAAAAGGAAAGTCCTGCATCTGGCATACCGCATAACTGCAATTACAAAATCATCGCCCAATTAACCATCTGAATCACTAAACCTACCCTCCGGCCCGGCGTCTACCCAGACAATATGACAACTATGGTGAACTCCCATCATATCCGTTGCGTTGAGCTCGTTCGGAATAAACTTGTTGTTTGCTCGTTCCATCACCAATCGTAGCCGGTGGCAATTAACTATAGTTTTCCATTTTTAATACCTCACCACCGCCACCAGCGCTCACATGCAACACCGTGCAACAAATTACGGCACCGAGCGTCGGTCTGTCCGTCTGTCAAGTTAACGGTCAACGTCATCGTTCCCTTCACAGAGTTACCCATGCAAAAGACGAACCGAACGGAGACCTCGGGGATCAATGCTTTAATAAAAATGCAACCAACACTCTTGAGATCGGATTACAAAACACACATGCCAACGACCATCATCGATCGCCACCGCTTGTTTTGCACAAAATGGTATTTTCAAGCAATTAAAACTGCTCCTTTTGGACATTGGAACCCACGTCCACAGCTACTGGAACAGCAGTAGATGAACTTTGAAGGCAGATTTGTTCGATGAATTGTCGCATTTCAAGAATATTGCGCACATACCGGCTCTCGTTCGGCGGTGAACGTACAACATGAGCCAAGAATTCCCAGCAGATCAATCGGCCAGGCTGATGTGAAACATTTCAATCATTATAATTCCACCAGAGTTAGTTCGGTTCCCAAACTCTGTCAAAAGACCCAGACTGGTTCGTTTGCAACCACCAAAAATTAATTACATTTCCAGCGATGTTTTCACTGCGATTTCAATTGCTCGCGTGGTGCTTTTCCGACTACGCAGCGGTGACCATCTGGGGATCGATCCAATTATCGCAATTATTCACGATTCATCCCGCGATGCTTTGCCGGCTGGCCAGATGCAATTGGAGTGATAACGGGATGGAAATTTTAATCATTGACCGTCGAAAAATACGTGATTGCGGCGTGGCCCTTGGCAGAAGAACAACCGTTCGGAGTGATCGGATGCATCGATGATGGCGTCACAGCTGAAACTTTCGATATGCTGCTCATCGTTCACCCATTGAAAGGCTGGTTTGAACCTTCGGCAAAAACGGCAAAACCGTGCTCACATTTTGCAAACGATGCAGAAATTTTTTTTTCATAATTTATGTGGCGACTCTTAGCAAATTCAGAGTAGTTTAGGAATCAACAGAAAGACTTAGGCTACCTAATGGAAGCTAACGAGAAATTGAGAGGAGTACAAGGAAGCTCAGGAGAATTTGTGAGAAAAATAAGGTACTTAAGATAACTTCAGAAAACAGCAGGATATTAAAGAGAACCTTAGAAAACTTCAAGTAAGCTTATAGGCTTTATAAGTAGCCGAGGTTATCTTAGAAAGACTTACACCAAGGCCACCAGTGCATTGGAAAATGGCAATATACCCTTTTGATGTGCTCATTTCGCAACCTGATCCAATCCTGTCCTATTTTATTACCCAACAAACATTGAAGGCGAAAAATGAGCTTATACAGACCAAAATTTGCATCTTCAGCTAAACATTGGCTTATTAAGCTTTTAATCAGTTCAAATATGTGTTGGAGGATCGATGCAAAACAAAATGAAAGGTATCGCGATACATTTTGTTTTGTCCTCTGATCTTATCCTTCCACAACGTAACCCTCTAACCTTGGATAAGCCGCAACTCATACTAGATATGTAATTAAAGGGGTAGTCCACTCTGGTAATTTAAAAAAATCTTCTTTTTTTTGGCTTAAAAAATATTTTGGAATGTCTACCTACTTTGACATAGATTTGACCGCAAGTCCGCAAGTGACATCGTTCCAAAGTTATAGGCCGATTAGTGGACTCGTGTCCAGACGCTCTAAGCGCGCTCAGGTGAGCGCTCGGAGTACCCGCCCGTTACCGGCGAAACAGCGTGTCTTAGTAGTTCCAACTGCTGCTGCGATTATCTCTAAACGATGTTTTCAAAATTGGCGGGCGCTGTATTTTAGAAACGGCTCATTCGATTTAAACAGTGATTGAATTTTCGAGTTCAGTACCTTTTTTTTCTAGTAAGAATCAAAAATGGATTTTTAGTGCAAGCTTTTATCTCCAATTTTAGGTTACAGAAACGGACTGTTTTTTTTTTCAAAACGTCGCCAAATTTTTATTTTTCAACCAAATCAAAAACGGCTACGTACAAGACTGTGTCATCTATCAGAGAATAACCACAAAAAAATTCGTTGTTCCAGCTACAGTGAGGTCTCCTGGGGAACCTGGTGCAGCGGTTACAGGAGACATCCAATCGCGCCACAAAAAATCTCAATTAATGAGGACATTTCAATTGATAAAACCATTCCTTTTTTTGAATTGATCGTTATTTACCCTCGAAAAAATTCGTGAAAATGACCTATTTTTCATGCCGCCAGAGTGGACTATCCCCTTAAGTGAATTTGGTGATCAACAAAGAATAATGCATCATCTGCTTCGTAAAGCTAACGTTGTGTCCAGCTTGACTTGACGTGTCTCAACATTCGATTGGTGGAATAAGTCAGAGAGCAGAAGACTTGTACGGGAGAATCTAAGAGAAATTCAAAGAAATTTGTAATTGAAACAACATCACTGGCAATCTTGAACTAAGAGTGTCAAAGACATAATAACAAAAGGCCTGGGTTCAATCCCAGTCGGCTCCGGTGGAATTTTCGGAGGCAAACAATCTCTGATGACGCCTTCCTTCGCAAGGGAAGTAAAGCCGTTGGTCCCCGGTCCATAGGTAGGGTCCAGGTGTGGGAGCTGCCTCCCTGGCATCGGTAGCATTGGTACTCAGTACGGAAAACAAGATCGACGGAAAACAAATCAGGGAAAAAAGTGACATAAAAGGCAGGCAACAAATCCGTCAGCAAGTTTGCCGGACGTATGGCGTAAATAAATACTCGTCAACAAAGTGGGGTCGCCCCGGAAGATAAGATTTCTGAATTTCTTCAACGATCTCGGAACTTCTTAAAAGTTCTCAAATTTTCTTAAAAATTCTCGGATTTTCCTAAAACTACTCTGAATTTTTCCGAACTCCACCGAACTTCTCGGAATTTCTCCGAAGTTCTCTTGGGCTATCTCAATTTCTTGGAACTTGGTTAATTTATGGAAGCTTCACTGAAGTGTTTTGTGCCTTGCTTAAATGTTTGAAACTTTGCTGACAATTTTTAAGCTTCGCTGAAGTTTCCGGAGCTTGTCTCAAGTAATTGGAGATCTTAGAATTTTGCTTAATTTCATGAACCTTCGTTGAAGTTCTCGGAGCATATGTCGAACTTCTCTAAAGGTGTCGATAATGTGTCAAGAATTTCGAAGAAGTTCGGCGAACATTGGCAGTTTCAAAACAATCTGGGAAGTTCCAAAAACATCAGCAAAGTTCACATATCTTCATCATAGTTCAAATATTTTTAGCTAAGCTCCATGAAATTTAGCGATAATTTAAGCGATTCAGCAAAGAAATTTGAATGGATTTCGCCTCCTTACTTTACTTAAATCTTTGGTTATTATTAGTTAGGTAGGTTCCGATTCTACACATTGTAGTTTCATTTTTATAACTGTGATCTTGACAGTTTTTCATAGGGGATGTTTACTTAAGTGGGTTAGGTTTTTGATAAGTGGGAATGACACTGATAAAAACTGCACATTGTAGTCGAAATACGTATTTGCCATGGATACCAAAAGTTCACTGGAATTTAATGGAAGGTAACCTTAATTTCGCTGTTTTATTTAAACAGCTGAAAAAAGCTGTTAAAACTTTAATATAAAAAAGTGAATTGTTGAGATTTTTAAACTTAGATTTCAATTATACAAATTCCAACTTCTCTGAAATGGACACAATGAACACCTAAAAATTCACCAAAAATCGTTGATGCTTAACTACAAATTAAAAGTTTTGAACTTTTTTCACATACAAGTATTGCTTTCTATGCAGAAAACACATTTTTTAGTACAGAAAATCGTTTCCATGCACAAATAACATAAATATTGCCTAAAAAAAAAAAAAACGTTTAGTAGTTCAACTATTATTCATCGAACTCCAATGCAATCATTTTGAACTTGGTGAATTTGTTTCCCCGATCGTTCTGATTGAGATTAAGTGATGTTTCAGAGAAATATCTGTTAGGTTAACTATAAGATGAACTACAGCTAAAAATCTCATTTATTTATAATTGATTATGTATGTAAGGTAGCCACAACCCATCAAAGATCTTGTCTTGTATGCAGCTCCACTTAAAAGCAAGATCAATTTCAGCTACCGATCTGAATTCACTATATCGCTGTATGAAGGGTCGAAAACGGAGTTGTGAACCCGTAAGCAGAGACACTTACACGAAATCCAAGGGAATTTAAGAATCTCCTTCCAACGATACGATCCAAAAAATCGAATAACACAATTCGCAATACTTATTAAGCTTCCTACAGGTTGGTTTGTAAAGAAGGGCGCGTCAATCTCACTGACACTGTTGAAGTAGAATTCACACCACCACAATCGAATCGGTAGGATAAAGAAAATGACAGTGTTTATTCCCTCCTAAGCTCCGGTTGTCATACCACTCCATCGTCCAGTTCCAGGTCAAATGATACCCTGATGCTCTCTCCCAACCCAGTATTTATTTATATAATGAAAATATATGTAATGGAGAATTTAAATATATCAGAACATTAAATATGAAATAATGAATATAAATTTATGTAGGGGAATTTACCTATTCTCGGCAATCTAAGCAGCGTCCTCACATCTATTAGCATTTTCTTAACCTCACGCACACATATGACGTGTTTGTTTGTATGAATTTATCTGCTGCTTCCTTCTCTATCCGTTCCAATCGACAGAATTGTTCATAACTTTTTGAAAGCGTTTTTACAATGCTCCAAGCTACTCAGGTGAGTGTGATTATTGTTGGCAGTCCATTTTTCTTCGACAACCTTTCCATTTGAATTGCGTGTTAACCAGCTATTCTACTATCGGCAACTCGAAATCAGCTGCATTTTGCATTTATTTACAATCGATAATTGGCATAAAAAAAAATAATGTTCTTAATTACTTTCCAGGGAATACCTGGGTAGACTAATATACTTGTATATATTATTATAGCGTCATCAGCATGCTGTTTAACAATCCATGAAGTAACAAATGGTTGTAGACACCTCATTTTGATACTTTGACTACCCCTCCAAAAGTTTATTCCAACTTTTCCTACTAACCCTGGAAGTTAATTCTGACTTAATCCGGAAGACACCACCGAGTTCTCCAGTCCAGTGTCTGTCAAATTCTTCAGGAAATTTAGTCGTACATCCCTAAAAGCCTTTCTGACTTCCTTGGAAATATCTTTCGACTTTCTCCTGATGTTTCTTCTTAGTTCACCGGAAGATCCTTCTGACTTCTATTCATAGATATTTGGGGAGTACCCTTCTGGAATTCTCAGCCTATCTAACTAGGGGTTTTGAGGGACGAACCAGCCCACGGCTGAAAGTCTCTTTGATGAAGAAATCAACCAATCTACTGATAGATTCTTCCAAATTGCCCGGAACTTTTCTGGCTTCTACTGGCGAACCTTGAAAGATGTCTACCTGCTTTCTACAGATTTTTTAAAGTTCCTGTGGAACAGAAGAACTTCTTCCAGAAGAAGAATTGTGTCCTGATTTCCGCCGGAAGGTTTTTTCTGTCTTCCAAGAAAATTTCTTCCGTCATAGTCTGGGGTTTCCTCCTGGATTTTCAACTTCGACAGAACGTTCCATGATGCATTCAATTGTTTTAGCCATTTAACTTTGATACTTTGACTTCTCCCTGAAAGATAGTTCCAACTTATTTTGGAAGATTTTTTTCACAATCCTTGGAAGTTAATTATGACTTCACTCTACTGAATTCTCCCGAAAGCTTCTGTCATCTTCCCAGAAAAGTTTCTTCCTTCATGCCCTTAAAGTTCTTTTGGCTTCCCCCAAATAGCTGTTTCCCGGATAATCGGGAATCGGGAATGGCGTTTTTTGGGAAACTTTCCGGAAATGGTTACTCGGGGTATTCCGGGCAGTAGGGAGAGAGAAAATGGAGGAGTGAAATTCTGAACCTCCAGTCAGTGGCACAAGCTAAAATAAGTGATGCATTTTGAGACTATGAAGGTCGCTATTGTCGAGCGTGGAAAACTTGATAGTGGAATCTTCCTAGCAGTTAGGGTAGCTTGGTTTTAGATTAGTCTATCATCAGAAAATACGCTGGCTAATTTTTCATAAATCAAGCGACAGTTCTCCTGAAACGTGGAAGCGATTTCACCGTTCAATACCTTGCACGATGGTTCTCCGGATTCTCTGTGCTGCTCATTTACGTAATTACAGAAGGACTCTAGGTGTGACTTAAGTTTACTCTGAATCCTTCGTTGATACAGCAAATAGCATTGACGGCTAAATCGCTTGAATTATATGGATATGGATGTTTCAGTGAAATTCCAGTTAAATTAATAAAAGCTTTGTGGTCAATTCCTTTCTGATCTCAACAGCATGGTTTTACAAAACAGCAAATGCTCTTCATTTATCTTTGATTGAGGCTGTTAAAAAGAATTCCCTGCTAATCTTCCTGATTTTCAGACCATTTCGTTCCTTATTGGAGAAGGTTTACCAACATAATTTGATATTGATGTACTTTAGGATGGGGCAACTTTATATAACGAATCACAACCGCTGGGTTACACAGCTCTTTCAATTCGTATTAGTATCCCCAGGAACTGTGCCTAATTTGAATGAATTCGGTTACGATTTCGGGAGAGCTTTAAAATTTTTATGGGAAAATGTATCGGACAGGGAACAAAACTATTCATTTTCTTGACGATTTTTCAAAAATTGCTCAATTTTCACCAAACTTGGGGCTTGCATTGAGACAACTACACAGAGCAGTTTGGTCGAAGACCGCAAAAAGATTCGACTTCTGTGCAAAAAGTTATTATTTTTTGCTGTCGCCCTGGTACTTCTGGCATACCTACAAGCAATAGGTATGTGCGGATCACATGATCAAAATAAAAAAAACTAACTTTTTGTACAGAAGCCGAATTGAATCTTCAACGAAGTTTTCTGTATTATTTTCTTAATCTAAATCCCAGGTTTGGCAAAAATTGAACGGTTTTAACATTTTTGACAAGCAATTGAATAGTATCGGACCCTTTCCCATATATTTTCCCATATAAATTATAAAGCTCTCCGCGCAAAATCGTTTAAATTTGTCACAGTTGTTGGGGATCTCAATACGAATTAAACAAGCTGTGGGGAGTAGGGGGAGATAAGCAATTTAATCTATATGATGATCCTCAATTCTCAAACACAGCGGAAATCAATGAATGTCAGTTTGCCCGAGCAAGAAGACGATAATAATTGAATCAACGTTGCAGATAATTTACCACCACTATTCATTTGTGTCATTTTAGTTGCTTATCAATTTGGAAAGTCCATCTGCGTTACTGCTTAGCTGGTACGAGGTAGCTTCCATACCTAGCAAGCTCATGCAATAATTGATTAATTGCTTGTTTTCCGTCATCATCCAACCACTCTCTATACATCTTCTCACACACACATATTTATTGCAAGTACGGGACAGGACGAACATCTAGTTACATGGTATGAAAGTCGGTTCGATAAATACAGAAATGAGTAATGAGCTATCTACGATGAATAAATTTCTGAAACTACTCCGTCCTGCTCGGTAGACACCTACGGAGGAAACTCGGGGGAGGACGTTACAATTTGTCCATTCAGTGTCATTCAATGCACTATCACGCAGTCCATTGTGCAGTGTTTTACTCAGTAGAAGCGAACAGTATGGGTTGTGGAGTAGAATGTAGGCCACTGGATGATGCTAGGGGTTTGTGAATTGAGATAATGAAAGTGGTAATGACAAACGACGGAACATCGGCGGTGACATTATTATTGTTATTGCAACTGCAAGTGATTACTGTGAAATAAAGGGAAGCATATTCTACTTCGGTGAATTCTCAGTAGTTTTATAAATAGCATCTCGTAAACTTTAACCTCCCCGTGAACCTTTGACAATTGCCATCAAGATCAACTTTTCCCCGAAAGTGCAGAGAATGAACTAATCGAGAAAAGATTTTCTCTGAATCGATTCGAAACACTTTGGCTGATTCAGCACTTGCACACAGTTCAATCTTGAATCGTTTAATTTTATCGTTCGGTTGGCCTCCACCCCGAGCGTCGTTGTTCTTCTGCTGCACATCGAGACTCTCTGAATCTGAACAAAAGCTTCGTCTTGCCCTTTTTCGAACCTTACCAACCTCACACAAAGCTGGCAGCAACTGCAGACGTGATTTGCATATTTCAGCAATCAAACACCTTTCCACATTGTTGGTTGCATTGCATTCGACGCTCTTCAATTTCATTCATCTATTCATGCGAATTCGTATTGCTTCCTCGTCTCGGATTCTGATTGAATCGTTCGTGAAAGAAGCTAGTGCATGAAGCGCATTTTTTGCATGTTTGTTTCGTCCACGATCAATACTGTTTTTTTTTCGCATTGAAACACTATAGGTGGGCGCGATTGCATGCTGTCGAGGTATTGGTGAAGTTGTTGGTAGCTATTGACCTACACCTTGAAATCGAATTTCAACGCGTGTTTTTTCAAACCAAGCTTTTATCGTTCGCGTGGGGAGGGCGTTTTCGCTTTCGCGACTCGCGCCTCATGGATATGGAAATGTGATGCTCTCAGCACTGCTGGCGAGTCAGATAGAGATCATATCAAATTGCGCTGGAGCGCGTTTTTGTTTGCGAAGTTGTGAGCTTCTGAAACTTGAAACTTCATTGTTAGACCTTTGGCTCGTGCTGGGTGATATTGATATTGAGTTTGTCGGCATAAAACAAAGTCCAATGACTTTGTACAAGTTGCATGAAAACGTGTATAAGCTGCCGTTTATCGAAGCTGTTTTTACCAGAGTTCAGAAGTCAAAAGTCAAGTTAGAATTTGTTTTATTTCCGTGGAAATTTGAAACTTGAATTTTGGCTACGAATATGGCCTTCTCAGTCTTGGAATCAAACGGAACAATCTACAACCGTGTAATGCTTTGTTTAGGCTCCCCTTGGAGCCTACACCCAGCCGGAGGATGTAAAATTTGCTTACAATTATGTGGGATTCATCATCGCAGGATGTTAGTGGGACCGCATGAGCGGAGGATGAGATAAATTTTTGGTTTGCGTGTATTACCGGAATTAAAGTTTACTGTTAATAAGTCTAGAGAATGAACAATTTTTAATTCTGTGTCTTTGTTTAATTTTAATATCAGATTATATCTATTGGAGTTAACGGGCAAATCGTATATACTAAACAGCAGTAAACTTAATTCCCGGAATAGGACTTCACAGAGAGTGGAAAGGGTTTTGGTAGTATTTGAGTGCTTTTTATGGCCAGTTTTTGGCATTAGGTCACTTCGGCTCTTCAAAGTGATTCAACGTTTTAGGGCCATTTTAACGAATTTCAAAAAGTGATTCGAGTTACGAAACCCGTCGGATACGGGTTTGTTTTAAGTTTGCTCTCTGTTTTGTGCGTGCGTTCGCTTTGATCGCTTTCGGCTGCATTTGGCTGATTAGCGCTGGAACTCTGCCTTCCGGACGGTTATACTTGTGTGATTGTGGTGGTTTTCTCGCTTTCTGGGAAATTTTCGAATCAAGAAGGAAACATGATTCATCGTGTTTGCAAGCATCAGAAGAGATGTAACTTTCTGCGTACTTGTTTTATTTTCTTCTCGTGTGCTCCCGGACCAGAAATTCGTGGCATAGTGAATCGATCGATGCCTGCGTCGGAGGTGTTGGGTTTTCTAATCGTTATATGGTGGTGTTGGTGATCAGATGTACTCCAAGCCAGCGTTGCCAGGTCATTTTCAGAAAAATCTGGAATTTGTTCAAAATAGTTCTTGACATAATAGTAGGCAGTCGGCAATTTTATTTTAAAGTAAAATTCACCAGGCTGAAGTGGTTATCAAAGTAGTTTAGGTAAACTGTGTGTGAGTACCACGATGGTACTTAGCATTATTTCTTGTAATCTCTTACAAATCACTCTTCGATTCCACAATTCCCTCAAACTGGTAATAGTTTCCAAGAATTGGCATTATTTTGTTTTCATATTTCTCTATGAAATTCCCTTAGAATATTCTTAATAATTTCCTTGGTACACTCTTCAGACTGACCATCACACTATTCTTAGACTTATCCAATAATTCCCTTTGAGCTGTTTTGTAGGTAAGGTCAGAATTGTTTTGAAATCCCCTTCAGTATTTGCTAAAAACTCAAATACTTTGCCAAATTGGCATTGAAAGTCTTCCAGAAATTTACAGATGTTCTGTTGGCATAATTCTGATTACTTTTTTTTAAACGTTATAAAAATGAATCTCCTTCGAAACATTGGACAGAATTCCATTGAAATTATTCTCACGATTCGTATCAGCATACTCCTTAAGTTTCATCTTAAGAATTTTCTATGATTTCTCTTATGAATTCTATTTCAATTCTTCACAAAATCTCCATGCAATTGTCATCAGAGTTTTTAAAAGACAACTGACACTGTCTTCAACCAGAGGTTGCACAGATTGAAAACTTAACACTAGAAAACTGACAACCCCAGTAGACTAGTAAGGAAATTTTCAGGTTACGAAAAGTTCCACTACTCAGAATTAACTTTAAATTCTTCTTTGGTTTCGCAAAGAATTTTCCTTATACTTCACAGTAAACTATTTCCAGAATTACCTTAAAATTCTGAAATTCTAGAGCAATTCAGAATTCCAAAAAAAATCAGACTGTTGTAACTCAATATTTACAGGTACAAATGCTAAAAATTATCAGATGCCTTTAAAATTTTCCTTATGCATTTTGCTCAAAAATCTCACAAACAGACTTCAAAGTTGAGATTCCAAAGCCTTGCTAATTTTCCAAGGCTTAATTTATTGTTTTCAATCTATTAAAGTTTTTGATTTCTAAAAATTAAAAAAAAAATGAATATTCCTCTATATTGAAATTTTCATATTTTTTTTTAATATAGAAAAAATCTAATTAAAAACTCTAATTAAACAAACATTCAGGCCCGATATTTTTAAAAGTTTGATGATTTTTTTTCAACAAATATTCTTTAGAAAATGTCTCCATTTTTATGATTCTGCAACCCATTAGTATGCAAACATGTTGTAACAATTCTATGTACTATGTTGCAGTAATTGCAAACGTTGATGGCCTTTAATAATTTAAGCAACTTGGCTTTTAATTTTTTGATTAGAGTGAAAAACAATTGCAATGATATTTTTAAAGCAACATGTTTCAACAATCTGGGAAAATCTGGATCATATTTTAAAAATCTGGAATTATACGTGATCCGTTTGTATATCTGGCCAGATGACAGAAAATCTGGAATACTGACAACGCTGCTCCAAGCACTGGAGGGTCTGCGCATTCTGCTGTGAATCATGCGGTTTAATTCCAATACAGTATAACGGCGCCGGTGGTGTAGTGGTAAGCGTGATTACCTCTCACCCCAGCAGGCCTGGGTTCAATCCCAGTCGGCGCCGCCGGGATGTTCTGAGGCATAACATCTCTGATCACGCCTTCCTTCGGATGGGAAGTAAAGCCGTTGGTCCCCGGTTCATGAGTTGATGGGTCGATAGGTAGGGTCCAGGTGTGGGAGCTGCCTTCCTGGCACGTCGGTAGTATTGGTGCTCAGCACGGAAAACAAGATCGACGGAAAAAACAAACCAAAGGAAAAAAAAAAAAAAAAAAAAATTCCAATACAGTAACGCAGTCGATAGAGTTGGGAATGGCCTCAATGCTTCGGTGTGAAAGAAAACGCGTGCTGGAGACTACTGGCAAGGATGATGCTTGGAACATCTTCGAAAACATGGAGAGACAGGCTTATAGCAGATAATTTTGGTGAGATCTTTCTTTTTGTATTAATTTAATTTTGTTTACATTTTCACATAATCTTTACTTTATATTGTCGAATAGAGATTTCTAAATTTATTCCGGGTTCCCGCCACCTTTTTAAGTAGATGTTGGACTAATTTTCCTTCCTATCCACTGCGATTGTAAGGATGTGGCCAGGTGTATAATGCGATGCTTTATTTGCAGATTTTGATGTGTGGGAAAAACCACTAGTCCCAACAGTTTTTTTTCACGGCAACACACGATATTTTCTGCAAAATGTATTGGTTGACCCCCACGATTTGTGCAATCGCTGATGCTAAGCTATTTTAACGATTTTAAAAAAAAGTACCAATTATACCAGATTGAAAGATGCAGTCTTGAGCATAGTTGTTCAGTCGGACAGTATCCGTTTTACAGTGGCTAGTTTGGTTAAGAATTAGTTCACAGGGTGGCACTATAGTACAAATAACCTTCTTCCATTTATATCTCCGGTTTGAGACCAGATAGAAGTGACCTGATTTCAGCAAAGTTGTTCATTTGTTTGAGACCCATTTTGTAGTACCTAGTATAGTTAAGAACTGACTAACTAGGTGGCGTGGGAGTGCAAATAAACTCATTAGGCGGCGCCAGAGTATAAATACACTTCTTCTATAGATATCTTGGAATGGATACCAGATAGAAGCTTCGTGTCTTGAGCAAAGAAGTTCTATTGGACGAAACTCATTCAGTAGTGATTAATTTAGTTGGAAATTGATTCACTAGGTGGGTGCACTAGGGTTATTCTTTTGATATCTCAAGATAAGGACTAAATAGAGGTTTCATGTTTTCAGCAAATTTGTTCAATTCGACAAGACTCGCTCAGTAGTGGTTACGTTAGTTGTAAATTGAATCAGTAGATGCCACCAGATTGCAAATAAACTTCTTCCAGTGATAACTCAAGATCGAGACCAGATAGAAGATTTATGTTTTCAGCAAAGTTGTTCAATTTTGCGAGACCCAACTAACAGTTTTCGCAAAGAAAACGCTTTACTCATTTCATTTATACAGCCTCAAGCTGTATTCAAATGTTATACGATATAAGACCTTTATTCAAACGCTATACAAGCAAATCTGGTGAACTTAGTCAGCTACTTATGGCTGTTGGGACGGTTGGGACAAGCTCTTACTGCATATCCATTAACGCTTATATACATCTGTTTTCCTGCTGTTTAGTTGTCTGTGGACTTGAAATGCGCTTATTCAACCTTTACCCGGTTATCCAATAATCACTACACAGCTTTGTCTTGAAGCCGGGTTAAACATTGTCTACGATATTTTTTAATGAAGGAATTTATTGAGTTTATATTTTACTGTACATCAAATTAATCCAAATTAGTTACAAGCAACACCACCACATTATTTACCCTGCACCGGAAATTTGGAATCAAACTCGAGACGACCGTATTGGCAATCCTTGACACTAACAATTGTGCTACGCCAACACTTTGAACTGATGTAAAAAAATCAACATGCCTTTCTACAACAAAATCGCTGAGTAGAGGCTTTATAATAGTGCACATGACTCACTTTTCTCGACTAGTTACTTCACCTTTGTAAAGGAGCAGAGTAGAAGCTGTAAAACTGCACACGTCTAAAAATAAACCTAGCTGACTGTAAAAATGCGTCCAAAGTAGCGCTAACACAGTTGATTAGCTGAGTACAGGTTGTTTAGTTGTTGAAAAAACACTTTTGATGTTTATGTTATTCAGCCATCAAATGAGTAATATATTCACGTTATTAGCTTTGTTTGCAGCTACAAGTTGAAAGTTGATTAGGATGTGTATAAAAGTTACATTAGCGTTTATTGGTTGTTGTTATTCAGTGAGATTGGTAAATTGAATAATGGTTGTGAAAAAGTTGAGTAAACGCTCTACAAAACAATTTTGCTAGCTTCTGCTTGTAGCTGTATCTGCAGCTTTTTTTCAGCTACTTTACAGCACAACGCTGCAAAAGTTGGCTTACAAAGCAGAAAATGTTAGTTAGGTAGTACCTATTAAAGTTGGAAATTGACTCACTAGGTGGCACTCGAGTGTAAATAAACTCACTAGGTGGCACCAGGGTACAAATAAACTTCTTGTATCGATATCACAGGATTGCGACCAGATAGAAGCTTCGTGTCAGCCAAGTTGTTCAATTAGACGAAACTCGTTCATCATTGGCTACAATCAGACAAAAGGTGGAGCTGACACCGTCGATTAAATGTGTGCTGCTTACCCTGTTTCAAGGAAAACTCAAGGTTTTTTCTATGTACTAATCGATGTCGTTGGAATTAATGCGCAAGTTATTATAGAGCATTTCTAGCTCAAATCGTTAAAAAAAATGTCAATTTTGTCTCGACCCCTTCTGATTTGAATGAAACATTGCTCACGTGTCCGCTGCTACTAATGGTTGCATTTTTCATTTAAATATGATTTTTTCCTCCAGAGTAACTTTTGAAAAGGGCGTATAAAAAAATTGATTATTTTTTATTAAAAAAAACATAACTTGAAAACTATTGATCTGATCAAAACGGCATATGAAAAAAAGTTTTAGGTAATTAAATTATCTTTACGGAAAAAATACACTGAAAGAAAAAACTTCGTAAATTAATATTTAAAAAACGTAAAACGATGATTATCTCAAAACACCCCCCCTTCGATCTTTATAATTTTTTTTTTCAAGAAAATTGATGGAATACCCTTGAATTTCGTGAAAAGTGTATGCTGGTAACTTCCTTAAAAAGAAATCTTTAATTTTTTAAATTTTTGTTGATTTTTACAAGTTGATGAAAATGCATATTTTCTTGAAAAATAACAATTTATTTGGATTCTACGCATAATTTTCGATAACATTGCATATGGAAACTTTTTTCCTAAGTCCAGCCGTTCTCAAGTTAATGCAAATTAAAAAAATATAATTATAACAATTTTCAACATTTTAGGCCATTTTCAAATGTTCATCGAGATGTCCAGCAACGAGATTTTATTTCATGATTGTATATTAAAAAACAAACAATTCATTCTCAGATATGGTAGCTGTCAGACTTACCCGTTTCTATCTAGAGGCAGCGGAAGAGAAGCACGTTGATGTGGTCAAATGAAAGATTTGTTGAGATTAAAAACAGTATATAGGGGAAATGACGGCTTCGGCATGACAGACTATTTTCGGCAATACAAATTGAAACACTATTTTCACTGGATTTTCTTACGAAAACACTTCGCTGAATGCATGCAAACGATTCTTTATGCTTTCAGCTTCAATTTGACTATACTTTTACCACTTAGAAAAAGCAATCTAGCAAGGTTTTCTTGAAATGCAACACACGCACTACAAATTGTAGCTGATTTCGAGTTGCCGATAATAGAACAGCAGATTTACATGCAGTTCAAATGGAACGGTTGCCGAAGAAAAACTGGTTGCCGACAATACTCGCTCTCACTAGAGAAGATTGGAGCTTTGTAAAAGCGTTTCAAAACAGTGTTTGACAATTCTTTCGACTGAAAGTGTTAGAGCAGCTGGTAGCAAAAGATTGTAAACAAACCAATACTGCATATGTGTGCGTTCCTTAGAGAAAAAGGCTAAAGAAAGAAGGTCGCTGCTTAGGTTGCCGAGAATACGTAAATTCCCCTATTTATTATTTTATTTTACAACTCATATTATTTGACAACTCATATTATTTGAATACATTGAATAATTTGGGTGTATCGTTTGAATTAGAGAATATTTTTACTACAATTTGGTTGTTTGAAACTGGAATATAGCAATGATATTTTCGAGTTCCAGGAATTGGTTTCACTTTCTTAAAAATTGGATCAAATTCCGTGTCAGCCTTTTTGTATTCTTCCGTAGAAACATAACAAAATGACATTTTTGTTTGAAGATCTTCTTTACGACTATTTGCCCAGTCGTACAGTTGTTAAGGGTTCGTTATAGGGTGCTCGTGTTGCTTAGCTAAACTTGCTCTGGTTGCCATTCTCTTAAGGGTACCGCCAATCGCATCACAATGACCTTTGCCGTGTGAAGTTGCAAAAAAATGCCATTCAATTTCTACATTATGCTTATCTTTAAATCCACAAATGCTAGCAAAAAATTTTATGTTTTTGTATTGTGATGCTGCTCCATCTGACATAAAAATACACTTTTGGACTGTTATTTGCAACTTTGAAAATTCTAATAATTTTGAGATAAACAACTGAACTGCTACTGTGTCATGCTTTGAAATTGATTTAGGTGGAGGTTTACAACACTTGAAATTGTTATCCATCGTAAAAAACTACTTGCTTTTTAACTCGAAACGCTAAGAGAGATGAACTGAATGGAACAGGTGAAGATCGTCCCAATATATATATATATATATATATATATATATATATATATATATATATATGTAGCAGAATAATTACAATGTTGACATTATACCTATCTTCATTAGGTACAATTGATTATAGCAAACTTTTTTAAGTGTGAGTGTAAGAAGCCTCCACGGGGTGCCTTTTTATGTAGTTGTAATATCGCGGGATGAGCTCTTAAGGCACAATATGGTATACGTCAGAGAAGTACCTAGAGAATTTATCTCAATTACAGGTTTAATAACATATTTGTTTACCTGTTTATGTTTTGAGCCTCTGTTATGACATACACAATTCTATCCAGTTATACAACTAATAGAGGACAGAAAAAAGGCACATGAGTGGGTTTGTTGATTATTTGGGTATATTTGAGAGTATTTACTTATAAACTTGTTTCTTTTCCGCTGCGTCTAAATAGAAACGGGTAAGTCTGACAGCTACCATATTTGAGAATGAATTGTCTGTTTTTTAATATATATTCATGGAAAAACATCTCGTTGCTGGACATCACGACTAACATTTGAAAATGGCCCAAAATGTAGAAAATTATTATAATTATTTTTTTTTAAATTGCATTAACTTGAGAACGGCTGGACTTAGGAAAAAAGTTTATATGCAATGTTTTTGAAAATTATGCGTAAAATACAAATAAATTACTATTTTACTAAAAAATATGCAATTTTACCAACTTGTAAAAGCCAACAAAAATTTCAAAAATTATTAAATTTTTTTTAAGAAAGTTACCAGTATACACTCTTTACCAAATATTAGGGCATTTTTTCAGTTTTCTTGAAAAAAAAAATTATAAAGATCGAAGGGGGGGGGGGTGTTTTGAGATAATCATCGTTTTACGTTTTTTAAATACTAATTTACTAAGTTTTTCTTTCAGTGTATTTTTTTCCGCAAAGATAATTTAACTACTTAAAACTTCTTCTCATATGCCATTTTGATCAGATCAATAGTTTTCAAGTTATGATTTTTTGAAAAAAAAAAATAATCCATTTTCTTATACGCCCTTTTCAAAAGTTACTCTGGAGGAAAAAATCACATTTAAATGAAAAATGCAACCATTAGTAGCAGCGAACACGTGAGAAATGTTTCATTCAAATCGGAAACACTCATGACCAACCGGTTTGCGTTTTGGGCTGGAAATGCTCTATATGGAATCTTCCAAGGCAGAATGTATGCCACGCAGGATTTTCTTAAAATATCTTGCTTTGAGTTTAATGAAGGAACACCTCCAGGTTACTAAAGGTAGAATCTTTCTATCTTATCTCGATCCTGAATTATCATTAGAGAAAAGTTTTTTATCCTCTAGCGCCTCCTAGTGAATCAATTCTAAACTAAACTATTCACTACCAGTCGGATAATGTCCGATTGCACAACTAAATGAAGAATGAATTTTCCTGTATGGTATATTTCAAGAACTATACTTGGAATTGTTCGCCGTGTACTTATTACAACTGCTTATTTAGCGGTCTGAGAATAAAAAAGTATTGTAACCAACGGATCGTGTACTGAGTACACGGTGAATAAAACTCCGCTATTGAAACAAGGTATTTTCAACTACTTTTTTTTGTTTTTTCCTCACTACTAGAAATAAGAAGAGTAGATCTTCGAATACAACCAGTAACCGGGCCAATTTGCATGACATTTCCAGGATTATTTTGCATGTTATCATTTCAAAAACGCGTGTACTCAGTCCACTAACGCGCCCGCTAAAAGGTTAATGCAATTTGGACAGCTTTAAAACTGGTTGGTGGCTTATGATCATTTTGAGGATTTTAAAGTTTTACGGCTATTTTGAAGATTTTTTAAGCATTTTATTGTTTGAATCAGTTTGATGGATTTTTTTTTGATAATTTTGTTCACGTTTATATGCCTCTATTTTCAAATGAGTGAGAAGCCAGTGTGTCTGAACAGAATTGAGATGAAATCGTCAGACATTTTTTGCGTTTTAAAGTGTTTTTACGTTTTTATCTCCAGTGTGCATATCTCACGATATGTTGGCCATTTTGGTGATATAATTGTCATTTTGGAGTTTATGTTAATTTTGACTCTTTGGAAGATACTGTTTGTCATTTGACATAGGCCATAGACCATTTTGGTGCTTTATGAACATTGTGAATTGTAAGACATTTTTAGTGTTCATCGGTTCAAGTCCAGTACTGTTATGGGTAATTAAGAGCTGGTTATTCACTGCGGAATGAGGAGCGCCTAATGTATCCTCAGTTTCGCGAAATACAGTTAATGCATGGCTCCTCTCATCACTAGTGTTCGTAATATCGTTCCTGTAAGCTCTTATGCAATAATTATATGCAGGGGGGGGGGGATGGTTGGGAATATAGGTGGTGGTGAACTTTTTCACTGTGCTATTACTGTCCTCTCCCATGACTGGGAATCCTTGTAAAACAATGTAAAACCAGAAAGGGTCTAGGCCTTCCCTATGTAAAACCATAAGGTATACGGGACTGCTGCACTGCTGAACTTCAAAACGCTTTATTTGCTGACCAAGGATCTGACAAAAACATCTTTTTAGTGTGCATTTTAGGATGATAAAAAAATTTAAACAGGTTGTTCAATGTCCATTAAAACTGTAAAAAATATAGGCAGAAAAAAAAAGATAACGAAAAATTGTTACAAGTTGGCTGGAAATGAACACAAAATTAATCAAAGTAACCATGTACCCTTGAGCTTTTGATATAGTGACAGATTGAGAACGATCTAAATTTTTCATCCACAAGTATTGCAAGACTTGAAATTAACAGACAATCTCAAAATACTTTCAACTTGCGAAGTGATGGATTCCCAAGTGAATACACATGCTGAATAAAAATTATCAAGTAAACTATTTTTTTAGAATCGATGTTTAATAGATTTTTTTTTGCAGTTTGAGATCCATGAAAAATGTTACAATAGCTTTATGGCAACAGTGACCAGCAAATTTAATATTTTCATTCAAGGTTGTGTGGAAATTCAAGCTACCGGGCGAGCTACTGGGTTACATTGCTGCCCTCTACCTAATGCAGTCGAGTGATCAAATCAGAAAGTTAGCAGATTAGAAATCAATTAATAACTAATTTCCTCAACGTTCAATTAAAAAGTGGTCTTTAGAAAAAAATGTAGCTGAGAAAATTTCCTATGAGCACACAAGGCTAACTTATTGGTAGATCATTATGGCGAAATTTAAAGACGAGGTGAACAAAATAATCACTTTTCCCATTGTAATACCTTTATAAATTTTAGATGGCCAGTGCAGAATGAGATCACAACCCAATAAGCTCAAATTTTGAGAGAATTGTCTGGACCTGATTAAAAATCGATTGAGCTTAGTGAAGCAAAGCCGATATTTTGAACCACCCTAATAAGCATGTTCTCAATGCAGTAAGACTAATCAACAGAATGCTTGCTAGCTTACACTAATCATGTCTAAGCGCCAATCTCAGTGGTCTAACTGTACTTCGCCCTTATAGCATAGTTCTTCTTGTCGAAGAGTACAGCCACAAATGATGATTTGGTCAGCAAAGATTAGAGTCTTGGTGAATAGTTACAAGTATCTACTATTAGCTGGTTGCATTGAGAATTAAAACTATAAATAAATCCGGAAAACTTTGAGATTAGGGCGTAATTTCTTTTGTAAACGCACACTTAATTCGCCGATTTCTCGTGAATTAAAGTTCAATCTAAAAAACTAACAACACAGACAGGTAGAGGAATGATTCATTTGGTATAGTATAGTTCGCTAGATTGTGCTTTGATTCGTGAGAAATCGTTGAATGACGTGTTTGTTTACAAAAGCAATTACGCCCAAATCTCAAAGTTCTCTGGAAATGGTGAAGGATGCAAAAAATATCGAAGAACGAGAAGAAAACAAGCAGACACTCTCGCGTGATCATCGCCTACCTTTACTCGCTGGAAAAAAAGAACAAAGCTGAGGAGATGTTTGGTTGGTTCGAATCACGAGTACGTGTGAAATGATGTGAGATGGAGAGACGAAAGATCTTTCGCGATACGAAATAAAAATTTCTCTCGCTCTACGCTTTCATGAACTTTTTATCACCTCTCGTTCGCGAACGATTTATCTCTGCAATGAGCTGTGATAGAACTTTTTTTGAAAATGATTTTTCCAACACTGTTTTCTTCAAATGTTAACTTCTCCGGACTCAAAAGTTTCCTCAATTTCCCTAACGATCATGTATCATCTTTGAAGTTCGCAGTAGGCCGCGCTTGACAGCTGGCGTGTTTTTCTTTTGCTGCGTATTTTTCGCAAACACTTTTTGGCTTTAAATTTGTTAATTTGTGTGCTGAAATTTCGTTTCAAGTGTTCATAAAGTTATCATTTAGTGATATATCTTGTTTTGCCTGTGTTTGCCTTGAGTGGCTCGGTTGACCTTGAATCTAACCTCCAAAATATACGACGCAGCTTCAGTTCCATTGTTCGGTGTCTCCCGGGAGCCCGGTTCTCCGAGTTCGGATGCTACACTTTCGGCGTGAGAGATCGCTCCGGTTGGTGAATTAGCTCGGAAACGTGTTGATTATGTGTCCGTCGCAAGTTTTAGTGGTGATTCGGTGGCCGACATTGCCGTGAATCAGCAAGTTTTTCGCTTGCAAAAGTGCTCGACTTCTGGTCTCTCGCCGGTGTCGGAGATTGCGAGATTGCCTTTCATAAAAGCACACAAAGCACCTGTGAAGTTTTTGCCTGATTTGGAGTTGCCACTACATCCGGGAGGTTGTTTTGTGGTACCGTGACAATGGAGTGGCTTCCATCGACAAGATCCTAAATCCACCCAATTGCCCCCAATTCTGCTCAATAGAAAAATATCGGACAATTATTAAGCGGAAGCTTACCGGCCCGAAAATAAAAAAAATATTTTCGGTACATTTTTATTTCTTTAAAAATATTGGGAAAAATATCAAAAATCAAAGAAAATCAGTTTGTTCCTTAGATTTTTGTCAAAAATTACATGTAAAATTTTTTTTCTATCTCATCATGAAAAAAAAAATTAGACTCTCAGCAAAACCGAAAAGTCGATGTTTTGTGGTTTTTTGAGTCCAACTTTATGCCATAATGACTTATAAAAAATGTTTTTGAACGTGAATTTTCTTTGAAAAATTAAAAAATATGTGATTTTCTTAAAATTTTGATATCTTTTTTTTTAAAGTATCAAAAATCTAAAAAAATCACATTTTTTCTAATTTTTTAAAGAAAATTCACGTGCAAAAACATGTTTTATAAGTCATTATGGCATAAAGTTTTTTTTTCATGATGAGATAGAAAAAAAATTTTTGCATGTAATTTTTGACAAAAATCTAAGGAAGTAACTGATTTTCTTGGATTTTTGATAATTTTTCCCAATATTTTTAGAAAAATAAAAACGTACCGAAAATATTTTTTATTTTTTGGCCGGTGAGCTTCCCCTTAAGAAGACTGGTAAAATGGCTCGGAACACTGCAGATGTGTATATCAGCCACATTCGATCTTCCTTTCAGTAGATAAACGAACATTAAAATGCGTTTGGCACACGTTTTATCGTACTTTCGTCAACGATGAGTATTTGGATCAGATCTCTGATCGATAAATCAGATCTCTGATGATTTTTATCATAACTATTCAAAAGCATTTTGAGCGACCCATCCTATTTCTTAAGACCCAAGCACAATGACAGCGGAAGCGGATAAGTCCGATGTGAGTAAGCCTACTTGTCGGATTGAAAACTAGTTAGAACCAAATTAACTTTGGTTAGGCAACTGTCAAACTTCCTAGGCGAACCAGCCCCAGGTTGAAAGCCTCCCTAATAAAGATAAATCAATCAATCAACTGTCAAACTTGCTTACGGCTTCCACCCACATTGCGTTTGGGCCTTTAATCAGATTGAGCAGTAGTCACCATATAAAGTCGAACAATGGATTAGGTCCTAAGTAACACTGAGAGATTCTCTTCGTCGATTTCCTCTTTGCATCCCCACGGCCACTTAAAGGCATTTCCAGCTATTTCCAACGCACAGTTCGATAAATGAAGCTATTATCTAGCATCTAATATGGTAAACACGGCAAGAATCGAGAGAGAAAGTCGACAAAGATAATCGATAAATTTTACTTCCCAAGTAACATTGCAAGTTTTATCAAGGTTTTATAGTATTTTACATGTCTTTATCATGGTCTACAGAACCCTAACATAAATTGTTACTTGGGTTAGAACCTAATGCATTGGTTGGCTGGTTGGTTGTCTTTATTTAGGAGATTTTCAGCCAGACGCTGGTTTATCTCCCGGCCCTGATGCATTGTTCGGCTTGATAGGTATGTCAACTTATTACACAAAATAGTGCAGTACAGACAGTCGCCTATCTATCTAAGACATATTTCACGCCCAGATGCAAGTTTTCAAAAGCTGTGTTACTTTTACTAGAGGTGTCCCATTTTTTTCCCAGGCCTTATGAAGCCAAGTCATGGAACATAGAGTATTGTCGAATATGTAGTTTAAACCAACGATCTGTTAGAGCTCACCCTCCAATGATCACTATTAGCCATTAAAACTGATTTGAGTCAGGTTTCCATTACGAGAATCCTGTTTCATGTTATCCAATTTATTCGCAAAAAAAAAATACCGCATCGAACAGCGGGAGACCATTAGGCAATTATGATGATTACCCCGTTTATGTCGAGAATCCACCAGAATCGACGCAATTGCTCAACGCTATTGATACGTATTAATTAAAGAGTCACTTGTAGTACGCATTCCGAAGACGACGACGACAACGACGACGGCGATCATCATGATTAACTGTGCCGAAAGTGCTGTACCGAACGGGATCGCGCGTTCGCTTGAGAAATTCATAAACCACCTTCCTCGGGGGCTCTGCCTTCGTCAATGGAAGCCAGTTTCAATTAAAATGAAACAAGATTTTTCTTCTCCCTCATTAGCGCGTCTGTTCGTTGTAAGTTACATGCTCTGAGAACCTACTCAAGGGATCATACAGCAGATTGTATGTCACCAGCCCCCATCAAAGGGACCTGATCGATTAAAGGGTCTCCAACGGCGGCCTTGCGCAATTAGATCGGTTTCACGCGCCAATCATAGCGAGGAACGCAAAAAACCGGCTCCACCGTCATCGGGAGGGAAATATTTATTTTTCAATTAATATTATTAATAATGTTGAATTAACAACTCGGGTGAAAACGACTAATGAAGCGGCATTGGTTGCGCATATGTCTCTTTGGGTTGGGATGTGGAACGGATCCTTTTCGGAGTCAGTTAATTATGTTTAAATCGGGGAGACCCTTCCGAGCACTCTGCTGCACTGAGACATTCGCGAGAATGGTTATGACCGGTTCGTTTGCGAACCAATCGATCAAGGCTGTCCATTTTTGGACACCCGAAGGCATTTCTGCCATCTGACATCGATATCGAAAGTGAAAGAAATGGTGCGGTTTATTAAAAGTCTTAATGTATGTATTTCACACTTCGAGTCATGCCAGGCCGGATCGTTGCTTGTTGGGCTACGCTTCTGGGTGGTACGTCACTCAGGGTTTTGTTTTCAGTTTGTTTTAAGAATAGGTACATGACACTTGACACTCTTGTGTTAAAATATTCCAAGTGTGTATTATTCATCCACCGGATCGGTATGCGAGAGCGCTTTAAGTTAGACCGTTCTCCACATTGTATTGGTTAAAAAAATAGCTTGGGTCCGACTTTGAACAAATCATTCAAAAAGTGTCGAGCGTAAACAGATTCAAATGGCATGTTTAATATGTATGAGAGCTCTCGCGCTTTTGGCCTATCTCCCGCGCGGTAGAGCTCTGCCACCGATCGCCGCACGATGATTTCGTCCGTCTACGTCTGATTTACGATAGTGATCAGCATCTTGTTAAGTAAGATTTATTTTTTTCTGTGTGCCTTCGCCCATACCGATTCCAACTTGCAATTTCTCCCAACGAGCCTAGCCGACCCCGGGTAAGGCCGGTTGCTGGTGCGGCGAAAATTGCACTGCGAAAAGTGGCACTTTAAATGCAATTACGGAACGACGAATTTACGATCCGAAGACCGGCACCGGAGTGTGTACCGTACGAACCATGAGACCATTTATGAGTTGGGATTCGCACGCATGGAGAATGCCGCCGGTAACGGTTGGAAGCAGTGTTTCCATTTTTTGTTGTTGTTTCCAAGAGGATCTAACTATGCTTTTACACGCACGCGTGGATCGGATGCCATCGGTCAAACATGGATGAAATTTATGCTTTAGTAGCGGATGCTTTATGGCGCTTACGCATTGTGTGTGTATGAGTGTGTGGAGCCAAGAGAAGGGGACGTCGTAACTCATCCATTCGCATAAATTGTATTTTGAGCGAGAGCACTTTTGATTTGATGATGCCCCGGGAGCAAATTATGATACTGTTTCGCACTTTAGGCGAAATTAGACCACTAGAGAAGCGTTAGGCAGGTTAAGGTGCCGGTGGCTGTGTAGTTTGGATGCCCACATTTAGAAATTGTTCACATATATAGCTTTCGATCGACTGTTGATGTAAGCTTTTTCCCATTTTCAGTTAGTAGATTTATACTCTACAAAAGACTTCTCTGACGTTTGTGGAATGCACAAGTATTAGTGCAGAACTCGGGGTAAATTATAAGTATTAGTGCAAGAAAACCTTTGAATTTACCCAAAGTTCTGCACTAAAACTTGTGCAATTCACAAACGTCAGAGAAGTCTATAAAGTGTGTACGTAGATAATGGATATCACCTTCAACTGTCATCAACTGTGGAAGTGCTCAAAGAACACAAAATTGAGAGCCGATGTAAAGTCCCAGTAGGATGCAATAAATCCGAAAATGAAGAAGAAAATTGGAGAAATGATTTGAAATGTTATTGAATTTTTACTTAGATGGTGTACAGCCATTAGACCGAAGGTTACTAAACCGAACGACACTAGGCCGAATGGGCAACAAGACAGAATTTTTAAAAGTAACTGATTGAACTCGGAGTCTTCTTTGGGACAATTTTCAACACGTTGGACCTTGAAAGTAGTCTAAGCTTTCTGGTTGTGGAGAGATATTGAATAAATTTTAAAATCGTGGTATTAGAAAATATAATTTCATGATTCTGTATCTTTGGAAAAAAAAATATTATAATCCCTCACTTAATAAAACTAAAGCTTTGGGAACAATGTTAGTCAGCCTGTTAATAATTTTCAAGATTCCAAATAATCACGAAAAATCCAAGATTCTTAGTTAGTTATATTTATTCAGAATTTCAACTAGGAAAGTTTTTAAAGATCTGGGAAATAAGACAAATATGAAGATCATAGATGAAACATTTTCGGATTTGGAATTTTTAGCCTATGATTTTTCATAGCAGATTTTTGCTTCTTTCAAACATGAGTAGTTCTTCCGAGATTCAAAATTTTCTAGTAAAGACAATATAATTAATAAGGGTCATCCACGAACTATGAAAGGGAATAGGTGTGGAGAGAGGATGTCCTAATTTCGTACAGTTTCTTACAATGGGTGTGGGCTTTGTGACCCATTCGACCTAATGACATTCGGTCTTATGGCGTTCGGCGTAATGACATTCGGTCTTATGGTGTTCGGTCTAATATCCCTTTACCGAAACCATCAAGACGGTTTTGCCTAGGGACATACAATAACCTTAATCACCGACGCAGGCAACTGATGAATTAAATAAATTCCGTCACGGCTGCTAAATTTTAACCAGTGTCTGAGTAAATTTATATAAACTGGGGTTACTCATAAGCATGAGCATGAGCATGATTGACCGCCCTCGGATGCTTCTCCGTTATAGCCAATTGTCTCACGCTCACGGAACACAAAACTTACAAAATGCTACCACCAGACAGGGACAGGACCCCTCTTTCGTCTCACTCAACTAGGGTTACCATATGGTATCCTAAATGAGGACATGTTTTTCTGCAACCTCCTTTTTCCTGAAAATGTCCTCCTTTTTAGTCCTTGCGTTTTTTCCAGTAACATATTTATAAAATTGTTTGCAAAGAGCTTTGTTGTAGGGCATGTTTGTTTAATTATGTCGCAACCTCGTCTTATCTAGCAAATGCCATTCGATAGTGGGATTAGCAGTATACTATAGCTGTCAAAAGCCCTACATTTAGACTGTGGCATATTTGGTGAATTTTCTCTTAAATTTGACAGATGGAATTTTTTTTAAATATACTCCCCATTCTAGCAGACTTATTTCTGACATACTAGGAATCAATTTTGACAAACTATTTCTCGAAAATTGGACGATCAACAACAGAGGGATTTTCGAAGATTATAATTTATTTTCGAAGAGTCAAATTTAAGGGAAATTTCGCCTAACGGAATACAGCCTTAGACTGTTATCCAATTGGAGAATTTGAACTTAATTTTTACAGTTCGAAAATTTATTGGTTAATTTTCGAGAAGGTGTTTATCCAAATGGATTACTTGTCTGTCAGAAATAAGTCTGCTGCAAGACCAGGGTTATTTAAAAATTTCCTATCTTTAAAATGTAAGTGAAAATTCACCAAATGGAGCACAGCCGTAGATTGAATCCAACATGTGTTCGATTTCGACATTCTGGTTCTATGGTAATTTAGGTTTTGGTTTAAAGTTCTATGCTGAATGAATGGTTAAATTAATAAGTAGCTTATAATTGAAGAAGATGAATTGAATTGATAACGACTACTACCTATTAACAATCTCAATTGAACCTTTGAAATTCATGAATTTTGTGTAAGCGCACATATTAATAACCCGTTTGATAAACACTCATTGTCATTCTTTAATGTTAAGAAAAGCAAATATTGTTCTCCTTTATCTCCAAGCCTCAAATTAAGTGTCCTCCTTTTCAAGTTTTTGATTTGGTAACCCTACACTCAACTCTTTCCCCGCCGGCACCCTCATCACCATCAATCGCTTCAACTAGGCAAGGCTAAGCTCAAATACTGCATGACCGAACATGTTCGCTCCATGCTTATCAAGCACACACACACCACACCCTCACAATACAAATTTCATGGTTGATCTTGAAACAATTCAAGACCCTTAGGCTCTACTCCCTTTGGCGAATTTTAACTTCAATTTGACAGATGGAAAATTTTCAAATAAACCTGCTATTGTACCAGACTTTTTTTCTGACCGACAAGGAATCAATTTTGAAGCACACCTTCTCGAAAATCGGCCGATCAACAACAGAGGGATTTTCGAGCATCTTAATTTATTTTCGAAGTGTCAAATTTAAGTGAAAATTCACCAAATGGAACAAAGCCTTAGAATAGACTAGATTTTCATGATACAACCACTTTGAAGGACTATTAAAAAGTAGATATTAAATTCTAATTTCACCAAAGTATTTCAAACAAGAAATTCATGGGTTTTGGATATAATTATAAGAGAGTTTTGAATAGAACTTCAAGTCAAATTTAGGAAGAGTTCCAAATAGGTCATGTTTTAATGAATATTCCAAATATGTTCTGAGACGGATTTCTTAAGAGTTCTTATAATAATTCCAAGCACGTACAGAGAGTTTTGAATTCTGAGGATAGTTCCATAACCATTCTAGGACAAATTTCAAAGGTTATTCTAAAAACAACTTCAAGTAAATTCTCAAGAGAGTTCGCAGGGAATTCTAAGAAGAAACCCAAGAGTATCATATTTTGAGGATATATTTTCCAAGAAAATATGAAAAGATTTAGAAAGTAGTTCCAAGCATAATTTCGAGACTAATATAGATTATTGCAAGCAGAATTTCAAGTCTTATGAGGTAAAATATATAGAGAATTCAAGCGATTTGTTCATTTAATTATGAAAGGAAGCAATAGCGAATTCTGGGCAGAATAATTAAAAAAAACACAGTTAATCTTAGGATGAACTAAAAGGTTTTTGCAAAGATTTTTCTGCATAAAACTTCTGGACTGTTATAAAAAAAAAATTCATGAGAATTCCAAAGTGAACCTCAAATTTATTTTAGAGGAATTTAAAAAAAAACTGTGAATGGAAATTATTAAGAAAAACATGCTAAAACATTTATAAAAAAAAGTTTGAAAGAGTTCTATGCTGATTTCATGCCAAATCAACACAAATGTCCTATTAATTACTCATTTAACTTAGTGATGCTTTTGGTCAAATTGAATTCGGTTTAATGCTTAATTTAAAAGTATATCGCACAACAGGGAAAATTTCAAATTGGAATATGCTGGTCACCATAAATATTTCAATTTTGTTTAAATTACTCATTTGACCTAGTGACACCTTCGAACTAATCACATTCGGCCTAATGGCGTGGATGGAAAATATTAGTCTCCCATCAGGAGCTTGTGTATTTGAGCTCATTGAAGATCTCCGATAAAGACACCAGCAGAGAAATTCATAGATGCATTGCGGTAGGTAATCGATGGAAAGTTCGCCACCGCTGACTTGACCGGTAGTCCTTTTCTGCCACAAAACATGGACTATTCGTAAAGCACCAACATTGCCTAATGGAAGGTTTTGCGTACCATCTATGGTGGAGTGCGTAAGGATGACGGAATGTAGAGAAGGTTAATGAAATGTTTTTTTTTATTATTATAGGCACTTTAACGCTCTTGGGTCATTCGTGACTTTTCTGGGGATGAGATATGAACTCGTGGCTTTGGCGTGAGGGGAATGGATTCTAACCACTTCGCCGGGGTCGCCCCCGTTAATGAAACGTGAATTACATCAGCTGCTGTGATAACCACCCATCTGCCACACTGCACACATTGGGTGTCCAGACGAAGTGGCGTACATCGGGATATGATTTAAGGAGCTCGGTGGCCTAAAAGTGACCGTTTTTGTTCACTGAGCAGAATATCGGTTCAATTGCAAGCTCCTTTACACTACTGAGTTGGTAGGGTCGCAATGTCCGCTTATCAGGCTTTTAAAGATTGAATCTCTTTTTAAAATATAACCAGATCTTAATTACTCTGCGCTTTAACTAAAACGTCCTTCTCGTGACAGCCGTGGAGATGCAGAACTAGGCTTGGTTTCTCGTAACAATAGATTTTGAAATAACAACCCCCCCGATGACCATAACGACGAGGCTAGCGTCATTATTGATCTTGACTGTACTGGTTCGATGGAGTTTGCACACTGAAAATGTATTTCTGATTCCGAACCCCATTTGTTTGATTCTTTGTGCAATTTTCCTTCATGGGGCTACTCATAGTATGAGCATCTGAGTATCCCAAGTTCTACGAAAACTGAGTGATATTTCAGAAAAAGCAAAAGAGACAATAATAACTGAGTAAGGTAGTACAGCCATGTTTTACTACTGCGAAAGTACATCACTTTGTAGTCCATTTGCGGCAGTCAAAAATTCGTAATTAATGTTTATTAATTACATTTTCAGTACTATTACTTTCATTAAGTACGAAAAAGTGGCATTTTTAGTTACACTCAGTAATACTTCGAAATGAGTTAATTACGTCAAGAACTTTTGCTATTTAACTGTAACTTAAAATCTCGCTTCGTTTAATATTGAGCTAAAATTGGCATAAACATCGTACCCCAGAGGAAGCGACCATTTTCTCGCATGGGATATGTAAGCTTGGAGTTCGGACCCGATTACCGAAATTACCAGATTCCGGTAAATTGCCTAGCAGTAGACTTGTCGCTGCTTAGTTGTGATTACTTGTATGTAACTTATTTCAGTCACAATTACGTTGCAGCAATTTATTTTGATGGACGTGTTATCGGGGGGTTCGGTAATCGGGTTGGTAATAGAGTCCGTGATCTTCCGAATTAAAAAAAAATCCAAATGGCATAGTTTTCTGTATCTATCACTACCACTCACATTTGCATGGTTGTAGCGTTTAAGATTTGATTTTAAAATAAAAATACGAATAGCAGCCAAATTACCGGTAAACAAACCTAAGCCCGACCATTCAATGCAACAGTTTCAACAAGCTCAATCACCCGACAGCAAACATTGGTGAGTCAAGAAATGTTATGCCCTTGGGGAAAAACAGGATAATAGGCCCGACATAATATCAGACATAGGCCAAAATTGATAATACCGACTGAAATGTTGATTCAACGAGAGCGAGAGAGAAAAACACCTTTCGTCGTTGCACGTCATGCTTCAGGGCACAAGGAAAACGTGACAAACGGATCTAATTTTCCTATTAATGTAATCTGTCGATTTGGCTCGGTTCCGTGATTCTTGGCAATGCCGGGGGTGTATATTTCCCATTGTTACATTGTTGACGTGCTGCTGTAGCCGGTCGTACGACGACAACCGAATCAATGTATAAACAGATAATCTAAATACGATCACACAGCAATAGCGAGCTGCTTTCAGAGTGTCAAACTCAATTTACAACGGCATCAGCTTGTCAACACGTTTCGTTCCTTTCTTTCTTACAATCCAAGCTGCTCGAATCCAGCTACCCATCGGGGAAAGCTCTAGGAAGGCTGGATTGAAGAAAGGAAAAACAGTTCCTCCAGCAATTTCCCTGTCAACCGAAGATGGACGAGTGACGCTCCACGAACACGACGATGCTTTCCATCAAGTTCACGGTTCAACTCCCAACAGCCAGTCGTCGTTACGTTGGTTACCTAAGATCCTAATCCAACTGAGATCATCGGCAACTGACCACAATTAAAGCAACACCCTTTTCCTTTCACGATGACGACGGACTGGCATTTGTAAATCCAAGATGCGTACCGTGCTCTGCCGCATCCACCAGCCACTGACGACTGCTGCAATCCATATTAATGATTTACGTGCGAGCATTTTCCACCCGTAGCTTTCCACTATCCGGATGAGCTGACCGGTTGTCGTTGGTGCATCACGGCTCACTGAGGCCGTTGCTGATGGTGACTGGCATTAGAAATTGTTGATAATTTAATGAAAATATCACTTAATCTCTCCGTGGATCCGAGACGACCGACGGCGGCGATGCGATGTTGCGGGATGGAACTTAAACCGGTGTGTTTGTTGAAACGATCATCTGTTTATGACCACGGTTATGATGATTGTTGGAAAATTTACGCAAGTTGACCGAGGTAAAAGGCATTTACCGAGTGGGGGTATGATAGTAGTTGGTGCTATGCGATAATGATACTGTATTTCCGTAACTGGGGTAACTTATGGCTTTCGAAGGCTTCGTGAGCTTAAATAATCGGCAGATTAATTAATGTATGGTAGTTGGGAGTAGGCTCCACATAACTTCGGATATCAATGTCTTGAAAATGTATGGACTCTTGCTATCTACCCACTAGGAATTTGTTAACATTACAAGCTCAATCTAAACTCTCCGAGCTCGGTGTTCGTTCAGAACTAATCAATTTCCATTAGGATAATTAAGTCAAACAACTCTCCTTAGGAGGGCCTACCGTGGATCACATGGAAAAACAAATGTCAGCTAGTCAGGTTGTGAGGTTTTACATTTCCTTCAAAATCAAACACATCGTTTCCTAAAAACACTGAACTCAACCCATCAGGGATGAATGCCGGTTATCTACAGCCATTGCATGCAGTGGATGATGGGAGTGGGACATTTCGCCTAAGGGAATTTTGCCGAAGGACGTTTCGCAGAAGGTAATTTCGCCGAAGGTCATTTCACCGAAGGTCATTTCACCGAAGAGCAAGCCATTTTCTACGGTTTTGAACTTTTCTCAAAGCTCAGTAAATTTTGAAAAAAAAAAATAAATAAATAAGAAAGTTCGATTTTTTTTACCTGGCAAGCTATTCAAACGTAATGCTGCATTTTTTTTCAACATGAGCAGTTTTTTCAAGTTGTACTGATTTCAGAAATTTTTAATTCATCATTATTTTTAATTTATAGGAATGCTTCCATTTTTCAAACATGAGCAGTTCTTTCAGTTTGATTCATGATTAAAATTCGGCGAAATGACCCATTCGACGAAATGACCCATTCGGCGAAATGTCCTTCAGCGAAATGACACAGTCCCGTGGATGATATGCTAGCTAGGAAGCCAAGAAAATCAATCAGATCTCATATCATACTGTGTAGACTAAAAAGAAACCCTATTTTGACTCATATTCCCCAAAACTAGTTATTCAAGGGTAATTAATAACGGTGTTGAAAATTTCCGCTAGATTTCAGAAAAAAAAAACACATAAAAAAAATCAACAAATCGATTGGAGCATGTGTCGGATAGTTAAGACCTTGGAAAGAAGCTCACAGTTTTGCAAACTGCCGCTTGATTTCAGACTTAAAACACAAAATTTTGTATGTTAAAAAGTCCAAAGAATCGATTGGAGTGTGCATCGGATAGTGTGGACTTTGGAAAGTTGTTTATTTTGCCCCATGTTCTTTAAAGCTAGATATTTAAGGATAATTTATAACAGTTTATAACTGCCGCTGGATTTCAGTCATACATCCTTTTTAATTTAAAAAAATGCCAACGGATCGATCGCAGCATGAATTGGATAGTGTAGACTTCCTTACCCTTAGATAACGAGTTTTGAGGAAAAGTGCGAAAAATGAGCTACTTCCCGTTCTAATGAATTGTGGACACAGTTTCAAGGGAATTTGAAGAGCATTCTATGAGTTTTCTATGTGAATGTCGAGGGCATTTTCAGGAGAATCTCAGGAAAGTTCTGAGAATTATGCAAAGGAAATTTTTAAAGTAGAATTCCATGCATTTTGGGGGAGAATTCGACGTGAATTCTTCGTAAACAATTCATTCTAAAAATTTTTTTTTTGCCAAATACAAATATACTTACTTACCAATCAGGCTAAGGCCTTGTTGTCCTCTGCTGTCCGAAGAAGTCGTCTCCACTCTACTCGATCCATGGCCACAGTTCGCCAGCCTCGTAGTCTGCGAAGGGTCCGCAGGTCACCTTCTACTTGGTCGATCCACCTTGCCCGCTGCGCGCCTCTTCTTCTTGTTCCTGTTGGGTCGCTTTCTAGAACCATTTTCACTGGGTCGTCGTGCGGCATTCTTACGACGTGCCCAGCCCACCGTAGTCGCCCAATTTTTGCAATGTGGACGATGGATGGTTCTCCCAGCAGCTGGTGCAATTCGTGGTTCATTCGCCTCCTCCTCGTTCCGTCATCCATCTGCACTCCACCGTAGATGGTACGCAACACCTTCCGTTCGAAAACACCAAGGGCGCGTTGGTCCTCCACGAGCATAGTCCAGGTCTCGTGGCCGTAAAGGACCACCGGTCTAATCAGCGTCTTGTAGACAGTCAACTTCGTGCGGCGGCGAATTTTATTCGACCGGAGCGTCCTCCGGAGTCCAAAGTAGGCACGATTCCCTGCCATAATGCGTCTTTGAATTTCTCTGCTGGTATCATTTTCGGCGGTCACCAGTGAGCCCAAATACACGAACTCATCGACCACCTCGATTTCGTCACCGTCAATCTGAACTCGGGGTGGGAGGCTAACATTGTCTTCCCTAGAACCTCTTGCTTTCATATATTTTGTCTTTGATGCGTTGATGGCAAGTCCAATCCGTCTAGCTTCAGCCTTCAGTCTGATGTACGTTTCCGCCATCATCTCAAAGTTCCGTGCCATAATGTCAATGTCATCGGCGAAACCAAGGAGCTGGATGGACTTCCTGAATATCGTGCCACTCGTGTCTATCCCAGCTCTTCTGATCACACCTTCTAACGCGATGTTGAACAGCAGACACGAAAGTCCATCACCCTGCCGTAACCCCCTTCGAGATTCAAAGGGACTCGAGAGTGTCCCCGATACTCGAACAACGCACGTCACTCGATCCATCGTCGCCTTGACCAATCGCGTCAGTTTATCCGGAAATCCGTACTCGTACATAATCTGACATAGCTGATCTCGATCGATTGTGTCGTATGCGGATTTGAAATCGATGAACAAATGATGTGTGGGCACGTTGTATTCGCGGCATTTCTGCAGAACCTGCTGAATCGCGAAAATTTGGTCCGTGGTAGCGCGGGCACCCATGAATCCCGCCTGGTATTGCCCCACGAACTCTCTTGCATATGGTGACAGACGGCGGCATAGAATTTGGGAGAGTACCTTGTAGGCGGCGCTCAGCAGTGTGATCGCGCGGTAGTTGCAGCAATCCAACTTGTCGCCCTTTTTGTAGATTGGGCATACGACACCTTCCATCCACTCCTCCGGTAATATCTCCTCCTCCCAAATCTTGGCAATTACCCAGTGCAGCGCTCTAGCCAGTGCTTCACCACCGTATTTCAATAGCTCACTTGGTAGTTGATCTACACCAGTTGCTTTGTTGTTCTTCAGCCGACCGATCTCCTCCTCAACTTCTTGAAGATCAGGGGCCGGTAGCCTGTCGTCTTCTGCGCGTGCTCCAAGGTCTGTTGCCGTGCCACCTTCGTTTTCTGCTGCTTCACCGTTGAGGTGCTCGTCATAGTACTGCTTCCACCTCTCAAACACCTCACACTCGTTCGTGAGAAGGTTACCGTCCAAGTCCTTGCACATATCGGCTTGCGGCACGTAGCCTTTGCGCGAACTATTTAGCTTCTCGTAGAACTTCCGTGTGTCGTTTACGCGGTACAGATTTTCCATCGCCTCGCGATCTCGATCTTCCTGCTGACGCTTCTTCCTTCGGAAAACCGAGTTTTGTCTGTTCCGCGCTTGTCTGTATCGCTCCACATTCAATCTCGTGCGGTGTTGCAGCATTCTCGCCTGTGCTGCATTCTTCTCCTCTACTAACAGTTTGCATTCGCCGTCAAACCAGTCATTTCTTCGGTCCGGGATTGCAGTACCTAGTGCCGCTACAGCAGTACTACCTATGGCTGAACGGATGCCCCTCCAGCCATCTTCAAGAGAAGCTGCGCCAAGCTGCTCTTCCGTGGGTAGTGCAACTTCCAGCTGCTGCGCGTAGTCCTGGGCAACTCCGGTGTCCCGTAGTTGCTCAATGTTGGGTCGTGGCGTTCGACTTCGACGTGTGTTATGCACCGTCGAGAGTTTTGAGCGCATGCATACTGCAACTAGGTAGTGGTCCGAATCTATGTTCGCACTGCGGTACGTGCGGACGTTGATAATGTCGGAGAAGAATTTCCCGTCGATTAGAACGTGATCGATTTGGTTTTCTGTGTGTTGGTCAGGTGATCTCCAGGTGGCTTTGTGGATATCCTTGCGGGGGAAAAAGGTACTTCGAACTACCATACCCCGGGAGGCTGCAAAGTTCACGCATCGTTGGCCGTTGTCGTTCGATACGGCATGCAGGCTGTTTGGCCCTAATGCCGGTCTATACATTGCCTCCCGTCCTACCTGAGCGTTCATGTCGCCGATGACGATTTTGACGTCCCGTTGCGAACAGCCGTCGTACACCTGCTCCAGCTGCGCATAGAACGCTTCTTTCTCGTCGTCGGGTCTCCCTTCGTGTGGGCAGTGCACGTTGATGATGCTGTAGTTGAAGAAACGGCTCTTAATCCTCAACTTGCACATCCTCGCGTTGATCGGCTGCCAACCAATCACGCGTTGGCGCATCTTACCCAGCACTACAAAGCCGGTTCCCAGCTCGTTGGTGGTGCCACAGCTCTGGTAGAAAGTAGCCGCTCGATGCCCGCTTTTCCATACCTTTTGTCCCGTCCAGCAAAGTTCCTGCAGTGCTACGAATTCGAAGTTGCGTGGTTGAAGTTCGTCATAGATTAACCTATCGCAACCCGGGAAGCCGAGCGATTTGCAGTTCATGTTCCGAGTTTCCAATCGTAGTCCTTATTTCGTCGCGTAGGTCTGTGCCGATTGTTCCGATCCGTATTTCTTTCTTCGGTATTTGAAACTTTGTTTTTTTCCAGGGCGGCTTGTTGGGCCTGCCCCAACCCCCTGTCTCGCCGGGGGACCATCGTTCACAGCTCTGTTTAGAGTCCCACGCTGGCACTAGGACGGTGATCAGCCGCTCCTAACATGGAGAACAGACGCCGTTTTGAGCCGCACCTCCATGGTGAGCAGACGCTCAGGTTTGGTGAAGCATTTCCTCTATCACCGTACTATGGTTACCGCGCCAGTGTTCGCGTCGCACCTCTTCACTTTGCTATTGCCGGACTGGCAACATTGCCCAGGCTACGCCAACCAGCTGTGTCCATGTTTCAGCTGGTAGTCTTTTGTTATCATATGACTCGAGGAGGCGTGAAGTAGGAACTTGTGAGGACCAGGGCTAGGTATTCCGCTCCTTCCAGGTTGTCAACTCACCATTTTGCAGCCAAATACAAATATATTGTTTGTAAATTAGTGATATAGGTATAGTTTGACCTAGTGATTCCTTCAGTCGTGTTGTACAAGGATTGATGGCGTTCTGATCTGGTTTTGATATGGTTTTCGAGAGCCTATTGTGTTTCTTTGAACCTAGAAGCTCACCAGTATCATGCAAGTATTTTCATCCCATCCTAAATCACAATCGCCGTTGGTTTGCACTAGAGAGGGTCCAGTATAAGAGAAGAGCGGATTCAAAACAAACTGCGTGCTATTTTTTTTTCAAAAGTGAGAATATGTAGAACTATTTGGTAACTTAAACTGCCGTAGCAAGCTTTGCATTGATAAATTTAAAAACATTATTAAGAGAAGATTTTTTTATTATTATTATTATAGTCACTTTAACACTCCTGGATCATTCGTGACTTGTCCGGGGTGAGATTTGAACTCGTGACTTTGGCGTGAGAAGTATGGATGTTAACCACTACGCCGGGGTCGCCCCCTAAGAGAAGATTTTTTTTATCAATCACGCGTTGTATAGATTTTAGGATGCACGTTAATCATCGAAAACAACAGAGTGGGAATTACGTATCAAGAGAACCAGCTGCAACCGACACGACGATGTATGAAGAAAGTCTTTCCAACCTATATGGATGCTGCCAACACTGCGGACCGAAATAAAATACGATGTTTTTTGAGCCTCTATTAGACTGCTAAATGTCAGGGTTTGCGTAAAATAAATGTGAGGACCTTTAAGGCTGGAGCTGCTTTAGCGAAAAACTACGAGTGCGATTATTCTTATAAACGAATTGGCTCATAGAAGCTAGAAGGTAAACTAGGCCAGAATTAATTTCTGTTAGAAATTAAGCTCGCTTACTGGTGCTGGACAAAGTAATTGCAGCATTACCTGCATCCTCATGTACCACAAATTACAATATTTTTAAATGTAACTGTCTTATTTTTCCAAAATTTATCACAATCTATAAGGGGCTATTTTTGTCAGATTTGCAACACACGGTTCTGTCAGAATTCATAAATAAGCTAAACAATATTCGCACAGTCTACCAGCATACTGAGATAGATTCCACCTGCAGTTCAACGTTTATCCGCTAGGGGACACCATGGTAGCAAAACAGGCATGTCTCCTGTGATTTTTATTGCAAAACTGCCCACATGACCATCTTGATAATCGGATAGCTTTGACTGGATGGTTTTCACATCCACCCATGCACTTTCATCACTCAACCCGGTGGCGACGTCAGTTCCCGCTATGAAGTGAAGAGAAAGAGTGCACTTTAGAGTGCAGTACCTCCTCTTAATTCCAGCGTGATGCATTGACGTAGTAGCTAGGCAGTAGGTAGCAGTTTAGTAGCGGGTGAAGGACGTCCCCACTTAGCCGTGCACAGCACAGTTCCTTCACTTCCTGACGTCGTCGGTGAAGGTGTTGAGACGTGTGAGATGACAACGCGAAAATAACCTCGGCGAGGGAGATGGGTGTCGTTGTAGGCATACCTGTAAGAGAAGAAGCAAAAGAGACTAGGCATTAACGGAAAGTCGTTGCGGGAAAGGAAAATAATTGTATTAAGTTTGTTTATAGGTCTATTTACGTGTGGCACTTGCCGTCAGTCAGTCAGTCGGTGGGGGTGCAGTTCATTGCTTAGCGCGCTCACTGACCAGGATATTACTAAACAATGTTAGTCATAAATCAATCAATGCTCGCTCGTTCGTTCGACGGCGGTGGTTGAGCACGATGCAAATAAGGATTTTCCTGTGCTCGAATGAATCGAGCTTTTAGTGAGATTGATACGCTGCGAAAATATTAAAAATCAAGAAAAAGAAGTGCAGTCTGTTAGCTTATCAACAATGTGGACGGAAAATGAAGTACTTCTATTTATTTTCATAACGGAATGAAATTATGGATCAATTTGCCTCAAGTTCTGTTTTCTTTTACTGTTGTTGTGTATGCTCAAGTACGAGGTATAAGTAATGGCGGTGCGTCTGTCTGTCTGGCACATTCGCCGTTCGCCGTCGGGTGGGTTGGGCTAGGTAGTTAGCCTAACAAAAGGAATAATAATGACCGGATGAATATGACTGCCACTACGATTTGATGATGAGGTGGCGTGGGAACGTGCCTTGATGGTATTATAAAGTATAGATTTGTTTTAAGGTCTTTAAATTGAGAATTATTACTTTGTGGATTAACTTATTTTTATGATTCAATGCAGTTCCGTTGTTGTGATTGGTGGATTAAGATACAAACTAGTTTCAATGCCAATGTCATTAAGATAGCTTACGATGTAAATTTTCTGGTAGGAAAAACAATTATTGCGAATATTGTTATTCCAGGTACCTCATTTGAGCTAGTTGTTCAGCGTCCCAATGATGTTGAATCTGAACTAGGGTAAGGTGAGGTAACACGCGCCACGGGGTATCATGAATAACAGCGTTGATGTATGTCTTTTCTAGCACTAATTCAAAAGTTTGTCACCCAGAATTACTAGCTATTTAAATAAATTGGTCTCTGAAAAGTACGAGAAAAAGGCTGTTGTAATTATACTCAGTTCCTCTACTCTATTAAAGATTTTAAAATCCTATCTTATTTTATTAGTTGGAAATTCTCTGACTACACGGTGCCAGTGTACATGTAACCATTCTTAATTATTTGGTGTCCACCTGATAATTATTATGACTTATTTATTTTTTGGAAAGTTGTATGAACCCTCCACCTCTCGAGCAGGAGAAAATAACTTATGAATATCTCATTATTTTCCTTATACCAAAATTTGGTGTTGACCAGTTCGAAATAAAAGGTAAAATACCAATGAATAATGCCAAAAAATTGCATGCAAAATACTTTGTAAATATCAGAATTTGATACGAAAAGGATACCTGTGTGGTATTGTTTTGGTACTTCATTTTCATAATTTGATTTTGGAATGGTATTGTGGGATCATTGTTTTGGAATTTTACTGCTTATGTCAGGCCAATCCATGCCAATTTAAGATATCGAGATATTCTTCCATGCTCACCCGAGCATGCGTACCATTTTCATCTATGCTTATGTCATTTACTTCCTTGTTTCACTTATTTGTAATACTTCCTTGTCCTCTAACATATGACATCTTGACTTTACCAATTGCAATGCAACTTTACTAAGTTTTTGATCACCGTTTATCATTTCCCAACGGATCACGTATCTGTTTGCTGAAATTCTTCAAAAGTGGAAATACTCCTTCTGAGCAACACAAACAAGATTCTGCTGCAAATCTTAGGTTGTCATCAAGCTGTCTACCGCTACATGCATCGGAACAATTCAGGCGGAAGTACAATCCAGCAAATGACTTATCCCAAAGATTGCACCCCGAGGGGATTGTTCGTTTGATTACGCATATATGAACCTTCACCAACCGCAATAATTAGCGGGGAGCGCCAACTGCCTCATGTGGTCCGTTTCGTTGTTTATTTGTCAGATATCTTCCTTCATCAACATACCATCGTACTGCACTACCACACCGTGTCGGTAGGTAGAGTGCACCAAGATCCAAGAGTGGTCGGTCAAGCAATGATTAACAACCGTAGGAACTTATTAACCGCAGAGTACGGCAGGCAATGATTACCATTCTCCCACGGCGGGCAATCGAGACAAGACCAGACGAGAAGAGGGTAAGCACTTTCATTTTCCTAGCACCACCACCGCACACACGGGCCTATGTCGAGGTTTAAATTGGAATGTTTATTCAACAACAACTTCCTTCTTCGAAGATCGGGGCAATGCTTGCAGGTTCATTTGTGGTCGCGTTTTTACGCCGATTGTGTCCGGTAATGCTAAATGACTCAAGTGTTGCTATTTGTATGAGCACAGACAAATAGACGATCGGTTGCCTTTGGGCTACGCGCCATTTTGTAATGTGGGAAAATGGATCTGAAATCTAAAATGTGTAAGCATTTTCATTGGGACATTTTTAATCGAGGATAATTGTATTAAAAATAATTCACAATCAATTTTATTGATATAGAGGGTGATTCAGAATAGCTGTAATCGATTTCACAAATAAGCAAAATAGGTATATATTCAAGGAAATTTATTTTTAAAGTGTGTACAAATATCAGCTTGTATTGAAAGTAGGATTTAAAATTTCATTTGTTTTCGATTTCAAGCAGCCATGGACGTTAAAATGGAGCATGTTATAAATCTGTATAAATTCGCGTGTTATCTTTTAGAAACTGAAATCTTTTCGAAAGAATAAAACATTTATTTTTCGCATCATTATAGAGATAAAAGGGAATTATGCGTGGAAAATCCGTTCAATATCAGAGCTTAGACTCATCGCCAGGACTCCAAAAGTGCTGGAACTAAAACGTGCGTGCCAGCTGTAGGTAATTTTCGTGACAAATGTGGCTGGCAATTAAAAGTAAAGGGAGAGAGATTTGAATTAAAATATGCTAAGTTGAAGGTTGTATAGGGAAAATGGCTCTAATGTTGGCCTATGAATCTAAGACTGGGCCCATCGCTAAAAATCTGCTAAAAATCAATTTTATCTAGATGAACGCGTCATTGGGACGGTACTAATGAATATTTTTGGTAGCTATTGAAAATTTAGTCGATTGATGAATTTATGTATTGGCCATCCATTTCCCCTATGTAGTTATGGATTATACTGATTTAAAAAAAAAATCATGCAAGCTTTCAATAGTTATGACCATTTTTAAAAGTGACAGTTATTCCGAATCACTCTGTAAATCCCATATATTTATCATTTAGTTGAGTAGTGTTTAGTCGAGATTGGAAGAAACAGATTAGTAAGTTTTTTGTTTTTATCTTAGCATAAATGATACGCTTTAGATGATTGAAATCTCAAAATGTTGCTCCGTGGTATAATTCGAGTGGTAGGAAAAGTCATTTAGAACTGCTTGAATGATTTGATTTATCTACATATTGTCTCATACTGAAGTTCCAATGCAGCAAAGTTGGTTGAATGTTCCCTGTTTTTATGATTATAAACATATATATCGGTTTGGTGATCAAATATCACATCTGCTTGTCTGTGGTATACGATTTTGTATAAACGCTATAAACAGTAGATTCCCTTCGGGCTCGAGGTAGACAACCTAATGTTTCAGTTCGGGATATCTTGGGTAGACGCGATCTGGAGTTTATGAAACTTATATATGTTTTCTTTAACAATATTAACCTTATATTGTAAGTTTGACTAACCTTGTGTTTAGTTTGTATTTCGTTCATGTGGTTTTTTTTATGTTTGTTTCTGTAATAATTGTATATTTACACTGCTTTGGTATGAATAGGAAATGAACTTATTCAAGGAATAATGAAATATTTGTATCGTTAATCATAACTCAAACCTCCTTCTCCCTCTATCCATTCATTAAACTGTAAATGTATACTAACCTCGAGAAGACCGCGATCGATTCAATTTCTTTAACTGTATATATAAGACATTAATTATGTTTAATTCACTGTACAAATAAATAAACAAAAAAAAAAAAAATAATTAACAGCACAACTTACTCTTTGATTGCTGATTTTGAATTACTACGGCTGGTCAATGAAGGTAGGGTATTTGAGAAGTGTAGTGTGAAATATGCTTTAATCACAGACAAATAGACTGTCAATGTGTTCATCGAACACGCATTTAACGGTCAATTTAAATGTTTTTAGTTGGTAGTAACGCCACCTGCAGCGCGCACAGTCAGTAACCCTTGAGTTTGACGTTTACACACTACCGCCATCTGTTCAGAGTACTGCCCATCACAGTATACTCAACAGATGGCGGTAGTGTTTTACCAACGATGTTTCACATTGAAAAATATTCAAGTTTGTCTGTGCTTTAATGATTCCCAAATATTAGGTGATCTTTGGATACATTGCTCAGCAGAGCTGACAGCTACAATACTGTGGGTGATCGAATGTAAATAAAGCTGGATTCAATGGTTTAAGTCTATAAAAAAACTAAATTGTAACTTGAACTGTGCTTTCAAGGCCTTAGAATCGACAAACATACTTTTGCATGTAAGATGTGGCCCACTTAGAATTGGAACAAACATTTCTTATTCTAACAGCTAGTGTCGGTCGGATTTGGGAGCTTTTGACGTCTATGTGTTTCCAATAACAGTAACAACATCAAAAGTTGTGGTGGGAGGGGGGGGGGGGGGGTGTATACACCTAACCATTACCCTTCAACTGGGGAGTTTGGTAAAGAGAGATGATCAACCCGATTCGTACCTTCCTCAATGTTGTCCTTGCTCGCATTCTACTCTCTAGATACAATTCTCACACTACCATACTCTAACGGAACTATCAACTCTATACTTCCATCTCCTCATATATCGTATAAAATGATATACATATATATTTACTATATAAAACGTTAACTTCACGCAGAAGTAATACAAACAAAATAGTTAAAGAACATCAGAAGATTTTTTTCGCAGCGCAGTTCGAACGTGCTTCAGAGAAATTCAACATGGAAGAAGAAATGGACTGGACCTGGGTACTGCGGACACACGCAATGTGCTTGTCACTTGGGAGCCAGTGTGAACTGCCAAACGGGAGCCAAACATTCAGAATCAACAAATGCACTTACTGTTAACACCCATAGTCAAGCATTGCAATCTCATAAAAATGATCCGTACTTTGTCATAACACATTCTTAATTTTAAACTCAAAGACAAAAACCAGCAGGCTCAGTGATGAAAGTTTAAAATCCAGCATAGTTTTTATAACTCATCTGAGCTTTCAATTACAGTAAAACATACTTCAGCGTAACATGTATGTAAGTAAACTTTGGTAGAGTCATGGGGGCTCGAGCACTCCTGGCTCAGAGCTTTTGGCGGGAATCAACTGAGAAAGAGCAAAACAATTTTAAACTTGATAAATTTTTGAAGCAGTTTTCCATTGGCTTGCAAAATAAAAACGATCGACTCCGCAGTACCCAGGTCTGGACCTAAGCTTGCAAAAGTGTTAGATTTTCCCAGAAATACCATGTGGCGTGTACTGAAAAAGTACAAAGAAATCATTTTGACAGATCGCAAGCCACAAAGCAAGCGTCGAGTGGGTACTGTCAACCGTTAACTGTGGAATAAGGCCATCAAGACCATAAAGTCTAAGCCAAACATCACGAACCGTGATTCGGCCAAACATGTCGGTGCCGCACGCAATATTCGTCTCCGGGAAGGCTTCAAGTCATACCGTACCTGCAGACAACCAAACAGGGATCAAAAGCAGAACAGTGTGGCCAGAATCCGTGCCAGACAGCTGTATGATCAGGTGTTGACCAAATTCAAGGGATGTCTCCTCATCGATGATGAATCCTACGTGAAGGCCGGTTTCAAACAGCTACTGGGACAAGCTCGGGGAGATGTTCTTGCCAAATGCAAGTTTGTGTTTGCGAATAAATTTGTACGCAAATACATGATCTGGCAGGGCATGTGTAGCTGTGGTAGGAAGACAAAGGTTTTCATTACGGATAAGACACTCAATTCAGAGCTTTACAGAATGGAATGTCTCCAAAAGCGAATGCATATTGCTACGAGTATTGCCATTCATCCCACAAGCAACCTGATTTTTTTAAATATCAGGATAGCCTATATTGCGTGACTGCTCGACAATATGATTAATTATTAAACATAATGTCATCAAGGTGGCTGCCATTCATTTGTTATAAAACATATTTTTCTAGTTTCACATATAATTTCCAAGAAGAGGTAGTAAAGCATGTGTTTTTGTCACATGAAACATGTCAATTTCACTTTTGGAGGTTCACAATTTTATGATCAGTGAATATTAACTCGTCTTGAAGAGAATTTTTTTACCGATCATAAAATCGCTAATTATGGCTCTCTGAATTTGAAATTAACAGGTTTTATATGTCTTGAACCCCACCAGCACACTTGCTACTGAACAATTGTGGTTTCTTCCGTGCAAATTATTCCAGTCATAATCAAGTTGCAGCAACTTATTTCGATGGCAATGCCGATGGTGTGCCGCTTGGGTAACTGTCAAGCTCAAACTCATTTTACCATAATTTTTCATAATTCCCAGAAACATTGTTTCATACAAACGATAAGTCACTCAGCACAGCTTGGGCACATCCATCGGCACACCTTCGGTACAATCTTGTAGTCATTGGATTTTTGTAAATAAAATGGGAGCACTGCTGGACAACTGTCATTGAAGTTGTACACAACATTACGTCCTGTTTGACTGTATATTCAGGAAAATCCTAATTGAATATACCAGAAGAACTCTGACCAGAAGTTCACTTATAGATCTAAATACGACTTGTAGGTTCTAGAGTGAGCTCAAGAGAAAGAGGCAGTTAATCAGAACCCATTAGTACCTTTAACTCAAATATTGCTGCAACTCACACAAAACAAACTACAGAAGTCTATTCATCATCCTCTAAAGTCGGTCTCCTACAACTTTCCCCACCGGTTCCAACTCTTTCCGGCCGCTGTTAGACCGTTGCTTTAGCATCACGAAATACTAGGTTTATGGTCTGCCGTTGAGGGCATTAAAACCGTAAAACACAGGACTTTTATTATCATATGAACACAAAACACCAAAATTTCGCATACCCGCCACTTCCTGCGTCATGGTCAAAACATTCAAGGTGTCAGAAGTACCGGGTTGGCGGGATGGGTATTTTACAAACAATCGCAGCTTGCTATATGACCGGCACAATCGACACACCTGTGGCACAATCGACATACCTGCGGCACAATCGGCACACCAGCGGCACACTTGCGGCACACTAACAAAAAATATGACCCAAGATTGGTGTGCGGAGTGACCTACCCCTTGGTTTCATAGCAAATAAATGGCAGCATCACTAAATGTGATTCATAAATTGTAAATCATACTAATAAAGTAAAGATTAAGTCGATTCAGTAAATGGCTTCTCCCTCTCCCGATCCATACAATTGTCATCCACAAACCTCGAGAAAACCGCGAGTAATCAGTTCAAATCCTTTAATTTTAGATTTAAGACATTAATAATGTATAACGAAAATGATAACTTGGCCCTGTAAAGTTTATTCGATTGAGCCTGTACACATAAAGTAATTAAAAAAAAACAAAAAAAAACAACAATATAAATAAATACATGGCTTTATTAATTCAACGAGTAGACTGCTTACAAATAAACTTTAATCAGAATTCGAATAGCCAGCTGCCTGATTTCGTAGGTTTTGGTTTCGAGTAAAGCCAGCTTGGTATGGTTGAAGCTCTCACGTTTGTAAGGTAAGAGAACTGAAGTGGCCTCACCGTCGAAGGAAGTATTCTTGGTACTGTCGGCGTTCTTCGCGTGGTGTGTAGCGTTGCTAAAGTAATTGACGACGTCTTCCTTGTGCATAAAGTAGTTGACGTAGACGTTGTAGTTGGAGTGGTTGTTCTTGTTTTTGCAGGCGTTGTCAATGGCGGTGATGGAGTCCTGGGAGATGTGTACAGTGTTCTGGTTTTTGGAGTTGTGTGCTTTGACGGTCTTTTCTTGGTAGTGGGAGTAGTTCCATGGCTTGTTGAGGTTGAAAGCGTTGATGGAGTCTTATGAGTTGTGCCTATTCTCCTAGTGGTATCTATTGAAGGCCTTGTCCATGTTTTCTTGGTAGTGGGAGTAGTTCCATGGCTTGTTGAGGTTGAAAGCGTTGATGGAGTCTTATGAGTTGTGCCTATTCTCCTAGTGGTATCTATTGGAGGCCTTGTCCATGTTTTCTTGGTAGTGGGAGTAGTTCCATGGCTTGTTGAGGTTGAAAGCGTTGATGGAGTCTTAGGAGTTGTGCATATTCTCCTGGTGGTAGCTATTGAAGGCGTTGTCCATGTTTTCTTGGTAGTGGGAGTAGTTCTATGGCTTGTTGAGGTTGAAAGCGTTGATGGAGTCTTATGAGTTGTGCATATTCTCCTGGTGGTAGCTATTGAAGGCGTTGTCCATGTTTTCTTGGTAGTGGGAGTAGTTCTATGGCTTGTTGAGGTTGAAAGCGTTGATGGAGTCTTAGGAGTTGTGCATATTCTCCTAGTGGTATATATTGAAGGCGTCGTCGGTGTATTCTTGGTAGTGGTAAAGGAAGTACTGGCACTTGTTGTAGTTGTCAGATCAGTTCCCATTATCGTTGCTGGCACATGGTACGTGAACACTTCGTGAATTCCTGGTCCATAGTGGTGGTACAAATGATGATGTTTATGAGGGCTGTGTATTTTTCCATCACAAATAAGCACCTGAGTAAGCACCATTAGAATGAAACAAACTGTCTTCATGTTCATTAAATCACTCTCAATTTTCATAGAAGGCAACTAACACTTGAATCGCTCTTGTTCCATTGGCATTCAGCAGTACACTGAGGTTTGCTGAACCTCAGAGATTGATATTGTAAATAAGTGAAAGTACCGAGCTGTAAAACTCTCTGGAAACATCTTCAATGAACTTTCACAATACGATAGCATGAACTTTCGCGAATGGCATAGTAATGCAAAGTGTCAAAACCTGTTTCAATATAAATTTCGGAAGATTTTGACTCCAGAACAGCTGATATCTTTGAATGGCATGATCCCTTTCACATGACTGGCATTGCATTCGAAATGTCGTTAAATTCATTTACTTATGGTTATAAACAACAAACCACAACAACGGGTATACGTTTGTCTATATTAAAAAAGAAACACGTAGATAATTTTGGCCTTGTTTTTTTCTTTCCACAGGCGTAGGATACTGCAAATTCACAATATTGTGAAAACATCACCGACACATATTACTTTCACTCCGAAAATTGCTGCTTGCTGTTCGAGAAAGGTGATTCCATTCTTGGTGGTAGTTGAACTTGCCAACGTCTTCAACGTTTTGTCTCCATGTAAAATATACCAAATGGTTTTAAGCAAAAGTATACGAATAATTTGACAGTTTGATGGTTGAACAAAAAATTGAATGTATCGTTACAGGCTCGCACAGCGTTCTCCGTATGAACATACATAAGAGCAGTTCCGGGACAGATAGCGAATAAATAAATAAATTTTAGATTTTACCTCTCACCGTATTCGGTATTATTCAATAAATCATATCACGAAAACGGCTCATCCAATCGAAAAGACGTCTGAGAAAAAGGTGACAAAAATCTGTTGAAATTTTTAATAGCAAAAAAAAAAACCATTTAAAAGATGTCTATACTGCAGTTAATTTGACAGCTTAAGTTTATTTGCTTAGCTTATTGAACACGTCTCCGATTTTCCAGGCAAATCTATAGGAATATTTGGAAAATCGAGAGAGCTTTCTTCAAAACGTTTTATGATACCCAAAGGTTTATTTCGAAAAAATGTGAAAGTACCGAACATTAAGATGCTCAATGAAACGTAAACAACTTTCGTTACAAAAATCGGAGCTCTAAAGGAACAGAGTGCTTAACCCTTTCCTCCCCAGAAGGTTTCCCGTTGTTTTGAGATGCAAAAATGTGTTTTTAAAGAAGTTCTAGAACAAAAAATGTTCCATATATTTAATTGTTTAAAATCGATAGTATTTTAATTGTTTTTCAAAAGTTTCTCAGTTGAATTATCACCAATTAATTTGGATGAGAATAGTGTGCACACGGAGCTTAAATAAGTTCCGACTGTTTAATGGGTAGATTGACAAACATGAGACGAAGCGATAAGTTGTGGATCACCTGTGCTACAATGGGAAGGAGAGGGTCAAACCAGTTTCATTGTCAAGTTTGGTAGTTTTCAACTCCACAGTAGCTGATATTTTCCACTGTCACATCCTTTCACTTCACTGGTATTGAATTTAAAATGCCGGTAAATCCATTGAAATGTGTTTAATTATAACAAGACTACAACAGGCACACGTCTGCTTATGCTGTAAACATTCACTTTTGTTTCATTTCTCTGTACATGCATAGCACTTTCAGTTCCAAAATAATCAATACAGCAGGTTGCTTTCATTCAGTATACTGTCTTTGATAATTGCTTCTTGTTGCTTGGGAAAAGTGATTTCGTTCTTGGTGGTAAATAGTTGAACTTGACAACATTTCTGTAGTCAAATTGAGGTAGGTTAGTTAGCAAGTCAAGGCCATCAACGATTTAATCACAACGTGTGTACCAAGAGACTGCGTGCATTATTTATCTACCAAATCGGGTAGGGTTTTTGATCTAATTTTCGTCCTGCTAAGCACAACCCGTGCTTTAGGGGAAAGTGAGTTAGTGTGTCCATAGGAGTAATGTTGCCACCCCTCTAAAAATCAACTAACGGTATATATTTTACAATCTTGCATCTCTTGCAGCCTTAATGCTTGAAACCTACTGAAACTATTCATTTAATTTTAGTATACAAATTTACTTTTCAATAGCGCACAAACTTGAACAGTGTTGGACTATCAAAATGTCTAATTGTAAGATTTCTTCATCCGAAGGTAAGATTTATTAGTAGTTTCTAATTACTAATCGGTAATCTTCCTTCAGTTGCTGCATAAACGGGCTTTGGTTTCGAATATTGCTCATGTGGTTTGATATGGTTTAAAACAAATGCCAGCTTTTATTAAAAAAAATTCGTTCGGAGCGATTTTTCAACATATTTCAACCATTTTTTACCATAACTTACCGATTGCGCAATGTTCCTTTTAAATATATGACTTTATTTATTGAAATTAAGCTTTAAAGTAGCTGTTATTTTTTAATCTTTCATTTATAGGACTGATAACATGTAGCCTTAAATATGTAGCATTTTTTAAACTTTACATACTCTACAAAAACATTTTTTGGGACTCTTGCCCTCCACCTCCCTCTGCGTAGACAATTGTCCATGCATTTTTTTTTAATTGTTTGGTTGGTGGATAATTGCAAACCTCCCTCCCCCCACTAATCTGTATATATAGTTAATGAACAACTCTTAAGGGGTTACGCCACCCTAGGATTTTCAAAAAATTGATTTTTTTAGATAAAAAGGTACTCTGAAGTGTCAAGAACAAGGGACAATTGGTTCCATGTCGAACAAATTAAAATTCCGAAAGTTATAAGCGAAATTACAAAACTTTGCATCACGCACCTGAATCTGTACCTCAAACTTCAACCGCATCTGCAATTTTGACTCAATTTGATCTAGACTTTGACGATTGCATTCTCTGATTAATTATCTAGAGAAGTACATACGAAATTTTCAATTGATCAAAAAATGCAATTGAGGTAAACAATTTTAGAAACAAATTTCAGGCGAAAAAACTGATTTTGTGCAAAAACAAGTCCCATTTGCGTAAAATTCAAAATTTCGTTTTTGTTCTAGGTTCATATTTACGACGAAGAAAGTGTGGGCCGCGTAACACTACACGAGAAGCAGTGCCAGGAACTCGCAGTGCTGCCAACTGCCACACATGGTTTCCCCTTATGAAAAAATACTGTAAGCACCCCTAATTATGTGTACTATAAGCCCATATAAGTTAATTTAGTATGTGACTTTATTAAATGACAAAAAAAAAAAAAAAAAATTAATGAAGTTGGTGCATTTTTCTGTATTCTAGGGTGGTGTAACCCCTTAATATAAGTGACGATTTTCATGGGGTGGAATGTAATGTTTCTGCCAAAGATGATTCCGAATTTGTCCTACGAGTTTCAACTCCACCCAAACGCATTGAAACGCCATTGGATTTTCTTCGTCATACGGATGCAGGCAGGAAAAATGAAATTCTTAGCCAAAGTAAACTATCAGTCAATCAAGAAAATTGGTGTGAGAAAAGAATGGTTATAATGTTTTTACCCTTCTTACAAAGGAGGGTATACATATCGCTTTAAAAACCGACTTTCATATACCAATTGACTCAGCTCTATGAGATCGGAAAACGTCTGTGTGTACGTGTATGCGTCATGTGGATAATACAAATGGATATTTTTGGAGGCTTGTGATTTTTTTTTCGAAAAATGCTTCCTTCGAAATTTATGCATGGGGACACTAACCCTATCTGTTATCTGATTCACTGCCTATTCACTAAATGAATTTTCGTCACATTGTTTTCTCCCGGCAGTGCTGATGACTATTCGGCCTAACGAATATACGGCCTGGAGACCATTCGGCTTAATGAACAATCGACATAATGGCCTTTGACCTAAAGGTCTTTTGTGTAATGGATGCACACCTACGGTTAATCAGTTCTAAATTTCAACTTTCAAGTAATAGATATTCATGGAATTATGTTGACTAAACTTTTTTACAACCAAAACCCGTCATCCAAAAAGTTATATAATTTGTTATAGAACTTATGTGTTGCTTAGGCTGTTTAGTTAATCGAGATTTACCACATAATATTCATCAAAGTTGTAGAAAAAGTTTATTTGAAATTACATTGCTCATGGAACCAAGTTTCTATATATGTGGGTATATGATTTATACGTGTTTTAAAATTGGAACTTAGGGTGGTTCCATAAAAAAAAATTAATTTTTCAACAGTAACTTTTTATACATTGATTTGTCGTAAATTATTTGTTCGATAATCTTTTTGAACTTCTTATGTCACGCATTTTTGCAAAAGTAACCAACTTGCTGTCTCTTTCTATTGGAAAGTTATAAAGGATTTTTTAATAAAAAAATGGCACTTTTAATGTTAATATTTAAAAAATGGCCTTTTGTGGATTTTTAATTTATTATTAGAAATTATAAGACTCTACATTAATTTATGTACGGTTAGAAAATTTAAATTTTATTTTTTGTTTAATTAACTTTTGAAAATTACGTATTTTTTATAAAAATCCTATAGATCTTTCCATCAAATCGAGATAGCAAGATGTTTTCTTCAGCAAAAATGTGCTTTCAAAAAGTGTCTAGAACAAATCATTCACGTCGGTGTACCCCCATGTTTGTCTTTTTCGTCAGTTGGTCGCTTAGCTCGAGATAAAAAGCACATTGCTCTCCAAACCTTGTGTTCTCAACCCCTACCCTGCCATCCATTTGTTACAATTTGTTACCCCTAACCTCGAGATAGCCGCGAGTAATCGGCCCCCGCTTTACTAACGTTAGTTTTAAGAAATTTTGTCATCCAAACAATGAATATCGGCTCCGCAAAGCTACGGCAAATGAGCTTGGAAAATAAACGCATTTAAAAAAAAATCATTCACGTGAAATCAATGTATAAAAATCATTTTTTCAGGAGTCACCCTATGTTTTTTTTTTATATTTAAAACATGCATAAATTGTGAACTGAATGCTGCATATCAAGCTAAACAAATTGCTATTGAAATATGACAAGAATTTGAAAATGTGTTGGTTGAAATTTTAATAAACGGTGAAGAACATCTCTTCGCTTCTGTCTACTTTACTCCACACTTTTCCAAAAAAAAAAAAAAACAACTTATGATAAGTTTTTCATTATTGCAGAACTAAAAGTTAAAAGAGAAGATCTTAGAACCAAAATTCCTATTTTTGGCGGTTTTAACAAGAAAACAGTTAATTTTATACAGGATAGTGATTCTCTGCTATTACCACTTGTATATGATAACGATACTTTGCAATTCATCTGTGATTTAATTAGCCACTTAGGACTTCATCCAATTAACCATGTTCGTTAACCACTATACTCGCATTCTAATTTTCCTCTCACTTGAACGAACTTGGGTTCCGCTACCTTAACCGTAATCTGTTTCGTGGGTTTTCTGGGCGAAACACAAACAGGTAAGTAAACGAATTAAATATTTGGTCAGTAATCTCACTTCTTCTAGCTACTTACAGATTTGAACCTCGATTTGAAACGACTTTTTGGTTCTAATTGCACTATCTATCCTCTAGTGAAATTAAACTCTATCAATCTCTTCAAAACATCGCATTAAACTCCTACAAATTACACCGTGGGCAACCGAATTTCTGTTTTGTGTTACTACCACTACCACTCCTGCGCGCGAGCTGTTAGCTGCAGCTATGATCCGTAGCTAGGGATGTCCAAGCGGCGTCGCATCACCCCGGCCCGTAACATCCGGCATTTCCGGATTTACCTTACTTTCAGCGCCGCTGGGTTCACCACACTTTGCATCTGTACTTTCCTATCAGCTCTCCTCACGTCCGCTTGTCGAACAAGTCTATTCGAGCCCTTGATCACTGCATTCACGGTGCCTCGTCTCCAGAATTTCCGATTCTTCCCGTCGGCTACGAATACTAGGTCACCTTCCTTCAACGGCTGTTGATCGTCGAACCATTTCGACCGTCGGTGATTGTCGGAAGGTACTCCTTACTCCATCTTCCCCACATACGATCTGCCAGGAGCTGTGAGCGCTTGTACAGGTTTAGCAGAGCTTCTGCAAGATCCGTCGGTCCATCATCCACTCTCGAGCCTGCACCAGACATCGTCCTACGTAGGAAATGGTTCGGCGTTAGTGCTTTGGTTTCATCAGAGTCCTGTGGCAAGTATGTCAGCGGGCGTGTGTCATGTCGGTCGCTTCCGCCAGGATCTCATCTACCAGCTTTCTTCCGTTGTTTCACCCCCAGATACCACCCATGTGTGGAGCTCCAGGTGAATGAAATGCCAGGTGGAACTGCTTGCAATCTCCGTGCACTCTTGGTTGATTTTTTCCATCTTGACCATCTCGTTGTTTGCTCCCTGGAAGCATGTAACATTATCGGAAAAGATTTGACTGATAACCATTCGACACTTTCAGTCGTGAGACTATGCACGACTTCCAGGTGCACCGCCCGTACGGCTAAACAGGCGGAAACTGCCATCCAACGCTTCTCTTTACATCGCCCAACCGTAACTTCGACAGGATCCAGGTAGTCAATGCCCACGTAGCTGAAAGGCCGAAGATGAGGAGTGAATCGTCCAACTGAAAGTGGAGCCATTATTGGTGATCGTGGACGACACTTGTTTACCTAACACCAGACTCAATCGCTAACTACCTTTTGGATCGCTGGACGCATTCTTGGAATCTGGAACCGCTGCCTCATTTCGTTTAACACGGTCTTCGATTTGCGTGCCCGAAATCTTCGTGATAGTGCTGGATCAGTTTCAGGGTCACGTGGTGGAATCGAGACAGAATGAGATAGGTAAGGTAGAGCGCATTTGATAAGTATTGTCGCATTAACACTTTGTCTGTATCTTGGGGTCAATAAGCACAAAGGTAATTTTTGCAATCTTGATTGTTCATCAAAACAGTTTTTTCTCTCACATTTTTGCATGGTAAAGTCTTCTTTGGCCCTTCGCTCAACTTTAAATTCTGTTCAATTTTCACACTACTGTATTCTAGCGGAACTTGTATCAATTTAACCTCTTCAGAACTTTTTCTAGCTAATAAATTATCGCACTAAAGCTTCATGTTGATATATAGCATAGCAGTATAGCATTTTCTTTCAACTCTGAAAATCGTAAACTTCACGTTCGAAGAAACGAAATCTGAGATCAAATTGAAAACTAAATTTGGTGTTGTGATGCCGCTGATAATGATTACTCAGGCTGCTGTCGTTTTGGTGGTTTTGACCCGGGACGGGACTTGACAATCGAGCTTCTCACTCTTCTTAATCTTTTTGAAGAATACCTCTCGGAAAGTTGTGCGTGGTGTTTGACGGAGTTGACCAATTATGTCAGGAATGTAAAATATTTTTTACTATATTTTAATTTGGATTTTATTCGGAGTTTCTACCACAGTTTAGTAGCTTGTACATCATTTTTGCTCAACAGAATTTTCAACTTTCCTTTCGCAAATATAAACAATTAACAACGCCACTGACGTCAACATTGATTCCGGCATCACTGCCAGCCAGATTGATGCAATCTCTCTGTCCATTTCATTCCACGATTCCTACTGTCAAATCGACCAATCAGAAACTGGCTCGGATTTGACAGCAAATTGGCTCGAAATCGCTACCCGATTGTCAATAATCTTCTTGTGACATCACATTTAAAACTAATTCTGCTATCTGAGAGCAAACCGAAACATCAATTTGATGTACATTTTACCTGATGATAACAAAACGAGTATTCGATTTGATATTCTGCTAAGGCAATGCAAATAAAACTGCAACAACCGATTTTTGGAGAGTACATGTACAGCAAAATGACAACACAATTTGTTAAAAAATTACCCAAGTAAAGTCCAGCATCAAAATGACAGCAAATCGAAATCAAATGTTGATATCAACATCAAACGGAAATCATAATTTGATTTCAGTCTACGCGATTGACTAATTTGTTAACAAATTTTGTTTTCATTTGTCTGTACATTTGCTCTCCAAAAATCGATTGCTACAGCTTTATTTTCATTGCCTTAGCAGAATATCAAATCGAATACTCGTTTTGTTATCAACAGGAAAAATGTACATCAAATTGAGTGGAATTAGTTTTGAATGTGATGTCACAAGAAGATTTTTTTGCTCTCAATTTTTAATATTTCAACTACCAAGTGTGTGTGTGTAATCATTATCAGCGATATCACAACATCAAATTTAGTTTTCAATTTGATCTCAGATTTTGCTCGGGTAGTCAAGCGCGTAGACTGAAATCAAATTATGATTTCAGTTTGATGTTGATATCAACATTTGATTTCGATTTCCTGTCATTTTGATGCTGAAATTTGCTCGGGTAATGCCTTGTACATCAAAATATTGGCTGAAATATGTGAATAAACTTTCCCGATGACACTATTCACCTAAAACTAATGGTTTAGGCACAACAAATTTATTCCGCCAAATCACTCTGTCTCCTGGACGGTTATACGTGTGTGATTTTTGGTTTTCTCGCTTTCCGAGAAGTTTAAGAAAAGAGAAAGAAAATATGACTCATCATGTTTGCAAGCATCAGAAGATTTGTTTGATTTTTTCTATCTGCGTTGTTTGTTTTTTTTTTCTTCCGGACCAGAAATGTGTGGCATCGCGAGTGATAATTTTAATTTCAGTTTATGATGTTGATTTGTTCGCAACTATTTTTGAAAAAATAAGTGTTTTCGATCGAAAGTGTTCCAAAAGTGCTTCTGGACGTGTTTCGCAGTTGGGTGTGGTGAAATTCGTGCATTCCCGGTTGATTTTCCGTAGAAATTCCGTATCACAAAATTGCCCACCGATTTCTTTTTTTGCCGTTCGACGACGACGGCTGTGCTTTCGCGAGAATGTTGTTCCTTGATTGGCTGTGTTTTTTTGTAACCAGCGGTTGTAAGTGTGCCTGAGAATTGCATTGCCTCCTGGGAGGCCGGAGAGTCTTTCAGAGACGATAGTTTTTGTTAAACTGCAGAAGGATATAAATCGTCCTCTAATCTATGGGAGCTCTTCGAAATCACCGTGAAATCATGGATTCATTTGCAACATATCGTGTGAGGTCTTTCCTTTATTGTTCTCTTAACATTCATTCCATTATTATATGACACATTATATGCAGGGTATGAGACGGTCCAATCAGGGCACCCGATTGAAGCGATTTGGATGGGGAGAGTGGAATTGCCAACTTCATGTCGTTAACAGAACGTGAATTGAAGTTGGGCTCTTCTTCCCCATTCATTGGGACATCCCCTAGTGCGATGGATTGTACATTATTGGGTTGTAGGATTTTATTCTTGGAAGGAGATTCTCTTTGATCCACTGTCTAATGGTTGTGCCTGCAATAATGAGTGGTTTCCTTTACATTCATACAACCAATTTATTCCGCTTAAATACGCGTCCTGAACCATTGTGTTGCTGAGAAAAATGAATAATTATAAAAGCGTACTTGTGGTAAAGATCTTCGGAATTCTTGTGTATAGTTAGTTTTGCTGTAAATGGATCCAAATCTTTGGAAGATTTTAAATTAAGACAGTTGGCCAATGTTAATTTGCAACAATTTCGATGAAACAAGTTAAGAAAATCTTCATTTTAATGTCAGCAAACGATTTGGTAGACGTTTTTTTTTATTATACACCTAGCGCAATCTACATTGGTAGGGCATTGAAAAAGTCTATTGCTGCTTACCGAGCAAGAAGCTAATCAAATGTGTAATTGTATGACGTCGTTAAAAACACCTAAACTGTACGATATGAGTTGCGACATTTTAATGGTGGTTATAAAAATGGCACTCCTGTGCGTAGATTGTAAACAGTATCCAAGATCTGCTTTTACTCAATGTGTTGGAATATGGTTGTATTTATGAGGATGATATGAAAGTTGTACTTACAAGTGTCAATTGCAATTGGGGTCGTGAAAAGGTTGAATTGTGTTCCATGTTGAATGGATTATCAAAGGGATCCGGAAAACTTTGTCGTGTTGGATCGATTTGCATCCTACACACTTAGAAATAACTACTTTCACACGGGACGTAATACGTTTTGGACGTAAATCCTGGAACGTAAACAATAATTTCATGTAAATTATTTGTTTCCAAATCGAAACATATGCCACTTGACGAAGAGAACGTTTGATTGAATTGATTTTCTCGTTTCTTTCAACTGATTCTTATTTCCGCTTGTATGTATCGGTCTCAGGACACCGAAATTTACATGACTTTTTCGTAGTGTGTATGTAGCAAAACCAATAAAAGCGTGAACCTTCAGAATATTTGTTTCATTCATAAACTTGCTTACTCACAGGCTAAATTACGAATAATATGAAATAAAGTACTACTAAATAGCATGGCACCCCATGGCTACATTGAGTCATTCATGTATTGAACAGTATCTAGTTCAAATAAATATATCCGGAGAACGGATAAAGGCTTAATCTCGAAAACTAATAACACAGTCAAGTAGAGGAATAATTCCTTTATCATTTTGGTTTTATTTTTTTAGTAGATTGGGCATTTATTCGCGAGAAATTGGCGATTGCTGTGTTTGTTTAAAAAAGTGATTTCGTCCAAATCTCAAATTACTCCGGATTTCTAAGATTTATGACGGACGCGTCGCTGCTCATTTGAAGCAATAGATGCAATTTAAACATTTCAAACAAAACATCACTTCAAGCAAGATTAAAAACAAAAAGTGAATCCTGAAATTTACACCTGCATGTTCTCGTTTCGATAATGGAGTTATCGTGTTTCATTTCGTATTTCGCAAAAAAAAAAATGCAATGAAATTAACAACCCCGTTATTAAAATGTGCTACCTAGGGCGCTCCATTATTCACGGAATTGCAACCATCTCATCCACCCTCCGTAAAGTGTAGCCAATCTGAAGAAAGCAACTGTCACAGAGGCTTTTGACGTTCATGAAAATTTGGTAAGCCTTCAGCACGAGGACCAGCACCGAATTTGGTGCAAGGTGAGTTTAGGTCTAGTGTATGATTTATAGCCACAGCCAAAAATCGACAGTAAAATGATTTAAACTGTGCGATGTAGCTCTATTTTTCTTGGGGGTAGAAATTTAATTTACTGGAACGAAGCTAGTAAATGACTTTCCCTCTCGCTCTGGAAGATTTGTGATAAATAGGCGTACGGAAAGCAGAGAAGCACTGTGTACGTGAACATATTATGTTGGGGCTGGCACGCGTTTTATGTTCGGATTAAGTGCACCGAATTTGGTGGGATTATCCCGCCGTCGTCTGATGATGACTTAATTTATGGAGCTTTATTAGCGGATTATTAGCGTTGGTTACAACGGAGGGAAGTGTTTTGGGCCGTTGGAAATGATGGTTGGGATTGTGCAAATTTGGTTCACATAAATGAGCTCTCGCATGCTCGCGGAATCAGTGCACGTCAGATGGGTACGAAAAATTGTGATATGGTAAAATTCGTATGTTTCTTGCGCAATCAGTTAGTCATGCCAGACTGGGTGCCGGGTGAGAGCTCAGTTAATCTCGGCTGGATGAACGAATTTTAGTACGCTTGTTGCATAATGCTGGTAAGTCGATGAATGCTTGCTGTGCCATTTATGAAGGCAATAACTTAAAAACTATTCGATAAAAGCCACTTGGGTGAGGTTATCGAGAACCAGTAGAACCAGAACTGTAAACCAATCCACCAACCGAACTCCTCAGCAATTAGTGGGTGCTTTCCTCGAAACATGATATATACAATTATAAACTCATTATCATAGTTTGTAACATGCACAAGCGTGATTTGTAGGGTACATAAGTACCCGCCCTAGTTGTACCTCCACCAGTACCACAGTTTCTTACATCGAAGCACACGTGCTATCGCTTTTTGCGAGTGCAATGCAATGCCACCTTCTAAAAGCTTTCGTTTGTCATTTCGTAATTCGCTAATGGGGTGCTACCACCTTAGCAGATACGAGCAAAAAAAAAAACCAGCACGCTCAAAAAAAAAAAAAAACCCCGCCGACTCGGAGACCAATTGATCAACATTATATGATTAACATTTTTATTGAATCCACGAAGGCGAAAGGGCTATCCCTCTATTTTCCCCCCGAAGGGTGTCACTTGTGCGATACCCATCGGGTGCTTGTTTTGTTCAGTTTAAATGGTAATTAACTTGAAAGTTACCGCCATCTGCAGCAGCAGCAGCAGCAGTGGTGGCGTTTGCACCGTTGCTGAACAGCTGTAGCAGAGACAGCAGCCGCAATCGATCTGTAGACTAACTGACTGGGTGAACGAGCTGCTTGCTGGTGGCACGTTTTTGTCACCCATTGATTGAATCACGCTGCGACAAGGGCTGGAGGGAAAAAGACGTAAAGGAATCCCAATCGCACAACCGATCAGGTGAAAATCTGTACCTAATAGGTAGAACTGAAAGCAGTCATGCCAGGTTCAGGTGGTGGAACCGGTGAAAACGGTTTGCGTCACTGCACTCGGATTGAGACATGTTGGGAGTTTGATGGCACGGAAAGGCCGAGGGCAGGGACGGACTTTCATGTAAGGGGGCATGGGCAGCAGCTTTTTGACTGATTTTCATCTAATGCAATCCAATCCCTTGATGAACTTTAAAAGAAGTTTCTCTTTCGAAGCCTTATTTCTGATGGATCTCATTGTTTGGGATCAAAGCAGATGACTGTGCATGGTAAATTGTTGATCAAGGCAACTATTTGATGAAGAAAAATCATTGTTTCTGAACGATTGTTCATCAAGTCAGATTGTTGACTGAGGCAATTTGTATATATCAAGATAAATTGATGATCGAAGCAGATTTTAGAACTATTAAGATTGGTGATTATGGTAAAATATTGATCAATGCATATTAATAATAAGACAAGTAAGACAAATGTTTTAGCTTAATCAGATCAGTGGAAGTTAAAAAATAAGATTAGGTGCAAGTTTGTTTGCAACATGCGCGTTTGATTATACACACAGAAAAAAAATCTGAATTCTACTGGTGATGTAAACCTCCATGCATGTAAACTTCATTTTCACGCAGAAGTAATACTAAAACATATAGTCAAAGTTCATTTTCACGTTAACTAGCAACTTACAGGAAATGTTGCTTACAAAGATGGACAGTAGCATACAATATAGGGGAAATGGATGTAATAGGCATATGGCCTAAATGCCCCTAATTTGAGCCCATACATAAATTCAGCAATCGACTAAATTTTCAATGGCGGTTAACCATATCCATTAGTACCGTCCCAATGACGCGTTCATTTAGATAAAATTAATAAATAGCAGATTTTTAGCGATGGGCCCAATCTTACATCCATAGGTCAACATTAGAGCCATTTCTCCTATGTAATATATATCGACATGCTTCATAAATGTACATGATCTGAAATGTAAACTTGTATGTTATATGATGCTCCTTTTATGTGCATCAATGTCGTAAGTCAATGAAATTTTTTTGTTAGATATTTCTTTTATTGATGTACTTACAAGAACGACAGATTTGAAGACGCTTAAAATTCTATAGAGATTTGTTTTCCTACAAATATTTTGAAAACATTTCAGAGTTTGATTCACAATAATACTTCATCAAAAATACGACTATGACTTGTAGAATGCATTAAAACCTCTATAAAACTTGCAATGTTGCTTGGGCTGAGCGATGTCATTAGTATTTCTGATCAATTGAAGATCTTTGGAATAATACTGTATCAACCTACAGATTTAAAACCAAATATCCAAGGGGCTTTAATGAAATTTTCGATCAACTGAAGATCTTTTAAATACTGCCATCTAGAGAAAATATCCGAGGATGACATTTGAATCTTTGAACCGTTTAAAATCTTCAGAATAAATTTTCTCAACCTTAAGTCCAGAGGAGCATTGAACAGCTGGAGGCCTTTCAAATACTTCAACACATTGGAATAATATCTGAGAGATGGCATTTGAGTATTTTTTTTACAGTTGTAGAACTTTAAACTAATACTTGATCAACCGAATGCATCGAAAAAAATAGCACGAGGATTTTATTGATATTTGCGATCAGCTGCAGATCTTGTAATTATACATATCATAATATCTGACCAACCAGCAACTTTGGGAGAATATTTGAAGGTGTCATTTAATTTTTTTGAGCAGTTGAAGATCTTCAGAATAATTCTGCATCAACCTTTCAAAATATCCAGAGGACTTTATTAATATCTTATTCCATACTGTCCATACCACTCACGCTAAAGGTAACATGTTTAAATCTCATCCCTGGACAAGTCACGAATGACCTAGTGATTATAATAAAAAAAAAAATCATAATGGAAATCCGCGAATATTAACGATGTTTTCTAAAATTCTACGATGTTTCTGAATTCCTACGAAGTTTCCTATACATTCACAAAATTCCATGAATTTAAACTCAGTCTCATGAATTCAAACGAAGCTCCCTAAATTTCGCTCCAGTCCATAGAGCTCATCCAAAGTTCTTTGAGCAACTATGAAGCATTTCTTTAAAATTTTACGAAGTTCTTCGAATTGCTACGTAGCTCGCTAAACTTCTTGTTTCCAGAACTTTTAAGAATTTCGTTGATTTTCTGCGAGGATCTTTAATGACTTACACATTTTTTCTGAACTTCTATGCAATTCCCTGAACTATTTCAAGTCCATTAAGACTTTTGGTGATTTTCTATGGAATGCTTTGAAGATTAACATTTTTTCCTGAACTTGTATGGAATTCCCTGAAGTATGCTAAATCTTTTTTGAAGTATCCAGAAATTAAACAATAGTCCCTAAATTTCTACGAAGTTTTCCTGAATTTTTATAAAGCTTCCTGAATTTCTAGTTCTCTGAAGCTTTCCGAAGTTTCTCGAATTTATATAAAATTTCTTGAATTTCTACGATGTCCCTGAAGTTTTACGAAGTGCAATAAAGTCAATTACTTCAACGTAATTATCAGAATTTCTTAAAGCTTTGATAAGGTTCTACAAAGTTCGCTGAACTACTTAAAGTTTACTGCATTTTTATAAAGTTCCCCGAAATTTTAATAATCTTGATGATTGTCTATTTCTCTTGAACTTCTTTGGAATTCTCTGAACTATTCCACGTCATTAAAGTATAGTAAAACTTCCCAAAACTTTTATGAAGTATTTAGAAACTAAACAAAGGTCCCTCATCTTCTACGAAGTTGCCTCGAATTTTTACAATGCTGCTGAACTTGTTCAATTTCCCTACATCTCACGAAATGTTCTCTGAACTTCTATCAAGTGTGATAATTTGTTTTATCAAGGTCTCTTTGTATGAATAAAATATCCAAACTTTCAAGAAGATCCTAAACCCTTTCTAAAAATTTAACATCTGGTCGGTAAGAAGACCCACGAAGTTGAGCTTTTTTGGAATAAGTTCTCTCACAAACTGCTACGAAGTTCCTTTTCCAAGCAACACGTAAGTTCTATAACAGTTTATATAACCATTGTTTAACTGGATTAGGTTGTAAAGTAGATTACTCAACATAATTACTTCGGTTAACGAAGATCCAAAAAAAATATAGGAAGTTTGCTGAACCTGTACGATTTTTTCCTGAGCTTCTACAAAAATACCTGAACTTCTTAAAAAGTTCGCTTGGCTTCTACAAAATTTGCTAGGTTTCTGCAAGGCTTGCTGGATTTCTACGAAGTTCCATGCATTTTACAAAATTCCCTGCATTACTTTGAAGTTTCTAGAAGTTCATTGAGTTGCTATTTAATACTCTAAACTTCTACGAAGTTCGCTGTACTACTAAAAGTTCTCTGTATTTCTATGCAGTTCCCAGAATTATTAAGACTTTTGATGATTCTCTGCGAAATGCTTTGAAGTTCTACAATTTTTCCTCAACTTCTATGGAATTCCCTGAACTATTCTAAGCCTTTTATGAAGTAGATATAAATTGAACGAAGGCGGCTGGGAAGTATTCCTGAATTTCTTAGAAGTTCTCTGAAGCTTTCTGGAGGTTATCGGATCTATATTAAATTTCTTGAATTTCTACGATGTCCCTGAAGTTTTACAAAGTGCAATAAAGTTAAAAAAAATCCCTGAACTTCGACTAAATTTTCAGAATTTCTACAACGTTTGATAAAGTTCAACAAAGTTATCTGAACTTCCAGAAACATGACTGAAGTTCTATAAAATTCCCTGCATTTCTTCTATGGACACTGAAGTTAAACGACGTTTTGCTGAACTAAACTACTGTTTGGGGGTCATGCACAAATTACTCAAGATTATTTTTGTGATTATTGGACCCCTCACTCGTCTTTCAAAACACTGTAAGATTTTCAGTTAACTTCCCTCCCCCTAAAATCTCAGTATGATTTTAAAATTTTCAGAAAATCGTTAATTATTTATTTGGGAATATTTTTATACAAATATATCAGTTAATCATATGCTCATTTAAGATATGTTCAGGTTTTTTTTGGCATTAAATTGGATAAGATAAAATTATTGTCATTCAACTATTGAATTTTATGTAAGAAAATGTCAGCTTCCTCTTTCTCACTATGATAGAAACCGTAAGAATTGCTGAGACCACCCTAAGCCCTTACATAATGTTTGGATGACCCCATGCTGAACTTCTTGGATATTTCCAGCAGTTTTCCGAAGTTTACTAAAGTTCTGCGTAGTTTCCTGAAGACATTTGAAGTACTTTCTACTAAGTTCCCTGAAATCAAATAATGTTTCTCAACTTCAACGAATTGCCGTTGACTTCTAAGATGTACCCTGAACTTCTGTAAAGTTCATCTCGTTAGTCTCGTTGAAGATCAAAAAAAAAAATCTTTATCTTTAAAATTGATAACAATTGTTTTTGGAAATATTTCGAAGATACTGAGAAGCATCAACATTTCCAAAAACAATAAATCGCATGAATTACAGTCGATAATTTTAGAAAAGATTTGATACAAATAATTTTTTTTGCTTCTACCGTTCCGATCAAGCTATATTGCAGAGAAAGTCTATCATGGCAGTCATCGTAAGTGCTTTGCCTTTATTGTTGCTTTATCTCTATGATTTGATACCTTGATTTTGTATACTGTTAAGGGAGGTAAATCGTTGATCAATCATATTTTAACTTAGACATTTATTGATTAAGCCAGATAATTCCACTACCAGTACTTGCTTAGCCTTGACAGATGCGCGTATTTTGTCTACAATGTGCAGACTTCTTCTGTGCCTTGTACTAATACTCGATTGAGTAAAAGACACTGAAGAAGTCTGCACAATGTAGACGAAATACGCGTATTTGTCAAACATAAGCAAATAAGGTAGTGGAATTAAATGAAAATTACGAATCCTCATATTTATCTTTACACAGGTATTCCTCTTAGACGCACACATACACCAGGATTCAGATCATCAAAGCAAGGAAAATCATTAGTCCAGATAGCGGCGCCGGTGGTGTAGTGGTAAGCGTGCTTGCCTCTCACCCCAGCAGGCCTGGGTTCAATCCCAGTCGGCGCCGCCGGGATGTTCTGAGGCATAACATCTCTGATCACGCCTTCCTTCGGAAGGGAAGTAAAGCCGTTGGTCCCCGGTTCATGAGTTTGATGGGTCGATAGGTAGGGTCTCCAGGTGTGGGAGCTGCCTCCCTGGCGTCGGTAGCATTGGTGCTCAGCACGGAAAACAAGATCGACGGAAAACAAATCAAGGAAAAAAAAAATAGTCCAGACAAATTATTGATGAATCCAGATTGTTGAATGAAACATATTTTTATTTATTAAATCAGATTGTTGACCATGGCAAATAACTGATCAAAACATGGTGATCAAGACAGTTTTTCGATCAAATCAAATTATTGATCAAGGTAAACTGTTGTTCAAAGACATTGTTGATCATGGCAGATTTCATGTTATGGCAAATTTATGGTATTGATTTTTCTTTTGATCACGTTAGATTGTTGATCAAGGCAAATGGATGATCACTCTTATCTGAACTATTGTTGATCAATTCAAATTTTTGATCATGATGATCCAAATTTTTGATCGTTTGGCTGATTATGGACAATTCTTTATCGAGGCAGAGTGTCGATTAACGCCAATCGCTGATAATAGACACATTTTGATCACAACTGATGATCGTTTAGTTGTTGATCAAAATCAAATTGTTAATCAAGGATAACTGTGGATATTTGATAAAAACGGATGATATATTTTTATCATGAAAAATTGCTGGATGACCATAGAAAGCACATCTGGAAAAAATGATTGAGTGAAAATTTATTGATTGAGCACAAATTGTTTGTGAAATCGGATTTTTTGAATCATTATTTAAGATTGTTGATCACTGATGTGTTTCTGCAAATGTCTGGTGTAAGAATTCAATGCCTTTGTCTTTTGTCACTCTTTATTAGTTTATGTTTGTCTTGTTCCCTCGTCTCGATGAGTCTCATTGTCCCCCACTCGTCACCATAGTCAGTCGAACTCCAGATGCATCTAGAACCGCACTACCGTTCATACTGGCGACAACGCTCTGATTAGACAACGATACCCCACCCCAAGCTCCTCCACTGATCATATCCTTCGAAAAAGTATCCCTCTAACCTCGAGTAACCCGCGAGTATTCGGCCCTACTCCTACTAGACATATAATTAAGTGAATGTTGTTACACATAATGTAAAATTTATTATCGGCACTGTAAAGCTGACGCAATTGAGTTGTAAGGCTAATAAACGAATTAGATGAAAAAGAAATATTTCTGATCGAAGTAAATCGTGGATCTTTATTTTTTTTATCAGGGCAAATTGGTGTTCAAACTTAATTTGTTGATCACGGTTGATCTTTGAAGGTACATTGTTGGGCATAGGATGATTTTAATCAAATTGTCGATCAAGCAAATCTGTAAAAAAAAAATGTTGATCAAAGCTAATTTTCAATTAAGGACAAATAGTTGATCAAATCGTTTTTTATTATTATGGAAGATTTTTGATCGTGACGAATTGCTGATCGAAGAATAAGGTAAGGTAGTAAAATTGAATGGAGATTACAGACATTTTTCTATCTACATAAATTAATGTTCAAAGTCAATTTATTGATCACGGTTGGTTTTTGATCATGGTAAATTGTTGATCATGTTTACCAAGTGAGATTGATGTTCAAGGTAAATTTTTGATCAAAGCACGTTTTTAATCAAGAAAAGATTGTTGAATAATACGATTTTTTTTTATCAATACAGATTTTTGATCAATGCAGATTTTCGATCATGGTGGATTGTTGATCAAGGCTAAAAATTTAGCAAGTCAAATAATTGATCATGGACATTTGTTGATATTGTTGAAGAAGGTTAATTGATGATAAAAGGAAAATGGATGATCAGGACAGGCTGTAAATCTCCTAGATGAAATACTAATAATCAAAATAATTGATGTAGACAAGTCATGATCAAGGCAGATATAATATCATGGGAAATTGTTGATCAAAGCAGATTTTTTTTATCAAGATAATAAAATTGATCGATTGAAAGGCCATCCTTTTGCATGACATACCTGTACATTGAGTAAATTTGATTGTAGATTGTTTCGGTTAGTTCTGTTTAATGCTCAATGACTTATAGATTTGTTGGCTTTAGCATATTTTTAATTGAGCATGGAGTGGCTCGGATGAAATGAATTTATAAACAATTTTATTTGCAATAGCGCAAATTATGGATTTTTCTAGAAAGTTTTTCTTAGACTAGAGGTGGTGAAGAATGCAATGACTAACATTTCAATAAATTATTTCAAACCGAGTAATTTTTGGATGACTTCGAAGTTATTTTTGATTACCGTTTCGATGGTAATTCGATGAACAAAACGATCACACTTATTGAACCGCATACGAACTGTGGTATGTGGTTCACTGTGTCTGTGTGTTGGTTTATTTATTTATTTATTTGTCGTCAATCAGGAGTAGACCGTTGCGATAAAAAGATAATCACATTTTATGTCCTACTGTTAAACAATATTATATCCAAAAATCAAAGTCATTCAAAGTTAGAGTCAGTCATTTGGCCAGTCTTTCTTGATGAAAATTTAGATCTGGATTGGTCGATTCTCTTCAGTGAATTTTTCTTCAGAGCTTGTGATGGAAATTGCGAGGTGAGAAATTCAAAAAATTGTTGACGTCCCTAAGAGAAACATGTTGACTTATTATTTCAAGGTCGGTACAATGTTTAAACATTGTATTGCATCTATTACGTCATGTGTTAAACGTTTCTGGCGGGAAAACTTATAAAATCAGGCACGATGTCCGAAAAAAAAATCATGTCGATACGAGGTGGTTGATTTATTGATAAATATTACTCACAGCTACTGACAAATTTGTGGACCCGCTGTTCACTTGTTACCACCCATAATTTTGAACGGTTCAATATCTTCAAGTGTAGGTTGCTCAAAATCACTATCTTTTAGAAAAGATGCGTGTGAATCTAGGAAAAATCCGACAGATCTGCAGTAAATTACATTAAATACAAATGAAATGGGTAAAGTTTAGTTAAATATTTTATATGTTTCAACATGTACATTTCTACCAGTGTACAATAAGTCTGAAAGGTACGTTACTGATTTTTCTACTTATTCTTCCTCAGTAGTCCACATAACTGGTTCAATTAAAATAGATTGAATCTTTTTTTAGAATTTACATTAGGATCACCACGTTCATGTAAAGAGCTTTCCAAAGGATTGCTGAGCCTGAGATATACTTTACAAGAAGGTATTTAATGATTTTTCATGCAATCAATCATCGAAAGAGTTTTATAGACCATATATCATGCTCTAGAAACAGAGATTATATGCATATTGCCCTTGTAGTACTAATCCGAAGTTGAGATGCGAAGATATACTTGCAAAGCAAGAGAAGAAGTGATGCCAGCCTAAACTTTGCATCGGTTTTCAATCGAATGGGCAGCGGTGTTAAACTGTTTTTGATATCATAACAATGAAGATTTTTATATTGATCATCTATTCTCGATAAACTTCGTGTGTGTCATCTCATCAGAAATAATTTTCTAACCTCTTTGCAGTTCAAGGCAATGAATAATAAATCCTATTTGTAATCCATTATAGTTAATCTTTTATCATTATTCCTAAATAGCTATCATAATAAAAGCTCACCAATCAACAAATTCATACAAGCTAATCAGATAAACACACCTATGAATGCAAATTAATCACATTACGCCAATTGGAAAACGCTTGCCAAAGGCAAAACAATAACTTCACATGTCTACCTGTTTGATTGTATGTATTTGAAAACCAACAATCATTCAATTTGGTTACTCTCAGCGAGTCAGCAACTGCAACCGGCCTGTCCATCCGAATGAGTATTGTTGATCAATTTCTGTTTATGTCCAAACAAAACTCTAATTCCTTCATTTGTTTACAACTGTTTTTCGCTGAACCTGCCCAAAATCAAAGAAACCGTGATCTTTATGATCATCATCAGCAAATTGCTTCAATTTTAATTACTCCTTGATCAGCTGATCTGCTCCGACATCTCGTGGCCCTCGTCGTAGTCGCCAGTTGATATATGTCCCTGGAGTTTGGAACAATTAAAACCAATTTCGGAACGATTCGACAGACAGCCAGACAGACAGTCAGACAAACAATCGGCTGGGGTTGGGGAATGTTAGTTGCAGCAGATGAGAGCTCTTCTAATGTGGTGGCCTCTAGAGCTCTAGAGTGGATTGATGCCGTAATTCGATTCGAAAGTGGATCACACCCAAAGCAGCCACCCAGGCAACCAGCGATTTGTGCATTCGCGGATCACTCAATCGTCATCGGTTGGCCGCTTGGGTTAAAAGATGCTAATGACGCTTAAAACGACGAGTAATAAATGCTGTTTGCCTTTTTTTTTGATTTATTTAAATGGCTTCACCAATGTTTCAGGTTCGTCTAGGGGCGTTTTTCTACGGCATATTGCTCCATTAATCTCAATGAGGGTTTTATTATGGACCTTGAAGTTTTTCGCTCGATTTGCAACGAGCCTCCGGGAGATTCGTCATTTCTCACTGTGTCGATTACACGCTCTTTTCACTTGTTTTTTTGGCGCTTTTAACGACTTTATCTCGCTGACTGAAATCTTGCCTTGAGGGTGTTGAGTGTGGTGGCTGTGTCTCATGAATCAGTTTTACTTTCAACACCTACGTGCATTGGAGGCTTGATATGGAGAGAGTGGAATTAATATGCACTGGAATGAAACTATTGCCGCAAATTTCTGGATTGACCTCACTTGGGGTTTGTTGCAGGTGAATGTAAATTTTAATCTTTGCTTATTACTGGTAAACAAATAATCAAAAGCTTCAGGGCATTTTTTTTGCAAAGAGACTGGAAATCGTTTTCCAAATAAAAATGTTAGCTTTGAGATGGATTTTTTAATTTTACTCTACTACATTTTTAATTCTGAATCAGGGCTCTACTACATTTTCGAAGCACTAAAATGAACTCGAATTTTGCCTCTTTCATACAACGTGTTCAACGCATCAATTCTATAACGGCTAGCTAGACTATCAGCATGAAACGCAATTGAAAAAGAAGCACACTTAGAACGAAAGGCAGGCTGTTGATTTTTTCGTCGTTGCTTTGTTCATCACTTTCAATGAAAGTAACGGCGATTATCGAGATGAAACGACACCTCCTTATGGCTTTCAATCCTTTCACCGACACTCTATCACCGTCCTTTCAATTTGTTTAATATACGTTATATCCCGTTTTCGTTACTCTTTTTTTAGATAAACATGTGGATGGAAGATAAATTAAACATATTACGAGTAATCTTCAAGTGTTTTTACGTGAGAAATGCTTTAAACATATATATTAATTTTCCATAATATACGTCATGAAACCTCTGTTTATGTGTTTCATGAAAGAAAAAACTATCAAAATCAAGTGCTCTTTCACTCGTCCGCTTCACCGAAGCTTGAAAGAAAGACCAACGAAGCGACGGAAGAAAGAGAAACAAACGATTGAAAATTTGTTTGTAGACGCCGACTGAGGTTCTAGAATGCTGCGAAGCTGTTCGACTTCAACGGAAAAAGAAAGCTAGCAGTCTCTTCGTCGCATCAGTTTTGTCGATTAAAGCTGATATTGTGATGCCATGGTCTGAATTTTTAAAACATTCATGACGCTTTTGAATATTTTTGCCTTCTCCTACTCTTTGTATTTTTTATTTTTAAATTTTTTACCTAATGAATTTTATGAAACTTTATGAATTTATTCAGTTAAACCTCTCAGATGGAGGATGTACGGAAGTTTTGTTTTATATGATATCTCAACATGCTACCAAGGCCGTTGAATCCATTCCCCGTTCGATCCCCACCACGAAACCTTGTGCGACACATTTCGATCCCGTTTTGGAAATCATCAGTATTTTATTTTGCGAATCAAAAAATCCAGAACTAAAGTGATTTGAAGCAACAGACAAGTTGTAGCTTCCAATTGTGTCGGTTTCCACCCCTACTTGAGAGCAAGCGAAACCCTCTAATCTTAAAATGACATAATTGAATCGGGATTGCGGAGACACAGAGTCAAGTGCCCTTAAGTGACACTAACAAAAGCAAACCGGAATGAGCCATGATTGAAAGCATTTGACCATGAAGATATAGATATGGTGGATGACTTGCCAGTGGAAAGTTAAGTGCAGTGCTGGGTACAGTTGGCATAAGAGTCGTAGGAAAAAGGAAGTGTTTTATAATGTAATTGAGAAGGGATAATGGAACTATCACAGTGGGGCTGGAAGTGGAAGAAATAGGGACATTTTTTAAAGTGTAAAAATCTCAATAAGCCGGAGATAACTAAACTTACTGGTTGTAAATATACTTCAAGACATTTTTCGAACATTCACTTGTACCTGAAAGAAAACAGAAAATTAACGCATTAGTAAATCTCTCAATAGCATTTTTCGCATTCAAAGTTTTTAATTGAGCTCGTACTGATCGCCTATTATCTTGTCACTTTCCCTCTCGCAATGTGGTTTTTTCCTTGGACCGATTGATCTCCAACCGATCGGTGTGCTATTTCATTATTTTCACTCATTTAATCATCGACGACGACCGTGTCGACGAGGAGGAGGACGCCCCTTGCCACACCGTCAATCAATCTCACTCAAACACCTAGTAAAGCGATGCGGAGGTGTGTTTTCCATGCCGAGCATTTCCACCTCGAGTGCAACAATGTATAGGTTAATCGAAAACTACGGCTATCAATTTCATTCAGATCGATATCGTTGCGTTTGTTCGCACAGACACAAAAGTATATAGATAGCGAAGTGAGGAATCAGGTGCGGAAATCAAGCGTTGAATCGATTCTTCACGGCTGCCATCGTCCGGTGCCAATAATGTGGAGAAGAATGCTTCCGTGCTGGCTGGGCTGCACAAGGGCCTAACGAATCGAAAAACTGTTGCGCGAATAAACAATAATCCCCTTTGGTCTCGTTAATAATGATGGCGATAATCGTCATCGTTTGGTTTCGCTACCGCGCCGGGAATCTGAATCGGTTGTTAAGCGGGGTTTGTCCTTTGGGTGGAAGGCGGAGATGGAGAAATGTAGGCTTTTGGAGAAAAGGTTTTCGCTGTGTATAATTTTGTAACGCGCGCGCGCTATATTTGATTAATAATTGCAAACTGTGACTGATGATGGATAGATTACACTGTTTGTGTGGAACGGTGCGCGATTAGCGAGGTGTGCGGTAACAAGGAAATGGCTACAGGTTGGCACGGTGACTAATGACACAGCGTGGCTGAAGTTGGACTGTAGGGAAAAAACTGGGACTTTGAGCTGGCTGACCATAATAGGAAAACTTATCAGTTATGCATGTGCAATTTATATGATGGCTGCGATGGTCAGAGTTACGTTGTAGAGAATGACTGAAATCGAAAGGCTTAGACTTGTTTTTCATAGTTCTTTCGTTGATTCTTGGATGGACACTTGTGGCTTCCTTTTTATTATTGATGCTAATTTATCAGTATTATTCTTTAATTTTTCGTCCTGTGTTAGTGGGTCTTTTAAACAATATTTATTTTTCGTCGAATCAATTTACCACTTTTTGATTGGATGTCCCTAAGCTAAAATGCTAATAAAATAGACAAGGAAGCCGTGTTCTCTTTCAAAATCACCCTGTAGAAATCTGATGAAAGATCCCGTGTCGATAAAATCTCCATTCTTCACAAAAGCGGCAACGAGTTTATCATGCTAATAATCTCATTACAGCAGCTTGGAACAAGGAAGCAAAGAAACGACCGGAGCATGGTAACCTTTCATCATGAGCTGCCGTCAAGATCTCCCCAACACTGAATAAGACATAGCTGGCTTTCATTTCCATCTCTCCAATCGATCGACCTACTGAGTAGACACACAATGGGGACGCACAGGAGCAGTGCCAACCAACGCTAACTAATTATGCAAAACGTCTTAATCCATGTTAACTATGTACTGGTGTTTTATGCTAAGCAGCTCCCGGGTTTTCCTTAAACTGGAACAGCAACAACGGCCATTGAAAGTGAGACTGCTGTGGTGGCTGCTGGCTGCTGGATTCATAGATTATTGTGAGCCGATAAATTGTCTCACCACAATCCCCGGCAAAGACCGGTCAAAGCCAACGAGACAAAAGATGATAGTCAAGTGAATATCCATTTTTCCCTGCGATGGTGCCGAACCCGATACGGGGGGGTATCTGGCGACCTAACATAAACATCGGTCGCGTGGTTAGTAATTTATTTTCTGGCACCCGTTCCCCTCCCCACGCGGCAAACTGCGGGAAACTATGACTCGGAGGAAAACGGTGGCGGTGGCAGCCTCAGCCGGCGGTACACAGCCGTCGAATCTGACTCATATTTTTGTTCCGTTCACTCAAATTCGCAAAATCATAGATGAACAGGTAGACTGAAAACAATTTTCCTCGTTTTTTTCAGGAAAATCTTATCGAATATGAGGAAAATCGAAAAAGTCTATTGGTATACTTCTAGACTGAGTAGAATTTTCGTCGTTTTTCTCCATATTGGAGGAGATTTTTTAGGAACAGCGAGGAAAATTTTACTCAGTCTATGAGTGCCCTACGTTTTTGCGATTTTGAGTGAAAAACCACTCAATTTATAGTCGATCTCATCGACCGTGTAGCGTGTACACTGTACGCTAAATTGATGGCGCTGAAGAGCTTTTCCCGAGCTACAGTAAACCATAATAAGTCTCTCGTTTGCTTGTTAATTTGAAGTATAGGGTACACAACTTGGCTGCTCGGCTTTCTTCGAGCACTAACTGAGACTGGCGATCATCCGGTAGCAGCGCTTGCAGAAACTAACTAAGGGGCGCTCTCTAAACAAGCCACTTGATACCGATCTCCTGGTTAGTGCATCACACGCAGACATTGCCTCCGCACTGATGATGGGCGGGTTGAACGGATGATTGGATGCATGGGGGATTGTTTTACAATCGGCCAACTGGCAAGGCAAGACGTGTGGCATTTACTATCATCCAATTTTCAGCTGCTTTTCGATGCTATGATGTGCTAGATAGGTAACTCGTTGAATGGATGCAAACAGATGTGGCACAGTGTCGAGCGCTTAGATAGATTCGACCTGTTTTTGGGATTGAACCTTTCGGAATAGCGTATTTTATGTTACCTTGTGGACGTCATTTGTGATTAGCCCTGGTCCCTTTCAATTTATTTATGAACGGTCTTTATATTTGACACTGACGTTGAATATCAAACTGACGTTTCACATTCGTCTAGTTATGTCCGGTTTTATTCGAATAACCGATTAATCGATTAACGAACCGGGAAATCCAATATTTTTAATCGGTTGATCAGTCACTCATCGTTTCAAACAAATTCTGCACCTCAGCAAATTACAGCACAGCGAACGAAACATAATCGACTAGTAATCAAATAAGTAAAAAATGGGACATCGCTGACTTTTGTGTAATTGTTTTGATATAAAAAAGAGCACAACGTCAACTCTACCGAGGGTGCAGGAAAAGCGTAAAAGCACACACCAGATATATAGGTGCGTGGATAAAGAGACCAAACACAGGGACAAAAAAAACTTTTGTTTTTCTCCTTCTGTTTCATCTTAGCATTCTTCTTTGTTTGTATTGTCATAATTTGTTTTAAAACCTATTTACAGATATTCAAAACCTACTTTGGTCCAGTTGACAGCTAAACCTCGTGCGTGAAAGACGTGTTTCTTTTATCCGTCTCGTTATCAGGTTACAAACTAATGAGTTTTCTATCAAATGGGTGCTAAACGTGAGAACTGCCGAAGCGACCAGATGCATCTGCGGTACAGAAATTCATGTACGGTGAGTTGAAACTGGACATAGCGGACGCCTTAAACATCCAGTTTCACAATGGTAGAAACTGTGTCTGCGTCGAGATGGTAGATGCCGCAGCAGCCGCTACTTTGCATCACACCATCTACAACACACTATGCAGTGCAAGAAAAAAAGCATACACAATTCCCGTGTTCGTTGAAGACGAAGCCGTTAACGTGAGAATCCATGATCTCCCTACGAAAACACCTAACACGGTGATTATAGAAAGTATGCGACCATACGGTACCATTCCTTCCATCAGCAGATAAATGTAGAAGAATAATTTCCCGGCATCTATAATGGAGTACGGATGAAGCTCAAACAACTCATCCCTTCCTATCGGAACGACGGTGAGACAACATTGATTACATATCACAATCAAGCAAAAATCTGTAGGTTCTGTGGACAAAAGGCTCATCCCCGACAAAAGTGTAATAGCACTACATAATGTATTACTACTGTCAATGACCCTGCAGACGCAGCAAAGGTCATAAACGATGAAAACAGCAAACAAACATTACTCGATACCAATCAAACTCAATCTAAATTAGGCGAAACCAACAAAAACACCCAGTACCAACAATAGAGATTTTCACGTCTGGTTGTATTGGTGCGATATGTGAGAGCGTGTTAGTGAATATCCGAGGAAAATACATAATAAATCGATGTCAAACTCATTTTGACAGATCTACTTTCATACATTTTTTAGGTTAGCCAGAGGAAAATAATAAACAACTTTACACGGCGTTGCCCCCGCTAGTGTGCGTGCGTTAAACGTCACTAATCTCTATAGCGCGCAAGAATCGACGGATAGTGAATCGGATGAGTTTCTAACCGTCGCCAACAAACGAAGGCTGTCAACGAAACAAAAACACAAAAATGCGAAACGACATGTTACGAACCAGGGTTGCCAGAATGATGGATCAGCAGGAAATGAAAATTCGAGGGAAGAAATAGAAGATGAATTCTCAGTTTCGGGCTCACCAATCAAGACGAGGAGCAAAAATAAGCAGCCAGGAAGAAAGTGACTGTATTTTCATATTTTTTTTCCAGAGACGAATCAGCCCGCGGCTGAAAGTCTTTTTAATAAAGAAATCTAATGTATCTAACTTTGGTTGTTTCTTATTTTGATGCGTTTTGCCGTCGAATCGGATTTGGCTATTTATCAGACTTGAAATCAAAAACTTAATTTTCTTTAACTTGCGATTTTTGAAAAGCTGAATGTTAAAAAAACCGTTTTGATTTAATTTTAGAGATCGTAAATAAGGTGAAAAACATTTATAATTTTGTCTTTTGCATATGATGTCCATTAAAATGAAAAATAAATGTTTTAATTATATGATTAAACAGAAGATAAAACATGTTTATTTTCATCTTCCTCTTGTTATTATTTATCTCATTCTTCATTACTAACTTCTTCGCATTTCAAACTTATTGCTTATCGCATATTAGTTTATTGCGTGCAACTTAGTGTTCTAGATGCATTTCCACAGTTATCAATTGAGAGCATTCGATGCCTGTACCATTTTTGCATTGGTATAATTGAGTGGCGAGGACAATTATACTCTATGCCCAGGGAAGTCGAGAAATTGTCCAATCCGAAGAATTCCTAGACCGGACTGGGAATTGAACCGAGCCACCTCCTGCGAGGTCTTGCTTTGTAGCTGCGCTTTTACCTACTGAGCTAAGGGAGGTAATTTGAGCTGATTAAAGGTTGAATAAACTATTGTTTAGCTGCAGAAGCATATTTCTGCCTGAATAAGCTCTTGTTCTGCTTCCCTTGTTTGTTTGGCTTAGCTGGCTTGGTTTGGCTTGAGTTTGGCTGTCTTTTTTTTTTGTAAATTTATTTATTTGTACCGGCTCAATCGAATAAACTTTACCGAGCCAAATTATCTTTTGCGTTATACATTTTAAAGCTTTGAAATTCTACCAAAACTACATTTCCCTACAGATTGGGCTGAAAACTTGCATTTCCCAATAGAATTTAATGAAGATTTTGGCAAACAATAGGATATGATCTGAAATACTTGTTTTTTTTGCAGTACTACGTCTGTGATTTTTTATATGAGGATACACTTTGTGAAAACTGAAAATGGATCATGTACCGAAATTATGAAAGATTTTTCCCGTTAATAACTCAGTTGCCCCTGGACCAATTTCAAACATTTTATCACCAATCGATCAGAAATATGTCCACGCATCAATAGAAATGCTTCCGACTGTTGATTTTTAACAAGAAACTATTGACAAAGTGACAAATGTCAAGCATTGTCCAAAAACGGTGAAATAACTAACAAATCCACCAATTACGTACATGCATATGCTGCTTCCTCAACACAGTCATCAGAGAATCGTTTCTAGATGAAACATGTCGATGTAGCATTGCTGCTTCCCCAACACTGTCATCAGAGAGTCGTTAGTAGACCAAACAAGTCGAAGTGGCATTCGCCTCCGATCTTCGGGTGTGTGCGAATAGAGATGGTGCAATTGCGTAACACTCATCGATATATTCAGAACCACACACCCCCAACGACCACACAAATTGCTCTCCAGAGTTGTAATCTTGCAAGTGCACTCTACGAAGCACCCGTGTTTAGCAGCAGCCGGGTCGACACTCTTCTAAGTGCCCATTTGTCGTAGCACCTTCACAACCAACACGTTGTGCCCTTCTTTCTGCAATTATTTTTATTTAATCATCAAGTAACCATATGTAAACACTAAACCTCAATGACATTTTCGAAAATCTCTGATGTATTTTTCATTTTCACTCATCTAGTCACATAACCAACAAAGCAACTACCCCGGTGTGGAAGTAATTAGATATGATTTGCTTTTCTTCCATATCATTTTCAATTTTGGTTGGCTGGCACTTTCATCACCAATTCCAATCATTCACTTTGATCAGCCAACTGCCAAGCTCGAACATTGCATGATTGAACGTGTTTTCGGAATCTTTTCTTTTACACCACACTCTGAGAACAAAGGCGTTGCTCATCATAAAAAAAAACTGAACAATAGATCAGTACCATGAACCATTGCATCAGCAACCAGAACAATCCCAAGTAACATTGTATGTTTTATCGAGGTTTTAAAGCATTCTACAAGTTTAAATCATGGTTCCATGAACCCTCATAAAACCCGAATTTTTGCTTGGGAATGTTACTCACGCCTAAATATGCGTTATAATGGTCTGGAATGTACACAATGGATTAAAAATTACCAAAATGCACAATAGTCCTAAATCACTAAAGCAATGATAACAATGCGAGAAAAATGCTGGTAAATCACCAATTTGAATAAATATGCCATGGCAACCATCCACGACAGATACGTATTTCGACTACTATGTGCAGTCTTCATCAGTGTCATTCCCACTAAAGAACTTATCAAAATATAACCCCCTTAAGTACTTATCTACTAGGTGAAAATGTATGATGCTATGAAGCCTTTGGGGATTTTCCTTATTAGATAGTTTTCTCCTTTAGTTTACTTAAATCTTTGGTTTTTATTAGCTAGGTAGAGTACGTCAGTGTGAAAATTGTGTAGAGAGTAGAAAGCGAGCAAATGTCAATTTTAAGGAAGGCATAAATCGAAGATCAGTATTGAGCATTTCTAGCTCAAATCGTTAAAAAAAATGTCAATTTTGTCTCGACCCCTTCTGATTTGAATGAAACATTGCTCACGTGTTCGCTGCTACTAATGGTTGCATTTTTCATTTAAATATGATTTTTTCCTCCAGAATAACTTTTGAAAAGGGCGTATAAAAAAATTGATTATTTTTTATTAAAAAAATCATAACTTGAAAACTATTGATCTGATCAAAACGGCATATGAAAAAAAGTTTTAGGTAATTAAATTATCTTTGCGGAAAAAATACACTGAAAGAAAAGACTTCGTAAATTAGTATTTAAAAAACGTAAAACGATGATTATCTCAAAACACCCCCCCTTCGATCTTTATAATTTTTTTTTTCAAGAAAATTGATGGAATACCCTTGAATTTCGTGAAAAGTGTATGCTGGTAACTTCCTTAAAAAGAAATCTATATTTTTTTTAAATTTTTGTTGATTTTTACAAGTTGATCAAAATGCATATTTTTTTGAAAAATAACAATTTATTTGGATTCAACGCATAATTTTCGATAACATTGCATATAGAAACTTTTTTCCTAAGTCCAGCCGTTCTCAAGTTAATGCAAATTAAAAAAATATAATTATAACAATTTTCAACATTTTAGGCCATTTTCAAATGTTCGTCGAGATGTCCAGCAACGAGATTTTATTTCATGATTGTATATTAAAAAACAAACAATTCATTCTCAGATATGGTAGCTGTCAGACTTACCCGTTTCTATCTAGAGGCAGCGGAAGAGAAGCACATTGATGTGGTCAAATGAAAGATTTGTTGAGATTAAAAACAGTATATAGGGGAAATAACGGCTTCGGCATGACAGACTATTTTCGGCAATACAAATTGAAACACTATTTTCACTGGATTTTCTTACGAAAACACTTCGCTGAATGCATGCAAACGATTCTTTATGCTTTCAGCTTCAATTTGACTATACTTTTACCACTTAGAAAAAGCAATCTAGCAAGGTTTTCTTGAAATGCAACACACGCACTACAAATTGTAGCTGATTTCGAGTTGCCGATAATAGAACAGCAGATTTACATGCAGTTCAAATGGAACGGTTGCCGAAGAAAAACTGGTTGCCGACAATACTCGCTCTCACTAGAGAAGATTGGAGCTTTGTAAAAGCGTTTCAAAACAGTGTTTGACAATTCTTTCGACTGAAAGTGTTAGAGCAGCTGGTAGCAAAAGATTGTAAACAAACCAATACTGAATATGTGTGCGTTCCTTAGAGAAAAAGGCTAAAGAAAGAAGGTCGCTGCTTAGGTTGCCGAGAATACGTAAATTCTCCTATTTATTATTTTATTTTACAACTCATATTATTTGAATACATTGAATAATTTGGGTGTATCGTTTGAATTAGAGAATATTTTTACTTGGTTGTTTGAAACTGGAATATAGCAATGATATTTTCGAGTTCCAGGAATTGGTTTCACTTTCTTAAAAAATGGATCAAATTCCGTGTCAGCCTTTTTGTATTCTTCCGTAGAAACATAACAAAATGACATTTTTGTTTGAAGATCTTCTTTACGACTATTTGCCCAGTCGTACAGTTGTTAAGGGTTCGTTATAAGGTGCTCGTGTTGCTTAGCTAAACTTGCTCTGGTTGCCATTCTCTTAAGGGTACCACCAATCGCATCACAATGACCTTTGCCGTGTGAAGTTGCAAAAAAATGCCATTCAATTTCTACATTATGCTTATCTTTAAATCCACAAATGCTAGCAAAAATTTTTATGTTTTTGTATTGTGATGCTGCTCCATCTGACATAAAAATACACTTTTGGACTGTTATTTGCAACTTTGAAAATTCTAATAATATTGAGATAAACAACTGAACTGCTACTGTGTCATGCTTTGAAATTGATTTAGGTGGAGGTTTACAACACTTGAAATTGTTATCCATCGTAAAAAACTACTTGCTTTTTAACTTGAAACGCTAAGAGAGATGAACTGAATGGAACAGGTGAAGATCGTCCCAATATATATATATATATATATATATATATATATATATATATATATATATATATATATGTAGCAGAATAATTACAATGTTGACATTATACCTATCTTCATTAGGTACAATTGATTATAGCAAACTTTTTTAAGTGTGAGTGTAAGAAGCCTCCACGGGGTGCCTTTTTATGTAGTTGTGATATCGCGGGATGAGCTCTTAAGGCACAATATGGTATACGTCAGAGAAGTACCTAGAGAATTTATCTCAATTACAGGTTTAATAACATATTTGTTTACCTGTTTATGTTTTGAGCCTCTGTTATGACATACACAATTCTATCCAGGTATACAACTAATAGAGGACAGAAAAAAGGCACATGAGTGGGTTTGTTGATTATTTGGGTATATTTGAGAGTATTTACTTATAAACTTGTTTCTTTTCCGCTGCGTCTAAATAGAAACGGGTAAGTCTGACAGCTACCATATTTGAGAATGAATTGTCTGTTTTTTAATATATATTCATGGAAAAACATCTCGTTGCTGGACATCACGACTAACATTTGAAAATGGCCCAAAATGTAGAAAATTATTATAATTATTTTTTTAAATTGCAGTAACTTGAGAACGGCTGGACTTAGGAAAAAAGTTTCTATATGCAATGTTTTTGAAAATTATGCGTAAAATACATATAAATTACTATTTTACTAAAAAATATGCAATTTCACCAACTTGTAAAAACCAATAAAAATTTCAAAAATTATTAAAAAAAATTTAAGAAAGTTACCAGTATACACTCTTAACCAAATATTAGGGCATTTTTTCAGTTTTCTTGAAAAAAAAAATTATAAAGATCGAAGGGGGGGTGTTTTGAGATAATCATCGTTTTACGTTTTTTAAATACTAATTTACTAAGTTTTTCTTTCAGTGTATTTTTTTCCGCAAAGATAATTTAACTACTTAAAACTTCTTCTCATATGTCATTTTGATCAGATCAATAGTTTTCAAGTTATGATTTTTTGAAAAAAAAATAATCCATTTTCTTATACGCCCTTTTCAAAAGTTACTCTGGAGGAAAAAATCATATTTAAATGAAAAATGCAACCATTAGTAGCAGCGAACACGTGAGAAATGTTTCATTCAAATCGGAAACACTCATGACCAACCGGTTTGCGTTTTGGGCTGGAAATGCTCTATTCCAACCACCAACCAACTAAGACGTAATAAACAGTAGCTCCTAACAACAACTAGTTTTACTTGTTGGCCTTGGTTACGGATATAACAATTGGGCGACAAGGAAAAGTTTGGGAACATCTCGAAGACCCTCAAGTATCTCGAAGCCTCAAGCAAGAAAATGTTCGATGTAGAACTCCGGAACACCATCCTGCAGCTAACGAATCGCATCACGAGGCAGCGGCATCCAATTGAAAACCTGGAAAATCGTGAAAACCTGATTACTGGCAGTGAGAAGATTGTTGAGTCCTTGGCAAGCGATCTGTCCATGCTCAAATCGGACCAATTCTAAGCTCTCCGTTTTGTCTGTGGACTCAAATCGACTGATCTCGAAGCTGGTAGTTGACGAAACCGCAGGGAGAAGCCACCAGCAAGGTAACCTTGGAGAACCTCGTGGAAGAATCAACTTTGTATCTCGCAACCAGAATAATCCTCCTTCTAAAAAGATCCAAAAAATGCCAAAAACGCCATGTTGGAAGTGTGGCAACCAGCACTATGTTCTTGAATGTCCGTTTGCCAGATGCAAGTAAAAAAGACACAAGGAAGGGTACTATTCCAGCAACAAACCGGCGCCTTCGAATGGTGCAGCAGTATAACTTCAACACGACTCAGCGTCCGACATCACCATCATCTCAGAAGAGACATGGGTCAGTATCGGACAACCACCCACTCAACCGACGGAAGAATCTGCATTCACAGCTTCTGGTGGCAACTGAAATGGAGCATCACTTAACCTTTCTAGCTTTGATGCTTCCAACTTCCAACCAATCATATAATTACCAAAATCGGAACGTACGGTACTAGATGTCCACGTTTCATCCATTTATTGGATTCTGAAGCATCGTGTTTAAATTCGATTTAAACAGGCCCGATGTTTTCTGAATCATCTTGCCCCTTAAATGCTGCACAGTAGGCCTGGCCGTTTGAATATGTGTGACGCATCTTCGATGTGAAACATATATCAAATAGACAAGAAAAATGATGTAGGTATAAATATCAGGATGCTTTCAAGAGCTGGCTGTGTTGGCGTTAGATAAGATAAGATAAGATTTTAAGGAAGGCATGAATCGGGTTGGTAAATAAGATGATCAACCTGATTCGTGACTTCCCCAAAATTGACCTTCTACACTTCTCTATATAAAAATTTTCACACTGTCTTACTCTAACGGAACTATCAAATCTATATTTCTATCGAATAAAATTACAATTTTTTACTGATATTTGACGTTAAGCATCTCCAACTACGTAAATCGTTAACTAAACGCATTGAGTAAAACAAACATAATTAGATAAAGTTCAAGACTTTTTTAAATATAAGAAATGTCTAGCTTCAGAAAATTTATTCAACTTCAAGATTTCAAGTGATTTCTGAATCTCAAGGTTTTAAAATATTCTGGAGGACTGATATACTCTTCCTGTCCTTCCACGGAAAATCATTTAAACATTTTATTGTAACCCTACACGCAATACAAATGGCATGATCATATAATTTAAGAGAGCATTTCACACATCTTCTGTTATACAATTTTTTCAACAAGTGTAAGGGCAGTACTTTAAATTTAAACCTTCACGAGATGTTTTTCTATCCGCAGTGCATTTGGAGGAACAAAGTTTGATCGAAAATTTAGCTCACAAAAAAATTGCAAAATTATTCAGGTTGCCTACTATTCATTTTGGAATAATAATATATTATGATAATATTTGGTTTGTGTAAACAACAAGAAAATATTGTAAACTTTCTGTTTGACACATAGGTAATACCTACCAATTTTGCTACATGAGAGTCGCAATAAACGATTTTGTCATTTATCTCACCCACTTTTCGCTCTTCACTCTTCGCTCTTTACTCTTCGCTCTTCACTCTTCGCTCTTCACTCTTCGCTCTTCACTCTTCGCTCTTCACTCTTTGCTCTTCACTCTTCACTCTTTACTCTTCGCTCATCACTCTTCGCTCTTCACTCTTCGCTCTTCACTCTTCGCTAAGAGGCGACCAGAAAATTGTACATGGTGATTCTTTCAATGCTAAATTTTCAGGTTTCATGTGTCAAACACAAACTTTACAATCTTTACTTGTTACTTACACTTACAAAGTATCATCATAATATCTTATTATTCCATATTTTCGCAATACATTTTATTAGCCAAAATTAATAGTAGGCTCCTTAAAACTATTTAAAAAACCCTTCGATGAAAATCGGTAATCGAATCTTCCAGTTCTCGGTTGGTTGTATGAAACTGAACTGTAACCTATCCACATTACTATGGACACTTCAAAAGTTACAGAGTAAACATTTCCCGAATACCACCTATCGAAAGCAATCGCACTGAATGGTTCATAATATTGAAATGTGGAAAGTGAGTGCATTTTTCAATTAAATTACGGAATACTTAAAGATTTTAGGATTTTCGAATATTTTCAATATCCTGAGGTTTGAATAGATCCTGAGTCTTGGAAATTTCAATATTCTGTAGAAAATTTTTTATGTGATTGTGGCCAGACATATCTTAAGGAAAATTTTATGATCTTCTGATAAGAATTTATAAGGAATTCTTGGGAAGATATAAATCCATTTTTGAGAATAAATTAATCAGATTATGTGCACAAATCTAAACGAATCGATCTCTAAGGCTCTAATTAAATTGTTGAAGATTTTTTAGGAGAGTTTAAAGGAATTTCAGTAGACAATTTTTAAAAGTATTCTAAGGATAGTTCAGTAGTAGTAGATTGCCATCTCTTGGAAGACTTTCAAGAGAATCCCAAGAAGTGCTCCAAGAGAACTGGGAAGAGCATTCCTAGAAAATCCTGACGAAAAATTCATAGATTTTTTGCCATATATTTGGAGAATATTTTGAGCGGAACTTCTAGTGATATTTCAGAAGATTTTCAATACAGTTCTGGCTCTGAAAAATATTGCAGTAACATTCTGAAGTGAACTATAAGGGACTAGCAGATTTTTCATTCTTTATTAAAGAGGCTAAAATCAAAGACAACATATCAAGAAGACTGGTAATTCTTTCATTTTCTCGTACACCGCTATGAGACAGGTACAATCGCGTAATCTGCCGCTCAAAGGTAAATGCTTCGAACGAATTTGATAGCAAAGATTACATCCTCAGAAGAAAGGTTTGTGTATTTGCTCATTTCTCTATGCGGTACTTCAGCCTTCGCTCAAGCGCAGCGCTACTGTATCTGTCGCTTGGATTCTGGCAAAGTGGCCCGTCTTCTTGATATGATGTCTTTGCTAAAATGATAATTCGACTGGCTCGTTTCAGGGAACCCCAGAGAAGGATTCCCCTAGTTGAGAGGGCTGGGAATTCCAGTGGAAAATTCTCCTAATGACATAGTTTGGATACCTGAGGGTGATCTTCGGAAAGTAAGTGGGCGTCCCCAAAAACAGTATTTTTAGAAACAGAATTTGTAATGAGGCTTGTAAATTTCAATAGTATATTTTGTACAGAATTATAGAGGGAAACTTAAGCGACTGCTTATCAGAATTGAAGAGAGTTTGAAGAGAATTGTAGGATCAATACGGAGAATTGGGGTCCAAACAATTGGACTGGAAAGGTTGTATGGAAACTGTACTAGTTTAAAGAAATTTTCTAGATTATGGCTTATTAATCACGATATCAAGATTTTGGAGATATGTGCTTCATAAATGACTGATGTCCTAACATATTCCTTATAGGAACTCATGCGAGATGCTTTCAATTTTAATTTTTAAAGGCCGACACTATTGCTGTGTTTGAAGTTGTTTTTGATGAGCCGTGTTTCAATTGTTTCAAATGAAAGATGATTTTTTGAAACTTCTTATCCAACAATAGCTGCAATATACAATGGGACAATCATGCATTTTTTTTCAATTATCAAAGTACGAATGTAAATTTGTTCCCAGAAAGTTAAATGCGACTTGGCTATGCATGCGTTTTAACATGTGATGATGATGATGATGGTCCCACCTCTTACCCCTACAAAGGTTTGAGCTGGGCGATTTATCTTTAAGATAATTAAATATGACATTTTAACCAGGTTAGCAATCAAAATTGAACTGGTTTCAGTTACAAATACAAATTCCCTCTAGAGTTTACAGTTGCTATAATGTGGCTGTGTAATACAGAAAAAAAAATAGAGTTTTAAATTTTGAATGTTGCTGATAATAATCAGGATTGTAGAAGAGGTGAATCATGAACTGAAAATTTCTAAGGAGAATTTCAAGTAAATTCTAACAATAAATCCATGGTAATTTTAAGGCATGAAAGTCTAACAAATGTTCCTCGAGAATTAAAAATAAAATGTGTACAACAAATTCAAAAAGAATTGTAAAGTGAATGCCAATTCGTTTCTGGATACATGTTTAAAGTGTTCTACAAATAAATGCCGAAAAGTTGTGGTGGAAATTTCAACGGTACACCAGAGAAAACTCATCTGAAACAATCCCCGGGGGATTTTCTATGGTGATATTTAAAGGATATTTGGATATTTGCGACCGTATTCGGATAAGATCTTCAAGGGAATTTAAAAGGAAATTGGGTTCAACAATTCAAGGAGATATTCAAGAAAGCTGTGGTAATGAATTTTAGGAAATTATTGCAAGAATTTTGAAAACATCGAAGAGAATTATAAAATTAATGCCAAGATTTCTATGGAGAAAATCTTTAGAGTGTTCTGCAGATAATTTTTAAAATATTGTATATTATATTAATTTTAAACGTTGATAGGTTATTAGACCAAAAGGCCAAATATCACTTGCAGGCCAAAATATCGTCGAAGTTTGTCGAGCTATATTTGGTGAAAGAACAAACAGCTCACTGTTATTTCGAAAAACGATTTCTGCACATTTTAAAATGGAGGTGCTATTAAAATGGAGCATAGTTGAAGTAAGTGGATCTGATTGGAAATCGCACCAGCCTCCTCCAACCAAAATGACGTGATGGCGGTTTCATGCCATACAAAATTCAAAGATGCTACAACTTCATTCTCCTGCAACAGTGACATCTCAATTAGACATCTCGTGTGAGAAATATTTCATCATCATCATCCTCATCACTGCCATCAAAACTTCAAACAATCCCACAACAGTAATTGCCCCGATTACGTGTCGTTCGTCGTGCATCGCACAACACTACTTGGGCTTGCAATAATTAACTCAGTGCCACACATTGCGTCTTCCCGAGAGTTTTCCATCTTGCCACCTTGGAACTCCGTCGTCACACGCGCACGCAATCCGATCGTTTGTTCTAGGTAACCCAGCCAGCGTATGCAAACCCCCCTTAAGGAGCTCCTATGCCACCAATCAAGTTTTAGTACCTCTAACAACGACCTCCCACCCACCGGCGAAGGTAGGTATACCGACACTTTCATGATTGATGAAGAAACCTTCATCTGGAGCAGCTCAGCTACTGCTGCTATCACACGAACGAAACTATATTTCTTAAACGTGAGATTTTTCACCGCACGGTTGGGGGGAGGCAAGGGTGATTGGGGGAGAACTTTTGTGGGTGGCAGCGCAGGCTCTAATTAAGTTACTCATGTCTCGCGAAGATTTACACACACGCTCAATTAGTGCCTCAATGCAAGCAAGGGCTTTTGCTCTAGATTTCCGAAGCTAATCTTCGCCATATATGCGTCTCTGTCGTGCGTGCTCCGGCTCCAGGCAGACAGACCGCCATCAGCTCCGTCAAACGGGGCTGTTGATGCGGTTTGGGAATTGAGCAATTTGAACATCGAACTGAGATGAGAAAAAAAAGAGTTACTGCAAATGCGGTGCAACAATCTTGCAATCGGGCGTCGGAATTCTCAAGGCGCACGCTCTTTCTCTATCTCTCTCTCTTTCTCTACGGGGCTGTTCAACTGTCTTAACTGTTTTACGATATTAAAATGTGTAATGAAAACGACGCAGCAATGAAAAAATAGGTAAGTGTGGTATTGCCACTAGTGGTCCCGTGACTGCAACTGCTATTTTGCTGACTGCGTTGGTCGTGGGTGCGGGAAATTAATTTATGAGTGCAGTTCGCCCTGAGATGATGAAGTCGTAACGTATGCGTGTAAAAAGTGCCACGGAATGTTGCAAGCGCACGGCATTCTTTACGAGGTGGTGCTTTACACGGTTTGCGCTGAGCTACCGCTGTCGGCTGCGAGCTTAGTGAGGTAATTGATTGATTCTAGGAAGAGATGAAATGGGAGGAAAAGGGAACTCATTTCCTCTGCGCAGTATTGCTTTATGGGATCTGCGAACCAGGAATTTCCTGGGTTACCTCGTTTACGGACCAATTAAATTTGAACGCCACGGTTATTTATTTATGATACTGTGTGCTCAAGTTGGGGATCAATGTAATTCAATGTAAATTGGAACGAGACAGAATGGATTAAAATGCTGTAAAAAATCTTTCATAATTTTTGAAGATATTGGTTTCTGATGAGATTGACGATTGAGATCCAGTTGTGAGGAAAACAAGTACGAATTGAAAGAACTCTGCAGGTAAATTCTCAGAATTCATAATCTGATCAACTACATGTTAGAGCTGGAGTTCCTCAGGGTAGTATTCTTGAGCCAATATTGCATAACATTTTCACGTCACAAAGTAGAAAATAGTTTGACTCAACATTAGTAATGTACCATAAAAATGATGTAAACAAATGTTTCTGCAAAGTTACACTAAATTAAAAAAAAATTATGATACAACATAATCTATCCATTTTCAATCAATTTAAAATTGCGAATGTATGGTAGGTTTTCATTCGATAGTTCCATTAACATTAGACATCATTCAGGAGCCTTTAAAACGTTCTGAGAATTTATTTGATGATTCAAAAATTTCAAAGATGATTCGATAGGCGCAGAAAAGTCCCAAAAATATCAGGAAAATTCACTTCAGTGAAGATCAACGAGCTTGAGTGCAGTTGAAAACTTCAGGGCAATTACATGATTTCAGGAAAATTGCGGGAAGCTTCAAGAAGTTCCGATAATTTAAGGATAGTCCAAAGAACTTTAGGGAAGTTTAGTGAACTTTAGATATACTACGAGAATTTCACAGAAGATCCAAGATATTAACGAAGCCCAGAGAATTTTAGGGAGGTTTAAGGATCTTTCGGGCAGTTCCATTCATTTCAGGGCATTTCCAGGAACATGAACAATCAAGGAAGCTCCGTTAACTTCAGGAATGATAAGAAACGGCACTGGTGGTGTAGTGGTTAGCGTCACTGCCTCTCATCCCAAAGGGCCTGGGTTCAAACCCAGTCGGGATTTTCTGAGGCATAAAATCTCTGATCACGCCTTCTTTTGGAAGGGAAGTAAAGCCGTTTGTTCTCGGTCCATGAGTTGATGGGACGATAGGTAGGATCCAGGTGTGGGAGCTGCCTTCCTGGCGTCGGTAGCATGGGTAGTTAGTACGTAAAGCAGATCGATGAAAAAAAAATGAAAGGAAAAAAAAGTAATGATAGGAGATTTTCATTACAGTCCCATTATCTTCACAAAAATTGTAAGAACTTTAAAAATGTTCTGAGAATAAAAAAAAAGCCAAAAATTTCACAGATGTTTAAAAAATAAACTGCGAGATCTTAAGGGAAGTCCGGAAAACTTTTGGAAACATTTGGTAAATTCAGGGAAGCATAAAGAATTCTATAGCAGCTTCACTTGCTTCAGGAAAACTGCAGGATCTATAAAGATGTTCTGTGGATTTCAGAGATAAAAAAGATCTTCAGGGAAATCAAGAGAACTTCAGAGAAGAGAGAACTTGAAGAAAACATTTGAAACTTTAAAGAAGTTCCAAGTATCCCAGAGAAGCTAGGTCTTGAGACCTTTAGGGATTTTCAGAGATTCTAAGGTAATTTCAGAGATGTTCCGGGAACATTAGCAAAGTCCAGATATTCTGGCAAGTTTAAAGATCGCCCCGTAACGTGGGTAGATCACCTTTTCGTGGTACGTTACGGAATGTAAGATCTATCACCGATTCATAGTCCTGACTTCTTCAAACAAGGGAACAGAATTTTGAAGTAATCAAAGGAACACATCTTAGTTTGAAGTGGTTAAGACTAGGGTTCTGATGCATGGTCATTATCGGTGTCATTGCGCTAAGGAGTCCAATTTTGACTGACAAAGGGGCGCGCCTTTGGAGGGTGTTTCAACACTCCGAAGGGTATAAATAGCGGGAACTTCAAAATAAAAATCGATTCCTTGCGATGAAGGCAATAATGACAACTGTATCAAAACTGAATACTTTATCATTTCTCAATAGTGATGGAGTAATACGACATGCACTAAACTAAGGACACGGGATATACTACGACAGATCAAATTTTACTGGTCGCAGTAGTGTTATGTCCCGAACAGAGGAAAAAAAAAGTTTAAAGATCTGTAAGGGTAAGTACCAATTAATTCCAGACAGTTCCATTAACTTCTGTGAAATTGCGAAGGAAGTTCCGTGAATTTCAACATAGTTTTGGGAATTCCAGAGAGATTTTGAAAATATCAGAAATAATACTGAAACTTCACAGTAGTCCACAGAACTTCAGAGATGTGCAAAGGTTTTCAGGATAGTTCAATTTATTTCAGGACAGTACCAATACCTTCGGGGGCCTCAGATATCTTAGCTAGTGAAGGCACGCTTTTACCTAGCCAAAGGTTTAATTTCCGGTCTGGTCGAGGACATGGTTCGGGATGGGAATTTTATGGACTTCCCTGGGCATACAGTAGCATTGTGCTTAACAAGCAGATTAATGTATTGTTTAGCTTAGAAAGCTCTAATTGAATAACTGTGGAAGTGCATCTAATACATAAAATTGAGAGCTGACAAAACGCTCGCTACAGAAGCGTTAAAAGCCTAGAAGATGAAGAACTTTGAGATGAAGAACATGAAGAAACAATAACTTTGAGAACCTTAGGGCAGTCCAATTAATTAAATGGAAATTGCAGGAACTTTAAAGGAAAACACCAGTAAAGTCCCGAAAGGTTCATGAAAATTTTGGAAACGTTAGGTGTTCTTAATGGTGGATTTGAGAACTTTAATTACAAATTAGGGGCTACAGTGAAGATCAAAGAACGTCAAGACTAGTGTTTGCAAATTTCCCGGGAATCAGCTTCCGGGAATTAAAAAGTGATTTCCCGTGAATCACCATGATCGTGGGAATGAAACAACAACACTTAAAAATGAGCATCAAAGCGCGTGTTTTGGTGTAATTGCCCAACCAGCTTTTGTTTCAAATAAATATTTGCGGATAAGGAGGAAGCACATATAGTCGATGTCGGCAATTAAAATAATCAAGTTTCTTAAAGCGCAAAAAAAAAAATAACCCTGTTTTTGCAAAGAAATTTAATGAAAATTAAGTTCAGCATAATCTGAAGCAATCTTTGAATAGATATAAAAAATTCCCGGGAAATTAAGGTTTTCCGGTAAATAAAAATTATGTTACTGGGAATGTGTAATCCCGGGAAATATCATTTCCTGGGAAATTGTACTAATTTAAAGACAGTTCCATTAATTTGATTGAAAAATGCGAGAGTTTTTAAGAAGTTCTGAAACCTCCGAAAGAAAGTCTAGAAAATTTGAAAACAGATCGTAGATTTTTAGACATTTTCATTATATTCAGGGAAGCTGCAAATACTTCACGAATGATCAGAGAACTTCAGCGCAATCCCATGAACTTCAGGAAAATTACACACACTTTCAAGGTTTTCCGATGAATCATGGAGTATTCGGAGGATTTCAGGAATGTCCCGAAAACTTCTGATACATTGTCGTATCTTCTGGGAATTTTTATGAATATCAGAGAATTTCTGGATAATCTGAAAATTTCAGGATTTTCAGGGGAGTCCGTAGAAGTTCGGGAAAGATTAGAGCAATGTTACGCGAGCTTCAACAAAGTTTTCAAATCTTCTGGAAAATTAAGGGAACTTTGCGGAACTTCATGGTCAATCCAATAAACTATAGTAGAAAAGTGAGATCTTTTTTAAAATTTTTAAAACATTTTATTCCATGTTTTGTTTTTTGTCAATCTTGTGTTCCGTCCTGAGCACCAACGCTACCGACGCCAGGAAGTCAGCTGTTACACCTGAACACTACCATTCGACCCATCAACTCATGGACCGGGGACCAACGGATTTACCTTCTTTTCAAAAGAAGGCGTGATCAGAGATTCTATGCCTCAGAAAATCCCGGCGACATCGACTGGGATTGAACCCAGGCCTTTTGGGGTGAGAGGCAATCACGCTTACCATTACACGACCGGTGCCGCTGCTGCATTTCTGGGAAGTCTAGAGGCCATTAAAGAAGTTCAGACATCTTTTGGGCAGTTCTAATAACATCAGGCAAACACTTAAAATATCAGGAAAGTCTAGACTTTTGGGGATGTTCTAAGATATTGAAAATGATATCCGATGATTTATGGGCAGTTCCTTGAATTTTAGGAACCTCTAAGAACTCCATAGATAATCTAAGAACTTCATAAATTACTTCGGTTTAATTTCAGGAAAATTAAGGGATCCTTAAAGAAGTTTTGTAAATTTCAGGGAAGATCAAAGAACTCCGGAGAGTTATGATTTTATGAAAATCTTTGAGAACACAGGAGTCCAGATAACTTCGGGAACTTCAGAGAGATTCAGAAAATTTTAGGGGAGACCCGAGAACTTCATGAAAGTTTCATGAACATCAGGAAAATTCAGGAACATTTCAAAAGAAGTTGTGTAAGCTTCAGGACAGTTTTTAGAGCTGGGGGAACTTCTGGGAAGTTGTTTGAAGATCCTTTAATTTCGGAAATTATATCAGGAAATTTTAGTGTAGTGGATAGAGGTGGATATGCTAACGATTCAATAAACTAATGGGAGACTCTTGTGAAGTCGGTAGTGTTATATTAATAAATCATTGCTCTGTTTATAAAAAAGCTTAAAAACCTAGAAACGAAAGCATTATTATAAAAATAAACAGTTGATTATTTTGTTCAGTGTATACTGCCTTGCTTTCATGAATAATGCACAGCTGTATTGACAGAAACCCGAGCAGAAACCAAACGATATAAAGGATCATTAACTCGAGCTCGGGCTCGGATTGATCGTTTGCGAATACGAAGTGAGGAAGGTGTCGACAATGAATTGTGTAGAAAGCAGGAAGGAAAACACGATCCTTGATACGTATGAGAGCAACTACGTGTTGGAATGAAAGTGTAAAATAGAAGGAGAGCACGACAAAGTGTATACTCGATACGTTTGGTCGGAGAAACTTGGTTGGTTTCTCTGTGATTGTTAATCGACATTCTGTAGGCGATTTTTGACACGGATGGACTTTATTCTCATCGTGCGACTTGCGGCAGATTTCGTTCACGACACTCAGAAGTTCGTAGAACTGTTACATAAAGTCTAGGGTAGTACTAAGAGCTCTTAAAGAATTCCGAGAATTCTAAGGAAGTTCCAAAAACTTAAGGGAAGTTCAGGGAATCTTAGAACAGTTCCATTAGCTTCAGGGAAGTTACAGAAATTTTTAAAGGAACCTTGAGAATTTCTGGGAAAGTTTTTGAACTTTTGGGGAGAGGAGAGAAGTTCAAGAAAGTCTAAATATTTTGAAGGAAGCTTCGTGAGCATGCGGGTAATTTAAAAAATTTCAAAGCCTTTAATTTACTTCAGGATAATTGTAGGAAATTTTAGTTCTGAGGACTTCATAAAAGTAAATTGAGCTTCAGGGATGTCTAGAGAATCTCCTGGAGGTCCAGAGAAATTTTCGGGAAATTCCGAGAACTTTTTGCTCCACAGTGCTCAAGCTGCTCCAAATCGAGTTCATGCTGAACAGTTGATTGAGCATAATCATCAAATGCCATGTCAGTTTTTTGCTAAATGAGTGCACATTTTAGAAGGTTAATCAGAACCAAATTTGGAACTGTTTGAGCACTGTGGAGTGGAAATTTTAAATTTTGCATCCGTCTAGTGCCCACCAATTGTACTCTTCTAGCTGTAGCAACTTTCTGGATATTGCGCCATAGTCTTGCGCCAGCTAGTGCTTCATACTTCTCTTCTATATGTCGTTTTCATACACCCCGCCAAAGATGGTCCTAAGCACACGTCGTTTGAAAATTCCCAATGCTTGCATGTCTTTCTCGAGCATTGTCCACGCCTTGTGCCCGTAGAGAACTATCGATCTTATAAGTGTCTCATACATGGTACAGTTAGTATGGGGGTGGAGTCCGTAGTAAGCACGACTTCCGGCAATAATAATGTTTAAATTGCGTTTCTTTTTAATTTGAGAGAACTCACACATCAGAATATCAAACTGTGTTCGATTTAAATACATTCAATGCTCAACAACCAACCAAATCTGCCATTCTGCTTTCAATAATGAATATACCATGTCAACATTGTAGCCAAAGTAAAACATTGCTAATGGCAGGCACGATCTTTGGTTTGCCCGGCCGAATCTGGTCCTCCTTGATTAACGTGAAGATTTAATGCGGCCCTAGTTGCCACCATAAATCACTCAATTCGCTCACTTTTTCAGCCACATATATTTCTACACAACCACACTCGTCGACAGGCAGCTAAACTTCAGTCCAGTTCAGTTCAGTCACTTGATACTAATTTGAATAAAGCATTCTCATTAAAATTATCCGCAAATGTCCTGACCGCCCAAATGGGCTGAGAATACAGTCATTCCAAGTATGCACACGCTGAGGCACCGCACTGCCACTGACTGCCATGAATGCTGTTCTTAAAAGTAAACACGCTGTGGTCAACAAACCGGTAGGCATGCTTCACCGTAGGCTGTTCCGTAGCAACAATTTATCATTCTAATTAAAAAAAAACTGAATCAAGCTAGAAAATTCGCTACAACACCCCGAACCATACGGAGACTGGCAGCTAGAAAAGTTATGCCATGCACCCGAAACCTGTTCAGGTTGACCGATTCATCCGCAGCTGGATTTGTTGCTGGGAAATTGCAAACCGATATCCGATAGATTGCATCCGTGCAAGACCCGTTGAACCAGACATTGACCGGCCGCAGCAGTTTGTTTGTCAACTTCATCCGCTAGTACTCTGAGAGCGCTCAGTCAGACAAACAACTTTCCGGACGACCACGCTTTTCAGTTATGTTTTTCTTGTTTCGCAAATCAACAACACGAAGGCGACAAAAACCAGTTCCATCAAACCGATTATATCAACAGCAGCAGCGATTGGAGTTAGGTAGAAGTGAAATCTCTCTGTGCTGGCATGGGAAGGATGTGAAGAAAGTCATCTGCATGTGAATATTGCACATGGAAATCTGCCTTCCAAGCAGATTTCACCACCCACCTGAGCTTCCCCAGTAACGATTCTCAGCAGAACGTAATCAAAATTCAATCAAACAAGGTTATCATTGCAAAGCTCAAGTAGAAGGTGAAGATATCTCTCTCGTTCATGAACTTCTGTCCCGACTCAACAACTACCTACATAACCGTCCCCGTCGCTGCAATCGTGATAAACTTGAAAGCTCGCCAAAAACACCAACCTCTCACCCTATCACCCACTCACTGCAACACCCCAACTATCAAAATGTTGAAACGCGATGCTTATGCATCTACGAGTCTATCCGAATGACAGAAAAAGAAAATAAATTTAATATTGACCGTGGCACGCGACTCATACCGTATTCATCACGTTGTTTTTCCATCCCGATACCCTCCGGGTTCTCCATCACTGACTGCTGACTGCACCGCTCAGCTCAGTTGAACCGGTTGAAGGTGAGATGTGTGCATGGGGTGTCTATCAATCCCAAGTTGATCATCATCATCATGTGCGCCGCCATTATGTTATCAACAGAGCATCGTTTAGCGGCAAACTTTTACTGCCTTTGGACGGGGTAGCAGAACCCGATAAACAACTACCTACATCAACCGGTTGGATGCTTTGCAGCGTGGCGCGAGAGAAATCTTCTTGAATGCCGGCGGATATCTTGGTTGGTGGCGATTTTGGTGTGTCCTCCAGTGGACGAAATGATGCGAGTTGGATTGTTTTTGATTTCTCTGACTGAAAGATGTTCGTACAGAATCTTCCTGCTAATCTGCAATAAACATGGTTGGAATTTTGGTTTTTTACTCGATAATTCGACTGTCAAATCCATACGTCTAGTACCGTTAATATACTGGCAACAATTATCAAATAGCTATTTGCAAACGTCTTCCCTGATTCTATCTTGGATAATGGTACCCCCTACCTTTGAGTAAATGGCAAACAATCAGTCGCATCCCTACTTGACGTATATTTAAGTTAATCTTGTAATCCTGATGAATGTGGGCGTCTCCTGATGATTTTTTTTAATATTGCATCAAGAAAATATTGGCTCTGTAAAGCTCCCGCAATTGAGCACTTCAATGGAACGAATGAAAAAAAAAAACATACATGAAAATCATAACAAGCTACTTAATTCTTAAATCCAAATAAACAATGAAATTCTTGCTGATATGAAGTGCTCGGCTGCCTAAGACAGCCGTTTTCGCTTACTGAGCAGAAAATCGTGGAATCGATCCCTGACCCATCACATAAAAGAGTCACATAGTCACATTGCATGCTCACCGTGTTTTGTGAAACTTGTCATCATTTTCGTCGGTGCCCGGATTGAATGGCTACAACTACTCGATTATAAGTGGTGTGATGTGATATGAGAGCTCGCTGGCCTTTGAGCGACCGTTTGTGCTTACTGAGTAGAACATCATGGGTTTAATCTCATGCCCCTCTACATTTTAGATTCGTTAGCCGATTTTTTTCCTTAGCTCGAACCCATAACTGTAATTCAGCGTACCGTTTGCCAAATCGAACATGTTGCATACACAAACCTTTTATCCAACATCCCAGTTATTTCTCGTGGTGGAAGTGCAGAGGATTCCTCGGATACCACGATTGGTGGACTGAATGAAATTCTTAAATGAGCGGTTCTAGGTCAAAAAGCGAAACAAAAATGACTGGACCTTCTCTGATTTGCATGAAACTTTTCATAATTGTTTGTTACGGGCAATTTGTGCTAGAATTCGGCCATTTTGAACCGTGCATTTTTTTTAAATGGCGTGTTTGACATTTTTCAATTCGTAGCACGAAAACGTTACTTCCAACCGAAATGACGTCTGAGACAAAGTTGTAGGGAAAAATAAAATATTTCTAGAAATAATATACAAGGTTATTCGGTGAAACTGCCACCAATTTCACATGTATGCAATTCTCAATGGGTAAAATGTATATATGTTCTTGAAATTTTATTTTAAAGGGTGTGCTAATTTAAGCTTGTGCACCCAATCGGAGGATGTAAGATTTGCTTACAATAACGCGGGATTCCTCATCGCAGGATGTCAGTGGATACCGCTTGAATGAGATGAGATGTACCAAGCTGCGGTCAAATGCAAGACAATGGAGCATGAGTATGATGATTGGCATGATTGACCGCCCGTGAATGTAACTCCGTTATTGTCAGATCAGTTGTAATTACACAGAAAACTAATAGAAGGTTGCTAGAGACTAGCAATGATCCTCAATAAATAAATACAGGTGATCTAAAACTAGGCAATACCAGCGCCGGCCACATACGAATGCTGATCAAGAAAGGAATGGGTAGGAAAATGTCGACGTAATACTCCCTTTAATGAAAGCCGAGGACACCTCTGCACTTTCACGAGATATCACTGGGATGATGGATAAAAGGGTTGGTATTACGATATGCTGAATTGATGTCCTAACGATTCAATAGCGTGAAGAAGCGTGGGATTGAACACACGGTCTTCTGCTGAGTAAGCAAAATTGATTGCCAATAGGCCACCGAGCTCCTTATTTCCCAAAACAATTACAATCAAGTTTTCGTTCAACTTGTTGTTATCCTGGCGATGACCTCACAGGCGACGACAACAACTGCTCTTGAGAAGGATTTGATATGGATTTACGGTCAACACGTACCCGGTCCTTTAACCGAATTTCTTTATGCTTTACATCCTATTATCAAAGAAAGACGATTTATATTTATATAACTCTTTAATGTGAATTGATGTCCTAACGTTTCAATATGTCGAAGGAAAGTGGGATTTAACCCACGGTCTTCTACTAAGTAAGCAGAATCGGTCACCACAAGGCCACCGAGCTCCTTATTTCACAAAACAATTACGACCATGTTCCTGTTCAACTTGCTGTTCTTACGATAACATCTAATCTTGGAAAGGATTTGTTTTATATTTCCGATCAACCGAATTTCAATACGCTTTATCTCATATTAAGAATAAATTCTATTCACACTAAAGCTCCATTATGTGACGGAGTTTGAGATTAAACCCATAAGTTTCTGCTCAATACGCAAAATCGGTCGCCACTAGGCCACCGTGTTCCTTATATCAGCGACGACTTCACAGACGACGGCAACAAGTGCTGTTAAGAATTATTTGATTAAGATTTCCGATCAATTAATTTTTTAAAACGTAATTTGGTAAAGTTTGAATTAAATTCAAACAAATAACTAGAAATGATCACATCAAAATGATCTCATCGAAATTATCTAAAATTAGCTGGTCTCCTAATGTTTCATAAGCCCTCCAAAACTTAAACACATATAGCAAGAAATCGACCCGGCACAAGTCATCTAAAGTCTATATGGAAACGACCACGGAAAAACCATTCCCTTTGTCCATATTTATTTATCAATTCACCACATCACTCTGCTTTAAAAAAATCATAGTCGCACCGGCAGGAAACCCTCCCAGATACAACCTTGCTGAAGACCATCTTTCGATAAAATGTAAAGAACAAAAGTTATTGGTAATTCAAGTCTCTGATGTCTAATCGTTATGCTCAATCAACTGTTCAGCAGGCAACACTGGTGTTTTTTGGCACGTAGAATAGAGCACAATAATTATGGGTACTATGTCACACTGCAGAAAACAGTGGTGCCCACAAAACAGCTGCTTGATCGTGCCAGACGATTATCGATCATTAAACAATTAATAACTATTTTAATTGACGTTTGGCAGAGAAAACAATCTTCTACAAAGTTTCAACCGAGAAAACTTCCACACAAGAACAGTTTGAGAATTTTTCAACAGAGCACCATGGGAACACGCTAGAAGTCAATGAACAAAATGTTTGGTCCTCCCATAGTAACCCCCATACAAACTTCAAGCGGCCTGTTCCAAGTCAGCCCTCCACCAAATGAGTTCAAACCCTGGGAGGCCAATCAGGACCCGATCCGGAACCGTGGAGCGCTTTAGACCTCATTTAAGGAGATAAACGCGATTAAAGATTTTGAACCTCATAACACCTCTCAAATCGCTATTTAGGTCATGATTAAAGAGATAAGCGCGATTAAAGATTTCAAACTGAGTCTCTATTTGATTTTAATTCACAGCATAATATTGATCTACGTAACAAGGGAAATTCCCCGACATTTGTTAATGCGATAAGGGAAGAAGTTTAGGATCTTACTCTTTGTAGTTAAATACTTTCTGATCGAATAATAAAATGGCTTGCGTCAGACGAAATTTCTTTATCTGATCACAAACAAATTCTGTATGAATTCAAGGTTAATGAAAAACGAAAGGTGGGCTACAAAATGGTGAGTTGACAACCTGGAAAGAGCGGAATACCTAGCCCTGGTCCTCACAAGTTTCTACTTCATGCCTCCCCGAGTCATATGATAACAAAAGACTACCAGATGAAACATGGACACAGCTGGGTGGCGTAGTTTGGGCAATGTTGCCAGTCCAGCAATAGCAAAGTGAAGAGGTGCAACGAGAACACTGGCGCGGTAACCATAGTACGGTGATAGAGGAAATGCTTCACCAAACCCGAGCGCCTGTTCACCATGGAGATGCGGCTCAAAACGGCGTCTGTTCTCCATATTAGGAGCGGCTGATCACCGTCCTAGTGTCAGCGTGGGACTCTAAACAGAGCTGTGCACGATAGACCCCCAGCGAGACAGGGGGTTGCGGCAGGCCCAACAAGCCACCCTGCAACATAAAGTTGCAAATACTGATGAAAGAAATAAAGATCGGAACAATCGGCACAGACCTACGTGACGAAATAAGGACAACGATTGGAAACTCGGAACATGGAACTGCAAAACGCTCGGCTTCCCGGACTGCGATAGGTTAATCTATGAGTAGGTGACCTGCGGACTACGAGTCTGGCGAAATGTGGCCATGGATCGAGTAGAGTGGTGACGACTTCTTCGAACAGCAGAGGACAACAGCAGAGGACAGCAGCAGAGGCCTTAGCCTGATTGGTAAGGTAAGTATATACGAAAGGAAGTTCATAGAGATCCTCGTAAAACATATAGGGAACTATATAGCTCAAGAATGAAGTGTCGACATGAGTATATCGTAAACAATTAACGTTACCATTTCAATGCTAGGAACAGTTGCGAATGACTTATTAACTAAAATGAATCAGGTTTTCAATGCCAGCTGTCCTACATAGGAGCGCTTGACTAATAGAAATGTTTCCTGGTGGAATGATAGATTAGAAAAAAACTACGGAGACAAGCTCGAAAACTATTAATCCGCACAAAATTAACATCAAACTGGTCTCAATACAAAGAGGCTTCGAATAAATGTAGTAGTGAAATAAGAAAATTCAAGCGAAGATAGGATGAAGTCATATGTGCACAAACATGGAAAGCATTCCTGAAACTGCAAGACTTCAAAAATTTCTCTCAAAAGATCATTCGAATGGTCTCGAAACTTTCAAAAAGATTGACGGATATTTTACTGAAAACACTAAAGCAACTCTGGAACTGATGATGCAAACTCATTTTCCAGGGTCCCTTCGTACTGATGAGATCATGATTGCAAGCAAAATGCCACATCTTCAGAATGTGTGGATCGTGATAGATCTACTGGAATAAATGACTCACTATTTGGACTAGAAATGTCCAATAAAGAGGATTAGCTAATACAATATTTAAAAACTCGAGACTGAATGGACGATAGATTCTTTTAGTTCTTTCAAATCCCCTGGTCCAGCATTATCCAGCACACATTCAAAAGTGAATATCTTAATATAATAATTCCTGACTTAAGTATCTTATTCTAGGCAGGCAAAAAAAAAAGATAAGTCTTCACCAAAATCATTTAGACCAATCAGTCTGTCGGCAATATTTTTTAAATTAATGGTTAAACTCATAGATGAATCTGTTAAATCAGAAATACTTCTTAGTAAACCTTTATGTAAAACACAATTCGCTTATAAGTCAGGCAAATCAACAGTAGCTGCTCTTCATACTCTTGTACTAAAATAGAAAAATCCTTTGCGGCTTAGGAAATTCTACTAGCAACGTTTTTTGATATTGAAGGAGCATTTGACAATACATCCTTCACGTCAATGATAAGCGCCATGAGCAATCGTGATTTTAATAAAAACATAATAAACTGGGTTGTAAAATGCTTTCCAAAAGAGATATATCAGCTAATCTGGGAGATTTAGTATTCAAAGTAACAGCTGCAATAGGCTGTGCTCAAGCGTGTGTTCCTTCTCCCTTTCTGTGGTCTCTAGTTGTTGTTGATTTTCATTTAAAACTAAAGCATCAAGGATTTGAAACGAAAAGCGATTTTTGAAAATTTTCAGGTGTTTAAAATTATCAATATTTCAAAAGTTGGCAGTTTTCATTAGCTTTTACAAAAATCAATAAAATTGAACGTGTACATTTTTTTTAAATTAAATTTTAAACAATGGGATATTTTCTTACAATTTCTACAACAAGTTTACTGCGTATAGTTCTCCTAGAAAGACTTTATTTTTCGGTTATAAATGCCTTGCAACGATGTTTTAAAAAATGATAAAAACACCATTTTGAAAACAAAATGCACGTTTGAAACTGAATCTTAGCACAAATGTGAATAACTGTCCATAAAACAAAAATAACTATGTAATGTTTTGGGGTTATTTGGCGTGGAACTGTTTATATTATTGTTACGGGTATTGAATAGTTTCAACTCGATGGTTATTGAAGTTAAAGGGTGTCTCACATCAAATTGCATCACGGAAAAAACCGATTGACCGATCCTTTTCAAACTTTCGGACAATAAAATATAACCCATTAGAAAGATTTTGGCATATTTATTTCATTCAACTTAATTATCATAACCGTACGCTCGCACCTTATGCTTAACTCCACTCATTAGGTTCTTTGCAACATCTTCTTCTGTACGGAAGTCCACTTTTTCTTCATGTCTTCCTCAGATTTACCTCCTTGGGATGCTTCCGTACTGCCTGCTTCATAATAGCCCAGTATTTTTCGATGGGCCTTAGTTCCGCTGCGTTGGGGGATTTCATGTCCTTGGGTACCACTCCAGGACAACATTTGAATAGTGGCACGAAACTAGATCCGGCCAGAAGATCGTAGGGCCCTCATGTTGCTTCAACAGAGGAAGCAGACGCTTCTATAGACACTCCTTTAGGTAGATCTCCCCGTTTACAGTCCCGGTAGTCACGAACGGTGCACTCCGTTTGCCACATGAGCAGATCGCTTGCCAAATTATATATTTCTTGGCAAACTTTCTGCTTCCTTACTTCCTCCGGAACATCAAACTTATGCTGGGTGGTAAAGAACAGTAGTCCCGGAAGCTGCCGGAAGTCCGCCTTGACGGAAGTCTCATTATCCATGATGAGACAATGAGGGTTCGTCAGAATCTGGGTGTACAGTTTCCGGGGCCGTGACTTTCCCACCGTATTTTGCCATTCGTCACGATTTGGAGCCTTCTGCACGTATGTAGTCCCTCCTAGTCCTTGGCTCTCTGAACGAAAGACTTGGACAGATTCAACTTTTTGGCCACATCCGTGACCGAAGCATTGGGATTCCGCTTAAACGCTTTCACGACACGCTTGTGATCCTGATCACTAATAGAACATCCATTCTGACCGCATTTCTCCTTCCGTTCGATGCTCAGAGTTTCGTAGTAACGTTTAATCACACGACTCACCATTGACTGCACGATTCCGAGTTGTTTTCCGATGTCCCGATGAGAGAGTTGAGGATTTTCCAGGTGCTTGCGCAAAATCAATTCGCAACGTTGCTTTTCGGGTGACGCCATTTTTTCAAACTTTCGAAAAACTGACAGCGACAAAAATACGGTGTAAACAATTCACTCTAAACTACTTCAACCCAAATTTTCAAGGGAAAATACTCAATGGGTAATTTTCTAAAGCCTTTTTTCGTGATGCAATTTGATGTGGGACACCCTTTAGTTAAAGAAATGATCCCACCCTGACTTATAACTCGTAAGTTTCTTTAAATTCTTGTCCTTCAAACTAAATTTGTTTCGTTCACCTAGATAATCTTTTTGTAGTGAAGTCACTTCAAATACACTCGGAAAAAAATCCGTTCCCGAAAACGGGAACGGACCGTGAACTAAAAATCACGGCCAGCTATCCAGAACAAAATGTTCTCAAATATACACCGTGAACTATGGTTCACGGCTGTGGTTCACGAATATGGGAACTCTTTTTTTCCAGTGCATGCAATAATATTATCTGTTGAACATTCCATTTCAATTCCAAGCAAATCTTTTGTAAAGCTCTTTAAACTTTATAACCACCTCTCTAATAATAAGCCTAATGCAGTGGGAGGATCCAAGCGCATAATAGCATTCTTTAAGTTCAAGTTGCATACACCTCCATACGTTCCACCTGGCCATATTATGATGTATGCTTAGAAAACCGCAGCCAATATCATTAAGCACACTTAATAACGATTTCAGCTGTTCACATCTTGTTGAAAGAAGCAAACGGCTGAAAGAAATATAATGCACTCTAATTACTCGTTTCTGTCATCTACGGCTCTTCCCTCCCTCCCAGCTCACAGAGGAGGCTGCTTATTAACAAGATTGTAACATTTAATCTACCATCTACCGCACGAACGTGTACACAGGTATCTAAAAAGCTCTCATTCAATTTCTTTTCGTCACCTTGCATTTTTCCTTGGATACACTTGTGCTTGGTTATGATGGAATACCTTCTCTGAACCCACCGTGTTTTTTTCCCACCAACAACTGACCCTTGTGTGCTCTACAAGAAGTGCTTGTTTGCAAAAACGATCCATACGGTTGGTGGCCGTTATTGGCCGGGCGTCGCCATCATCGATCGTCGTCGTCGTGGTTGCCGTCGTCGCGGGTGTGATGTAAGAGAAATTAATCAGACACTCCGTGTCTCAGTTTACCATATTACCATTGAGCAAAAATCTCTCACACGCCCCTTTTTTCTGCATTGGCCGTGTGTACCGCATAATTAGCCGAACGGGTCTGTTGACTGCAGCATTTGTACGTGGTAGGTATCAACGTCCATCGGTTACAACTTGGGCCAAAGGCGAAAGCATGCAACATTATCGGATGTTTTCCCATGGAGGGTAATTATGAATGCGAAGATTACAGGCAAGAAGGTAAAACGTTCGTCAAGATATCGAGAGGCGTTTTCAATTTTAGCTAAGTAAATTCGACACAACCTGGTAGGTAGAATGAACAATCACTCACCGGCAAATCGCGTGGGTGAAACTATATTAAATTAGGGGGAAGGGGCGGCTCTGCGTTGGTGTCTTTTATGAGCTGCCGGAAAGCGGTGTGGTGGCGCCTCCAATTGGAAGCCCTAAACCTCACTCATGATGTTTATCGGACCGAATATATCAAGTAGCAATCGAACTGAATTAGGCCCGATGAAGCTCTGCGTGGCTAATTGAAAGCCACTTCGTTACGCTCTCATTGTCAGGACTTGATATAACAGGCAGCACCAGCTCGTCATTCACGGGTAGGATTTCGCTTGTTGATTGCTTTTGCTTACCTATACGTTATGGTATGCGTGGCCAGTATGCTGATTGTGTTTCGCGTTTTATATGGTCGCGGTTTTGGATTGATAATTATCAAAGTGCGTACGATTACCTACGGCTGTAGTAACCAAATTTTCAGCCAGATGATATAAAACATTATCAGCATTTGACCATTGCTTAACAATGACTGAAAGGCCTTAATCATATAATTATGATTTTAAGAAGACCATTTCATGAAACGGTATCACTGGTGACCCGTAAAGTTAAACGTTTTAACCTTGAAGTGTTAGAGAGTTCATATTTTCTCGCATCTTTACTGGAGGTATCGTATTCCATTTTATCGTGTTCGCTTTACGGTGCCGAAAGTAATTTTTATCACAACAAATCATTGGACATATAAACCATCGTATTTAACAGCCATTGCTAAGTAAACACCGATGTTATATGATAAGCTAAATACACCATTAAGAAAGTTGAAATCTTGTTTTCGTGTCGAAATTTGCCAGAGGCACAAAATAACGACAATATAAAACATAAGATAGCGACAAACTCCGACAAAGTTGGTCCTCAGCAGTGCCATATGCGTGATGTCTACAGCGTGATGTCTACAGGGAGTTACCGTGCATAATTTGCTACCGAAGGGTATCACGTAGGATCCGCCGATCCTAAATGTAAACATATATGCACGGCATAAAATGTAGCGCTGAAAAGCGTGGCAAACGAGCGCCCTTGGATGTTCTATTCTTCTGCAGCTCCACTCAGACTGAAAAATGTGAAGCATTTGTCCTGGAGCGCCCAAACGAACCACACATGCACTTGCCCGTGAAAAATTCAACCGAACCCTTAGGTAAACAATTTTTAGGAATTTAATTCTGCTTCCATCGCTGATGTCCTTGGTTTCTAAGACCACCCGTGGCGGTGCAGTAACATGCTATTCAATCGCGATATTCAATCACTCAGCACCCAGATTGATCGATTGATTCTACAGAGCCAGGCCCTAATTAGCCCGCTAGCTACTGAATTTCTTAAATCAAACACTAAGCCCTTTCAGAGAGAAAAAAAAGCTGTTGTCAATCAAGAGCTCGTTCCGACCCCAAGTCATTCAGATCAAACTTTGTGTATATTGATTGACCCAATTCTGTCAAACTCGGTTGCGGACTGTTAAGGCTAAACGGTTGACTCAATTCTGCTGGCACCTTACCAGCAGCACGGTGCTGCCGCTGATCGTAAAACGTAAAACTGACCACAGTGGACAGGTTTAATTCAATCACGACGACGACGACGGCGGCGGCGGCGGCGGCGGCTGGCGATGTCTGGCCGGGTCAGTTCAACCGGGGTCAAGAGTGTGGAGAGTTGACCATGACTGTAAAACACGCAGTTGTCGGGGTAATGTGTCGGTATAATTGGCAGGGTGCGGTGTTCCACTGTACGGGCGATTCACGTTCGGGCAGTTAACGAATTCCGTTTATTGCGTATCCGTCTGCGGTACCTTTTCAATGGGGGGAGGGTACACAAGTCGAATGTTAAGGTCACAGACGAAATGGTTTTCGACGGTTTCGTTGCCGTTGGTGGGTGGGCGTGGGAACGATATCTGTACGCTACGTTGCTTGGGAGTTCTCGTTTATTCAGTAGTTTGGGTGTTTGTTTTGCATTGGTTTTGTACTTAGGACATCTTAATTAGGACAATCTTCCATACACACTTTTGATAAGTTAGTAAGTAACCGTGTCAAGAACCGATCCTAGCAAATTCAATTCGATTTACTCAACCTTGAGCTGCAATCCATTTCTCATTGGGGATCAATTTCCACTGACAATGATCCAAATCCAACCGGTGCACTGAACACACATTGCCGAAGTTGGAAAGTTGTAAGACTCTGCACCTCCAAGTGCGACGATTGCAACATCGTCGTACGAATGAGACTGAAATATTCTACACAACATAACTACACCCGTATTCAAGCTGTTGAACCACCCACCCCTTCGCCGCTCATCAGCTGATGCTCATTGTGATGATATTGATCCGGCTCGATGAGCATTGGTTCACGAAGATCTTGCTTACACAAAGCAATCACGTTTAAAGAGGTGCTAATAATTACACCTCCACTTTGGCGGTTTCGGTCTCGGGTGGTGTCACTCAAAAAGACAACTCTCGCTAATTACAATAATTATTTAGCCCTCTCCTCCCCCCGCCGTGCTAACAGTAAGATGCGGTTTACTTGCAAGTGGTACTTTTTAAGCTCTCGCTGCTTGGAAGCAGACGTTTGTAGTGTCAATTATCGGGATTGTTAAGCAGCAGCGGCGCGTGGTTGAGTGTGAATTTTCATTATCACCACTTTTTTCGGCTTTCATTGGGAGGGTGAAATTTTCACGTTTTTCGCTTTCGGGAGGCATCAAGCAGATGCTGCTGCACCACACGCACCCAAAATTGTTCATTAATTAATTTAGTTTATTGGGTGTTCCGGTTATAGGTGTTCGGCGCGCGGCAATTCAACGCTAAGCAAGTGTTCAAAAGTGGAAGTGAGTCGCTGTGGCTGTGGGTTTTTTTTATGTGTAAATTGGGAAGAGCGCACACATGTGTCGATAATAGAGTAATTAATGGAGCTGGAGCGTCAGTTATCAGGCATAATTGCAATTATTCAGATCTTATTGTTGTTTTTCTTAACGCTCTGTATGTTTTCGATCGGTGATGAGCATTGATCAAAAGAGTGGTAATGGAATTTGCAGCCTAATGGATGGTATTAAAATGCTTCTAAGCTACCGTAACCCGGGGCAAATTAACCATCGGGGTGAAATTGAACAAAATGCTTTGAGTTGTCAGCTGTCCCGTAGAAACTTTTCAGTAATAGATATCAAGCGTATTTTGTATTTCATCAAGAAACGGAGAGAAATTACCATGATCTCTTTTGTTAATGATGTAATCTCACAGCACGTAAATTCAGTAAATTTATTAGCAAGTTCAAATTTTAATGAACCATCACGCATGTTATGAATTTTAAATGTATTCCAACCTGATAGAACAAAATGTTGATAACATTTCGTGGATAAAGAGCGGGCTCTTTCGTATCGTTCCTGGTTAGAGTTCCAGTTGGTATCCTTTTTTTGACATGATTCGCTTTACTCACTAATTCACTCCACATTTTGCTTTCTCCATATTCTTGCATTGGACCCCAGCTCGGTATATCACATTCTCCGTTCAACAGGTATTCACTAATATCCTTCGATGATGAATCTGAATCCCACATAACTGTAAGCGAATCTTACATCCTTCGGTTGGGTGTGCTTTTCACAGGATTTTTGAGAAAGTCCGTATGGCTTCTGGAAAAAAAAAGTCCACAGGTCTCCTGTGGAAGGTCCTGAACTTGCTCTAGGGTGATCTTACCGATGAATGTTTTAAGAACTTTCGGTTCCAGTACCCAGCAATTCCCCTGGAAAGTATCTCAATCTACCCTTTGGATTTTCCAAGAACTTACCTTTGAAAAATACCTGCATAGTTTCTTAAATCCTCCTGAAGAAGTCGCCTAAACTTCCCCTTAGAAATTACGTAAACTTCTACTAGAAAATTAGCAGAACATATTATTTAAAATCCCGTGAATTACCTCTTGAAAAATTCTAGAGCTTTCCTTTGGAAATTTTTCGACCATGCCTTGGAAATTGCCTGACATAGTTTGCCTGGATTGGTTTAGATCAACTACCAAGTGAACTATTAAAATATGGTGGTGATGCTGGCTAGAGCGCTGCACTGGGTAATTGCCAAGATTTGGGAGGAGTGTCGTATGTCCAATCTTCAAATATGTTCTTTCAAACACCCTTCAATATGGATATTTACGGAATCGGGGAGTCAAATAGAGACCAGAAATCTGTGTCCGACACCACATTGGAATCCAAAATATGAATATTGGTATTTTTGGGATCGGAGGGACGTTTAGAGACCAGAAATCACTGTCTGACGGCATCTTGAAATCCCAGATGGTGCCTTACGGTGTCAGAAAAAACGGGAATTTAGACGAATACCGTTCCATATGGATATTTTCAGAATTGGGATGCCGTCTAGTGACCAGAAATCGATGTCCGACGCTATCTTGAAATCCAAGATGTCGGCTTCTGAATATAGGAAATCAGGGAAATACAGTCAAGTTCCCTTCAATATGGGTGTTTTCGGAATCTAAATCGATGTCCGACGCCATGTTGTAATCCGGATTCCGGTTATAAAACAATTGTGAGATACTGTCAAATAACAGTTCAATATTGGTACTGTAAGAATCGGATCTAAACTTTTCATTCTGTGGTTGTTGCGAACGATTCGGATAAGTGGATGCCGAGAAACTCAACTTGCTTTCAAAAATTCTTGATTTTCAGGTCATGTTTCGTCCACATCTTCGGAACCGAATAATTGCTCTATGGAAACGTGATACCTTTCGCTGACGGTTGCTGCGATTGCGGTTGTTTCGTTCAATTCGGTAGAAGCCGAGAAATTTTTGGATTTCAAGATGGTGTTGAACATCGATTTCCGGTCTTCATACATAATGTTGAATAAATGTGTTGGAGAGTACGCACCCCAAATTAGAGGAAAAGCGACCAACATAATTTTTACATTATTTGATTTTTAATCAATCTATCTATACATCTATCTATCAATCTATCTATCTATCTATCTATCTATCTATTTATCTATCGACTAGTCGATGCTCTCTGGATTTCCCTGAAATTCTTTCGAATTTTCTGAGGTTCTCTGGACTTCCCTGAATTTCTCTCGACTATCACAAATTCCCTGGACCTCCCTGATTTCCGCAGAACTTTTTAAAGTTCCCACAATTTTCCTGAGGTTAATAGAACTTTATTGAAGATGTTTGACCTTCCCTGAAGTATGTTTGCAGAATTTCCCTTAAAATCTCTAAACTTGTTTTAACTTCTTTGGATTTTTCTAAACATTCCAAAATTTACTAGATGTTCTCGGAACTTCACTTAAGTTGTCGCGATTTTTCTAATATTCATGAATCTTGCCTGACTTTCCCGTTCTGAATTGTCGGAAATTGTCTGTAATTTCCGTAATTTTAGTGGAATTCATGGCACTTTTGTGAAGTTGTTATCTTTTTTGGAGTTCTTTGGACTTCTCTGCATTATCAGGAAATGAAATTGAAATTCATGGAACTGCTGAATCTATAGGAACAAATTCCTCAAGAACTTTAAACTATCCATAGACTTTCCAATAAAATTTGAAGCTGAAGTTATTGTAACTATCTGATCTTTTCTCTCTTCTGTCTTTAAAATCTCTAAACTTTCCTGAATTTCTCTGGACTGCCCTGAAGTTTTTGGAACTTGCCCGGTAATCATTGTGAAATGTATGGATCTTTCCTGAAGATCATGCGATTTTCCAGTTTTCGCAACATCTCTAACATTATCGGGATTTTCCATAGTTCCGTGGAACTTCTTGTAAGTTCCTGCAACTTGTCCCCCAGTTGGATTGCTGCAACTACCGCGCGATCACACCGCTGAGCTCTCCCAAATTCTATGCCGCCGCCTGTCACAATTTTCAAGAGAGTTCATGGGGCAATACCAGGCGGGATTCATGTGTTCGCGAATTGGCAGGTTCTGCAGAAATGATGCGAATACAACGTGTCCACACATCATGTGTTCATCGATTTCAAATCCGCATACGACACAATCGATCGAGATCAGCTATGGTACGGATTTCCGCGATTGGTCAAGGCGACGATGGATCAAACTATGTGCGTTGTTCGAGTATCGGGGACACTCTCGAGGCCCTTTGAATCTCGAAGGGGATTACGGAAAGGTCGTGTCTGCTATTCAGCATCGCGTTAGAAGGTGTGATCAGGAGAGCTGGGATAGACACGAGTGGCACGATCTTCAGGAAGTCCATCCAGCTTCTTGGCTTCGCCGATTACATCGAAATCATGGCACGGAACTTTGAGACGATGGCGGAAACGTACATCAGACTGAATGCTGAAGATAGACAGATTGGACTTGCCATCAACGCATCAAAGACGAAATACATGAGAGGATGTGAAAATGGTTCTCGAAAGCGACCCAACAGGAACAAGAAGTAGAGGCACTTAGCGGCTAAAGTGGATCGACCAAGTAGAAGGCGACCTACCTCTTAGCCTGATTGGTAAGGTAAGTAAGATTGCCTCAAGAAGCCATACAAACTACTTCAAGGAAATACTTTTACTCAACCTTTGTAAAGTTTGAAAAGTTTGCCGAACTTCGTCAAACTTAATTGTCCCTTGTCAGTTCTTAGATATTCGCAAGACTGTCTTTAGAATTACTTCCAGAAAGCTGTCAGAACTTTTCATAAAGAAGCCTAGATCTGTGATTCGCTGAGTAAATTGCTTATAAACTTCAGTGAACATTTTTCCTAATTATTTCAAGACAGTTCCCTAAGCGACGCCGGTGGTGTAGTGGTAAGCGTGATTACCTCTCACCCCAGCAGGCCTGGGATCAATCCCAGTCGGTGCCGCCGGGATGTTCTGAGGCAAAACGTCTCTGATCACGGAAGGGAAGTAAAGCCGTTGATCCCCGGTTCATGAGTTGATGAGTCGATAGGTAGGGTCTAGGTTTGGGAGCTGTCTCCCTGGCGTCGGCAGCATTGTTGCTCAGCACGGAAAACAAGATCAACGAAAAACAAATCAAAGGAAAAAAAAGACAGTTCCCTTAGTATGTTTTAAGAACTTCATTAACAAAAAACTTGGTAACTTGAGCCAGGTGCTGGTAGTCTCTTTAATATAGCTAATCTAGCTAACTACGTCTAAGAAGTTTTCAGGAGCTACCGGACTTATTCTTGTAAGCTCTCCGAACATCCCTTTCGATGTTGAAGCTCTCGTAGGAGGCTGCTAGAGCTTATACAAAGATCTTCCGTACTTTCTCTGTTAGATCCCGCGAATACTACCTATGGACAAGCGTTTCAATTTCTGTGGGTCACAACTCATCGTTGCTGTGATTAGATGAGCCACTGGTTTTCAGACAACATGACATACGTTTTTAGCAATTTTTCTTAAAAATTTCTGAACTATAATTCGTGATTTTAAGTTTCTAAAATTCGACAGTGTTTATGCATTAGGGCGTTTATGCGATGATCGATTCTCTTCATCAGCGAAACAATTTTTTAGCATTTGTTCAATGCAGGGTAGTAACAGGTTGTATTGGCTATTAAAAGCAACAGCAAACGCACCGAAAATCGTTATATCTTGCAAAAGACAAACAAAAGAGAAAATCGACGAAGATAATCGATCATCGCGTTTACGCCCTTATGCATGCTCACTGTCGAATTATTGAAAAGTTGCTAAATACATGATATACATATACATACCTCCAAATTGATCAAATTGATAGAAAGTATAGTAAATCAAACCTCTTCATGTAATCCTTTATGAAGAGATTTTTGAGTGGATTGAGTGCTTCTTTTATGTTACTTTAAGGCGTTACAAAACTTTTTGGAAATTTTATAACTTTTGATACGATTTTTTGAACACCAAAATGTTTACTGGTATTCAGCCACTTCCCGTCTAACAAGTGGCTGACAATGTTTTTGAGCGAAATTTTGAGACTGCAAAATATGATATTCAGCCTAAGTAATCGACCGAATACAGAGATCGAAATTATCACTGATGTGAGAAGAAAAACGATTCTTTTCACCGGTACAGATAATGAAAAAATAAAACAAAGAGCGAGAGAACTTTTTTCAAGCCAAGTATTTCTCTCGACAAAAGTAACTTTGATAATTTCTTCTCACTTGCTCGGTAGTGACAGCCGATTTCCTTTTCATATAATGAGAGAGAGAAGGATTAGAAATTTCCATTTAATTCCACTACCTTATTTGCTTATCCTTGACAGATACGCGTATTTCGTCTACAATGTGTCTTTAGTGTCTTGTACTAATACTCGATTTCCTTTTCAGCATTTTTTTTTACAGTGATAATGCTTTTTCTCCCTTTCCGAGAAACCGATTTTAAGGTGTCTTCAGAGCTTGTGTCGTACGGGACTGGAGTCGCGGCGGTATGAGAGAGGCAGCTCAGATATGCCACTTATACATATATGTTCGGAGTATCATCCAAACCATTTGTGGAATACTTCTATCATCAATTGCTAAGTAAATCTAATTCAGAATCATAAGGGCCTAACTGCGATGATCGATTATCTTCATCGATTTCCTCTTCGCATTACTGCAGTTAAGTGATCCAATTTTCCAAAATTGTTCCAGTACAGTGACTAAAATGATTATAACAAATGATAGCTAACAAAATAAACATCAACGGCTTCGCAAAATGTTAAACCTACCGAGATATCAACAAAAGAGTAACTCGATCATCGCAGTTAGGTCCTTATGATTCTGGACACTAGAAATATTGCTTGTGAAAGAAAAACAGTGACCTCTTATTTTTCTCTTGTTTTGGTCCTTACACGGAGAAAAATTCTAACCCAAAATTTGAGTTCTTTTTACTTAATATTGAGTTAAGCCTCTCACTTGCACTCTTTATTGCTGTCAAAAAAGGAACAGAGATTCGACCCAACGATATTGTTCAATCCAATAAGTTACTTTTGAGTAAATTGTATTTTGTCTCATTTACGTGAATTAAACTTAATTTTGGGTAGAATATACTTAAGAGTAGGTATTTTTTTGCTTGTGTTAAATGGAAACTACTATATGCAATTTACTCAAATTTGGGTTATTGGGCTGAACCCGAAATTGAGGGGGCTACTTAATTAATAACAATTTTTGCTTAATTTTGGATAGTTTTTCATCTCCGTGTAGTTGGTTTAAATCAACAGAGCATTTTATGAGACGTTTCTGATCAGCAGATTTTTCAATTTATGAATGAACTTTGAAGCAACATTAATGTCAACTTCTGTCTCCTGTTATTTCGTAAAATGGACTATGTGATGTGATATCAACGTTCTCCCGCTGTTTTAAGTGGTTGACAAAACTCCGTCATACATTTAAACAGCAGGCGGACAAGAGAGCCGAAAAAGTAATATCGACTCACCTGTTTACATCACATTGGGCTCAAACGCTCAGATTCTGCACTCCTGCTCGGACTCCAGCAACACACTATCGAATATTTTCGGTGTCCAATGGGAGATGAAACAGTGTTCTCACCAAATTTGATAGAGCGATATTTTCATGGTTTGGATGGGACGGGAAAATGAATAATCGAATGAGAGATGAAAATATAGGCTATTCTCAGCTCTGCGAAAAGCAGCTTGAGGGATGCGTCGCTTATCTTGCAGATGAGCGAGAATTTCGATCGCTGACCGAATACTGTCGTAGTCGAATATTCGGTGCATCGTTGATTTTGATGCTTTGACGATTTTTTGAAGCCATTCAGACTGTATTGATGCTTGAAGGCCGTTTTTGAGATTCTTAGGTCATTTTGGCGTCCCTGATGCCATATAGGACGTTTAAATACTAGATGTTTTTAGATTATTTATGTGGTTCTCAGACCGTTTTGGGAGGTTTCAGCTATTTTTTGTATTTTTTACGATGTTTTTGGAATTGTTGTTGCTATTACTATAACAAATATTTGTAAAATTTTGGTATTTTGAATGCTATTCTAGAGTATTGAGACAGTTTTGCCAATTATTGACGTATCTTAATCCATTTTTGGCATCTGTAGCGTTAATGAAATTTAAGGTCATTTTGAAGATTTAATAATTATTTAGAAGGTTTTCTATTTTTGACGTTAGTTTAAATTTTCATTATGTTTATTGATTTTGGAGTTTTTATGGGAATTATAAGGCAAAGAGTTTTAATGCAATTTTTGCGTTTTTATGTTATTTGGATCTTGCGTTTTACAAAAAGTTTGAGTTTGTGCAATTTTTTTTATAAGTGGGATGCAATCAACGAAATTTTGCGAACCGCTGCTCTAGACATTTTCCAGAATATTTATGACAAAAATGGTGTATGCATAAGTTTATCTAAAAACATCAGTATATAGTTGCAACTTTGAATCCGTAGCCTGAATGTGTATGGAGATTGTGGTATGCATGCCACAGTTGTAATCTGGATCCAAATGTTTAAACAACATACCTGAAAAGGAGAAAGAGAAAAAAAGGAAAGTAAGTGAACTGTGTTTATTGTTGCGTTCTATGATGGTTCTAGGTTATACTTAGAACTTTTTAAATTATGTGCAGTAGTAACTGCAGTCTTTAACAAGCTCGGATAAATCATTGCTTTACCTCAATTGGTCAGTTCTGAATTCACATGGCTACGGGAATTTGTGTGTGGTGATGTAAGGAGGTGTGTTGAATGTAGTGATGAACTCGAGTTTAGTTATGTAAGGAGCATGGTCACATAAAAGCGATCTTTTCGCTTAATGAGCAGAAGATCGTGGGTTGAACCCCAGGCTTTTTCGAGTAACAGAAATGCGTTGTTTGGTTTGTGGTACATTTTAGTTTGTTTTGTTTCACATGTTGGACACTATCATAAAGAGATTTAAGTATTTTGTGTAGCATATACAAAAAATTACATTGTTTGCCAAGATGGTGATGATGGATTTTTACTTTTTTGGTTTTGTAGTAGTAATAGTAAAACAAAATAAATAACGTTGAGTAGTCTTCTACTGCTTAAGCGTCGCGAGCGGAATACAGGTATAAATGACTGAAAGTCGTTTCTCTGGTGTTAAGTGGAGTATAACAATTATAATTTTGCATCAACAATTTAATTTGTCGGCCCACTCTGCAACGATTATCTGTTTCGCAGATATCGTGAGAGGAGAGATAAGATATTTAGATAGAGAAGATAATAGTTCAAAGGGAATCTATTTCGCATGCAAATATAGTCGGAAATAAACCATTGCCAAGAACGGTTGTTTTTTAACCTCACAAGTACCTTGTTCTTACTCTACAAAAGAAGTGACTGTGACATCATCAAAAGAACGTAGAAAAATGCTACTGATAGAATTTTGGTGCAATGAATCGATAAGAAATATCCTCGGTAAATAATGACGCATGCTCGATCCGGAATCAATTTCATTACTTGTTATACCATAGCATGTTAGTTGACTTCATATGAAGACGTAATTTCATTCGAATTGCGTTATACCGGGCTTGAGCGATCGTCAATCGCAGAGGATTATTTTGAGGTAAGGAGCTCGGTGGCCTAGTGCAGACCATTTTTACCATTTTACAATACACCGTTCGAAAAATTCATGTAAATTTCTGCGAGATATAGCGCACATAAAATTAACGCTAGATTTGGCACAAATTTACGCGATAATTCGTGTAAATTTAAGCGCAATATCGCATAAATTAGCAATATTGTATGCAAGCTTGTAAACGATTTCGCTGTTTATGCCATGTATAGCTCAAAATTAAACGAAGGGAGATTTTAAGCGATAGTTAAAATTCAGAATTTTTTTCTGTGTACTGATTGGATAGAACCACAACGATTTTTTTTTCTCTAAAACCAAACGTATGATTTATCAAATCGTTTAGTGAAAATAATCCGTACCTGACCTCATCCCTTCCTGTGATGCCCGTGGAAAGGCAGGTGACTTCTTGGCTTCCAATAAAGCGAGTAAAGTCTGTTCCAGTTAGTATTTGGCCACTTATTTTTAATTACTGTAGCGCCTCTAGTTGTCGTAGCAAGAAACTACTATTGACAACGTTTTGATCCAGAAAAATGGTTTATTAAGAAGTGAAAATTTCATCTGGATTCATATACTTATTCAAAAGTTATCTTCAAAAGTACTTTGCTTAACGTAAAGGGGATGCTCCCGATAAATTCAAATTGGTTTTTGCAGATAAATTCGCTCGCAAGTTGATGATTTGGCAAGGCATCAGTAGTTGCGGAAAGAAAACAAAGGTTTTCATCACTGGAGCGATTATGAAGGGACAAATTTATAAGGAGGAGTGTCTCCAGAACATAGTTTTAGCCAGCTACCATTACAGCCGCGATGTCATAGAATGGTATAAGTAGAATAATGTCGATTTTGTTGAGAAAAGTATCAATCCACCAAGTTGTCCAGATTTTTGTCCCATTGAAACATTTTGGGTAACTATCAATCGCACCAATCGCTATCAAAACACCATCTGATTTGGAGAAGTGGTAGAAAAGGATGGTAGATGAGGTTGACAGTACTACTGTGCAAAACATGATGAGAGGTATTCTGCGAAATGTTCGAAAATTCATCCGAAAAGTTGACGATTTTCCCTTAAAGCTAAATGAAAATCCAACAAAATGATACCTTTAGTGTTTTTGTACTTTATTTCCCCTTGGAGAAATGACCTATTTTGTGCGGCCAAATTCTAAATCGAACAGACTTTATCACGACAAAGATGTCCTTCCCTCTTCCTAATTAACCTACATTTGGACGTGTCCGGCACCAGTATGGGCCTGTTCATAAACTACGTAGACAATTTTGACCCCCCCTCCCCCTGCGTAGACAATTGCCCATACAATTTTTTTTAAAATTTGTATGGGCCGTGGATAATTGTCAACCCCCCCCCCCTAAACTGTCTACGTAGTTTATGGACAGCCCCTATTGCACAAAACAAATGATATCACCATATGTCCACATTAAAGTTGAGCGCTAGTCCCAAGCACGGTATAGGAAAAAACAAAAAGTTTTTGAATATTACATCCAAACCAGGCCATTCCGCTGGTTGTGTAAATTTACGTTGAATGATGTACACATAATTGGCGAACAAATTGACATAGATAGATATAATTTTTGCTGGAGGTGGCTGGGTTCGATTCTCGGTCCAGTCTAGTAATTTTTCGGGTTGGAACATTTTCCGACTTCCCTGGGCACAGAGTATGATTGTACTTGCCACACAATTAAACTAATGCAAAAATGGTACAGGCATCGAAAGCTCTCAACTAATAACTGTGGAAGTGCATCTAGAATACTAAGTTGAGAGCACGCAATATGCTAATATGTGATAAGCAATAACCTTGAAATGCGAAAAAGAAGAAGAAGAAGCTGAGGGCAGCCGATCATGGCCATACTCATGCTCGTCAGTTCCTTCAACTCAGTTCGGTAGAGCAGCCAATATAATTAGGGAATTCCCTCCCAGTCTGGCAATGGAAAATTCCCACGAAGCATCATATATTCATGAAACTGCTGTGTATTATCACCAGCATTTTCTTTGAACAAGCAACGGTGAGCTGCAGAAGTTTGGACGTCACCACTGGGATTCCAGTTTCTATTAGCTCTAACGAGAAATAATGCCATTTGCACCTTAGAATTTACCGTGCGGAAAGCTGAATTCCTGGTTCAAAATAGGGAGCCCTTGCACTTCTGGTGGCATCATGTGCATGTACATATAGTATATCAGCGGCAACCGCGCGTAGCAATATTTTTTATGGCGTAATTTTCCAAACGATTACGACCCGCTAATATGGTTAATTTACATGTTAAACAACTCCCCACAGCTTTGAACGGAGAAGCACAAACACGAATGTGCTACGTGCCCTGCATGCACGGAAAATTGAGACTGCTTTTTCGAGTAGCCCACCCACTGCTGCTGATGACGATAATGCTCGGCTCGGAAATTTCCAGCGTTTAGATGGATTGTCACCGAAAGGTAGAATTGACAAAAATGGCAAAAATTGATCACCATCATCTGCATCCAATTATATAGCATCGTTATTTCTGAGTTGAGAAGTCTCACATTTCCACCATTCCGAACTAATTCGATCAAACAATGATCAGTCTGAACTAGCATTCCTGCTCGCTCGGGGTCTCTCAGTCAAAAAATCTCACCGAATCAATCACAGATATCTAATTCCCATTCCAATCACACCAGTACGACACACAAATAATACCACCCACCCGAATGAAATCGAAAGCATTACAGCTTTAAAAAACTGAATCGAAAAAAGAGCTCACATAGTACAGGTAAATAGCGGAGAAATCCGCGTTCCAGCACATTAAATCACAGCATACCTAGCGCTTTAACGTGGTATTCCGATCTTGTTTTCGCTATTAACCACTCGAACCGGTATAAGGTACGGTACCATGAGGCAAAAAACAATCGAAATCAGATTTGTAACGTAATTTTCCTAAAGTGTGTGTGTGTGTGTGTCTCCCACCGTTGTTGGTTGTCACATCATCAACATCATCACCGAACGCGAGATTGAGACAAGGGTAGGTACACAACCGTTAAAAATTTCACTTTAGCCAATTATCTATTTTGTGACGGTCCGAATCGGTCTGATTACGTGTAAGAAGAAAAGCGATCAACGCCGTCCATTGGAGACTACAACGACGACAACGATGACGACGACGTCGCCGGATTTGTAATTGAGAGCGAAAGTGAAATAAAATGACAGATTTTTTGGTTGAACCGCCGCGGCGTGCGTGCGCTGAAATTTTGCCAACATCCGATCCGGTTTTGTTCGTTAGCACCCGGTTGGATGCAGGTAATCAATGAGATACGTGTGTTCGTAGTACGCACACAATTTAACTAATTTAAGATGTATAATGGAATTGTCACCGTTTGTCATTTGGTGTGACTTTCTCGGTAAATGGCTTTGTTTTGTAGCCACAGTTAGTGACATATGGGGGCGAAATTGGGGTTTTTGTTGGCCCATGAATGAAGTGCGGTGTTTAGTGTTCAATTAATTCAAGCAATGGAATGAAATTAGAATTGCGCAAGAGGGTGTATTAAACTGTTCGTGTAATTAGTTGTGTAATTTATATTACGATGCATCGAACGATTGGAAGTAATTATTTGGCGTGGGAAAACATGCACAGAAAATTGCTTCAATGCATTAATAGGTTTTTCTATTCATAACGGGTTTGGTGTAACAGTGCACTCTGTGTCTGCTCTGCGACTAGATGGTCATGGGTTCAATCCCAGGCACGTACACTACGCTGTCACAAGTGTTTCCATAGTTTCTATTAGGAACGCACACAATATTTTTCCAAAAATAAAATTAATTATTTTTGTCAGAATGTCTGCAATTATATAGATTTCTTTAGATACATACAATTCATGTGATTTTACGGTGAAACTTCAAATTATGAGATCATATGAAAGTTTAGTGAAATTTTCATGGATATTTTCCACTAGATATGTGATATTTTTTGTGTACAATCAGGAGCGTAGTGAGGCGGTGGCGAAAGTGGCCCCCGCCAGGGGCGCCAGGCCACAGGGGCGTCGAAATCCAAGATTTTATAGGTGCAAACTTTTCCACAAATTCATTTAATTCACTTTCAAAAATTGATAGTACATAAATAAACAGTGTACTAATGCAAATTGCGAAAGGTACGCTCCTTGCCTTCTTTAATTTTCCCGCCTTTTTATGCCCATAATCAATGTTCTACTCTCTACAGTCATTGCATCAAGTATGAGAACGCATGCGCCACCAGAGAGTATTTGTTTATGTATCATTAAATATTTCTGCTTTGCCTATGTTTCGCATACCATTCAGCTTCGAACACTCTCATTCTCTAGGCTCGGTCTGGCTGTGAGAGGGAAACGGCGAGCGATGCTATGTGACGAACTGAGAGAAGGTTTTTGCTTCCTTGAACAAAAAGCCTTCCTTCGCAGTGAGCAACATATGGTGCTATGTAAAGCATGTATATAGATTCTTCTCTACACAGTATTTTTAGTTAGCAAGCGCACACCTCGGCGCACACGAACTCGAGCTTTTTGAGATTTCATTTTTAATACTCGGCACATAACGTTGGTTGTCGATAGCTGTACGCCGTGAATTCGTCGACCCACAGTGAAAAACGCATCCACGACGACAGTGTGCGATTAGTAAGTGTGATTAACGGTGAACTCAGTGAAAATGGGACCAACAAAATTATCCGGTTGTGCGAGTCGTAAATTGAAAAACGAAAGAGAAAAAACTGCTACATTATTATCGGGAAAACTGAGTGATTGGCTTAAGCCTAATCGCAACAATGAATTTCCTCGGCCGTCATCCGAACATCATCCGATCGAACAAGCTGATTTGGAAGCCAGTTCATCAGACGGGAACTATTATGGACCGTATGAATTCTTTTCCAGAGATCGAATCAGTGAACTGTGATTCAAAAATAAGCTCTCCGTCTCAGAAAAACGAACCAAACGGTAAGTTTGTTCAGTAAAACTCACAAAAAGATTAACCTTGAACGCATAACCATGTTTCAGAATCTGAAATACCACAAGACGATCGCGAACATTTCATCAATGAAATGTCTACTGTTCGAAAACGAAAAGAATATCCGGGCACGTGCAACAGTGGTGATGGTGGAACGAGCCGTAAGCTTACCATGTAAATTTCATGAGAAGTATATAACTACATTACTACATACATTTATGTAGGGTTTGGAGGAGCACAGGCTACGCACCAGAAATCCACTTGTGCGCTGCCTGCAATTGGAGTACGGGATGAAACTAATCCGAACATCCGAAGCGGTGACGAAGAGTTGAAATTTAGCGAGCAAGAAGTTGATTTTGATGATCCTGTCAAATGGTTTGGTATTCCTGAAATTTCTGATTATGTACGAAAAGAGCTGGTTAGACGCGGCCCAAGAACGGTTGACTTAACGAGTTTCCGGTTTCCCAAATCTGAAGACGGGAGGTATCTTGATGCCAAGTGGTTTTACAAAGAGCTGAAAAACGGAGAAAAAGTTAAACGCCAATGGATGCTTTACAGTGTTTCGTCGAACGCTGTTTTCTGTTTTCCTTGTTTGCTTTTTGGCAAATTTATGTTTCGTAACATTTTCTCAGATTTTGCAAAAGGATTTGATGATTGGAAGCATTTGAATCCAATTATACAAACTCATGAGAATTCATCGAGCCACAGAGAATGTTTCTTCCTGTGGAAAGATTTTGAGAAGAGGATGTTACTCGGAAAAATGGTTGATTCTGGGTTTTTGAATGAAATTCAAAAGGAGACGGAGAAATGCCGCACCATATTGAAAATTGTGGTCGATGTAATTCTGTTTTGTGCTCGCAATAATTTACCGTTACGAGGCAAAGAATCTGACAGTGGAGTTTTTATGAGCACATTGGAGTTGATCAGTCATTATCATCCTCAACTTGAAGCTCACATGACTTATGTAAGAGAGCATAAAAAAACGCTAAGCTATTTTTCCCCTGATATACAAAACGAGCTTATCAACATAATGGGTAGTTCGCTTAAAAGTAATATCTTTGAAAAAGTCAAGCGAGCCAAATACTTTTCAATTATTTTTGATTGCACTCCTGATCAAGCACATATGGAGCAAATGAGTCAGATAATCTGTTTCCTGCATTTTTCTGATGGTAAATGCCAGATCAGAGAATGCTTCATCGACTTTATCAACACGGCCGAGAAAACTGGATCAGGACTGTCGAATGATATGTTTACCATTCCTCAACATATCTTTAAATTTAGTAAACACACCTTTTTTTCTTTTTTCATCAATTAGAATGCTCTACAGCCATTCCATAGTAAAACGACACTGTGGTACTCAGAATTTCGTATAAATTGGTAGTTTTGTTTTTTATCGCAAAATATTAGAACAATTTTTTTGTAATTAAGGTGACCATTTCCGTTTTAGGGCGGCCCAAATTTTTTTTTTCGAAAATTACTTTTTTCAAAAATTTATATTTTTTGAACCACTGGGCCGATTACAAAGATCGGAACATCAAAGGAAAGGTATAGAAAAGTTATTTTTATTTTAGAAAAAAAAAATTAGCAAATAAAGCTTTTGTATGGAAAAAAAAAACATTGATTGCATTTGGTTTATTATGGTTTTCATGGCTCTAGATAGAGGCCACAATATGTTTTTATGTTTTTCCTTGAAAATTTAAGTTTTTTTTAACACTTTATATCTTAAAATCAGCGACATGTATTTTCGTTTTTGAATTATATTTTTCTGAAGTTATCAAGTTTTGGGTTTTCGCTCAATACTCCTATGCGTTAGACTACCATGCGTCTCCATCGATTTATAGCGACTGTAACATGGTCACAATGCATGTACTTCCTTGGGCAAAGTTGTAAGGCACTTCCTGGACTATTTTTTTCATCATTAGTTGCATGGTTCAAGCTAAATTGTGATCGCTAGGAATGATAATGCAAAAAAAGTAGGGTCTCCTTTACTAATTTTCATTCAAATTTCAAACACGATGTGGAAAGCCGTGTTGTACCCAACTAACCCCAAATTTTGCACAGTTGTTAGGGACCCCAAATGAAACCTGAGAAAATTATAGAGATGACCCACCCTAAAGGCTGAATAAAAGTAAATTGGTACGCCTCTCACGCGCCGCTAGCACGCCTCTAGTGTTGGGAATCGAAAATCTTTGACTGGTTATACTTCTATAGAGAGCTTGATCAAAGTAGTCGATCGCGTTCAGAAATAACGTCAAATGGAACTCGAAAGAAGAAAACACATTGTGCAGGAGTGGTCCGGCTTCAAACTGGCTAAAGTGCTGAAAACAACAGTTTGTCGGAAGAGATGAACTAGCCTATGGCTAAAAATCTCTATAATAAAGAAAAAAAAAAAAAAAAAAAAACAGTTTGTCGGGTGTGCAAAACCTACATGGAAAACATGGTGTGAAAAGGAATCAGCGGACCATCGAAAAAAACTGGAACCAGGGATCGTCAGCTGCGCAGCAAGGTGTCGAGGTGCGTTAAAGCCAACCCCGGTCTTCCGACCCGAGATGTGGCCAGAAGGTACAACGCCAATTTTCAAACGGTGCGGAACATCTTTGCCAGGGAAGGATACAAGTCGAACAAAGCCAGTATACATCCGAACCGGCACTTGATGCAGAATTCCGTGGCCAAAAAGCGTGCAAGGCTGACCGTGTTTTGACGAAACACAAGGGCTGCACTTTGATCGACGACGAAACATACGTCAAACTCGATTTTAAGCAGCTTCCCGGTTAAAAGTTTTACATCGCAACTGGACGTGGGGATGTGCCGGGTAGATTCAAGTTCGTGTTTGCCGACAAGTTCGCGAAGAAGGCCATGATTTGGCAAGCGATTTGCAGTTGTGGCCTGAAAACGGAACCATTCGTCACATCCTCGACGATGACATCCCAAGTTTACAATCGAAGATTGCCTGAAAAATCGTGTATAGCCATTCATCCGCAAGCATAGGAGCAAAGTCATCTTTAAGCCTGATTTTGCCAGCTGCCACTACCTCAAGGTGGTTCCGGAGTGGTATGCTGCCAACAAGGTCGATGTTGTCCCATGTTAATGAACTCTCTGAATTGCCCGGAATTTAGACTTATCGAACAATTTTCTGGGCAATTTCATAGCAGCGACTTCGACGAAGCGGCGTGGCAGTCAAGGACATCCAGCAAATGCGGGCAAAATGGAAGAAATGCACTGATTACGTGTCCATTTCCACTGTGCGGGCGCTGATGGGCTCCATCAAGAGGAAGGTTCGAGATTTCGTTCGAACTGGAGAAATGTAACCATCTAATGCTGTAGGGCTTTAAAGCTTATTGAATCACGAATTACAGGTCTTTTTGTGAGTACCAATTTACTTTTAGTCAGCCTTTAATGCAGTGTTGCAGATTGTTCCAAAGAACATTTTAGGTTCAATCTATCAAGGTTATGGTATGTTGTTTCTCTGGCACTCTTGCAGGTAAATAAATTAACCCATTTTTTATTTAAATTTTGCTTAGAATAATCAACACTAACGGGTAAACCACAAGACAAGATCCATGTGAATCACAAAAGAACCTCTTAAAAATCAATGCTGGATTTCAATGAGGCTTGTTTCATAGAAGGTTACATACTGGAAACATTTGTGAGAAATATTTGACACTTTACACAGTCATTTCTATGAAAATGCCATGCGAATGTTCCATAAACTTTTATGCATTCTTCCGTAACACAGCAACGAACAAATTCGAGAAAAAATTGAAAAGTAAATTAATGCAAAATATAAAAAAAAAAGTTTTCCTCTGAAGAAGTCCATCGCAGCTGACATTAGAATCCAGTCACAGCATTAATAATCTATTATCTCTCTGAAAGTGTAAGCTAATTAGAGCTATCACATGTAGCATTAAAAGATTTGCTGGGGTTTTTAAGCATACTTGAAATTTTAATCATGGTGCTAGATGCATCTCTCGAAATCTTCAACTACGTGCATGCATTTATTCACTTCAAACAAAACCCAATTTACTGAAGAACGGTTGCCGAAGATGTAAAACCATTATTCAAGCCGAAAATCAAACAAGAATCGGGTGTTGGATGGGTACTGTGCTGCATATCATTGGTACTGCATATACATATAAGGCCCCATCCTTAGCGCTTGGATCAGTTGTCAACTCTAAACTTCTGCTCAATTTTTAATTACTATTCAAACTAAGTCGTACCAAAGTTTGTTCAAGTGAAATGAAATCCACTTTCACATAAAAATGCAAAGGCCAAAAGCAACTCCTCCTATTATTTTGACCTGAATCAAGCTAATTGTACGGTTTGTGAGGGTTGTGCAAACATGAATAAAACATGAATCTCAAGCCCCACTGAAGCTCATCTGAACATTTCCTTGATTATCCACACGCAAATCTCACCCGTCCGTACACTGGGAAGTCAAACTACAATCTCCGCAGCCCATCCCCAAAAACATAAACCGACTGTATTGTACGCTTATCACGAACTTTTCATCAACGCCTTCTTCTCCGGTGATGTGGGATCATTCACAGGTAACAAATAACTTAATTTAAGCATGTTTCTCAAAAAAAAAAAAAAAAAAAATCAACAATCAGCACACCTCCAAAGCCAGTGCATCACCTCCCCAATTTTAATCGGATACAATAATTATGATATAGGTACTAGCAAGCGGAACCCTCGAGCTGTAATTACTCACTTCAAACTCAAGACGAAACCAGCAGTGAGCAAACAGTGGAAACTACTAATTTGAAGTTTTTATTTATTTCATCCACAGATGATCTGTGGAACGAATTTGAATGGCATGCGTAACGATTACTTCCGATGAAGACAGCACCGGCAGCGGGAAATGTCTTACAAATTATTTAAATTTAACGACCAACTGATTTGACCGATATTGTCAATCTCGGCTCAGCAATCGTTGGTTCCATTGTTCGGTAAATGCGAAAGCGAATAGATCCAGTGAAAGTGTCGATTGCTTCTTTATTGTATTTTTTTTTGGGAATTTGGATCTGAACAGATTTAAAATTTGTTCAGTTCAAATCACCCTTTACTCGACGTAAAACCTTAAAAATTTAAAATTCCCTAACTCGATGGTCGATAACGAGTTATTGCGAATCCACTGTAATTGATGTTATGTGTCACTATGGACTTTCTTTCCAACTAGAAAGTTTTGATATCAGTTACGGAGAGTTATATAAAGCAAAATCCTTAAAAACATACTTTCATGAAGTCATGCCAGCGAGAGTTGAAAACTTTCCAAATCCTTCTTGGTTGATACAACCAACCAACTAACTATACTGGAATAAAAAAAAACAAGTTAAAAAAAAAAAATTCGCACGACATCATCAGAGTGAAAGGATTATTTGATACACATATCCGTTTTGGAGGTAGTAACCGACCGACAAAAAAAAATTGCAAAAAACATTGCGTAAGCAACCTCAGTCCCGTGGACCACGAACGACAGCGTCAAGAACTCGTATTCTCACATGTCGGATAAAAAAATTGCGCAAATCAGAGCAACGGACGAACAGGAGAGGGAAAGAATTGCCAATGAAAATCGCAACCCTCCATTTAGACATCCCGTTGAACAACACAAGCAGCGTGTTGTTTTACGATGTGTCGTCGCTTTGGGTGAAAGGATTGTCGACCTCTCTCTCTCGAAATTGATTACCTTCAATTTTTTTTCGGGTGTTGGCTACCGGCAGCCAGTGGCGACGGTGACGGTAGCGTTGAGTTAAGTTTCCTGTTGGGCAGTACAGGCCAGTTTGGTGCCTACCGGATTACCTTGAGGATATGAAAGCATGCCCGTATTTGTCTTTCGGGGCCCAGGGGAGAGCGGCGATGATGGTTGAACAATGGTAGACAAATTATGAACGGTAATCAATTTGTGAGTCATTAAGTAAGATGTGAAGCTCCAGACGGGGGAGGCTGATGATGACGTTGGATTTTGAGCCAGCAAAGTTTGCAACGATGAAAGTTATCGGATCAATGGGGAAAGGAGAAGTGGCCCTTCTCCAAACTTCAAATGATTTTGTAATGATCCATGTTTCGTCAATCCACTTAGATTGCATGTAATTTGAACTGTTGATGTGAAAATTACATCAAAACTCTCTACTTACTAGATGCTGAAGCATGTGAAGATCTGTGTGTCGGTAGACATTTTCGATCAAAATTAAACAGAGGCTCAGAAGAGTTAGGCCGAGAATCTTTTAGAATAAGGTAGCACAGCTTCTCAGTTTGAAGAGTTCATAGAATGAACTGTCCAAAAACTGCCGTTGTAAATGTGATTTATTTTCTGTGGTTGGGACCTAACACCACTGCGGCCAGTAATTTGATCTATTATAGATAATTTTTGAGAAATGATGAAGTATTGGATTTTTTTAGAGTTGTTATTCTTGCATTTATCGCAAGGATCCGACTCTAATTGAATGGTGCCACTATTTATACCCATCGAATTGTTGAAACTAGCATTGAGAAATCTTGAGGTAAGAATCGATCTTAGTGAATCGATTAATTTTTTTTTGAAAATAATCGTTTCACCGATTTAATCAAAAATTTTGAATCGATCTTTTTGAATCGATCTTTTTGAATCGATCTTTTGAATCGATTCATTTTTCAAAATAGCACAAACATGTTTCAATTATAACGGATCATAGGAAAGTTGGCACAGATTAACGCCAAGTTCAGTCTGAAGTTGATATTACGTTACATAAGCTATCTTGTTATGGCATTTCACTTATAATAGTAATTTAGTGTGATGATTGATAAAATTTAGAAATAAATTGTGTAGTACGTATATAGTAAAAGTTATGAGTGCAACATACATACAGTGGTTGCTTTTAAATTAGCACTAGACCGATTTTAATATAAACTAGCCAACTTTGGCATGTTGCAACTATGTTTTGTTATAATCAATTGAGCTAAAATTTTGACACAGAACTAAAAATATGCTGAATTTTGCGTGTACGTAATACCAAATTATTGGAAGCGCTTGCCGGAAATTGACGGGCTAGTTGAAAATGGACAACTAATTAGCACATTTATAATTCGAAATTTCCGAAGATCTCATTCATTCCGGGCAGCATTTATATGAACAATTTACATCACTGTCAATCATCAATCATTATGTTTGTTGAAAAATCGTTGGGCATCTTAACAAAAAAAATTCATTGCACTCTGTTCTCCAAATATTGTTTCTTTTCAAATTTATATCATAATCATAATTTTTTAAAGATTTCACGAAACATTTTTTTATTCCATAATATTTACATGCAGAATGATTTCAACGTCAACGATTCCGATTTTGGTAGCTCTGGAACCTTGAATGCATTTTCACCAATTTATCAAGCATATTATGATTTAAAAAACCAAGAACGGAAATTATTATTTTTCTAGTCTATTCTAAGCTCCAAGTAAGGTTTAAGTTCCTGTACTGGTTTATCTATAAAAAAAAACTTAGGTATTATAAGAGACTTAAAAGAGGCGTTTTTCAAAAAATGTTTGAATTTCAGAAAGACCCAGTCTTTTTTCTCCTTGATTTGTTTTCCGTCGATCTTCTTTTCCGTGCTGAGCAGCAATGCAACCGATGCCAGGGAGGCAGCTCCCACACCTGGACCCTACCTATCGACCCATCAACTCATGAACCGGGGACCAACGGCTTTACTTCCCTTCCAAAGGAAGGCGTGATGAGAGATGTTATGCCTCAGAACATCCCGGTGGCGCCGACTGGGATTGGATCCAGGCCTGCTCGGGTGAGAGGTAATCACGCTTACCACTGTTCCACAGGCACCACTAAAGACCCAGTCTTACAAGCACAACACTATACCAGTTAATCGAAAATCATTCAATATTCCACGTATTTTTTTTTTCACGATTTCAGAAATGTTTAAGCACAGCCAGAAGAGTTGTAATCAGGGCTCTACAATTTCGAAGCTCTAAAATGAACTCGTGTTTTGTTTCTCTCATACATACGTGTTCGACGCTTCATTTCTATAACGCCTAGCTAGACTATCAGCAAGAAACGAAAATAAAAAAGAAGGACGCTTAGAAGGAAAGGCTGGCTGTGGAACTTCTCGTCGTTGCTTTGCTCATCGCTTTCAATGTAACTAACGTCGATTTTCTAGTTAAACGAACTTCATTATGGCTTTCAATCCCCTTTCACGAACACTCTATCACCGCTCTTTCAATTTGTTTAAAATGCGTTATGTCCCGTTTTCGATCATTTTTTTTAGATAAATATATGGATGGAAGATAAATTAGAAATATGACGTGTAATCTTCAAGTGTTTTGACGTGAGAAATGCTTTAAATGTGTTATTTCATTTTCCGTCATATACGTCATGAAACCTCTGTTGATGTGTTTCATGAAAGAGAAAACTATCAAAGTCGAGCACTCTTTCGCTCATCCATTTCGACGAAGCTTGAAAGGAAGACCAATGGAGCGACGGGAGAAAGAGAGATAAGCGATTGAACATTTGTTTGTGCACGCCGACTGAGGTTCTAGAATGCTGCGAAGCTGTTCGACTTTAACAGAAAAAGAAAGCCAACAGTCTCTTCGTTGCATCGATTTGGTCGATTGAAGCTGATATTGTGACGCCCTGGTTGTAATACTTTGAACTTTTATTAATAAAAAAAAAACTACACGTTACCTGCTCACTGCAAACATTAACATAAGGTTGGCATTAATTTGAGGGTTGGTTGTGAAAGACAATGCTTCTAACTCGGCTTCAAAGATACTTCGAGTAACTATAGATTGTTGTGAAATTTAATAATATGGAGCACTTCCTAACAACATCAACTATCTCCTCGATAATTTGTGTCGTTTGAAAACTTCTTCTTCTTCTCCTTCTTCGTCGCTTTTCAAGCTTATTGCATATCGCATATTAGCTTACTGCGTGCTCTCAACTTAGTGTTCTAGATGCACTTCCACAGTTATTAATGGAGAGCTTTCGATGCCTGTACCATTTTTGCATTGGTATAATTGTGTGGCAAGTCCAATCGTAAAGGGTGATACGGTCAAAATTTGGTCAATATCAACTTGACGTATTTCTTTCAATTTTGCATTTAAAAAACCTGAACACCCCTCGTTTTGAAGGTGTGTGTGTGTAGAATGTTGCTCCTATTTTGATTTTGGAATTCACTCTTCAGTTGTCAAAATGCCGTCCAAGCAAGAAGAGCAGCGTATCAAAATTTTGCTCGCGCATCTCGAAAATCCAAGCTACTCGCACGTAAAGTTGGCAAAATCGCTAAAAGTTGCCAAATCAACCGTTACAAATGTAATTAAAGTGTTTGGGGAACGTTTGTCGACAGCCAGGAAGTCTGGATCGGGGGGAAATCGAAAACCGGAAGCCGTTGAGACGACAAAGAGAGTTGCCGGTAGTTTCAAGCGAAACCCTAACCTCTCTCTCCGAGATGCCGCAAATAAGCTGGGTGTATCGTCTACAACCGTGCATCGAGCCAAAAAACGAGCCGGACTATCGACTTACAAGAAGGTAGTGACTCCAAATCGCGATGATAAACAAAATACGACGGCCAAAGCGCGATCCCGGAGGCTGTACACGACGATGCTGACGAAGTTTGACTGCGTGGTAATGGACGACGAAACCTACGTCAAAGCCGACTACAAGCAGCTTCCGGGACAGGAGTTTTATACGGCAAAAGGAAGGGGAAAGGTAGCAGATGTTTTCAAGCACATGAAACTGTCAAAGTTCGCAAAGAAATATCTGGTTTGGCAAGCCATCTGTACCTGTGGCTTGAAAAGCAGCATTTTCATAGCTTCCGGGACTGTCAACCAAGAAATTTACGTGAAAGAGTGTTTGAATAAACGTCTGCTGCCTTTCCTGAAGAAACACGGTTGTTCCGTACTGTTTTGGCCGGATTTGGCATCTTGCCATTACGGTAAAAAGGCCATGGAGTGGTACGCCGTCAACAACGTGCAGGTGGTTCCCAAGGACAAGAACCCTCCCAACACGCCAGAGCTCCGCCCAATTGAGAAATACTGGGCTATTGTCAAGCGGAACCTAAAGAAGACCAAAAAAACTGCTAAGGGCGAGCAGCAGTTCAAGGCAAACTGGCTTTCTGCGGCGAAGGAGGTGGACAAGGTGGCTGTACAAAATCTGATGGCAGGAGTCAAACATAAGGCCCGGCAATTCGGATTTGGAAAAGCGGAAGCCTAACTGAATATTTTTCCTGAATTTTATACCAATTGAACTTGAAAAAGAAATTTAATTTGATTTTTTAAATAAACGATTTCACCGATTTACACGCGTTTTCCCTTGACCAAATTTTGACCGTATCACCCTTTAATTCTATGCCCAGGGAAGTCGAGAAATTTTCCAACCCGAAATATTCCTAGACCGGACCGGGAATCGACCCCAGCCACCTCCAGCATTGTCTTGCTTTGTAGCTGCGCCTTTACCGACTGAGCTAAGGGAGGCCCGTCGTTTCAAAACTGTTATAAGCAATTTGACAGATTGATGTTTTTTTTTTTTCCTTTGGTTTGTTTTTTCCGTCGATCTTGTTTTCCGTGCTGAGCACCAATGCTACCGACATGCCAGGAAGGCAGCTTCCACACCTGGACCCTACTTATCGACCCATCAACTCATGAACCGGGGACCAACGGCTTTACTTCCCATCCGAAGGAAGGCGTGATCAGAGATGTTATGCCTCAGAACATCCCGGCGGCGCCGACTGGGTTTGAACCCAGGCCTGCTGGGGTGAGAGGTAATCACGCTTACCACTACACCACCGGCGCCGTTACAGATTGATGTTCATGTTTAACACTTTGAAGACCTAGAAAAACTACAACATATGTTATGTGACTTCAGTGTTCTCCGTAGGGCTGTAAGGTAATCCGGTGAGAATAAGGTCGTTTGATATTAGCAACTTATTAATAGCATCCTTGTTTTTCTGCACATACAATTCCATTTTAGCGTTGAGTGCAGGAACATAGTTGATTCTTGGGGGGGAAAAGACATTTCCATTTAACCCAGGCCATGATTGTAAAAAATCGTAACTGATAGGGCGGAACGCTTCGGGATGTTTTTGGGGTTCATTTTAATAGCTTGTTTAACCAGGGTTTAAGTAATTGTCACAACAGTCATAGCTTGTTCTGATGTAAGAGAAGCGACAGTACATAAAGAGCAAATCGAAACATTGAACGTCGCGTGAAAGTGGTAGGCCTGAGTGCTTTTTCGTTACTTTGAGTTTTTGGATTTCCTTGGAGATAAACTAGCCAGTTGTCTAAAAATCTCACTATTAAACTTAAAAAAAAAAAGTTTTTGAATTTGAAAGATCGTCGGTTGCAGTGGGTTGCATACTGAGCAGAAAAACGCGGTCCCAGGTCTTTTAATATTTATGAAAGTTATGGTTGAATCACTTGTTTATAGTGTATTTTGCCAAACTTGCCGTCGTCGGTGTCTGGTTTGAATGGTTACAACAACTCGAGTAACGGTAGGATGTGATATGAAGGGCTCGGTGGCCTTAGAGTGACTATTTTTGCTTACTGAGCAAAACATCATGAGTCTAATCTTAGATCCTTCCACATTCAAAATTCGTCATTCGCTTTATTTGTTAATATGACTACATGGTACATGGTAGCGTCTGTTTTTATCATTTACCATCACACGTGAAGAGTAGCGCTTCAACCCAGTGTAGATGAATTGTGTTCGTTTTGAATATCTTCGCTCTGAAGTACGAGCGAAGCGAACAAATGAGTTCATTATACATCAACGAATACGCGTTTGTTGATATTCACCACTGCTTGATTATCCAACCCAAAATTGTCAAAATCAGAACCGATCCTTAAATTTTGGGCAATATGATTATTTTGAATATTGTCGATTCCAGAACCTAAAATCAACACAGCACGTATAAAAACCAACACAACACGTTCTACAGCGCTGTATTTGTGTAATATGAAAAAAAATCATGAGGCATTTGATCCTCAAAATCATCCCCACCAAGATGAAGATGAATATTGATATTGACAACAACACAGGCGATAATAAACATCCAGCCACGAATGAACAAAAACAAATGTTGATTAAGAGAATGTGTATATGTCAAAATTCAAATTCATGCAGGTAGTTCGTCTATCTGTTAATGTTGTCTTCATCTTCAGCTAGGTTGAGTGTAGAAGGAATGATTTTTATCAGTACTGGTACATTAGACAGATACAAAATTAGACATTTTCGCTCCACAGTGCTCAAACGGTTTCAAATCAGGTCCTGATTAGCCTACCGAAATTTAAACTCATTTGGTAAGAAACAGACTTGGCACAAACTATTCGAAGTTTATATGGAAATAACTGTGGGAAAACCAAACTTTTTGTTCATTGTTTTCTTTCCTTTTTCCATATTGCTTTTTCGAAAATTTTCTTAGCTACAACTTTGCAGAACATCGTTTTTTAGCCAAATGTCCAATTAAATTGTTATTAATTGTTTAAGAGATTGATAATCTTATGGCATGATCGAGCAGCTGTTCTGTAGGCAACACTGTATTCTGCAGTGTGACATAGTAGCCATGATATTTGTGCTCTATTCTTCGCAACAGAAATACCAATGTTGCCGCCTGAACTGTTGAATGAGAATTATCATAAGATATTAGTGACTTGAATCATTAATAACTTTTGTTCCTTACATTTGATTGAAAAGTGGTTTTCAACAAATTTGTAACTGAGAAAATTTGCTACAATCACTGCTATCATTTTTAAAAGCATAGTGATGTGGTGATTTTTTAGATAGATATGAACAAAAACATAAGTTTTCCCATAGTAATTCCCGCATAAACTTGAAATGGTTTCAGTTTCTTACTAGAGTAGTTCAAATTTTGGGAGGCTAAGCAGGACCCAAATTGGAACCGTTTAAGCACTGTGGAGCGAAAATTTCAATTGTTGCATCAGTCTACTGGTACATGGTATAACAACTTGATGATTAAAAAGAAGTTCGTGTGGCAAACATTTTTGCTCACTGAGCAGAAGACCGTGGGTTCAATCCCAAGCTCCTTCGCGTTATATGATCGTTAGGACATCAATTCTGGTTATCGTTTACCAAAACGAACTCTGCTGTAAACCCAATCCTCTTACCCAACATTCCAGTGAGTTCACGTGGGAGTACGGAGGACTCCTCGGCTTCCATCGAAGCGAGTGCCATGTCAAAACATTCCTACCCATTTCTTTCTTGACCTGCGTTCGGGCGCAGTTGGCGCTAAAGTATTGCCTAGTTTGAGATCACCAGTTTTTACACATTGATGAGATGAGATGATTGTTAGTCCCAGGCATCATTTATTGGTTCTCTGTGTATTTATAGTTGATCTGGCAATAACAGAGTAGCAACCGTGGGCGGTCAGTCATGGTCATGCTGATGTTCATCCAATTATGTTTTTTTTTCCGTGAGAATCATTTAGCCGAGAGAAATCGCGGGCGTAATCGACCTTCAGTTGATGCATCTTATCGCCCAGAGTAGACAATTCACAGACGGCGGACTCAATTTTCTTTTCGGTTTTCGTGTTTCCATCATCGATCATCTGTTTAATTTGCACCAGCAGACTGTCGATGGTTCTTCGGTCTTATCCAAGTCTTCCCTCGATCGTTTTTTGTTTGTTTTGGTTCTCACTGTTAGAACCAGTTGACATTGTTGACAAAGCAAGCGCTTTGTTTGTGTTCAACCAGTGAGTGGTCAAAGGTACTGTTTGAATATGATAATGTAACAGATGAACACAATAATAGTGCAGCGCCAATATGGAGTGTACCAAACAAACACACTTGAAAATACATTTTAATTTCAATAGCTTCGATAATGTTCACTGCTTAGGTATGTCTTTGCACAACGAGTCAAAATATTGATTGGTTGCATGAGTATGTATTACATGCCAAACAAAATTAATTGAAACGCGACCACGAACAACTCACATCCTACCATTTTACAGGGGGATCGGTTCCTTAGTGCAAATATTTTAGGGGTGAAAGGAGATGATGTTTGATGAAAAAGAAAAAAGAAAAACACATATGATAAAATCTCAAAGATTACTGAGCTATTGAAATTTTGGTCTATGCTTGCCATAAATTTGCTCTAACTAAAAAAATATGCTACTTAGCACAAAAATATTGCCTTTATTTTATAGCTTAGGAAAATTACTCCTTTAAAGTATACCTTCTCTTTCAAAAAAGCATTTAGTTACATTTGAAGAGATAAACATGTCTAAAATTGGTGTTTTCCCTTATTATTTCAAAAGATACGTTTTTAAAGCGCATTGTTTTGTCTAACCAAAAGATTCCTCTCAAACCGTTCTACAACTCTCTCTGTTACTCTATCTTTCTGTCTCATTTAATTTTGTTGCAATTTTGTTCTAAACACATCATGTTGGGTCGTTAATTAACGGTTGCATAAAACACGAATTCAACCCCACGGTGTGCTACTGTTGACGTCTGTATAGAGCGCACACAGCACATTAGATCGCCGCATGGAGTGACGGTCTGATAAGTTTGATAAGTAACCGTCACATCTTCGCGGCGATCAATTGTCAATCAACAATGGAGCAGGACATTTTGAGATATTTAGGTTTTTAATATTTTATTGGAATGTTAACTTGAAATTACTAACACCTGTTTTTGTATATTTTTTTTTCGACAACTACAACTTTGTCTCAGACGTCATTTCGATCAGAAGTGCCGTTTCTGTGCTAAAATTTCTGTTAAAATGTCAAATACACTATTTTGAAAAATTTGTAAGATCCAATATGGCAGAATTTTAGCAAAAAAAAAAAAAAAATGAATGATTGCTCATAACAAACAATTACGCAAAGTTTCATGAAAATCGGAGAAGGTCGAGTATGCTAGATCCGTCATTTGACGTGGAATATTCAGAATGTTTCGTGTACGTTCAGTGGTAACAATAAAATGCAAAAAATTTGTCTGGAGGTTTTACAAAACCTTATAAAGGGGTGCAGAGGATGTTTGGATATGGGTTCAAGGTGCATTACATATAAAGACTCAAAATTATGCTTTACTTTATACTAAATATTTAAAAAAGATTGATTCTATTGTTAATTTTTGATGACTGTTTTTGTATGCCGCAGTTTCATCGTGGGCACCCTTTATTATCTAACCCTTATTCAACATAAGGTCTGTAGTCTTTGATATGTTCCAGTCTTTTAAGGGGTTACTTGACATTATGAATGGAAAAATATCCATTACACGAAATATATCCGCTCAATTGCGTTCAAGATTTAATAAAATCTAACTTCAAGTTTTTATGGAGCAAAGAGCTGAAACCTACAATCTTTCACATCTCATATTCGCCTTTCAGCCGATGCCGGAAAATGTCACCTCATAAAAGAATATCAACACAGGCCCCTCTGTGCTCAAACAGAAAATGTGGCTCACGACAAAAAGCGACAGCAGCCATTATTGTGAAAAACTCAAACCAAGAGAGCAGCACGCGCTCGCCTTACCTCGCCTCGGCGGATAGTTCATACATACTCGCACATTTTCTACGGCGCATTTTCCGAGAAAAATTCCTGCCCGCCAACAACGTGGAACGTCTGAATGTTTAGGCTGCCAAGTACAGGGCACCTGGTTGTCACCGTACTCTGTTGCATTGTGCCACCGCCGCCGCTGCCAGCTTGGGCTGGTTGTTTTGTTGTGGGGGCACAAACACACATCATACCCTACTAACCCTTTGTGCAGTTGTGTCACGTAACTCAGTTGGAAAATTGTGTAACATAAAGGGTATGGCACACACATGTATGACAAATACATGCATAGAATCGACGAGTTTGTAATCCCAGGCAGCAGAACGTAAAGCTTTGTTTGATCTGTATTGAACTCGTGCCATTTTTCCTTTCTTGTGGAAGAAAGCTATGTGGTCCTCCGCGTGTATGACGTACAATTCTTGAACAACTCTTACCAAAGAACTCTTTCATGTGGCTCGGATAGGTCAGCAAGTTGTGATATATACGACCGTTGAATCCGACTCATATTTCAGTTCCGTTTACTCAAATTCTCAAAAACGTAAATATCACTCACATTTGAGCAGGGATGGATCCACCTCAGAGCAGAAAAGAGAAAAGTTAAATTCCAACTTCACTCAGTTCTATTGAAACAATGTGCTTTTCTCCGCTTTGCTTCGACTTTCCTCTTAAAAACCGAGGACGGTTTTTCGCAGGAAATCACAACTGAGAAACTTTTTGGCTTGATTGAATCCATTGAAGCGATGAGTCAAGGAATGCATGCTTCTTGTTTGGTTTTTATTGAAGTGTTCTAGCAAGCCTTTGGATCCCAGCGTCCAGGCTTCGAATTACTGTTGTATTTTTTTAATTTGCCTTCTGCTACTTTTCTACGTCCTTCTACGTCGACCGGGAGCAATTTGAAAAGCTTCTAATATAAAGAGCACAAACGTTCTCCTCAATTTGATAAGCTGTAAAGTTTGCTCTTGGCGCTCTATGTGCGAAAATATAACCAGCTTGAATTTGAGTGACATTTACTCGTATTTGAGAAAAAAAAAATTACTCAGTCTAATTTTTTAGCGAATTTGACCAAACGGAACTCGAATATGAGTCAAATTCATCGGCCGTGTAGATATCCAGTGACAGAAATAGGCCCACTATAAAATAGAAATCGATTTCAGCGTGGAAAATGAAGAACGGGAAACCAATTTATCCTTTCCGCAACCCCGTGCACCGGTGCAATACTCACAACGGAAGAGGATACTCAAATCAACCGTAACGGCCTGTTGAATGATTTAACCATACAGCACCCAGAGAGCAATCGACAGGCTTAATTTGATTTGCTGCTCACTTTTGAAATGAATTTAACATAATCTTTGATGGCACGGAACAAGCGAACGAACGTCAGGATAATGATTATGACAGGATCTGGAGCAGCGATAATGTCGGTTTCCAGGATGAGACTAATTAACTCCTACCACGTTGGCCGTCGTAGTCGTCGTCATCGTCATGTCGTGCAACAATTATGGATGATTGGCTTTTTGGCTTCCTCTGGTGATAGAGGACTAGTGTGTCTGGCTGTTCCGCTTCAAGACACAGAATGGATGAAAACACTGCCAATGAGTGGTAGGACTCTGTGATTAATATTCATGCTTCTCTTTCATTAGAGGCTTAATTTAATTGGGATCGAATGCGGAAGTTTGCAAGGCAACATTTAACTCCTGGATACTCGCACATGTTAATTTGATTGAAGATTGATGCATAGAACTATGTCAAAGTTGCGTTTTACCTGGGAGGGAGACACAGATATCACACACGGCATTCATTTTATAGATTTTCATAATGTCATGGAAATTTGAGCTATTGAAATCATAGGCGTAGCAATATTACTTTGAGTGTGTAGTGCTTGTTTGACATTGTTCAGTGCGCAGTAAGAAAATGTACTTTTCTGTTTTGTATTTAACCATGTCACCAAAGATTTTGGCAAAAACCTTGGTTAATGACATCTTTTAATATGGATTTAAGTATACATATGGCATATTCAATGAATGCATCTAAAAAACGGCGTCCCATTGAATAAGATAGCTAGAAACGATAGTTTGTCCGAAATTACTTTTCGCAAAAGTTCAATTGTAAGAAACGCATCGTCAAACTGCTTGGCTCCCAATGACCTTTCCTGACAGCTTGTGTCTGGCTCCTTTTGACGTTTATATGTTTCGAGTCTGGGTCTCCCTCCCATGCGTTTACATACAGTCCGGTATCCTTATTTGCGCTTAAGGGGGTGAGGGCAAGGACTCGTTAAGAAAGATACGCATAGATGATGGGGTTTTCACTAAATGTGGCTGTGGTAGACTTGGCCGAGAATAAGATTTGAACACGTGACCTTCAATGTAAGTGACATTGATGCTTACACCTGCACCTCCAGGGGATTAACTAGGACAGAAACCTGACCAAAATTATCTACTGCTGTTTTGAGTGTCATTATAAGTAGTGAGTCTAAACTTGACAAACTACACAGTAAATTTTAAGAATTTTACTGGTGATGTAAAAAAAAATAAATTCATGCATGTGATCTTCCTTTTATCGTAAACTAGCTTGCAGTTTGCAAGAAATGTTGCTTCAAAGATGGACAGTTGCATACAATATATGGAATATTTCATGACATGTCTCATAAATTTACACGATATATAATATAAAATTGTATGATATATGACGCTCCATTTATGTGCATCAAAGTAATGGAAGTTTACACTACTTTTTTTTAGCTGCGTATGCAGAACGACTTTATGCAAGACCACAAATCAATTAAACTCTTACGCAAAAAGTTTTAAACCATTTAGTATTAATAATTTATCTGGGTATCCGAACCGCAAGCTCGCTGATCTCATAAAACGCAGGTAGGTACATGGAGAGCACTTGGCCAAAAGTAAATGATTAATGACTTTTTACCCAAAAGTCGATTTGCAGTCTACGACAAATTTGTTCTCCAATTGCTCAATTTAAGTCTCAGCTTATGGCAATTTGAGTAGTGTGCCCATAAAGAAATTTGTTTTCTTCCGCAAAATTGTCCCAGTGACCAGATAGTGGTCATAAAAGTACAGGATTTTCGCACTACGTGGCACTAGTGTGCATGTGGACTTGCTGTATTTGCTGCATATAGAGTGCCTGGAACATAGGGGAAATGGCTCTAATGTTGGCCTATGGATCTAAGATTGGGCCCATCGCTAAAAATCTGCTATTTATCAATTTTATCTAGATGAACGCGTCATTGGGACGGTATTTATTGATATTTTTTGGTCGCTATTGAAAATTTAGTCGTTTGCTGAATTTTTCGCGTAAAATCTCTTTTCTTTTAATTTTGAGCTATGGTTGGCATAAACATCGAAATTTCTTTCAAGCTTGTGTACAATATTGTAGATGTATGCGATATTGCGCTTCAATTTGCATGAAATATCGTGTAACATTACGCCAAATTTAGCGTTAATAACGTAGGCGCTATATATCGCTGAAATTCACATGAATTTTTCAAACGGTGTAGAGATTATCAACGGCTGGTTGTATTTGTGCGCTGTACGAAAGTGTTATATTGAAAATCCAAAGAAAATGCATAACAACCTGCTGTCAAACTCATTTTGACAGGTTGAGTGTCAGATTTTTTTGGTTAATGCCCAAGGAAAATAATAAAAAATGTTACAGAGTGATACCAACCGGTCCGCACTCGTGTTTATTTCAGTTACCATGGGGACATAATTTGTGATTAGCCCCGGTCCCTTTCAAATTGTATCATTATTTATGTATGGCCTTAAATTTGAAATGACGTTTCACATTCATCTAGTGATGGCCGATTTTCATTCGAATAATGGATTAATCGATTAACGAACCGAAAAGTAAAATATTTTGAATCGGTTATATCATGCTGATATAAGCAACAACTTCTCAAAAGGATCATCACCCATCGTTTCAAACAAATGCTGCACTCTCATTGGTGGAGAATAACAGCACAGCGAACAAAAATCGATTAGTTATTAATCGAATAATTAAAAAAATTAGACATCTCTGATTCTGGTAGTATTGTTTTGATAAAAAAGAGCGCAAAATTTCATCTCTACTTCAAGAGTATTGCTGTCTTCGGCAAATTTGTTTAGATTAGCAAGTCCATCCGGGTAGTGGTGGGATATGTTGAGTATTCTCTCACTAAACGGCGCAAATGTGCATTTTACCTTTCTGTACGTATCTTGAGAGCATGACCAAATAAGATATTTCTGTCTTCGAAAAGACCCCCGTCTGAATCTTGATCGGTGAAGTTCCAAATTCTCGCACTAAGCGACGCCACTGTGCATGTGAGCTTCCTGTAGATGCTGTATTTCGGCAGGCTGATTACATAGAATAGGTGACCAAGTTCGACTGGATGGTGTATAGATATGACCAAAATTCTTCCACTACTTAGCGTGGAACTAGAGAGCCTGCCTATGTAGGATAGTGCTGTATTTGGCAAAGTTTCAAGTGCCAAGTTTGTCTGGATGGTGTGTAGATAAGTTCAGAATTCTCCCAAGATGCAGCGCTAGTATGCATGGGTATTTTCTTTACAAACTGTATCTCAAGAAGATGACCATTTAGGATGATTCCTTTCCGTATGAAAGTTTTTAAGGTAACACAGTCCATGGTGGTCAGAGATAATTTCAGAATTTTCTCACTACTTGCATGCATAAGATCGAGAGCCTGACCATATAGTATAAGAAAAAGTCGCTCAGATGAAAAAGTTCATATTACTGTCCATGGAAAAGTTACTTAGGTGATCAAGTTTTCCTGGATGAGGGTCAGATAGGCTCACAATTCATTCACTATGTGGCGCTAGTGTACATGTGAACTTCTTGCATATGTTACATCTCGAAAGTATGTCCACATAGCATAATTCTGTTGTTTACGATTGAATCATGAAATGTATTATTTGAATTTGTTAGACTTTGAATTACCTACCTTGAAATATTAATTACGTTGTTGGCTATAAATAAACGTAAGTTAGGTCGACTAGAGAGTAGCAAACCTACTGATTCCAGGAGAGGAGTAAGTATAGGAGAAGGTGAGGGAGAGTCAGGTGGAGGAGAACATGAAGTTAGTAGAAATAGAACGGTTGAACGGTTAACTTGAACCTCGCCTCGTTTAGTCCCGTGGGACAATAAAAAATCCGAAAGTCTCGTTGAGTTTGGTCGCGAGTGATCTACCTAGAGCGTGGAAAGCAAGTGGTCTGTTGCTTAATTCGAGTTGTCGTTGCGGAAACCCTCGAACAAGACCACAACCTTTGACAAATTTATGGTGTCGAAACCCGGGAGGAAGATTCCAACAGTGATTGTAAGCTCCGGTTCGAAAGCTTCCCACGTGTTTTATAGCAGCTTCCCACCAAATCAAAACGGTGTTACCAGTTGGAACCTTCTCGTTTCTCACTCGTGTCGCTGAAGCTGGTAGCGCCTAAGGCAAGTGGCCATTACTTCCGTCGGAGACTGCATTAGAGTTACCCGTTGAGGTTAGAACAACCGCGTGGAGTAAGTCAGGCAGCATCAGCAAGGTGGGTACCGTAACTCTGCCGTGAACGATTTCGAGATGCGAAAAACGACGCTCTTCGACGATCAGTATGACGTCACGCAAATCCATCAAGTTCAATTGCGAATCGATCGCCTTGACGAGTTATGGAGAAGCTTCGAAAGTGTACAAGACGAGATTGAGGTTATCGACGATTTCCAAGAGGAATTTGCTGACTCCCGTCAGGAATTTCAGGACTTGTATTTTGAGCTGAAAGCTTCTTTGGTTGACAAGCTCCCACAAAATGGTCTTCAACCAAACGTACCTCCACCTGGAGCTCCTGCTGTTCACCAAGTGATGTCGGTCAAACTGCCGGAGTTAAAAATCCCGGAGTTCGATGGACAACCGGAGCAGTGGATTGAGCTCCGCGAGCTTTTCAAGTTGGTGATCCACTCTAATCTGCAGCTGTCAGCTGTACAAAAGCTTTATTACCTTCGAACTTCTTTGAGAGGCGATGCTTCTTGACTCATTTCGTCCATATCAATAAGTGCAGATAATTATCCAATCGCATGGAAAACAATATGTGACCGATACGAAAACACCAACTACCTCGTAAAACAACACATGTCGACTCTTTTCCGGATTGCTTCGGTAAATAAAGGCTCTGCTTCCGCCTTAGCAGAATTGGCTGACGAATTCAATCGTCACGTTGGAATCCTTGACAAACTAGAGGATCCCAACGCTCACTGGAATTCGTTTCTAGTAGAACGTTTGAGCAGCTTTTTGGAAGAGAAATCTCTTCTGGAATGGGAGACCCAGTATAAGGAGGAAGAAGTGTCACAATATGTCGATTTGCTGGAATTCATTTATAAACGGCGTCCGGATGAAGTATGATAATTTCAGAAGTATTTCACTTCGTGGCACTTGTGTGCATGCAAGCTTCCTGTTTATGTTATATCTCGATATCCTGACTATATACAATACTTTTGTACTAGGAAAAGTTGTTCAGGTGACCGATTTCTACCATATGGTGAATAGATAAGTCAAAAATGTGCTGATTGTAGTGTATAACCATGATTGGTGATGAAAAGACCAGCTATGTAGGATAGTGTGTGATGTGGATTATATTATATTAATGTCACCTACTGTTTATTTCAATCCAGGTGTGGATAGGAATTAACGAGGTGGGCGACTCTATGTAAGATGCAGGAACAATTTTGCTTTGCTGTTGTGAGATGCTCGCACGTTTAGTAGACAGAAAGAATATTGTTGAAGATTTTGACGATTTGCTGCAGAAAGATTTAGAGCGATGCGAGTAGATGGAGATTTAGATGCGTTGCACCCCCAGGGAATTGCGGGCATTGCGGGCAGTTACTCTTCTTTTTACTTGCCATACACTAAGTTCCACCCTTCCACGTGATGCATGAGTGAAAAAAAGCTTACTGTTGGAGAAAGGTTAGTGTTGTACGTGACGATATGTCACCCAATAGGATTTGTGCAAAGCATTTGTGGCCTATATGATATGGCGTTATTTTTCAGCAGCCTTTGGTCGGGTTTTTCCTTTTTTTTTCCTTGGATTTGTTTTCCGTCGATCTTGTTTTCCGTGCTGAGCACCAATACTACCGACGCCAGGAAGGCAGCTCCCACACCTGGACCCTACCTATCGACCCATCAACTCATGAACCGGGGACCAACGACTTTACTTCCCTTCCGAAGGAAGGCGTGATCAGAGATGTTATGCCTCAGAACATCCCGGCAGCGCCGACTGGGATTGAACCCAGACCTGCTGGGGTGAGAGGTAATCACGCTTACCACTACACCACCGGCGCCGCTGTCGGGTTGTGTCGATGGGGAATAATAAAAAAAAAAAAACGTTTTAAAACGAAATATCGTAGACCGTAGATCGATCGTTTATAAAATGAACGATAGTTGTGTGGCAATGGGACACATGTTTGATCGGGAACGAGCATTCTGAAGGAGATCGTTGTAGACCGCCTTCATTGTTGCCGTTTTCTGAATGTTTTTTTTTTCATTTGCGTGGCAGTCTTTGTCACCGGATCTAAATGGTCTTATTAACTCATGATCAAGTATTCGTAGCGGTCGTAGCGGTGTGTATGTAGTGAACGAAGAACTCAATGACTTTGTGGCGACCGTTTTATTTACTGAGCAGTAGTTCAATCCCAGGCTGCTTCACATAAATTAGAGATTTCTTTTCTGTATCACAACACGCCCACCTGATCATACCAATCGATTCCATTTGAATTGCTTCTTGTCACTGAGCTTGACCGATCGTCGTTCTTAATGGTTTGTGTTATGTGCGGAGCTCAGTGGTCTAGTAGAAACTGTTTTTGCATATTGAGCAGAAGAGAGTGACAATTTACAGTCTAATATTTGACTGACATTTGGGCAAACCACGGCTGTTGCCGATCTTCAAGCTGGTGGGTTAAATCCCAGGCTCCTTTCTAATATATTTGATGGATTTCTATTCGTTGACTGGATTGTATTCAGTAATAAAAAAGTAATTTTAAGACGTGTTCAATCGTTTGAGCCTCGCGCTCGTATTACAGATACAGTGCGTGTCAGGACAGTAGAACCAGCTTAAATTCTATGGTTATTCTCAACATTACATCTCTGTTGTTTGTTAACCAATTTTTATGTGATTTTTAGAACTTATAAAATATCCAAAATGTCACCGGTCTCAGATATGCATACATGTAATTTTATTTTAAAACTTCTGAAATATTGACGATTATGTAGTACTACACGGAAAAAATTCTGAATTTTAACTATTGCGTAAAATCTCCCTTCGTTTAATTTTGAGCTATAATTGGCATATACAGCGAAATTGTTTACAAGTTTGCATACAATATTGCTAATTTAAGCGATATTGCGCTTAAATTTACACGAAATATCGCGTAAATTTATGCCAAATCTAGCGTTAATTTTATGTACGCTATATCTCGCAGAAGTTTACATGAATTTTTCGAACGGTGTAGTTGAGTGTGCCCGGGCTTGCTCGGGATTCAACATTAGCTTGAGTTTGTGCACCGATTAAAAAAGCATGCTATAATGTACGTAGCCCCCCCCCCCCTCTATTATCTAAGGGGCTACCCCCTATGACCTCCACTTGAAAAAATTGGTTCCATTTGCTTGATTAGTTCTCGAGTTAAGCAGAAATTTCTGTTTCATTTTAATGGGAGCCCCCTTACAGAGAGGGGAGGGTCTCGAACCATCATTGGAACCTTTTCCGGCCAAAAAAAAAATTAATGACAATATAAATAAAACAGTGATGAATATAGCCACAACATATCTCAGAAATTGGTTCACAAAAAGTTCCTACATTTTTTTTATAATTTAAGTTTTTAAATTTGTTCTACATCAATCTAAATAACTGGGATGTTTTTGTCATTCAGACTTTTATGTTATGATGATATTCGTCTAATCCTTAAGTAATAACTGAAACATTTGAACCATTAAGGACAAAGTATCTCATGCTAAATAATTGTCAGTTTTTGAGATTATGTTCATTAATCAATATTTACAGCAAGAAGAGAAAAAAATAGTTAAGTGAAAGATGTTCGATTATAGATAAACACCCAAATCTCAGAAGTTTGTCATTCACATTGTGTGAATTTGTCTTTTGTAGAACTATGGGACACAAGTTTATCCAAAAACCCAGCAAATTTCATAAAAACTGATTGGTTAACGAAAGAGAAACAACGGTTTTACCTGGTTCTATTGTTGTGATATGCATTGTATAAAGAACTAAAGCTTTAGATTTGATTAATAAATATGCAACTTAGAAGCTTATTTGGAAGAAGTCTTACTAGAAAAAAAAAATCTGCTGAATATTGAGAGTTTTCTTGAAAATGCTGTGCACAATTTAAAAAAAACTTAGAATTTCGGAGTTCCTTGGTGTTTTGTTGGGTTTTGTATGGAACCATAGTCGCTGGAAGTATTTGAGAATATTTGAGATGTACAAAAAGGTGTGCAAAGCTTAAATATGGTTAAGATATTTAAACTTATGTCGTCCATCTAAAAACTTTCAGGAGCGAGAGATGGGGCCATCATAATCATCAACATCATTAACATCGTTGACTTCACGTAGAAGTAATACTAAAAACATATAGTCAAAGTACATAACTCTGGATGGGAGCATACCATCAATTACTGTCAATGGTCGAAAGGTACAGTAGCAGCACCTACCCCACCCGTGTCCCCTCGAGATCGTCAAGTCGACGATGATAGGAGCACATATCGTGGTAGGGGTAAACAATAGTTGCAATTTCCAAACCTACGACTGGATGCCTTCCTTCAAATAACAACTGAAGTGCGGTAAAAAATCGGTAGAACTGTTTCAAACACACAGTTGGTACATGAGCGGGTCGGTTTTCATCTCTTTTTGCCAGTGGTGGCGGGGGGAGGGGGGACATCCCTCACCATCCCTCTCCAAAGGGGGAGTTTGATAAAGAGAGATGAAAAAAACAGATTTGTACCTTCCTTAAAAGTTGTCCTAGCTCGCTTGTCTAATATCTATATACAATCTTCACACTGCCGTACTCTAACGGAACTATCAACTCTATGCTTTCATCTACTCCATCTATCGTATAAAAATTACCACTACAGTCTGTTATTTGAAATTAGCATCTTCAACTATATCATTAACAGATTGTTTTGTAGAACAGAACGATTAAACTCGCTAGATGCATGCTTTATCTGGGTTCGAAAACATTGTTGAGTCGTGCCGGGGATATAATTTCATTTGAATAACTTCATGTAACCGGGGCCATTCATAATGGTTTGTTACAAGGAAGGGGCTCGGTGGCCTAGTGATGTCCGTTTGTCCGACTATGCAGAAGATCGTGTGTTCTATTCCAGCCTCCTTTGCATGTTGAAAGGGTCGCATGATTTACCTATCAGGAACTCTCTCTTCTTTGGCTTGATTACGCCCCAATTAAACTTCATAACCCAAGTAACAATTTTGTTTTTATGAGGGTTCTGTAGATCATGATCTTGAATTGTAGCATGCTTTAAAACCACTATAAAACTTAAAATGTTACTTCGAAAGTTGTTAATTGAAAGCTTTCCAAGCCTGTTCCTGTTGCCTGTTGCCTGTTATTACCTCGCACCCCAGCAGGCCTGGGTTCAATCCCAGTCGGCGCCGCCGGGATGTCCTGAGGCATAACATCTCTGATCAGTAAAGCCTTTGGTCCCCGGATCATGAGTTGATGGGTCGATAGGTAGGGTCCAAGTGTGGGAGCTGCCTTCCTGGTGTCGGTAGCATTGGTGCTCAGCATGGAAAACAAGATCGACGGAAAACAAAATCAAGAAAAAAAAAAGCTTCAATTTTTGCTTTAATATTGTTGTGTGGCAAATACAATCATACTTTATTTCCAGGGGAGTCGGGAAATTATACAAATTCCTAGTCCAAACCAGGAATCTAACCCAGCCGGATCCTAAAATTCAGCCATTTAGGTTTGTGTAAACTTTCAAAAAGGCATCCATGAAATTTTTTGAAATGACGTTTGAGACAAAGTTGCTGATTTATTTATTTATTTTATTTTTATTTCATCTGACTTTTTTCAGTCTTAATGAAATCTAGGATGGGGAAAAGCCTCTTTGAGTAAACCATTCAGTTGGCTCAAAGAGGCGTAAAAACCCCATGTCTTTTCATACATATAACAATAAATCAAATTACAAATAGTCAATACACAGAATACGTTGAATACAAATGAATAAAATGACCATTAAGGCCATTCAGCAAATCCCCTCATCCATCAATTTATGAACTAGTTAAAAGAGTGTGCGTTCGATTACCACTGTCCCATTATTGACCCTTCGCTCGATTTCAACTTCTGTTAAATTATCACACTGCCGTACTCTAGCGGAACAATCAATCTATCCTCTTCAGAACTTTCGCTAGCTAATAAATTTTCGCATTAAAGCTTCATGTTGAAACTAGTATAGCATTGCCTCCAAACTCTGGAAAAAGTGGTTTTAATCAATTTTCTTGAATGATTCGGTATTAAGTATTGTTTTTCATGTATATTCCCTTTCTTTACGGTCAAAGTTGTTTTGGTATTAAGGTTATCAACAAATAATGTTGGAAAAATTATGCCATCACTTACATTAACCGGAACCTGATTATAGGCAGCAGCAAAGTGCTGAACTTCTTAAAGTATTTCCTTTCCTGAAAATTCATCTTCTAAATAAACAACCCCTTCTGAGCTCAAGCAGATGTGACTTAACCTCATCAATCTTCATTACAAATGAAACGGGTGCTGAAACCACGAATGAGTGACCTGGTAAGAGTCCTACATATCCAACTCAGCCCAAAGATTTTTTTTTTGCTGTCTGTATACCCAAAAGTATACGCCATATGCGACCCGTTCCAAACGGTTGCAAATTTGTTGCAAGAGAGATCCAGCTACCGTGTGGTTGTGGCCCTGCGTGGGCTCTGTTCGCATCGGAATTCCCTCAAACTGCTGCTGCTGCGTGAGCTCGTAATGTGAATTTATTACAGTGCAAACAGTTACACAAAATTAAAGTAATGGCCCTAGAAATAGATTTATTGCACGTCGATCCCATTTCAGGCAAATACAGTCACGGTGGCGGAGCTTAGTCTTGGTCTGTAGTATCTGTTGCCGGTAGGCCAGAAGAAAAGAGCGAGACACTCTAACGTGTCAGACCGTTTCTGTCATCAATCAACTTATCAATTATTACCATCTGCTTTTGCATTCTCTTTCTCCGTTCCTGGACTTTCGGTTTCACCCGTCAGTCACAGTCACCGTTGACTACCGAGCTCCCGGGATCTCCGGTGGTCAGCGCCATGTCAACCAAACCGCCGCCCTCCAGAAAGCGAGCTGGCTGAGCTCCAACCGCCACTCGGACCGCTCGTTTCACAGATCAATGAGCTGAGAAATGTTTAATTAGACGATAATTTATTACATCACGATTGTATGTTATTGCAGTGCTCTAGGTCTAGCCGAACGAACGAATCGATAATAATCAGCAAGCTGGAACACAATCGGACCTACAGAGGCAGCAGCATTGGCCGACGGACGGTAGAACAAAAAGCTGATTGGTTTATGCTGCTGTTAATGCCATTGCTAATGTGACACATATAAAAAGAAATAGACTATGGAGGGGTGGCTCTGCAGAAGCGGGCAGCACATGTGCTTTCTATCAATATTCAATAAATCTAGTTTTGCCAGCGGGTGGACGGGAGATTTCCAACAGGCGATGTAGCATTAATGGGGTGTGTATGGGCATGTGATTCTAACGATGCGGTGTGGCTCAACCTGTGTATCATTTTCCGTAGAAAGGGCAATATCTCGGTGAAATGATTGTCTTAGTTTGAACTGTGGCTGGTTGCATAATAGGTGCAAGGGTACGACCTAGTAGTGAAGGCGGCATTTGACGATACATCAACTGGTGACAGGCGGAGAGTGGTAGGAAAAGTATTCCATAGCAAAATTGTTGCATTTTATGACTGCTGCTGAAGAATGGGCTCACATGGTAAAGCCTTCCCCCGTACATTGAAATGGTTTGTAATTGTTGATATGTAACATGTACGGTTAAACAGTTGAATTGTTTTCTCCATGTTTGGTGTAAAAGTGGAGAAATCGACCACTAGCATTCTGCCGCATTTTGGGCATGGAAAATACTGAATGTAAAGCTGAAGTTGTTTCATGAAATTTGACATCCACATGCATTGATTGACTGCCGCTTATCACGATTTGGTCAAAATAGGGATTTCTATTAGTAGTAGATTTACCCATATTTTCAAAATACTAATTCATAAAAAATCGCCGAGTCAAGTCAAACATAGCTTCAAATGCGTCAATAAAAGCGCTTAAACAGCCATAAATTGCAAGAAAAGGCTTATAAAACGCTAAAAGAGCCATAACGGGAAGCTAACCGCTAAAAAAAAATCTGGATTTTATCGAAAATTTTGGAAAAGATATAATCGTATTTTTCTCCCATCCTACATAAAATTTGCACTAAATAATGGCATTCCATGTAACCGGATAATATCGCCTTTGTAAGATCTTGTCTTTTTTTTCTTTCCTTTATTTAACGTCAGTCTCTGTTCCGCAATCTAGTGCCAATCACCGACGGGCATCGATTGCCATCATTTGACGGCAATCGAATGTGCAGAAAGGCAGCTTCGACACCTGCGCAGGATATTGCACCCATTCAACACACATCGGCCGGGACCAACGGCTTTACTTCCCTTCCGAAGGAAGACGTGAACAGAGATTTTTATGCCTCAGAAAAATCCCACCGACCTCGACTGGGACTGAACCCAGACCCATTGGGTTATTAGAAAGCAGTCACGCTTACCACTACACCACCGGCGCCAGCAAAGATCTTGTCTTGTTTCGAAACATTTTTATGTATGCAACCACAGATTCTCCACAGAAGTGTTTCAACCAAAGTTTACAATGCCGCTATTGGGGTTTCTACCCGGGACATACCGGGAAACCATTCCCGGATAATTCACCAAAAAATCTTGTTTCCTGATACAATTTTCTGGAAAACAATTTTAGAAGTATTTATGGGTGAACAATTATGAGAACTTGCCCAGAAGAGTCATAAGAAACATCTAAGTAGGATTTTTTCAGAAACGTCCAGAGGAAGTCTAAAGATTTTTCAAAAATAATCGGAAGAATACTCTAGGTGAAGTCAGAATAATTTTCTGAGGGAAGCCAGAATAAATATTTGGGGGAGTCCAGAAAAAGAAAAACTTCCGAGGAAATCGAAACATATTTTCATGCGAAGCCAAAAAGTCGGGAAAAACTTCCGGAGATGCCAATAAAACCTCTGGGGTAGTTGAAAATGATTAAATTGAATCTTCCAATAACATTTAAAGAAAATTGCTGAAGAAGTTGGATGAATTTCCCAAAGGAAGTCAACTTCCGAAGAAATTCGATTACTATTACTACTTCTTCTTCTTCGTATTTAAAGCTTATTGCTTAGTGCATATTAGCTTATTGCGTGCTCTCAACTTAGTGTTCTAAATGCACTTCCACAGTTATTAATTGAGAGCTTTCGATGCCAATACCAATGCATGAATTAGTATATTGTGTGGCAAGCACAATGATACTCTATGCCCAGGGAAGTCGAGAGAATTTCCAACCCGAAAGATTCCCTCGGCCGGACCGGGAATCGAACCCGCCGCCTCCGGCTTGATAACACTGCGCCTCTACTGACTAGGCTATGAGGCCCTATTACTAACGGGTGTTCAATAAAAAGTAAGAATTTTTTTCAGTCATATAGCTAGTACAAAAAAAAAAATCAACGAATTTAAGTATTTAAGTATTTTTTTATTAAAAACATAATGTTTATTCTTCAAAAAAACGTTCATGAACATTGGAGAAGGGACCCTGGTCAGCCATACGACGCAACTTAGTCGCGATGCTCTCACGGCACTGGACGGCACTGAAATCATTCTCATTTTTTATTGAACACCCGTTAGAAAAATTGGAAGAGACTTCTGGTAGAATTCGGTAATATTTCCAGGGTTAGAAAAGCTCCCGAGGGTCCTTAGTCGAAAAACAAATTCAGAAGAAGAAAATTTTCCGATGCAAGTAAAATTATTAAAATCAAGTGGTTAACTTATTTTCATTTTTTAATAATCGCTATACAGAAGTTAAGACTTGAACACTCGGATGAAAAAATACCACGAATTCAACTTAATATCTTTCTGGACTTTGAAAAACAACCAGCAGCTGTTTCCCGTTTCCCAGGAAGCCAAAAATTGCTGGAAAATGTAAACACTAATGACTACGTCCTGTGTAGTGGCCCTCGCGGTAATATCTGCCTTCAAGGTGATTCATAGTCGAAAGAGATGGATGACAAAATAGTGGTGGACGAGAGTGCATTTTTCAGCGTTAAGCACGTTTTGTTTAAACCTTTTGGGTACCTTGAATCTGTATAACATGGTGCGGAAATTCGGAAATTTATGGGGATGATTATGAAATTTACTGAAAATAGTCAAAGCAAACAGATCAAGGGAGAATAAATGTTCGAGAAGCGATTTCCGGGAAGTTTTCTGAGCTTACATGGGGTTTCCTGAACTTCAACAAAGTTTTTAGAACTTCAACAGATACTCCAGAGCATCTCAAAAGTTCCGAGAACATTTATGCACATCCCAAAACTTCTTCGGTGTGTCCAGAACTTCTTAATAATTACCAAAGTTTCCTCGAAGAATTTGTCTGAAGTAGCCACCCAATTTCTCAATAGCACCCAACAACAACGGTTGTGCATTTTCGGAGAACCGCAAAACTTCTCCAAAATTCCCAGAACTTTACTTGAAGAGCCTATACTTTCCTTGGAATTCACCTACCTTCTTTTCTTTGCTTTTCTTTTCAGGGACATCTCCAGATCTCCAAGAACTATTCCGATGTTTCCAAAACTTATGCTTATTGGAAATTCAGATAAGAGCTGCAAACTTCAATGCAATCAAAACTTTGTAGAAGTTCTGGGAGTTCCAGAGAAATTCTTTGAAAACTAAAAAAAAAATTTAAAGAACTTGAGGGTAGTTCCAAAAATTTCAAGAAGCTCCAGATACCCTAGTAGCACGCTTGTCACAAATAAATTGTAGAAAATTATATACGACTTATTTCAGTCATAAACAAGTTGCTATAAGTTATTGTGATGAAAGTGTGCTACTCGGGTAAGTTCTGATAGCTTTAGGACAGTTTGATAGATTTCAGGGAAATTTCTAGAAATTTCGTGAAGATCAAAGAGCCTCAGGGCAGTCCCATTAACTTCAAGAAAATGCAGAATCTTAACAGAAGTAACCAAAATTTAAGTTGAGTTAAAAGATTTAAAAGGTAGACGTAGCTTCGTTTAGTTCTGAGTACTCATACCATGTTTATCAGAAAAATTGTGGGACTGTCAGGGAAGTTACGAAAACTCCAAGTACATTTGGACAGGACAGTTCCATTGCATTCAGAAAATCAGTGGGAAACTAGAAGTTTCAGAAACTACTGAGAACATCAGGGAAGTTTTGAGAACTCAAAGAAACATTCAAAAACTTCACTTAAATTGCGAGAAATTTACGGAGATTCAGAAAACGTCGAGGAGTTTATAGATCTTTAAACCCGTTTTATAAATTTCAGCGCAGTTCCAAGAACATCATCCGAAGAGTAGCGAGAATTGCAGGAAAGATTAGATAACTTCAAGAGGGTTCACAAAAGCTGTAGGAAGAAGTTCCGAGAAATGAAGGAAAATACCGAGGATTTCAGGGAAGTGTCTTGAGCAGACTGCAATATAATTAAACAACTTCTGTTAATTTTTGGCACATCTGCTTCAATTTCAAGATGGACCCATCAGTTTCAAGGAAACTGTAGTAAATTTTAAAAAGTTCTATGACATCAGCGAGAAAACTTCATAGATGTCAAAAAAGTCCTTTCAGAAGTCTGCAGAACTTTATGAGAATTATGGGAACTTTCAAGAAAGCTAGTTTTAGAGTTCTTCACGGAAGCTCAGAGATCCTTAGGGCAGTCTCAATAGCTTCACCAAAGTTAAGATTTTCAGGGAAGTTTAAAGATCTGTAGTTTCTGAAAGTACCAAGATAGTGTAAATTATATAAATTCAGGATAGCACCATGAGTTTTAGGGATACTTAAAGAATCTGTAAGAAGTTCCGGGAATTTCATGGAAGTACAAATAATAGCAATTTCATTATTTTCAGGGATATTCCGTGTATTTAGAGCATCTCTGTAATTAATTGCAGATGCTTTCAAGAAGTGGCAAGGAATTATAGAATATACCGAGAATGTCAGAAATGCTTTAAAAAAAATCTGGAAAAACTGTGGGGTTTTCAGAGAAGTTCCATGAATATCAAAAAAAGTTCCGAGAGTTTCTTGTAAAATTAAGTTTTGGTGGTTTCATGAATGAACGAGAACACCAGGTGAGTCCAAAGAATCTCAGGAAATTTTAAAGATTGTAAGTGAAGTTTCATGAGTTTCAAGGAAGTATGGTATCAAAAACTTGTGGGAGCTTTAGCATAGACCGAAGAATTTCAAGACAGTTCAATTAACTTCACAAAAATTGCGGGAACTTTCAAAAAGTTCTGAAAAAATTAGGGAAGTCTAGAGAACTTTTAAAAAAATTAGAGATCTCTAGAACATTTCTATTAATTACAGGGAGGATCTGAAAACTTCAGAATAGCCTAAACTTACGGGTTCTATAAAAATCTAGAAGAATCCATAATTTTTTACAGTTTTATCGTCGATTACAGTTTTATCGTCGATAACAGTTTTATCGTCGATTACAGTTTTATCGTCGTCAACGTTCCGGTCCAGGGGATAAGATCTTCATCAGGGTTAGTTTTAGGTTAAGATCGTAAAATTTTTAGCGCTGAACGCAAGACGACATAACTTAATGTCCCCTAAGAAAGGTCAAACGCCAAGTCCAAAGACCTAAACGTCTGACATAAAACATCGTAGCATCTTCTTTTTTCCTTTATTTAACGTCGGTCTCTGTTCCGCAATCTAGTGCCAATCACCGACGGACATCGATTGCCATCCATTGACGGCAACCGAATGTGCAGGAAGGCAGCTTCCACACCTGCACCCAGTGATGGAAAAGTTCGCAAAAAATCACTATGACTCGCGAACTTTTCCCTTGGAGAACTTCGTGAAATATCGCGAACTTTTTCAACACTGCCTGCACCCATTCACAAACACACATGGGCCGGGACCAACGGCTTTACTTCCCTTCCGAAGGAAGAAGTAACCAGAGATTTTTATGCCTAAGAAAAATCCCACCGACCTCGGCTGGGATTGAACCCAGACCCATTGGGGTGCTAGAAAGCAGTCACGCTTACCACTACACCACCGGCGCCGGCTAAAACATCGTAGCAGTTAGATTAGTTTTATGGCGAGCGGATTGCAGACAAGATGTGTGCAAATTCCCAGATTATAATTATGGTCGCTGGATTTGAGATGATCGGAACCTTATGAAAAATCAGTGAGTAACCAGCTCTTACCCAAGTAACATTGCAGGTTTTATCGTGGTTTTATAGCATTCTACAAATCTAAATCATGGTCTACAGAACCCTCATAAAACCAAAATTGCTACTTGGGTAGTTTACTATGACAGCACTACTTTGCTGCAATCACGAAATCGACAAGTTTTTTGACATCAATAGGGTAGATATTCTAGTTATGGCCATACGTTCCTATTGTGGTGTGTTACAGTTATGGCCTATGGGAATTGCAAAAACGTGATTTCTAATCGTCAAGTTTTTCGGCATCAACAGGGTAGATTTACCAGTTATGGCCATACATTTCCATTGTGGTGTGTTCCAGTTATGTGGAAATTCAATACGCCATAAGTGGAGTGCTCCATAACACGAACGGATAGTCATAACTGGTACATCCAACCTAGGAGCTGTTTGATGTACTGAATATGAGAATAGAATATAGTGAAAATTTACCATACTGGCGTATACGCCACTTAGCTGTCACATGGCAATAAAGTTCGTATAACTTCTCCAAAGTGCGCAGAAACTTCCTTTTAGTTTACAAACTCCAGAAATCATCGGAACTCCAAAAACATCCCAATGGGGCTGCTGAACGTTTTAGAACTCCGATGATCTTCTAAACGTCTCTAAAAACTGTCAAACGTAGAAACTTTGAAAACTAAAGTTCCATTGGTGACGCATTGAACTCAAAAAACTAGTGAAATGAGAAACAAAAATCTCAAGAAACAAGTAGGGGAAATGACGACTTCGGCATGACAGACTATTTTCAGCAACCCAAATGGAAACGCTAATTTCACTGGATTTTCCTACGAAAACACTTCGCTGAATGAATTTGATTATATTTTAACCACTGAGACAAGTAATCTAGCAGGGTTTCTTGAAATGAAACACAAACAATGAAACAATGTTTAACACGCAGCTCAAATTGAAAGAAGGTTGCAGAATAAAAAGATGTTGCCCACAATTATTATTCTAGCACCAAGAGATCCGGAAGATCCTGCAGCTCTGGGAAATGTTTTGATGGTCCATGTGGTTAAAATGCTTTTGCTAATGACATAGTTACAGAGTTTGCTAAAATATAAAGATTTCTCGCAGTTCCTAGTATTACTACTGTTTCTGATATTCCAAAAAAAATTGGGAAACTTCCATCGGTGAATCAGTGCTCCTGAAGTTATTACAGTTTGTGAGTGTTCAGAGTTTCGAGACGTCTGACAAATCCTGGAAAATTCACAGCTCCGGGAGCTTGAGAGTTCTTGGAGTGACGAGTGTTTTGAAAGTTAACGGTGTACCAGAGTTTCCTAGAGTTTTTCAGGATCCTGATTTTTTTATGTGAATGGCGTTCCAAGAATTGCGGAAGTATCAGGAGATCCCAGCGTGCTGGGTTGTAGGTTAGGATGCTGAAATTTTTGATGAGCATTGAGTTCCAAGAGTTGAGGAAGTATCAGGAGATCCAAGTGTGCTGAGTTGTAGGTTAGCTTACACTTTCTTGTAAACTGTATGTATTATATTAATGTTTTTAGTATTAGCATATTAAAAGAGTTTGAAAAGAATATATCAATAAACGCAACTCCAGAGTCAGAAACTCCAACATTGGAGAGTTCTGCATCGATTTGGAAGCTCTCAAAATTCAAAAACTTCGGGATTATTGACAAACCACTAGCGAAAGATTCTGATGCAATGCGAAATGCTTTGGGTACGAACAACAATTCAAGCAGAGTTGAGAATCTACCCTTGCCTTTTTTACATTCCTGCACACTAATCCAGGTCTCCGCCATTCGGTAAATTTTGAACTACAGAACTGTAAAAAGTTTAAAAATAATTTAAAAATCCTATAATTAGAACATTTTTACTGTAATTGTATATAGGGTAATTTACGTATTCTCGGCAACCTAAGCAGCGACCTTCTTTCAATAGCCTTTTTCTCTAAGGAACGCACACATATGCAGTATTGGTTTGTTTACAATCTTTTGCTGCCAGCTGCTCTAACAATTTCAGTCGAAAGAATTGTCAAAAACTGTTTTGAAACGCTTTTACAAAGCTCCAATCTTCTCTAGTGAGAGCGAGTATTGTCGGCAACCAGTTTTTCTTCGGCAACCGTTCCATTTGAACTGCATGTAAATCTGCTCTTCTATTATCGGCAACTCGAAATCAGCTACAATTTGTAGTGCGTGTGTTTCATTTCAAGAAAACCTTGCTAGATTACTTTTTCTCAGTGGTAAAAATACAGTCAAATTGAAGCTGAAAGCATAAAGAATCGTTTGCATGCATACAGCGAAGTGTTTTTGTAAGAAAATCCAGTGAAAATAGTGTTTCAATTTGGGTTGCCGAAAATAGTCTGGCATGCCGAAGCCGTCGTTTCCCCTACTATGTTCAGTTTACCCCGTTTATTTATTGAAAATAAAATTTAGAAATTTTATTGATTTCTCACGTTTAACGGTGATATGAAAATTTTACCGACTTGTTTTACTGGCCAAAACCCCGAATTAAGTGTATGTGAAAGGGAAGGATTTTGAAAGTGTGACATTTATTTTCTTGTACACATATATGCAATCATAAATGATATTACATGGTGTGATAAGGTAGAAACTAGTTTACTAAGTTAAAAAAAAAAAACTTTTCCAAACCTTCGATTAGAGAACTTGAACCTTGAACGCGAACTTAAACGACTGCAATATATTAGAATTTTCATCCTCACTACTCTCAGAAACTCTCATCGTTGTATTCAACTCAATAAATGCAACAGATGATGTCATGTCAGTGCCAAATTGTATTACAGCAGATCGTGATCTCCTACGCTGCTGTCAAATTGACCGCGTCCAACTGTGCTGAAGCTGATACAGCCTCAACTCTCTCGAGAGTATCTACTCCAGCACAGAGCACCTTCCATTCAATGACGTTGGATCGAAAACCGAGATGTCAGTCACATTTCGCTACACATATTATTGACATACATTTTATTCAAACATCGCAACGCAGATCCCGGCTCTCGGCTTCTGCTTCTTCTAATTGGCAAAACTTTGTATGTATGTGAACGCGACGTTGACGAACCTCTTGGAGCGGATTCGATTGACTGCGAACTCGGTTGCGCAAGAAGTTTCGTTGCCCGGAGTCATTGCAACTGCCAAGCACCCTTCTGGAGAGCCCAAGGCAAGGGGTGCCAATTTTGGCAATGTCGAGCACGACTGTCGTTTGGGTGTTAATGTTATAGCGATGAAAATAATTCCTCAAATTACAAAGTATCAGCTTGCTGCAGGCAACCAAACTGAGCATTTCTGCTGATTCACTTTTCTGGGGGTGAGGTTGCGAAATTTTAGCCCGAAAACATGAATAAACCGAGAGCACAGCGCTGTCATACAAGCTGAAGGTGTGTTTGCTCTCAGTTCATTCCGAGCGGGATGTGAGCGGAGTTAAGAAATAGGATCACCGAAATTAAGGCGAAACCATCTTGTCATGCCAGACAGGTGTTGATTTGTGGCGCAACTCGAGCCATCATGATTGCTGATTTAGCAAATGCTTGGACACTGGTTGTTGTGTTCGAGTATGATTCTACTTTCGCTGAAAGCGTTTCAGCAATCATAGCGTGCTTCACGATTTTTACAGTGAATTTCACAACTCAATTCTCTATCAAACAAACGCAAATCACTATTCAACGGTGCTCGGACGAATTCAATGGTAGTTTAACAACAAACGCTACAAAACTGTGTAGCAAAACACGTGCTACGAATGAAGCTTCGATCACCTGTTGCTATAATCGAAGTTGTTCTCTGGTAAAATGTACAACGTTAACCATTTTTTTTTTCATTCGCTTTCTTTCTTGAAAGTGAATAACAACAGTGCTCCAGCATAAATCGAGAAACGCAAAACAACATGGAAAACATTGTAAAAGCGTGCCGCACTGAGGGGACTGCGTGGGGAACTGGCAGCCGAAGGAAAAGCATAGTAACATACATATCTTTTATAATCGCTCGGAATGTTTTCTCCTTCCAACGAGAGGGTGAAAAACTGCATTGTTCTCTGCATGTTTCGATTGAACTTGTGTGCAAAGATGCTTGGAAAAAAGAAAAGTTACAATCGAGCGGTAATCTATTACATATTTTTCTTCATCGAGCGATTTGCTTCCATTGCTTGAATGGGTAGATGCTCGATTCACTTTTGTTTGTCGGCCCTGCGACAAGACAATCGAAAGCAATTGAGTTCGGGGGAGCATGTTGATCCCATGGAATGTTCGAGTCAAATGGGGAATTCGATCATAGTGGATTAGTAGTATGGCATATTACGTCATTTTCGGGTTTTGAGGACTGGTGGCCTAGTTTCCAAAGTTTTCACCGTAAATGTCTGAAAATGATTGGCAACTCAACGGGTTTCTAAAGGTTTTCAAATATAAGTATAAGTATTAGTATTGAAAAAAAAAATATCAAAAGCAGTTTTTTTGGAGATCTGCCAACGAGTAATGATTTTGAAATAATTTATAAAACGTCTCGAACTATCAAGCTTGGCATATTTTATAAAACGTCGTGAGCCAACAAGCTGCACAGAACAGAAATGAAAGTGCAAAAGAATAGAGGAATCAAAAAGTGAAATAGTAAGCGAAGTGCTTAACACTGACTTTTAATATTAAGCACGTAGATCAATTGGAAATCTTATAAACTGCAGACCATGCTTGGCATGCACAGTTGTACACACCAACTGATCATTTGTTAATATCCTTTTCTCAGTTATTGAAATTTGTTTTTATTTAAAGTAACTGATAGATTAGGATCATAGTTTACTTTAGATATGCAAAGAGTAGGTAAATCTACACACTAAGATTATTTTACCGAAATCTGTGAAATTATACCGAAATCTCAACAGCTGTACGTTCGGTAAACAGTTCGGTGATTTTTCACAGTTTTCCTGTAATTTTTCAACGAATATCTGTGAAAAATCACAGAAAATCTGTGAAAAATCACCGAACTGTTTACCGAACGTTCAGCTGTTGAGATTTCGGTATAATTTAACAGATTTCGGTAAAATAATCTTAGTGTGTACAGACTCTGATGGAGGGCGTCAATAGCAAATGTCGAGAATATTACTCAAACTCATCCTAAAATTTAACCGACGTATGTAAGCTGAAATAAACACATATACTTAACTACTGTAACAATTGGGTTTCATTTCGATAACAATATATGTTTATTTTAGCCGATTTCCCCAGCAATCTAAAGAGTCGCAATAATTATTGACTCCCCCTTATGATTTATTTTTAATGTCATTTTAACACTTTTAGTTTATTCGTGACTGGGCAAAAGGATTTAGAGAACTGACCTTAAGCGTGAGAGGAAAAGATGCGAAGCACTACACCAGGACGGACTCCTTTATATCAATTATTTTTTTCTATTTTTTCCCCTGGACCCGGTAATTTACCGGTATTACCGTTACTGAACCTCTCAGTACCAGAATACCAGTACTTGCAAAAAAGGTCCGGTACCGACAACCCTAGTGACACTGCTAAGTGTGACGAGAATACGTTAATTCCCCTATAATAAAAGTTAAATTATGAAAATGTTTGAAAGCTGAAATATCGCATCAAACTTTGTAAATCGTAGAGTTTTGGAATCAAAAGCGATACAAAACACGTCAACATGACGAACAACATCGACGACGATGACGACGACGATCCGGTTCAAGTTGCGAATAGATGGAGTAGAGAAGATGGTGTTCTACGACAGGTTGAGCCACATTTTCACCCGTTTATTGTATTGATTGACAGCCGGTGCCCATGCCGTTGAGAAGAAGAGCGAGATAGAGGATGCTGGCAAGCTAATTCGACAAAACAGTGGTCGAACTTTGAAAGTGAAAGTTTTTATTTTTTATTTTATTGTTTAATGCAAGACTGTTAAGTGTTCCAATCAAAGTATTAAGATAACTCATCCGTAGAAACAATTTCAGGACTATATTCTATTTAAACAGGAAAAATAGTAACATTTAGAAAAAAATATTGAGAAGCAGTGTAAATATTGACATCAGACTAAGCGTCAATTTTGCCCCGTAACGTGGGTATATCACCCTTTCGTGGTACGTTACGGGGCGTAAGATGTACCACCGATTCCTAGTCTTGACTACCTCAAACCAGGGGAACAGGATTTTTCAGTAATCAAAGGAACACATCGTAGTACTTGTTACTTTTTATGCCTTGTTGATAGTGATAAGTCCTCGGGTTGCCTGGACCGAGAATGATCTTGAAACAAGAAAAAAAAAATAGTTAGTTAGTCTTCACCTATGTGATTCCTAATCTTCAATTCGTTGTTCCCTAGTTTGAATAGGTTACGGGATACACTACAAAAGATCAAACTACTGGTTGCAGTGGTGTTCTCGAACAGAGGAAAAAAGCGCCAATTTTCATCCAATCGAAGAAAACATCAAATATATCTATGATTTTGGCGTTAATGATTAAACCATACGTTTGGTACGATACTATAGTTAAAAAGCTACAACGAAAAGTCTATAAGAGCGCATAGTATGAATATTAACATCCATTGTTCTGTAAAACAAAAGAAACACGCCAAAAGGAGCCATTTTTCCATTTAATGTTTGCCTTCATCCGCAAATCGAAGTAAATATAATGACGGTCTTATGTGTTTCTACGAAATTGAAACCCCTACGAAATTTTGCTAAACTTGTACTAAACTGCTATTCAAAATGTATCCTTCTTATTATTCATTTTGGAGGTTTAGTGTATTTTACAAAATTATGAAATCGTCAAACATATAGAACTCTTACCGAGACGTCAAAATTGTAGCTGCCTTAGTTTTCCAGATATTTTTTTTTAGATTTGTATTTTACCCTTAACTATGTTTTTTTCTCATGTAGCAGTAGTTTTATATATTTTCCATTGACGTATTCCAATCAAAAATAGCACCTTGTTTTGATTCATCGTTTCAAAGATATTGAACATGGACCATTCAATTTGACATAACTTTCAAAAGTCATATCGACGCAATCGCACAAAATGGCATCCTAGAATTTTTAGGGCAAATAGTATTCAATACTGAATATATATAGACAAAATTTAAGATCGGAACTTCTTGGAGCTTTCGATCTATGGAACATATCGTGTAATTCAATGTCATTTTAGAACTGATGTCTCGATTAATTTTTCGAAGGGACGTATCAGCTTTTGTAAACAATGCATTTGATCGTCGGTTTGGCGTAGCTGGTAGCTCATGCACGCATACAAGCTCCACTACCAGCTAGGGGCAAATTTCCCCTATCTGATGGTAATGTTAGCATGCGTGGGTTAGCTACCAGTTACGCCAAACCGACGATAAAATGCATTGTTTACAAAAGCTGATACGTCCCTTCGAAATAGTAATCGAGATGTAATGTTTGTGTATACTTAGAGAAGAAAACGCAGTAGGCCATCCCATGAAGAAAAAAAAACATTGTCGAAAACAGAAAGTCGGTAAAATGACTCGTTTTTGATTTATTAATTTTGTTCCACTAGATTGCATTTCTGGACCACTGTGCAACGGTGCTTTTAGAATGGTAAATAAATTTAGATTTAATAATTAGTAGAAACATTCCACTTTGCGTAAAAACCGTTCGAAAAAGAGAAGAAAAGTGCTATTGTTGCCTCTACCGCTGTATGTGCCCCTGTCATCTTCAACATAACGATCTCGATGAGCCAAGGATAGGGAACGTGCTCCTACTGTACCTTTCGACCAATGACAGTATGATTGATGTTAAGCTCCCATCTAGAATTATGTACTTTAACTAATTATGTTTGTAACACTCCATGCGTGAGGGTAACTATTTACATAGTTGGAGGATATTTGACGTTATACACCTCCAATTAAATAAATTTATTCCACTTTTAAATGGCTTCTGAACCATTGTGCATCGTCGTTGATGGATTTAAATCAAGTCGGTCATAAGTTGTGTGTTACGTTTTAAGGGCCTCGGTGAAGAGAACACTGTGAGTTTAATCTCATGCTCCTCACAAAAGATTGTTTTGGTAGGTTAAGCTTGGTATTATTAGCTTAATCATCTAAAGACACACATATGAAGGATAGCCTATTGAAAAAGTAAAAAAAAATCCCATTTAAATTTGTGTCCTAGTGGCCCAGTGGCGATCGTTTTTGCTTACAGAGCAGAAAATCATGGATTCTTCAATCTCAAGTTCCTTCGTGTTATAGAGTTGTTATTGTTTTAATATAAACAAACGATCACATAATTGACCATGGAGGGTTTTGATCTGATGTCTTTTCCTATGACATAAATTTCCTTAACAATAAGGCCGACAAAGAGGAGATGCAGAGGCAAATTTCGCTGGATCTGCTCAATTTCAGAGTAGCAAGTTCGAACTGTACGGTCATAAATGCTCATGATCTTGCTCATTCCGAGAATTAAAAAATAGAGGTTTCCAGTATTTTTCGAAGGATATTCAATATGTCAGATGTATAAGTTTTAAGACTCTGGATTAAAAGGATTTTGACACTTACAAATGATGAACATTTTGAACTCAAATTTCCTGGCATAAATAAAAGCACATTAACAGAAAATATAACAATGATAAGTTTTTGAGTTTAGCCTTGCCGGTGGTGTAGTGGTAAGCGTGATCGCCTCTCGCTCCAAAAAGGCCTGGGTTCAATTCCAGGTGGCGCCGTCGGGATTATCTTAGACATACAATCTCTGATCACGCCTTCCTTCGGAAGCCGTTAGTCCCAGGTTCATGAGTTGATGGGTCGATAGGTATGGTCCAGGTGTGGGAGCTGCCTCCCTGGCGTCAGTAGCATTGGTATGCAGTACGGAAAACAAAATCGACGGGAAACGAATCAGGGAACGAAAAAGTTTATGAGTAATCCAGCTACCAAATTTGTCATTTCCACGCGAGTCAATTACCACTCGATAAAAAGCTCACTAATGAATAAAACAAATGTGTATCAAAAACTCCCTTTTTCTTATCGGATAACGATCAGCAAATGGATCCATTAGAGTTAATTTCCTTCCGTGCATATAACAAAGAACTCAAACACAACTTCAACTGCTCATCTACTCACACAAAACGCTGAGTATACTGTGCAAGTACGTACTCGCGAAGTTGCAAACAATGTTTCCACCGCCAATTACCATAAACGATTTCACGGTTGAGCTGAAACTCTTCCACCCAAGCCTGACAGCCACAGTGCCATCTGCTGCTGCCTCCGTGTCAGGAAGAGGCTCTTCCCGAGCTCAATGCGATAAACTCAAAGTTTAATTTTATTTTTTCATGAAATTCCATTCGCCATATCACACCCGCGCTGCTGTTGAGCTCCAAGGGAGCCGAGTTCACCGGGCCGGAAAGAATCGCAGAATTAAGTTAATTCCGAAAAGTGCGCTACAAGCCAGCGGCGCTGATGTAATCCCTTCGGCTATATGCATTCCGGATGCGGCTGGCTTTTGGACGTTTGTTTAAATTTAAAACAAAAGAGAAAGTAAATCACATTTCGGAGCTGGCTGGCTGGCATTCATAACTGTGAAGGTTCGAATAGTGAAAGACGTCTTTTGACGTTAACGAAGTCGGAATTCTACCGCACGATTTATGGGCCGATTTGCGCTCACACAAACCCATGTCAACTCTCCTGTGATTAACTGAAGAAAAGGCATTATTGTGGTGGCTCGCGGCTGTGCAAACACAAAGTTTTATTCATTAAGCGGTCATAATTGCGTAAAATATATTGGGCCGACTCTTGCAGGGGCTGTGGCTATGTGTGACAGCACGCGTCTCTTGGCGGTGGACATCGCAAGGCGTTCTTTTCAGCAGTGGAAAATTGCATTTTGATGCTTTAATTGCATGCTGTGGTGCGTGTGCAACAGTCAACTTGAATATGCTGTAGGATTGGCTTTCACGGAGGCGCATGGTACCGACCTACCGGATTCCAAGTGCGCGCAATACCTGCATGTTGGTTGGCCTGGTTGATTTTTTTCTATAGACTTTACAGGCGGTAGCGATGCCAAAGACTTGCGTTGGCAAATTACGTATAAGACTGCATTTTCCGGTCTGGTAAGGATTATGAGTACTCCTTGAAGTACGAGACACTAGCAACCTTCTCCAAATTAAATGACAGTATTTAGGATCAATTGCTTGTGCTTTCCCGGCGCATGGAGCTGATTTTCAACCTACACATCGAAGGAAAGTTGACAATGTTTCAGCCTTCAAGCTAAGTCCGATTGCATTCCACGCCAATGCAACAGGTTTCCTTCGTCTAACGACCACCGAGCATGCAGCATGCAACTAAATAACCATGCACTGTGCAGTTGCGTGTGCGAGCATGTTCTGTGTTTTTTTGCACAACATTGCCGACAAGCATAATGACAGCAACAGTAGGAAGGTAGGTAGAAGCGGCATGCTTTCTGGCTGCCTGCTGACCTAAATTACGGCGGTCAGTCGATCGGTCGGTCAACTGGTGGTGTGCCATTTGATTCTTTATGACTTTTTCCCGCTTCTTTCTCGTGAGCATATCTTCTAAACACACGCCAACAGCACCGACGACGACGACGATCCGATTCAAGTTGCTAATAGATGCAGCAGAGAAGAAGGTGTTCTGCGACTGGTTGAGCTACATTTTTCGCCCGTTTGTTGCATTGATTGACAGGTGATGCCGATGCCGTTGAACAGAAGAGGGAGGACAGAGGACACTGACAAGCTCATTCGACAAAAAGTGGGCTTCATCGAACTTTGAAAGTGAAGACCTGCAAGATGTTTAATTCATTCTGAACCCCTTTGAATTATGCAATCAATCAACCGTCGATTGAAGGGAGAGAAACATGGGGTTTCAATATGCTTGGATCAAACAAGAAAAGATGAATCGGTTCAATAGAACAGAGCATGGGGAAAACAATGTATGTTCTGATTTATTAGAATGGTTCAATTGTAACAAAGGGAGTTCTTCCAAAGTCACATGCATCAACAATGATCATTCGGGAAAAATATCCTATTTCCAACAAAAAATTCTGAGCCAACCTAACATCCCATCTCATATTTGTACCGATTACAATAACAAGCCAACATGAGTGAGCATATAGCATAGCACTCCGTTGTAGCAGTTCTGTGTCTACCAAGAAAAGTGGAGAAATGGACAATAATGGACCTTTTATCGGATTTGTATGCTGTCAGATATTACTCCGGCCGCCAACCCTCCCCCTTTTCCACAAAACAAATCACCGTCGTTGTTCGATTAACTGTGTGGAAAATGGGAACTCAGAGCTCAGAGCTCGACACAAAAGCCCGTGGAAGCCAAAAGCGCAGTTAATTGTGCCTTTTCTGTGCGGCGGCATCGAAGCGGACAACAACGTAGTGGCAGTCGTCATCGTCGTCGTCTTCGGAAGCAGAGAAGCTTAAAAAGAAATGAAAGAAAGTCTCATGTTTGGATGTGGTATTACAAAATTTCAATAAACCGGCACGCGGCTCGGAAGAGAGTAGGTCTGCAGCGCCGAAGTCTGATGATGCTAGTTACCTACTTTTCGAAGCCGGAGGTTCAAGTGCCGGTGGTGTGGTGGACCAGCCGAGGCGAAATGTGCCATATCATGGTGCTCTAATCGTGTGTTCCGATGAGGTAATTTTCTGTTTCTTCTCCGCAGTGAAGGTTGTGCATGGTTAGTAACCATACGGGTGGAATATAGCGATGTATGGCAGGGCTGCAGTTCGGATTGGTTACATCAAATTACGATAGCTTTTCGTGACCAACCGCAAAATTTTGCGTGCGCTTCAAATCGGGTTAATGGGGATAAGTGTTCAGTTATGTTGGATAAACTGACATGGGAGCGATCATGAAACATTGACATGATTGATGCTCAACTACGCATTAGGTGTAAATACGTGTTAGAGGCTGACCCGACGCAGACAACTGGCTCTATTCAGTAATCTTGGCAATACATTTTGAAAGTTTGCGGTACTTCAACTGGAACCGGGGGTAAAACGGAGGGGTAGTTGTTTCGCCGGGGAAAAAATCGTTCATCATTAGAGGCGTTGGGATTTTAAAGTCTTAAATATTGTTGCAACCAGGGCTCTACAATTTCGAAGCTCTAAAATGAACTCGTGTTTTGTTTCTCTCATACATACGTGTTCGACGCTTCATTTCTATAACGCCTAGCTAGACTATCAGCAAGAAACGAAAATAAAAAAGAAGGACGCTTGGAAGGAAAGGCTGGCTGTGGAACTTCTCGTCGTTGCTTTGCTCATCGCTTTCAATGTAAATAACGTCGATTTTCTAGTTAAACGAACTTCATTATGGCTTTCAATCCCCTTTCACGAACACTCTATCGCCGCTCTTTCAATTTGTTTAAAATGCGTTATGTCCCGTTTTCGATCATTTTTTTTAGATAAATATATCGATGGAAGATAAATTAGAAATATGACGTGTAATCTTCAAGTGTTTTGACGTGAAAAATGCTTTAAATGTGTTATTTCATTTTCCGTCATATACGTCATGAAACCTCTGTTGATGTGTTTCATGAAAGAGAAAACTATCAAAGTCGAGCGCTCTTTCGCTCATCCATTTCGACGAAGCTTGAAAGGAAGACCAATGGAGCGACGGGAGAAAGAGAGACAAGCGATTGAACATTTGTTTGTGCACGCCGACTGAGGTTCTAGAATGCTGCGAAGCTGTTCGACTTTAACAGAAAAAGAAAGCCAGCAGTCTCTTCGTCGCATCGATTTGGTCGATTGAAGCTGATATTGTGACGCCCTGGTTGCAACCACCTAAAAGGCATTCCTGACAACACTGCATCGTGATTGACAGATAGTGCGCTACCATTGAGGTGTTTCCTTGTAGAGTCCCTTTTCTTATCACACTTGCAATTTCGAGATCACAAATTTCAATATTTACAAGATTTATAAATCCGACCCTTCACTTTGGTCAGAGACGGCAATTTATTTAGTTCGTTTCAACTCATTTTAGAGGGTTAGAAGTAGCTTATAATTAAATGGGCCTTCTTTCTTAGAGTGTTTAAGACTAAAAAAGCCGTTAAACCAAGCAACTACACCATAGCTTATACAGCTTCTTCTTATTTTTTCTAAGCTTCTTTAGCTAGCGTCCGCCGGATCTCAACTCAGTATTCTAGATTCACTTCCACAATTATTAATTGAGAGCTTTCTATGCCAACTAATGACTGGCGTTGAACATTGTATGGCAAGCACAAGACCAGGGAAGACATGGACATTTCCAACCAGAAAGATTTCCTCGACCAAACCGGGAATCGAACGCATCGCCTTCGGTTTAGTCATACCGTGCCTTTCCGGAGGCTTTCTGTGGCTATCTGAGACCCCATAGCTTATACAAACTAAGGCCTGTACTCGAAAAAAATGCACCAGACAAAAGTGTTCACCAAAAATTTATTTTAAGTCGGATTTTCTTGAAACTTTCAGGGAATGAACTAATACATAAGTATTATGTTTGGGCATAACTACTTTATTCAATTTCCATTCCATCGCTGTAAGCCCGCACCTTTCCCTTAAGACCCCTCATTACATTTTGTGCAATGGTGAAGCCGTCCTTTTTGGTCACTTTCATCCATCTTTTCTTCAACTCTAGCTCGTTCTTAAACACCTTGGAAGATTTTCGAACTTTGGCCTTCATTATGGCCCAAAATCTTTCCACCGGACGAATCTCTGGTGAATTTGGAGGGTTGGCGGTTTTTGGTACAAAAACAACGTTATTGTCTCTGTACCAATCCAACGTCGATCGCGCGTAATGGCATGATGCCAGGTCCTGCCAAAATAATGTCTCGCCTCCGTGGGACCGCAGGAAGGGCAACAGACGCTTCTGGAAGCCCTCGGTACGGTAAATTTCGCTGTTGATGGTACCCATTGTACCCACGGTTTACTCAGTTTACCGCATTGGCATATGGCCTGCCAGAGCAAGTATTTTTCTGGGAATTTGTCCACTTTCTTCTTCCTTATGTCTTCCGGAACATCAAACTGTGATTTGGCAACGTAGAACTCCAGCCCCGGTATCTGCTTTGCGTCTGCCTTGATGTAGGCATCGTCATCGATAACCACACGCATCGGTTTCGTTAACCACTCTCGATACAGCTTCCTTGCACGGGATTTTGTCGTCGTGTTTTGTTGATCACGCCGGTTCGGTGCCTTCCGGCCTTGAATACACGAAGCCCAGCTCGTTCATGGTTTGCTGAACGAAACAGGCGGAACACTTTGCCTTCAGAGCGTCGCGAATCGAAAGGTTCGGATTACGCTTGAAATAATCCAACACCTTCCGGGTCTTCACAGGGTCAGCTGTCTTCGATTTTCTGGGACTCCTTAAACGATTTTTCGGTGACATCTCAATAACCACTGAACCGATTGTTATGAAATTTTGTGCATGTAAACAATTCACTCCAAACTAGTTATACCCTGATTTTCATCAATTTTTACCCACGGATAAAAAAAGTTACACACGGATAAATATGTTGCATTTTTTCGAGTACAAGCCTTACAAGTGAATTTCTAACAAATTTACTGAACTTGTATGAATTTCCTATAGGTCATACAATGTTTCCTGCACATCTTAAATGTTCCTTGAAAATCTGCAATGTTTTTTGATTATCTATAATGTTCCCTAAACATCTAAAATGTATCCTGTTTATCTACAATACTCTCTCATCTTTACTTATAGAATTTTCCCAACTTCTTCCAAGCACCCCAATTTTTTTTCCAAACAATCTTAGTCTGACCAAGTGCCTAGAACTTCCATTAACTTTTCCACTAACTTTTTTTTTATGAAACGAAGTTCCATAGAAGAAAAAAAAAAACCCTGAAGATCTAAGAAGTTTACTGAAGTTCTAAGAAGTTAATTGAAATTCAAAACCTTCCAACTTCTATGAAGCAAAAAACAATTCTCTGCTATTCAATGAAAATTCTCTACCGCACTTCTATGAAGTTTTGTGAAGATGCTTAAATTGTTTCATTATTCGGTAAAGTTTTATTAAGTTTACTGAACTCCTTTGCAGTTCCCTGAGCCTCAAAGAGCTACGTTCATTTGATGCAAAGTTCCCTGAAATTTTACAAAGATTCCTGAATTTCTATGGAATTCTCTGATTTATATGAAGTCCATCTGGAGTGCTCTGGAGTTGAAATAAGGTTCTGGAACTTTAATGATGTTTCCTAACGAATTCAAACTTGAGCAAATAATCTGAAGCTATTGGAAGAAACGAATTTCTATTAATTTTTATGAATGTGACGATGTTTAAGCGTTGTTGGGTGCAACGATGTAGCCTAAACTAAACGTAAAAAGTACTAAAACTAAACATCATTAAGTACATAGATAGTCATCTCGTAAAAAAGGAACATCACTAGACAAACTAAACTGATCCAGAGAAAAACGAACTAAACTTCCGGCGAGTCAGGTCGAAGTCAAACAGTGCGGAGACCCTATTGAAGAGTCTCTGTAAACCACCGATCGCACCGAACATGGTATACAGGCGCAATATAGAATTATTCCGTAGGGCTCGGGGTTGAAGATTGATGTCAACTTACTCAAGGAGAACAGGACAATCGGTGCATCTTTGCAAAATATCCGCAATTAGCAATGTCCAGATGGATCAGTTGCAAACGACTTTCGTAGCTAGGCAAACGGAAGGGATCTGTCCATAGCAGTTTACGTAGCGCATATCTGAGGAACCGTCGCTGAACAGACTCAACTCTTTCGGCACCGTTGTTGTAGTGAGGAGTCCAGACAACCAAGCAGTATTCTAATATGGAGCGAGATAAGGAACAGTTCAACGATTTAAGGCAGTAGATATCCGTGAGGTCTTTGGCGATCCTGAGGATTAATCCTAGGATTGTGGAAGCTTTGTCGACGGCATACAAGATAAGCTGCTTGAAAGAGAGTGGTGTATCCAGAATCATACCTGGGTCCTAAATTTGGCTGACATGATCAAATTCAGTACCTAACAAATCATACTTGAATATAACAGTCGTTTTCTTTTGCGAATAAGAGATAACCGAGCATTTGGACGGGTAACCTCCATAAGATTCAGAATACCAATACCAATACCAAGCAGCAACAGTCTTCCATTGAGTGAACTCGAAGGAAGAGTTTAAGATCATCTGCGTATGATAATCGTGGTACCTCAATTACCAGATTCACGTCGATGAAGTAAATCAGGAAAATCAGCGGTCTCATGTGACTACCTTGGGGTATGCCGAACGTGGCAGCGAACATACGGGACTGGTGATCACCAATGACAACAGTAAGATAGCGGCGATCGGTGAGGTACGACTGAAACCATTGCCATGGATACCAAACCTGTCCAGTTTTGCGATTGATATCCGGTGATTCAATTTATCGAAGGCATTAGATAAGTTAGTATAAATGACATACGTCTGAACACGATCCAACATACCGTTAGAGATGTAGGAAGTAGGTACAGCAAATTCGTGGCAGTGGAGCGAGCAGCCCTGAAACCATGCTAGTCGATACTAATATATGGCTTGCAGTGAGCGAGTAACGGTTCCATAACAACGAGTTCGAACAATTTAGCAACAGCGCTAAGCGAAGTGATGCCACGGTAGTTGCCAACGTCCTGTTTGTTACCTTTCTAGTGTACTGGAAACATGTGCGCTAGCTTCCAACAGGATGGGAAAACGCCGACGTCCACGGACCGTTAAAAACGTTTAGCAGTGGAGACAACAAACTGTCCAAGTGCGTTTTGAGGAACGCCGATGGAACTCCGTCAGGACCCTGATTGTACGACGAATTGAGTTTCGAGGAAGCCCTGGAAAACATCTCGGGATTGATGTCAAATCAGCTCATGGTTTGACAAGAGAGTGATACGTAACAGGCAACGGGCATGGACTCAGTCCCTCGTCCGTGAAGACACTAGCAATTTTTTTTAGAGAACAGCTGCCAGATATCTTGCGTAGATGAGGCCACGTTACCATTATGTATCATAGACGACGGCAGATCAGGTTCATGACGTTGTTCATTGACAAACTTCCAAAACTGCTTGGAACGTGACTTAATCATTCTCTCCAATCCACGTCGATACTGAAGAAAGCACCGTTTCGCAAATCGTTTGTATTCGTGATTGATCGTCACATAGTGATGTTGAAAGGATAGTGTGCGGTGCTTGGTGAATTTCCTAAGAGCGGCTCTCTTTCTGGATTTTAGTCGACGAAATTCGCTTGTATGCCATGGTGGATGAGTCGTTTGATGATGAATCTTTTTCGGAACGTATCTTTAAATGACATATGCCACGACATTGGAAATAGTTTGAGTGGTGGACTCAATGACAACGGTGTCCAATAAGTCATTACAATCTAAACTGGAGAGTAACTCGGGGATACTACCATGGTCGGCGTTGCGAAAATCGTAGGAAATGGTGGCAGGTGAAATTTTAAAACCATGCATCAGCTTAGTACTCAACGTAACCAGTAGCGGCGGGTGGTGACGATCCAGTCTCACCAGAAGAGTGGGCACCTCGCATAAGAAAGGAGCTATGCCCTGGGTGCTAACAAAACAAAGATCCAAACTGCGGTTGTTCTGGTGTAATAGTCCAGAAGAAGCGAAGCGTTGGAATGGATGACAGAGTGATCCATATAATGATAGAGGAAGTCGTTGCGATTTTTTTTTCCATAAAATCCTCAGGAGATTGAAGTCACCAAACACAATAACTTCATCAGTTGCTTTAGCGGCATCCAGAACAGAGAACACCGATTGGCAATGGGTTTCGATAAGGCCACGATCGCGTATATGGTCGGGAGGAAAGTACACTGCACAGAGAAGCAAGGTACGATCGCCCAGTTTGATCGACGTCCTCACCTGATCTAAGCATATCCAGGCATTATTTTCTAGTATCTTCGCTTTAAACCTAGAATTTACAGCCTGATAATTTATAGTCTCTGAAGTAATAAGAACTTACCTGACGTTAAAGAAACGAAGCTGAGTTCGCTCTTAGCTGTTGACACAAGCAGCTGTGTGTTTTTTTAGTGCTAAATACGCGACAACCTGTCTTTCGATAGCAACTTATTGTTGCGGTGCATGCTTATTGTTTGAAGTTCGTTCGCCTTTGCCGTTGTCCCGTTGGAGGCAAAAAACGAGTGGAGATGTCGGTGGAAACAAAGCTGTCGTTTAGATTCAGTTTTGCAGCTAGCAGTTCAAAGCCCTCCATGGAAGAAATTGCGAATTTTCTGAAATCGCTGGACGCACATCCCACTCAGATGATGGCTACATATCGCATATCGGAGGAGAAATCTTTGTTCATTAAGTTTAAATCAGAGGAAGCGATGCTTCATTGCTTGTTGCACAAAAGTGAGGAATTAACTTTTCATTATGCCGATGGGAAGTCATTAGAGGTACGCATGTCACCAGCACGGTGATGTAAAGCGTGTAGTTCGGGATAAATTTACAGCTGCAGTGGGCCTCGACATGCACACAGGTGTACGGGGTCTTAATATGTCAACAACTCGCTGCATTTCCTCAATCGAAAGGGAAACATATTATAAATATCTTGGATACAAAAAAATGTGTTTCCTTTGTAAGACGGAGGGGCATCGGATGAATTCCTGCCACAAACGGAAGGATCGGAAGCAGCCAGCACAACAACGAACGGAAGAAGAAAAACAACAACAACGGAATGAAGAACAGAGCAGTAGCAGTACGTGCACTGGTGTAATGCAGTGTACGTACTGCTACTGCTCTGTTCTAGAGGTACTAGAGGTGAATCGCCAAAGGAGGCGGCGGTTGAGGTCCTGGAAGAAGAGTTAGTGGTGATGAATGTGCTGTCCCCGGTTGTCAAGAAGAACAGTGGATAGGAAGCAAGCGCTGCTGGAAAACAGAAGCCACCTTTTTTCAAGTAGAAAAATGATGCGTATTATTACTAGAAATTCTGGATAGTGGAATATCACGAGAAAGAGCGGAGAAAGGATGAAGAGGACGACAAATGACAGGTGCTGCTAAAGGAAACCGATTAAATAAAGCATGGAAGTTAAGTACACGAATGAAAGCGGAAGCTAAACTCAACTTGCCTCCAAGGAAGAGTAAGAGAAAGTCATAAACAATGCTTCTGATTCTTGTTTTATTGACATTGAATAATTATTTAATGGTTCTCGGCTCGGTAGAGGAATTTTGGAAAATGAAGCCTAAGAAATACACAGTTGAAAAATAGAAACGACATTGCCGGAATTTCTACAAAATTCGTAATTTTTTTTTTATAAAATTCACTTAGTTTCTACAAAGTTTGATGAAGTTCTACAAATTCTTTGAACTTTTATACAATTTACAAAAGTTTATCAAAATTCCATAATCTTCTACGACGTTCATTAAGCTTCTACAAAATTTTCAGAACTTCCACTAAGTTTACTAAAGGAAAACAAAGTTTCTTGGGGATTTATGAAAATCTTTGAAATTTTACATCGTTCACTGAACTTTTACGAAGTGACTTGAACTAAAGTGCGTCTTGGTTCAATCCCAGCCGAGGTTGATGTTTCTGAGGGAAGGAAAGCTTTCCCAACAAACAATTTGTGCTGATTAAAAGCTGAATAAGCATTTTTGTAGCAGAAGAAGCATATGCTTGTTGGGTTTGGTCCCAGCCCATGTTTTGATGGGTTAAAAAGGTTCCAGATGTAGATGTTGGCTCTCTGCGATTCGATTGCCATCGGAGATTTATCACCAACATACAATCGACGCTCGCTGGTGATTGGCAGCGGACTTAAACGTTAAATAAAGTATAAACAAAACTATAAAAAGTATAAACAAACAAAAATAAACTGAAGATATGTGAGGACATTTTGTCGAGCCTGCTAATGATTTTTATTTGTAATTAAATCTGGCATCCCTGGTGAGGAAAATGCCAAAAATGCTCACTGAATACGACGAGGGCACCGAAAATTATGACGAGGAGCTCGTGGAAAAAGTGAGTCAAAATAGACTGGGATAGAAGCAGACCAGACCGACAAAGGCCCAGCTCACGGCTCACGGGAAGGATTAATTTTCAACCAAATCAAATTCTTGGGCAAAGCAGCACAATTGCAATTGTTTCACGTGACCTAGAAAATGTCAAACGAATCCTGCAACTTCATTAGCGACAATTCGATGGTGCAGCAGGAATCCTTGAAGGTGATGTTCATGAGCTGGTGTTCGGTAAATCGTTTCTTCACAAATTGATTCTGAGGTTCATCGAGAAGCTGCGGTTGTCCAAAATATCTGCTCCAGAGTTTGCTGGAAAATCCTAGCAATTGGAGCCTCCAAAGCCAGACAACCTGTGATGATTTGTTACTTTTCGGGAATACTGTTAAACAGGTCTGTGGACATTGGGATGCCGCTGAACTTCGGTTCAACCTCGTCAATCCACTGTAGATCAAAAGTATGTATGCCAATCTTTGGCGAAAGGCGCAAATGGGTCCGGTACAAAAGAAACAAATAATATCCAACACTGCGAACGCTGACGGAACCGACCAGGAGGCAAGTGGTGTTGTGTTGTTCCACGAATTCTCGGTGGACAAACTGTTGTGAGAAATCGCTAGCAAAATTAACTTCTGCGTCATCAAGATGAACCGATAGTAACCATCTAGGCTACTGCGGAGCAACGGCGATTGATTGAAGCGTCAACGGAGTTAAGGGTAATCTTTAATTTTAAACACGAGAAAAGGCAATGACTCTTCCTTTTCCTGCATTATTATTGCTTCATTTATTTTCACTTGCTCTTCATTTACACCTGCAGCCATCACATCTCCTCGATTCCTCCGTTTCATAATACAATCCTTCACCGGTGAGACCAATCGGGTCACTTGATACCTCGCCGAAGGCTTAAATAGCTGGATGCTTGTAGCTGCCCAGAAGGGCAACGGACTACATGTTCCCTTTTGCGTGAGGTATCTTTATTAAAGAGACTTTCAAAACTTTTAACGGCCGAATCAGAAGTGCTGAGCTTGAATAATAATCGAGTCGGCTATTAAGGATTTAGGTGGAAGAGTACGGCAGGTGGATGTAAGGACCGCTGATAGCACAGTGCTGATATATGGCGTGATCAAGTCAGCGGTATTGGAGCTCCGGTAAATACATAATTTTCGAAAGTAGCGAGTTACGGGCTGCGGTGTTATCTGGTAACACTGCATTTCGGTAGACAGATCGAGTTCTGCCTTCAATCGTATTGGACATAAACAAAGAGAGTGAGAGTGAGCAGCTGAATAGAGTACAGGTCAGACCTGAACATACTTATTATATCTAAAAATACTACTTTTCGAAACTATGAAACTATTAGATATTTTAATAATAATGTTTATATGTTAGTTGCAAGAAGAGCTGGTAAAGTTTGTGTTTAACACATGAAACCAGTCAATTTTGCTTTTAGAGGGTCAAATTAGCTATATTAGCTGTAATGAGTTATCGTGAGAGTACTATTAGTTATAGCTAATCGCTAATTGTGTCACTCTGGAAGTGACATTGACAGATTTTATGTGTCATACTCAAACTTTACCTTCTCTGCTTGGATCTTACATGTACAAATTATTATTAAATGTCTCATAGTTTCATAATTTCGAAAAGTAGTATTTTATCTGTAATGAGTATGTTCAGGCCTTGTACAGGTAGTGTAGCGACGATATTCAAAATTCTACTTAGGTCACTCATTTGAACTAACAGTCATCGTCAAGGCAAACCATATCAATTGTCAGTGACAATACTGTCAGTGACGAACATGTGCAGATTTTTGTATAAGCTAAATTTGAAACGAAATTAAATAACTTGAGCAAACCAATTACATGGAGTCGTTAAAGTGAACAAGTATTTACGTCCTGAACTGTTTGGATAACAATAATGTAATTCAGAATTTGTTACCAGGTGAATCTATGCTATCGAAAAAAAAATGATATTTTTTTTTTTTTTTTTATAATTACTTTATTTGTACAGGCTCAATCGAATAAACTTTACAGAGCCGAGTTATTCTTTGCGTTATACATTATTACTGTCTTAAATTTAAAGTTAAAGGAACTGGACCGAGTACTCGCGGTTGTCTCGAGGTTAGTGGAGATTTACAATTTTTTGGATGGGAAAAGGGAAGAAGGAGGTTTGAAATGTGGTTTACGATACAACTATTTAATTAATCCTAAAGCATGAAATTATTTCTATTCATCTTGAAAACAAACATTGAAAAAAAAAACCCACACGTACAAAATACAAACTAAACACAAGGTTAATCAAACTTACAATCTAAGGTTAATATCCTTAAAGTAAACATATATGAGTTTCATAAACTCCAGATCGCGTCTAGCCAAAATATCCCGAACTGGAACATTAGGTTGTCTACCTCGAGCCCGAAGGGAATCATAAAAATGTGATCTGACTCCACGATACTCCGCACAAGACCAAAGGATGTGATCAGCGTCCTGGTAACCTTGTCCACATTCACAGAGATTGCTGTCTCCCAACCCCACACGGAACAAGTGAGCGTTTAGACAATAGTGATTGGACATGAGACGAGACATCACGCGTATGAAGTCTCGACTCAAGTCCAACCCTTTGAACCAAGCAAACTTCGACACCTTAGGGATAATTGAATGTAGCCATCGTCCCAAGCTCCCTTCACTCCATTGATGTTGCCAGCTAACGAGCGACTGCTGACGATAAATAGAGAAAAATTCACTATAGGCGATCTGTCGATCATAAATGTCGCCTTCCATAGCGCCCACCTTCGCAAGTGAATCCGCCTTCTCATTGCCCAAAATTGAGCAATGCGAAGGGACCCACGCGAAGGTGATGATGAAAGAGCGCACGGATAAAGTACTAAGCAGTTCTCGTATTTTCAAGAGAAAATACGAGAAGTGCTTTACCGGCCTAATGGAACGGATAGCCTCGACAGAACTGAGACTATCCGTAAAAATAAAGTAGTGGTGTGGAAGAAGTGAAGCAATAGTTTCCAAAGTGTAGTGAATTGCTGCCAGTTCAGCCACATACACAGAACAAGGAGCTTCAAGTTTTCGAGAGGCGCTATGAAATTCATTAAATACACCAAAACCTGCGGACTCCTCTATTAGAGATCCATCTGTGAAAAACGTTCTTGCAGAATCAACATGGCCAAACTTTGCAGCGTATAATGACGGAGCAATCATAGGACGATGATGCTCTGGAATTCCGCGGATTTCCTGCGTCATAGATAAATCAAAATTCACTGTATTGCCGAAATCGGAGAAGATTACACGATTGGGAATAGTTCTTGAAGGGCTGACATCCTGTGTTAAATATAGGTAGTACAAAGTCATAAAACATGTTTGAGGATTTAGCTCCAGAAGCTTCTCAAAATTTTCGATCACCAGTGGGTTCATTACTTCGCAACGGGTGAGGAGCCTCAGAGATAACTCTGAAAAACGGACGGATAGTGGCAACATGCCCGCCAGCACTTCGAGACTCATAGTATGAGTCGAGTGCATGCATCCTAACGCGATACGAAGACAACGATACTGGATCCGTTCCAGCTGGATGATGTGCGTTTTAGCTGCCGACTGGAAGCAAAAACTACCGTACTCTAAAACCGATAAAATCGTTGTCCGGTACAACGTCAGAAGATCTTGTGGATGGGCTCCCCACCACGTTCCGGTAATTGATCGAAGGAAATTGATCCTTAGTTGGCATTTTCGTCTCAGATACTCAATGTGGGATCTCCAGGTGCATTTGGAATCGAACCAGACCCCGAGATATTTAAAAGACATGGAATGAGTGATCGGCTTACCCAAAAGTTGAAGCTTCGGTTGTGCTGGGCTATGCTTCCTAGAAAAAACGACCAACTCAGTTTTCTCCGTGGAGAATTCGATACCTAGCTGAATAGCCCAAGTAGACAAATTGTCCAAGGTATCCTGTAAGGGTCCTTGCAGGTCAACCTCTTTTGGCCCTGTGATAGACACTACGCCGTCATCTGCAAGTTGTCTCAACGTGCAATTGTCACTAAGACAGACATCAATTTCTCTAACGTAGAAATTGTACAAAAGGGGGCTTAAACATGAGCCTTGGGGGAGACCCATGTAGCTAAATCGAAAAGCTGTAGAGTTTCCATGAGAAAAGCTCATATGTTTTTCTGACAGCAAATTGTACAAAAAATTATTCATTAATGGAGACAATCCACAAGCGTGGAGTTTCTCTGAAAGAACTTCAACGGATACTGAATCAAAAGCCCCCTTGATATCCAAGAACACAGAAGCCATTTGCTCTTTCTTAGCAAAAGCCAACTGAATTTCCGAGGAAAGCAACGCGAGACAGTCGTTCGTTCCCTTACCCCTACGGAAACCAAATTGAGTATCTGAAAGAAGGTGGTTCGTCTCAACCCATTTGTCGAGGCGAAAAAGGATCATTTTCTCCATCAATTTCCGAATACACGACAGCATCGCGATGGGCCGATACGAATTGTGATCCGACGCGGGTTTATCAGGCTTTTTAATGGCTATCACCCTTACTCGTCTCCAATCGTCGGGAACAATATTGAGCTCCAAGAACTGATTGTACAAGTTCAACATGCGCCTCTTAGCGACGTCTGGGAGGTTTTTCAGCAAGTTGAACTTGATTCTATCAGATCCCGGGGCAGAATTGCCACACGAAAGGAGAGCGAGTGAAAGTTCGACCATTGAAAAAGGGTGACTGATTTCGTCTACCGAATTCGCGGTTTCGCGAGGAATCAACTGCGACGGCACGGAATCCGGACACACTTTTCGCGCGAATTTAAGAATCCATTGATCCGAGCATTCCTCGCTTTCGTTGTTAGTAGACCGGTTACGCATTCTTCGCGCCGTACTCCAAAGCGTATTCATAGACGTTTCGCGCGACAATCCGTCTACAAACTGCCGCCAGTAACCCCGTTTTTTGGCCTTGATGAGGCTCTTGAGTTCGCGTTCAAGAGATGTGTATGCGTCGAAATGCTCGCGTGTTCCGCGTTTCCGAAAAAGTTTAAACGCGTCGGACTTTTTACGGTAAACCTCCGTGCATTGTTGATCCCACCAGAGCGATGGTGTTTTCTTACGAATAGACGATCGCGGCACCGGTCGTGTTTGAGCTTGAAGTGCGCTGTCGACGATGAGATTAGAGAGGAAATTATATTCCTCCAACGGCGGAAGCTCTTCCACTGACGATACAGTATCGTCTATCGCGGATTGGAACTTAGTCCAATCAATGTTACGGGTTAGATCATACGCGACGTTAACGGATTCTGACGAGTTGAACCCACTGGCAATCGAAATTTTGATCGGCAGATGATCACTACCGTGCGGATCCTGGATTACATGCCAAGTGCAATCCAACGATAGTGAATTGGAGCAAAAGGTGAGGTCTAATCTGCTACCATTCGAGGATGGACCAGCCAAACGTGTTACTTCTCCATTGTTAAGGATTGTCATGTTGAAGTTGTCGCAGAGATCATAAATCAAAGTAGAACGGTTATCATCGTACAGCTCCCCCCAGCCTGTACCGTGGGAGTTAAAATCTCCCATGATCAACCATGGAGCGGGAAGTACCGCACATATGTCGAAAAGTTGTTTGCGATTAACAGAGACTCTAGGAGCAATATATACAGAAGCAATACAAAGGCTTTTACCTTTAATGGTAGCCTGACATGCGACAACTTCAATACCGGGGAATTCGGGAAGATTCACTCTATAGAAGGAATGGCACTTTTTGATCCCCAAAAGTACCCCTCCTCCACGTGAATCCTCACGATCCAATCGAATAATGTTAAAATCAAAAAAAGGGAGATCAATTTCTGAAGAGAGCCATGTTTCACAGAGGGCAAATGCATCGTAATTATTGTTATGGACTAAATACTTGAACGAATCTAATTTCGGAATAAGACTTCGACAATTCCACTGTAGAACAGTGATCAAATCCCCGACCTCGTTTGGAAAATTATCCATCGAAGGAGATGATAGCTGCAAGAAGGGGCCATTTTGAAGTCAATTGCTTCAAGAAGGATTTCACAGTCGGAAGCAATGTGAGGACAATGCTTTTCAGAGGATCAGAAATGTTGAGGTATTTGAGAATACCGTCCACAATGTCATCAAATGAGAACAGCCCAGATGAAGAAGGGGTTTCTGTTCTTAAAATTGGGGCATCAGGGGTTTTGGATGTCCCCGGAAGAGGTGGAAAATCCTGGGTATAGTCAGTTCTGCGGAATCCAGGAGGAGTAGAAGTCTCCTTTTTTCCACCACTCCTTGATTTGGGCAAGCTGATTTGGGGTTCTTGATCTGCAACTTTCCGCGAACGGATGCGTTTTCGTTTCCGGGCAGAACCTTCCGGAAAACTGAAAGAAACTCCCTCCTCAGCCAAGTCAGAGCCAGACTCGTCATCTGACAAAAGAGCGAAGGGATTTGTTTCGTTGGTCGATGGCTTGGCTGTCTTAAGCATTTCTGCAAAAGACCGCCTGGAACGTTCCTTAAGGGAGCGTTTCATTTTGTCCCCGAGCTGTTTGTACGCCGGGCACGACGAGAGAGCATGAGGAGGAGTTCCATTGCAGTACACGCATTTTGGTGCAGTAGCTGCGCAGGCGCCATCCTCATGCTTCTCCCCGCATGTGGAGCAGCGTGCCTTGTTGCCGCAGTGGGAGGCCGTATGTCCCAACCGCTTACAATTCTGGCAGTTCATGACCCGAGGTACAAACAACCGCACAGGAAGACGAAGTTTTCCCAGCTCGATGTATTGAGGAAGGGCAGATCCAGAAAAGGTCACCCGAAACGAGTCTGTGGGAGTAAAACTCTTTTTACCCTCGCTGAGCGATACTGACTTCATTCTATGAACGGCCAGTATCTTTACCGGAGGAAGCAAGGGGTTCTTGAATCGGCCAACCGCTTGCTTCTCCAGTATCTCGGGGTTCAGGCTCGCCTCAGTGACCACGCCTTCGATCTCCACATCAGAGGCTGGAATGTACACCCTATATTCCAGTGTGAAAAACTGGGAAACAGCAATTTCATTGGCCTGTTTCAGGTTAGCGACGGTCACACGAAGTTTGTTGTGCCTAACCTTCGTTATTTCGGTCACGGCAGAAAATCGCTTTGTCAGATCATCAGATATCTGAACAACATTCAAGGGTTTGTTTTTGGGCTGAAAATAGACAACCCATGGGCCAGTCGAGTCATTCGGGTAGGCCCGCAATCTGGAGCTTTTCTCAGCCTGCTCATTGTCAGACTGAGACGACGAACCATGGATGACATCATCATTTTTCTGAGATGAATGGTCATCCATGTCGTCTTCTGACAAAACATCCATTTTGTTCAACTAGTGGGAGCGCAAAACGCTCTCCCTCTGAACGCACAGACACAATACACAGAAAACACTACAAACACAGAAATACAAAATGAAAATTTAACTAATGGGGGAGGAAAATAAACAAGAAAAAAAAAAACAAAAACTTATCTGATAATCCTACACTACTACCACCGAGCGTTATATGTGTAGGCGTTTACACAGATGGCTGGAAGAGACGCGCTGCGTGGATGACCTTCGCTGTGGTACACTTGATCGAGGCGCGGTACTCAGAGCACACAGGCGCACGATGATTGATGAACGATGTAGATGTAGAAACGGGTGCTCACACTCGATGATGATGATACGTAAGCGGGTATGCGTGAGCGCGTATGCGTGACCACGCAACGATGATGCCCAAATTGTTTTGCGAATTACCAATAGCACGGATTAATCGTTCCGAAAATGACACTTTCTACTACAAAAAAACTCACTTTTCGATCAATTTACCGGGAACTATGCCAGGAGTCACTTAGTGAGAAAAAACTGATAATTTATATCAAGCGAATACCGAGAAAACTTCCAAAACAACGGAGCGCGAAACAAGTCGACCGTACTTCTTGCTAGGACGCAGTGAGATGAAAAATGATATTTTGACAAATGTTTTTTTTTTGACGATCAAGTCTATCAGTAAGTATATGTAAAAAACAATTGTGTAAATATCGCACGAAAGTCTGTCAATGACAATGAATAATCTCAGCACTGGTAGCGCTAACTTTAGATAGACGAGGGAGTTTTTATTTAGGAATGACGAAGAAATAGAGTCCAAGCCAAGGCCGAGCTTTTCTCCAGCAAAACTCCAACGATGCTGCATAATCTCAATATGTAAGTACATAAATCAGTCGCAATGAAAATGCATACGATAATTAAATTTTGTTGATTATAAAAAACTGTAACACAGGTGTTTGCCCATGTCCCATGAAGGTCCCATCAATTTATATTCCAATCAATTCTGCGTTAATCATTCCAAACTGAATAGTTTTTATTTTGTCAATCAAATGTCACTGTGTACCGACGCAAAACGAATTTTGTTCAAGTGGACGACAAACGCACCCAAACTTCCTCTCACCGCGCATACAATCTTGACCGTGACCATCACATTTTTTGGGCTGGTTTCAAAGCCACCATAATCGAGCGGACAAAACTGTTTTATTAGCACCAATTTAATCGAAAACATCGGAATCGACTGCAGACTGAGGTACGGCTCCATAAATATCTCCATCTCAAGCCTCCTAAACCGGGTCGATTGGGGCAGGAATCGTTTCAGAGGCTTTGATCGAATCAAATTAATCCACGGTTCCGGTGAGTCCATACATTGGCACTAACGTCCCCGTGCACGAGTGTTGCGCTTTATTGACCCTCTCTGTATCGCTATTGAGATTTATTGACTGGAAAGTGACTGTTCAATTGCGATCCACGTAACAACAGCAGCTCATAAACGGCGTGCAAAGGGGTAATAAATGGCACAAATGGAGGGATTTCTCCTTGTGGGATCCACGAGCAATCACTTATCAGTTCAAAGATTTGAACAGAAGAGGGCTGCGTAATATTTCCGGGGATCTCCGCCGTCATGGTTGGTAGACAATTGTCTCTAGTGTCACACGTGCACGAGCAAAATCGAAGCACGTGGGCTCGTGCAACCGTCTGCCATATAATGGGTCCATGAGAAGGTTTCTCCTGCAGAATTGTGTGAGATTGGGCTTTCCTTTTATCAATTGATCAACCATTCGTCCACCGCTCGTAATAGCCCGTGCCCGATGGCGTAATCAGCCGGAAGGGAAATTAACCGCGCGCAATTATATTTTTCCATTCCGGTGCACAGGGATGAATTGTTAGTGTGGTTCTTAGGAAGGTGTTTTTGAGTTTCTTGGAAAATTGCGTTGGCCTACGAATGTGTTTTTCCATTCTACATATGTATTTATCATTAAGTAAATACTCTGCCTACACCTTGCTTTGTAAATGTTGAAAAATGATCATCGATTACGGAAGGCCTATTACACCTTACTTCAGACCTGTAGCGCTTATTTCCTAGTGGCCTTTGTAATCTGCAATTCATCTACTCCACGCGGACATTTTTTCACATGTAAGGCCCGTTGAGGTCATCGTGTGGCGATGAATTCCATGGGAAGGTATCCTTTTCTTCACATCAGCAACTCTCGCTGAGTCATCACACCGGGGTCGCGATAGTAATCTATATCTATGGGACCTCAAGTGTTTACCCGCGTTGCTAAATAGCAGCGCACAATGTAAAAAGGTAAGATTCCCGTGCCACAACAACCGACTTCGACGGCGTTGTAATCGCTGATCTCAATCTACGATCCCGGGAGGTTGACCGTGAAAACACGTAAACGTAAAACCCCAGAGCCCGATTTACAGCCTCGTTGACCCTAAATGGGGCGGAAGCCCCACATAACTTCTCACCATTCTGGTTCGAGTGTGGCCAAATATATAAATTTGGGGTTCGTCTCCGTCGTCGTCGAGGCGAAAGCGAAAGTAAAATTTTGTCAATGCCTCAGCCTGCAACGAGGGGATATTACGTCGTATTGGGGTAGGCAGGAGAGGAGACAGAAGGAGGCAAAAACTGAAGGTTATATTTTACGTTGATTGTATCATTACGCGCAGAGTTGAGTGCGCTCGCCACGCCGCGACTTGATTGAAACAGATCAAAAACGGCCGGACAAAAACCGGTTCTTCCGCTGCCGCTTGCTGGCTGTACCAACAAGCTCGTAACCGTAAATTTACGATCGCTTTTTCGTGTTTCTTTCTTTTCACATTGCTGGTTGTGCTGGAGTCGCAGAGACCGACTGGAAACATGCGAATATTCTTGGGGCTGAGGTGCTTCCACCACTTAGGTACTGCTTGGTTGGTTTCGGTTTCGGATTCCGATTTCTCGCATGTGCCGATCAACCACACGCTACCAAGCTAGAAACGAGGTGTAATTGGAAATGAGAATAAGTGCTGCTCACCCGAATGTGGGTCAGCTGGCTCCGACTACGAGTGGTTTATTTGCACTTTCAATTTCTATGGGTTGGCGAACAGAATTGGATCAATTGTTTTCTAAATGCGTGAATAGATCAATGTGTGGTTTTATTCGATTCCGTACTAGTGTGGGATGCCATGGTGTTGGAAGGCAACATGGTGTGCGAGAAGCGTCAGTTTCGGAGTGGTTACAAGTACCTTCTACTATTTGGCAAATGACATCATCAGTAATTTCTTCTCATAGGTTTTTTTTTAATTTTAAATACATTACCAGCCATTTCCAGGCACAAGTTTAATTTAGTGTATGATGGATTTTTTTTCTATGGTGAGGAAACCGAAAAACACCTGTTACTAAAGACGGTAAGGCGCTACATTTCCAGTAGAAGTCGGAACAAATCATCTCTTCTCTTTCTCATTTAATTCAAATCTTTTTCTATTCAAATGGGTATCCTCTCAATCACCTCTTGACTGCGTTACCATCCCATTTTAAGTCATTTGTCAGGTTTTCACTGCAATCATTTGTCAAAATGCTATCCAAACAAACAATACACCACTACCTACCTAACATATAAAAAACCACAGCCCATTTAATTGACCGGACTGCCGCCTGTCGACCTCCAGCAGGCCATATTTGGACACGGTGGCGCTTGGCTTGGTCCGGTGCAGCCTCTATTAAATAACAGTCTCAGTTCGTCTCTCTCTCTCTCTCTCTGCTAACGCAACCTTCCCTCCACAAGCCTTAGTCAACGGATGGGGGTGGCAAACCAAAGGCCATGAGAAAATTTACGAGGTAAATAGGAATAAAAGCAAAAGAAATGCGAGAAAATCACATCTGGCCCGGACCGCTTAGCCGGGAAACCGTGCGTCGGCTCGCTCAACCACCTGCTCTCGTCTCTATGCGGAATTCGTTTTTCATTAACTTAGGGTCGTCGCCTCCCGCCGTGAGTCTGCTGCAGCTGGGCGTCCGTCCGTGTGTGTTGCAGAACTTTGTTTTCCCCCTCAAAACTGGTCCAATGGTCGTCGTCTCGAGAGACCGCGAAAAGGGTCATAAAGTGACGGTTTTAGATGCCCATTACCAGTTGCTCCGATTTGCGACCAATTTCGTTTGGCAAGGAGGATGAACTGGTCCTCGTTTTCATTCATCCCCAGCAAATTGAGGCTATTTTCGAAATTGAACCATAAACTGCGCGCAAAGTTCAACGTTTAATCGTGGATTTTATGAAGTTTGCAAATGTTTTAGCAACTTTTTCGTCGGTTACGTGTGCTACATGGCTCATAAAGTGTGCGTTTACGGAGTTTTATTTGTTTGGGCGCTCGTTACGTACCTGAAAAGGAAGAGAAAAAATAGCTCAAATTAGTATGCAATCTAAAATCAACACATTCAAATTGAAGTCAACCAACGTAGGTTAACATTTGCATCAATGATCTAGCATGGAAAAAAATCGGCAATTAAATTATTCACGTTCATTTCCTGCCTAGCAATTCAAAAAAAAAAGTAGGATTTTTTTGTCATGCCGGAACAAGGAGCAACAAGTTCACAGCCAGAAAGCTCGCATCATATTACACGTTTCAAAACGAGTCAACAAGGTACGCGGTACGGAAACGGGTAGGTTCCCCGACGGAAAAGGAAAATAATTCATGTGGAAATTGGCAAAAAGGTTTCCAAATTTTCGCTAAATCTGCCAAGGATGAATGACTGGCTGGGGTGGGGGTGGGGTGAAGGTGAATTTATACACATGTCTGCACCTTGTGGAAAATCGCAAAAAGTCGTGGAAGGGCTTACACGTTGAATAGATTGGATGTGGGTGGGTTGAACGGTTCCTTGATGTGAGGTTCTTTTGTGCTCGGTTCAAGAAACGAAGAACATTTCTTAAGAAGTTGGAAAAATGTGTACAACAATTTTGGTTTAACAGGTTGTGAGTGTTGAACGCTGAACGCATCATTGATTCTTTGGCTGATGAACTTTTTATCGATATAAGGTTTTTCTTGAGTGTCAAAATTTTCAAGTTTAGCAAAATGTATAACTTAAGAGTTGTCAATATTAAATAAAACCCACCCTCATTCGATAACTTGATACATTATCAATATTTCTTCAATTTTGTGTGAGAACATAGTACTGTACTAGTACAGTTTCTGTATTAAAATCATGAATGATAGTAAAAAATTAGCTCTAGGCAATAAAAAAAAAAATGTTTCGAAACCACCTCGGAAGCTTGAAAATTGTCTATGTTATTCTTATTTTTCTTCGCATTTCAAACTTATTGTTTATCGCATATGAGCTTATTGCGTGCTCTCAACTTAGTGTTCTAGATGCACTTCCACAGTTATTAATTGAGCGCTTTCGATGCCTGTACCATTTTTGCATTAGTATCATTGTGTGGCAAGTACAATCAAACTCTATGCCCAGGGAAGTCAAGAAATGTTCCAACACGAAAATTCCCTAGACTGGACCGGGAATCGAACCCAGCCACCTCCAGCATGGTCTTGCTTTGTAACTGCACCTTTTCCGACTTAGCTAAGGGAAGCTCCAAAATTGTCTATGTTCGATGTCATTGGAGCGATGGTTCTGCTACTAGGAACAGAATAATTCATGGGATAAGATTTCCTTGTTGTAAGCTTGGATCGAAAACAAGACTCAAGCTATTCAATTCAGAAGTTGTCAACTGGAAACCGGGAATATGTTTTTATGGATGATGCTGCTGGATTGGAACGTTAACGACTTGCATTATATAATTCCTTTTTATATGAAAAATCTTACAATGTCAGTGGTCATTTGAAGGCTTAATACAGCAGCTTTTCTAATGAGGATATTGGACACCGTACAAGGAATAGAGGATCTTTTGAACATCTACGGGTGTGGTCAATTTCAACAATAGGGCATAATTTATCCCGTAGCGTATTTTGCTGCCAAAATTGTAGCAATTGGCGAATAAAAGAATATTCTGAATCATCAACGGATCAAACATGTGAATAGAAGAAATCCCTTCTTTCTATCTAAGGAGCAAACGCTCTATTATTATTTTTTCCTGAAGCTATGAATTGTCTTGTATTTATTAAAATCTAGCTTAATTGAGCATGTAGTCTACCTGTAACAGGTCCTCTAATGAAATATTTTTTGTTCTTTGAACCCTATTATATATTTGGCTTCGACTCAATGGTCATTTTCAGGTGCAATTGTGCCGCATTTACCCTGTTTGATCATTTGGAATCAAAGCATGCAAATTTTTTCAGTGCAGGAACTTGCTTACTTTCGCTCACTCTCCCAGAGAGCCAACAGTCACTCTGCTTTAAAGTTTCTTTACCGGCCAAACTGAACGAACGTGTAAAGCAAACCCCACACGGATCAATATATTGACGCGAAGGGGAATTATTGACCATAATATTAATGATGTGAATTCAGAAATATTGTCAATCTCGATATATTGACGTCAATATAGAATTTATTGACAATACGATTATTGTCAATAAAAGTAATCGTGTAGGTTCCACTGAAGGCGCTGATTTTCGTTTTGTGTATGTATATGAACAATCCAACTCCCACTGTCTGTCTGCCACCGACTATTTTATATGACTGTAAGAAACTTGATGCAAGCGTATGTGTTTCTGTGGATATTTTTTAATTTTTTGATAAGCTTGAAGACAAGCAATGCTAATATTTCCCTGATAATGTACTGAAACTTTCAAACATGCAGTCGTGCAGTTCTTGATTGACACCAATTTCAAATTAATTTTACATATTCAATCACCACATGTGTATTCAAATCTCTTTCTAATATGGCTGATCTTTGCTGTTGTATACCGAGTAACACAAATTCATTGAATTATGCTTTACAACCAAAACCAGCCAAGTATACAAAAGTTTTATAATCTGTTATAGAACATCCCGAGGAAAGTAAAATAACATCCTGATATCATCTTGAAAACAAGTCTTGTTATTGCAGATATCATTTTGTTTTCAGTTGTTATCGCATAACTAGTTTAGTTATTAGCCTCGACTAATTTTGTTAATAGTTGGTATCACGAAAGAATATGAAATGATGCAAGGTTAGTTCAAAACTGCAAATATTATCCACATGGTGAGAAAAAAAAACACTGCTAATCATAATTTAGTTATCAGCGTAAGACTTTAATACCAAATCGATAAAATAATTTGAAATTTTGTTAAAAAAATTGGTCGCAGGATTTGTTATCAAGATGTTTTAAATGATAAATAAATCAGTTATTTTTGTGATCTCACAGAAGTATTCTTTTGTTATATTTGTTTTATGTTGGTTGTTTATTCATCCACAAAGATAACATGTTCAGTTATCAAATCTTGATAACCGGGTATCAGAACTTGTTTTCAATTTGGTATAATCCTTTGCTCGGGATATGTCTGTTACTTGGGATGGCTAATATACTATCCCTCTGTTCGGGTCATAATTACTGCAACCAATACATGTTTAGTGGTTGTCGTAGTACCTCATTACTATGGAAAAGTAATGAGGTATTCGTTTTCGATAGATTTAAATCATACATAGGGGAAATTGCTTTAACGTTGGCCTATGGTCTAAGATTGGGCCCATCGCTAAAAATATGCCATTTATCAATTTTATCTAGATGGATCTAACTTAATCTAATGGATATTTTTGGACGCTATTGACAATTCAGTCGATTGCTGAATTTATTTATGGGCCCAAATTATGGGCATTTTGACCGACATTACATCCATTTACCCTACTTTCTCCTCTCACAAGAAGCCTCATTCTATTGTGATGTTCCGTAATATTCGAAGCGTACTAGGACCTTTCCAAAGACTCGAACTATCATCAATAAATATAGACCTTACATGAAGAGTGTACCCCATTAAGTATAAATACGTTAGGCATACAGACGTTAGGCATGCAGTCATTAGGCATAATGGACGTTAGGCATAATATACGTTAGGCATAATGGACGTTAAGCATAACATATCTTGCTGCTGTGCAATTCTAGAAACCTGTTTCGAGCATGGTAAACAATGCTTAAATTAGGCTAAGCGTTGAATAAAAATGATACAAGTTAAACAAACATAGTTTATTCAATAAGCACAGTTTGGAAGTCTTTATTTATCATATTATAAGTGACTAGATCCAAGATTAGTAGCCATAGCGGCTAAGTAATCTGGCTATGAAAACTCAGCATTGTTTTGAACTATATCTTGAAATCAATCGCATCTAGAAACAATCACACATTTGTTGTAATATATTCTTACACATATATTACAATTGTCAAAGAAGAGAAGGTTTTCCTCAAAGAACAGCTCATGAAATAAAGAATGGTGAATTCTATGATTTTTCATTCAATAACAAAACAACAGCTAAGGTTGAATAAAATATGATTCCAAAGAACAGCTTATGAAATGAAGAGTGGTGAATTCTGTATAACAAAAATCATACCTGCTGCTTCCAGGATTTCCTACCATACTTTCCGATACATTCTGTTTGTGTTGTCGTCAGAATGAAAACTAGTGGAACCGTCTGCTGATGTGAGGGAGCGGTACTTCCATTAACAGTGACGAGTTGCCGAAGCAAACAAGAAATTGTGGCAAACGTGCCATCTGCAATCCAATGCCTGTCCAAGACGTCGCAAGTTTTCATGAGTCCCAAAAATTAAGGCTCTTTCGTTATTGTCAGCGATTTCAGCAATCATTAGACGGTCCAAATTATCATCCTTCTGGAATTCATCGGGTGTATTATGCCTAACCTCCATTATGCCTATCATTTGATGAGTTCTGGGCTCATACATCAAAATAGGTCGTACATGAATCCTCATTCAATTGTGATGTTCTGCATCATTTGATCAATTATGGGATCTCTAAAAATATGGGATTTCTAGAAACTACGGGATCTCTTCAAATATGCACCTTCTCAGAAATCAATATAGTCCTTCCTAGTGAGAAAAACAAGCGACGATACTGACCAATTATTGAATACAATCTCAAAACTGAGGTTCATAACCATCAACCATCATTCACCCAATTACATTAGATGAACTTAAACATATTTGCTTTTCATTAGGAAAAACGGCTGGAGTAGATAATGTTAATGCTAGAGTTATTCAAGATTGCTTTCATGTCATTCGACACACTCTGCGGGACCTTATTAATCAATCATTGCAATCTGGGCACGTGCCGCATATTTGGAAAGAATCTTTAGTTGTTCCTATACAAAAAGTTGCTGGGACGATTAAAGCCGAAGAGTTTCGTCCCATCAACATGTTGCACACATTAGAGAAAATTTTGGAACTTGTTGTAAAAGGCCAGCTGTTAGAATATTTAAATAGTAACTGTTTGTTGATACCGGAACAATCGGGATACCGGGAAGGCCATTCTTGTGAAACCGCGTTAAACTTAGTGTTAGCTAAATGGAAAGAAAATTTGGAGCATAAAGATACGATTGTTGCTGTGTTTTTGGATCTAAAACGCGCTTTTGAGACAATTTCTAGGCCCTTATTGTTGAGAACAATCAAGCGCTTTGGAATTTCGGGTTCTGCATACAAATGGTTTGAAAGCTATTTATCTGACAGAACACAAAGGACTGTTTTTAATGATTTTGTATCTTGTCCCGTTGACAATGACCTTGGAGTGTCTCAGGGAAGTGTATTAGGGCCCCTTTTATTTATTATGTATATTAATGACATGCGACGAGTTTTACGGTTTTGTGATATTAATCTTTTTGCTGACGATACTGTGTTATTCATTGCAGCTAAAGATTTAGAAGAAGCCGTTTCACGCTTGAATGAAGATTTGCGTTCTCTAAGTAGATGGTTGAAGTATAAACAATTGAAATTGAATATAAGTAAAACTAAATTCATGGTAATTTCGCGGAATCGTGTAGATGATGATGTCTCTGTTGTTGTTGATGATGAGACACTTGATCGCGTTCAGGAAATTAAATATCTTGGCGTGATTATTGATGACAAACTCAAGTTCAATTCTCATATTGACAATGTCATCAAGAAAATTGCCAAGAAGTATGGAATCCTATGTCGCTTGAAAAACGATTTAACTATTGGTAGTAAAATACAGTTATACAAATCAATCATCTCCCCTCATCTAGACTTTTGCCCTTCCATTTTATTTTTGGCCAATGAAACACAAATATCGAGATTACAGCGTTTGCAGAATAAAGTAATGCGTTTGATGTTAAGATGTAATAGATTCACTTCCTCAACTTTTATGCTGGACGCTTTACAATGGCTGTCAGTGAAGCAAAGAATTGTGTTTTTGACTATGGTGTTCATTTTTAAAGTAGTTAACGGTTTGCTGCCTCGATATTTGTGTGATCGGATTGAAAGAGGAAGTGATTTTCATAGATATAACACTAGAAACGCGGATGAAGTAAGAACACCACATCTTTTGAATAATGCTTCACAAAATTCATTATTTTTCAAAGGTATAAATGTTTTCAATTCGATGCCTAGACACATCAAGCGTGCAACTACACTTACAGAATTCAAGAGACGCTGCATTTCACATGTAAAAGCTGTTTATTGAGCAGTTAAATTTTTATGAATGGATAAATTATGTATTTTGACAAAGTTATCACTAACGGATTATTTTGTATGGAGACTGTCATAAAGACATTTTAGTAATTTGTATAGCATATACAAAAAACTACATTGTTTGCCTCGATGGTGATGATGGATTTTTAGTTTTTTGATTTTGTAGTAGTAATAGTAAAAATAGCTTTGAGTAGTCTACGATGGTTTGAGCCTCGCGCGCGGAATACAGGTATAAATGACTAATACGTGGAAATTGTGGCAAAAGCCTTGAATTAGTAAAGGATTGGCTGGAAGTCGTTTCCTTGGATATAGTCCTGGCACTGCGGAAGCTTAAACGTGTAAATCCCAGGTCACGTGTAAATGGAAGTATTGTCGAGGACTATACTTGGACTTTTGATAACTAGTTACACCTTTGAATGTTTTTGGTTGATGCCTATAGCATATTTAACAGGACATTTATATCTGTAATTGTAACCAGCTCGATTTTGTTTGCAAACCTGGTTAAAATGTTTATATTTAATTATCTTAAAGATAACTCGTCCAGCTCAAACCTTTGTAGGGGTAAGAGGTGGGACCATCATCATCATCATCAAGAAGAGCTTCCGGCCAGAGTTCGATTTGATAATTCTTACATCCCGTAATATACCACGAAAAGGTGATCTACCCACGCTACGGGGCATGATTGGCCTTATTACGGTAGTCATTATTATGTGATTATTGAAATTGATGAATATCTAAAGCCCTAAACCCCATGTAATCAAGAAGCCTTCTAATTCTCCCTCGTGCAATATACCGCAAATATAGGACTACCATGCTACATAAAAAATATATACATAGGCATATAAAGCACTCTAAACCTTTATCAATCTATACCATTTTTTTGCAGATACCTGATTTACAGATGTTGGCCTACAAGAAATCTAACTCTTTTTTTTCAAAATGAAGCTACCTAAACCACGTCCATTACAAACAAAATTTCGTCGAGCACCTCGATCTCTTTCTTGTGGCCATCTACGCTACATCTACGCTCTTACCACTATCCAAGCTGCTACCAATCCGATCTCCACCCTGTTCATGCTTTTTTGCACTGTTGTTGCATTTCTGACTGTTTCCAAGTCTGCTGCTTAGGACAGGAATTTAGGAAATCGTACACTCGCACATAGCAGCATTGAAACATGCGCACCTTCACTGCCTTGCCATTATCGTAATGGAAAATTAAATATTTAGAGGTACACGCAAAGATTCTTCTGACGTGATGATTAAGAAAAGCGTTTTCTCCTCCGCAATCCAGTAAGTTGCTTCCACCTGAACGGAATTCACATCCACTGAATTCACAAAATTGGTCCACCTTTGCCAAAGACAAAAACGACAGAGACGCAAGCAATGAAAAATGCTAGCTACGCAGTTCAAAAAAAGTAGTGTACATTTCAGTTCAGTATGATACACATAAATGGAGCGTAACCTATGATATAAGTTTACATTAGAAATCATGTAAAATTCTGAGCTATTTAATGCAATGTTGCAAATATTCCCGAGTAGCACACTTCCGTTAAGAATAGTTGCAGCAACTTGTTTATAACTGAAATGAGTCGTAAAGAAGTTTCTACAACTGATATGTGACAAGTGTGCTACTAGGATTGTATACAAAAGCTCATCTTTGTAAACAACATTGCTTACATGTTGCTTGTTTGAGTGAAATTAGATACAAGCTTACGTGGATGAATGTTTACATCACAAATAAAATTCAGAATTTTTATCTGTGTAGTAGTGCTTCAATTTTCCGAACATTTTCGACTACCAGGGATTCGGGATCTCTCTTACCTCTGTTGGTAAAGGCGCAGCTATAAATCAAGACCACCCAGACAACTATAAGTCGTATATCAATGTACAGACATAATCGTAAATTGATGTGGCTTAGGTCAACATCGCATATATGAATAATATACATCACATTATATTAAAAGTTAAATAGTTTAGCATGCACATTTCCGACTAATTTGTGATTTCAATCGTTTTGTATCACAAATTAAATCGGATTACGTAAGACGTTTCAAATTGATTTTGTTATTACAGATTAAATCGTATATGATGTCAAATCGGAGTTCAAAAACCGGTCTTCACTTTAAAGACCCTTATACAATAAAACCACTCTACGTTGATTATGTGAGGTCAATATTAGAATGTTGCAGCGTTGTTTGGGCACCTTATACGAAAAAACATGAAGAACGAATAGAGTCAATCCAAAAGCACTACGTACATTAGGTTGCATGGTTTTTCCTCTTCCGTCATATGAAGCACGTTGCTTGTTGATCAGCATTCAAACATTGAAAGAACGTCGGGATTACGCAAATATTTCTTTATTATACAATATTATTTTGCAATGCATTGACTCAGCTGATCTATTGTCAAAATTGAATTTGTATACACCTTCCAGACAATTACGCCATTGACACTTGTTCGCAGAAGATCGCCATCGCACAATTACGCTAAATTTGAACCGGTAAATCAGATGATGACTGTTTATAATCATCATTGTGGAATGATTGACCAGAATATGCTCTCAACAGAATTAAAAATATATTTCAGAACCCTGCGAAGTCATAGAATATAAGTCCTAATGTTAATATGTAGTCTACCATTTGATTGATTGGCGATCAAATAAATAAATAAATCAACTCGTTTGAAAATAAATTAAAATTTGCACGTAGGTATAAAATTTGTTTCCTATTCGATTTGTTTGTTTGTAAATATGTTTGTTTATCACAGAAACAACTTTAAATATATGAGTATTCTGGTTGTCTGGTTTTCCCCGCCTCCAGCAACTGGGTTCGTCTGAGATTTTTTTCTGGCATAAAGTATGATTGTATTAATGCAAAAATGGTACTGGCTTACAACGCTCTCAATTCACAACTAAGGAAATGCTCAACAAATACTAAATTGAGTGCCTGCACAAAGCCCTAGTAGGAACTTAATAATGCCAAAAAAGAAGAAGAAGGATTCGGGAAATATTTGATGGGTCCTTCTGGGAAATCCCGGGCATCGGGTGATTAATTTCCTAGTTATTCAAAAGAATTAGAATTTTGTCCAACTTTTCGTGAAATTGCCCAAAAAGAATCTTACATTTTTCTTTGGAAGTTTCTTCAAACTTTCTCCGGAAATTTTTTCCAATGCATTGGAATCTTCTCCGGAAACATCTTCTGTCTTCCCCAAAAAGTCCTAGAGGAAACCACTGGATGTAGAAACTTGTTTATTATTTCTCACGGAAAATCCTTCTGATTCCCCCCGGAAGACTGTTCTGACTTCTTCTGGAATTCTTTTCTGACCTCCTGTGAAGTCTTTGAGACGTGCTCCGAAAGAGTCTCCCAACGTTCACGCAACATTTTTTCAGAGATTCCTGGAAATTCCTTCAAACTTCCTCTAGAAATTGCTGACACCTTGCCCCGGAAATTTCAACCGGTTTCCGCTGGAAGTTCCTCCTAGCTTCTACGGAAAGATTCTTTTGGTTTCCCGTGGTAGTATCTTCCAACTTCACGCAGAAGCTTCTTTCAACTTTCCCCGGAAGTTTCTTAATCATTCCCCGGAAGTTTCGTATAGCCTTTCCCTTTGAAAATGTTTTCCGACCGGTTTTTCATGTTCATGAGTTGATGGGTCTATAGGTAGGATCCAGATGTGGGAGCTGAATCCCTGGCGTCGGTAGCATTGGTGCTCAGCACGGAAAACAAGATCAACGGAAAACAAGATCACCGGAATACAAAACAAGGAAAAACACTAAGTCGAGCAAATCGTCAAAACGACGTAAGTACTTCCGTAATCGTCGTTTTATCGAAACTGATACATGCATTTTAACTTCAAATATTAACCGATTTTAATTCTTTCAAAAGCATTTGACTGTAAAGCGCATACCGGAGATACTCCGGGTTTCCGGAGGGTATGTCTATCTTGTTAAATTTGAGATGTGTTTTTTCAGGGGCCTCCATTTGCTCAGTCGGTAAAAGCGCAGCTACAAAACAATACCATGCTGAAGGCGATTGGGTTCGAATTCCGGTCCTGTCTAAGAATTTTTTGGAGTTGAAACATTTTCCGACTTCCCTGGGCGAAAAGTATGATTGTACTTGCGACACAATTGTACTAATCCAAAAATGGTGCAGGCATCGAACGCTCTGAATTCTTAACTGTGAAAGTGCATCTATAACACTTAGTTGAGAACATGCAATAAGCTGATATACGATAAGCAAATCTTGAAATGTGAATAAGAAGAAGAATAGGAAGATTTTTTAAGGATGTTGGCTAAAAATCTATGTTTTAAGTGATTACACAAAAAGAAGAACCGTTTCCAAACCTAACTCAACCGAGATAGGGCCATTCCCTTGGAGTCGGTTCTGATGGATGGTTTTGAATGCAGTCAGATCTTTCAGTCACTCGGAACATGCCGTACCCCTGCTCTATCTTCATGGTTTTTCAAGAAAATGATTTCTTTAGACTTGGAGTCGATCGTTTACCACATTGCATTGGTCGCTCTCGGAACAACCGGGATGCCACAGGGGCAACCTCTATTAGGGATAGGTTGAATAGGTTTTCGATAGAGTTTAAATCGATCATTGCCTATATTGACCGCTCTTGGAGTCAACAAGATGCCCCCGGGAAAAGCTCTAGTAGCGGACAATTGCATTCTTACACCAACATAAGACGTGTGACAGCTCTATCTGGTTTTTCATGAATAGGCTTTCGATAGCCTTTAAATGGATCATTGACCACATTGGCCGCTCTTGGAACCACCGGGTTGCCCCCGAAAGAAGCTCTAGTAACATCCAAAACATGCCGTGTGATAGCTCTTTCTTCTTTCTTCTTGGAGGGGGGGGGGGGGGGTTCCTATTTTTCTCGACTTGTATCATTTCATGTAATAATTTTATGAGAATACTGCTTATTAATATGATAAGGGTTCCTCGCAAAATCGTCATATGAGGGCAACTTTTATGCATTTCTGTTTTAAAAACCATAGTGCTTCAAACATCAATCTTAACAACGATGGTAACACATTATTTAGTTTTTTTCTTTCATACATTGCTCAAACATCAATTATTAGAGCTATCTACGATGATATTTTAATGAAAAAATCTTTTCTTAATTATTATTTTTACACTGTCCGAAATATGAAGTTTTCAGAAAATTGAATCAGACCGGTATGACGAAGCAAAATTAAACAAAATGCCATGTTATATATAGGAATCATGAGATTGCGTTCCCTTCTTTTTTCATTTGAAGAGTCTTCTATCCATACCCAACTCGTATATCCATCCAATCTCTCTGTCTCAGATCTAAACACCAACAATTTTATGAGCAATTTGAAATAAATCACCGTCCTTTACCCAGTTCAAACCGAATAAAATCCGATTAACATGGAATAACATCAACCAAAACAATCAAGCCCACCATAATCGGCGACAACAACTTCAATCCTGTGCTCGTAATGATTGGCGATAAAAATCCAATTTCGATTCGTTAAACCCCCCCCCCCCCCCCACCCCACCCAGCGCCCAGCACTTCCTATGTGGTGACTTTACACTGGCAAACAAATCCTTCCTACGTCGCTAAACACACGTACCTTCCGTCAATATTCACAAACTAGCCAAAAAAAAAGGAACCGTAATTGCTATTAAACTAAGCGACAAAAGTTCAACCACAACCGCATGTCGGCGCTGTTTCTGTTGCATTATAAATATTTATGCTGCTGCGGCGGAGCTCTATTAGCAGCAGCGACCGAAGCCCTCAAACCGCCCCATCATCATCATCATCAGCATCAGAAAAGAATGGCACCCACGGTGACGAAGTAAGGTCTATAACTAAAAAATTTCAAAATATGAAAGCTCCAGGTGATGATGGAATTTTCTATATCCTCATCAAAAAACTCCCAGAGAGTACCTTGTCTTTCCTGGTAAAATTATTTAACAGATGTTTCCATTTGGCATACTTTCCTGATAAATGGAAAAATGCAAAAGTTGTTCCAATTTTGAAGCCGGATAAAAATCCAGCTGAAGCTTCTAGCTACCGTCCAATAAGTTTACTTTCTTCAATAAGTAAACTTTTTGAAAAAATAATTTTGAATAGAATGATGCTTCACATCAATACGAACTCAATTTTTGCAGATGAGCAGTTTGGATTTCGCCATGGGCATTCAACTACTCATCAACTCTTGAGAGTTACCAATTTAATTCGTTCAAACAAATCTGAAGGCCACTCAACTGGAGTTGCTCTTCTAGACATAGAAAAAGCATTCGACAGTGTTTGGCATGAAGGTTTGATTGCTAAATTGAAAAAGTTTAATTTTCCACTTTACATTATGAAATTAGTTCAAAATTATTTAACTGACAGAACTCTGCAGGTAAATTATCAAAATTCCAAATCTAATCGACTACCTGTTAGAGCAGGAGTTCCTCAGGGTAGCATTCTTGGGCCTATATTGTATAACATTTTCACTTCGGACCTCCCTGATTTGCCTCAGGGTTGCCACAAATCTTTGTTCGCTGATGACACAGGCATTTCCGCTAAAGGAAGAAGTCTTCGTGTTATTTGCAGCAGACTGCAGAAAAGTTTAGATATTTTCTCTTCTTATTTACAAAAATGGAAGATTTCTCCCAACGCTTCCAAAACTCAACTTATAATATTTCCACATAAGCCTAGAGCTTCGTTTTTGAAACCTAGTAGTAGTCACATAGTCACTATGAACGGAGTTCCAATTTCCTGGTCAAACCAAGTGAAATATCTTGGATTAATACTTGACCATAAATTAACTTTTAAAGATCACATTGAGGGCATTCAAGCCAAATGTAACAAATATATAAAATGTTTGTATCCTCTTATAAACAGGAAATCCAAACTTTGCCTGACGAATAAACTTCTAATATTTAAACAAGTTTTTAGACCGGCCATGCTTTACGCTGTGCCAATATGGTCTATTTGTTGCACTACCAGGAAAAAAGCACTTCAAAGGATTCAGAACAAAATTCTGAAGATGAGTTTGAAGTTGCCTCCCTGGTACAGTACTACCGAAGTACATAGAATTTCGAATGTTGAGACTTTAGCACAAATGTCCAACAAAATAATTAATAATTTCCGGCAAAAATCGTTACAATCCTCAATTGCAACGATTAATTCCCTTTATACTTAGATAAGATTTAGTTTTAGTTATTTAGTTTTAAGCTATCAATTGTTATACTGACATGCAGGTTTAAAAAACCTGTTTAAAATACTGAATTGCCAAGACAGGAACAATGTAAAAACACTTAGATATATATCATAACAATTAAGGCTGGTAAGTTACTGTAGTAACTGGAGCACCTAGGTTAAAAATGAAATGTAATTTATTTTGAATTTGGAACAAATAAAGAGTTAAAAAAAAAAAAAAAAAAAAAAAAAAAAAAAAAAAAAAAAAAAAAAAAAAAAATGGCACCCACGGCAAGCACATAACGCCTTGCCTTGCCCTCCAAGACCACCATGGGCCATCCGGTTTAATGTTTGTTTTAGGTACCTACCTATGCCTAACTAAATGGTAGGTAAATGCATGGAAACGTGCTCGCACACATTGCCCTGCTGCTCTCGTTCTCGCCAATAACAATAATCATTTGAATAAAAGCTAATGTTTGGCGCACACAGCTAAGCAAACGAAAAAAAAAAAATGCTTCAGAGAACCTTAGCGTGCAAGTAGATACCTTCCGAGGTGGTAGGCATGCGGAATCGGAAATTTTCTCCTTCTGTCCTTGCAAGCGACCATAGACAATTGAAGGCCCCAATCCAAGCACTTCCACTAGGTACTGACTCGCAAAGCAAGCCATCAGCATGACCGAAAGGAAACATCAATTAAAATTAAAGCTATAATTTTGGTTTCAATTTGTACCATTCCAATTAGAGTATTATTCGTTTCTAGCATCGAATCTCGTTAAACCTTGATGATGTGACATAATGGTGGGCTGCAACTGGATATGGGTCGACTTTTCCCCTTTGGCACCTTGAATAACGATCGAACCATGAAGCTTGCTTCCGGTTGTTTTCCTTTTACCGTCTACATTGTCGGTACTGCATTCGTGGAAATTCAATTTGGGTTTAATTCACTTTGCAGGAATGAATTCAGAGATGATGGATGGGCAAATACGATGAGTATGTGTAAGTGTCGTCGAGTGGAAGGATACGCTACAATAAACGCGTCCCGACTTTGAGTGTATTTATCGCCCCTTCTGTAGTGAACATCTCACCCCATGGTTAGGGTGAGGGATAAGAGGTTTTCTAGATGCCTTGAAAATTATTTGGTAATATTGAAAGGAAACCACTTCTTCCATAATTCATGGATTAGACTCCGGAACCCTACTACATTCCTATCATTTAAAACGAATGTAGTATTACCTAAATTCAACCAAACCGTGAGCAATCAATCTCCAGCTTATTAATTCCACAGCAATATAAACTGCTAAAAATAAAATTATTGCTCTGTAAAGCTCTCACAACTGAGCTTCATAATTGTCATGAAGAGTAGATTGATTACAAAAGTAGTTCTTGAATTATTCAAGGATCGTTCAATCTTGGCAATTTAAAAAGAAATCCAAAATTTCCAGATGGAATTTTTTTCTCATATATGATTTAGTTGCACTGCACAGAAAAATGATCTAAATTTTAAGCAATGCAAACCCCTTGTTTAATATTGCACTACAATTGGCATAAACAGCGATATTGTTCACAATACTGTTTACCAAATATCACACTTAAATGTACATGAAATATCGTCGAATTCTACGCCAATTCTAGTGTTAATTACGTGTGTGCTATGTATAACCAGAATTTTACATGAATTACCGGGTACCAGTTTTTTTGAAAATCATCGCATGTTTTTGAAAAGATCTTCAATTATTTCCTACGTTATTACTATTGTATTTAACTAAAAATATTCGGAGACGAACTAGCCAAAGACTAAAAATCTCCTAAATAAAGAATAAAAAATAAAAAAATATATCTACAACGAAACAAGTCCACCATACACTATTAATTTTCTTGAATGTTCCATATGTTCCATATATTTTGTAATGAATCCATAATTAGGTAGGATCTGATAAGGACCATAAGCATATTAAAGAATTTAATAAAAGTTAAAGAACAGCAATTAACTTCTAAGCCTAGCGGAGCCGGTGGTGTAGTGGTAAGCGTGATTACCTCTCACCCCAGCAGGCCTGGGTCAATCCCAGTCGGTGCCGCCGGGATGTTCTGAGGCATAGCATCTCTGATCACGTCTTCCTTCGGAAAGGAAGTAAAGCCGTTGGTCCCCGGTTCATGAGTTGATGAGTCGATAGGTAGGGTCCAGGTGTGGGAGCTGCCTCCCTGGCGTCGGTAGCATTGGTGCACAGCACGGAAAACAAGATCGACGGAAAACAGATCATGGAAAAAAAACTTCTAAGCCGTTACATGAGTCAGAAAATTAGCTCTTGCATCTCACATCTTATTTCATATGGTCATTGATTGCTATGGTCACCAACTGCTACATTGTCCATCTTTTTTTTTCCTTTGGTTTGTTTTTTCCGTCGATCTTGTTTTCCGTGCTGAGCACCAATGCTACCGACGTGCCAGAGAGGCAGCTCCCACACCTGGACCCTACCTATCGACCCATCAACTCATGAACCGGGGACCAACGGCTTTACTTCCCATCCGAAGGAAGGCGTGATCAGAGATGTCCCGGCGGCGCCGACTGGGATTGAACCCAGGCCTGCTGGGGTGAGAGGTAATCACGCTTACCACTACACCACCGGCGCCGTTACATTGTCCATCTGCAGAACGTGATTCTTGAGATTGTCAACAACCACTCTTTCCATTACCCATTTTTACACAAATAGTAATTGTACATTGACTAAATGAGTAAACTTTCTCAGTGATGGCTGCGTGCTCTTCTCAATTTGTACTCTCATTGTACACTTTGAGGAGTAAAGCGTATAGTCACTATATTTATAGTCTGGCGTATACAAAATCCTGCAAACTGGCAACTTTGATTTCTTCAATGATAATCTGGCACCCCTTGAAAATGCTCAAACTTTTGCGGAACGTTTTCATTTTACGCAACATAATTTATCTGTGCAAGTATAAATATCAATATGCAGGGGAAATGGATGTAATGCCGGACAAATGCCCCTAATTTGGGCCTATACATAAATTCAGCAATCGACTAAATTTTCAATAGCGACCAAAAATATCCATTAGAACCATCCCAATGACGCGTTCATCTAGATAAAATTGATAAATAGCAGATTTTTAGCGATGGGCCCAATCATAGATCCATAGGCCAACATTACAGCCATTTCCCCTATATACAATTTGCGACGGAATAGGAGGAAATGAGTTGAAAGAATATCGATCAACTTGCATTTTTAAACAAATACCTGCAAAATTCCCATTCCATCCGTTAACAATCTATCAAAAGGTATATTATTTGTGGCCTACATTAGCCGCGTTGACATTCTCCACGAAAACGTGAAAATAGCATTCAGAAAAGCATTGATAATTTACCACCTGAATTGATATAATTTTGGTTCGATTTACAAATTGGCTGAGGTCATTGTCTCCGCCAGACTATGAATATAGTTACTATAGTAAAGCGGTATCTTGAACATAACCAAAACATAAGGATCTCCATGTGACCAAATGGTGGATTTTAATCCAATATGCCGGACCCATATTCAAGATGGTGGCCTCCGGATAAAGAATACGTATCTCAGCCCATGCAATATGGATATCTACGGAATGGGCTAGACGAGAACGAGCTAAACATTTGTGTCTGCCATAAGTTTAGAATCCAGTGTTGGCCGCTCTCCAACATTCGTTGCATATTGATCTCAGAAATTGTTACCGAAATCCGCAAACATGATTCTAAGTGTTTGTCTGTCAAAAATGAACGATAATAGAACAACCCGCGAACAACAACATTTCCTGAACTCGTTGCGGGCCGCTCTATGCCCAAGGAAGTAGAGAAAATTTTCAACCCAATACATTTTCTCGACGGGCCGGGAATTGAACGCGCCGCTTCCGGTCTTCTAATACCGTGCCTTTACTTACTAGGCTACCTGAGGCCCAACGACTAGAATCTAATTAACCTAGAATCGTATTCACAATCTTCTGCGCATTAAGCAAAATTATCGCTACTAAGCAACCGAACATCTTACATCATCTTGCATAACATCACGTGAATACCAATATACAAATTCCCGAATTTATGCGGATGAAGTGATCCCGGATTCCATTTTTACGACAACACTGACTACGAAATCTCAAACAAAGAGGTTTATCTCGAATATTTGTTTAAAGCTTCATTCATCACCACTAGCGGTCGTTAGCTCCAATCAGCCACGTTCCAAGACCAAACACATGGTTGATTGTGATCAGCGCATCCAATCTTTTCTATCAATCGCGCGAACATCGGACTACGTACGATCGAGACCATACCGAGTAACACAATCAAAATTACGTCGCCACGCTTCCGCAACTGCTATTGGGTGACATATCACACATATTGCACACAATATTTAAAATATGTCATATAATATCTTATAACTATCATGTATTTTTAATAATATTTGACGCTCCATTTAGAAGCATCATATTAAACAGAAATTCACACTACTTTTCGAACTGTGATCACTAAACCCAGAAACACTTTAAGAGAAATAGAGCAAACATTTCCTAGAATTACCATATTGACCCGAACACCTAAATCACCCTGAAATATCCAAAATAGTTGGCCCAACTAAGTGAAGCAAAAATAAAGAGGCTTTATTATGAATCAGAAAGATATTTTTGATTGGTTCGTTTTGGGTTTTGTTACTAACGTTTTGAAGGATAACAGAATAAAATTACAGTTCAATTCAATCATCTTAAGCTTGTATAATTGCCTTGAGCCAGGAATTCAACAATCTTCTTCTTATTTATTACAAAGTTGCCATCAATTTGTCATTGATTTCGGTTTTTAAACCATAACACCGTACATAGGGCAGTCCAATGGATTCATATCTGGCGAAGAGGTTGATCACATCGTAATCATCATATTTTTATTCATATTGTAAATTGTAGCTCATAACTTGGTTTACCCATTTCTGGATCAGTTTTTATCAAACTGCGTGGATACTACCCATTTTTGAGTACTTTAAAATAATAAAATCAAAAACTTAAACAGCAACTTTAAAACTGTCGAAAGAGCCTTGGATTCGTCACAATGCATTAGCCATTAAACGCTACGAACCGCAATGGTTAAAAATCGAAAATCGAGATGAAAAAGATCGATCTCCCAAAGATCGATCCAAGAGCATCCAATCCTAGTTTTAACAAAAAATTCGAAAATGTGTTCAAAAGTTTTTGTTCTATGACTTTTATGAATGCTTTGTTTTCATTGTTTTTAACATTCCAAAAGTTATAATTTATCATGAGCTTTATTTAATAAAACCAAAATAATAAATTGGACAAGGACATTTTGAGATATTAGGGTTTATAGACATGTTTTTTATGTTTTCTTGAAATAACTTGAAGCCTTTTTTATACATGTTTTCCAAAAAAAAAACGTATCAAACTTCGTCTAAGGCGTCGTAACGATCAGAAGTGCCATTTCCGTGTTACAGCTTTTTGAAAAATTGAAAATTCACCATTTTTAAATTTTTAAAAGATACCAAACGGCCGAATTTTTACAATAATGAGAATCATTGCCTATATCAAGCAATTACGCAAAGTTCAATGCAAATCGGAGAAGGTCGAATTTTTCCGATCTGTAATTTGACGTCAATTGCTCTATAGTAAAAGCACAGACAAACAGACATAACACATTGAGTATTTCTCACTGTAAAACATCATCGCTAAAACATTACCGCCATCTGTTGAGTACACTGTGGTGGGCACTACACTGAAAATATGGCGGTAGTGTGTAAACGTCAAACGCAAGGGAATTTACTATGAGCGCAACAGGTGGTGGTACTACCAACTACGATACTTTTAAATTGTCCGTTAAATGCTTGTTCGATGAACAACTTGCGAGTGTTATGTCTGTTTGTCTGTGGTAAAAGTTTTCAGCACCTTTTTAATGTTTTGATATGTTGTCCTGTTTTACTTGCAAAATATGATAATTAAATGTGTTTCTTAGCTTCTCCGATCATTATTTTCAAACCAGAATAAAATTTTGAATACTGAATTCCGGCATTCAATTAATTATGTTTTGTTGTTTTTTACATCATCCACATCCAGAGGGCCAGTCACTTCGAATGTATGGGAATGGTAGGAAACCATTTGGAAATGCATGAAAATTTTCAGTTTTAATTCACTATCGTCTTTATGGGCAGTTTTAGGTGCACAAAGATTGCACGAGTACATTACTATGGTGATAAGGTAAACACTCGTTTATTTGTTTCCTTCTGTGAAAGCATGTTTAGTCACAAATCGTGGATTTTCTGATATTCTCCATACTGCAAAAATGATTTTCCTACCACTGAAGGGGCGACATCTCTCGGATCTTCAGTATAGCTACTACTCAAATCATATAATTAATTGACGGACAGGTGGTGATCCTCTGATGGGTTGCAACCGTTGTGAACGAAGAATTTATCCTTATTCTTATTTTTCCTGCTGTTGCATCAACTCCATAGCCTTCTTACAAGTCTTTTTTAATTTTGATTACTTCGATTCTTCATTCTGAGTAGGAATCCCTTGAAATTCCACAAAAAGCACTTGCTCTTTGGCTAATCATAGAGTGTTTTGGCCTCCATTTGCGGTAGCAAAGTGTTTTAAGAAACTCTTTTTCCACCTCCTTCAAAAAGGTCTTGGATGTTGCCATTTGCAAGGCTTTAAAAAGGTCTCGGAATTTGCTATTTTCCGGATTCTATGGTGTACCTAGTTCAGTTCACCTTCTGTCCTCGCATGAAAAAAAAACGCTGAATTAGTGTAGTCCTGTATCCTAGTGCGTGGCTACACTGAACACGAAACTAGCTCAGAGAATGTGACACATTTACTCAGTTGTGAGCAGTGTTCGTAAAAACTCAAATGGTTTATGGTTTTCAACAAAGCATGCATGAGTATCCTATCAATTGACATTTGAGCGGTTTTTATGAGTTTTAAGCTGGCATGATTTTTTTGCGTGAAACTGTACGAGAATCTCAAGTTTGATACATTCTCACACGAGTTTATTCTCTCAGGAAAGCTAAATTAATGAGATTTGAGAAAAATTTTCCGAACACTGGTTGTGAGTCACTATTAATAATTCGTATGAAGTAATTTCTAAAAACGTTGGCCACTCAGCGCACAACTTACACTTTTAGAAATTTATTCACATGAATGAGTAAAAGTGACTCACTCTTTGAGTAAGATTCTATTTCAGTGTACAGTCTTTTTAGTTCAAGGAGTGACGGGCAAGCGAAAAAAGTTAAATACTCGTAAGCTTATTTTGTTTGCTTCTTTTATAAGCTTATTTGGGAAGTTTTTGATTCATATAATCTTTGCTACACTCCTCAATCTAAAAAAACAATCAAGCAGAGTAATAAACTTGAGTACCTACGCACCTGCACTAAAACAAATCGACATGTACAGTTTATTGGATTCATCTTATAACATAGCAATGTCAGAAGATTTATTCATTCTATGTGATGATTGACAGATTCTATTGGATTATCAGTTAAAAACTAATACTGCAATATAGAATAATGTCTATCCTAATCCCACATACTTAGTACATGGCATTTCCTTGCTTCGGAGGTAAGATATCTATGAATATTGTCTGATATATTTTATAGCGAAAACCTGTTGATATGTCATGGGTGGGAACAGAAATCTAGAAACTAATGGAAATTCATAAAAGTTTGCACTTTAAGAAAATCCAGTACAGCATGCCTGTTTTTGTGATGTATATTGCTCGCTAAAAGATACAGAGAGATGAGAAATTACTATCTGAAATTTACTGCAAAAATTCGTCACGCACCCTGTATATCTTATTTGAGAGTCATGTATATGACCCAGTGAAAATGGTTCTAGAAAGCGATCCAACAGGAACAAGAAGAAGAGGCGTGCAGCGGGCAAGGTGGATAGACCAAGTAGAAGACGACCTGCGGACCCTGGCTGGCGAAGTGTGGCCATGGATCGAGTAGAGTGGAGACGACTTCTTCGGACAGCAGAGGACAACAAGGACTTAGCCTGATTGGTAAGGTAAGTATGATTGTTCTGCATAAATTATTGAAATAACTTTCAACGATGTTATCGTACAATCATTGAACATGATTTTCAGTTGAATTAAATATAGCTTACAACAATGATACTTATAATCTTTACTTGTTATTGGCCCATAAAATAAGGGGTTCTAGAAAAGAATGAATTGAGATTGCAAAAAAAAATCTACTGCAATATTTACTTTGCTAAGATTATAATTGTAAGGCTTCTTTCTACATGGCTTATTTAGATTCCAGAACTAGTACTGGAACTTTACGAACCAGTTCCATGAACTCATATTATGTGGTCGTTGTTTTATTGCACACCGGAGCATTAAGACAGATTAGAACAACGAGATGAACCAGCCCAAGGCTAAAAATCTCTCTAGTAACGCAAAAAAAAAATAATAAAAAAGATTAGAACAAAAGACACCACCGAAACGGAACATAAGTTTGTCAGTGCTATTTTTCTTCACTCTAGCAAAACGAGAACAACGTTGCACTACATTCCATGTCGGGAGAGTTGTTCTTACTTCATGATAATTGAACGAGCTCAATCTCAAAGTGATCTATGACCCATCTATGGTAGTTCAACTAACTTACTGAGGTTGAACTATGGGGATACTATTCGCTTTATGCACTACTAATCAACTATATATCCAGCCTGCACAGCCTTACGTTACTATGATGCACATATAGCGTCATATATTCTACAAGTTTACATTCTAGATCATGTAAATATATGAGACATGTCATGTATTATTCCAAATATCGCATGCAACTGTCTACCTTTGTTTGCAACATTTCGTGCAAGCTGCTAGTTTACGTGAAAATGGAGTTTATATGCATGAATATTTTCATGCATAGATGTTTACATTTCCAGTAAAAAAAAAAAAATATGTGTGGTGTTAATCAGCTTGGGTTCACCTTAAATCAACCAATAACCAGCTTCTGTTCTTACTGTTCAGCTTGAATTGTTACTTGGGGTTCTGAGACATTTCCTGAAATGTGGCAAATATTGTATACAAAAGCCCATTTTTGTAAACAACATTGCTTACAAGTTGCTCGTTTGCGTGAAATGAAATACAAGTTTACGTGAATGAATGTTTACATCACTATTAAAATTAAGATTTTTTTGCTGTGCAGTCAGTAGAGGCACGATATTATCAAGCCAGTGGGTTTGATTCCCGGAATGGTCTAGGAAATATTCCTTTTTCTACTTTCCTTTATCTTCTTCTTCTTCTTCGCATTTCAAGCTTTTTGTTTAGCTTATTGCGTGCTCTCAACTTAGTATTCTAGATGCATTTCCACAGTTATTAATTGAGAGCATTCGATGTCTGTACCATTTTTGCATTAGTATGATTGTGTGGCAAGTCCAATCAAACTCTATGCCCAGGGAAGTCGAGAAATTTTCCAACCCGAATAATTCCTAGACTGGACTGGGAATCGAACCCAGCCACCTCCAGAATGGTCTTACTTTGTAGATGCGCCTTTACCGACTGAGCTAAAGGAGGCCCCTCCCCCGATAGAATATTTCGAAATATTTCATTTGAAAGCTCCCCCTTTAGCACAAAGTTCGAAAAAGTAGTGTAATTTTCTGTCACTTTGATGCACATAAATGGAGCGTTTACTTTAAGATTAGGGCGTAATTGCTTTTGTAAACAAACAAGTCATTTGCCGATTTCTCGCAAATTAAAGCTAAATCTAAAAAACTAATACCGCAAACAGGTAGAGGTAGAGGAATGGTTCCTCTATCATTTGGTGTAGTTTGTTTGCAAGATTGTTCTTTTATTCGCGAGAAATCGGCGATTGACGCGTTTTTTTACAAAAGAAATTACGCCCAAATCTCAAAGTTCTCCGAATTTAATGAAATATTTCATATTTTGTATGCAACCATGCATCACATTTCTTGCAAGTTCCTATTTCACGAGAAAATGGATGTCTACATTTTGCATGCATTGATGTTTACATTACCATTAAAATTCAGAATTTTTGTCTGTGCATTAGTGTGATGGGTGTTTCAACGATACACGGGATAAAATCCGATCTCCGAAATGAGAAAAATGATTTCATGAACAAAGCGTATTTTCATGTTATGAAAATACACCATGAATAATGTTCATGATATCATGAGCAGCTTTTGCTTTTGCGTTTAACTTTTAACCAAAAACTGTAAAAAATAAATATAAGCATCAGACTGGATTCGAACCAAGAAACTTGAGAACTTTAAACCCATTCTTTGACCACTAGACTATCAGTACTTGTATAAGATGGAAGACAAAAGGCGTATAAGAGATAACTATGTAGTGCGTTTTATGAACACGGTTTGCCAAGTACATGTAACGCTTGTAGCGATCTTGATTCCACTGCATTATGAAACCATGAATGTCCATGACGAAATCATGAATCATTGTTACGATTTCATGGGATGGCAAGTTTTTTTATTTTGATTCATGAAAATGGAATCGTATTTGTTTCCGTGTACTAATTTGTTTTATCTTTCAGAGACACCGTGAAGATAAAATAGACGAGTGCACGGGTGAACTTTTGTTCATCTACTGAAAAAAATTTGACACAACAGCGGGGCCCTGTTTACTAAAAATGAACACATGAATAATGGTCGCGTAACATTTGAAAAGGGCCTATCAATTTTTGTAAATAATTTGCTAGGTCCTTTGCACGAGAACCGAAGTACGTCCACGCAAACCAAGAGCACTATCGGGAAGGGGATAATTTCCCCTTCCCGATGGTGTTGTTAGTTTACGTGGGCGTATTCGGTTCGCGCGAAAAAGGCTTAACAAGTTTTGTGTACGAAAGTTGATTGGCCGGTTTCAAATGTTACGTGAGTATTATTCATGTGTTCATTTTTAGAAAACAGGGCCTCGCTGTTGTGTCACTTTTTGTCGAGTGAGTGAACTCAAATCCATCCATGCACTCGTCTATTGTGTAGCTGCCTTGTTTGACAATTAACAATGTTCTTAGACACTTAACGTCACTGAAGGCCCTGAACATGTACAATAATATCGGTTCTCTTTTCCAGTTCATACGGTTTATTTTTCCATCAATATTGTGTTCATCTAGTCATCCTGTGCTCGGTTCTATGCTCAAAAGATGAAAGGATGCTGTGCATTCCCAGAAATTCCGTTATAAATACAACCCCCTTACAATAACATAAAAGAACACAGGTCCTTCAGTACATGGGTATCTATACTATATGTATGTACCTACATCATGGAAGACGTCGTGCAAGATTCGAGTGCTCTCATCCTACTCGCAGGACCATACAGAGTTCAATGTTTGCTACTCTGTCTCTCATGAGTTGGTTGATAAACATTTCAATTTATTTCCTTTTGCTTCGCTACCACCCTCTAAGCCTTTGAAGAGAGTCCGGGCTAAGCACATAGGTATGGAGAATTCTTCGATCCGGCGAGGGTGCAGCAGTTCAGTAAAAACACGACTAAAATGCTGTTGTTGTTGTTGTCGTCGTCGCTGATATGAAAATTGCATTCCTAGCGAGACTTTTTCGCTTGCTGTTTGCTTGGTCCTGCTGATGGTGGATTTCTGATTCCGATTCAGTTTGCCAGTTGTCGTGCGGTGGTTTGCAAGAAGTGGTCTCCAGAAACTGGCTCAAGGTTAATTAAAAGCACAGCGCGAACGGGTCCAAGCGTTGTTGTTGTTACTGTTATGGGTGTCGCATATCGACTGCTGCCGTTGCTGCAGCTGTTGCAATCGTGCGGAATTGTGGTGCATATTTTGGTCTCAGTGGCGGCTGCTGCTGCTGCCGTAGGAAATAAAACCACGGCGAAAGTTGTCCTGTCCTGGGGGCTCAAGGACGTGCGATAAGAGGGTGGATTTATTTCTTTTCTTTAGTTCTGCCGTGCAAGGGTCCGAAGCGCGCGTGAGAGAGGGCGGCTCGCCATTGCAAATTGATTGCAACTGTACGGCTGCTCAAGGTTTGCGCAGGTCACTCTCAGGCTGCTATGTAGTTCAATGACACATGTGCGTTTACCGCAAATTGGAGGAAATATAGGAGTTGCCGTAGGAATTCGGGTCCTTCACGCCTTCTGGCAGGCCGTCGTCGTTGTATGCGGTCGTTGTAAACAATCCAGATCAATGGGAAAAGGATGGAAACATACAATTAAGTAGACCACAGAGCTCATAAACAATTTATTAAAAACAACACTGACACTGATAGTGATCGTGTTCATTTGTTTTGATTGACAGATATCTTTGTTTCAGGCGATTTATAACTTCAGTTCTCATTACCGTGCTAAATTGCGTTTTATGAGCTGATATGTGAATCGAATGATTCAAGTAATCAGGGTTATTATGGACTGTCGTCGGTGCAGCTTTGATGACTTTATTTAGACCAGCAGATAATTCTCAAACTTGTTTTCCATAAAGCTAGCTGATCGATCTTTCGTTGGGGACCATGATGACCTTTATGTACCCTAACAGCGAACTAGCTATGCTTAGGTACTGAAATCAGATAAGTTATAGCTTTTTTTTTAATGAATAAAATATCAACATTTCGAGCAAACCCACGTACGAAATAAATCGCTGCAAATCCTCAATCTAATCCAATTAAATCAGAGTGGAAAACGGGAAATTAAATCTGCCGACAAAATCTGCACCGTTGATAACTAGATTACTTCGGTCTGGTAACATTCTGTATCTACCTCCGACTCCGACTCAGCCCGACAACAGTGCGGTTCCAAAAGTGGCATTGTTAAGGTCGTCTTGGCAGCAGCCAGCAGCGGCAGAAACTTTTTTAATTTCTAGCTAGTGTCGCATACTTCCTCCCCTTGGGTTTCGTTGGTCACAAGTGGGTCAAAAAAGTTCCTTTCAGTAGCAGCAGCAGCAGCAGCAGCAGCAGCAACAGTGGTACGGAATGTGACATTGCAACATAGAGACGGAGAGGGAGACCTGCAGTTGTTTTTTTCTTGCTCCGGTTGGTTCCCAAATCTGTGGGGCTACAAATTTAATATGTTGTATAAAGTGGCGGTACAGCAGAGCCGAGAGCCGCGACAAGATCGGCTCAAGACGACGAATATACGTGCCTTATTATTATTTTCCATTTATAGCGCCACTAATTTGGCGACCACTACTACCAATAATTGAATCGTTGCAGTTGGTAGGAGGGGGTATGGAGTATATCTAATAGTGTTTTTGTTAGCAAAGTAGCATGGGATAGCTAGATTTCCGATTGTGTCCTTCAAATTTGCTGATGCCGTCGCATAGATCAACACTGCTATGGACAGGTTTTTCATGATTGGGGTTGATTGTGAAACCACAGAGTAGTTTGAAAATTATCGCATGGAGTTGATGGTAGATTTTTCAAAGATCTGATTTTCCATTTAGCCTGGGTCTTGTAATTTTTTCACCATACAAGTTTAAGGTTTAACGGCGCCGGTATTAACTATTATTTGAGTTCCACTTAGCTTCAAGTTGGAGATGTTTTGTAATGATTAATTAAAATGATTTGAATCGTGCAGGAAACTGAGTTTCCTTAATAATTGCATTAGAATTATTAATATAATCAATTTCAACCACATTCTTCAGATCTTATTATTACCACCATTATGCTATAGGGTGTCCCAGAAGGTATCAGCACACTTTCAATTCGCCGCCATTTCTACCAGTTTATCAGCTGATCAGCGATGTGTGGTGTTGTTTACTTATTGCTCAACAAGTTTATGTGCGCATAGTGATTTTTTTTACAAAATCATCAAAATGCGACGCATTTTCCCGAAAACTATGCACTATTCCCAACCTATTAGTAAGGAAGTTGGAGAAAATGGAGGAAGTAAGTATCAGAGTAGTCCAAACCACCATCCGGAAGCTCGGTAAAGAAGTTACCTTCGAGGACACATCAAAATCTGACCGTAAACCGGATCCGATGGACCGAAAACAGGACCAGAAGCTTTCGTTAATAAAAAAATGCCTCTGTTCGAGATTTGGCCAAAAAACAGACAACATCGAAGAGTAACGTCCAACGTGCCTAGGCAAGAAATGGGCTGAAAACATTTAAGAAGCAGAAGAAGCCGAAACGGACGTCAGAAACAGGCCGCATCCGTCAAACCGAGGGCTCAGAAGCTATATGATAGCATGCTGTGTGGAAAATTGGCGTGTGTTATCATGGATGATGAAACATACGTCAAATTTAACAACAAGATGCTTTCGGGAGACCAATACCTCTGACAAACCGAAATGACACTTGATTCTGACTTATGCCCGAAAATCGTAAATGGCCGATTTAACTGTGCAGTGATTCGAACTGCCGAGAGTATAGTTTTTTATATAGATAAAAAAAAAATTGGTCGACAATAGATCAGACACGAACCAATTCATAACTTTTGCATGCGGGTTCATGGATTAGTTAAATATTTCCCGCAAACACAGAGCCGATGTCAGTAGGGTGCTTCGGTCAGAAATTTTATTATTTTTGCTATGGTCATTCATGTCGGTTTGTCAATCCTCTGCCAAGAAGGAGGATTTCTGAAGACACCACTATCGGTGGTGTCAGCACTGTAGCCGACAGTTTTTATGCTATGTTTATGTGTGCTTTGATGACACGTATGCGTCAAAAAATTTTATATGAATAATTATTAATAAAACTTGCATTGTTCATGATTAGCTTGCCTAATTTAAAAAAGTAAAGGGTTGTGTCCTAGACACGACCGCAGTATGACGTAGAACCACACAAAATTGATGTTTTTCATGATTTTTTGACTATTATACTTTATCTTAAAATTTTCAAGTATTTCAATGTTTCGGTTATGGTTTACTCAAAACAATTTACACATTTTCTTTACAAATATCCATGTGAAATTTCACATGATTTTCATTTGACCACACATAAACAGAATCCACTCAGAAGTACACATGAAATTTACACGCAAATGAATAGTATGTGTGGTCACGCATGGTTTTTAAATGTACATATTTTAAGTAGGGGAATTTACGTATTCTCGGCAACCTAAGCAGCGACCTTCTTTCTATAGCCTTTTTCTCTGAGGAACGCACACATACACAGCAAAAAAATAATTTTGATATCACGTCAAAGTGGATGCACTACAATCATGTCGAAAATATGGTGTAATATTACTTGCTAAAAAGGACAAAATTATCATTAATACAATGCATGAACTGACATTACGCTGCTTTTACTGCATTTGTTTATTTATGTGGTCATAAAAATTACATGAAATTTTCGACATGATTGTAGTGCATCCACTTTGATGTGATATCAAAATTATTTTTTTGCTGTGTATGCAGTATTGGTTTGTTTACAATCTTTTGCTGCCAGCTGCTCTAACAATTTCAGTCGAAAGAATTGTCAAAAACTGTTTTGAAACGCTTTTAAAAAGCTCCAATCTTCTCTAGTGAGAGCGAGTATTGTCGGCAACCAGTTTTTCTTCGGCAACCGTTCCATTTGAACTGCATGTAAATCTGCTGTTCTATTATCGGCAACTCGAAATCAGCTACAATTTGTAGTGTGTGTGTTTCATTTCAAGAAAACCTTGCTAGATTGCTTTTTCTTAGTGGTAAAAATATAGTCAAATTGAAGCTGAAAGCATAAAGAATCGTTTGCATGCATTCAGCGAAGTGTTTTCGTAAGAAAATCCAGTTAAAATAGTGTTTCAATTTGGGTTGCCGAAAATAGTCTGGCAAGCCGAAGCCGTCATTTCCCCTATGTGGCCGACACATAGATATTGATTTGTTAGGAGTGGTATTTGAGGGGTGGGGGGGGGGGGCGGTTAGGAAAGGTTGTTGAGGGGTGGGGGGGGGGGGGTAGGAAAGGTTGTTGATGAGTGGGGGAGGGCTTAGGAAAGGTTGTTGATGAGTGGTGGTGGGGGGTTAGGAGAGGTCGTTGACGGAGGGGAGAGATTGTTGTGAAGGGGGGAGGGGAAGAGATTGTTGTGAAGGGGGGAGAGGGAGAGATTGTTGTGAAGGGGGAGGGGGAGAGGTTGTTGTGAAAGGGGGAGGGGGTTTACATCATTATTGTGGTCACACCGTGATCCACCTTAAGTCGCTGATTTGGTCCTGCTTACTGCAGGACCAAGCGCCACGCCGTCCGAAGCGACAATGAGCAAAAGCATTTTTTTTTTTTTTTTTGCCATTTAAATGATCTTTGTTTCTTGTGATTGTGTGGTTTACATGTATGAATTTGTTAAGTGACACAGATGCGTCTTTTCAACTTTGGTACATTTGAGATTTTAGTTATTATTTACAGTTCCTAGTCCTATCAGGCCTATTTTAAAGTATGACCACCTTGGTGGGATTGGTTTGATTTGAATTGAAAAAAGGAGACTACTTATAACTACTATTTACAACTACAACTAACCTACAACTACTATGTACACCTAACCTACTATATACAAATTGCTTATCAAAGCATGTTCTGATAAATTACATTTTTGTGTAAATTTAGTCTTAATTTCGTTAATTTTGGAATCTATTTTGGCAATGCCTGCCTCTTCATGTAAATTTGTTATTCTAGTGTCGAAAGGACGATCAAGAACCATCCTCAGCACTCTATTCTGAGCTACCTGAATTTTGTTCCTGTGAGTCTGTGCACATGATTCCCACACCGGAGCTGCGTAGAGGATCGCAGGTGCTACGATTTGTTTGTAGACGGCCAGTTTATTCACCCTTGAGAGGCGGGATCTGCGGCAAATCAGCGGATACAGACTCCTAACCAAGGCGGAACACTTGACTACGGTTTTCTCCACATGCGAGCGGAATAGGAGCTTTTCGTCAAACAACATCCCGAGATAGGTTACTTCGGCGGACCACTCAACCCTTGTGCCATCCATGATTACAGTACAAGAGGGAGCCGGTTTTAGTTTGGGTGATTGCCGATGGAGGAACATGATTGTTTGTGTTTTGGAAGCATTGATTTTGATTTTCCACGTGGTGGCATAATCAGCAAAGGCGTTAAGGCATCGTTGAAGTTTGTTCGTTATTTCGCGAGGCATCCTTCCTTTGACGGCTATTGCGGTATCATCTGCGAACAGGAAAAACACGCAACCGTCTCCAAGGGGAGGAATGTCGGAAGTGTAAATGCTGTAAAGCAAGGGTCCCAGCAGACTGCCTTGCGGGACTCCTGCTGGGATGGAAAACGTGTCGGAAAGACAACCATTCAACGATACCTTAAACGACCTTTGCTGGAGGTAGCTACGGGTGATTTTAACCAGATGTAATGGAAAGTTGAAGTTACAAAGCTTGTATACAAGCCCATTGTGCCAGACATTATCAAACGCTTTCTCAACGTCTAACAATGCCATGGCTGTGGACTTGGATACAGCTTTGTTACTTCGGATGTTATTCATCACCCGCACTAGCTGGTGATTGGTGGAGTGCCCCTTTCTGAACCCAAACTGTTCCGGAAGGAGAATGTTATTTTCCTCGACAAACTTGAGCAAACAATTGAGAATGAGTTTCTCGAACAATTTGCTCAGCGCTGAAAGGAGGCTGATTGGTCTGTAGCTTGAAGCTAGCGTTGGGTCCTTCCCGGGTTTGCGGATAGGTATGATTTTCGCTGTCTTCCAGATACTTGGAAAGTAGTGCAGTTCCAAGCATCTGTTGAAGACAGCAGCCAGCAGAGAGTGAACCTTCATGCTGAGATTTTTCAACACTAGGTTGAATATTCCGTCAAACCCTTCATGTTTTTGGTGCATTTCAGCGCTGAGCAAATCTGTTCCACTGTGATTCTATCCTCCGGAGGGATAGCACAAGGGGAGGAATCAAGGTTGAGTACGCATTGCTCAACCTGAACTTCGAGCGGACTTTGGATGTTGGAGCCAAGCAAGTGCGATTTGGCAATATGCTCACCAATCGCATTTGCTTTCTCCTGAGGGGTGATTATGAGCCGATCGTCATCATTTTCATCTTTTAGTGGCGGAATGGGTTTAGGGTGCGTCTTTAAGACCTTGGCAACTTTCCAGAATGGTCTGGAGCGGTCGTCCAGATTCTGGACAAGCCGCCCGAAACTTTCGTTCCGGAGTGAGACCATTCTGGAAGCAATCTCCTTGTTCAGATTGGCCATTTCACGTTTCCTCGCTAGATCTCCAGTCCTCTGAAACTGGCGTCTACGAACATTTCTCAGGCGAATTAAGAGTTGGGTGTGGGAATCAATAGCAATAAACTTACCCCTCACAGGAACTCGTCGGACGCACGCCTCGTCAGCCACGGTTATGGCTTGGTGGAGTACTTCCAACGCTCGGTCGATGTCCTCCACGGAGTCAAGCGGCGGGTTGTCGATGATGTGCCTGTCTACCACGCGTCCAAACTGGGCCCAGTTTACGCGATGGTAGTCCTTGCGCAGGCTTGGAGCAGCAGCTACGTTGTATCCCAGTTCAGCCACCACCGGTTGATGGTCGGAGCTGAGTTCGTTTAAGGCTACCGGCTTGGACAAGCCGGTATTTGAAAGAAACAGGTCTAGCGTCGATGGGTTGCCTGCCGGTGAGATGAATGTTGGCTCGTCCGAGAACCAAACGGAGTACAGCCCATGCTGCGAATGGTCGAACAGCAGACGACCGTTCTGGTTCTGCTGGTAGTTCCGCCATGCCTCATGACGAGCATTCAGATCTCCTCCAACAACGAAGCGGGAACCGGTACGGGTGATGGTGGACAGGTCCTTCTTAAATTTAGCCGCTAGTCCACTGCTGGCGGCACACTGTCGAGGGCAGTAGACGGCGATGAACTGGACGTATCCAGTCGACGACTCCACCTCCACACCAAGGGCCTCGATGATAGAGGTGCGAATATGGGACAGAGTGTGGTATTTTATTCCTTTCTTGACGACGACCGCAACACCACCCCCCCTGGAGCTGGTGCGATCAAGCCGGATAATGTTGTGGTCAGGCAACCAGAAGCTGTCGCCGGACTTTAGATGGGTCTCGGTTAGAAGGCCCACGTCGATGCTGTGCTTGCGGAGGAAGTCGGCAAGCTCAATCTCTTTTGCTCTTACAGAGCAAGCATTCCAGGTGACGATAGTTAGCGGTTTAGACGCCATACTGGATGATGAACTTACCGAGCACCTGGATCTGTTCGGGCTTATTGCGGCACTTACGAAGAGCACCGGACATGTTGACGAAAATTTCCATCAGTTCATCCGCTGAGAACAGATCGGGGTTGTTGTTTTGCGCTGTTGGTTGTCTCCAGAATCCAGGGGGGGATGGAGAGCTTTGGCCAGCAAAATCACCGGAAGCTTCTTGAGGGGGGGCGGGTTGCACCCGCGAATTCGCTTGCCTTTGCTGGGGAGCACGAAGAGGCGGAAAATCCTCCGTCCTGAATGATGGGGTTTTGTCCTTCTTGCGCCCTGGTTGATTGTTGCTTGACGCCTGCTTTCGGATGCGTTTGAAGTCCTCGCGTTTGGAGCACTGTCTGTCGGAACCTTGATGTGCACCACCACAGTTAGCGCATTTTATCGCCACGGCTCCATCCGCAGGGCAGTTGGAAGTGGCGTGTTCTTGAGCGCAGTTGCTGCAGCGTGGCTTGATGTTGCAGTTGCGGGTACCGTGTCCAAAATTGAGGCACCTCATACACTGCGTTACGTCACGATGGCCGCCACGGTATGGCTCCCACCGTACGATGATGGAGCAGATTGATCGGATGGCTTGTAGCGCATTGAGCGTCACTGTCCCTTTCTGGAAGTGCACCAGGAAAAGACAATCCGGGTACGTCTTCACGTTTTCGTCTCTCCTTGTCATTCGGAAGACAGCGATTGGGGCAAGCTTGTACCGGTTGATTTCAGCTTCGACCATCTTGGGGTCGAAGTTTGGTAGACCCCTGATGACTACCTTGAAGGGCTTCTCACCGGGGATGTCGTGCGTGAAGAATTCCGCCTTGGTATCCTTCAGATGTTTCACGGCCACTTCGTACTCCGCTTTTGTTCGGAGCATCACCTTGGTGCCGATCCTGCCGAGCTTAAACTCAGCTGCAACGCCGAGCGATGAAAGATCGCCAATCAGCGTGTTGAGTGGGACTTGCTTGACCACCAGTGGAGGAAGCTTCATTTTTGCTGCACTCGGGCTGGCAGCAGTTTCGTTGTCGACGGCGTCGCCGAAATCACCAATGACGCTGACGTTCGTCGCGGTGGCATCGTCCCGTCCACTCGCACCATCGGACTGGCCTTGATTTTTCTTCCTCTTCTTAGACCGCTTCACCGTGGCTGAGGTGGGATTCCCTACATCGGTGGGAAGAGTAGCGCACGCTATGTCTGAAGGCACTTTTTTTGCAACATTCATGTACCTCAGTTTTTTCTTCACAGGATGTTAGTATTGATCCTAACAATCAACTCTGTGATGGTTTGAAAATATTTCATCTTGGGTTTTTTGAGAAAATGTGTTTTAAAGTTTACAACGCCGATAACGCAGGCGTATATTGGACTATTGACGATACAAAACTATTGCGAATTGAACAAATGCAGTTAAATCAGGTTCAAAAGTTGATTGAATTATTACAAATGGCATTAAAGAGTTCTCTTTAACTCTCAAGCAAGATGCGTACGTCGACTTTGCGCAAAATCAATTAATATTTGTTGCTAGAACAACTTCTTGTTTAATGTCTCTTCCCTCATAAGAGTAAAAGAGAAATAAACGAACAGCCACGTAATCATAGTAGGCATTGATTTTCTGCCTGTTTCGAGTGTTTTTTGAATCTCTCGAAGAAAATAGAGAGTTCGCTTGTTGTGCTTCAAAAAGCGATTGTAAAAAAAAAAAAAAAAAAATCGCGCCACTTTAGTAGCGACGTAAGTTGAAAGATTTTTATAAGAGTTCAATAAAGGAGTTAGTAGGTATCTGAAATGTTTGTGTCCCGTACTCAGCTGATCACGAAGGTGGCATTTACAACCCTGAGGGATAGAAAATTAGTTTGGATTTTTGGAACCCATGACGAAGTTGTTTAAAAATCGGTTCACAGATAATGCCGATAATACAGGAATGAAGCTCACATGATATTAGCTGCTCTTGCCCAGTGAATTTAGGTAGCCTTCACCTTTAATTACTACAGAATTGCTAGAGCTTCATTGCAGTTCCCATATTTTGTCTAAGGAAACTTTCAGGAAGGCTCAGCGACTTTCTAGGAAATTCTGCGAACTATAGGGAACTGTAGTGAATTTTAGAAAAGTTAAAGACGTTCCTCAAAATAATCAGAGAAGTTTCACAACCTTCAGAGAAGTTCATTGATCTTAGCTCAGAAAAAATATTCAAACTTTAAAGATGTGCTTCGATCTTCAGAGAAGCTCTATAAACTACAGGAAAATTCTGCCAAATTCAGGGACGTTTTGTGAGCTTCAGGGGAGTTCAATGTCCTTCTGATAAGTTCTACGACTCACAAGACTCAGAGACGTTCTGAGAACTTAAAAAAAGTTCTAAGAACATCAGCCCCGTAACGTGGGTAGATCACCTTTTCGTTGGAACGTTACGGGATGTAAGATCTACCACCGATTCCTAGTCTTGACTACTTCAAACTAGGGGAACAGGATTTTACAGTAATCAAAGGAACACATCTTAGTCCTTGTTACTTTTTATGCCTTGTTGATAGTGATAAGTCCTCGGGTTGCGTGGACCGAGGATGATCTTGAAACAAGGAAAAAATGAGTTAATTAGTCTTCACCTATGTGATTCCTAATCTTCTATTCGTTGTTTCCTAGTTTGAAGTGGTTAAGACTAGGGTTCTGATGCATGGTCATTATCGGTGTCATGTCTTGTTTTTTTGCTAAGGAATCCAATTTTGACTGACAAAGGGGCGCGCCTTTGGAGGGTGTTTCATCACTCCGAAGGGTATAAATAGCGGGACCTTTCAATTAGAATCGATTCCTTGCGATAAAGGCAAGAATGACAACTGTATCAAAACCGAATACTTCATCATTTCTCAATAGTGATGGAGTAATACGACATGCACTAAACTAAGGACACGGGATATACTACAATAGATCAAATTACTGGTCGCAGTGGTTTTATGTCCCGAACAGAGGAAAAAAAAAGACATCAGAAAAAATTGAAGAATTTCATCGAAGTTCAACGAAATCAAGGAAAAACCAAATGGACAGGGATATGAATTTGATTGTATTTAACTTCTATAAGCTGTCGTTGGTGGAACAACTCCCACTTCATGTCTTAGAAAACAGTTATGATAGAGAGAATTTGTTGCGATATCTCTTTCTTTTTTACACTTTCTTTATGAAATCTGATCAACGGCATGAGCAGGGTGGCAGCAGGGGCGGGATGTGCTGTCAAATCGGCCTACTGAAAGTCCATCAAAGAGATGTAAAGATGGTGAAAAATCTCTCACGAAGATTTACTCAGCTTTAAGAAAGATCTTAATCCGAGTGTTAATAAGGTCTGTATGTACATAACTTTACACTATATTTTTGTTATGTTACATACGTCAAACTATCCAGCCCTGTCTCAAATCAGCTATGACGAAAGACAACGCGGCCAATAATGATCCCAATAACGCTTCAAATTCTGTGGCTGCTGCAAATGCGACTCATCATGCGCAATTTGGATTCGCTGGTCGCCATTGTATGTGCTTGATAAACGTGTAGTTTTGGAAGGATGCAATTTTGATCATCAGCTAATCGTTTTTGATAATATGGATGCTATGATGAGATTTTGTTTTGGTGATGAACTCATGGATGAGTGCATAGGTCTTATTTGTGAAATTTGGTCTACTAAAATCCAATATTGTAAAATATCACATTATAGATTTTTGCAAGAGTACAGGAAAAGTCTTAGCCTGGTTCACGGAAAAAACAAACGAAGCTGTTCATAATGATTTTTCCCAAACATGGAGTATCTATAAAGCAGTGGAAAATAATTTCAGATACGACAAAAACTTGATGGAAGCGGTGGTATCGTATAATAGTGCTCATTTGAAGTAATCTCCTTATCTTGGCAGCTCCAAGTTTATTTTATCATTCTCTTTACATATTTATGTAAGCATTGATAAGAATGGATGAAACAGATGGAACTGATAATTATAGTAAATTTAGTTTATTCTCTCCATTGTAAATTATTTCCTCATTTTAAACATTATGAGTTCACGACAAAGTTACGACATCTTACGGTACCGAAGAGGAAATCTTACTGTACCATTTAAACGAAGTATTTTGACTACCTTAATCTCCAACAATCATATTCAGTTGTATTTGTTTCGATCCGTAACAGTTTTGTATCGTCAATGGTCCATATACGTTTTCATAAACGACTAATACTTTTTCTCAAAAAACCCAAGATGAAATATTTTAAAACCATCACTGATTTGATTGTTAAGATCCATTCTAACTTCCTGTGATGAAAAAACTGAGGTACATGAATGTTGCAAAAAAAGTGCCTTCAGACATAGCGTGTAGCGTACCTATTCGAAATAGGTACACTCAAGCTACCCTCACCGCTGTTCTTCTTCTCCGTTTTCTCTCGGAGCCTGCTCCGGGAGCGCTGTCTTCCCATCACACGAAGCGACCGACACTACTGACGACGCGATTAAACTGCGAATGTTTGGAACAAACTAGAAACTTTAGAACAACTCGACAGAGCGAGCAAAGACCGAACTGTACTGCTTGACGTTCAAGCAGAGAATCTCGTTGATGAGCAAAAGCATGGCAGCAGCGCTGTTTTATATCTTTTCAGGTTCAGAACCTGATAGGATTTCCCGCAGTTTTTTATGAATGGGGCGGAGCAGAAAGTTTCTTTTGTGCAGAATATGTAAAATAGGATGGACTTTGGATGTTAATATAATTGCATATATAGAGGCACCAGATATGTTTTACCGTCAGTAGTGTGTAATTCACCAACTGAATGTCATCAAACATGTCTTCAAAGCAATTTTTTGTTCAAATTTGGTAAAACTTGGTTTTACTAATGATTGTGGTATGTTTAAAATTTATTTCCCGGAAAAAGGGATCGTCAAAGTCTGTCTCGCTTTCGGTTATTTTTTGTTGGGGGGGGGGATTAGGAGAGGTATTTGAGGGGGGGGGGGTTTAGGAGAGGTATTTTAGGGGGGGGAGTAGGAAAGATTTGATGGTGGAGAGAAGGGTAGGAGAGATTTGATGGTGGGGGGGGGGTAGGAGAGGTTGTTAAAGGGGCGAGAGGTTGTTGAGGGGGGGGGCGAGAGATTATTGTGAAGGGCGGAGGGTTTACATTTTTGCTTTTCCTCATTGTGGTCACGCCGTGATCCACCTTAAGTCGCTGATTTGGTCCTACTTGCTGTAGGACCAAGCGCCACGCCGTCCGAAGCGTTAATGAGCAGTGGCAGTTAGTTTTTTTTTTTAGTTTAAATGATCTTTATTTTAGTTTAACTTGGACGATTACCATATAAATTTTTTACTAAGTGATTTAATGATTTCTTCATCTTTAGGTATGGGCAAAATTCAAAATTTGTTTTACAGAATTAGTCCTAGACTTAGTACACGGTCGACCACCTTGGTGGGATTGGTTTGTTTTGTTTTTAGAATTTCAAGAGAAACTACTTAATACTACTATTTACAGCTTAAAACTAACCTACTCTACTATATACACTTAACCTACTATGTACAAATTGCTTATTAAAGCATGTTCAGAAAGATTGCATTTTTGAATAAATTTAGTTGTCATATCATCAATTTTGGAATCTACTTTGGGAATTTCTGCCTCTTGATGGAGGTCTGCTATTCTTGTGTCGAATGGACGATCTAGGATCATCCTCAACACTCTATTCTGTGCAACCTGGATTTTGTTCCTGTGGGTCTGAGCGCACGATTCCCACACCGGGGCGGCATAGAAGATCGCGGGGGCTATGATCTGTTTGTAAACAGCCAGTTTGTTTTGCCTTGAGAGGCGGGATCTGCGGCAAATGAGCGGATACAAACACCTAACCAAGGCGGAGCACTTAACTAGGGTTTTCTCTATGTGCGAGCGGAACAGGAGCTTCTCATCGAACAACATCCCGAGATAAGTAACATCAGTGGACCACTCGACCCTTGTACCATTACGGTACAGGAGGGAGACGGTTTAAGTTTTAATGATTGTCTGTGAAGGAACATGATCGCTTGGGTTTTCGAGGCGTTGATTTTGATTTTCCACGTGGTGGCATAATCAGTAAAGGTGTCAAGGCATCGTTGGAGCTTGTTCGTAATTTCACGAGGCATCCTACCCTTGACAGCTATCGCGGTGTCATCTGCAAACAGAAAGAACACGCAACCGTCTCCTAGAGGAGGGATGTCCGACGTGTAGATGCTGTAAAGCAGTGGTCCCAGCAGACTCCCTTGCGGAACACCTGCTGGGATCGGAAATTGTCCCGAAAGGGAACTATTCAACGACACCCTGAACGACCTTTGCTGGAGATAGTTACGGGTGATTTTCACAAGGTATGGTGGAAAGTTAGAGTTACAAAGCTTGTATATAAGTCCGTCGTGCCAGACATTGTCAAACGCCTTTTCGACGTCTAACAAGGCCATGGCTGTGGACTTGGATACAGCTTTGTTACTTCGGATGTTATTCATCACCCGCACTAGCTGATGATTGGTGGAATGCCCCTTGCGGAACCCGAACTGTTCCGGAAGAAGAATATCATGTTCCTCCACAAACTTGTTTAGTCGGCTGAGGATCAATTTTTCGAACAGCTTGCTCAGCGCTGAGAGCAGGCTAATCGGTCTGTAGCTTGACGGTAGTGAAGGGTCTTTCCCAGGTTTGCGGATCGGGATGATTTTTGCCACCTTCCAGATGCTTGGAAAGTAGTGCAGCTCCAAGCATCTGTTGAAGGTGGCAGCTAGCAGCGAGTACACCCTCGGGCTGAGATTTTTCAACGCTAGGTTGAATATTCCGTCAAACCCGGGAGCCTTCATGTTCTTACTGTATTTCAGCGCTGAGCAAATTTGTTCCTCTGTAATCCGTTCTTCTGGAGGGACGGCACAAGGGGAGGCATCTAACGTCAGGACGCACTGCGCAACCTGGTTCTCGAGTGGACTTGGGATTTTAGAGCCAAGCAAATGCGACTGGGCAATGTGCTCCCCAATCGCATTGGCCTTCTCTTCGTTGGTGATAAGCCGTTCGTCATTGACTCTAAGTGGTGGAATGGGCTTGGGGTGAGACTTCAGCACCTTGGCAACCTTCCAGAATGGTCTGGAACGGTCGTCCAGGTTCTGAACGAGCCGCCCGAAACTCTCGTTCCGGATTGAGACCATTCTGGAAGCGATCTGCCGATTCAGATCGACCATTTCGTATTTACGCTGCAGATCCCCAGTCCGCTGAAACTGGCGTCTACGAACATTTCTGAGCCGAATCAAGAGTTTGGTGTGGGAATCAATTGCTTGAAACTTACCCCTCACAGGAACTCGTCGAACGCACTCTTCGTCAGCCACGGATATGGCTTGATGGAGACCCTCCAGGGCCCGGTCGATGTCATCCACTGTGTCGAGCGGTGGGTTGTCGTCGATGTGGCGGTCGACCACGCGTCGAAACTGAACCCAGTTGACTCGATGGTAGTCCTTCTGCTGGCACGGTGCAGGGGCCACGTTGTAGCCCAGCTCGGTCAGCACCGGTTGGTGGTCCGAACTCAGGTCGTTGACGGCAACCGGCTTGGCTAATCTGGTGTTTGCCAAGAACAGGTCCAGCGTCGATGGGTTGCCCGTCGGTGATGTGAAGGTTGGTTCGTCCGGAAACCAGACGGAATAGAGACCATGCTGGGAATGGTCGAATAGCAGGCGGCCGTTCTGGTTCTGCTGGTAGTTCCGCCAGGCCTCGTGCCGGGCGTTCAGGTCCCCTCCGATTACAAAGCGGGCATTGGTGTGGGTTATGATGGCAAGGTCGTTCTTGAACTGCTGTGCTGTACCATTGCTAACGGTACATTGCCGGGGGCAGTAGGCGGCGATGAACCGGACGTTTCCGGTCGATGTTTCCACCTCTATGCCAACGGCCTCGATGATGGAAGTGCGGTAGTGGGGTAGGGTGCAGTACTTGATGCCTTTCTTGATGATGACCGCGACACCGCCCCCCCTGGAGCTGGTGCGATCAAGCCGGACAATGCTGTGGTCGGGCAGCCAGAAGCTGTCACCGGTCTTGAGGTGAGTCTCGGTGAGAAGGCCCACGTCGATGTCGTGCTTGCGGAGGAAGTCTGCAAGCTCAATGTTTTTCGCCCCTATGAGCAGTGGCATGAGAGCAGCGCTGATTTATATCTTTTCAGGTTCAAGCAGAATGATGTGCAACCAAGTGGTATTCGTTTATGATGACTGGGTTTGGGAAAAAGGCTTATTTCATGAAATCAGTGATAAAATTATCATTTGTACATTTTCAGAAGTTTAATTACAGAAAAATTGGAAAAATATTTATTTCAACAGGTTCGTAATGTAATATCCTATCGATTGGCGTATTTGGATTTTAATTTCATCTATAAATGACAAAGTTACAAGCGTTCAAAACCTAACACTCCTTCACCACACATATTTTTTGACTTGCACCCCAGTATAGTCGACAAAGACGTAGTTCTACGTCAAAAAAAGATAATATATTGAATGTTTAATTCCTACGAGTACGCGCTTGTTGAACATTTATTACGCTTATTTTGCCACGCAACAAATCAAACATTTATATGAACGGAGCATTATTTCTTAATGTTTGCATCAGCTGTCTTATACTCCGTACAGACTATGGCTCATATCATGTAATATAGGCTGCCTTGCAATGAGAACTTATACATATGATTTCCAGTGAAAATTAGATGTAGGAGTGCTCATTGCAAGACAGCCTATATTACATGATATAAGCCATATAAGATTGACAGATAATCGAGCCAAAGAACCAACAACTTTGGCTTCAAGCCACCGGAGTGGTCGGTGCCAATACTACATAGTCAGGATGGTCAGGAAGTTGACGATACCGATAGGTCAATTTTACCGAAAAATTTGATAAGAAGGCCATGGTTTGGAAAGCGATATGTGAGCGTGGCAAGTTGTCAAAGGCATTTGTGTCGCAGGAGACGATGAACACTGAAATTTTCGTTCGGGAATGTTTGAATCGGCGTCTGCGGCCCATGATCCGTCACCATGATGGCCCAGTACTATTTTGGTTCGATTAGGTGTCAATGCACTACACAAAAGACACGGTAGCTTGGTAAAAAACAAACAAAGTGCAATACGTGCCAAATGAGATGAATCCTCCGAAATGTTACGGAAACACTTTAAGGCATCGAATTCAATCGAAGAATTTGAAAAATACTTGACAAAAGTGGTCAAAAATATCGCAAGGAATCTGTGCTGAAACTCATGGACAGTGTACGATTAAAAATTCTCTCCTTAGCATACGGTTAAATTAAATGCGGATTATTTTCATCCAATAAAAAAAAATGCTATAGAGAACATATATATGATATAAAAATTTGAGTTCATTCATGTAACGTTGTTTTATTCCAATGATAAACTTTCTGGGACACGCTATAGCTCCGAGTCGTTCCCCAGGGTCTATAGATCACAAGCCGTCTTAAAAATATCTTGGAGTTGATGATGATGATGGTCAAACCGCATACCCCTACAAAGGTTTGAGCTGGAGGATTTATCTTTAAGATAATTAAGTATAACATATTAACCAGATTAGCAAACCTCTTTGTTCACTTTTTTGTCCACCTCAAATACTCAAAGCATTCCCAGCGATCAAGAGTTCATGAATAATCAGCAAAGTTCTACAATCAGGTTTATTTACTAATTGAGAACTATTTTGTAAACTCCGGGTACTCTGGGAAACCAGCTTGTTATCTCTAAAATCAGCACCAGTGTCCGGTCAGCTCAAATCCCATGACTTGTCAAACGCCTGCATGTTCTATCACAGCCATTTCATTTGCACTCATCCATGTTTGCTAGTATCGGGCGAGATTTTATCCGAATCACGAATCACACCACAAACAGTAAAATAGATTGGTGATTATTGACCTGAAAGCAGTGGTCTTGCTCAAACAGAATCAGCAAAGGGAAAAAAACATGCTCTCCTTCATTCAGTCAGGATAACGACATTATTATTTGTCGTCAAGTAAATAACAACAACAATTTCTTACAGAGCTGAAAAATGTCGACCATACACCACGATATTGACAAAACAGCTTCCGTCACTCACTCGAGCTAAACATGATCTACAAGGTAAATCATGTCAATTGTCAGTGAAAATTTAGTCAGTGACGAACATATGCAGTAGGGTGGGTCAACTTTAGAACCCAATTTTAGCAATATTTGAATTTTTGGCTATTGAATGAATATTTCGTTTCGTTTCACATACATTTTCCCATACACAATTTAACATTCTCACGCAAATCCAGATCATAACTAAATTTGTTCAAATTTGGCACTGTTGTTGGGTATTTCAATTTCCATCGGAAGAGCAGTGAGGAACGGGGGTTGTGATCCACCATACAAACTCGATCCACCCTAGTGCACAACTATTTACTAACAGCTTTCCCAAATATACCAGGTTATTATCTCTAAAATCAGAGCTCAAATCCCATGTGTAAGTCGTAGTGTGATGCTCTGGAGGGCACTCACCAAGCATTGTACTCATTTCAGGGATTTTTAGAGTTATTCTTTGCACTCATTCGTTTTTGCTTGTATCGGATGATATTGTATTCCATCACGAATCACACCAAAAAACAGCAAAAAAGAGATTGGAGAACAGCGACTAATGAGCAGTGCTCTTGCTCGAACAAAACGAGCAAAGGGGAATAAAACACGCTCTCCTTTATTCACTGAGAAGAACGACATTTCTAGATAAACATTTCAAAAGATCCTATCTGCATTGATCGACTTTCTTTTTCGCCAATAACTCAGCTGCAAAACCTTTCTCTGTTGTATTTTACATTTTGGACGCTAGATAAGAACCTCCTTTATCAAACTATGTGGCAGAATTAGCGCGAAATCTGTTTGCATAGTAGTGGTTATGAAAAGAGAAAGTCGATGAAGAAAATCGATCAAAGCAGATAGGGCCATTTGAAATGTTCATCGAGATTTCTGCTTATCATCTAACAATAACAATTTCAGGCGGAAAATGTCAGTTGTGTCCCGAATGTTCTTTGTATAAACCTTTGAAAGGAATTACCAATGTTTTTGGAATAGCAAACCACCAGTTCAATGAACAATGATTGCTTTACTCACTGATGAAATGTTTTATTAATATTAGAGGATGTGATGAAAATTATTTATTAGTTGTGTATTGAGTCTCCATGCACAACTATAGGAACCTAACGCTTCTAACGTACCGCAAGTATAGGAGCGTTTCCCCTATTAGAATATTTCAATGACATATTTAGAGAAATTAGGAAAATAAAGATGAATCTTTGAATTTAAGTCCAAACTATTTCGTGGGAAAGTCCCGAAAATGATGACTGGAACACCTTGTAGATTGGAGGTGGATCAACATATCTCGATTATAGACAGTCTAGTAATACACCTGTCGATGTGTACCACCATGTATTTATATCCAAATGAGCACTTCCATATGATTTGACAACCTGTCAGCTCACATTGATAGGTCTATACATTACAATGTGTGTATATAGAGGGTATCGATGACAACGGCTATAGTACTAATTTATTAAACTGATAGTTTGAATCATGATTCAAGTAGGGGAAAAGTCGGTTTCGGCAATACCTTAACCTATTATCGACAAAGGGTAAACAACGTCCTTGAGAGCTCAATTTTGGCATGTGGATACATTGTGTTTCAAAGCATCTATTAGCCAAATTTGAATGCTCTAGGATTTTGTTTACCCCCGGACGATAATAGGTTAAGGTATTGCCAAAGCCAACATTTCCCCTACATATAGTTTTATACCATTGACTGACATGATTGTACTTGCAATGAATAATTCAATATAGCATCTTAATCGAGATTATAGTGCAAGCATAATCATGTCTGTCGATGGTATAAGCCGCGACCATTTGTTCTTGAAAATTGAACAGAAACGTCATACTCCATCAATCCAGAGACGATGTTTTATAAGAGATGTGCGAAGACTGAGACCAACAGTTCCAATTAAACTGTCAGTCGCGGTTCCTGTCAAGCAATTTAGGATTCAACAAAGGGTAAGTAAATTGGCATTCTTCTTCTTTTTTTAAATATCAATTACATGCAATCGAATACACGAAACTCAATACAACTGCATCTCAATACTCTTGGTGAACAACATTTAATACCAAGAAAACCACTTCAACTTTACAGCTTTACTAGCAATCGTAAAACTTTCTTTGAAAAAGCGTTGCCCGATGTATTGCTTCTAGCAATGGATTTAAGTTTATTAAAACAAGTAATTGCGAAGTTTGACTCATTAACAAAGATGAGTGGATATTTAATGGTGAATAAATATCAGAAACTGAGTAAATAAAACAAAAATGACCAGTTAAGGTATTTTACCGGTTCAATTATAAAAGTCAAAAAAGATTTAATTAAACACTAATACACGGCGAATGAGAACGACCAAAATTTGAGCGATGAGTAAATTTGCCTCATGTTTTCCAGGTTTGTCCAGGTTTTTCCAGGTTTGTGCAGGATAAACTTCCCGAATTTGAGAAATGTAAAGAGTGAATTCACTCAGTCTATTGCTAATGCTCCCTGGAATGAGTAAAATTTTCGTAAATTTTCCTCATTTTTCAGTGATAATAATATTTATGAGGTAAGTTCTCGCACTAATCAAGTCAGTGAGGTTTTACTAGATTTTAGAAATACGGAACTGTTCTGCAAAAGTTTAAAAGTATGTGGAAAATTCAAATATGAGAAAATGTACATATTTCGAACTAGTGCAGACTTAGTTCTGTTAATCCCATTGAACGATAGAAAGTCAAATTTGTCGATTCATTGATTCATTGCGGATAACAACAACAACGGACAGCAATTTCAACATTTATAAAAAAAAAAATTGCCAGCAACACTTACTGGGTGTATCTTATGGCTGTTCCCTACTAACATTATCCCTAAATTCCCGAGACATTTATGAGGGGTATTAGCGTTCTCTGCATCTCTTTTAAGTAAATGTAGGACTAACATACCTTTCCTATCCCTACCAGTTGTAAGGAAGTGTCCTTAACTGTTGGAGCGTGATATGTCTTTATCTGGGAGATAGTGATGTGTTGTGTATGTTGGACGAGTTCCGGGACGTTTTGTACCATTTCTGAATCAAGTGCAATTTGAATTCATAATGTATGAATCCCCACCATTGGACTACGATCATGGTTGTATTTGGTGAGTTTGTTCCAGTTGAAGAACGTTCTTATACATTTGTTATCATTGTTCTTGATTTATGGATTTTATGATTTTTGAAATTGGAGTGTATGATTGGGATTGGTGATGGATTTTCTGGCCAGCAGATAGTTAAAAGTATTGTTACTCATAATAGATTATCATGCAACTTTAGAATAAACAGCACAATATTTTTGACACAGATGCTACAAAACTGCCATTCGATCTATTGTTTAAATAATTTAAGTTTATTAGAAGTCTGCTTAATAAAGAAAAAAAAATACTAAAACGACTTATTTAAGTTTAATTTTAGCTCCTTGATGATGATCTTTAGATTTTCTTTTTGCAGCCTTCGTTCAGGCTAGGGTTGTTGATTTTATTCAGCCCTCCGATGATGAAAAATCCTCAGATTTATACCATAATGATTCACTTTTTTTCATGCTAGATCTATCAAATTAAATTATTTAAGTTCGGTGATGGAACATCTTTAGATTCACTTCTTTTTCAGCCTTCGTTCAGTTTGAGTTTGTTGGTTAAACTTTAATTTCAGCCCTTCGATGATGGGAAATCTTTGGACTTACATTATACACCCATATTCTCGTTTTCGTTTGAGCCATGTTTTTCACACAAAACAACAGTTTAATCGCGTTTACCTCCTTAATTGAGAACTAGATCGCGATTTGAGGGGTTTTGTGGGTTTGAAATCGTGAATCGCGTTTATCTCTTTAGTTGAGGCCTAGATCGCGATTTAGGGGTGTTATGATTATTTCGCGTCTAAATCGATATATGATGGGTGCGTTTATCTTCCTAATTAAGGCCTGGATTGAATTTTTTTCATCGAGTCCATGAAGTCGATCTTAGTCCTATATTTTGTATAGAACTAACGACGTGTTAAAGTTTTTTTTTTTATATTTAGATTTATATTTTTAAGCGGTAAATTTCCACGATTGATTTTAAGCTTATGAAACATTATGAGGCTGGCTAATTACAGATCTTTTGGATGAGATCCTTTCCAGTCATAGTCTCATGAGATTCTTTCCAAACATAGTCTCAACAAAATTAATTGAGAACCTCAGCTAGCTTGATGGCTATCACTTTTGCTTACCGAATAGAAGATCGTCCGTTTAAGACGTGTTTATCGGAAATCCATATCAAATCCTTCTCAAAAGCTGTTTTTGTCGTCGTCTGTGAGGTCGTTGTCAGAACTGTAATCTAGTTACAGCAAGTTGAACGAGATCTTGATAGTAAATGTTTGTGATAAAAGGAGTTCAGTGGACTAGTGGCGACCGATTTTGCTTTTTGAGCAGAAAATTGTGGGTTAAACCTCAAGCTCCTTCACATTATAGAGCTTAGTTTGAATTGGATTTATTCCTAAAATGAGATAATGCGTACTGAAATTCGGTATGAGGAACGAGTATTTAAAAGAAATAATATTCGAGTTTTGGGAAAGACGCGTTGATCCGAAATGTATAATACATTCTTTTTAAATATTGTTGTTATCGTAGTAACGCTGAACAGAAAATCGTGGGTTCAATCCCAAGCTCTTTCACATTATAGAGTTGTACTTTAAATCGGTTTTCTTTGAAAATATTATATAAAGCGTAATGAAATTCGGTTGAAAGGTCGGGTACGTAAGAGATGTAATATTTGAGTTTTAGAAAAGACGTGTTGATCGGAAATCCAAATCAAATCCTTCTCAAGAGAAGTTGTTGCCGTCATCGGTGAGGTCGCCGCCGGGATCGGAACCTAGTAACAAAAAGTTGAACGGAAACTTTATCGTTATTTGTTTTGTGATATAAGGAGCTCGGTGGCCTAGTGGTGACCAATTTTGCGTAACTTGCAGAACCTTAACTCCTTCGCGATATTGAATCGTTAGGACATCAATTCAGCATATCGTTTACCAAATCGAATCCTGCTGCATCCTTTTTATCCATCATCCTAGTGATTTATCGTGGAAGTGCAGAGGTATTCTTGGTTTCCATTAAAGCAAGTTTTACATATTCCTACCCATTCCTTTCTTTACCAGCATTCGGCCGTGGCTGGCGCTGGTATTGCCAAGTTTTAGATCACCAGTACACACATTGAGGATAGTCGCAGGCATCGTCTAATGGTTCTCTGTGTAATTACAGCTGATCTGGAAATAACGGAGTTGCATCCACGGGTGGTCAATCATGCTCATGTTCATGCTCATCACTTGTTCAGCAATTCAAAAACCCAATAAAAAAAGACTCCTGTAAAGTAATCTGAGTGTGCAAAGGATTTAACGGACAAGTCTTGAGATTATGGAAGGCATGTTCAGTGGGAAAACCATCGATCAATAAGACGATATATCTAGAGAGCAACCACACATATTTACGAACATGGCAGTCCTATTCAGAGTTTGGAAGATGTGACGGTTTCTTCACTCAAGTATTAATACATGACAATGAGGAGTTTTGCACATTTTAGACGAAATACACGTACCTGTCAAGGACTAGCAATTAAGGTAGTGGAATTAAATGAAAATTACTAATCCTTTTTTTTTCGCTAAATATCCCATTGTTACCTCCGTTCAGGTGCATACATATTTGTTGGAAAGATTAAGCATCACCAACTGTTGAATTGTGTCTGAACTGACAGCATTCATAGGTTACATGAGCCGTTTGTTTTGATGAAAATATCGATGTGTTGTGATTGCAACAAAAACTCTACCTGTGAGCTCATCTTCTCCCAAGTAATTTCAATAATTGTTTGCTCCAAACGTAGTGCTTCTTATACTTAACCATTTAGGTGGGGTTTTGCCATACCTGGAATGAAAAAAATATGATACAAAATTAGTATTAAGATATTGATGACTGTTAGTTCATTTAATTTTTACGATACATAAATACAGTGCATTCTCGTTTTTTCAGCTTCATTTTTGGAAACCCTTTATAAATTGCTTTTAAAATCCTTGCACCAACGTATGTCTTCAAGATCAAATAGACTTACTTCAAGAATGAAGTAAATTTAATATTCAAAATCATGGTTTTATGAAATCAGTAGAAGAAAACAGTCTTATGCGGAGAGAGGCTAAACCAATCGGGAAGGCACTGTATGCCATTGTTGAGGAGGTTTCTGCAATCTCAATGAACAGCCATGCTGGATTACTGGCAATATAGTAATAACAGTATATATATAGGGAAAACGGCTCTAATGTTGGCCTATGGATCTAAGATTGGGCCCATCGCTAAAAATCTGCTATTTATCAATTTTATCTAGATGAAAGCGTCCATTTAGACGGTACTTATGGATATTTTTGATCGAAAAATTTAGTCAATTGCTGAATTTATGTATGGGCTCAAATTAGGGGCATTTAGGCCGACATACATCCATTTTCCCTACTTGTAAGATTTTTTTTTACAATGTGGTTATGATACATATACATAATCTGCAATGAACAGTGCACAGCAAAACATAAATTTTAATATTACATCCAAGAGGATACACTTAAATCATGTCGAAAATCTCATTTAATGTTTATAGCAAACAACAAATAAATGCAGTAAAAGCAGCGTAATGTCAGTTCTTGCACTGTATTAATGATATTTTTTTCCTTTTTGGCAAGTAATATTACACCATATTTCGACTCGATTGAAGTGCATCCACTTTGATGTGATATTAAAATTAATTTTTTGCTGTGTGAATATACAGATTCTGTAATATAGTTGTCGGAGAAAAAGTCCTCCGTCAACTACATTACCGTGATATCTTTTTTTTCAAATTAATTATCCTTCCAACACGGCAACAAGCTGCTGGTCTGTTACAGTTTGTCGAAAGAGCTTCCTTTACATTTCCCGTAGGAAAAATAATCTAACTGCCAGTGTTGATGAAACTTTGAAATTTCCCAACCTTGAACGCATAGTCCATTTTCAAGAAACCACTCCAGTGACCGTAAATTTCAACCCCGCCTTATCTCTGTAGCAGAATCCAATTTCGGACCATACACAAGGAAGGCTTTCACACGGTTACGAAAATGGATGACCTCTTTTTGATGGTGCGTTAGCTCACCCAGAAGACACCCACCTACCTAATGAAAAAGTAATACAAGGAAGCAATAATGCATCAATCTTTGTTACCTGCCCCAAGTCCATCCGAAAGCAGCTGCTTTTCGAAATAGTAACTTCATAAACCGTCCGAAAGGCAATTTATTCTACTTACTGTCACGAGCAGCTCCCCCACTGATGGAAAGCCATTCGCGTATTACCTCACCGTAACTTTCAATATTCGATACACAATGAAAATCCAATTCCAATAAATCACAGCTGTAAAATTACTTCATCTAAGCAAACTAGAGAAAAAGAATCGCGACACGGCGAAAACCAAAATCCGCTACCAATTGCATCAGCCTGTATGCCCAATCGATCCGCTGCATGGATTATGGATCAACCTCGGTTGGTAGAGACTGCATCATGGAACCGGTCACCACCCACGCGCACTCGTTCGCCGCGGACTTTCGATGCCATATGAGCATTTCATTCGAATTCATAGATGATGAACGGTGGGAACCTGTCTGGGCACGAGTGCATAACCTCCATAGTAGGTGCAACACACCATATTAATCATCATGTCCAAAGCCGCGTCGGGATCTCGGAAATTGACGCTAGGTGATCTAGCAAGTTGCCCAATTTTCACTCTTTCTTATTTCATCAAGGTCGCACGCCAAGACTGTGTTGCAATTTTTGTGGCCATAAACACAAGGCTCGTATGACAAACAGCAGCTTAATGGCAGCCACCAGCTGCAAGTGGTTTAATGAGATCTTTCTGTCAGCCGTTCTCATTGGTTATAACACTGAATGGAATCCAATTCAGCCACCAAGTAGATGTTTTTTGACAAGTGCATTCCAGTTATGGTCGTATGAAACACATCGTGCAGATTTAAGGTGCCTCAGCAGCAGGTGATGGAAAAGGCTACCTATAAGAAGTCATCAACTTCTTCGGTCTCGACATAGAAGTATAACAACACCGACAACATTAATTATTCCGTCAGTCACCATCAGCCACCCAGTCTTCTAGGTGAAACCGTGTGCTGCACATTCGCCTTCGGCACTTGATTGTATTACGTCAGGTTCGGTGTGAGTGCGTCTGTGTGTGGCATCGCTTCAGAACGGAAAAACTGAATGTGCCAAGGATTTCAAGGTCCTGTCCCCAAGACGACATTCCAGACGAAAAAAGGAAAGCTATTGCACCCGGTTGTCTCGTGGGAAACTAGCAGAGTGGGAATGTTTTGGGTCAAGGGTCTTGAAAGCTTTTACTTTGGGAAATCGTGACGATGGGAAATGTTGTCAAGCAAGGAGAAGATTTCGTTGCATTTCTGGCTGTTTCAATTACTCAAATTTGTCAAGATTTCTCCAGATAAGTTCTTCCGAATATTAGAGATTATGTTTGAATACCTAGAAGAATACAATCTTTGGGTTTTCAACTTAGTTAAATTCGTTAAATTTTATTTCCAAAAGTAATTTACTGACAATCCATGTGAATAATTATGGGGACTTCCGATTTGACTATGAATTGATTTCAGGTAAAATGATCTGTATTTCCAGATTCTTGTGTCAACGAGTTTAATCCGGAACTTCAATTCATCCACCAGCTACACTGCAACAACTTTTTTCTGGTCTTAGTTGAAGCATACAGAAATAAATCATTATTTTAAATGACAGCATGTAATAAAAGATTCAATTGCACTGCATTTTACATGCATGTGTGATTTTATATGGAAGAAAAAAATTATTTAATTTTTAACGAACAACGATATAAATTTACATGACCGTGTGGATTTCAGGTTGAATTAATTGAATTTCAGATCATGAAACGTGTAATTGTATACCTGAAAGCCTGGTACAGTTTTTGTTGAAAATTACAAAATATGTTTATCTGTGTACCGTAAACATTTTATTCCTCATTCATAACGGATTTGGTGAACTTCATTAGAACTTTTGAATTTTATTCTGGAATTTTTAACAATTCCGTTATATTATTAAAAGTATTCATTTTCAAATTTTCTAACTTCATAAAATCATCTAAAACATTCGATGTTTCTAAGTTCTAGTCTTAAATTCCATGAATTCAGTTTGAGAATTAGAAAACCTGTCCGATGATATTTTGGATCAGGATTTTGAGAGTCCTGTAGTCACTTTGTGATAGGTTAAACGGCAATACCTCTATCTATTATCGTGTGCGAGATGAATTTAACCATTGAGTGCTAATTTTAGTCGTAAAATTTCTCTGAAGCATGATGAATCCTTATGCAAAACACAGATTTTAGAGCATACTACAATCACACACCCTTACAAAATCAAAATTGTTACTTGATCTACCACCCTGGATAGTAATTGAAGGTAGGCACTCATCTTATTTCCTTTCAAAGGTAAGGGAGCAGATGAGTGTGCTGGTCGAAAGATCTTATATGATTACCTTTGTATGGGTCCCCAGGCAATGAGAAGGCGGACTCTCTCGCAAAGGTGGGTGCGCAAGAAGGCAAATTTCACACGATGAATTTTTCCATTTAGTGCGTCAGAGTAGCCTTCCGAGTTGGCAAACCGATTGGAACACTGGAAATCTTGGACGGTGGTTACATTCAATTATTCCAAATGTTTCACCGAGAGCGTGGTTTAAAGGCTTGGGTTTAAGTCGTGACTTCATTCGCGTGATGAGTAGACTTATGTCCAACCACTACTTGCTAGATGCTCATCTCAATAGAATAAACCTCGTGGACAGCAACATCTGTTCATGCGGAAACGGTTACGATGACATCAATAACGCAGTTTGGCAATGTACGGCTAATGACGCCGCCAGAGAGCGACTTTTGAAGACCCTTGAGGGCCAAGGAAGACAGCTCTATATCGCTATCAGAGACGTGTTGGGTACCCGCGATCTCTGCTATATGCAGTCAATCTATGTGTTTCTGCAAATGTCTAGTATAAGAATTTAATTCGTTTGTCTTTTGTAACTCTTTATTAGTTTCTGTATGTCTTGTCCCCCGTCTTGCTGAGTATCATCGTCACCCATTGGTCCTTCGACAATGTACTCCTCTAACATCAGGTGAGCCACGTATTCGGCCCAACTCCTGCTAGACATAGAATCAAGTGAATTTTGCTACAAACAAAAAACAATGAATTATCGTCTCCGTAAACCTAACGCGATTGAGCCTAACAAATAAACGGACTCGATAAAAAAAAATATGTTTGTATTACTCCAGGCGTGAAGTTAACGATTTACATAGTTGAAGATGCTTAACGTCATATATCAGACTTTAAGTGGTCATTTTATACTCCTCATATATCGTATACAATGAACACTTCAAGTCTGATTTATGACGTTAAGCATCTCCAATTATGAAAGTTATTGTTAAACAAGCTAGAATTAAATTAAAAAAAAAATATTCCCACTCATTTTCTATCCGCTTTACTGCCAGTCTCCAGAGAGCCTGAAGATTCAAATTTGAGAGAGAAAATTTTCTCTTACGAGCTCAGTCTCTCAACATGCCATGTATTTTGATGACAATTGATTTGTGATTTCACTCTCACAGACTACAAAATAGAGTACCTGAGGCTGCCCAACATGTCTGGTACCTTCTATATATTCATTTAGATTAACATTGGAAGTTCCTCCTTTTTTACATATTCTGCACAAAATATACTTCCTGCGTCGCTCCATTCATAAAAAAAACACGGTGGGTAATCCTGTCAGGGGCGGGGCTTAGAAAGTATTTTTTATGCAGAATATTTAAAAAAGGAAGGACTATGTTTTTTTTTGTGCAGAAAAAAAAAGAACGCTAAGGTATCTGAACAAAAATATTGTTCCAAAAATTTATTTTATTGATGCAATGAATTTTGTTGAAATTAGCTAAATAGACATAATTTGAATTTTTCCCTACAGTATATACTAGTGTGTTGTCAGCGAACGAAGGCATGTAGTTCTGTTGGCAGCTATAGTTGTAGTTTTTGCTGTAGTCAGAAATTGAACGAGAGACCAGCTCCGGAGTTCACTACGGGTTGGTACGTACTGTAGCTGTTGTAGCTGGTATCGGTGTAGAATTTGTCTTTTTTGCTGGAACTGCCAGTGGACGTTCCAATGAGCGATTCGGCTGAAAAGTTGTTGTTCGACGGCTTCTGGTTGGTGGAGTAGTTACTGCAACTGGAGTAATTCTTGCTGGTTGTACATTTTCGGGGCTGGTCGACCAGCTGCTGAACGGAAAGGAAGGTGCTACACGAGTCATAAGGCTTTCGTTGCTGATGGATCGGTTTGTTCGTATTCAGAGGGCAGTTGAGGGCTAGGTCTCCGTGCAGGTTCGATAGACTAGTGGTGGTCGATGGATAGTATGAAGACGTGGTGTCGTTGAGGATGTTGGTGAGCTTTTTCGGTGACCACGTTACCAGGTTATCCTCGCCAGATGGATGGACGAAGAAGATGTCCAATTTGCGACTGCAGTCCGAGGTTACCGTTACTCGGGGTGTCTTATGCTCGATCATACTGTCGATTGACTGATAAATCGTTGAAAAACTGGAAGATACTGCTACGGAAGTAACAGGGAGTTCTATAATTGGCTGAATCATACTGTCCAAACCAGCGTATATGGTTGGATTGAAGTATGACGAGAAATTGTCCAGCAGTAGGCTAGTATCGGGAGTTTGCTGTGAAGTCTTCTTATCACCTTCGACGCAATCCGTAGGCTCCACTACTCCAACACCTGCCACGTGATTACCACCAGCCTTTCCCCCCCATGGAAACTAACGGGAAGTTCATGAGGTAAGCTGCGGTCGGTGAAAGGGGTCCTTAATTGACGTCCGGATCCTCGTCTGGAATCTGCAGGTTAGCGAAGATGTCTACAGTTAGATCTCCTTGATCGAGATTAATTTCAAGCGAGCTGGCTCTATTATTCACTTGAACTGTTTGTCTTTCCTGAACCTGAATTACATTCTCAGTTGGTTGAATTTCAGGTTGCTTGGCTGCTTCAGGTATTTCTGGTACTTCACCGATTTTATCAACCACCTCCTAACTCTTACTATCGTTCAACTTCGCTTTCTTTACTTCTCCAATCTCTTCGTTCTTCTTTTGTTCACTTGCTTTCCGTTTTCTTCGCTTCTTTCGCGTTTCCTTTTTCGATCTCCCAGTGGGAGGAGGTCGCTTCAGCGGTGGGATAGGAATCTTTCCGTTGACAGTCCGTCCCGGAATGACATCGATGGATTTGATGGTAAATTTCCCCTTTCGAGCAGCGTTGGTCTTCGAGATCCCCTCGTCTTTCGCAGGCTGAGCTTCGACCGTACATCTTCGTTGCTGACGATCAGAAACGACGAAGTTGGCGGTACTGCCAATGACATTTGGAGGAGGTTCCCATTGTTGGATCTGATGACCCCGGTGGCCATTATAGGTGTTGGTAGCAGCGCAGGAGTGACTTTCACGCCATTCGATTGATTCAGGGTGCCCAAGATTTGATTGTTGGCCATGACGAGGCATGTGCCGGAGACACTGGTTGTAACGGCAACCGGAACAGCCGTAGCCGCCACATTACTTACGGTTACAACCGCAACGGCTTCCGCAACCGATTTGCTCCCAATTTCGGAAGTAGAAACAGCAGTGCTAATATCATTGCTGACGCAACTGATGTTTTCTATCACAGAATTTGTATCCGTTTTACCCGAAGCTTCCTCCGCTTTTCTGTCGGAATCTTTTTTATCCGTTGCTTTCTTCTGCTTGGAAGGTGGCTTTTTGCTCGATTTATCTGGTTCCAGTGGTGAAGCATTTTGTTTCCCTACGGGTGAATCTTTTCCGCTGATTGGCGACGCTAGTTTGCAGGGAGGAACGTTGATGTTGGATTTCTTCAGTAGAGCTGCCAAATCCTCGTTTCTTGCTATCAACACCTGCAGACGTTTCTCCAGTTCATCAACGTGTTTCTTGAGCATGGTGTCCCGTTCTTCGAGGAAGGCTTTAATCTTGTCCTGTAGTTTCTCCACATATTCGATCGTCCGCTGGAGAACTTCGATTTTGCTGAGCTGAGTTGTTATTGTCATATGTCTCCCTTGGCTGTTGTCGCCAACCCTCTCAGTACGACACTGAGTGTGGCCCGCACTTTACGTAGCAACTAGCAATATGACCCACCATATGCCTTCAGCACCACTGTTATAGAAAATCAAGATCTGATCTTCTGGATGATCCTATGATATCCAAGTAACCATTGGCACGCTATTTTACCGTTTTTGGCTAAATACAGCTGAGCAATGGCTATATCAGTGTTTGTATGTTCTGATGGGGCCCGTATAAGGCGGAAAGGGCCACTTAATTGGCTTATTGGTTACTTGTGTATTTAATACACGAGTCCTAAGTTATGATCGAAAAACCGTGGAAGACTATATTGAGTATGTAGAATTTAAAGATATAAAACCCAGGATAATTTGGAGACCTCAAAACACTTTATCATCACAAGTTTACAAGTTCAAAGTCTACGGGCTTAGAAATAAACTTGGGCATCATTCAATACCTGGTCGAGACTGTAGAACTTCAAGATCTGAACTTAAGGCACTTTAAAGAACCCGATATATTTAGCTTTATAAAAATGTTGTCCCACATGATGTCATGAGGTCCCACTCAGCTCCCTGCACAAGACCCCGTTGAGAACGCAGAACACAAAGATCCAAATTTCAAGATAATGGAGATACCGAAACACATTGTCACAATAACCATATATCTCACATGATAAACCATGGCCCATTTAGTAATGGAACTAACTCTTTTGCTTATAACAGCGCTCCTACGTTGACGTTTTCGGAAGCTTTTTAAGTCTATTTGTTGACAACAACAATTACAATAACAGTGCATTTTTCAGTTGATAAAACGCTCTTGTTTTGGAGACAGTCACCATGCAAGAGGAGCGTAAAAAAACGTTCACAGTCACCTAGAAAATCCAAGCTGGCTAAAGCTTTAATTTTTCCTAGAAACACCGTATGGCGCGTGCTCAAAACGTACAGGCATACCTTGAGGACGAATCGAAAGCCTCGTCGAAGGGAAGGGATTCTAGCACTCTTAGAGAGCCAAAACGATGGGTTAATAGTGGATGCATGGAGAATACTCCAGCGCAACATTATAAACCAACAACACATTGAATACATCTTCACTGTGGATGGAGTTTCTACGAACTCTATCAAAGATTGCGACTTTGTGCTGGATTTTAAATTTGGAAACGCCCAAATTAGGAAGAAATTCCAAAAGAGAAATCTGATTCAAAGAAATAAATCAAATGATCGTGGGAGACCAGAACACAGGAGTGACCATGACCCACGAGGAAACTGGTGATTACAGAATGGTCGTAGATCAGTCAGATAAAATCCCAGGATCCAGTGGTGTCAAGAACATGGGAGAAAAACTAGATTCTGGTCATACTACAAATACACAAACGATGATCGAGTGACAAATACAGGATCAGCGCTGGGATACAGAGAAATAAATCTCAAGGCGAATATAAATCCTATCGGTAACCGCAGAACCAATGTTGGGGAGAAAGTTCAACCTAATAAGAGTGGCAAATCCAATCAACAACATTAAAAGTAACACAGAACAAACTGAATGTTGCGCTAATCCAGGAGCCATGGGCAAATAAAAGCAGGATTCAAGGAATTCCTACAAAATCATGTAAGTTAATTTATGATGAAGGACAGCTATCTCCAATAGCTGGCATTATAGTAAATGAAAAAGTTTAAAAATTTCCGATTACAGAATTTATTAAAAGAGACATCGCAGCAATCATGATGGAGGTGCCAACAACCCACGCCAAACGGAAATTTACGTTGCTTCAGCATAATTTCCTGGAGACGTGGGAGGTGTACCTTCATCATAGGTTGCACATTTTTTTTTCTTACTGCAAGAAACAAAATAAAGCATTCATAGTTGGGTGTGACGCAAATGCCCATCATACATTGTGGTCCAGTTTAGACATCAACAGCTGAGGTGAGTGCCTTTTAGACTTTATCTCAAAACATGAAATAGATATATGTAATAAGGGGGATGATCCAATTTTTATAATCGCAATTAGGCAAGAAGTTCTTGACTTCCCAAGTAACCAAAAGTTCTGATAAGAGGCTATTTATGGCTTAAGCACCTTGGTTGAAGGTGGTCTATAGAATTCTAAGCAGCCTCATTTTTAAGTCGTTATAAGAACTTGAAAGTTCCGGCACCATAATTGAAGAGCTTTCTAAGCAGCCTCTGGCGGAACTTGAACGGAACATTTAGAAAATGAATTAAAAAAGGTTTTTGTCCTCTACACCAATTCTTTATTTAGTTCGCACTTTTATGAAAGTTATTTCTAAAGGCAGGTATTAATGTGTATTGATTTATCAGCATTAGTAGTAGTAATGGAGCTGTTTGAAGAATTAAACCCAGTCCTTCTGCGTGCGAGTCTCAGCACAAACCACTACGTCATCTGAAATATATTAAAGTGAGCTGTTGTCCCGCCTATTGTTGGAGTTTTCTGAGTCAGCTGACTGACTTGAATACGAAACACAACACCTTGATGAATTTAAATTGGTGTTTGCCTGCATGGTATTCCATCACTCTTGTGGCGCAGTGGTTAGCAATCGTAGATCACATGCCAAATACACGGGTTCGAATCCAGGAAATTACTTTTTATTTTTATATTTTGATAAAATGTTGTATATATATAAGAATTCTAATTTATACGGACCACTGATTATTTCATATTTACGTACATTAAATTTTGTTACAAAAAAAAAAAAAAAGATTTGTGCGGATTGCTTCATGTGGCTTGAAAGTTCTGTCGGAACTTTATTTGAATTTTATGGAACTTTAAAGTTCTGTCGGAACTTTATTTTAACTTTATGGAACTTGAAAGTTCTGTCAGAGCTTTATTCGAACTTTTTGGAACTTGAATGTTCTGTCGGAACTTTATTTGAACTTTATGGAACTTGGAAGTGTTGAATGCGGAACTTTTGGTTACTTGGGTTAACACTATGTAGTCCAACGATTTCTGCAAAATCAAGAATTGGCACGTATCGGATGAAGTATCTTTGGCCGATCATGAGCAAATTTTATTTGATTATGAAGTTAATCAACAAATCATTGAAACTATAAGAGATCCCAGGAAAACTAACTGGGAGCAATACAACTCAAAGCTTATAGTTGGAGTCAATAACTTGAGAGTATGTTCATGCAATAACATACAATAAACATGCAATAAACTTGAGAAAAATTCTCATCAGCTTTCAAGCTTAATCCAACAAGTTTATTACGACAGCTGTTCTGCAAAGGAACGCTCTAAGAATAGGGTGTACCTTGGTGGAATAAAACCTTGGAGAAACTTCGAAAGACAACCCGGAAGCTATTCAGCCAGGCGAAAATAACAAGACAATGAGATCAATACAGGGAAGCCCTTACATGTTATAATAAGGAAATCCGAAGATCTAAAAGAAACGACTGGAACGACAAATACTCCAGTTGCTGCCAGTTTGCAAAAAGTCCTTTCAAAAGATCATTCAAATGGCTTAGGAACTCTTGGGGCCTAAAACCGAAAATGATCCACTGGATTTATTTGATGATTGTAAGACCCAGAATATCCTACGCATCATTGGTTTGGTGGCTGAAAACTAATGAAAAATCGGCTCAGAAGAAGCTGGGGAGACTGCAAAGACTTGCTACTCTCTCAATAACTGGTACGATGAACAGCACACCGAGTATGGCACTAGATGCTCTACTTTATCTGCTTTCGTTGCATCAATTTATCCAATAAGAACCTGAAAAGAGTGCTTTAAGGGTTCAACAAACAAAGTACTGCCTTGAAGGTATCTTACAGGACACCTTAGTATTTTAAAAATGTTTGATATCGATTCTCTAGTATTGAAAAATGAAGACTTGGATGGAGAAAAAAAAAATTATTTCGATCGTTTATACAATGCAGCAGAACTTGATCGTAATGTTTGGGAAAGTGGGGGACCAAACATCAGACCAGGTTCAACTGTTTTTTATACAAACGGTTCAAGATTGAACAATCGTGTGACAGCAGGGGTAACTGGTCCATCTCAATATCTATGGGCTACTGGCTAACCGTGTTCCAAGCAGAAATTCAAGCAATTCTTGAATGCTCTGTTATATGCTTGCGCAGAAATTATAAACATTCGAATATCATCTGCATTATGTCTGATAGTCAAGCTTGTGTATTGTGAATGGGTGCGAAATCCTACGCAGGTGTGGAAGCTGCCTTCCTGCACATTCTGTTGCCGTCAATGGATGGCAATCGATGTCCGTCGGTGATTGGCAATAAATTGCGGCAAAATGTAATTCTAAACTCGTATGGGCATGTGCAATGTCACTTCAGAAATTGGCCTGTCAAAACCAAGTAAACCTTTATTGGGTTCCTGGCCAATGTGGAATTGAAGGGTATGAAAAAGCCGACGTGTTAGCCAGGTAAGGATCATCTCAGCAATTCATAGGAACATAATCATTCTGTGGAGTTTCTGCTTGTTCTCTTAAAATGGAGATCAAGAAATGGAAAAAAAAATGAAAGTGGAGACCAATTGGAACAACACTTCCATTACTATGCAGTCGAAACGGTTCATAATTCCAAACATTTCAATGACTAGCAAAATTCTTGAATTATCAAAAAAAGATACGTCCATGTAAATATCATTTGAAGTTAATAGGAAAACTTCAAGAGGATATGTGTCGATTCTGTGGCATAAAAAATGAGGACTCTGAACACCTGCAGCAATATTCAATAAAAGGCACATTTTTCTGGATAAGAGGCTGGCAGAACACTTTGATATTTGGAATGCAAGTCCCAGTCAAGTAGTACATTTCATTCGATTCATTCATTCGGCTGGGAAAATGCTTTTGGTCAGTCTATGTCGGTCGCTTCACAAAATAGTGATACGACATAACTGATAAAGCAATATAAAAACGGGGAAAATCACAGTCCAGTTTGTTCCGAAAATTCTCAATCCGCCCGATTGTCCCGAGGAAACGGAAGGTAAAACGTACAGTCGTTAAAACGGCAGCTCAGATGAAAATTGGTGGGATAAAATCACCAAAACAGAGAACGAGCATATTTTGCGCCACTTGATGGGTCGTATTAAGGAAAAAGTTCGAAAATTCCTTTAAAACCACGACGAATAATTCGTTTCGTATTTGTTTCCTTAAAATATACGAAATAGTATGCACTTGAGTGAAAACCGTTTTCAGATCCGTTAATTCAAATTTGAAATAGACCCAAATAATGTTCCAGTACTAAGCGGGCATGCTTTACTATGGGGCTCCACGAAGATGAGAGATTTAAACTATCCAGTTGGGACATCATAGAATTGCTCGTTTAGTTTATCAAACATCAATATCTGAACCACACGATGATGTCGAGAATCCAGGATATTATTTTAACACCCCAATAAATCTTACATGATGGCAGGTTGCCCCACAAAGTCGGGGCATTGAACAAAACTTCATTGAGCAGGTACATCATCGATTTGGACAATTTGGAGATCTTTTTGATGCCATGTAAATGCTGTTTTAATTTCACATGGTGAGTTAAAACTCTACGAGGATTTTTGAGTACACATTTTTTGACAATCGTCTCTGTTGAACCTGAAAATATGAAGATCAAAACTCAAAAAAAAAAAATTTGTACCATAGGGAAACATTGGGAGTGAAACGCTTAACTCACAATAAGAAGCATGTCTGGTGAAAAATAATCAAAAACTCTCTATCTAATGAGTCAATTTAATTTTTCAACGCTGCATTAGTTCTAAAACATTTTTTTTTCGATGACCAAGTTCTACTGTCTACAATCTTGCCTCGAAAACGGATACGACAAACACGTCTGCCCCGTTTGTGATGCAACGGTGGCGCTCAGCCAAATCACTAACAACTCTCCTCTGCCAGAGGCGACTAAACAAGCCAGCACGGGAAGTGCTTGTACTGGAGTGTCATTCCTCCACACAAAAGGACGAGTATCACGAATGAAAGTAAACCAGGAGCTGTAACATAACTGACACCGTTTGCAGCTCAGTTGTACACAGTTTAAGCTCCCAATTTGTGTTTTTTTGCTGCTGTCATTGAAGAGAGTAGAATACCACGTACATACTAGAACGCCCGAAGGATCATCCAGTTAACAGTCCAGGGAGGAGGCATAGCTTTCACCCGAGCGCACTCAAATTTAACTTTAAGGATTCTGCAATCAAGACATTACCGTATCGCAATATGTAATGCTTTTTTAATGAGCAATCATTTCCTCGCGCGCTGGGGAACATATCAAACCGTCAACGAGCAACTAGCAACTAGTGACGCTCGTGTTTACCGGACATAATTCCGACGGCGTCGTTGGCTGGTGGATTGGATTTAAATTGGAAAATGACCAGAAAAATACCGAACAAAATGGCCCCCAAGTGGGCCGTGTCGTCTGATGGAACTGATGCCCATATGGTTGTAATTGCTGGCTGCAATTTGCACCACGCAGCAACAACTACGGTGATACTCGGGGCTCATTGCCATGGAAAACCAAATCGATTCGGTACCAACCGGTCGGTAGAGAGGATCTATCAAGGCACTTAACTGGACACACTACGGTGGTTGCTGCTATAGTCGGCTGTTAATTAAATTCCCATCAAGCGCACGAGAAAGTGTCTGTTTTGCGACTGTTTATGATTTTTTTTCTGCTGCATATGTTTTTCGACAAATGAGTGCTAATTTATGCTACCGATGCCGATTGGGCCGGATACCGATGAAGTCGACGAGTGAAACCCCAGCACGAGGTGACGTTTCTGTTTTCCCTAGAGCCGCATAACTTCGAAGGAAAATGCTAATCAAGATCGTGAGGTTGTTGGGGTTTTTGCAAGCTCTCATCAAATTCGATTGATTTCGATTCAAAATCAATCGTTTCCTAATTTTAAAATTGCGTTCTTGCGACACGAAAGCTATACCTAGGCAGGCGAAAAAAAATGACTCCAATCCACACTAATGGGCCACCTTCCAGGTAATTAACGGTCAGTCTGTCCTTCGAACGTAACAACCACCGCTCAAAGGAACGCGCTCGTGTCCAAGTCGTTCCCAAGCTCGCCAGATAAATTAGCCAGTTAGGTAAACTAATGGGTGCTATCTAGTGTGTTTTGAGTGATGTAATCCAGCAGTATCGAATTAATATTTTCGTGAAACCCTTGAAGCTGATCACGAAAACAGAGATCCCCCTGGGGGAAACCAATCGACCAATGGTAAATTATCGCTCCCCGAGGGCCCATTACAATGGTTCATGAAATTCATCCATCCGAGCAGGGTCTAGACTTGCCAAAATGGAGGGCAAGCTATAAATTATTCGGTCAAAGTTTTCCCTAAAGGAACGTCCGGAAGTAAGCACGTTAGCCATTAGGAGACCGGGAGAAGCTGGTGAAAAGTTTCGCAACAGATTGAATCGACTTTGTTTCGACCTAAATAAAGAGTTGCCTGAACACCGTTTGCGCCGGCCTTTATGTGGTTGAAAAGTTGAAACAAGATATGTTCGGCGTCGGTGTCGGCGGCGGCGGCGGCATCCGAGAGGCAAAATGTGAAGTGCAGTTACTCTTGCCAATGAAAAGTGCAACCAGTCAGAGTGTGCGAGGGTGCTGCTGCTGCTGCTGCTTGCCAACTATGGTGAAGCTGAACTTGGAACTTGCTTACGGTACAGTTTTCGCAATTTGATGTAGCGTACCGTGGGAGTGCGGAGCAACGGGTTAGGGTTGAGAATAGCCACCAGAACTGGATGGAATTTCGCGTCTGCGGTGGCCTTTGGTGAATGAATTGAATGCGATTTGAAAAGTTCAGAACGAAGTTGCAGGAAAAATATTAAGCAATTTTTTGTATTCCGTCGGACTATGAAGACCGAATTCTCTATTGGTTACCTTGATTGAATGTTTTAGTTTTTAACGTGCGTCTGTTTATAAATGAAAATGTTGGAATTTCACTCCATTTTGAAACGACAGCGGATACTATGTGTGGGGTTGCTTACAAATCACGGGTTAGTTTTGATTGGTTTAAGACTACCCTCACCCTGAGTGGACAATTGATGCGAAAACATGAACCCTTCTTACAAAAAAGTGTATACACGTCGCTTGGAAAAACGACTTTCCATATCTATCTATGGACTCAGTTCGACGATATCGGAAAAACTCAGTGTGGTCTATGTACCGATAAAATTTGTAAGTCGTCTTTTTCTCGACAACCACTTATTGGAATTGGACGCCTAATTGAAAGATGAGCATGAGCATGAGCATGATTGACCGCCCACGGTTGCTACTCTGTTATTGCCAGACCAGCTGTAATTACACAGAGAACCAATAGACGATGCTTGGTACTAGCAATCATCCTCAATGTGTAAAAACTGGTGATCTCAAATTAGGCAATACCAGCGCTAGCCGCGCCTGAACGCAGGTCAAGAAAGGAATGGGTAGGAATGTGTTGACGTGACACTCGCTTTGATGGAAGCCGAGGAGTCCTCTGCACTTCCACGAGGAATCACAGGGATGTTGGGTAAGAGGGGTTGGGTTTGCAGCAGGGTTCGTTTTGGTAAACGATAAGCTGAATTGATGTCCTAACAATCATATAACGCAAAGGAGCTTGGGATTGATCCCACGGTCTTCTGCTCAGTAAGCAAAAACGTTTGTCATTAGGCAGACGAGCTCCTTTTTAATAATCGAGTTGCTGTTATTACCATGTAGTCCTGTTAACAAATAAAACGATTGACGAATCTTGAATGTGGATGGGCTTGAGATTAGACTCATGATGTTCTGCTCAGTAAGCAAAACCGGTTTCTCTAAGGCCACCGAGCCCCTCATATCACATTATAGCGTTACTCAAGTTTTTATAACTATTCAAACCCGGCACCAACGACAACGAAAAGTTTTACAACATACACGATAAACAAGCGATCTTACCATACATTTTTAATATGAAAGGACCTGGGACCGCGTTTTTCTGCTCAGTAAGCAAGCCACTGCAACCGGTGATCTTTGAAATCCTAAAACTAAAAGCTACGAAAGAGTACTACTACTGATGAGAGATGACGAACAAAATGGTTTCAATAAAAAAAAACTATACATGGTAAGATCATTCTAAAATGTTGATATCAAGGTAAGTGACTGTTATTGATGAATCATTATATAAAACATATAAATTTCAATATACATTTAAATACATATACAAAACGGAAGGGAGGGTCCAACAGGGCAACCGATTGAAGCGATTGGGATAGGGAGAGTGGGATTGCCAACTTCCTGTTGCTAACATTTCGTGGATAGAGGGCGGGCTCATCTCCACACTCATGGGGCATCCTTCAGGACGAGGGCTTGTTCCATTGCGAATTATATGATCTTGGTTGCTGGAAGGAGATTCTTATTCTGTTCCCGGTGGGCTTCGCAGCTTTTTTCAGCTACTTTACAGCACAATTATGGAAAAGTTGGCTTATAAAGCTGAAAATGAAAGTTGGGATGCTCAATTTTTTGCACAAATTGCTCATTTGTTAATATCTCTGCACTCACTTGACGAAAAATGGATTTTCTGGAAGCAATTGATAGAGTGGATCACCGATGAAACATCAAGAAAGATCGAGGAGCGGAGAGAAGCAAAAGCCGCGATAGAGCGAGCATGGACCCGAAGAGCCAAGAACGAGGCCCGTCAGTGGTATTCGGCTCTAGAGAGGGAAGTTAAGTGCTCTTGTATACGGGACAAGCGAGCGTGGTTGGACTCGCTGGCTGATGAAGGGGAGAAAGCCGCAGCAACTGGCGATATCCACCTCTTTTATGATGTTTCACGACGCCTGAGCGGAACAAGGACGAACCCAAGGATGCCTGTGAAATACGCGACTGTATAGTTGCTCACCGACCCCACTGAACAGTTGAAACGTTGGTTTGAGCACTTTAAACAACTTCTCGAAGTTTCAACGGTCAACCAACCATCAACATTTCGGCATGATCCGCCAAGAGTGAGGCGCGTTACTCGTGACAACACTGAAGTTCCATCATTGCAGGAGATAGAAGCAGTCATCCAAAGTATGAAGTCCAATAAAGCCCCGGGGGTCGTCGCATATCAGCAGAGATGCTCAAAGCTGACCTCATGCTATCCTCACAAATGTTGCATCAACTATTCGTCAATATCTGGGACACCGCGACTTTTCCGGCTGACTGGATGCAGGACGTCTTGGTAAAAGTCCCCAAGAAGGGGGATCCAACTGTATGCGACAACTGGCGAGGCATCATGTTACTGTGTATTGTTCTCAAAGTTCTGTGTAAAGTTATCCTCAATCGGATACAGGAGAAGATCGACGCGACTCTCCGACGACAGCAGGCCGGATTCCGTGCTAGAAGTTCCTGTGTGGACCATATTGTCCGCATCATCTTCGAGCAGATCAATGAGTTCCAAGAGTCCCTGTACTTGGTATTCATTGACTACGAAAAAGCTTTCGACCGAATAAACCACGAAAACTTGTGGGGCGCTCTGAGACGCAAGGGGTCCCTGATAAGATCGTCAACCTCATCGAAGCGCTGTACGAGGCTTCCTCATGCAGAGTGTTGCACAACGGAGCTTTGTCTGACCCGATTCGGGTAATCAACGCTACTGTTCCTCATCGTAATCGACGAGATCATGGTTGGAGCCGTTGACCGTGTTCCAAACCGTGGGTTGCTGTGGCAGCCTATTACCATGGAGCATCTCGACGACTTCGATTTGGCTGATGATGTTGCGCTGTTAGTACAACGGCGCTCTGACATGCAGAGTATGCTCGAGGACCTTGTGGAACGCTCCTCTGAAGCAGATCTAACCATCAACGTCAACAAGACCAAATCGTTGGATGCCAACACGGAAAACCGTTCCAATTTCACGGTAGCTTTGCAGGCAGTGGAGAAAGTCGAAAGCTTCCAACATCTTGGCAGCCAGATAGCGTCGGACGGTGGCACCAAGAGCGACATAGGTGCACGGATTAAGAAGGCGAAGGCTGCTTTTGCCAGTTTGCGAAATGTATGGAGAGCGAATCAGATCAGTCGACACACCAAAATCCGAATTCTTAACTCGAACGTGAAGTCTGTGCTGTTATACGCCAGTGAAACATGGTGTATATCAGCGGAGAAAACTCAGAAGCTGCAGGTGTTTATCAACCGTTGCCTGCGGTACATAATTCGTGCCTGGTGGCCCCACAATTGGATCTCAAATTGCTAGCTTCATCGTTTGTTCTATCAGAAGCCGATAGAGACAGAAATTTGTGAACGGAAGTGGAGGTGGGTCGACGGAGCGGAAACGAAACCTGCAAGCAAGCACTGGACTGGAACCCAGCAGGACATCGCAGCAGAGGCAGACCCAGATGCTCGTGGCGGTGGAGCCTAAACAGTGAAATTAAGAACGTTGACCGAAATTTGACTTGAGCGCAGGTCAAGGCCATAGCTAGTAATCGCCCAGGATGGAAATCTTTCACAAAGGTCCTTTGCACCCCTGGAGGTGCGCAAGATCGTTAAGTAAGTAAATTGATAGAGAAGAGTTTGAGGTTCTTATATATAGGTAGAAAACAGTAGATTTGTATTAAGACGATAAACTGTTCTCAACTTCGAGTTACAAAAATCAAAAGAGAAATTTTCGCTGCTCATTTCAGACATTCAATGAAAAAACTCTTTGGTGTGAATTCAAATGATGTGTTTCAACTACTTTTTGCATGAAGAGCTTTGAATGGGCGGGATTATTTCCTTTAAATTCCGTTAAAATTGCTTATTTTTTAACAGATACGCGTATTTCGTCTACTACTTGAAGACTTCATCAGTGCCAAGTACTCAACAAAACTTGGCACTGAGGAAGTCTGCAAGTAGTAGACGAAATACGCATATCTGTCAAAAGATAACCAATTATAACGGAATTTAAAGGAAATAAACCAACCCACTCAAAGCTCTTCATAAAGGGATTCCGTTAAGAGGTTCGACAAATTTAAAGGATTTACTTTTTGCATGTCGACTTGACCTCTGATTCTACACCATCAATTTCTTAAAGTTAATCCAAAATTAATCCACTGAGTGAAAAGTTATTAATAAATGAGCAAGTGCTGTAAAAAATGAATATCCCTACCCTGAAGGCATTCACATAGAATCATTGAGCATTATATAAACAATATAGCTCAACCAGTAACCACCGCTAAACTTGTTAGCAAGCAAGTTGGTCGGGAAAAGTTACTCGAAGCGTTGTGCCCTCATTTTGTTTTTATGCCCTAATAGCACGCTTGTCACAAATCGGTTGTGGCAACTTCTATACAACTTTTATCAGTCATAAAAAAGTTGCTGCAACTTATTGTGACGGAAATGTGCTACTGGGGTGGTATAAGATGAGAATGGAATCCAAACTTTTACGTGTCATTTTAATACATAACTAAATGACAGTGTCCAATCCAACCGTTCAATAGCAGTCAGTAGCAAACATATGCGCAATATAAAATATAACTGGATTGTAGACTAATGGAGCTATGTCGTAAAATTTGCAGCTGATGTTTTATTCTTGTTTTTCAGTCATAAAGCAGGGGTTGAATGTTAAATATGATCGACCTAATCATGAAATATAGGATAATGTGTACACAGTGATTTTTTTTGTCATAGTCACTTTAACGCTCTTGAGTCATTCGTGACTTGTCCGGAGATGATATTTAATCTAGTGAGATTGGCGTGAGAGGTATGGATGCTAACCAATACGCCGGGGTCACCGCCAAAACAAATTTTAATATTAATACTACATCCTACATAAATCTCATATAATTTTTATGGCCACAAAAATAAACAAATGCAGTAAAAGCAGCGTAATGTCAGCTCATGCACTGAATGAATGATAATTTTGTTCTTTTTGGCAAGTAATATTACACCATATTTACGACACGATTTAAGTGCATGTCAAAATTATTTTTTTACTGTGTACGATTTTGTTGACAAACTATTGCTACGTAAAATTGGCAGGATGTCTATTTGTATTTATATGAAGAGAAAATGGTTTCATTTAAAACACATTTTTTTTTGTATTCGAAAGAATGAAATACACACGGCCGATGAGATCATTTTAAAATTGAGTCGGGTTTTACAAACAATTGTAAAAAGTAGGATTACTCAGTGGGGGTAGCAAAATTTTGCTTGGTTTTGTTTTCAGAAATTTGCCTGCATATGAGAAAAATTGTGGAAACTTTACTGATGGAGTGAGTAAAATTTTCCTCGATTTTCCTCATCTTTAAGCAAATTTTTGTTAGGGAAATCGAGAAAAATTTTACCCCACTTTTTGCGATTTTGAGTGAAATCCAACTCAATTCTAAGTTGATATCATCACCCGTGCAGTCTGTACTTTACGGTTTAAAATATAGTGCTTCATTTTGCGATGCTTGCAATGGTTGCACTTCTCATGCGACATTTACCACTTTGTCACGAATTCCTAGTGACTCGTACACAAGTGCATTTTGCTATGGGCACATCTTGGCTTCCTAAGTGTTCACCGTCATAAGAACTTGTTAGGGTACAGGTTTTCATAACACCACCAGCACTCAACAAAGCAGTGGATACGTGGTGCATTTTCCTCATTTCAGTTGGCTGGTCGAATTTATGCTAATTTGTGTTTCTTTGTTCCAGTAACTCTTCACCATCTGTTACGGTCCTTTTCGGTCTTCGATGATGAGTCCTACTAGGACCAAGAAGGAACTAATCAAAATGTTCAACCTCAATGCCATTCACGACAGGAAGCCATTGGAAGGCTTGGCTCCAATTGAAACTTTTCTCCCCATCCGGACAATAGTGCCATCCAATTAGCAGAAGAAGGTAAAACTTTACCTACATCTCCTCTACCCCGTTCTCACCACCCGTCAGTCAGCCAGTGGTGGCCATCAGCGTAGTTTACAAAGTGTATGTGTGACACCAATGGCAGTGCTCACGTCCCATTGAAGAAGACATTTGCCAATCCCTCAATCGTACCGGCATCTCCTCATCGTGGGTCTCTTCCGAAGGTCTTTCAGCCGATATTTCATTCAGTGTCCAATTTCACGCCACTTACTAGATATACACACATTGACTGGCAGGGGAAAACAAATACGAGAAACATAAACACGCACGCAAATTGAAACATTCTGCGAATCAAAGCAATTGGTTTCGATTTCCTCCCGCAGTAAAAAAGAAAAACGACTCGAATCGAATAATAAACCAATTAGAGGCGATCAGCCACCGTCTGCCGTCTGTTTATGTTTTAGGATCGTTTAAGTAGATTGTGGATGCGTGATTCGTGAGAATGAATTTCGCGAATTCATTTCGTCGAGTGTGGAAAGTGGCGCAACCGTTGTCGCACAGGTAATTTTAATTGCGAAAATTGAGAAATCAAATCGACACGTAAACAAAAAAAATTGGATAATTATCCGGTTTGCGATTGATGGTCCAGGGAAAACAAATGGCATGACCATCAAAAATGTACGAGTGAATTTCCTACATCCTCTGTAAATGTATTTTACAACAAATGTAATGGCTGCTGCCATTCGTTTGCTATACAAAAATGTTTTTGGGAATTATGAAACCATGAGAAAGTGAAATGATGCTCGGAACTTCTACGCTACAAGGTGAGGTGGTAAAGTATGTGATTGACACATAAAACCTTGATGCTTAGGTCTGCGACTTGAGTGTTACACAATCGATAGAACTGTTTCCGCACATCGGTGGTACATGAGCAAATCGACGATCATCTCTTTCGCTAGTCAAGGCGGGGGGACTGCCCTCACCATCTCTCATCAACGGATGAGTTTAGTTAAGGAAAGGCTCGACCTTCCTCAAAATATAAAACTTGTCAATTTCACATTAATTGAGTCACTATCAGCGACTTCATGGTCGGTGCATATTCACTCTTCATGAGGAGTGAAAATAGTCATTGATCACAACATTGTGACCCTCTAAAAGCAAAACTGACTGGTTTTATGTGTCTTACTCAAACTTTTCTTCCTCTTCTTGCATCTTGCATATAAACATTATTATTATTATATCGCATAGTCTATTAGTTTTGAAATGTAGGATTTTAGTGGTAACACTAACATCAACATCTGGGTCTAATAATAAGTTTTTTATTTCATAAAATTGAGTATGATATCTTTCTGCTGTTCCTTGTTAACTACATATGAAATAATCATCAGGGTGGATCAAATAATCAATTTTGGATCACACAGCTCGATTTCAAATCAAATCCTGATAATTCTCAACATATTTGTGCTCACTTGGTTGCAATTCCATACTGTACTGGCACTTTAAAGTTTGTATGAGAATTTATATACGATATCAAAACGTTTTGTTCTACTGGTTCTAGATTTTCACCATAATGCTGCATGGGTAAACTATATATTTGTATTTATTGGAAGGTTTCTCATCAATAATCTGAATATTATTTCAAGGCATAGATGCAAGTAATTATTTTGCATAACAATAAAGTTTTCGTAATTACGTTACACATAAAATACATTCAAATTTAATGGGAGAGGGACGAATAACTGAATGCTGCGTGCGCCGTGATTTATTTACCCACCCATATTTAATTTGTACATTAGGAATTCATGAACAACATGTGAAAAGAGCATACAAGCTTAATGTAAACAAATCTTCTTATGCCCTTTTCTCACCACCCATGTGACACCAACGCAAATCATCAAAATCAGTGGGTAGAAGAAGACTTCTTCCCCTTCTTACGTGATGAACTAAAGGGTTATACGGTCAAAATTTGGTCAATATCAACTTGACGTATTTCTTTCAATTTTGCATTTAAAAAACCTGAACACCCCTCATTTTGAAGGTGTGTGTGTGTAGAATGTTGCTCCTATTTTGATTTTGGAATTCACTCTTCAGTTGTCACAATGCCGTCCAAGCAAGAAGAGCAGCGTATCAAAATTTTGCTCGCGCATCGCGAAAATCCGAGCTACTCGCACGCAAAGTTGGCAAAATCGCTAAAAGTTGCCAAATCAACCGTTACAAATGTAATTAAAGTGTTTGGGGAACGTTTGTCGACAGCCAGGAAGTCTGGATCGGGGGGAAATCGAAAACCGGAAGCCGCTGAGACGACAAAGAGAGTTGCCGGTAGTTTCAAGAGAAACCCTAACCTCTCTCTCCGAGATGCCGCAAATAAGCTGGGTGTATCGTCTACAACCGTGCATCGAGCCAAAAAACGAGCCGGACTATCGACTTACAAGAAGGTAGTGACTCCAAATCGCGATGATAAACAAAATACGACGGCCAAAGCGCGATCCCGGAGGCTGTACACGACGATGCTGACGAAGTTTGACTGCGTGGTAATGGACGACGAAACCTACGTCAAAGCCGACTACAAGCAGCTTCCGGGACAGGAGTTTTATACGGCAAAAGGAAGGGGAAAGGTAGCAGATGTTTTCAAGCACATGAAACTGTCAAAGTTCGCAAAGAAATATCTGGTTTGGCAAGCCATCTGTACCTGTGGCTTGAAAAGCAGCATTTTCATAGCTTCCGGGACTGTCAACCAAGAAATTTACGTGAAAGAGTGTTTGAATAAACGTCTGCTGCCTTTCCTGAAGAAACACGGTTGTTCCGTACTGTTTTGGCCGGATTTGGCATCTTGCCATTACGGTAAAAAGGCCATGGAGTGGTACGCCGCCAACAACGTGCAGGTGGTTTCCAAGGACAAGAACCCTCCCAACACGCCAGAGCTCCGCCCAATTGAGAAATACTGGGCTATTGTCAAGCGGAACCTAAAGAAGACCAAAAAAACTGCTAAGGGCGAGCAGCAGTTCAAGGCAAACTGGCTTTCTGCGGCGAAGAAGGTGGACAAGGTGGCTGTACAAAATCTGATGGCAGGGGTCAAGCGTAAGGCCCGGCAATTCGGATTTGGAAAAGCGGAAGCCTAACTGAATATTTTTCCTGAATTTTATACTAATTGAACTTGAAAAAGAAATTTAATTTGATTTTTTTAATAAACGATTTCACCGATTTACACGCGTTTTCCCTTGACCAAATTTTGATCGTATCACCCTTTAGTCTACGGCTAAAAATCACGGTAATAAAGAAAAAAAAAATTTCTCCTTCCGATAATGTTTTGGTTTGCGTGGGCGACCCTCGATGGGCGTGAAAATGGCCTACAAAGGTTGGTTTACAAGAAACTTGTATGCCCTTTTCACATGTGGCTCTTAAATTTTCAACGAGAAGTATCTCAACGGTTTAAGAAGTTCTTTAAATCTCTTTGATCCAATCTAGAACTTTACCAGAATTTTCTGAGCATTCCCCAAACATCCTGTGCTTTTATGAGATTCCCTTAATTTTCGTGAGGCTTCCTCACAAGCCCTTCCTGAAATCAGCTAATTTTATGCAGGATATTAATTAAAGTTTCCTTAGCATTTTCAAAAGTCCCTAAACTTTTTTTTTTGAAGATTTCTAGACTTCTTTTAAGAACTTTAAACTACGCTTTTGTTGATTTGAAGTTCTTTAAACTACTCTAAGCTTCCCCGAAGTTTCTTTTGAACGTTTCATAAAGCCTTTATGTGGCTTCTAAACTTCTTCCAAATAACACATATCCAAAGAATTATGTTGAGTAAACTTCTTTACAACCGAAATCAATCATACAAAGGTTATGAACATGTGTGTTGCTTGGGCTCTCAACAAGACCTCTTAACCTTTTCTGAGGTGTTCCCTGAGTCTTCCTGATATTTACGTAACTGCAATGAAGTTGCTTGAGCGTCTTTAATTTTTGCAACATTTATCTGAAGTCCATTGATCTTATTAAAAATTCATGAATATTCTCTAACAGTTACCAGGCTTCTGTGGAATATGCGTAGACAACCCGTAACGAATTAACAATAGTTATTGGTTCTCCGTTTATCATGCAATGATACACACGCTAGTTCATCAGTACATTCAGAGACGAACAAGGCTTCACGCTTATCGGGGCTTTCGATCACAGGCAGTCCTACAGGTAAGACGTAGTTCTCAATAGCTCTGGTGTGTTGGATGATTCCCGACTGCTCTCGGGTGGTTTCCACAGCTTCTTAGGAGCTAAACTCTTCTGAAATGGACCCAAACTGCCCATAAAAGCATAACTGTCAATATGAATAGGAAATCAAGCAAACATGGGACAATTATGCGAATATCGGCAGCAAACATGATTGAGGAGTACCCTCAGCCATTCTGAGATTTTCTTAATAATAATAAAGTTCCTTGTGCATCTCTAGATATCTTTCAATACACAGTGTACCTCAAAATTGAGCGAACAACTGTTCTTAAACTTTAGAAACTAAGAAATACGAGCACGATTTTAAAAGATTGATTTCTGGTTTTTTAGTTGCTGGCTTATCAAAAATTGATTGTTATCGTTATAGTATTCATCACATTTGGTTGAGAGCTTACCTGTTCGAAAATAAATAACATTTTCTAGAAATTAAATAAATCAAAACTTTATGATATTTTTCCCATTTGTAGTCATAGCTTTGGGCATTTACATGACCCGTCCACTACTATTACTAATTACTATAATTACTCAAAATTCATACAGGCCATGCCGATAAATTCCGAAACTATGCCGATAAATTAAAAAAAAATATTTGCTCGACCACCAGCAAAATTTGAAAAATCTATCTATTCAAAATGTTTCCAAAATTTTACAATGTAAATAAGTGTACGCCCAATTTTGAAACATACTGTCATCCATCATGATGGCCATTTGTGGACTCTTCAGGAAATCACCTTAAAGAGGTTCCAGAGATTTTAGAAAATCTTCGATAGCTTCCCAGAAGTGCAGAGATCTTCACAAACATTTCGAGAACTTCATTAAAGTCTATGAAACTGTGAAAGGGAAGATCCAAAAACTTCAGGAACTTTCGTTAACATTTACCAAATGCGGGTGCATTTTAAAGAAGTTTAGTAAGCTCCAAAAATGGTGGAAATTTAAGGGGGAATTCAGTTCCATTAGTTTCAGAAAATACGCAGGAAATTTAAAGAAGTCCCCAGATGTACAGAGAACTTCAGAGATGTTGAAAAAAATATTAAAGTCTTCATATAACAGCTCGAACATTTTTAAGACAATTAAATTCAGGGCAGTACCATAAGCTTCAAATGAACTGCAAAATCCTTAGAGACGTTTCGAAAACTTTGGGAAAGAACAGAGAGCCATAATTTAGAGAAATTACATAAATTTTAATGAAGCTGAAGGAACTGAAGAAAGTATGGGTTTACATGCAAAAAACGGTTGATTCACAGGTTGTGCAGAATCTTATGACGGGGTTAAGGCCAAGGTGCGGGCATTTGCGTATGGACTGTAAATAAAATACGAGTAAAATGGTAAAATGAAGTTTAATAGTTATTTCTCAATCCCTGAAAATTTGATGGCAATCGGATGAAAACTCGAATTTTGCGAATCAATTTTGTGTGTGGCAATTTCATCGTGGACACCCTTTATCGTGAATCACATTTCAAACCTCCTACTTCCTTTTCCCATCCAAAATATTGTAAATCTCCACTAACCTAGAGACGACCACAAGTATTCGGTTCAGTTCCTTTAACTTTAAATATAAGACAGTATTAATGTATAACAAAAATGTTTATTCGATTCAGCCTGTACAAATAAAGAAATTATTTAAAAAAAAAGTTTAAAAATATTTCACGTATCTGATTTTTTTAAATTTATTTGTTACTGAACATTAATCCACTCTTGCGAAGATCACTTGAGGATACGATATGACGGAACATTGATACTTATTTTATAAAACACAAGTAAATGCTTCTGGAGATTAGTTAAGATAACATAATGCAAAATGTATTAATTATATATTTGCCAAAAAGTTGAATGTAAAATTGAAATATTTTAAATCGTCTTAAATTTAAATGTTCCCTCATTTCCCATCCGTCAAACCATTCTGAACGGCCATCCTATGTCTAGATCTATATCTTTTCTGGTGCCATGGAGTCAACAAAGTAAAAGTGAAAGGAGAGGAGCAAAATGGACTCCATGCAATACGTCAATGGAGTGATCCTCTTTAAAAAAATACCTGAAAATGGGCACTGTCTATTTTCCGTTCTGGAGTTACATCTTTATAAGACGCCACTAGGGAATCAAGATCATCATACAAAGGTAATGGACTTACGTCAAAACGTCGTGGAACGGATCGGAAATAACATAGGAGACTTTTGGGAGATTAGTAGTCATTCTGACTGGATAAATATGAAGCGTTAGAGAGATAAAGTACAAGCAATCGACGGCGGCAGAGGAGCAGAATTTTGTGAGTGCTGTTCAATTATTCGTTACAAATTAAATATCAAAATTAAACTAAATACGTGGCAGGTTTGAAAATAATGTTTTCGAATATAGAAGTGTGTATGTAATACCAATATCCATTTGATAACGGTGATGCATTAGATGGGGTGGGGGTTAGATTGAATACACATGCACACACGCCTAATTTTGAGATACTCTGTATCTGATGCCCAGTGATGATTTTGAAATTCAAGAAATTTATCTTATATTTGCAAGAATTCCCAACAGTGCATTAAACCACCATGATACTCTCTTTGAAGTTCTCTGAGCTTCCTCGAGAAATTTTGAGAAACGGGTTGACAGTTTTACCCAAAGCTCAATTGATTCCGCCGGGAAGGTGAAGCAAGGCATAGTTGTAAATTCTTAAGCCAAGACATCAAAACTGGGTATAGATTTTGATCCACTTCAGTAACTAAACTTCAATAAATATAGATTAGAATGATATTTTGATGATATAAAATTTAAAAATATCGGCAAAGTTGCTTGAAATTGAATTGTATATAACTTTGTACAAGCAATCATTTCTTTCAGTCTTAAGAAATGAATTTAAGATTTTTATTTAGAAAAAAAAAGAGGACCACCCTAGTTACTACCTACACATTAAGAATGATCTTTTATTGTTCTAGTCCTGAATTCATCACACTAGGGAGACAGGATTTTTCAGTAATCAAAGAAACCATCTTACTCCTTTTACTTTTGATGCCTTGTTGATAGTAACAAGACTCGGATTTGTCCACCGATGATGATCTTGAAACAAGGAAAAAATGAGTTAGTTAGTCTTTATCTATGTGATTCCTAATCTTCTATTCGTTATTCTCTAGTTTGAAGTGGTTAATTCTGTGGTTCTGATGCATGGTCATTATCGGTGTCATTGTTTAATTTTGTAGCTAAAGAATCCAAATGTTGACTGTCAAAGGGGCGCTCCTTTGAAGAGTGACCTTTCAATCGATTCCTTGCGATTAAGACAAGAATGACAACTGTATTAACACCGAATAGGGGAAACGCTCCTATAGTTGTGGTACGTTAGAAGTGTTAGGTTCCTATAGTTGTTCATGGAGACTCAATACGCAACTATAGGAACACTTATAACCCCTATTTCATCATTTCTTTATAGTGATGGAGTTATGCGACATGCACGAAACTAAGGACACGGGATAAACTATAATTAAATTACTGGTCGCAGTGGTTGTATGTCCCGAACAGAAGAAAAAAACTCTCTCCATCCAGCAATGCTACATGTTTCATTCCAGAGAAGAAAAATCTTTATTCCTTGGGTTGAATTTAACACAACGTTTAAATTTCTCATTACGCATACAGTAAGTGGTGTGTTAACGTCGTATTCCAACGTAGTAACTCTTGTTCCCTGTTTGATAGGTTTTCAAAACTAATTTCAATAATTAAATAGTTATTATTTTTCCGAGAAATCGTCTCATAAACCAATAAGGCATTTACCCATTATGATTTAACATTATTAACAATATCATTTGATTGAATCTAAGCGATCGAACCATAAACCATGAACATGATAGCAAAGGTTCCACAGACTGCTAGCAGTACATGCACCCACTCGTTAATGCTGAAAAAGATTAGCATCCTTCCGAGCAAGGATATCCGTTGTAAGAAATATGAACAAATGATTCATAATTCAAAAGCATTATTCTTTACTGTAGGAATCGACCAGGGCCCCGAGCAACTCAAGAGATAAGAATTTGAAACTTGTGTCCCCAACATAAAAAAACAACAACATTGACATTTCCCAGGCCAAACTTCTTCCACACTAAGTAACCAGCAACAGCAGAAGCACGGAAAAACGTAAACTGAAACGCCAAACATTTATCCAACAGACTCAAGCTGTAATTCTACCCCGGGCGTCAGCGGCATCTTCTCCTCATCCGTCCGTTGGTTGGTTGCCATCGTTAACTACCGCGACCCAGCGAACATTTCGTAAACATCTTGCCACAGCAAAGAGGCTCTTTTTTCTCCTGCTGTTGCTCCATTTCCCTAGAATTTCCGCTCCGTTCTCGAACGACGGATATTTAGCAGATCCCACGCATACGGACTGTATCGTCGTTGGTTTTGGAATTTCCAGCAAGTGACATTCTGTGCCGTTGATGCTGAAGCAACAGAGTCGTTAATTTTTGTTTCTAATGCTTTTTACAGCGGATAAAATGACTTTGCGGGCAGTAATTTAGATAGGGAGCTGCTTGCACGATAACAACCGTTTACGGTTGCTACGGTAGATCATTTCACAACGTTGATTGTAATTAGTTCCAGTAACATTGTAGTGTTTCATTTCTCCTAAATGAGACTTAAGCTTGGTGTTCTCTTTTTCCGAGGAAATGGCCAAAAATGTGTTTATGAGTCAATGGATTAAAAACAGCAATTTGCGATTTTTTTGCTGCAAAAATTGACCTGCACTTTTCAAGTGCTTCCACGCACAGGTTCGACGTCCACATTTATTGCCTAACATCACTTACGCCCAGGTGCACTTGGTTCAGACCCACTTCATTCCATTTACCTGTAGAGGGAGAAAAAGAAGAAATCCAAATTAAAATATTATTAATTAAGCTATAAAACAAAGGCATAAATTTGCTGCGGTTAGTTGAAAGTGCAGTGGAGGATTGCTAACAAGATAGAAACTATGGTGGAGGGGGGAGTTGGGGAGTAAATATTTGCCCATTTGAGCTTTGGCCGAGGTTTTGTTTTCGCCAAACAAATCGAACAAAGTGAGCAATTTGATTTGTGTTTGTGATGAATTTTCATTTGCAAGGATTGTTTGTTTTATCGACAATGGTGATCGAGCGCTTTGCGGCTCATTGAACTTGGGCTTCGGGTTGCTCTTCTACACGGTCGGTTACCGCATTCGGTGTTCGGTTACCAAGTGGTCGGTGTGCAGATGCGATTTGTTGATTTTTGTTTATGCTCTATTGGGTATGCGAAACACGTATGGCGGGACTTCGTGGCACGTGGATTTTTGTTGTTGTTGGCATATCTAATTGATGCTTTCAGCTAGGGCACATGGGAGGGTTCAACCGTTACGAGGTGTTATAATTGCAAATTCGTGAAACATGTGTTTCGTGGTGGTGTCCTTACGTAAATCGTTTACAGCCAATTAAGATTGTTGTTTGTTTAATGATCGGTAATTGTGGGGATCTAATGTTGCCTGGAATGTTGCGTCCAAGTGTTTGAGTAAGGACGACCTTAATAGGAATGCGGGTTATGTTCGTAACTGGCTATGTGATTTTGAATCGAGGTACAGCGGATACGTAGCTTCGGATTAGCAGTAGATCTATCCTTTGCTATGAAAAGTCCAAACCGTAACCGTGATAAGCGTTAGCCAAGTGCACGGCCTTTATCACGATTATTGTTTTTGCTTGATTGATTTTGGATCCTTCATTGTATGATTGGAAGCGAAACAGGATTCGTAGTAGAACATAATAACAACACTGAGTTACAAACTGTCTAGGACTGAAAAATCTTATCATATATGACTATATTGTGGTCCCTTGAGTATGTGTGTTGAACATACCTATGCCCGAACACGTTAAATATTTTGGGCACCGCCCTTTTCTGAATTGATATATTATTCGAGATTAATTATTTTGTGCCAAACTAAGCATGTGGCAGTATTGGTGTGCAAGCACCATTTGTGGAAAATGATTGAAGGAACATGTGTCTCGAACAATTGAAAAAGTTATCTCAATATTTCACCCCTCAATTCGGTGATATTTCTATGACCTACTGATTTTTTGCGCGGGTGTCTGATGAGGTGCGAAATCAGCAACACATACTCATTATCAAAAATAACACAATCATGTCAAACTGCAAGCACAGAAAAGTCACGAATAACCTTCTAAAAATCAATCAACAACGCAATACATGATCAACGAAAGTAATGGTCGATTTCTTACATATTCTGTACATGTTAATACAATTCAAAATAGGGATTTTTGGACGGATTTTATAAATAAATGCTGTGTTTTTACGATTCGTCTTTTGGCGTGGAACTGCTCAGGAGTTCCAGGAATTTCACGAAAGTTCAGAGAACTTCCGGAATCTTTATTACAATTCCATTACATTCAAGGCATTTTTAAGGACATCATCAGAAGCATTGTGAAAACTTATGCGAGGTTCCGAAAAATTCTGGGAAGCATGTAGAACTTCAGAGCCATCCCATTAACTTAACGAAAATTTTAGGAACCTAACTGAAGTTGCGAGGATAGAAATTAAATTTTGAGAATTTCAGAGTAGTTTCATCAACAGGCGGGTTTTCTTTTCGGGACACATCTAGTAACTAGATTTTCTAATATGTGGAGGGAATTTCAGGTCGTTATTCTGAAAAAAAATAATGAAAAAGGGCAATTTTTGGATCATTTGAGACCTTCCAATAATCTGTCTCTGTACTTTATTTTCAATGACACATGTATAAAATTATTAAATCTATCAAATTTACAATTTAAACCTGAACTAATCCATGTGGAGATCTGACTCTTCTTACGTATTGATTTCATATGTATCCGGAACATATTCAGATGTGTCTACTGTGATGCTGGACACTTGAAATGATCACCATTACACTTGTTTTTGGATTCTCATGTGATTTGAGGTGTCGCATGAAGGGATTTGGTTCAAGTCAGAAACTGACCACTTCCTCTGGGGTCCAAGGAACCTGTCTGGATGTGTCCAATGTAGTCATATGTAATGTAGGGCATATCGTCGAGTTGAGTCGAATGATATATGACACTTGACCTTCCGAGCCTCGGATCGACACTTGTAACAAGGGTAAAACCCTTTAAAATGAATCATCATAACGATCAAGAACACAAATAACTTGCTAATTGTTGCAGACTAATCTCTATACATATATATAATTTCCAAAAATCCAAAATATCTAGGGTTGTAGTCCAGAGGAAACCTAGCACGTTAGAGTAAAACCATAAAAGGCATTTTCATAGAATATCAAAATACGCATTTTCACAAAGTTTGGTTGAAATCGGTGACATTAACCACATCTTTGTAAACACTTGAGCTGGAATGACAGCAGTTCCATGCCAAATGACGAATCGATCGGATGAAACGTTCTCCGGTTTGCATTAAACTTTGCATGATTGTGTGTTATGGTCAATCATTCCACATTTGAGTTTAAATTCGACTATTATGAATCTCATAAAAAACTCACCGATTCTGACTAAACTTTGCGAAAATGCGTATTTTGATATAAAAAAAAACCGTTTATGATTTTGCTATTTGAGAACTTGAGGAATATTGTGGGAACATTAAATCCCTTTGCGTTGCGTTGATGCAAAGTTGACAGTTAGACAATAGATTTAGCTGTCACGTTGTCGCAATTTATGAAAAAAAAGGTCCAAGAGTTTCATGAAGCTCGCAGATTTTTGGCGCACTTCGATAACTTCAGGGAAGTTGCGAGAACTTAATGAAATTTTAGACTCTAGGGGTGGTTTAACAGTTTTTTATAGGGCATAAGAGTGTGTTGATAATATATATTTTAATATATAATATAGCAGATGTCCAGGGAACTAAAGGAATGTTAATTCCTGTCCAGGAGAATTGTAATAAGTTCAGAATTGCTCAAAGAGCAGCAGGGAACACAAACCTCAGGGTAGTTCCATTAATTTAAAATAAATTTCAGAAACTTTAAAATAGTTCCGAGAACCTCAATAAAACTTCAGCAAAGTTCCGAGAGCATAAGGTAGATAACTGAACATTAAGAGAATACCGGAGCAGTTCAAGAAATGTTCTGAAAACTACACTTAAGTTTTGAAAAATTAAGAAAAAAAGGCCATACTTTAGCAAAAACCAGAGAGCTTCAAGATAATTTTAATAGTCTCAGGGTAGTCAGCAACTCCTGAGAAGTTAAGAGATATTAAGGACAAATTTTAGTAACTTTAGATAAGTTTAAAGTGCTTTTGGAGAGATCAGGTAACTATAAAGCAGTTACATTAATTTCAAGAAGTTGCAGGAACTTGCAAGATCTTCCGAGGAACAATGGAAAATCCCGATTATTTCAGAGATGCTTATTAGACTGGATCACTGCATGATCTTCAACTTCAAAATTTTCAGAATGATTGCCAGGACATTACGCAAGCTACAACAGGCTACAAGCTACAGTTCAGGGAAATATAGAAATTTTTATTGTTCAATTACTTCAGGGAAGCTCCGATTTTTTTCGGAAAGTCTATGTTTTCGTTCAGGGTAGTTTTAAGATCTTGAAGGTCTAGTGGCTATACATTGACGGCAGTTGCATAATTTAAATAAAATGTCTAGCACTTTAGTAACAATTTTGGAACCGCGTAAATTATTTGGATTGATAATGTCAGTCCAATTAATTACAGGGAAATCCAAATAACTCCAAGGAAGTTGAGAAAACTTTAAAAAATATTAGAAACTTCACAGTACTCCAGCGTACTTAATAGAATCTCCGAGAATTCCAGTAAAGTTACGGTAGCTACGAAAAAGCTCCGAGAATTCCTGAAAATAATGCGAGTGTCAGAGTAGATTAATGAATATTAGGAAAATCGTGGCAACTTAATTTAAGTTCCCAAAACATCTAGTAAATTTGGAAAACTTCAGGATAATCCAAAGAAATTCAAAAAGTTTAGATTCCGTAAGCATACTTAAGGGAAGATCAAATTACTTCAGTACACCTCTATTATTGCGAACTGTAAGAAGATTTTTGTAGAAGCGCTTAGAAAACTACGGTTTCCGTAAAATATGTTTGGTGTCTTTGGACATATATTCCTTATGGTCCAAGGAATAAGTGCCCCAAAGACACCAACAAGATGTAATGTAATATCGTAGTTTTATCAGCGTTTGCGCATAGCTTATAAATAAAAGGGGTGCCAGTGGTGTGTTGGTAAGCGTAACTGTCTCTCACGTCAAAGGGCCTGGGTTCAATTTTCTGAGGCATAACATCTCTGTTCACGAAAGTAAAGCCGTTGGTTCCCGGTCTATGAGTTGTTGGGTTGATAGGTAGGGTCCAGGTGTGGAAGCTGCCTTCTTGGCGTCAGTAGTTTTGGTACGCAGTACGGAAAACAAAATCAACGGGAAACAAATGAATTAAAAAAAATTAAACTTATAAATAAATATTTTCATGCAATGTGCAATAACTTCAGGCAAATTATGGGAACTTATCAGAATTTCTATGGAATTTGGGGAAGTATAGAGAATTTCTGGGAAGACAAGAGAACTTCAGGGAAGATAATTGAATTTAAAATAAATCCAGAGAGCACCGAAATGTCGATTAATATTTATAAAAGCTTAATAATCTTACATAAATTACCTGAAAATTCGGTTAATTCCGAGACTTTCAGGAAAATTACGGAAACTTGAAGTCCGATCTGGAAAATGCTGGGCACTCTAGAGAAGTGATTTGATGATTTGGCGCCTAAGGGTTTCGGTTTAAGAAGAATCTGGCCACGTAAAACAACCATGTCGCGATAGAACAGTGATTAAGGATTAGGCTTAACAAGGTTTCTGGATTCTGGATTTACATCAAGTTTACGAAGGGTTTTTTACATCTCAAAAATCGATAGTCAACCAAACGAATTGATTGGATTGTAAGAATTACTCTCTTCCATGTACGTATTTTTAAGTTTTGTGGCGAGTTGATTACAAATAAACTATATCCATTAGGGTGGGTAGTTTTTACAACTCCCTGCACCACAATGATATATTGATGTGTATTGAGGTCCCAACAACTATGCTAAATTTCAAAGAATTCGATTAAGATCTGAATTTGCAATAGAGCTTTGTAGTTTGTATGTTTGGTAGCTTGATAAAAAAAAAAAACTCAACTTTTACCAAATCTGAAACTTAGATTGGGATAACTATGCAGAACAACTTTGTATACATATACAATGCAGGGATTGGGAGGAACCATCCTAGCTCTCGATTGAAGCGCTTTGGACGGGGAGAGTGGGAATGCCAACTCCTTGTTGATAACATTTCGTGGATAACGCTCATTGGGACATCTTCCTGTTTGGGGGCTCGTCCTTTTGACCAATTGATCAACATCATCGCTGGAAGGAGATTCTTTACTGTCACGTAGATGCGTATAAGCGACTTTGCCAGCCACCCAATCCTTTTTTTTTGCCCTTCCTATAGCGACATGTTGAGGACAATAAGAGATTATTAAGCTTTATCAAGACAACGTACCACAATGAGTGGTAGACCACTATCAAGCATATCACAATGCATCATGCAACTGAATACATTTAATCCACTTCCCATACTTTTATCCATACAAAATTTAAAGCTCTCTCGCAAATCAAGATCATGACCTAATTCATTCAAATTTGGCACAGTTGTTGTGGAGCTTAAAACAGCTCAAAAAAGCAATGGGGAGCAGATGATTGTGATCCACCATATAAACATGACCCACCGTAATACCCATAACCCATGGAATCTATTAGAGGGAACTAATTTGTGCTTCCTTCGTTCCTACATTACAATTATGGACTCTAATGAAAGGGGGGCACATGAAAATTCAGCGGACAACACACTCTCAAATTACCATGGCAGCACTGATAATGGATCAAACCGTTAAACGATATCAAGATCCTCCAGAAAAATAGCCATTTCGTGAAAGTAGTCCTAGACCGCCGCAATTTCTTTCGAAATGGGTTATTTGCCAGTCGGTGGGTGGTCCATCTTAATGTTTGCATAGAACCTTGAACATAGTGAAAATATGATTTTACCATAACGATCCTGTCGCCGAGTGACCGGCAAATGACTAATAACTAATAATAACTAATTTTACGCGTGACGGAATCCATTTTTCACATAAAGGATGAGACGCAATCAAACATGTCATGTAAAATTAAGTGCTCCGAGACTGCAAAGTTCGTATGATTGAGCTGAATTGCACGTCTGTTATGACACGCTCGTATATGTCAGTCTCAGAGCATCAAAATTTACATGATTTTATCTAACTGTCTGGTAATTCAACGGAAAAATTACCATACCATTTCTGCCACCGAAAGTGATGAATTTGTATATCCGCAAGAACATCTAATAGCCAAAATCCTAAATGTATAAACAAATCTTGAGCATAGTGGTACCTGGTGGTTGGAAAATCATCATCTGGATAACCAGATTCATCGAGGATAGCCGTTTTCTTGTAACCATCTTGAAGACCAGTTAGTTTATCCAAAGTCCATAATTCAGCAAATTTAGCCAGTACACTGCCCTCTGGTTATCCAAATTCATCGTGGAAACAAATTGGTTATGGAAAGTATTCCCATGTTCCGTGAATTTTATCCATAAATTTTTAAGACACTACCATATCCATTCATCGAGTGACTGGGTATTCTTATTCATCGAAAAAAAAAAATCAATTTCTGGTAACATGGGACGTGGTTATTTATGAGGGAAGGGGTTAGGAAAGTGTCTACGGTCCATGAAAAATTCTAGAAATTGTCTACGAGAGGTGAGGAGGAGCTCTCAAAATCGCTCTTTGTAGTTTATGAGCAATCCCTTAGAGCTCTATGATTGTTTTTTCAAATTGTATTAAATCTTGAGCATTGTGAACATACTATTAACATATTGTGTAACATATCGAATACTTTAGAGCAGGGTTGGCATAATAATTTTATTAGTTCAATTGCTTTTTTGTTAACAAATAATGAAAATTGGTTTACTAAGTAATTGATAGAGTTGAATCAGAGTTCCTGGTAGACCCGCAAAAATGGCTTATTCACAACATTTGAATTCACACCATTAAGTTTTTTCATTGAAATTCTGAATTGAGCAGCGATCATTCCTCTTTTCATTTTTATAACTTACAGCTTTTCGCCTGAATATTTAGATTTACGAACCTATAGAAAGCTCAAACTTTGTTCTATATGTAGCTACAAGAAAACCCCTGTTTCGTAAAGTGAGTGTAGAAATATTAACAAATGAGCAATTTGTGCTGAAAATTGAGCATGCCAACTCTGGTTTAGAGAAATGCCTCTCTACCAGCTCATACTGAACCAATTATCTTATTTTCAGAGATTTTTTTATTTAAAAATAATAAATCATAGTATTAGGTAGGTACATCCCAACTGGAATATAACGCCTGCCTTCAGATTGGTGTACGAGTACCGCCGATCATGTTCCTACTGTTTACCTATTCACCTCTCGTAGGTTTTCAATCGCCAATTTCCCTTCTCGGGCCACCGAATCGAATTGTTCCATTTTGTTTAGCGTCTCGTCGATTTACGATTTTCTATATTCATTCATTCTGGAACGCCTATTTAATCAACTCGTGTAGTGAACGTTGTTGGCGAACCGACGTGAGTCAACATTGAGCAAAAACAAAATCAACCAGTTCGCCTCGCTACCGCCGTTGGCAAATGGACGTGAAACGTGACGAGAATAGGCTTGCATTTCCGAATTTTATTCTAGATTCCTACAACAATGTAACTCCCAGAAGGAATTAATATAAACGGCTGCTCCAGTTCCGCCAAGTCGCACTATTGTTCTTGCCATCTTGCACTGCAAAAATGTGCAAACATGTAACAAATCACAATTAAAAGCCAGTTTCTAGCGATCCAACACCACAAGTCACAACAAGCCATCTATTGAAATCGCACATGGCGTCGTCGATCCATTATACTCCGTTTGAAACCTGTCGTATGCTTTGCCGCAGTTAGTAGTAGCTGACGGAGAGTTCAAGTTGACATTTGAGGGCTCACCACGCCGCCCCGGTGTGGCTACAAAGGTTGAGTTGATCTGAGTGCGCCGCTCATTCACATGATCCCACGGCAGTAGGTAGGTAGAACTCACTCTCGATGGTAGACTAATAAAATAATACCAAATCGTGACATCGAACGCCTTCACACGGGGCGGCAGGCTTCGGTTTGGCAGACAAGCTAGAAGCTGTATGCTGATGGTATGGAACAACCGTGGTAACATGCGGTTAAATGAACCGATCGAGGGAGGAAGTTCTATCGACAAATCTATTACAATGTTTTGATTGTAACGCTGCGCTGCGGTGGTGTGTTGCAACAATAGGCATCCTAATGATCACTGTGGGAAATGTTGTTTGGATTGAAACTTTACCTGGTGCATTTCAAACAGATTTGTGGATTAATGTGATCATTCTGAACCGTACGTTCCTACAGCTGAGTGATTAATCGATTATGACCAGCTAATAGCGTGTATGAAACATATTTAGCAGTTGGTGAAATAGGGGCCTCAGATAGCCTAGTTGGTAAAGGCACGGCATTACCAAGCCCCATACGCGCCTGGTTCGATTCCCTGTCCGATCGAGGAAATCATTCTTTTTATGTTTTGTTTCCGATAGACTAGCAAGGTGAGGAATCGAAAAGAGCCTGCCGATATCAGTTGCTCAACTCCAATACGTTCGGATGATACATGATGGTCAGTACTGGGTTGTAATTGTGACGTCTTGATTAAGCACTTTAAGCAATCAATCGATTTGGATATGGAAAACCCTTTTGCAATCAAACGTGGAGACACAGGCTGTCTGAATTGTGTACTTAAGGTATCATTATGACCACGAGAAACACCGTAATATGGATAGGAACGATGCTGACGTGCTGATAGACCACGAATCATAATGTGTACTAGAAATAATCAAAAGTAGATAACAAAATACAATTTGGCAGCAAGGTTTTGTATGTAAATAATCTTGCAACACTGGTATGAAGCTAGCATTTCAAATGAATTTTCTTTTCGATTCAATGTACGTGCAAAATTATTATTGAGTGGACGGTAGAGTTAGGATATTATTTTTGATTCTTAAAATTTTAAAAGCACATGAAACATAAAAGATGATTGAATTTCTATTTGGTTACAATACTCTCAAATGTGATCTAGTAAGAATCCTTGGAACCAATCTAGATAGAGCTGGAATTAGGGCCTAACAGCTTTTGTAAACAATGACTTCTATCGATGATTCCTAGAAATTCAAGACTCACTTACGCAAACCAACATCCTCACCAGGTGGGGAAAGACTTCCCCTATCCGATGGATATGTTGGTCTGCGTGGGCGTGCCTTGAGTTCCTAGAAATCATCGATAGAAGTCATTGTTTACGAAAGCTGTTTCGCCCTAATTCCAGCTCTATCTAGAAATGTTTGGTTGGCTCAGATTTTGACAGTTCATTTGGCTCAAACCATTACCTCCACTCATCTCTTCCTCTGAGGAATTATAATGAACAGTATCACATGATTGCATATGTCAAAGCCTCATGAAGCAGAGCTTGTTGGAATACTGATAGGGTTAGAGTCTAATTTTCGTCATACTAATTACACCACACTTTACCTCTCTTTTCCAAACATAATATTTCTATCAAAAATAGAATGATTCTATCAAAGGTGACTTTATGTTAGATTTCATAAAGACTCATAAATTTTTGAGATGCTGTAAGCATAATCCAATACTGCTTCTTATTCCAATTTCATACTAATTCATATAAATGTCATTGAAATCACTTTGGCATATGGACGAAGACAAATGGATTCGCAATCAGGGTTTATTTTTTTTATTTGAGTTATAGACATTGTTTTGAAGCTTTTAGACTAAACTATCGTTGGTACCAAACTTATAATTGATACGGTCACGTCGAAATCATTGATATATTGGATGTTTCAGCTCGATATGAAGTCGCTTATGCCGAAGTAGTTCTCTACCCTAAACTGAATATTCAGAAACAGAACATATTCTCATTAATTCTGTTTTCCTTTTTCAAAACATCAGATAGTTTGTCGGGATATAATGTTGGCTCTCACTTTGGCCTTTTAAGCAAATATCGCATTCAACTAGCAATAATACACAGCTGTAATGAAACACTTATACCATATCTGCTGTGAAATTAATATCCGCCGGGATGTTCTGAGGCATAACATCTCTGATCACGCCTTCCTTCGGAAAGGAAGTAAAGCCGTTGATCCCCTGTTCATGAGTTGATGAGTCGATAGGTTGGGCCCAGGTGTGGGAGCTGCCTCCCTGGCGTCGGTAGCATTGGTGCTCAGCACGGAAAATAAGATCGACTGCGGTCACACAACAGAAGTGCAACTTCGAATCCAAAAGTGGCTCCATATTATTTTTGTGAACAGCTTTGCTTGCAGTTTATGTGGGCATAGCATGGTTTGATGTTTCGAGTTTCCATAGAAAACTCGTGAGAAAATCCACAAGCATTGCTTGGTGAACAAAATTGTTCTCCCACTTGTTGATACACTGATTTATACACACTTCCACTTCTGTTCTGTACTGCGGTGGTCATCAAAAAGGAATTCGATTTTTGTTACGGTTTAAAAACAAAATTTTGCAGTGCATCTGCACGTCGCTCACTTTCCAAAAATACTCATATTGTTGAATGTTTGTCAGTTTTTCAAAAAACGGGCAGTCTCCATCGGAGAGTTTAGCAACAGGGAAACATCGTTTTGGATTCTTATTTGGCGTCACTAATCGATTTTTGGGTTCTACATGTTACCTCTTTTACAATATATCCAATCCATATTGTAGAATATTTGACAATCTTTCTTTATACCGGAAGTCTCCTGCATGGATTTAAGAAAATCACGAGTCATAAATTTACAGTTTATACTCTTAGTTCCTCTTCTGGAAATACCCATTAGACTGATGCAAAATTATAAATTTTCGCTCCACAGTACTTAAACAATTTCAAACTGAGGCCTGATTAGCTTTCCAAAATTTGAACTCATTTGGTAAGGCATTGACTTGACTATGGGAAAACCAAACTTTTTGTTTGTTACCTTCTAGCCTTTTTTCCATACTGCACTGTTAAAAAGTTTTATAGGGGAAATGGAGGTCGGCCTAAATGCCCCTAATTTGGGCCCATAAATAAATTTAGCAATCCACTAAATTTTCAATAGCGACCAAACATATCCATTAGTACCGTCCCAATGACGCGTTTATCTAGATAAAATTGATAAATAGCGGATTTTTAGCGATGGACGCAATCTTAGATCCATAGAGCCGTTTTCTTTATATAATTTTATGGGAAATTGTCTCAGCTACAACTTGTTTTTCATCCAAACTTTAATTGAAATAGTTATTAATTGTTTAAGAGATTGGCAGTTTTTTTGCATGATCAAGCTGCTGTTTTGTGGACAACACTGTTTTTTGCAGTTAGCCTTGATTTTTGTGCTCTATTCTACGTGAGAGAAACATCAATGTTGCCTTTTGAGTAAATTTAATCATTAATAACCTTTGTTCCTTATATTTTATAGAAAAATGATTATCTTCAACAAAGTTAGACAAAATTTCCTACTAGCACAGTTTTCATTTTTCAAAGCAGAGTAATATATTGATTAAGTGGTTATGATGATATGAACAAAAAAATTGGATCTTCCTTTGTATTTTTACATAAACTTCAAATGGTTGCCAAGTCTGTTTCTTAGTATAAGAGTTCAAATTTTGCGAGGCTTTATAGAACTCAATTTGGAACCGTTTGAGCACTGTGGTGCAAAAATTTCATATTTTGCATCAGCCTAATACCCTAACGGCACCGGTGGTGTAGTGGTAAGCGTGATTACCTCTCACTCCAGCAGGCCTGGGTTCAATCTCTGATCACGCCTTCCTTCGGATGGGAAGTAAAGCCGCTGGTCCCCGGTTCATGAGTTGATGGGTCGATGGGTAGGGTCTAGGTGTGGGAGCTGCCTTCCTGGCACGTCGGTAGCATTGGTGCTCAGCACGGAAAACAAGATCGACGGAAAAAACAAACCAAAATGAAAATCAGCCTAATACCCATTTTGATGAGTATTTGTCAGTTTTCGACAACCAAAAAACTCGCAATTGGACTTTAGAAAACCGGAAGTTTTTATGTTAAACTCTAAAATGTTGTTAATAATCCGGCCTTCAAAATAATCATATAGCAGCGTTTTAGGCAGTCTACTAAAAACCGGAAGTCACCATCGTTGATAAAAAAACTGGAGATTGTTGTCTAAATTTCAAAATAGCGTCAACCATCAGCTCCTGGCTACCCAGCTATTTTGAAAAAAAGCTATTATTTAGCATCTCATATGAAAAGCACGATAAGAAACGGTTCTGTACCCAAGTTATTAACTAAAGAGAAAGTCGATGAAGAGAATCGTTCAATGTTACTTAGGACCTAATGCATTGCTCAGCTTGAATAATTCTATCGAACGTCATTCGCTGATCTGAGCTGACAAACGAGGTTGACGCATAGCCATCGCTATCAGAGCTGGCTTAAACATGGGTAGAGGGTGGCAACCAGTGGTGGACGTAGTTCGTCTACAATCGAAGAATTTTTGTATTCATAATGGAATTACTATTCAGTATGGAAACGTTAACAAACGGTCTATAAATATAATTTAAAGCTCTAAGCATGTCATTCTTACATACTACGAAAAAGACATGTACATTTCAGTGCCCTGAGAACGACACATTCAAGTGGCTATTTTGACATAAGAATCAGTTGAAAGGGACGAGAAAATCAATTCAATCAAATGCACTTTTCGTCGAGTTGCATAGGTTTCAGTTTCAGGACACTTAATTTTGCATGTCATATTTGTTTACGTTCCATGATTTACGTCAAAGCTGAATTACGTCTCGTGTAAAAATAATAATTTCTAAGTGTGTACTTTAAATTGATATCCTGTTTGTTTTACAGCCAATTTAAAAATAAAAATCATCATAAAAATCAAATATCAGTTATAAATGTGTTTTAAACAGGTAATTGAGAGTTGCAATACCGAATTATAACTTCAAGATATGATACAAGTAATGTAATCTTCGTTCGTGCTATAAACATGTTTTGATAACCAAGGTGGCAAATACTAATTTCAGCTAAAACAATGTTTTTTTTTTTTTTTTAATTATGAAATAATTAAATGCCATGATCATATTTTGAATTGGTAGGATACAAGAAGAGGTTGCAAAGAATGTGTTTGACATATTAAACCTGTTCATTTCACTTCATGAGAGTCACAATCAGCGATTTTTCACACACTCACTCACTCAATCACTCACTCACTCACTCACTCAGCGATCAGAAAATCGCTGATTGTGACTCATTTACAGGTTTTATGTTTCAAACGCATACTTTGTAACCTCTTCTTGTAAGTTACAAGTTAAACATGGCATCATACCATCTTTTGGTTTTATTATTCCGTAAATCATTATTTTAGCTGAAATGAGTATTTGCAACCTTGTTGATAACAATTATTTAATTTCTAAATGTGTTAAAAAATTGCATTGCAATATGGCTGAGCGCTTAAGCAAAATGTAGATAGCGAATACAATTTATTTGTGCTTTTAACATCACATGCACGTTATGTAGAAGACAATTGTAAGTCAATTAAAAAGAGAGAGTTGTTATTCTATTTCTTTGCTAAAATTTTATCCAGAATGTATGGTGCAAATAAATTTAACGGATCCAGCTTATCCTAAGAGTCAATGAGTTTTTTAGAAGAAGAATGTAAAGATTCAACAAAACTTTGGGAGTATGCAATCCTAGTTTATTTAAATTATTCATACAATAAAACTCCCCACAGGAATTAGTTCTGAAAATTGAATATGGAAAAATAAACGTTGAGATATTGAAATGAATTTACATCATGTTCAATATAGTAGGTTTTAATCATAAAAGTTCTGAACTTTTGCTGGGGAATTTGAAACGAAAAAAAAAATAGAGCGAAAGATCTGTTTTTTTTAGATACCCTATGTCAATTGATAAAAATAGCTATAAATGAGTCAATTTAAGAGATACAAAAAATCTCTATGTGCATCTTTCCTGCTAATTTCCCATTATGAATCGCTGTGTATTAGATAGAACCAGAAATTTTTCACAATTTAACAGTATTTCTGGATTAGATCTTTGGCTGTAAATGTAAACAAAGACTTTTTTCATGTTATAGCTACTTTAGTACTCTTGGGTCCTTCGTGACTTGGTCAGGAATGAGAGTTGAATTCGTGACTTTGGCGTGAGATGAGAACCATTACGCCGAAGCCGTCCCTAAATTAAGACTTCTTTTATTTTCTTTCGAATTATAAGTCATATTTTTCATAAATAAAGTGAGGTGCAGTAGAAATTTCCATTAAATTCCACTACCTTAATTGTTTATCCTTTACCGATACGGGTATTTCATCTACAATAGAAAGTCTTCTTCTCTTTCTAATACTCGACTGACACCACATTCAGCAGGATTCATGCTTTCCTAGGACATGCCGATATAATTTATGCATCCTCCTTTTGGACATGCCGATATAATAGGTCTCATCGATTGTCACAATTGGTGTTGACTTGGTATTGAGCGAATGTAGTTAAAACATCGGTACAACATTCAATGGTTTATTTATAACAGAATACACAAACAGATAGATCCCGTCCAAGCAACTATCCTGCTTTCGCCTGTCAACCAACATGGTAAGTGAACCATGGCAATCCACTTGAAACACAATTGCAACCTTCCCCGATCGAGACCTTGAAGCAAGAATTTAACAACCAGTAGTTGTGACCCAAATTCCAAGCAGCGCATGGCAACGCTCTAAGTAGCCTACCGACCAACCGATTGATTCTATACAATCGGTGGTTCCGTCGTCGAGCGATTAATTGTTTCAATCTGATTCCTGCAGCCCACGGCTTCAGCTCCCAGGTCGAATCTATTCAATTCCCCCGCCGCGGTGCACCAGCTCCTACTCTATGAGTACGTGTCATGGTGCTGACACCAAAGCAGCGCATAATCCATTTAAGATGTATCATTACAAACTAAATAGCTTCAACCACTAGCTAGTTTCGATTAAAGTATTGCAACCGGGCTGCATTCCAGAAGCCGTTGGGACGAGGAAGCTGACTTTACTACAGTCGCTCAAAGTGCTATAGATATAACCTCATCTACATTAATGACCCGAAGCGATACCTCATGTTCAATAGGTTTCGCATAATAATCCACAGCAAACATGTACCGTCAGAGCATGATATTGCTTTTGGACATGAACGTGATTGTTTGCATACTGAGAGCGGTATCTAAAGCCTGCTTACCCATTCACCTACTTCTGTGACGACAACGACCGTATACACATATTTCATATAACGAGCCAAAGGGTCCATTGGATCCATTATATCTGGCTGGTTGTATCTCGTTCGGGGGCACTACCGTGTCTCAGCTGTTTTTCTATTGCTTCTTGGCCGTTGTCGTCGCTTTGATCGTGTTTTGAGAAAATCTCGGAAAAGACTTCCACAAGCATCATAAACGTGAGCTGGGCGCTTGGGTTCTGTTTGGGCCCCGAAGGCAAGCTCACGTTGTGATTTGCGTACGTTGTTATTGTACTAAATGCTACTGACGCGTGGTGGGTTCTTTGCCAAGGTAGTTGTTGATTAAACTTTATGAAGGGGAACAAATAGGATAATTTTGTTACATGAACTTTAAGGCGTTTATTGTCGATTGCTGCTCATGGGGAGTTTAGAAGTGATTTAAGAAAATCATAAACCCGGTAGAATGAAGGTGTAACAATTACCCGTTATGAGATTGTATAATGCAAGCGGTCATTACATCGTGGGAATGCGCTGAAAATACCAATTGAGTTGATTGGAATTTAATGGCACTGTGCAACATGCTAGGGCGTTCTCCTTGCTATCACTGTCGAAGGATATCTGCCAACTCCGGCCGCGAATGAACCGGTTTGAACTGACGAAATTTGCACCGGCGAAAGTTGGACCAATTTAAATCGCTTTTCGAAAGTTGCCCCTATCCGAAAAATGTAAAAGAGTTAAATCTTTATGGCTTTACAGTCACCGCGGAAGGTCTCATTCAAAGACAATACCGCAAACCATACGAAGTTACCCCCAAAACCAGTCAATTATGATCAGTAGAGTACCGCTAACCGCATAAAAAGTAGAGGAGATTCAGTCAGTCCATCTGGTTCGTTTTATTCCTTTTCCCGAGACGTTCAATGCAGAGGAGCAGGTACCGCCAGAGCAAACCTGGGAAATAATCCTTGAAGCGGAAAGAATTATTCAATCGGACACCACTTTCCTTCACTTTTACCGTCTGTCTGCAAGTGAAGTCAACGCTCAGCGAAGTATTTTCTGCCCGCAGCAGTGGCTCTGATCCATTTTTCTTGTCCAAAAAGTGCGTAAACCGCTACGCGTGGGTAACCACGTGCCAATCTCCTATGGCATACCTTTCGGGCCTTGAAACGAGCTGACAATTAACGCAAACATTTCATAAGACCCAAAAGCGGAGTTGTCAATCAGCGCAGATTGATGACCGGCAGCGAAGTGATTTATTTGAGTTTTGGTACTTTATTTGATTAAAAGATGTGGCAAACTTTCCAGCTGCATATTTTTGTTTCATGGCACCATCGTTTACTTTATTGATATAAGACGCGGAAAAGTGTAACTAAGACAATTTAAAGATTTTGGCTGGTGCTGAACAGTAAGCAGGGGAATTCGCGAAGCGTTTTTGGCAACCAACATTAATGCGCCAATTGCACTAGATAGCATTTTTCCGCTCGTGCAGTTCCCGTTTTGATGCCATCTGAAGCTCCAACGACGAGACAACACAGGTTATATTCTGTAATTTTCAACTACAAACTGGAGCAGGGTTTTTGATACAAAATTACACGATTAACGGCTAAATAAATTAATTAAAGGTGACATTTACACGTTCATGTACATTTATATCGTGTTTAGTTGAAACTTTAATTAATTTCAATTGAACTTTTCACTGCCTGCAAAAACGCAGATGCCTGTATTATATGCAAATAAGTGGATTATTAAACACTTTCACGTAAAATTAAAGTAGTAGGGTAAAAACTCACTTCAACCTAATTGCTAATTTTGGGCCTATCGAGCAGAAAACATCACATATAGGGTAAATGACGGCTTCGGAAATACGTTAACCTATTATCGTCATGGGGTAAAACAACGTTATTAAGAGCTTAATTTTGGCATGTGAATACATTAGGGGTATTCACTATGCGCATCGTAAACATATACACTATCGTAAAAATACCAGGGTGCATTGGAGTGTAATGGAAGTTTACGCATTTACGAGGGTGTAAACACTTACGATGCGCTTTGTGAATACCCCTATTGTGTTTCAGATCATCTATTGGCCAAGCTTGAGTGCTCTAGGACTTTGTTTACCTCCAACCCCCCCCCCTCCCCCTGACGACAACAGGTTAAGGTATTGCCGAAGCCGAAATTTCCCCTACACAGATAAAAATTCTGAATTTTAATAGTGATGTAAAAATTCATTCACGTAAACTTGTATTTCATTTTACGCAACCGAGCCACTTGTAAACAATGTTGTTTACAACAATGGGCTTTTGCATACAATATTTGCTACATTGCATGAAATGTCTCAGAACTTTACATGATATATAATGTAAACTTATATGATATGTGACGCTCCATTTATGTGCATCATACTGAACAGAAATTTACACTACTTTTTCGAACGGTGTACCTATGATTCCGGCGATGACATTACCGTCCAAATACAAACACGATTCTTTACTTTGACTATATGTTTTAGTATTACTTCTACGTGAAGTCAACGATTTACATAGTTGAAGATGCTAATTTCAAATAACAGACTGTAGTGGTAATTTTTATACGATAGATGGAGTTGCAATTTCCAAACCTACTACTGGATGCCTTCCTTCAAATAACAACTGAAGTGCGGTAAAAAATCGGTAGAACTGTTTCAAACACACCGTTGGTACTTGAGCGGTCGGTTTTCATCTTTTTTTGCCAGTGGTGGCGGGGGGGGGGGGACACCCCTCACCATCCCTCTCCAAAGGGGGAGTTTGGTAAAGAGAGATGAAAAAACCGATTTGAACCTTCCTTAAAAGATGTCCTAGCTAGCTATTCTAATATCTATATGCAATCTTCACACTGCCGTACTCTAACGGAACTATCAACTCTATGCTTTCATCTACTCCATCTATCGTATAAAAATTACCACTACAGTCTGTTATTTGAAATTAGCATCTTCAACTACGATTCTTTAGTTTACGAAAAAGTCTTCTTACTTAGTAGAATTTTCCAGGCAAGTTTTCTGGACATAGAGAATTGGTATGGAACGTTGAATATGTCGTTTAATGCGAATCTAGGACTTCGATATCGAAGCTCCGATGAGTTCTGAACCCGGATCTGAGCTTAGTCTAGGGATTCAGTTAAGAAGTCGTCTGGGGAGTTTTCAGTTGGATCATCCGAATTTCAGTTTCGAAGGTGGGTCTGATGAGTTTCAGTAAGTAAATGAAGTATTGCCCTGAAAGTTAATTAGCCTTGCTTTTGAAATACGCATGGAGTTTTTCATAAAATTTTCTGGAAGTCCTCAAGAATGGTTGCCGTTTAAGTGGCTTAGATTTTGATTTGAGGTGTTCTTCGGAGTTTCGGAGAACGTCACGAGGAAATCCGATGTAATTCAATGCAACTTCTGGGTGTGATCTAAAGCATATTTTGAGTTTTAAACAGTACTATGGAACTGGTTTTGGAAGATGGTTCGGATGAACATGGGCAGAGAAATTCGAAGATTCGCATGATTTCAAAGGTCTAAGGTGTATGGTATCGGCCACACTAAAATTTTTCCCAATGCAAACGCTTTTCTCATTTCATTTATACAGCCTCAAGCTGTATTCAAACGTTATACGATATGAGGCAACGTATACTCAACCTCTATACAAGCAAATCTGGCGAACTTAGTCAGCTACATATGGCTATTTTGACGGTTAGAACAAGCTCTTATTGCCTTTCCATTTACGCTTCTAAACAGCTGTTAACCTGCTGTTTAGTTGTATGCAAACTTGATAGGTGCTTATTCAACCTTTTCCCGGTTATCCAACAATCACTACACAGATTTCTGTTGAAGCCGGGTTACATATTGTTTAAGCTTTTTTTTTTGTTGGCGGAATTGATTGAGTTTATTTTGGTGTGAGAATCTTATTCATCGAAATTAGTTATAAGCACACCAGCAAATTATTTACCCTGCACCGAAACCTGGAATCGAACTCGAGACGACCGTATTGGTATACCTTGACCAATTTCGCTACGAAAAAACTTTGAACTTTCGTCAACAAATATACATGACTTTCTACAATAAAACCGTTGAGTAGAGGCTTTAATATAGTGCACATGAATCACTTTTCTCGACTAGTTACTTTAGCTTTGTAAAGGAGCAGAGTAAAAGCTGTAAAACTGCACACGTCTAAAAATAAACCTAGTAGACTGTAAAAATACTTCCAATGTAGCGGAAACACAGTTTATTAGCTGAGTACAGGTTGTTTAGTTGTTGAAAAAGCACTTTTGATATTTATGTTATTTAGGAAGATTGGTTGGTTGTGTAGAAGCCTTCAAATGAGTAATAAAATCACTTTATTAGCCTTGCTTTGTAGCCACCAGTTGAAAGTTGATTATTATTTGCATAGAAGTGACATTAGAGTTTATTGGCTGCTGTTATTCAGTGCGACTGACAAATTGAATAATGGTTGTCAAAAAGTTGAGTAAACGCTCTCCAAAACTATTTTGCTAGCTTCTGCTTGTAGCTATATCTGCAGCTTTTTTCAGCTACTTTACAGCACAATTCTGGAAACGTTGGCTTATAAAGCTGAAAATGTTAGTTGGGCGGGTCAGTCAGGACAGAATTTTTGGCTGAATCCGGCCATCTTCTCTTGTCCTAGGTTTCTTTGAGCTACTCACATCGTTATGTGTACTCGACATAGAAGTTGTTTGTTCTTGTAGTCAATTTTCCGGCTTTTTTGTTTTTCGGGAGACAGGAAACAGCTGATGCCTCTTCTTGGAAATTTCCGGGAATGGGGAAATATTTTTATTCAGAGGCCATCGAATTTTCTTCCAACTTCTTCCGGATTTTTATTTACTGGAGAGTTTTTTTTGACTCAGAAGATATTTTCGAATTCTCCCAGAAGGCTGCAGCTTTCTTATAATTTTTCATATGATTTGATGGGCAACTTCTTCTAGAAGTACTTCTGACTACCACAATAGCTTTTTTTTTACATTCTCTGGAAGGTTCATTCAACTTCTTCAGCATGTTTCTATTCAATCGTTTTTAACACCTCCCCAGAAGTTTTTTCGACTTCCCCGGATGTTGCGTCTCTTGGCTTCCCTCGAAAATTTGTTTTTGAAATAGGAAAATTGGAAAATGATTTTGACTTTTCCGAAAAATTCTTCCGATTTCCATTAGAAGATCTTCAGATTCCTATGGAAGTTTTTTCAAACATTCTCCTTAGAAGATTATCTGATAAATCTCTTGTAACTTTCATCCGTCTAAACTTGTTTCCCGGGAAACTGGAATAGATTTTCGGGAATCGGAAATCGTGATTTTTGGTAAATTTCCCGGGTTTTCTTTCCAGAATGTACCGGGTAGGAAACGCTACTGTTGATTTTACCCTTGAAATTTCATTCTCTTTAAAGGTCCATTGAGCTTGATCGGATGAAGCTTTGGGTATGTTCTGGAGACCCTCTGGACTCACCCTGAACATCCTTTCGAATTTACATGGAGCTGCTTTAGTCGTGATCTAAAGACTCATTGTTTCCTCTCTGGTGGTTTTCTGTGCATGCTGTGAATTTCCTCTGGATGTGGAATATTTTTTTAATTAAGCTGAAATTTGTACTATAGAACCCCGTTAGTTTGAATAGCTTAAATGTTAATTACATGGTGCTCATTTAAATTTTGTTTAACTGGTACCCCTCCACAAGTGCGTAACGCCATTGAGCACCTGTGTAGCAGTATCAGTTAAACACGTTCTAAATGAGTGCCGTTTAATTGTAATTTTAGCTGTTCAAACTGTGATGGAGGTATTCTGAATTCCATCTAAAGAGCATACGAACAAGGCAATATTCTCGTTGTCCTTGAGATTCTCTGGACTTGCCATAGAGACGTTCTGAACTTGTCTTGGAAAGCATCTTTCACATGTCTGAAAGTCTTCTGAATTCTCCCTAAAGAGCCTCTGAACTCATTCGGAAGACTATATGGAGTTGCCCCATCTTAAACTTGCCCGAAAGATCATCTGAACTTATTTAGAAGACTCTCAAGTAGTGCTTCTTTCATAGTTGTCTGACTGTGCCCTAGAAGTTCTCCAACATATTTAGGCGTTTTGTAATTGTCGTAGTGGATGCTCGATTGATTCTTCTGGTCTTGTTCATACATTCCATTGACCTTGCTGAAGAAGTCCATTACTCGAGTGTGTTCTCGATGCTTCTCGAAGCTCATCCAGACCTCAATGTTTTCTGGATTTCTGTCTTCCTTGTGTTTAGCTTTATGTTTTTCGATATCCATTGCTATCAAAACCAATCACAACATAACCAGCACAGTAAACCACTCCTACGGTTTTGCAACACTGCCCCACATTTGAAAATGTCACGTTTATCGGAACCGCTACCGTTTTCCAAAGTGGTATAGGTACCCCTACATGTTGATTCTTCAGTTTTGATATCACCCTCTAAAACAGCAATGTCGCGCAATTCTCACCTTCATAGTCGTGAGTAGAAGAAACTGCCAAAGTAGAACAAACATGCATTGCCACCCGCTGCTGCCTGGGCGACCGCGGTTGCAGTTCTTCCAAGTCAATCCGCAAAAAAAGATACCTTCCGCCACCATTACACCCCCACCGTCACGACGTGCGGGAAACCGGCTCTTACATGCCATGATCGTTATCTATCCCACACAGAAACTATTTCATCCATTCATGCACCACACACAGGTAGGTAGGTAGGTAGGTACCTGGGGCTGTGACTGTGAGAGTGGCAATATTTACGTTCTGTTTCTGCAACATGCTAAGGGTACCATCCAATAGTGTTGCATGCACTAAACTGGGTGCCTTAATTGCGTCAGCGAATTAGAAACGTGTGATTATATGTAGCAGCAGTAGTTGTGCCGTACTTTTTTTTGCGAACCTATTATTATTGGTCTCCACGGTCGTAGTGTAGCAAACTCACCTACGCTCATGCCAACACGAGAAATGCAACGTGGAAAAATGAATTAAATAATCGCTGACGTTTTTCCCCGAGCCCTTCTGGGTATACGACTACGAGAACGCCTTTGCCCAAAACAAGGGGAACGAAAGCAATGTGCACTTGCAAATGGTAGGTGCTAGCAGCCACCACCCACTGAGCGGTTTCGAATCACTGCTATGACTAGGTGAAATTGGCACTTTTTTTTTCTCACCGACGACGATCGACCGACCGACCGACCGACCGTGCAGTTTTTGAGCCAGGTGCAAGGGCTGCTAGAGCTGTCTACCTTCTTTTCCCATTTTCCCTTTGAGATCTCAATGCAGCGAACTGCCGTGGGTCATGACAGCCTACAACACCACCACAAGCAACCATTATGCAATATTGTAGACGCTTGGGCACGACTGTCTTTTTTCCCTTAGAGTTTGGTGGTCTCCTTCGTGCTGGGATGCTGCGCTGTAGCCGACGTGATGAATTGGCATACCAATGATCGCCGGTGGACACTGGGGAATCTTGTTACATATTACTCAAAATTATCCCAATTCTTGCACGCTGCGCTTTACCAGCATTCCTAGGAAGGAGGCCGACTTGGTTCGTTGTTCGATGTTGGTATAGGGAAGCACCATTTTGGGACCATTGCACTCGACGACGACGACGACGACGGCATAAGGAATGTTGATTGCCAGGGAGCCTTGCAGACCCATAGGAGAGGATGCAACGTGAGCGTATGTACCATTTGCAGCAGCATCCAAAATGGAATCACCACTGATCGTCGTCGTCGTTGCCGTTGTTGTTCGTGCGTCTTTTTGCTGATACAGAAACCTACTTTTCTCGGAACGCGATTTGGTCGACTTTTTTTGCCTTCCTTCCTTCCTTTCTCCTTGCTCCCATGTCTGAATTGGCGAGCTTCTGCTCACCTGGCCGGCTATGGCCAACAGCGATATGGTTTGGTTTGGTTTGGGTTGGTTTGCTTAGCACTCCACGCTGACTGTTGGTAGAGCCACGCTTGAACGCGCTATCAAGAGTGTGATGCGAGTAGGCTGAAAAGAGCCCCGCTGCTGACTGAGTGCCATTCGGAACCGTTAAGATCGATTTGTGCTTGCGAGAGTAAGGAGGAGAAATCACCAGTGGGAAAATCGGATGAAATGGGCTCAATTAAGCATGTGAGCCGGACGTTGGCGTTCTTAGGTGGGGGTTTCAGTCCGAATGAGAAGTTCGGTTTTCAAGCAGGCGCAATAATACGGGTATGACGTTTGCTTGCTGGGATTCAGCTTAACAAGTGTCTCCGAGACTTAACCACCTGTTTCGTCACTTTTGCTGAGATAAAATTTGTTTCCCGATTGCTGATTAGACAAACAGAACAAAGGGAGTTTGAAGTGGAATGGTTTCTACGTATCGATTTTCAGAGTTGTTAATATTCATCCAATTTCGTAAAAAAAAAATCATATTCCAATTGCTCTGATGCAAGGTTCCGATCATTTCAAGCAACCATCTGCATTATTCAAAAGCCGTAAATCGGTTTGATTTAGTATTTTCATATCCCTCCCGGCTTCGCGGGAATTTCCGGGTATCGGGAAATATTTTTGTTAATAGTTCAGAAAAGTAGTAAATTAGATTCATGGCAGAACGATTTATAACTTTTTGATTACTTTTTTTTAAGACCAACCTCGAGAGTTTCTTTTTACCCATAATATATATCTGAATTCTTCCAGAAATCTCTTCACATTTTCCTAGAAATTATCATCTGATTCAACACAAAGCTTCTTCCATCGTCTTTCTGGCTTCCACCACAGAACAGAAATGGATTTTCGGATCCAAAAGTGGCTCCATATTATTGTTGTAAACACTAGCGCACCTAGCGGTAGACGGCAAGTTTACATGAGCAGTATCCTTTGTTGTTGAGCTTCGTTTGGTCAACAACAAGGTTCTCCCACTGTTTGATACACTGATTGGTTCGCACTTCCACTTCTGTTATGTGCTTCCAAGGTAGCTTCTTTTGACTTCCGCTGGGAGCTTCAGCCAACTTCTTCAGCAGGTTGCTTAAAACTTTCATTGTCAATGTCTATTAAATCATTTTTAACTACTCCAGAAGTAATATCGACATCCCCAGAAGATTATTTTGACTTTCACGATAAGGTTTTTTGACTTTGAATGGAAACATCTTTTGATTTCCCTGGAAGTTCTTCCTGACTTCCCCCGGAAATTTCTTCTGGCTTCCCTCGAAAAATTCTTGAAACATTCGTCCGTTTTCCTTTATTAGATCTAAGTTTTTCAGATAACCAAAGCCTTTTGAATGGGCAAGAATATTAGCTTACTTACAAAGTCATTCAGGTAACGAATGACTTCTACATAGTGGATTGGTTAGTTGAAAATTCTTCCGGTACGTACCGCTATTTAGCATCTAGTATGAGATAAATCTCAAGATTGTGACCAGCTAGGAAGTTCGGTGTGTTCGCCAAAGTTGTTCAGGTAACCAAAGCTTTTCTAATAATGAACAGATGTGTTGATTCTCCCCTTACGTGGCACTAACATGCTTGGGAACTTCAAGTAAATGTCATATCTCAAGATCCTAACAATCTAGAAAAATGCTGACTTCTGCAAAATTGTTTAAGTAACCAGAGCCTTTCGAGTGGTGAAATTATAAGTTTATAGTTCTGCCACTACGCGGATCAAATGTGGAGTTCCAGCTTATGCTATACCTCGAGATTCTGAACACCTAGGAAGTTGCTATCTTCGGAAAAGATCTTCAGGATATTCTACATGGTGGACAAGTTAGCTAATAATTCACACGTGGTGCTAGTGCTAGTATTCATCTGAATTCTACCAAAATGAGATGTATCTCGAGATGCTATCCACCTGACGAGTTGCTGCTTTCAGCTAGTTGTTATGGTAATCAACATATTAGTTCAAAGTCACAGCACATACTGATAGTTTACATGTACACTAGCGCCACGCTGGAAAAGTATAAACTTTCATATCCACCTTCCAGAAGGTCTTGGTAGCTTAATCATTTTTAGTCCGCATACTCACTCGCGCCGCGTAGTGAGTGAATTTTTAACCTTTTTATGCGTAAGGATTTTATTTTATTCTTCTACACCGTGTGGTTCATGGGTAAATGAATGAATTGAAGAGAGTGAAAAAAATAAATGCAATAATGATAAAATTTAAAACAATTGGTCAGCTGGTAGCGTTATATTGAGGGACTTGTCCGTGGCCAGCGTTACTTCCACTCACTTCGCTATAAAAAATGTTTTTCAAAATTATGGAATCATTAGATGCTATAATGATACTTTATACTTGTCACATACAAGGATAGGTAGGAAAGTATGTGAGTGAAAGCAATCCTGTCCGTGGCCTTCAGATTGTAGTGCAATGAGATGTATGATTGATCCTGATCGGAAATCAAAGATGAATTCTTCAGATTCCAGATACCAATCATTTGTCAAATTATTACAATGGAGCAGTTCCAGGCCAAGTAGCTCAACAACTAATAATTTTGACTCGGCCTTCTCCAATTTGCGTGAAACTTTGCATAATTGTTCGCTATGGGCAATCATTCACATTTTTGTAAAAATTCGGCCATGTTGGATCTTGTATTTTTTTTTCAAAATGGCGTCTTTGAAATCTTTCAATAAATTATAGTACGAAAACGTTACTTCTGACGACATTTTGGTCTGAGACAAGGTCGTTGAGAAATGCATAATAATACTTGGATACTTGGATACTTCAGATGTCTCAAAAAGTACCCAACAAACATTAAAAGTAAAATAAGAGCTTATTCAGGCAAATATATGCTTTTCAGCTAAAAAAATGCTGATTCAGCCTTTAATCACAACAAATTGTTTGTTGGGTATATCGTCAATATTAGTAACTTTTGTTTTGAAAAAGACTCATGAAAAATGTAAACTTTTGAAATATTTAAAACCTGTGACACTTGTAACTTGACAACAATCGTAAAACATCAATTTTTGGTCATATTTATGAACATTTAGTTAGGAAGATTTTAAATGTTATTTTTGCACAGAAAATGATTTAAAATGTCTCAAATTTTGTTTTCTTAGTTAAAGTTTCAGAAAAAAACGTACCAATTGACCAATAGTTCTTCCCAACAAACAATTTGAGTTAGATAACAGCTGAAAAGGCCATTTTTAGCTGAAGTAGCGTATTTTTGCCTAAATAGGCTCTTATTCAACATTCAATGTGTGTTGGATTGATTTACGGTTTTTGTTTATTTTCAAGTGTTCATGGTTTTAAAAATTTTAATAAATTCATTTTTCATGAGCTATTTTTTAAATAAAAATTATTAAAATTGAAGCTACACTATTTGAGATACTTAAGTCTTATTGCCATGCTGGATTTTTTACTCAAATTTAATTGAAAAAATATCCAAAATAGCAGCTAATAATAGTAAAGCATAACGTGAAGTTTGATGCAAATCGGGAAAGGTCGAGTTTTCCGATTAATCAATGAAGTGAAACTGGTCAATGATTTGTACTGACTATAATCGCATAATAGTCCCATATTTCTAGTCAATTTTGAGGTAACAACGCTTTACACTCTGAATTAGCATCTTCTTTCATATAATGTGTTTCAATTACGGGCTTTGATCATTATAGATGTTAAAACAGTATAAAGTCTGTTTGTCCCATCAAGTAGAGTAATCGTATATCAGTCTCATCCTGAAATTCAATCGTGCAGAGGTCAAGTTACAGTTCTGTTTATTAAATTTCCATTTTTTTACTGAAATAGTAGAACATGCCAATTTTATTGCAACTGATTTTAACTTTAAAAAAATCAACAATTAATTTACTATGATTTTCACATTTTACATGGGAATTGCACTTCGTAACTTCAACTGACATCTTCTCAATGCCTACCTTTTCCAAATTGGTCTGATTGCATTTATAGGCTGTGTCGTATATTGGAGACACGGAAACCATTTTTGCTGACTGAGCAGAAGATCGTAGTCGCAATCCCAAGCTCTTTCACATAGTAGCGAGGGTCTCATCGAGTAATCGTTCGCCCTGGTTCGGACAGTTCATGTTAGGACGCTTTGGGAGAGATAAGGATTTATTTATTAATACATTCATCTAACAATGAACTAGGAGCTATAGCAATTACTAAATGTATCTGGAATTAATAATACGTCTCTGGTAACGATCCGCAGGTTCCCCAAACTCTTCAACTGTAGAGAACGTGCGAATCATACTCGTAATAGGTTCATGTTGTCCAAAATAAGAGCGGTCTAAGTCTTGACGCAATAGGAACGATGAGCGTAGAAATCTGCTTAGTGAACAAAAGTTCAGACAAGAGAGTAAGTGGGTGGAATCAAATTCACCACTTAATAGCTTTGCGACGAATGTTACCTTTTAATGTTGTCGCCGTCGTTCTAAGGTATTCATGCTTAGCAAGCGACATCTCTCAGCATACGGAGGTAAGTTTAGTGGATATCTCCAAGGAAGTTGCCTCAATACCAGATGAATACGTTTTTTAATACGTTCTATTCTAATGTTCCAGGAAAGTTGGCAAGGAATCCAAGCAACAGATGCTGCCTCAAGAATCGGGCACACAACTTAACAATACAGTGGCTTTAAACAGTACGGATCCGAACAATGTCTTCAGATTCTTGATATGAACCCAAGCTAACGATTTGCCTTAGTGACTACCATGGAACGATGTAAGTCAAATGTAAGCTTAAAGTCCAACATTACACCTAGGTCGCTTACTTGTTCTACTCTTGCGAGTACAAATCCATCAATTGAGTAATCGAATACGATTGGCGTCCTTGTGCGATGAAATGCCATGACTACACATTGTTTAAGTGGCACCAGTCAACAAATTGGTCCAACATTTCTTGGAGCTGACGGCAATCTTCAGCGTCCTTGACAACGATGTATAGTTTGAGATCATCATATCCACTCTGCGGGATGAGCGTCACATCGTTGAAGTAGATTGTGAATTGCTGCCCTGGGGAACACTGGAGGTTGCAACAAAAAGTGACGAACTGCATGAATCCAGGTTGGCACGGAAAGTTCTATTGGAAAGGTACAATTTCAACCAATCAACTCAACCGTCTGAAACTCCCAGACGAGACATTTTCCGATGAAGAATACCATGTTCAATGTAATTGAAGGCTGCTTTCCGGTCAGTATAAAAGGTATCTACTTAAGCCTTATTTTCCAAGTGAGGTTCTGAACGCCCTGGGGATGTCGTAAGATGTATGGGGCTCGGTAGCCGAATGGCGACTATTTTTGCTTACACACTTAGAAATTATCACCGGCTTCGGTAATTTTCACCGAAATCCAAACAGCAGAGCATAAATCCATACAATTGCTTTTAAGCAATTTTAAAACGTTATCTCCATTACAATGACAAACTTTGATCATTTGAACAAGGTTGAACATGCTTTGAAATTATGTTTGAGCAAAATAGGCTTTAAATGAAGGTTAAAATTTTACCGAGCTGCTGAGATTTTGTTAAAAAAAAATACCGACCATGACAATAAACTCACAGTGTGTACTAAGCAGCAGTCGTGGGTTCAATCCTAGGCCCCTTTACATAACTGAGTTGATCACGTTGCATTATTTGCTTATCAAGTTCGAAAATATTACATTACATTCTCAAGTGAATGCAGATCTAGAATCGTCCTTCCCACTAACAAAAACATCCTTTCCATGCAGAGTCTCTAGTAACAACAGATGTTGAACTAACAATACTTGCTCTCCTCGATAACCTCTAGGACGTGGTGGGTGTAAACTTGTAAACTGACACTGCCACTGTGCAAGTGCGTTCCACAGCACAAATCAGCAAGCCGAGAAAATCACGTTTTAAGTTAGCTTCGTATTATTGCTTCTTATGCAATGGGACATCCCGTTTTGTTGTTTTCCCAAACTTTTCCAGGACAAAGTTGTTGAGTTTATCCAGTTTTATGAAACTATGGGTCAATAGCTATCACTTCCATTTGAAATACTCAGTTTTGACAAAAACGCAAACGGTACCGACTTCCGATGAGTGGCAGTAAACTGCAGAACAATATTTCTCAAGAAACGCAAGATGAAATATTTTAAAACCTCAACAGGTTTGATCTTCAAGATGAATATCATTTTTTTGTGAAAAAAGAACTGAGGTAGGTACATGCAACTTGCATAATAAGTGCCTTCGGACATAGTCTGTGCTGTTATAGACCTTGAACGTTCTGATTTGTCAGATTTTGTTTACCACTGAGAAAGGTTAGCTTCATGAATTTGGTTCTTTGTGCAAATTTCGTTTAATCAGGTCAATCTCAGATTAGCCAGTACAAATTGTACGGTAATCGATGTTCATGCCCATAGTTTTTAAATGTGTCGAAGAAAACTGTATTTTTAGTACCTTAAAAGTGTTAATATAAGTTGATTCACCCAAAAATTCAGTTTTAAATGATTCTTTATATAAAACAGCAAAAAGGGTTATCTTCCATTAATTCCACTTTAATAATTTTGGTATCCATGACAGATACGTATTTCGACTACAATGTCCAGTCTTCATCAGTGTCATTCCCACTAAAGAACTTATCAAAATCTAACCCCCTTAAGAACTCATCTCCTAAGCAAGGGGGGTTGAGTACTTAAGGGGGTTAGATTTTGATAAGTTCTTTAGTGGGAATGACACTGATGAAGACTGCACATTGTAGTCGAAATACGTAAATATTTGTCATGGATACCAAAATTATTTAAGTGGAATTAAATGGAAGATAACCCTTTTTGCTGTTTTATTCAAGCATTCCGCTAACAACCCAATTTCATTACTTCATGATGCTCTAAAGTCAATTTTAAAAATTGAATATAATCGTAAAAACCATTTCTTTAATATTTTTCAATGGAAATTTTGTATATGATTTGCTCAATTTTATCTTTATTCTCAAAAAGCCTTCGGGTTTCGATGTATAATTTTTTATTCAAATTATATTCATGAAATTTAAATAAAGTTCGAACATGATATTGACCCTGGAAGATTTTACGTAAAACCGCAAGAAGGATTTAAAGAATGGAATTGATATTGAATTTGATATTCGCCTTAAAGTCCTTTGGTCTAATTTTTACTAAAATGGGTATTCCTCACTTTATTCGCTACAATCGCCGATTTCTAACAAGCGATTATTCAACCACGCGTAGTAGATATACCATCAGGCAGAGGAGACAATCCCCAACTATGTTGATGTGCATTATTTAGTTGCTGTTTGCGACGAATCGATAATGGATGTGAAAAGTGTCATTGTTATATCAAAGAAACTTGTGTTCGATATTTGAGAAAATAATCAGGATTGAATGTCCATCAAAGGAATCATTTATTCAGTTAAATTTTTTTCAAATTTCCAACTATGGCGGCACCAGTGGTGAAGTGGTAAGCGTGATTGTCTCTCACCTCAGTAGTCCTGTGTTCAATCCCAGTCAGCGCCACCGGAATGTCCTGAGGCATAACATCTCTGATCACGGAAGTAAAGCCGTTGGTCCCTGGTTTATAAGTTGATGGGTCAATAGGTAGGGTTCACGTGTGGGAGCTGCCTCACTGGCGTCGGTAGCATTGGGGCTCAGCACGGAAAACAAGATCGACGGAAAACAAATCAAGGAAAAAAAACTTCCAACTATCAGTAAAACTCTAACCATTGGTAAAAGCATGATTAACAAAGCTAATTTTCAAATCCGTCATGAAACATAATCTTTGACCACATGCACTCCCGATCATAAGATTGAGGTCACCTCCAAAAACTAACATGCAAATGTGTGATGTTCATATCTCTGTCATTTTACGCCTAAGATTCGTTCTCTGTCGGTTATTTGAATGGTATTGAATGGCTCAATATAATTTTCATATTTTGCTTACTAAAATTCCACCCAAAGTTATAACATTTTCAAAATTTACTTTGAAGAATCATGACTGATTTCTTCAGAACTGGGTTGACCAAATTTTGAAATGAAAGTATATAGTAGTAAAACCCTTATGCTATAAACAACGGGTCACTTTTGTGAAAATTTGGAGGAAAAATTTATAAAATATATAATTCATAAGAATATTTATTCAATTTACCGATCAAAAGTTTGGGGGGGTCACCCCATAGTATGATGTTTCATTGTTGTAAGTTATGGTGAATTTTTACTTTAAAAAATAAAAATAAATTGAACCATTTCTCACATTTCTAAACTTGGACGGAAAATAGATATGATAAAAACACATTTTCAGTTTTTATTTTGAGGATACACCCCCCCCCCCCGTCGTACTATGGGGTGATCCCAAAATTTTGATCAATGACTTGAATACATATTTTCATGATTCAAATATTTTCTATATTTTTCCACCAAATTTTCTCATCTGAAATCCGTTGAGTTTTGAAAAAGAGTTCTACCACCACTTTCATTTCATTTTCACAATTCTGAGAAAATTAGTTCAATGTAAATTTTGAGAAATGCTGTAACTTAAGGTGATCATTTAGTATACTGTAAAATAAATTGAGCCATTTAATGTATGAAGTTAATTTCATTCAGAACCTTTCAAATGGCCTAAGTAGAACGAAAATTGGACGGAAAGTGATGTATCACCAAATGTGCCTTAAATCATTCGCCATAAATGCAAATCCTCGTTGCAAATCAATAATGCAACATGCCTAGGTAGGCAGTAAATGGCCTTAATCGTGAATAATATTAGGCCATATCATAATGAGGCCGATATTTAATAAATGTAACTTTTTTAAAGCATAAGTATATGTTGGCCTTAGTCTCATGGGACCACAATATAGCCAAATATGAATGGAGTTTTCCGTTTTAGAAAAAAAAATCCAGATTATTACATAGTGTAATTTTTCCACAAATTGCACACTCACAACATTTTTTGCTAAAATACGAGAAAGGACGATTTAGCGAAAGCATCTGAATGCCTCATTTACACGAATAAAGTTTATAATAATAAATCGATGCCCAACAGATCGAATTTAAAACCACATCCTTCAACATTTGATCATCGCTTGGCACATGTCTTAAATTTATTTCAAAACCCCAGTAAATCAGTAATACAGTTCCAAGTTCCGTCTGAACATTGCCGGAAACTTTCTTACGGTTCGTCTCTTCTCACTCGTTAAAATCCATCAAAAATCCCCCAACAGTCCCCCCACTCAGCCAACCTGACAGCAAATCCGCAAGTGTTCAGTGAAGTTCCTTCCGATCCGATCGACCTACCTGTAACACGTCTGGAAGTTGTTGGCGATGGCAGCGACACACGAACTGCCTCAACCTGGAATGCACCCATCAGGACCAGAACGACAGCACCGAGTGCTATCGCGTTCACACTATTTCGCCAGTCTATGGCCATCATGACGGGGGTAGAGCCGCTGCACACACTCAAACTAATATTAGCACTTGAGAAGAATTTGCAAAACTTCCAACTAAGGAATGCCAAGCACCACTCAACAAACTGCTCCGATTTTTTTTTATTTTCCCCGTGAATGTATTTCCTTTAACTTTTCGTTTCCGGATCGCCGAACGAACCACTGTTTTAATCCTCTCTGTGATGGGGCGAGTATCTTCACATCGGCCGTACACACTTTACGCACACTTGATCCACCCTTGATTGGCTTGTTGTTTTTCAAATTCCTTACAAGGAATCCGGATTAATCCATGCGTGACAACAGTAGCGCTCCGCTGACTGCAGCTTGGGGTGGTGTTTCCACTTCGAAGGTTCACTTAGCAATGAAACACACGCGCACGGACCTAGCCAAGGTTGGCTCCGAGGAATGCCCAGGTGTTCCGCGACTTTCCAATATTTGGTACAGAATATTTACTACCGTCACACCGTGTCGTCAATCACTGATAAGATTTTCACCGACAGGATCGCCGGGTCGAATTCTGATGAAACAAACCAGTTGCCTGCGGGAGCACCGGATGGGACTACACAGATCAACTCCTTCGGGAGAGGGACTCGGACTTAAATCAATTACCGGGGGCTCGCCGTGAGGTAATATCAACACGCGACCCGTGCTATGCTCAGACTGGAATTGCAATCGAAAATGCGATCGCTATATAAAACCTTTCTCTTTGCAAACCGATCGGGCCCCCTTGGTCCGGTTGGGGCTCGGAACTGGGCTCTCTCGACTCTCTGGCACTCCAAGAGGGGGGTAGTCACGAACAAACTCTACAAACTATTCACACACGAGTCGTGACTACTCAAAAACACCTTAAGTAGACGCGGCTGCTCTAAGCTCTAACCACGCGAGGCGTTATGTTCCGTTACGGTTTCTTGTGAGCTTACCGCTCTCTGAGTCACCGAACTTAAGACCCCTTGAAAATTTCCTGAGCGCATGGTCTCAAGACCCACGCGAATCGATCAGCTGAGAATGGCAAGAGCGAGTGCGAGAGCTTATTGCCTCTCCGGTTGGAAAAACAAGTGGGGCACCAGTTCAGCTCAGAGCGCCGCCGCCGTCGCCACCGCCGAGCTTCGAACAGTGACCCCTTCCATAACAACAAAACTTGCTTCGGTATGCACTCACGTACCACCGACTCCCATGTAGATACGGTATTGTTACTCTCAAACGAGATCGAAAGTGAACTGTTTTATTTCTCTTGCTTCCCCCCGGGCCCGTCTCGGTCGGTCAGCAGCAGTGCGGTTGATCTTGTTTGCTTTTGAGCCGCTTCGTCGCATGCTCGGGCAGACACGGGGGTGGATGGGTGGCTGTTTGCTCTCCGGTGGTTGCCTTGTCTCCTTGTCTGATGGTGATTTTTTTTTTACCTTTTTCAGGTGCAACGGATCGACACAAACACACTCGGCCAGCAGTACCTACGTTACACGGCACGTGGAGCAGCGAAGGTGCGCGTGGAGACAGAGTTAGAGAGATAGAGCGCAATTTATATGGAGAGAGAGGAAGCTGTGTCCCGAGCGGTGTGATACATTCGATGCGTTGCTATACTTTCCATAATAAGTGTTTGAATTTGACGTTTTATTTGCACTGTTTTCGTATTTTTGACAAATCAAATTTTGCTTGATGAATAAATGAAAATCTCCAATCATAGCTGAATGCTCTGAGCCATGTGTAACAGAAGTCTAAGATCGTGACAAGACAAAAGCCATACATATGTTAGCCATACGGATAGTTGCCAGAATATACGTTTGCCATAATAGGCTGTAGCCAAAATATATGATAGCTATAATAGACGTTAGCCATAATTTTGAAGTTGCTTTATACCAGCGCTGCCCAACGTGCGGCCCGCGGATCTCAGTCTGGATCTCAGCAATGACCTAATTTTATTCATCATCATGAACTTTAGCCATTTAACCAAGATACAACCATTTTAAACAAAAGCCAATTTAGAAAGGTTAGGTAGGCCTGATTTTTACCATGTGATGATTTTTGGCGTTTACGTTTCTCTTGGAATTGACTCCTTCTTTATATCATGAACTGTTCTTTGACAGAAACATTATTTTCTCAAATCATTTCTCTCATGGAGCTCTTTCGATCATCAGCTAGTCTTTGACAAATATGTTTGCCAAAGCGCATGGGTTACATAAAATATTAGAACAGATTTTCAAAACGAGGGCTAACAAAATCGGGACATTACTGTAGTCACAAATTGTTTTTCTATTGGAGTTGACTTCTTTGATATCATGAGTTGATCTTTGACAGATCAAATCTTTTTGAAAAATGAATTTGCAATACTCTCAAATCATGTCTTTCTTGAAGTTGACTTCTTCTTTATATCATAAATTGATCTTTGACAGATCAAATCTTTTTGAAAAGTTCAATTGAAATGCTTACAAATTATGTTTCTCTTGGAGTAGGCTCCTTATTTAGATCATGAACAGTTTTTTGACAGATTCTTTATTCTTTATTCTTCATCACATCAAAGTGGATGCACTTCAATCGTGCCAAAAATATTGTGTAATATTACTTGCCAAAAGGACTAAATTATGCTTCTAATTACGCTGCTTTTACTGCATTTGTTTATTTTTGTGGCCATAAAAATTACATGAGATTTTTGACATGATTGAAGTGCATTCTCTTGGATGTAATATTGAAATTTATTTTTTGCTGTGCAGGGAAAAGCCCATTTGACGAATTTCACGCTATCTCTACAAATGGTTGGCAGCACCCTCTCAGATGTCAATGAAACTTTGTAAGTGTATCGATTTCATCTATGCAAAGTTGTAGCTTGAAGAACATTATGAAACCTGCAGATGAGTTTGCCACGTACTTCGTAGATAAAATTGATAAGTTAATCACTCATGACTTTATTTGTAAAGAACAGTCTTTATTTCTAAGGAACAATAAAGTAGAAGGGTCTGTGTCTAGGGGCACAAACGGAAGCTTGACGTAGGACTGCTAGTGGACGGAATAAATGTGAAGAGCATTTAGTTCTTTTAATTGATCAACTATATATTATCTCAACTCTTTCCTTTTTTGAATTGTAGGCGTACTAAATTTGTAGTAATTTTTTTCAAAGAAAAAGTTGATTAAGATAATCAACCAAAATCACTTGCACCCCTGGTTCCAAGTTTGGTAACAAGATTACAACAGAGCATTTTGTGTGGTCGTTGGGGGCTTGTGGTTCTGAATATGGACAAACAAGCACAGATAAATTCTATTCGAACTCTTCACTGATGTAAGCTTGATGGCCCTGAAAAGGGCCGTTTTATTGAAGAGGACATCGATGGCCACTTACATTTGGCGTGTTTAGTGTAGGTGACAGCATCACAGACCTCATTTTCCAGGTACACCTTCAGCACACCTCGTAGATCAGACCGGAGATACGTTTGACACCACCACGGCGAGCCAGACGACCGATGGCGGTTATCTCGAAGAACTTTGCGATGAAGCTTGGCGCCTCCTTTACCAGACCTTTTCCTCTTTTGCCACAACCAGTCCATTGTTGCTTGTTAGGTGTGAAGGAGTGGACTAGCCACCACTTTCCTACTGCTGCTATTGCTGTTCACGACGCCGTCCGAAGCGAAAATGAGCTAATGCCATACAGCAGCGTTCTTTTATATCTTTTCAGGTTAAAGCAGAATGATGTGCAACCAAGTCGTATGAAAGCTACAAAGACTCCTCCCATTATGAGTAGTTTGCTATCAAGTAGCGACACTGGCTCTTTTCCTTTTGCGTACACGGCGAATGAGAACGATCCAAATTTGAATTTAGTTCACTAATAATCGCCAAAAATGCAGCAACTCAGCGATGAGTAAATTTGTCTCATGGTTTGTTTCGGCGCCGAAGGTTAGCGTGATTACCTCTCACCCCAGCAGGCCTGGGTCCAATCTCAGTCGGCACCACCGGCATGTTCTAAGGCATAACATCGCTGATCACGCCTTCCTTCGGGAAGTAAAGCCGTTGGTCCCCGGTTGAGTTGATGGGCCGATTGGTAGGGTCCAGGTGTGGGAGCTGCCTCCCTGGCGTCGGTAGCATTGGCGCTCAGTATGGAAAACAAATCTCGCGTCACTTTTCAATAGGTCCCATCTACATTGATCGATTCTCTTAACCGACACTCTCTTTCGTAAATAACTCGGCTTCACAAATGTTTTCTGCCGTCTTCGTCGAATTAGATGCTAGATTGTTGCTTCTTCCATCGAAAATACCCGGCCGTGGCGATTCAAAGTTGATCAAGTTGATCAAAATAATATGTACCCCTGCTTCCAGTTTGATTAGAGGAGCATTTTGTGTGATCGTTAGTTCTGAATATGGACAAACAGGCAGATGAATTCTATTCCTACTCTTTACTGTAATAAGCTTGGTGGCCCTGAAAAGAACCGTTTTGTTGCCAAAGTTGGTGATGATTTAACCTCCGAAACCAAACAGAGTGCGTCTCTGTCACTTCAAAACGTAGATGACATCTCATTTTTCAGGAACACCTTCAGCACACCTCGTAAATCAGACCTGAGATACGTCAGACACCACCACGGCGAGCCAGACGACGGATGGTGGCTATCTCGAAGAATTTGCGTTTGGTTCTGAATATGGCGATGAGTGTGCAAAATATTACGCAATTCCATCCTCTCTATTCGCACGCGCCCGAGGATCGGAGGCGAATGCCACTTCGACTTGTTTCGTCTACTTACTACTCTCTGACGACTGTGCTGGGGAAGCAGCATATGCATGTAGGTAATTGGTGGATTTGTTAGTTAATTCGACGCTTTTGAACAATACTGGACATTCACCAGTTTTTCAATAGTTTCTTGTTGAAAATCAACATTCGGAAGCATTTGTATCGATGCGTAGCCATATTGGGGTTCGATTGGTGATACAATTATTGAAATTGGACCAGGGGCAGCTGAGTTATTAACGTTCAAAATCTTTCTTAATTTGTTACATGCTCGATTTTCGGTTTTCACAAAGTGTACCCCCATATAGAAATCAAAGACGTAGTCCTACGTCAAAAGATTCTCTAAAAGAAGATGAATTAATTGTAATTTGCGATTTCTCTGAGAACTAGTTATTTATTATGCAGAACGCTCCTCAGGGTTACCATTGGAATAACGCTCAGGCAACTATTCACCCTTCTGTGGTTTATTATATGAAGGACAGTAAAAGAGTAAACGTTAGTTTTATAATAATATCAGGGGTATTGGCCCATGATACAATAGCAGTTCAATTGTTCATTTCAAAACTGATAGAATTCTTGAAACTATCAATAGATTTCTCCAAAAATTACATTTATGTCAGATGGAGCAGCTGCTCATTATAAAAACAGAAAAAAAAATTGCCAGTCTATGTAACTTCAAATCAATGCACAAATTGGAAGCAGATTGGCATTTTTTTTTTGCAACATCTCATGGCAAAGGTCCCTGTGATGCTATTGGTGGAACTTTAAAACGAATGGCAAAAAGAGCAATCCTTGCCCAAGAATACGGAAATACTATTAAAACCCAACGAGAGCTCTACGACTGGGCAGTTAAACAAACAGAGAAAAGCATCACAAAATTGAATTTCTGTTATATATCTAGTGAGCAATACGAAAAAATGTCAGAAGAACTAGAAGATTTGTTTCACCACGCAAAGACGATATCTGGTACACACAAATTTTACAGTTTTCAGCCTCAGGACTTGACATTATTGAGATATAATTTTTTTTAAGAAAGTATTAATAAAAAAAAAGTTCCACCCTTTTATATATTGGTCTAGCGTTTAAAAGAAAAAGTATCACAGTCGGCACCGCCGGAATTTTCTGAGGCCCCCGGTCCATGAAGCTCATGGGTCGATAGGTAGGGTCCAGGTGTGGGAGTTGCCTACTTGGCGTCCGAGTACAGAAAACAAAATCGAAGGTAAACAAACCATTAGCATTAGCATTATCATTAGCATCGAACAAGTTGCACAATATCGTAGGTGGTACGAATTCAAAACTATTAAGAGCAAGACGGATATCTGTAACTGGACAGATAGTAAGTAGGAAATAAAAACTGTCTCCCAGATAAAGAAATATCCCGCTCCAACAGTTAAGGATTGTCCTGGCCACGTCCTTACAACTGGTAGGGATAGGAAAGGTATGTTAGTCCAACATTTACTTAAGAGAGATGCGGAGAACTCTACGACCCCTCATAAATGTCTCGGGAATTAAGGAATTATGTTAGTAGGGAAGATAAGCCATAGGATACACCCAGTCAGTGTTGCTGGCATATGTAGATTTTTTTTTATAAATACAAAATCGAAGGTAAACAAACCATGGGAAAAAAATGCCCATACATTATTTTCTCTTGGAGCTGACTCATGCTTTACATTCAGCCATTCCATACCAAAAAGATATAGTGGTTTTCAGAACTTCGTAAAAAATTGTAGTTTTTCCCGAACGTTCTTTTTATTTTGTCATTAAAGTGACCATTTCCGTGGTAATCTAAAAATAATTTTTTTTTTCAAAAATGACTTTTGAACCACTGGGCCGTTTTCTAAGATTAAAATATCAAATGGATGGTAATTAAAAATACTTTTTAGGAAAATGTAATAATATGGAAATAATGAGATTTTGCATTGAATAACATTGATTGTATTTTTTTTATGGTTTTGGTTTGAATACAGAGGGCGCAATATGTTTTTATATTTATCCTTACAACGTCAACCATGTGTGTTTTGTTGTTGTTGATGTATTTTTTATTGAAGTTATCAAGTTTTGTGTTTTCACTCAAATAAATATAGATCACATCAAATAGGTTTGGATTATGTTACCTTTCGAGAAACTAATACTTCACTATATCTATATTTTAGAGGGATTTAATCTCTTCGTACAGTCGATTGGTCAAGGCGACGATGGATCGAGTGATGTGCGTTGTTCGAGTATCGGGGGTACTCTCGAGTCCCTTTGAATCTCGAAGGGGGTTACGGCAGGGTGATGGACTTTCGTGTCTGCTGTTCAACATCGCGTTAGAAGGTGTGATCAGAAGAGCTGGGATAGACACGAGTGGCACGATATTCAGGAAGTCCATCCAGCTTCTTGGCTTCGCCGATGACATTGACATTATGGCACGGAACTTTGAGATTATGGCGGAAACGTACATCAGACTGAAGGCTGAAGCTAGACGGATTGGACTTGCCAACAACGCATCAAAGACAAAATACATGAAAGCAAGAGGTTCTAGGGAAGACAATGTTAGTCTCCCACCCCGAGTTCAGATTGACGGTGACGAAATCGAGGTGGTCGATGAGTTCGTGTATTTGGGCTCACTGGTGACCGCCGAAAATGATACCAGCAGAGAAATTCAAAGACGCATTGTGGCAGGGAATCGTGCCTACTTTGGACTCCGGAGGACGCTCCGGTCGAATAAAATTCGCCGCCGCACGAAGTTGACTGTCTAAAAGACGCTGATTAGACCGGTGGTTCTCTACGGCCACGCGACCTGGACTATGCTCGTGGAAGACCAACGCGCCCTTGGTGTTTTCGAACGGAAGGTGTTGCGTACCATCTACGGTGGAGTGCAGATGGATGACGGAACGTGGAGGAGGCGAATGAACCACGAATTGCACCAGCTGCGGGGAGAACCATCCATCGTCCACATTGCAAAAATTGGGCGACTACGGTGGGCTGGGCACGTCGTAAGAATGCCGCACCCAGTGAAAATTGTTCTAGCATGCGACCCAACAGGAACAAGAAGAAGAGGCGCGCAGCGGGCAAGGTGGATCGACCAAGTAGAAGGTGACCTGCGGACCCTTCGCAGACTACGAGGTTGGCGAACTGTGGCCATAGATCGAGTAGAGTGGAGACTACTTCTTCGGACAGCAGAGGACAACAAGGCCTTAGCCTGATTGGTAAGGTAAGCAACAGTCATTCTTTACAACTTCTACATATTTTGATCTATCCTTATGTTTATGGGCATAAGAAAGCTGGAGTGAAATCTTTGTATAGTAATGTTTACGAGAAAAACGGGTTTAAATAATGGATTTTACGTTTTTTTAATAGAATGCCAGTAGAATTTTTTAAATATTTCTGTTAGATAAATTCTGAAAATTCCTATGGAGTTTTCATCAAAATCCATTTAAAAGATCTTTAGAGTGATTTATCCTGAAAATCTAGACTAGTCCAAAGGTCTGGATTTTTTTTTCCACGGTCCCAAATCTTATTTTTCCCTATTTTTAATCATAATTTACGGACTATTTCCAGTTTTTTTCCCTGGGTTTCTGGATCACTGGCACCTTACAATATCTGTCATAGTTAAATGAATATCAACTCTACAATCGATTATTTTGGAACCACTCTTCAAGTGTAGTTGTCTAAAAACGTAGCACAAGTCCAGCTCGAAAAGGATGAGGAATGAAATAATTAGGGAGGGGAGCAGGTATTGTGTTGCCGTACCCAAGTAACATTGCAAGTTTTATTGTATAGCATGCTACAAGTCTAAATCATGGTCTACAGAACCCTCATAAAATCAAAGTGGTTACTTGGGTATCGTAGTTTTCAAGAGGTTGGTCGATCAATTGTGACCGTATGTGACGCACAGGCGATTGCAGGGGGTTTATTTTTGAGCGAACATTGTGTGTCATAACACAAGTTTACAGCATTTGAACTTTGTACGCTGGTGGTCATTTCCCATGCAAAATAATGTGCTGAATCCAAAAATGCTGTTAGAAAAAATCTCAGAGGGGTAGTTTTCTAGATACAGCTAAAAAATGAAATTTCACTCAAAAATTTGTTTACTAAAATATAAATATCTCCGGCAGTAATGAAGCTAACTCCAAATTGAAGGTAAGAAAATATTATATAGGCATTAAAAATTTATTATTTTCTTAAAAAACATCGCTTAAATCAAATTTTTCTTGGACATATGCAAAAAATTTAAGATAAAATTGAACAAACTAATAATTTACAACAAAAACATTAATCTAACAACACAACTAACTTCAATTGGTCGAAAGAAAACTTTCTCACATTTAACTTAGAGATAAAATAGTTGATATAGCTTTATTGCAGCCGGCGATATTTGTATTGTAGAAATCAAGCTTTGTTTAAGTGAAATATCGTTTTTTGACTGTATCTAGAAAACTAGCACACTAAATATCTCAGTGCTACAGTACTACATTTTTGGATTCAGCGCACAATGTTATAATAGGATCATAGGTCAAATATTGAAGTTCAGTTTTTACTTTTATTTGTAAACTAGATTTCTTATATTATTTCTTATTTCTTTATTTATGACGAAATTGTAATTGTTGGATTGAATGCCACTAAAGCAACAGGGGGCTCTATGGGTCCTTAATTGATTTTGATTTTTGTGTTTACTTTGATGATGTACATGCTTTTGGAGGACATTTGGAAAAAAAATATGAGGTATTTGGATGTTTGGTTTCAAATATCTCTGATGGAACAGAGGGCGCTAGGGTCTTTTAAAGAATTCGATATTTTTAAAACTTTGGTGGTGATACTAATGCAACTGGAAATCATTTGTAATTGTTGATGAAATTGTAAATGTTTTTAATGTCACTAGGGGTCTTTAATTGAATTTGAAGTAAATTTATATTTTTTTTGGTTCCTGCAATTGTAATTATTGATTTGTAACCGAAGGCGCTACGAATCATTATTTGAATTCTTTTTGATACCTTCATTATACTAATGCAACTGAAAAGCGTTTGTAATTTTTGATGAAATTCGAAACGATAGTCTTTAATTGAATTTTATTTAATTTTTTATTTATTATTTCCTGAAATTAGAATTATTGGTTTGTAACAGGGGGTGCTAGGGGTCTTTATTAAAATTCTTTTTCCAACTTTGATGATTCTCATGCAACTGAAAGGCATTTGTAATGTTTGATGTAAATGAAACTGCTGGTTTAATGTAACTGCAGCAACAGGGAGCACAAGGGGGGTTTAATTGTTTTTGATTTAATTTTTAATTTTTTGTTTCCTGAATTTGAAGTTGTTTGTTTGTAATAGGGGGCGCAAGGGTTCTTTATTTTAATTTAATTTCTTACTTTGATGACACTTAAGCAATTTAAAGACTTTTGTTCATGATGAAATTGTGATTGTTGGATTTAATGCCACTGAAATAACAGAAGGCGCTAGGGATTTTTAATTGAATTTGATTTTTTAAACTTTATTGATATGCATGCTTCTGGAGGGCATTTGAAAACTAAGGAAATTGGATGTGTAGTTTAAAATATCTTTGATGTAACAGAGGGCGCTAGGGTTTTTTTTTTATTGAATTTAATATAAAATAAAGCTGGAAAAAATATTTACCTACAGGTATCTAGGGTGTTTCTTGGCTTCGTCAATAGCTTTATCTATTATTGTCAGGGGGTAGACAAAGGACTCAAGGGCTCATTTTTGGCATATATCATGATAATCTTCAGTTTATCTTTTTATCTATTGGCATCTTTTGGCCAACATTTAGCGTTCAGGAAGTTTGTTTACCCCCCTGACGACAAAGGTAAAATTTTTGCTTCTCAGAAGGGACGCCGACCTTGTACGCCTATCAGACAATACCAATCCCATGAGAAAATTTACTTACTTACATATTTATGTATATATAATATACGTGTAACTTTAAAATTAAGCTACTTTAACAATTCAGAATAATATTGCTATTTAAAGCAAAGGTACCCAACATTTGATTAATTATTTTCCAATCAATGCAACCGCCCTCCTAGTGCGCCACTTGTCTGGAAGACTTTTTTGGATTGCCCTTTCCCCATTCTTTGCGTGCTTAGATGTGGAAAGTTTTATTATATATTATTTAATTTATCTGCACATAGAGACACATAATTGAATATTTCGGATATTCTATCAAAATTGCGAATTTGAAACAAATCAAATAGGGGTAATGTCGGCCTAAATACCCCTAATTTGGGCCCATACATAAATTCAGCAATCGACTAAATTTTCAATAGCGACCAAAATATCCATTAGTACCATCCCAATGACGCGTTCATCTAGATACAATTGATAAATATCAGATTTTTAGCGATAGGCCCAATCTTAGATCCAACATTAGAGCCATTACTCCTAAGTGATTTGTTGATTTGTTTAAATTTTTGAGCATTGAAAGTTTCAAAGCTGCATCTAAAATATTTTGTGCTTGGACGAGGACTTTAAAACACATTGCAGTGGATGTATTATATTACTGAGATCTTCGGCTCAGTGTTCATTTATTTAAACCTCGTTAAATCTCGAAATTGTTCTGAATTAAAATCGAGAAAACCTGGAAAGCTCAAGGAAAATGTAAGTAAGTACACACTAACGCTTCAAAATCATTGGCGTCCTCAAATCTATGAAGCGCCTCCTTTTAGTTAGCACCTCACAAATGAAGAGGGCTGCGCACGCGAGTGGAGGGGACGTAATAAAGCCAAAAAAGAAGAACCAGGGTGGATAAAACAGTTATGTTGTGAGATTACTAGAATTTGTTTAATAATTGCTTTCGCTATTTGATAGATTACTTTTTTGAAAACAGATAAAAGACCAAATCAAATTAGATTCAGCTTATTTAATATAATTCTGCATCATCAAATGTACACACTTAGAAAAATTCTTGTAAATTTAGGTGCCCTGAGAGTGACATATACGACCGTCAATTTTGACATAAATTTGAGTCATAACAGACGCGAGATAAAGCTTAATCAAACGTACTTTTCGTTAAGCAACGCACTTTTCAGTCTCGAAGCACTTAATATTACATGACATGTTTGTTTACATGTCATCTTTTATGTCAAAGATGGATTTCGTCACGTGTAAAGTTAGCTATTTCTAAGTGTGTAGGGTAGGTTGGAAATGCTATCTAACATGAAGCTTTAGTGAATTAATTTTTTAAGCTAGATAAAGGTCTGAAGAGGGTAGGTTGATAGTTCCGCTACACAGATAAAAATTCTGAATTTTAGTAGTGTTGTAAACATTCATTCACGTAAACTCGTATTTCATTTTACGCATCTGAGTAACTTGTATACAATGTTGTTTACAACAATTGGATTTTGTAAACAATATTTGCTACATTGCATGAAATGTCTCAGAACTTTACATGATATATAATGTTAACTTATATGATATGTGACGCTCCATACATGTGCATCATATTGAACAGAAATTTAAACTACCTTTTCGAATTGTGTAGAGTACGGCAGAATGAAAATTAAATAGAAGTTGAAAATGAGCCAAGAGCACAAGAAACAGTAGATTGTTGGATTCCCAAAAAATTTCTGATATGGCTCGGTGCGAAAGATGTGGGTTGTTGAAGTGAGTGTGCAAAATTTTCTCGTGCACGCGCTGTTCATTCGACTCTATTTTCAAAACTACTAGAAATTTCACAATAAAACTCACGCAGTATAAACAATACAAACTGAGGCCATCCCATCCAAAATTACATTAAAATTAACCCAACGGGGAAAATTTAACAACTGTCTGAAAATGATGAAATTTAACTGTGGCAACCCTTTATTGACTTAAAAGAGTGTTATGTATGGCATACAATTAAATTATAACAAATGGAAACTTCAGTTGACTGGATTTTAACTTGACATGTTTTTTACGTTTTATCATTTAATTTTTTTTTCCTTGACTTGTTTTCCGTCGATCTTGTTTTCCGTGCTGAGCACCAATGCTACCGACGCCAAGGAGGCAGCTCCCACTCCTGGACCCTACCTATCGACTCATCAACTCATGAACCGGGAACCAACGGCTGTTCTTCCCTTCCGAAGGAGATGTTTTGCCTCAGAACATCCCGGTGGCGCCGACTGGGATTGAACCCAGCCCTGCCCTGCCGCTGTTTTATCATTTAAGTCAAGGATGAATTACGTCTCGTGTAAAATAGGGTTTTTTTAGTTGTGTAATTTTTAAGTGATACAATGTGAACCATTCGTTTTGTGATTCTATAAGGATTTTATTCTACATATAATCTTGGAAGTGAGCTGGTCAAAGACTTTTTTTTCAATGTAAATCAACTACAAAGATCCTTAGAAATCAATTTTCAATTCTTACATAATATGAAGGAGTACTTTGCTGATTTAAAATCAAAGTAATGTTAATAGTTTATTGATTTTAAATGTGATATATTTTAAATATCGCCTGATGGGATATCATATCGATTCATTAAGAAACATGTGATCCGAATGTTACCTTATAGACAGCTCCGATTTTGATAACCTACTTGATACCTGATCGGTACATATTCACGACCATCATGACGTTGCCATTATAAATCACAACCCTTGCGGTACGATCATCGGATACCACCGCATCGGTATACTTTTAGAAGGCTTGTCGTTTATTATGAGATCTTATTTTTTTTCTCCAACAGAGTTCAACTGAAGTGTAAATCATGACACCAGAAAACAATTCCGCGTAAGTCTCCGACTGTGATTTATTGCCGTTGGGGACCTTGCATATTCTACTGCCCCAAGGGGGCGAGTCGAAGGTACCGGGAGCCCGAATTTGCATGAGACAGCAGCAGCAGCACCTTTGGGGTGCGGTTCTCTTTCGGGTTTTGTTTGCATCTTTTGCGGGCGAGAGTGAGAGATATGAGCCTCCACCGGTCGACCCGAATTTGCACAGAATCGGTGACAAGCATCTATTCAACTATTTCTGACAGCTGCACTGAAGTGTCCAGCGTCATATTGGACTATGTAGCATTTGAATGGTCCACCTAGTATGCTGATTACGTCAGTGGTGATACATTTGATGGCTCTGAAGAGATAGGACTGAGCTAGACCCTAACCTTTTGGGAGGGACGTAAATTTGAGGAACGTTCTCCTAATTTGCATATCTTGACTGCTGTTGTTGGTCGCAAAGAACATGAATCTATTGTTGGAATGATTTAAATGCCTGAAAGGGCAAGTGACGTGCACAGAAGCTAATAAGTGAACGAAAAATGTTGCAAATTTTAACCCTTGAAGAGATTCAGAAAGCAAAAGTAACTAAATTTAGTCTTGCACTAGACACACTCAAGACCATTACGAAATCGCCAGAGTTCACCGAATAAAAAGTGAAAGGACCTTTGTTTTTATTTATGCAAATCAAGTCACCCTCAGATTGGCAGAGCGTATTAATCCGAAAATAAACTGCTGCCATCAGAACAGCAAACTGCTCGGACTGCGTTAATGGAAAAATGGCCATTCGTCCAAAAAACTGCTTTAATCGATTCCCTCCAACACCAATAGCCAATAGCAATCAGTTGACAGCAGCCGGAGTGATCGAAGTTCTCTGATATCACGGAAAGATCTGCTTCAAGGCATCGCCGTCATTTGCCGACTCTGTGCATGCCGAGCAAGAAGGCGGAAAATGGCTCTCAACACTTGTTGGTTTATTTGATATCTTAGAGAGACGGGCACCGCTTGCTGTTGTGACGTCCTCGTCTGTCGCCGCCTTACCTTTCAGACAGCAGCACAGAGGGCCGCCGTTGTTGGTGCCTGTGTCTGTGTGCGACCTATTAATCATACACTTGAAATCGCTTGACGCTAAGCGATCGGTATTCCCCTTGCTCAAAGAGGCTGCGGTACATTCTAACGATTCCATAGTGATCGTGCCAGGCTGATGACAGACGGACCTCGAGGGCACAACCGCAGCCGTTGTGTGCAAGGCCACAGATCTTGGGTGTGGCAGCATCTCGTCGTCGTCGTCATTGTGGGAGATTCTGGAAGTTGGGAAATGTCAAGTTCTGTATTGTGGCACCTACCAAATCTAATCTCCCTATCAGATTGCCGGCATTCTCCTACCCGTGAGGCGGAAGAGAAGTTTTTCTTGTTGTGAAGCTGTAAATTAATTAAGTTTTTTTTTGCCATCGAAACAGGATATTTGACGCCGAAAAAGCCAATTTGGAGCGGATTGCCGTGGGAAGGTTCGGCTGTTGGCAACAGGTGTTCCACCACGGTGACGATGCAGGACAGTAACGATTCAGTTCGGCGCAAGGTCACGCGGTTGTTTTTTTTATGGGAGAAGGTGCTAAATATTGTGCCACATAAGCTTTAAGCGATTTGGTGTAAGATCCGAATCAATAAAACTGCAAATAAGTCAGGTAATTAGCCTTTTTTGGAATCATGGTAACGTGTTTTTTACTGCACTGGGACAGATTACGAGGGGTCTGTAGGAACTATATTGATCCATTGATAAATTTATTGCAGGTTAATTTGTTGCTCTCGATCATAAACGTCTAGTTTATGAATGTTGATTGAAGGACTTGCCTTCATATTTGCACAATATGTTTCACAGGCTAATAGATTCTGCTGTCTAAGGGAGTAGGTATTTCAAATATGAGAGCAATAACTGTTATTATCTCACATCTAAGCAGTGTTCTTTGGGAAAGATGCTCCAGTCAGTCAGTGCATATAAGTAAGACAGTTAATATTTTTCCACCGATATAGAGGTGCCTCGTACATGGTGGACATTTAGTTTCGTGATTTACCCGCAGAAAAAATACTCCATTGTTATCATTTGTTCACCATCGTAAGCAGAATAGCCACTAAGATTGTTTGGAATTACTTAATTCTACTCCGCTAATATGAAAATAAAACATCTTATACAAGTCATTAAAAAGTCTACAACATATATCCAGATGATTGTTATATCCGTAAGTGTTGCGAAGTTGGCGGATGGGAGCGTGGATATTGATGCTCTGAAGCACACTACTGCAATCTAAATGGCCGCTAAGCACGTCGTAAAGATACAGCCTCTGCAGGCAAGTACACCGGCTCGACAACGTTTGAAGTCCAATGAGCGCGCATCTATGTTTGTATGGATAGGGTTTTTTATCTAATTTCCGTCCTACTAAGCACAACCCGCGCTTTACCTCTCTTTTCTGAACGAGTTTAAACAAAAAAATTGAATATTTCTGTCAAAGATGACTTGCAAATTTATTCACTTTTCTATACGTACCGTTGGATTTGATAAAGATTCACAAATTGTTGAGATATTGTTTAAAATCTAACACTGCTTCTTGATTCTAAATTCGTTCTACGAGTTTCAATTCCGTCCTAACGCATTGAAACGCCATTAGATTTTCTTCGTCCTACGGATAAACGTAGAAAAAAGGGATTCGCTAGGAGCGCTTCTTTTGTTTTGAGAACAATGAGCGTAAATATTCATACAATGCGCTCTAACAGGATTTATGTTGTAGCTAATGAACTAACGCATCGGAACAAACCTATTATTGATTTGTGTACGGTGAAATCATTGATATTATTGATCTTTTCTGATCGATAGAACGGAAATGGGCGATTACGATGAAGTAGCGCTCTACCCTATAGATTTTTAGAATTGGTCCACGGAAGCCGCCGTAATGCAGCTTTGACATAGCGTTTTTGTATTCTCTCGATGCTTAATATACGTACAGTAGGCTGTGGTTTATTTTTCAAATGTTCATTGAACCTAAAATTCATTCGTTTTTCTGGTTTAAAATGGCTTGGAATGGCTCGAGCACGAAGCAACATTGATGATTTTTCTCTAAAATCATCATAACTCGTATCATTTTTCAACCTATTTTGGGTCTCTTTACACTATTCGCTTTATCACTTAATTTATTTAAATGCTTGTTAAATCCAATATACGTAGTTCAGCACAAAGTATGAGTTTGACGTGGATTTTTTGATTTTTTTCTTAATTTAAAGAAAATATAATATTTAACCAGCCATAACTTTGTCAATTTTTGACTTACTAAAAACTTTCAAAACAAAGTATGCCTTTGAAACAACATTCTGGCATTATTATGTTTGACATGAAACAATTTAATTCGGAGCTAACTCACAAGGTGGTGTTAGTGTATGTAGAAAACTTCGTTTTATCGATTTTAATAGAATTAAGATCTCGTTATATGTGTTAGATAGAAGGATGTGGTCTTCTGCTATGTTGTTTAGCTTACAAAGGTCAACACTACTGTATGTTTTTAGTTCAACATTTTCCCACTAAGTGAATTCAGTGTTCATGTGAACTTTCTGTACATGCAATATCTCATGATCCAGGCTGTTCATAATGTTTGCTGTTTTCTGCAATGTTTTTCATGAAGCTAAAGTTAAGAACAATTTTGTTCGGAATTGTCTCACTAGGTGGCACTGGTGTTCTTATGAAGTTCATTTTAATGCAGGGTTGATATCTCAAGATCTTTGCTATGTACGAAATTGCTATTTTCTACATTATTGTTTATGAGGCTAAGACTTATCGAAATGAGGAAAGTTTAGTTCGGAATTATTTCACCAGGTGGCACTAGTTTTCTTATGAATTTCGTGTACATGCAGGGTTGTCATCTCGGGATCCTTGCTTGAAATATAGTTGCTGTTTTCTGCAATGTTGTTCAGGAGGTCAAGGTCTTTTGAATTGTTGGCAGTTTATTTCTGAACCCTCTCGCTAGGTATCACGTGTAGTGAATCCAAATACATAAAGCAACCGACGATACAGACAAAACGGTTGCTACGACTACCATGTCAAACTCGCTCTGTAACATAGCTCGATCCGAGTGGTAGAAGGATAATGATATATTGCTTGCCTGCTTTGTTGCAATATTCACGGATGAGGACATAGCTTGATATGAATCGAGAAAAGACATAACAAACAAATTCCCATTAATGCACGTATATCATCTTTGGCTTTACTTCGTGAAGCAACTTGCCAAAAATTTGCTCATTTCCATCTACCGCCCTGAGTGAGCTGTGACGCACGGGCTGCTTGTCATGAAAAAAGAAAGAAGATTATATCATTATTGCTTTCCACTTCTGACATAGTGTTATCATTCGGTTCGTTGATCGCTTGTCATTTTGTCTTTTGGAGATATTTTTGATTCCTTGATTACGAGTATTCTTATAAATTTCGTGTAATTGCTGGTTCGATATCTCGAGATCTTTGTTAAATATAAAGTTGCTGTTCTGTGCAATGTTGTTCAGGAAGTTAAGACCTAAGGAAAAAAATTCAAAAGCTTGGTAGCCATCATAATGAAGTAATGAAATTGAGTTGTTAGCGGAATGCTTAAATAAAAGAGCAAATAATGGAATGGCAGATAACCTTTATTTGCTGTTTTATTTAAGCATTCCGCTGACAACCTAATTTCATAACTTCATTATAATGGCTACCAAGCCTTTGTAATTTTTTCCTTATTAAAGATTTGAATAGATTTTTCTCCTTTACTTTACTTAAGGGGGGAGTACACTTTGATTTTTCAAAAAAATGCATTTTTTTTTGGCTTTAAATGTTCTTTGGGATGTATACTTTAATTTAGAAAAGACTCCAAGTCCGCCAGAATATTTCTTATCGCTTTACGAAGCGATTTCCTAAAACATGTACCGGCGCGCTGAGAGAGCATTGAAATCTTTAAACGCGTTTATCTCGAAATGGGGTTTTTCAAACTGGCGTGGGAAATAACTCTAACCAGTTATCATCAAATTTGGATATCGCCTAGGTTTTCTTGTTCAGAATTAAATTCTGCTTAGAAATACGTATCCACATTTTCGATTTTGTCAAAAATGGGTTTTTAATCCACATTTTGTAAGCATTTTTAGGGTGAAAAAATGAACTTTTTTTTCCTGAGGCTACAACTTTTGAAAAAATTAATTTAAAAAAAAATCGGAATACGTATTTTTAACCCAAATTTCGTTACTAATCAGGATTTTTGTTCAATTTATGTTCCAGGATCACATGGAAAGGAGTATTTTCCCACGCCGTTTTCCGACTTCCGCGCGACCTGGAGCACCGGCCACGGGGAGACGCCAATTGAGTTAAAAAAAATACAAATTGTAGTTCGAAGGATGACTAATAAATGGGTTTTTACATATTTGCCCTCCCTGAGTGTTTTATTGCTTAAAAAAATTAACGAAAATGCCTTACTTTTTGGACGTTCAAAGTGTACTACCCCCTTAAATCTTTGGTTATTATTATTTAGGTAGGTTCCGGTTCTACACGTTGTAGTTTAATTTGTATACCTGTCTTGACATTTTTACCTAGGGGATGAGTACTTAAGGGGGCTAGGTTTTTGATAAGTCTTTAGTGGAAATGACACTGATGAAGACTGCAGATTGTGGTCGAATGCGTACGTATATACGTCATGGATACCAAAATTAATTAAGTGGAATTAAATGGTTATTGGTTGTTTTAATATATTTATGACAGTATCTCAACATTTCGTGACTCTTAATCAAATACAACGGTACGTATAGAAAGGTAAATAAATTTAAAAGTAACATAAAATAGAATCTTTCCATTCTGTTTTCATCATATCTGTTATTTAAGAGAGGTAAAGCTTAGTGCTTAGTAGAGCAGCAATTAGATCGAAACCCCTACTGGTTTGTAGCCATAAGTGTTAAATCGTTCTTCATCAGCAATTGAGTTGCTTTACCTGTTTTTGGAACGTTATTATCACGTATGGTTGGTATTGTCAAAAATATAAGCTGCAGATGAAAGTAGTTGATTTTCTCTAAATTATAAGTAAAAGTATACCTTCTGAATTGGCAGTGGGACATTTCGCCGAAGGTCATTTCACCGAATGGGTCATTTTGCCGAAGTTCAAGCTATTTTGAACTTTTCGCAATGCTCTGTAAATTTTGAAGTCAGTCTCGAAAAAAGATTAAAAAGGTTCGATTTTTTCAACCTGGCAAGCTATCCCAAGTAACAATTTTGGTTTTATGAGGTTTCTGTAGACCACGATTTAGACTTGTAGCATGCTTTAAAACCTCAATAAAACTTGGAATGTTACTTGGGATTCATATGTAATGCATCCTTCTTTTGGAAATGAGCAGTTCTTTTGTGTTGGTCGGATTTCAGAAATTTTCAAACAATAGATATTGTTGATTTATAGGAATGCTTCCTTCTTTTGAACATGAGCAGTTCTTTCGAGTTATTCGGAAATTTTTTAAATAATCAATGTTTTACATTTGAAGAAATGTTTCCTTCTTTTAAACATGTCCAGTTATTTCAACTTGTGCTGATTACAGATTTTTTTATGTAGTCAATATTTTTGATTTTTAGAAATGCTTTCTTATTTTAACATGAGCAGTTCATTCGCATTGTACTGATTTCGTTATTTTCTAAATAATCATTATTTATAGGAATACTTCCTTTTTTAAAACATGAGCAGTTTTTTCGAGTTGCTTCCCTAATAAAAAATTACCATGAACGAACGATAACCCAAATTAGCCATTACATTTGTTTATGGTTTACGGGGAATATCTATTATTTAAATGTGTTCCAAATTAATTTAAATTGTATTAGAATTCGAAGAAATGATCCATTTCGTGAAATCACCCATTCAGCGAAATGTTCTTCAGCAAACTGTTCTTCGGCGAAACGTCCTTCGGCGAAATGACACAGCCCCTCGTTGGTTATCCTAATCCTAATAAAAAAAGCTACATGTGGCTCAGACCTTTACATGTTGGAGCTCACTGCTTATGTATAGTGTTGGTGTATGTAACATGTTTTCATATCTATTTTAAGTCTATACAATCTCATACCAAACCTTAAAACAAACCCTCTTTTTTAATATTTTTCCACACAATCGGCACAACAATTATACTTTAACGATCTGCAGATATGGTTTAAAAATAAACACATTCATGGAACTGTCAAAACCATGCTTCAGATAGTGGGTGCAAGCTCGAACCAGTCTAGGACATGTTCATTTTGGAAATTTCAAGCAGGTATAATTGTACTGGTTTCACAAATTACGAATACAAAACTTATCTATGTTACGCTAAAGATATGTTTATGTTTGTTCTTGTTTATTTCCAACAAAATTAAGTGCAAATGAATTGAATCTTCGACAAAATATTCCACTAAGCTTACAACTTACAAGCAACATTGCTCAATAGCATGGATTGTTGCATCCAATATTTAAAATATTAAAAAAATGTAAACTTGCACGAATATGAAACTCCATTTTTGTACATCATATTAAATTAAATTGACTCTACTTTTTCGAAATATGTTTGTGTGTCCTTCATTTTCTTCTCTGCCTTCTTCTTCTATTTCTGCTCTTCTACTTCTGATTTTCGATAGTACGCCATCCGCTGCCAACTCCACCTTTTTTTTAGCTCCTTGTTGCCTTGTTGAACATCCTGGTGTTTTTGTTTTGCTGCGTCCTTTTCGTTCTAGTGAAAATGTTATAAATTTACAATTTTATATTTAAAAAGTGTTAATTTTAAAGTACAGAAGTGATGTTGAAAAGTGCATTAAGTTAAAATTTTCAATTTCCTATCCATAGCATGTGGTGCTGACTGTTCTAACCTACGCGTAGCTACACTCAGCTAAGTTTATTTACCTTTTCATTCCTCTGTCCTCGATAAGAAATATCCATCTAATTTAAGACGATCATTTCAAAACTTACTAAGTACGCGTCAATCAAGTATTGCACTACTGCTTGATTGAAAGTTCCAGTACATTATTAATGGTGTATATTTGCATCGATAATGTATTGGAGCGGGCTCATCATGTGTGAAAACAGTTTCGGATAAATGCTTGATATAACGATTGCCAGCAACCCTCCCTACTAACAAAAATCCACTCTTCCCGTGACACTTATGAGGAGTTGTAGAGTTCTCTGCATCTCTCTTAAGTAAGTGTCGGGCTAACATTCCTCCCCTTTCCCCACTAGATGCAAGGACGTGGCCAGGACAGCTCTGGTTTGTTGAAGGGGGACACATCCTTTATCTAAGAGGTAGTAATTAATCACAAATAACTATCTAACAGCAACGGATGAAGGTGGGCCTCCTTCTTAACAACAGTTTGGATAGTTGAAGATGCTAATTTCAAATAACAGACTGTAGTGGTAATTTTTATACAATAGATGGAGTAGATGAAAGCATAGAGTTGATAGTTCCGTTAGAGTACGGCAGTGTGAAGATTGTATATAGATATTAGAATAGCGAGCTAGGACAACTTTTAAGGAAGGTACAAATCAGTTTTTTCATCTCTCTTTACCAAACTCCCCCTTTAGAGAGGGATGGAGAGGGGTGTGTCCCCCCGCCACCACTGGCAAAAAGAGATGAAAACCGACCCGCTCAAGTACCAACTGTGTGTTTGAAACAGTTCTACCGATTTTTTACCGCACTTCAGTTGATATTTGAAGGAAGGCATCCAGTCGTAGGTTTGGAAATTGCAACTATTGTTTACCCCTACCACGATATGTGCTCCTGTCATCGTCGACTTGACGATCTCGAGGGGACACGGGTGGGGTAGGTGCTGCTACTGTACCTTTCGACCATTGACAGTAATTGATGGTATGCTCCCATCCAGAGTTATGTACTTTGACTATATGTGTTTAGTATTACTTCTACGTGAAGTCAACGATTTACATAGTTGAAGATGCTAATTTCAAATAACAGACTGTAGTGGTAATTTGTATACGATAGATGGAGTAGATGAAAGCATAGAGTTGATAGTTCCGTTAGAGTACGGCAGTGTGAAGATTGTATATAGATATTAGAATAGCGAGCTAGGACAACTTTTAAGGAAGGTACAAATCAGTTTTTTCATCTCTCATTACCAAACTCCCCCTTTGGCGTCGGTAGCATTGGTGCTCAGCACGGAAAAGAAGATCAACGGAAAACAAATCAAGAAAAAAAAAAAAAAACATTGGTAGCAATGAACAAGTGAGCAATTTTTCATTCAAAACGGATGGGGTTCAGACACAATTGACATTTTTTAGCATTTTGGTGAATTACTTTTTCGTATGTAGATCTGAATTTCTGCGCCCAGTTAGTTTTTATATAAAAAAGGTTTTCAGTGCTGTAGCTACTATGAATAACCACCATGACAAGCCTGTCATAGTGGCCTTCGGCCTAATGGCCCAACACCATACACATGGCATCAACTTGCTGAAACTTCTTAATGCTACCAATCAGAGTGTTAGAGTGCTTCATTTAAAAAAAAAGTGATTTCTGTTTCGATTCAATTTTCCAAAATATGAGTTTATGCAAATAAAAAATGGTAAAAATTGATGAAGTTTGTTTGGAGATTTTGGTGAACTACTATGGGAAATTAACAATAAACAATATTTTTACTCCATAAGGCATTATAACTCATAAAAAATAGGAAAGCTGACACTGCTTAATTTTTATTATTTTTATTAGAGAAAAAATATACTTTTAACCTTTTGGCCAAAGTTGACGAAATAAATAAATAAATTTAAGAAAACAAAACTGTATTCTAATATGTACTAGTCTACGTTGGTTGACGAAATAAATAAAAAAAAAAATTAAGTTTCACTTACATTGCTCTAACTTTGGTTGTAGTTGTCCAAACGATGAAATCATTTGATATGTGGTTGTCATCACATTGAATAACAAGCCTATTATTGTTGTGAGGAAATTGGTGCTCTAATTTTGCACATTTTCATCTTTCAATCTATATCTTGATATGGTGTAAAACTGGTCTTACAACAACAGACTTTTTTATCATTTTCATAGCAACAACATATTAGATTTTTTCATCATTTGAACCAGTAGATCCAAAGTCAGGGTGATATAAAGAATTTTAAATTTTTTTCATTTTATGCCCCATATAAATTTCTCATAAAAACCTTCAACCATTTTTTGCACATGCTCATTTTTTGAAGTTATGAATCGAACTGGAGGGTGGCCTATATGAAATGTTACACTTCTTTTTTTAAATGAGGCACTCTAGTATTAAAAAGTGTACCGTTTAAAATCCGCACATACCCAAATTGCTTTATTGATCCTTTGGGTAAAAATAATAAAAATTTTACGTAGATATAGTTAAATGTATTTTGTTTTTACTCTGTGAGTTGATTCTATCAGGTGCGCAAAAGTTTTCAAAATGGGAACGAAACAACAGTGTCGGCGCAAAAAAGTTTTGCACGAGTACTTTGAGATCGTGCCATTGGAAAAAAAAGTTGGGAATTCCACGGTGTCTGGTATCATAAAACGGTTCGAAGAACGTCTGACTGTTGATCGGAAGCGAAGCCATCAGGCCAACGAGAACGATCACAAATGCGTGGTTGGAGCCTTTAAACAGAAACCAAACGCCTCAGTTCGAGATGTGGCTAAAAAGTTGCATGACATTCGTGCAGAATACCAAAACTCGAGCTGGAATACGTACGTTTGAGGTTCAAAAGTCTCCAAACCGTGACAAGAAACAGAATACGGTTGCAAAAAGCCGTGTCCGGAAGTTGTACGACCAGAAGTTAACGAAACCAAACTGCTGCGTAATGTATGACGCGACATATGTGAAGGCGGACTTCAACCAGATTCCAGGAAACCTTTATGTGACTGCCAAGGTTAAGAGTGATGTTCCCGAGAAACTCCGGACACAGAAGATGATGAAGTTCGTCAAGAAGTTCTGAATTTGGCAAGCGATTAGCGGAATACACCTTTCCTTACCGCAAGCACCATGAATGGACAGGTGTATTTGGAAGAGTGTCTCCAAAAGTAATTTCTCCCTCTCCTGACGGCTCACGACAGTCCGACGATCTTCTGACTGGATTTGGCATCATGCCACTACACGAATGACGTGCTAGAGTGGTATAAGGCGAATGATGTCAATTTCGTGCCGAAAGATCTGAACCCCCCAAACACTCCGGAGCTGCGCCCATCCACAGAAAACTACTTGGCCATTATAAAGGAGCACCTTATAGCATAGCATAGCATAGCATAGCATAGCAGCATAGCATATGCGATTGTACAAATCGTGGGTGGCTATATAATGGTCAACTAATACGTTTTGCAGAAAATATCGAGTGTTGACGCAGAAAATATCACTTGGGATTAGTGATTTTCCCCACACGAAAATAAAATCTACAATACAAGCATCGCATTATACACCTGGCCACATCCTTACAATCGCAGGGGAAGGGAGGGAAAGTTAATCCAACATCTACTTAAGAAGGTGCAGGGAACCCATACTACCTTCATAGGTGTCACAGGAAGGAAAGAGTTGTGTTAGTGGGAGGGTGAATGATTTGGCAACTCTATTCGTCAATATAGAGCATTTGATAAATCAGTGACAAAAAATAAAATATGAATAGATAAAATGGAAAGATCTCACCCGATTGGCCTAGAGACTTTGCAGCGTCATGTTTTCAGAAATGCTTTATTTAATTTTCCTTGAACCACCGCAATCACTGATAACGCTCTTCTAGCTCGTACGTACAAAAGAACGCACTCCACGCATAATCAAGGTCATGTATTTTCGGACTGTCTTCTTTAACACCACACAAAGAAGTTGCTCATCGCAGCAACAGAAAAATATATCAGCGTGATAGAGGTTGTACGGGGCAACAAAGAAAAACGCAAGACCACACCAAGCACCACTGCATAAGCAACAAGAGATCAAAAAAAAATCACGCACGGTATTCAAAACTTTTAAATGCGATCACCAGTTTACCTCCAGTCACTCGAGAACAAAACGCATGCGAAAAGGTTTTCAGCAGCAAAAAAAAAAAGCACAGAAGAAACAAAACACATCCGTTTCGGTCGCTGGTTCAATCAGCACTCCACAGCTCCTCCTTCAGTTGGCCATGCAAATATGCACTTTTGACGTCAAGATGGCGAACTTCCATCTGTTTCTTGCCAGCAACTGTCAACAGGGTTTTCAGTGTGGTTTGAGTGACGACTGGAGCAAATACGGCATCGTAGTCAACACCAAATTGCTGAGTGAAACCCTGTGCGGCTAGTCGGCCTTTGAACTTGCTGATGTTCCCAGTGCTATCTTCCTTCTTCTTGAACACCCATTTGCTGCCTATAGCCCTACGCCCGGCCGATAATTCAACTAGAGTCCACGTTTCATTTTGCGCCAGGGAATCATACTCTTCTTGCATGGCTGCTTGCCACAAATCGCTTTCCGAACCTTTAACCGCTTCTTCATAGGACGACGGGTCTCCTTCGATGACCATCGCCACATCGACGATGTAATCCTTGAGCCGCTGCGGACGTACAGCTCTGGTTGACCGCTTTTCACGACGCTGCATCCTATCCTAGCATCATCCACTAATTCTTCATCCTCCCAGCCATCGAACTCGTCTTCAGATTCATCGCGATGTTCCGTCTCAGCAGACTATTGTTGCTCCTCGTGTTCGCTAGGTTGTTGCTGAGGTAACTCCTCGTGCCCAGTTGACTCCTTCTGAGATGAACTTCCGTTGATTGCTTCATCCGTCCATCCAAAGTCCCCATGGCTCACCGTTGATTCGCCTTCTTCCGGTTCTAATCCTCGGGAATCATTCTATCTGTCTCAGGATCCAAGAACCGATATGCTTTTCGGTCTTAGCAATAGCCAACGAAAATTAACAGTCGTGCCTTGGAGTCAAATTTGGTCCTTTTGACGTCTGGGATGTGGACGTACGCAGGACTACCGAATATGCGGAAATGGCTTAGCACAGGTAGTTTCCTAAGCCATCTCTCGTACGGTGTGCTGTTGACGGCACCGCTCCGCAAGGCCATTCTGCTTCGGGGAATATGCTGCTGTATACTGTGCCTGTATGCCCTCTTTCTCTTAGAACGTTCGAAGCTCGTTGTTCACGTATTCGCCTCCTCTATCTGATCTGATGACGCAAGGAATCCGCCCGAACCGAGTTTTGACGTGGGCTACATACCGCTTAATGCAACTAGCCACATCCGACTTCTGTTGTAACACTACGCAAACCACGGTGTAACGGCTGAAGTCATCGATCAACATCATCAGGTACCGACATCCTCCTGGAGTGACAATCGACATTGGTCCACAAACATCAGTATGAACCAGGTCAAGGATTCGGCTTGCTCTGCTATTAGAAATATTGGGGAATGTGCAACAAGGAAGCTTACCTTCTAAAAAGTGTTCGCAAACCTGTCTCAATCCACAGTCCTACAACATGAATCCTTCTGCATAGCCGCCCGTTTTCAGACAATCAAGTACCGCCGGATCCCTGTGACCGAACCGCCTATCTATAAAGGAGCACCTTATAAAACTACCGAAAGTGGTGAAGAATGTAGAAGAAATGAAGAAAGCGTGCGTTAATATGCAAAAAAAAAAACTGGCGATTCTAAGGTCGTGCAAATCCTTATGAATGGGGTTCAGGCCATGGTTCGCGCATTAGGATATAAAGGCGACATAAATTAAATAAACAATGCCAAAACTAACTTTGATTGTTTCATTTTACTCCCTCAAAATTTGGTGATAATCGGATAAAAACTCGAATTTTGAGAATGAATTTTGTGTGTGCAGATTTTAAACGGTACATTCTTTAGTGATGGTCATAAAATTGGTAACTATGGAGTGTTTGTCCATAAATCCATGTTGGAACTCTGAGATTATGCATTGAATAGCCGGGTACAACTTATCATACGGAAACTTTCCTGAATTTTCAGCAATCAATTCAGGATCGAGATTGAACGATAGTTTTCCACGCTATGAATGTTGTTATTGATGCAAGCTTCCAGAAGTCAGGAAAACGCAATCCAGGAGTGATCGGTTGAAGATAGACATTATGGGAGCGGCCAACGTGGCCTGCACAATTCTTGATGGAATACGGTCCGGACCTGGGCCCATTGAAGCGTCAACAGAACACAGGGCTTTGTGAGTAGCGCCATGACATAAATTGAACTACTGCAGACGAATATCGAAGCTGGGTAAGTAATTGATGTTATTGCTGCGGTGGATCGGCTGATCGGCTTCATAAATGGTTCGGAAAAAGTCAGTGCTCAGCTTCAGAGGAGCTTTGACGTTGACCTCAATGGGTGACGTCCACTGGAATACGAGCTTGTACTCTCGAAAGCGAACTTCATGCAAACCATTGTACTCAACTTTCCCTAGCGAACGGCTGACTTTTTTGCAGATTGGTTGATTTCGCTGATGAATTAAGATATCTTGAAATGCAATTTATGTTAAGAAGAACATAAGGGAATTTTGTAGATGTTCAGGGAATGTTGCTTAAGTTATAGGATACTCTTTCAAATATTCTCTTTAAACGGTTGGTTGTTGAGGAAATATTCAAAAGATCTCCAAAGAAACAAACATTTCTGTAAGGTTCTCTTGATATATTTGAAACACTTCAGGTTGATCAAGTATTATTCTGTAGATGTCCAACTATATAAAGCTACACGTAAGCTCTTTTAGATTTTCTCCATAGGTGGTAGCTTGTTCAGCTAATCGAGAATTTAAGATATTTTTGAAAACATTGTTTACATAATTCCTAATCAACATCACGAAGGAGCTTAATCTTTGAAGTCAAAACCTTCATTTATACACAGTCAAAAAATGTGAAAGAATATTATGAATATTAGAAACAGGTGCACTTACGTTATTTTATCGGTTGTGTAATATTATGTTGTATGGTGTATACATAATTTGCGAATAAATTTACATCCATGGAAGAAATATTGTATTTGATATTTGGAATTACATCAATATTCCCTGCATATTACGATTGTTTTGCTTTGTAAAGCTGAGATTTGAGTTTTATCAAAAAGCCTTCAGAGTTCTCTTTAGATTTCAGCATGTCTTGACAAATCTTGAAAAATCATTAAAAAAAAGTCTTCTAAATGTCTTCACAAAATTTAAAATGGCCCCAACCTTAAGACAAATATTCAAATCTGACATCCCTGGCCAAGGGTTGAAACGATTGACATTTTCTACTACACTAGTTTCGTTGTCGTGCGTGACAGTCTGTTTGTATTCGTACAATCATGCTTCACCATCGTTTCTCTCATACAACACAAACGGTAGAACAACATTCGAGCAAAAAGAAAATTATCAAGTACTATCATTTGACCATATGTGATTTCTTTCTAATTTCTCCATTTTCTGTAAATTAAAACTTTTCTGATCAGAAATGTTATTACTATGACATCGTTGCTTGTTATTTTCAGAACTCACACAAGCACATCATCAGCAGCAGCAGTGACCATTACCATGATGAGGGTTCGGAGGGACCATGATTTAGACTTGAAGAATGATTTAAACCCTCGATAAAACTTGCAATGTTACTTGGCTAGTATAATAGTTCGTTAAAGTGCAGCAAACCATGATGAAGGTGGTGGCCCTGATATCTGGTCGAGGATATTTTCAGGTTAGATTTTTTTTTCGATTTCTCTGGGCAAAGAGTACCTTGTCAACACAATTGTTCTTATTTTGGACCTTTTTGCACAGGGTCAATAATAAAATTTTTGAACATTTTGGGATGCACCACATATTTTGATAACGGAAATCGTGATTTAATATTCAATCAGAAAGATTTTTTTTTTTTTTTTTTTCCTTTGGTTTGTTTTTTCTGTCGATCTTGTTTTCCGTGCTGAGCACCAATGCTACCGACGTGCCAGGAAGGCAGCTCCCACACCTGGACCCTACCTATCGACCCATCAACTCATGAACCGGGGACCAACGGCTTTACTTCCCATCCGAAGGAAGGCGTGATCAGAGATGTTATGCCTCAGAACATCCCGGCGGCGCCGACTGGTATTGAACCCAGGCCTGCTGGGGTGAGAGGTAATCACGCTTACCACTACACCACCGGCGCCGTTATTCACAAAGTTTAGATTTGTTGTTTTTAGTACTTTATAAAAGTGACTTTTTCAATTTGTATAGATGCGTGAAAACTAGTTCTAGGTAAAAAATTAGCACTTTTACCCTATACGAATGCATATGGGCTGCAAAGGCTTAGAATGTTCTCAATTATTGACTGTGGAAGGGAAAAGAGAAGGAAACATACAAAAAATCAACGCTGAGATGTGAGCGTCTATTTATTTCTATTTTGAAGCAAACACCGATACAAATCCCAATCAGCAACCAATAACCAAGCTGACCTTTTGGGTTCGTTTTCATTGAGAATAGGAAATCGTGAGCTCCAATATTTCCGTTACAAGCCCGAATTCCGAATTCTCCGTTTTCGAGTAGAATGCAAACCGTTCCACCCATTTCGGCTTATATGCGCGATAATCAGACTACCGTCGTAGAATCGTTAAATGGCTCAGTTGTTCAGATCACCCGGAAACGGTTGGAAACCTCACCCACAGAACTAATCACACGGCACCAGTCTTTCAGACGGAGATAAACCGAGCCGACAAAATCAATTGCCAGCAGCCAAAATGTCAAGGGGTCGCACCCTCTCGAGGCCATTGCAAGCTGTGTGCTGTTCGAAAAAAAAGTTGCCTTTCAGCGAGTTTAGTTTCACCATTAATCAAAATGCCTTTCAGGTTATGGGACCTAATAATAGCATCACGCACCACCAGACTGGTGGATGACCGCCGGAGACGGCGCGACTGGTAGTGCAAAATTTGAAAGTTATCTACTAATAGCAGGTTTGCGATTTGTGGTGATGATAGTTGATGAAAAAATTATGCAGAAAATGGAAAATCAAATCTTGATTCTGACATGACACTAATAGAAATCAATTTGCAGGTTGCAATTTTTTTTCCTTGGACTTGAATCTGTGAGCCGAAAGGAACTTTTTGGAAAGTGAGGTGAAGTGGAATCAATATAAAGTTTGCTCCCGTAAGGTGTGTTTAAATGACACACGCTATGCTTTAGGAGTAGTTTTATTTAGTAGGATTTTACAGGAATCCCTCGGATAGGTGACTAATATTTGAATGACACTACTCACTAGCGGCTGAGAATCAACGGCGGGTTAACTCCTCCACCCACCGTGCTATTCGAGGGATTCATGTACTTGAAATTATCCTTCATATTGGTTTCCCTCTGTTTGTGACATACATCTACTGCGACCAGTAATTGATCAATTATAGTTAATCCCGTGATTTTAAATCCACCGAATAAATCCTTCGCTTTTTGAGAAATGAGGAAGTATTCGGTTTTGATACAGTTTTCATAATTACCATTGTCAATTAAAATCAGGTTTCTTGATTTCAGACAAAAACATGCAATGACCCTGATAGTCACCATTACTGGAGTTTTGTCACTATCAACAACTATCACAAGAACAAGATCTAAGATGTGTTTAAAAGACAAAAGACAAAATGCAATTGACATCGTCTTCACCCAGGTAAAGGACCGATTCGTGGAACCCTTTTCAAATAGGGGAAATGCAGGTAACGTCGACCTATTTAAGTGTCCCTAATTTGGGCCCATACATAAATTCAGCAATCGACTAAATTTTCAATAGCAACCAAAAATATCCATTAGTAACGTCCCAATAACGCGTTCATCTAGATAAAATTGATAAATAGCAGATTTTTAGCGATGGGCCCAATCTTAGATCCATAGGCCAACATTAGAGACATTTCCCCTATATATTATTTTTTCATTTTCACTTTTCGTCTGGCACACAACTGGCGACCTGATTTAGATGCTTAAAATGCCTTTCAAAGCTTGCTATAGAGAAGTTAGCATCGTGTACAACTTTCTGATTTGTACAACTTTTGGATTATGAACAAAACACAAATTGGAAGCCTTCGGCCAATCGTGTGTTTAATGTAGATAATTTTCTGTAGTCTTTAAAAATAAAACCGAACCAAATACATATTTTTACTCGTCACACCACATTCAAATTTGGCGAGTGGGGGTGACAATAAAAAATAATCAAGTTGTAATTTAGAAAATAAATCTAAACGTTAAAGTACATTTCAATCATTTTGAATTACTTCTTTGCATGGGATTCAACTGCATGCTTCCAACAGCGGTATTTGAATGCAAGAATTCAGTAACAAATCCAATTTTCCGAATTTTGAAATTTTTCGATTATTTCTCTGAATCTTAGGGTTTAAAAAAAACCCTTCCTGTTTTTACATGCAAAATCGTGCAATTTTATTCTTTAGTCTGTATGAACCTTGAAAACCATTACCCCCATATTAAAATGGTTATTGACACTTCTAGAGTTACAGTATCAACATTTATCGATTGCTACCGTTCGAAAGCTATTGGAGCTAATAGCTCCTAAAATAGAATTATGGAAAGTGAAAGATTCAGGTATGAAATTGGAATATGGAATACATATATCTATGATTGGAATGGAGTGCTCAACTGTGCATATAATCAATTATTGGGTTTCGGTTTTGCGGTCTCAAATCAGAATGAAATTGTTGTAGATCGTCCTTACGTTTCGACCCTGAAGAATCAAAACGTAGGGACAAACTACAACAATTTTGTACTGTTTTGAGTATTTTAGGACTGCAAAGCCGAAACCCAAAAATTAATTAAACCTATGATTTCAGGATTTTAGAATTTTTTCCAAATGCTGACGCTTAGCTATGTACTGAATCTTGAACATTTCAATATTCTGGAGCTAATATTGATTGTGTTTACAAATCCTGGCGACTTTTGAAGAGAATCCAAGTGTCTTCAGATGACAAGTAATATTAAAAAAATCATAAGCGAATTTAAAGGGAGTATTCTGAGAAAAAATTAAAGGAATACTAAGAAAAATCAATAAGCATTCTCAGTCGAGCATTTGACCAAGGCGGCCCAATTTCAGTGAACCGTTTATAGAGCGCTCAATTCAACAACATATTGATCAACTACTAGTGCTTGAAGCAGCCAGCTTCGTGCACGGTGTCTCTGGAAGAGCAAAATTAATATATCAAAATCGGTATCGCTCAAACACTACCTCCTCTTTCATTTGAGGTTTGATTTAAAATATTCTTTCGTGGGTAATTTTTAAATAATTTCTTAGAACTTGAAATTAATTTTTAGACGAATTTTTTTTTTCTAGATCGCCAAATTTCGATACCAGCCACGTGAGAAAGAGGCAAACCTAAACTGTCAATTGGTTGGTGTTAAAACGATACTTATTTTATTAATATGATTTTCTTTCGAGACACTGCACAATGACTCCAAAGCCGTATTTAGGAAGTCAGGGGAGTCAGTTTACCAGCCATCTAGAACAAGGTGATGCTTATTGAAATCCACAGCAACAGGCTTCTGTGGGTATTGCTGATTAATATTTTAACAAAACCAACTCACAACCTGATTCTATAAACTAAGGAAGGCCATCCGGTGACTCTGATCAACCTTAATCTTGATTATTATGTATTTTTGATCAAAGTAGGCCTTGATTATTCTCTGCAACTATATGAAACGAAGCAAAATTGTGATTTTTGATATATCAGCTGCTCATTGGCTCCAAGTGGTCGTCAGATGACCCCCCGCAGATCCGTAAAATTGATTGTTGCGTAAATTTGATCAAAGTGGGCCTTGATTTTTTTCTGCAACTATATGGAATGAAGTAAAATGGTGGCTCTTGACATATCAGCTGGTCATTGGCTCCGATGGTCCACCGGAAGATCCCGAAAGTCTGTAAAATTGATTGCTGTGAAAATTTGATCAAAGTAGGCCTTGATGTGTTCTGATACCATATGGAATGTAGTAAAATGATGATTTTTGATGTATTAGCCAGTGCTTGCTTCTAAGTGGCCGCCAGATGGCCCACTGGAAGATCTGGAACATCCGAAAAATTTATTTCTTTATAAATTTGATGTACACAGTAGGCCTTGATTTGTGTCTGCAACTATATTAAATGTAGTTAAATTTCAATTGTTTATATATTAACTGATAGTTGATTCCGAGTAGTCTCCACTTTCCATAAGTAAAATTGATTGCTACGTAAATTTTTATCAAAGTAGACCATTACTTTTCTCTGCAACTATATGGAATGTAGTAAATTATGACTTTTGTTATATAAATGTTGGTAATTGGTTCCGAGTGGTTTCCAAATAACCCGCCGGAAGATCTGGAACACCTTTAAAATTGATTGCTGTGTAAATTTATCAAAGTATGCATTGCTATATTTACTGGGGCATGCCTAGTCAGTAAAAGCACGGTATAACAAAGCTTGAGGCAGCTGGTTCAATTCCCAGTCTGTTTGAGGTAATATTTCGGGTTGGAAATAATCAGATTTCCTTGGGGATATAGTGTTTTTGAGCGTGCCACACAATAAACCAGTTTATGCATTGGTTGGCATAGTAATCTCTCATTTTATCTATAACACTATGTTAAGAGCCGTTCCAAGGTCACTTTCACGTACAATAAGCCACGCATTTATGCATCACCATTATCAAAAGGATATTGGTATTACAGAATTCTCTTCCAGATTTTAAAATATTATTTTCAAACCTGGCTCGAATTAAGTTTAATTTTGAAATTAAATTTGTGAGGAATAATTAGAGGACAGATCTCACCGCCGCCGTTGATTGCTTCTTTTGAAATCCCTCCGGTCAGAACCACTGCTAGTCTCCGAAAGCCTTTTATGTTATTTCCGATGCGTTCCACGATGTTTCAACGTAGGACCATTACCTAGTTCCTAGTTTTTTTTTCCTTTGATTTGTTTTTTTCCGTCGATCTTGTTTTCCGTGCTGAGCACCAATACTACCGACGTGCCAGGAAGGCAGCTCCCACACCTGGACCCTACCTATCGACGCATCAATTCATGAACCGGGGACCAACGGCTTTACTTCCCATCCGAAGGAAGGCGTGATCAGAGACATCCCGGCGGTGCCGACTGGTATTGAACCCAGGCCTGCTGGGGTGAGAGGTAATCACGCTTACCACTACACCACCGGCGCCACTGAGTTCCTAGTTGTGTCGTATAAAACTGTAACACCAGCGCGAAAAATAGACAGTATTTTTTTAACGATGATCACTCCATTGTCACATCGCATGTGCTCCATTTTGTTGATCCCATTTCTCTTTTACTTTGTTGGCTCCATGGTACCGGAAAAGATATACACTGGAGTCGCTTTTTACGCGGGTGATACGTCCCGCGTAAAAAAAAACCGCGTAAAAAAAACCGCGTAAATTCCGGAATCCGCGTAAAAAAAACCGCGTAAATTCCGAAATCCGCGTAAAAAAAACCGCGTAAAAAAGACCGTGTAAAAAAAACCACGTAAAAAGCGACTCAAGTGTATAATGATAAACCGCGTAGATTCTGATATCCGCGTAAAAAAAAAACCAAATCCACGTAAAAAAAAACCGCGTAAATTCCGGAATCCGCGTAAAAAAAAACCGCGTAAATTCCGAAATCCGCGTAAAAAAAACCGCGTAAAAAACCCGCGTAAAAAGCGACTCTAGTGTATAATGATAAACCGCGTAGATTCTGATATCCGCGTAAAAAAAAACCAAATCCACGTAAAAAAAAACCGCGTAAATTCCGGAATCCGCGTAAAAAAAAACCGCGTAAATTCCGAAATCCGCGTAAAAAAAACCGCGTAAAAAAAACCGTGTAAAAAAAACCGCGTAAAAAGCGACTCCAGTGTAGATGTATACATTATGAGCAATGCTGTGATATAACCACAACGAAATGATTGTTCAGAAAGGTTCAACGGATTGGAAATGAGGAAATATTTCAATTTAACACGATTCAAAGTATTCCAATGCAACATTAATTTTTTTGACTAATAATTATTTCACTGCAGAAACATAACAAAATTGTTATTTGTGAATCAATGCTGTAAATTCTCAAAATCATTTGAACATTTTTGATGAAAATGAGAAAAGTAGCTATTCGCTATCAAAGGGAACCTCCTTCGAATGAGTGATATCAGTTGCTTAGTCATTTGACGAAGGCATGGATCATTCTAATTTGAAAATCGCTATATAGGGCGTTTTATCTAATTTCCGTCCTACTAAGCACAACCCGCGTTTTACCTATCTTTTTTGAACGAAAAATGTAATATTTCTGTGAATTTATTTACATTTCCATACGTACGGTTGGATTTGATAAAGAGTCACAAATTGTTGAGATATTGTTTAAAATCTAACACTGCTTCTTGATTCTAAATTCGTCCTACGAGTTTAAATTCCGTCCAAACGAATTGAAACGCCATTAGATTTTCTTCGAGCTTGCTTGCTTGAGCTTGAGCTTGATTGATCGCCCACGGATGCTACTCTGTTATTGCCAGATCAGCTGTAATTACACAGAGAACCAATAGACGATGCTTGGGACTAGCAATCATCCTCAATGTGTAAAAACTGGTGATCTTAAATTAGGCAATACCAGCGCTGGCCGCGCCCGAACACAGGTCAAGAAAGGAATGGGAAGGATTGTGTTGACATGACACTCGCTTTGATGGAAGCCGAGAACACCTCTGCACTTCCACGAGGAATCACTGGGATGTGGGATAAGAGGGTTGGGTTTGCAGCAGGGTTCGTTTTGGTAAACGATAAGCTGAATTAATGTCCTAACGATCATATAACGCGAAGGAGCTTGGGACTAAACCCACGGTCTTCTGCTCAGTAAGCAAAAACGTTTGCCACTAGGCAGACGAGCACCTTTTTAATCACCGAGTTGCTGTTATTACCATGTAGTCATATTAACAAATAAAACGATTGACGAATCTTGATTGTGGATGGGCCTGAGATTAGACTCATGATGTTCTGCTCAGTAAGCAAAAACGGTTGCTCTAAGGCCACCGAGCCCCTCATATCACATAATACCGTTGCTCTAATTTGTGTATCCATTCAAACCCGGAACCAACGACAACAACGAGTTTCGCAAAATACACGATACACAAGCGATTTTACTATAAATCTCTTTGATATGTAAGGACCTGGGACCGCGTTTTTCTGCTCAGTAAGCAGGCCACTGTAACCGACGATCTTTCAAATCCGAAAACTAAAAACTACGAAAAAGTACTTAGGCCTTCATTAAGTTCCACTTTCACGCGACTTACAATGTTTCAATTTGCTCTTTACATATTGTTCAGGCTAGGCCCTTTTCAAAATTTACGCGAGAAATACGCACAATCGTCACCTACCTCGCAAAACTGGTTCCAAACGACAACAAAGGCATAAGCAACGATGGATTGTTGAACTTTGCTGGCTCCGGTGGTGTAGTGCACAGCAAAAAAAAATGTAATATCGATCAACGTAATTCAAGCTGATGTATGGAATAATGATGTAATTGTAATTTTGTAATTTATCAGCACACACCCTGGTCGACCACTGTAAACCAATCTGCCGTTCAGCGTTTTCGGTTTTTGTTTCTGGATCTTTAGTTGCCTCTGTGATATACTTACTTGCGGCATACTATTTTGGGAGTGTATATGAGCGTGTACCATGTACGGTAGCTCATCTCTCATCGTGATGGTGGGACATAGTAGACAAATTAGAGAGAAAACAAGGAGGTATTAGTATTAGTTATATGTAAACAAACAAAACAAAAGTTAGATAATGCGGCACTGTAACTACTACTATTTTAGAGGTATGATTCGTCATGTTTAACTCAATGTTTCAATTGAGGCAAACTATCTATCTTACAATTACAAAAGCAAACCTAAACTTACAATTATATGCAAATGCAAAATGAAACTTGACAAATCATCGTCTATTCTCTTATTCCAGGGCAGGGCCTGACGATTTGAATCTAATTTTGATCAGTGAACGGGCACCATATGGTACATTTTCTCACCATGAACCTATCATTTCCAGCCTATCTGAACTATTTAATAAATGGAAGCCATAACATGGGTTACGCTCCCCCTAAACGGGCCCTCCGCATCCTGTCTCTGTCTTATCTCAAATACAAAATGCCAATGGTATGAATGTATCTATATATAACTTGGAAATGACATACAATCAAATAAACCCGTAACCCACTCACTTGGTCAGGCTTCAGAATCGTCCAGTGGACAGTGCACTCTACACTCCAAGTTCCCTTTTTTTCAAATTTACCGCAAATTTGATATTTTACCCATTGAGTGTTGATTAGTCACAATGAAACATTGTGACAGAAGTTGAGGTTACTAGTGTATTAAATAATCTAGGTCCTATTTAGGAAACCAAATCTGGCCAACGCCCACCCTAAACCTAAACCTGTTCTAATCCACCTGAAATGACTAACGAATGGAAGACTTTGACTACCCAGCCATGCAATAGTCTCATTCCGTGCCTTATGGCAACTTGATGATTCTATTGCGCTCATCTTCTGGCACCACCCAGGGGAGACTTGGTCCTGTACCCAATGCTTAACTTATCTCCATTCCACTCAACTACTCGCAATTTCGTGTGAAATAGTGGGCGGAATATTATTATATGAGACAATTCAATGCAGACGTCTTTCCAAATTTGGCAGATCGACAGGTAATCGGTGAGTTACCACGATAGTTGCTATTCAACAACTCGACAACGTCCCATCGTCAACGCCTGCTATGAGAATTTCCCATAGCAGACGCCAACGAAATGACGTCATCAAGCTATCGGTCAACTACCCTGGTTATCGCCTGGTACCTTATAGCACGATGCTAGGAGGCGAACCGGAAGAATCGATGAGCTACCTCCCCCAACGCCATTAGATTTTCTTCGTCCTACAAATAAACGTAGAAAACGGGGATTAGGTAGGAGCGCTTCTTTTGTTTTGAGAACAATGAGCATAAATATTCATACAATGCGCTCTAATAGGATTTATCTTGTAGCTAAAGAACTAATGCATCGGAACAAACCTTTTATTGATTTGTGCAGGGTGAAATCATTGATATTATTGATCTTTTCTGACCGATAGAACGGAAATGGGCGATTACGACGAAGTAGCGCTCTACCCTATCATTCAATTGAATGTATCCTACACAAAAACGGAGCTCTGGTCGATATTCCGGCGAAAAAGCTAAGCCAACCCGACACCAACCTGAATTCTGTCAAACCCCAACCAGATGTTGACCCGACATTGACCCGACATAAACCCAAAATTTACCCAACAACAACACGATATTGGGTCAACTTGTCTGTTCGGGACCATTTTGCTGGGTTTCTTCCAGACTCCCCTGTCGTATATCAAATGGTAATAAGTGACTCAATCGACAGTGACAATAAGCTTCGAATGAGAAAGCGGCTCTTCAAATTACGGTCATGTGAGAATTCGTTTACACAGAATTGATCGAATGGTTGTATTGGTTCATCTTCAATCGAATGATATTAAAATATAAATGCTTATCATAAAATGTCGGTTGTCACCAAATAATGTTCCACAAAATCATGAATATCCAAAACATTAATTGCTAGGATAAATGCTCCTATAGTTGCGGTACGTTAGAAGCGTTAGGTTCCTATAGTTGTATATTGAGTTTCCATGCACAACTATAGGACCCTAACGCTTCTAACGTACCGCAACTATAAGAGCGTTTCCCCTATATATATTTGGTTGGAGAATTAAGTGATTTTGTTCTGCAACAATATTGAATGTTTCAAACAGTGCTTTTGATAAATAAGATGGTCATAGACTGTGAGGGATTCTCCGGTAGACATTAACCACCCGTAAAACGAATTGCATCATATGTGTGTTTGAGGGAATCTAAGAAATTTCCTCTTGAACGATTTAAAATACAACAAAGGGTGGTCATGAACTCCGAATCTTCACTGGGTGATCCACTGGAGGAACATATGTTAATTGGTTGATCGTGTATTTTTCAAATGCAAGGTATTTTTCACTACAATATTTCCAAATACAACCACATATATCACCCCCGCCCCACAATGGACATCCGCGAAATTGATAGGTTTGTATATGTCATTGCAGGTACTTACATTTTATTTCTACAACATTATAGGATGCACCAAACGAAAATTTTACTTAAATCAAACCATAAGATTCAAACGGTTTTCGGATGGTTATCTGGAAGATCTATAATACCCGTAAAATTGAGTGTATAATAGATTTGACCTAATGTGATTTTTCTTTGAAGCTGAAGAAGATGATGGAAGGACTAAGGTCTTATTTGCCACTTTTGCCACCTGTGCCAGAACTTTATAGATCATTTTACGAAACGACAGGATCTTGTTGGCCAGACAGATTTTGATGTTATTAATGTTGCTTCTTACAGCTTTAAGGTAGCTGTCAAAGCTCATTCATGAGTTGAAAACATAACTGATCAGAAATGTCTCGTTAAATGCACCATACAGTGTTTGGCGTCGTATAACAGGGACGGTTTCATTGGATTAGTTTTGTAACGCCTTATAGCACTGACTTATTGGTATGTAGTTGAAAAAGAGAGAATCGCTAATATAAAGCTCAGTAATCATCTCATGCTGACATCTCACCCTGCGACAAGTATGACCTGATGATCTGTATTTTTTTTTGAATAAAAAAAGCATTAATATAAAAAAAAATATTCGTAGCAATATTCACTACAATAGCTCTATACTGTTGTACTCAAATTTTCAGCAGGTTACATAATAGCTCTTAAGTAATGATTAAAAATGAAAACCTTCATACAATTTGTTAATATCCAAGGAGAGTTTTCGCTCGTCTTGAAGTATATAACTAAAAGAATCAATTGAATTTAATTCAAAATGTAAAAGATCAATTAACAAATCAAGCCTTATGAACAGAAAAAATCTTTAGAAAAACCAGTTCTAATACGTAATTTTCAACGGTCTTCCAGTGGCTGAAATCTGTCTGTTTAGTGTTAAGACTTACTTTCCCATAGTTGCTCAAGAGATTCAAGTTTGTGAATCAAACATACTAAGATACAAATAAGTATAGGGTTTAACATTTTCTAGACCGCTCCTGAAATCAACTCAACCACATTCAGATAGACTACTGCCTAAGACCCCAAAAGTTTAAACGGATCTCCTGCGGACCATCTAGTGACCACTCGGAGCCAATGACTAGCTAATATATCAAATATCACAATTTTATTACTTTCCGTTTAGTTCGAAAGAATAAAACAAAACCTACTTTGAATAAATTTACGCAGCAATCAATTTTAGGGAGTCAATGACCAGCATATATATAAAAAACCACAATTTTACTGAAGTACGTATTTCGACCACAATGTGCAGTCTTCATTAGTGTCATTCCCACTAAAGAACTTATCAAAATCTAACCCCCTAATTAAGTGGAATTAAATGGAAGATAACCCTTTTTGCTGTTTTACACAATTTTACTACATTCCAAAGTGACTATTTGAGACCCTTTACAAAGTAAGCTTTCTTTAAGAGCGACTAGGTCTACTCAGTATATGAGTAAAAAAATACCCATCTATGGGTATTTGTTACTCACAAATCAATACTTAATACTAGAAATACTAGAAGGAGATAATGTTTTGAGCCAAATGAACTGTCAAAATCTGAGCCAAACGACCATTCCCATTAGAATTTTTCCGAGGATTTCTTATTCTTACTAGATTAAATTTGAGAGTATTGCAATCGAACAGAAATTCAATCACCTTTATGTTTCGTGTGCTTCTCAAATTTAACTAGTTTTTGAAATCAAAAGCAATACTCTAACTCTTTTGATTAATTGATCTTAGTTGGTTAATTAATGGCACCAAAAAATGTGGCAAATATTGCGATGCAATCAATTATTAATTTGCACGTAAATCGAATCAAAAGTAAAAGTCATGTGAAATGGAAAGTTTTAGCAAGGGTTGCAAGATAATTTAGATACAAATCCTTGCTGCCGAATTGTATTTTGTTTTCTCCGCCCATCTCTCCCTCTAAGTATTTCTACTTAATACTATTTTTTGTAATTTTTGTCACTCATAAATGGGTAAAATTTAACTCATTTAATGGGTAATCGCAGTTTCTCAAAAATGCTTACTTTGTAGTCATTATTGGGTATTTTGCGGTTACCGTGTACAGAGAAACATCAAGGCCTACTTTGATCAAATTTACGAAGCAATACATTTTACGAATGTTCCCGATAGTCTTGTGGGGCATCTGGTGACCACTAACAAACAATTGCTGGCTTATATATCAAAATTAACAATTTTATTGCAATCCATGTAGTACCAGAATCAGTGCTGTAAAATCAACCTGTGGAAACTAACGATTTTAAATTGGCTCACTAGTTGACTAGCCTATTGGTCCCATGTACAATTATTCACGTACTTCATTCTAGTCGAAATTCTAGTACTACACTTTGTTTGTTTTGAATCGCTATGAAAGTTTGACACATAAAATGAGGGGTTCGTGGATTTTCCTATGTTTTGAGGGGTGCTTTGATTAGCTTGGGTCCGAAGAGAGTACCAGAGCTGAGCCAGCAAGTTGAGCTCGTTTCTTCGGGACCTTGTGGTGTTAGAATTACCTCTATGGTAAAATCTCGACAATGCACGGCAATATTAACAATTCTGCTTTGGCCACTTATTTGTGCTAACAGTCATTGTCAAGGCAAACCATGTCAATTGTCAGTGACAATACTGTCAGTGACTAACATGTGCAGGTTGTTTAATTAGCTAAATTTTTAACGAAATTAAATGACTGGAGCAAAACAATTACAAAGAGCCGTTAAAGTGAACAGGCATTGAAACAGATTACACGACATTACACTTTTTGTTACCAGGTGAATCTTTGTCATTGACGAAAAAATGAACGAGATTTGGCAAAGGTTTTTTGGGGATCCAGTCTATCAGTGACTATGTGAAAAACAATTTTTTTACAATGACAAATCTTAGCACTGTTCAGAGCAAATCAAGGTCACTTTGAATAAATTTACACAACAATACATTTTAGGGATGTTTCGGATTTTCAGGCGGACATCTGGTGACCACTCGGATCCAATGACCAGCTAATATATCAGCAAACTGAATTTTTCCACATCGCATATAAATGCAGATAATAATCAAGGCCTACTTTGATCAAATTTACGTAGCAATTTATTTTACGCGAATCATCTGGCAGAATCACGCGCACTCTTCTGCTGCTGTTGATCGTCGTCTTCACCGGAATCGAATTGGCGATCTTAAAATTTCGAAGAATTTCTTCCTTTGGTTTTCGCAGTAGCAGGTGTTGTTGTGTTGTTGTTGGTGATATAAAAGTAGTAGTAGTTGTAGCTATTGCCTGCGGTAGTGATGTGCCAACTGATGCCATCCCGAGCACACGTAGCCGGCATTGGACGGTTGGCTTAGTTTTCAATGTTTGGATTTGAAGTCATGACCCGGTGGAATTTTTCCTCATTTTCTTGTGTTGTTTATCGACTAGTGACCGAAAGTGTGTGGCAAACCTTTTGATCCCCTTTGGATTTTTGGCGACGCGTGAAAATTTGCTGTGCTTTCCCCGCCCGCACCTCGTAGATGTAGTTGCGTTGCTGTGACCGTTAAGTGAAAATCACATTCGCGTGCCGTCTGTGGTTGGTTAGTTGATGTGAATCAGAGCCAAATTAAAATAGACAGCAATACAATTGATCACAGATGACAGAAGCTGCAGCACCACGAAGCTGACGTCGTGAGTGCGACACTTTTAGCAATCAATTGTAATTCGAAAAATCGAACCGATCGACGGGAATGCGGTGCAGGAGGTTGCACTGAAGGAGAAGGGGGAGTAAATATTCGGTTCGGTGACACAAAAGGCAGAATCGTTTCTGGGTTGACGATTATTTGATTTCTCGCCTGCGGCCCACAAGCGTGCCCAAAGTGGAGGAGAAAGAAGCAAAACGCTTGTGAAAAGTGATTGATAGTTGTGATTTTTTTGATCGCTTATTTTTTTTATTCATCTTAGTAAAAGTCTACGCTTAATTACCCATTCACCATGGAAAAAGTGGTTAGTATACAGTTGCGTTGTAAAAGGATGGTCAATTTATTACATTGTTTGAAATTTGTTTATTTTTATTTATTTAGAAGGAAGCCAGCAAAGCGAAGATGGATAACGTAATTATAATTTAAAAATTCAATGTTCAATGCTAACTTGCTTGCGATCAACTGTTTGAGATCGTAGTTTTTGTTTTTTGAATCGCAATAATCGCAATGCCATTATCATAGAGTGGAACATCATATCATAGAGTGGAACGTATTATCATAGAGTCGAACATCATATCATTAATGCTGACGATATACATTGATGCATACCAAGATAATTAATTAGACCTTCTCTAACATCTCTTCAATTCACAGGAGCTGAGCAAAGACCAGCTGAAAGGTATTTTTTGCAACAAAGTGAAAATTCTCATCCATTCTCGTGCCATAACCATTCAGAGTGGGAGGTGGGGCTGCCAAAAAATGAAGTGCATTTCAGTGACAAATTAATTACTTTGGAGCAAATTAAAGTGAATCAAATAAAGTGATTACCTCCCGCAAGTGAAGTGAAAAAATTCCTTTCGGAATTATCAAACATGTAAGGAAAATTGATAATATTAACTTCCGTTGAAAATCTATAAAAAAAACACACACACAGAAAAGATCGAATACAATTCCTCCAAACAAGAAGTGAATCCGCTTACGGTAAAGTGCGCTGATCTGCCACAAATGTGTGAAGTGAGCAAGAAGCAAACGTGGAATGCTGCTGCCTCCGGTACTATTCCCGGGGGGAGCGAAGTGAAGAGTGACCTTAGAAAGTTCGTCATTCAAAATCCCCACCCCCTCCCACGTTGAAGAATCCAAGGGTTCTGGCCACCGAGCCGGGAGCGTGACTCATCCGGATCATCCATCATCACCGTTTTGTGTTGGAATCGCCGCTGCCTATGCTGGATTTTATTGTTGTGTGCACGTTGTAGGAGTTACGAGTAAACTGTCCGAATCAAAATCGATATAGTGTGGATCGAGGTGATCGTCACCAGTTGTATGCTCGGTACATTAAATGAGAAGATTTTTTTTTTATTTTATTTTCGTTTGTGGGTGGGATTATGGAAAGAATGAGTAATAAATGGTTGGCCAGTACGGAGATATATCACGATGTTAACGCAGAACATTGCGAGGAACGTACGGATGGCTTGTTCATACAGACCTTGCGGCAGTGATGCCTAAGTGGTGGTGACATGCCCCATTTCCTTTTGCTGGTGCGGTGGCTTGGATGTGAAAAATATTGTATTTGTCAGTGGGCTTTTCGGAAGACCATGAACATTATCTTCAACTTGCTCCGAACCGTTTGATAGGGTTACTTTGTGCCATGGATTGTAACTTTTCCACTTAATCTAATTGTCACCATAGGGGCCTCCCTTAGCTCAGTCGCTAAAGGCGCAGCTACAAAGCAACACCATGCTGGAGGTGGCTGGGTTCGATTCCCGGTCCAGTCTAGGAGTTTTTCGGGTTGGAAAATTTCTCGACTTCCCTGGGCGTAAAGTATGATTTTACTTGCCACACAATTATGCTAATGCAAAAATGGTACAGGCATCGAAAGCTCTCAATTAATAACTGTTGAAGTGCATCTAGAACACTAAGTTGAGAGCACGCAATAAGCTTATATGCGATAAGCAATAAGATTGAAATGCGAGGAAGAAGAAGAAGAATCAAGAATCAGAAAATCACAATGTATAAATGTTAGGTGTGTTTTCCATCATCAATTGAGAATTGCAAAGATTTTTGTTTGAACTTATTAATTATTTTGTTTGAAATTTGTTCTAAGCTCTAATGTCTCTACATTCGAAATTCTATGTACCTCGGCAGTACTGTAGCAAGTAGGTAACTTCAAAATCATCTTCATGTTCTGAATCCTTTGAAGTGCTTTTTTCCTGGTAGTGCAGCAACTAGACCATATTGGCAGGAGACGAACCAGCCCAGAGCTGAAAGTCTCCTTAATAAAGATATTAAAAAAAAAACAATATTGGCACAGCGTAAAGCATGGCCGGTCCAACAACTTGTTTAAATATAAGAAGTTTATTCTTCAGACGAAGTTTGGATTTCCTGTTTATAAGAGGATACACACATTTTATATATTTGTTATATTTGACTTGAAAGCCCGCAAAAAGATAATTTTTGGTCTAGTGCTAATCCAAGATATTTCAGTTGGTTTGACCAGGAAATTGGAACTCCGTTCATAGTGACTATATGACTACTACTAGGTTTCAAAAAGGAAGCTCTAGGCTTATGTGGGAATATTAAAAGTTGAGTTTTGGAAGCATTGGAAGAAATCTTCCATTTTTGTAAATAAGAAGAGAAAATATCTAAACTTTTCTGCAGTCTGCTGCAAATAACACGAAGACTTCTTATTTTAGCGGAAATGCCTGTGTCATCAGCGAACAAAGATTTGTGGCAACCCTTAAGCAAATCAAGGAGGTCCGAAATGGAAATGTTATACAATATATGCCCAAGAATGCTACATTCTCGTTCAGATTTGGAATGTTGATAATGATAATGTTGACAACTGCAGAGTTCTGTCAGTTAAATAATTTTGAACTAATTTCATAATGTAGAGTGGAAAATTTAACTTTTAAGCACTCATACGAGCACGAGAAATTCATGTCAAACACTGTCGAATGCTTTTTCTATTTCTAGAAGAGCAACTCCAGTTCAGCAGCCTTCCGATTTGTTTGAACGAATTAAATTGGTAACTCTTAAGAGTTGATGAGTAGTTGAATGCCCATGGCGAAATCCAAACTGCTCATCTGCAAAAATTGAGTTCGTATTGATGTGAAGCATCATTCTATTCAAAATTTTTTTTTTTTCATAAAGTTTACTTATTGAAGAAAACAAACTAATTCAACGGTAGCTAGAAGCTTCAGCTGGATTTTTATCCGACTTCAAAATTGGAACAACTTTGGTATTTTTCCATTCATCAGGAAGGTATGCTAAATGGAAACATCTGTTAAACTGTTTTACTAAGAAAGACAAAGTACTCTCTGGGAGTTTTTTGATGAGGATAAAGAAAATTCCATCATCACCTGGAGTTTTCATATTTTGAATTTTTTTAATTACAGATCTGAATTCGTCCAAATCAGTCCCCCAGGAATTATCAAAAATATTTTCCCGAGAGAAAATATTCAGATAATCCTGAGAAACCTGATTCTCAATGGGACTAGTAAGACCCAAACTGAAATTATGGGAACTCTCGAATTGTTTAGTAGGCTTATGAGCTTTTTTCAAAATTGTGATCGTAATTTTTCCACTGTCTTTAAGCGCTGGAAAAGATTTTTGAGGTTTTTTCAATAGTGTTATTTTCAAAAGTTTTGTTCCTCAGGGCAAAGAATGGCTTTTTAATTTGTTTTTGCAAATCCCGCAAGATAATTTTCCCGGCAGGATCGTGTGTTCTTTGATATTGCCACCTACGGACATTTTTCAGACGGATCAAGAGCTGAAGATCGTCGTCTATTACAATTGAATCGAATTTAACCTTGCATTTTGCGACTGAGGCAGCTTTTGCTTCAACTATAGAAGTATTCAGAGATTCAAGAGAATAGTTGATTTCATCTTTGGTTTGAAAAGGAATATTTGGATCAAAGATATATTCCATAAATGTTTGATATTGTTCCCAATGAACTCTTAGGTAATTGAAAGTAGAGCTGTTGGGGTAAGAAACCATTTCTTGGGATATTTCAAAAGTTACTGGAAGGTAATCAGAATCGAAATCAGCATGGGTAACCAATTGGCTACAAAGTTGACATAGACCAAAACGATAGTTGAGGGATTTCTTGCTGAAGATAAGCATGTTGGACTGTTTGGATAATAAATAGTGTAATAACCTGCAGAACAATCATCAAACTAAATATTACCATTGAAATTGCTTTGAGAATTATTCCATGAGCGGTGTTTTGCAATAAAATCACCAATAATGAAGAATTTAGACCTATGCCGGGTAAGTTTCTGAAGGTCACCCTTGAGCAAATTATTTTGCTGGCCTACGCATTGGAATGTCAGATAGGCAGCTATAAACGTAAGTTGCGTAAATTTTGTTTCAACAAAAACTCCCAAAGTTTCAAAAACTTTGGTTTAAAATGAAGAAAGAATTTTATGTTTGATTCGTCTATGAACAATGGCAACGCCACCACAGAGTCCATCAAGACGATCATTTCTATAAACTAAATAATTCGTTTCCCAGGTTCAAGGAATGTTTCCAGTATAACGGTGATATGCACGTTATGAACTCTCAAAAAGTTTAATAGCTCGTCCTCATTATCTTTAAGAGATCGAGCATTTCAATTCAAAATATTTAATGATTTAAAATCCATTACGGAATTTCAAAGTCATGACGATATTGTTGGATCATTTTACTCCAGTTTAAATAGCATCACACATGCAGTTAGTTTTGAGCATACCAGTAATCATGTCAATTAATTATTTCTGTAAAAATTCCATTTCAGGAGCAGTAATGCTTCCTAAGTCAAAATTATCGAAATTACCGTTAGAATTATGTTGGCTTGAATTTTGATTTCTTCGATTGTTAGCAGCGAGGGGAGCAGTTATAGATGAAGAATTTGAAGAAGGGGTGATGTTTTTACCTTCGCTTTACGAATGTAGAATTTGTTCCTCGCTGACCGTTGTTAACAGCAGAGGAATTTGGAAACGAAAGAAACAAAGCAGTTGTCCACTCAAAAAAATCCAGCAAGGTACACGATCCAACGGTCATTGTAAAGGATACTCTATCATCTACTTCAAACCTACACTAATCATTCCAATCTTGATTTTTCGACAATTCCCTCACAGTGCTACAGAAAGCATTCGATGCATTCGACAAAGACAAGACCGGCAGCATTCCCACCGACGTTGTCGGTACCATTCTGGAACTGCTCGGCCAAACACTGTCAGAAGAAGAGCTGGATGACATTTTCGACGAGTATGACTTGGATGAATCTGGCCAGCTGGAGTTCAGTGAATTCGTGCAACTGGCGTCAAATTACGTAGAACCAGAGGAGGACTACGATGCGTTACGGAAAGAACTCCGAGAGGTGTTCATGATGTACGACAAGGAAGGTTAGTGAAAGGAATATGTCCCTGTCTGTTTTGCCCTTATCTGGGGTTATGCAGCAGCTCAAATCGTCTATGCAACAGAACAGTTTTGCAAACAACTGCAGTTACTAAATGATAGAGCGACACAGTTCTGTTTTGAGCATTTGCCAAGAATGCACTGCTGTGTAGTTTTCTTCTATTAAAAGAAATCTATTCAGACTAATCAGTACCTTTCCTTGTTGCCGCTTTTAACAAGTTAATTTTTTTTCCCAGCCAAGGGCTTCATTCCAGTAGACATGTTCAAACAGATCCTGAGGGAACTAGACGGTGCAGTGCCCGAGGAGGAGCTGGACGACATTATAGATGAGATTGACGCTGATGGTTCAGGAACGGTAGACTTTGAAGGTATGATCTCAGTCTTAAATTCAAGCAGAATCATTTTTAATAATATTTATTTACTTACTCATACTTACTTTCAGAATTCATGGAGGTTATGACAGGTGAATAATCACTTTCCAACTATCACTTCTTTCACGCATTGATAAAAACAATAACGGCCGCTGCGCAAAGCTTTCCGCCTAAAGCTTTCCTGCACCATTGCACCTAATCGAATGTTGGCGATTTCGACCTAACACGAAATTTTTCAAGTTTTGTGGTATATTAGCAACAACCAGAACCAGGCACACTCAACGGTACAAAGCACACAAACAACAATTCCGTTTTCCGTTCTGTTCAACGTTTGTGAGCCGTGTGCTGTGACTGTTCTATGTTACCACATTGGAAAAAAAAGCTGGACAAATTAAAAAAAAAATACATTAACTACATAATTCATTCACCAGTAACATCCGCATCGGGTTCAACAGCATTTATAACAAGCATCATATTTAGAGATTCATTTTGCACTTTAAAAAAATACTCACAATCACAGGTGTAGGATTGTCCGCGAGTTCTTTTTTTTTAGTTTTTGATGTGCAGTGTCAGTTTTGCAGTTGTGGTGTTCAAGTCGATCGATCTCATAGATGTGCCGTTTTCATTTTCTATTTTTTGGGAACTCTGTTGGACCATCGAACTACCACCCATCGATTCCTACTAGGCATTATGTAGAAATGTGACGTCCCTTTGTCCGTCCGTCCGTCCGTCGCTTGCGCAATGAAAGTGGTGTGTGCGTGAATTGTACTCGTCCAAGATGCAACCCCAAACTTGTGCCGCGTCCTGCTTTGCTATATTTATGGTTTGTCAAATCTTGTATGGATTTAATTTTTGTAACCTTTTTCCACTGCGGGTGATTCGAATTCCAGAACGTTGCGGAAGCATTACGAGGTTGTGGTAAATTGATCGATTGTTTTTGAGGGCGGCTTGTTGGGTCTGCCCCAAACCCGTGTTCCTATGGTTACTCGTACCCAGTGATAAAATTAAACGGAAGCCGTTGGGTTTAGGCACCAACACACTCACATAAGCAACTGCTTCAAAGCGAGCACAGATGAGTGTCGTGATTCTCGGGAATAATCAGATCGGTGGTGGATCGCCACCGAGACGACATTCACCTGTTACTTTTTACTTCTTTCCTCAACTTCGAGGATGTTCTTGGAGAGAGCTTCAACAAGCACTTTGATAGGAATGTTACAAGCGTAACTACCGTCAGCTGTTTGGGAATCGTAATTGTTATAGGTTGCAACTCTGCTCATTCCCCGGCCGGCACCGCGGAAAGGAATTACTTGACAAATTAGAGTCTAACCGTTCACCAACCAACTAAAACTAAAAAGTAGATACATATTGTCGTCAGATGAAAAACCAAGGTGGACTATATGCCCACTGAGCATTAATTACAATTGCAGACAATGTTTCCAGGACATTTACAAATCGATTCTGAAATCGGACTACAGAATATCTTTAGAAAGCTTCGGTTACATCATCAAGGTGCAATGTCTCGGACAGGGATGAATACCCTATTAGGTTAAAGTTCCTCTAAAACAAAATATGATCACAAGCTTCGGGGCTTGTACCACTAAAACGAGCCTTCATTTTGTTTGGGACACTAAAAGTGTGACCTCGTAGAAATCTGATGTCTTTGGCAAACTTGTTCAGGGGATTGATTGGTGTGCATAGTTTTTCCACTAAGCGATACACGTTCCTGTATAGAATTTATCATGACACTCTGGTCATCTAGGAAGTTTCTGTATTCAACCTAGTTTTTAAGGTGACTGAGTTTCACTGGCACTGAACTTCTTTAGATGTTAGTTGACCCTCTCTAGATGTTCTTAGAGCTTCTTTAGATGCTCCCTGGATATCAGAGGATACTCCCTGAACATGTCTAGATGATCCGTGAACTTTTCTAAATGTTTTGATGTTCCATGAATGTTATCTAGATATTCCTTAAATCTTTCTCTATGAGATCCTCTGAAGTGCTCTAGATGATATCAGAAGTTCTCCAAACAATACCGAAAGTTCCTCTAAAAACTCTCTTAATAGAGTGAATCACTGTGGAAACTCAATTTTTGATGGATCTCAATATCACTTCGAAACATAAATTATGTGATAGTGCAAGTCAGTCATCATGACGATCATTAGTGGGTGTTGCAAGGAATCACCTTGAATTCTCAAGATGTTTCCTTAATTTCTCTTTGATGAGAACAGGCAGTTTTGAGAAAATATCAAACAATCAAATCTCAATCTCTCTGATGATCACGCTTGATTTCCTTGAACAAAGGTCAAAAAGCAAAGAACAGCTAATCATTGCTCTAATATCAAGCTAACAAAACTCACCAATTACGATTATCACCAAGCTGTGGTGAGTTTGTGTTTCAATATGTTTACACCCGAGCGTAACTTTCATCACGGCAGCAGTAACTTCGTGTCTGGCATGGATCTATCTCTTAAGCTGGGTTTAGACAGGGCCAGTCAATTGATCAAGTCAGTTGAATTCTACTGACTTGAACGCGAATTGAACGTGTAAACCATGCCATTCAACTGACTTGATTAACTCACTTGAATGAAAAAAGTTGAACCAGGCTCAACTTTTCAAGCGAATTGAATTCAACTGAGTTGATCATTTGACTTGCCTAGTCTAAACCCAGCTTTAAAAAAAAAAAAACGATGTGTAACGGAATCAATTTTGCTTCGAGCCAACTCTCTCAGTCTCGAGTCTCAGCTGAAATTTCACGTGTGGTGAGTAGTATCATAGGAGCTTGTAAAATGTTTAACAGTATTGCAAGCGTACTCAATTATGTAATGTCTGACGTATTTATTGAAACTATGAAACCATAGAATGAGCTACACCAAGCAGTAGGATCTACCGCGTTCCAAACCGCTTCCTAAACTATTGCCCTTGATCTCACCACCGACGAGGGAATAACCGCAGCCGCACGTCCGGGATTCGAACACCTCGCACTTGTCCTTTGTCCTTTCGTACTTTTATAATCCCGTTGCGATCTGTTTTTTGCTTTGCCTAAAATGCTTATCTTCTCCGAACTGCTTTACCCCTGTCTTCCTGGTTTGTATAGGTTTCTAGCAACAGCCTGAGATCCGTTCACCATCTGATGCTTTTTCCAATCTTTACGATTTGTAGGTTAAGCTTTGCAGCAGCCCGTGTGTTTCAGCGTCACCGAAGCTACAGAGAAAAATTTAAACTAGCGTACTATTACCAATATAATTACTTACCAATAAAAGATTAAAAAATAGATCTAAGCTCAGGACAGCATCGTTTGATAGCAGGAAGCCGAACCGCCATCAAATATTCAGATTCATTAACATAAATTAAAACAAAATCATGCCACTTGCTTGAAGTTGCGAAGCAAAGAATAAATGATAAGTTTGATAAGAAGCCAGCATCACTTTTAATCATCTTTCCGATCATATACAAACCAATGCAACAATCAGTAAGTCATCCGCGAACTCAACCATTACGGATCAAATATCACGCTTACTCGCAAACAGAAATCTTAAGCTAACCAAAATTTCCCCCCACTTCAACGCTAAAACTATGCAGGACCACAAGAGGATTAATCCACCAGAGATGATTGGATGCCAAAAAAAAAAAAGTTCAACGAGTATTTCAAGGATCGTTTTTGCTTTTAAGGATTAACACGGACGACTGAAATAAATTCTATTTGATCTTTACCGATAACCACGTGAATTTCATTTGATTGTGAAACAAACACGCTCTCTTTCTTCTCGCGAACAACTGGAAACTGGAATTGGCTTTCTTTGCTTCGAGTTTCGGTGTGTATGTTTTTTTTTTATTTTTCGATTTAACGATTCGCTTTTTTTACGCTGTACGCACATTTTTGATTTTCACTATTCTGCTAGGTTCATTGCGCAAGGATGTCACGTTCGTGTGATAAAAACCTGTCGTTTGAGTTCATTGAGAAAACGCATAGCTAGCTTTGTATATTTATCTAACATCAGCTAGCTTGAGAGCAGTTCCACACCAAATGACGAATCGATCAGGCTCTTCGATTTGTATCATACTTTGCATAATTCAAGCGTAACTATTCAAATCAACGTATCTGGTTTTGTAAACACTCACTTCAATCGACGATTTGTCTTAACTACTAACTCTCCCACGGAAACAAACACCATCATCAGGTATAGGAGTCTTTCCCCTACTAGCTGGTGTTGTTAGTTTCTGTGAGTGAGTTAGCAGTTAAGACAAATCGTCGATTGAAGTGATTGTTTACAGAAGCAGATACGTCGATTTGAATACTTACGCTTGAATTGTTTGTTATTGGTAATCATTCATATTTGTGCTAAAATTCAGCCAGTATATTATAGATCTTGTATTTTTTTTTTAACATTGGCGTCTGTGACATTTTTCAATAAATTGAAGCATGAAAACGTTATTTGTGATCGAAATGACGTCTGAGTCAAAGTTCTAGAGAAATACACAGTTAATTTTGATTTATAATTGTGAGTAAAAATTCAAAAAAAAAGTTTTAAAATCTGAAATATCTCAAAAGGTTCTTGATCAATTTTTATGATTATAATGTATATATCTCAAGCAAAATGTATACTCTTTAAATATTAAAAAACTTGGAAACTTGAAATTGGACAGAGATCGTCATAAATTTAGCGAAATTTTATGAAATGTTTACGCAAGTTACAATGCTAGAGATATTTTAAATAGTTTCCTGTGCAAACATTGAACAAGAAAGCAAACGAACAGAAAATGCAAAAACTTGCCCAATGGTTGTTGTTCTACGTTTTTTGTCAATTTTAATACGACGATGATTTTCTTTTTTTTTTGTTTTTAATTTCGAAAATTGAATAGAGAATTTATGTAAATTTAAGTTTTCAACAATGTTTTGGAATGTTTACTCAAAATTGAATTAAAAAATTCCGTGTTTGTATTTTTCTATGAAGACTTTATTTTTCGCTACAATTTTGTCTTGGACATCATTTCGGTCAGAAGTGACATTTCTGTCTTTTAACTTATTGAAAAATGTAAAATATGGCATTTGGATAAAATAAAGATCCAAAATGGTTAATTTTATGCCTAAATGTAAATAAATACCTGTAACAAACAATTATGGAAAGTTTCATGTACATCGGAAAAGGTCTAGTAGACCATTAATTTTGTTTATTATTTGACCTGGAACAGCTCTTCAGTCAATTGCATTTTTGGATGTGAGATTTTAATGGGTTAGAGGTTGTAAAAGATCCATTGAAATTCCAAATGAAATGATGATTGCGGGTTAGAAAGTCATGAGTGAACTTGGTAACGATGGGAAAATGTGTATTCTTCGTGTGGGTTTATATTTTTGTAGGTAATGATGAGATAATTTTTTATAGATTTAAATAGGAAGGCGAATTACTAGTGTGTTAATCCTATTGTTTTTACTTTTTTGCTGGACCTTATTAAAGAATGATTGCAAACTGGACTTGTGCCACACATTTGGAGGGAATCCTTAGTGGTCCCTATCAGGCATGGAAAATCATTTACTTTCATTTCGTACATTCATTTACATTCATTTGCCTCTAACTTTTTTCATCAACAGCATTCCGCAAAATGATGTAAAAAGCTGTAAATGATGTTAATAACTACAACTTGTGATGATAATTCAAATCTGTATCTCTTATGCATCACGAACTAGAGCGGGCAGAACTTGTTACTGTTTTTCAGTGAATGTAAAATACATTCACTGAAAAACAGTAGTGGCTTCTGTTCGCTCTGGTTCGTCATGCATCAGAGATATGGATTTAACTTTTTAATAAAAGTTGTAGCTAATAACAAAACCTACAAAAGCTCTATACATCATTATGTGGAATGCTGTTGATGAAAAAAGTTAGAGGCAAATGAATGTAAATGAATGCACGAAATGAATGCAAATGATTTTCCATGCCTGGTCCCTATACAAAAAGTTGCTGGAACGATTAAAGCCGAAGAGCTTCGTTCCATCAACATGTTACACATATTAGAGGAAATTTTAGAACTTGTTGTTAATGGCCAGCTGTTAAAGTGTTTGAATAGTAATAGTTTGTTGATTCCAGAACAATCGGGATATCGGCAAGGTCATTCTTGTGAAAACGCGTTGAATTTGGTATTAGCATAGTGGAAAAATAACTTGGAGTGTAAAGATACGATTTTTGCTGTTTTTTTTTTATCTTAAATGCGTTTTAAAACAATTTCTAGGCCATTATTGTTAAGATCAATCAAGCGCTTTGGAATTACGATGCTGCATATAAATGGTTTGAAAGCTATTTGTCTGATAGAACTCAACGGACTGTTTTTAATGATTGTGTTTCCAGTCCCGTGGGGAATAACCTTGGAGTACCCCAGGAAAGTGTATTAGCGCCCCTGTTATTTATTATGTATATTACGACGTGTTTTACGATTTTGCGACATTAATCGTTTTGCAGATGATACTGTGTTATTCATTGCAGCTAAGGATTTAGATGATGCCGTTTTACACTGGAATGAATATTTGCTTTCACTAAGTAGATGGTTGAAGTATAAGCAGTTGAAATTGAATACAAGTAAAACTAAATTTATGGTAATTTCGCGGAATAGAGTAAATAAGAACGTCTCTGGTGTAATTGATGATGAAACTTTTGATCGCGTTCGGGAGATTAAATATCTTGGCGTGATTATTGATGACAAACTTAAGTTCAGCTCTCACATTGACAATGTCATCAAGAAAATTGCCAAGAAGTATGGAATTCTATGTCGACTGAAAAACGATTTAACTATTGCCAGTAAAATACAGCGATACAAATCAATCATCTCTCCTCATCTTGACTTTTGCCCTTCCATTTTATTTCTGGCCAATGCAACACAAATATCGAGATAACAGCGCATGCAGAATAAAATAATGCGTTTGATTTTGAGATGTAATAGATTCACTTCCTCAACTTTGATGCTAGGCGCCCTACAATGGTTGTCGGTTAAGCAAAGAATTGTTTATTTGATTATGTTGTTCATTTTTAAAGTAGTTAACGGTTTGCTGCATCGATGTTTGTGTGATCGAATAGAAAGAGAAAGTGACTTTCATAGATATAATACTAGAAACGCGGTTGAAGTAAGAACACCACATTAAATTTTCTTGACCTGTGCTTCACAAAATTAATTGCATTTTAAAGGAATAAATCTTTTCAATTCGATGCCTAGACATATCAAACGTTCAGCAACACTTACAGAATTTAAAAGACACTGCATTCCACTCTAAAGATCAATAATCACTAAATTTATCACAGAAACTTTATACAGTTTTGGTTAAATCTTACTTCAAGCTTAGGGTGACCGTTAGACTGATGCAAAATTTGAAATTTTCGCTCCACAGTGCTCAAACGGTTCCAAATTGGGTCCTGATTAGCCTCCAAAATTTGAACTCATTTAGTGAGAAACTGACTTAGCACAAACCATTTGAAGTTTATATGGGAATTACCATGGAGAAACCATAATTTCGATTCATATCTATCTCAAAATTCACCAGTTCACTCTACTTCAGAAAATGACGGCTACATACATACATTTATTTGTACAACATCACATTTAAGATAAGACATAATCAACAATAGTACGCCACAATACTCGGTTTGCGGCTGCCGCTCTCCATCCTCGGTCATGCCCAATGCTCGCTAGATCACGCTCTACCTGTTCCGCCAATCGTGCTCTTTGCGCTCCACGCCTTCTTGTGCCATACGGATCAGTAGCGAACACCAACTTTGCAGGGTTGTTGTCCGGCATTCTTGCAACATAACCTGCCCACTGCATCCTTCCGGCTTTGGCCACCTTCGCCGTAGAGTGCAGCGAGCTCGTGGTTCATTCTTCGCCGCCACTCACCGTTCTCCTGCACACCGCCGAAGATCGTCCTTAGCACACGTCGCTCGAAAACTCAGAGTGCTTGCAGGTCCTCCTCGAGCATAGTCCATGTCTCGTGTCCATAGAGGACCACCGGTCTTATTAGCGTTCTGTACATGGTACATTTGGTGCGGGGGTGAATCTTTTTTGACCGTAGTTTCTTCTGGAGCCCGTAGTAGGCACGACTTCCACTGATGATGCGCCTTCGTATTTCACGACTCACATTGTTGTCAGCCGTCATTAAGGATCCAAGGTAAACGACTTCCTCCACTACCTCGAAAGTATCCCCGTCTATCGTGACATTACTTCCTAGACGAATCCTGTCATGTTCGGTTCCGCCTACTAGCATGTACTTTGTTTTTGACGCACTCACCAGTCCGACCTTGGCTGCTTCGTGTTTCAAGCGGGTGTATAGTTCTGCCATCGTTCCAAATGTTCTTGCGATAATGTCCGACGACATGCAAAGCACACAAATTGACCGGATTTCGTGAAAATCGTACCCCGGCTGTTGAGCCCGGCTCGTCGCATTACATCTTCTAAAGCAATGTTGAAGAGTAGGAATGAGAGTCCGTCACCTTGGCGCAGTCCCCGGCGAGATTCGAATGAACTGGATAGTTCACCCGAAACCCTTACGCAGCTTTGCACACCGTCCATCGTTGCTTTGATCAGTCTGATCAGCTTCCCAGGAAAGCCGTTCTCGTCCATGATTTTCCATAGCTCTGTGCGGTCGATACTGTCGTATGCCGCCTTAAAGTCGATGGACAAATGATGCGTTGGGACCTGATATTCACGGCATTTCTGGAGGATTTGCCGTACGGTGAAGATCTGGTCCGTTGTCGATCGGCCGTCAATGAAGCCGGCTTGATAACTTCCCACGAACTCAGTCATTTTAGGTGATAGACGACGGAAGATGATCTGGGATAGCACTTTGTAGGCGGCATTTAAAATGGTGATCGCTCTGAAGTTCTCACATTCCAAATGGTCGCCTTTCTTGTGAATGGGGCAGATTACCCCCTCCTTCCACTCCTCCGGTAGCTGTTCTGTTTCCCAGATCCTGACTATCATCCGGTGCAGGTAGGTGGCCAACTTTTCTGGGCCCATCTTGATGAGTTCGGCTGCGATACCATCCTTACCAGCTGCTTTGTTGTTTCTGAGCTGCTGAATGGAGTCCTTAACTTCCCTCAGCGTGGGAGTTGGGTCAGTTCTGTCCTCTGCTGCACTGACGTAGTCGTTTCCTCCATTGCGCTGGTCTCCCGTGTCTACGTTTTCCTCGCCATTCAGGTGCGCATCGAAGTGCTGCTTCCACCTTTCAATCACCTCACGTCCGTCCTCCCGTCCTTATGCTTGCACATTTTGGCTCGCGGCACGAAGCCGTTGCGGGATGCGTTGAGTTTCTGGTAGAACTTCCGTGTTTCTTGGGAACGGCACAGCAGTTCCATTTCCTCGCACTCCGCTTCTTCCAGGCGGCGTTTTTTCTCCCGAAAGATGCTGGTCTGCTGTTTCCGCTTCTGTTTATACCGTTCCACGTTCTGTCGGGTTCCATGCTGCAGCATTACCACCCGCGCTGCGTTCTTCTCCTCCAAAATCGCTCTGCACTCCTCGTCGAACCATTCATTCCGTCGACTTCTTTCCACGTACCCGATGGTGCTCTCGGCTGCGTCGGTGATGACTGCTTTTACTGTACTCCAGCAGTCCTCTAGAGGGGGCACATCAAGCTCGCCCTCCTCTGGCAACGCTGCCTCGAGATTCTGCGCGACATCCGGTTGCTTCAGTTGCTCTAGGTTGTACCGTGGCGCGCGTCGTACATTGTTGATGACGGAAAGTTTTGGGCGCAGTTTGACCATCACCAGGTAGTGGTCAGAGTCGATGTTAGCGCCACGATAGGTCCTGACGTCGATAATGTCGGAGAAGTGCCGTCCATCAATGGGAACGTGGTCGATTTGCGATTCCGTCTGCTGTGGTGATCTCCTGGTGTAACGATAGGGGAGGTGGTGTTGGAAGAAGGTGCTACGTATGGCCATGTTTTTGGAGGCGGCGAAATCGATGAGTCGTAGGCCGTTCCCGTTCGTCAGCTGGTGGGCGCTGAACTTTCCAATTGTCGGTCTGAATTCCTCCTCCTGGCTTACCTGAGCGTTTAGGTCTCCTATGATGATCTTGACGTCGTGGCTTGGGCAGCGATCGTACTCACGGTCGAGCTGCGCGTAAAATGCGTCCTTGTCATCATCAGTGCTTTCGGAGTAAGGGCTGTGCACATTGATTATGCTAAAGTTGAAGAATCGGCCCTTGATCCTCAACCTGCACATTCTTTCGTCGATCGGCAACCGATCACGCGCTTCTGCATTTCGCCCATCACGATGAAAGCTGTGCCCAGCTCGCGTGTGTTGCCGCAACTCTGGTAGATGGTATGATTACCTCTGAACGTTCGCACCATGGATCCTGTCCAACACACCTCCTGCAGCGCTACGATGCCGAATCCGCGGTCCTTCAGTAGATTGGCGAGTATTCGGGTGCTCCCGATGAAATTGAGAGATCGACAGTTCCACGTGCCGAGTTTCCAATAGCAAGTCCTATTTCGTCGCTGGGGTCGTTGCCGTTGGTCTCTGTTCGTATTCCTCTGTTGCTGATTTTCCGTTGCATTGCTTTTTTTTACACCGCCTGACACCAACCCCCTAGCTTTCCGGAGGACCAGGGTGCACAGTTGTGCTTAGAGTCCTTTACTGGCACTCGGACGTAGATCAGCCGCCCCTAACATTGGAACAGACGCTGTTGTGAGCCGCTCCTCCTGGAGAACAGACGCTCAGGCTTGCCGAAGCAAACCCCCCCCCCTTACCTGTCAGCCTATGACCAAAGTTCCCACCGGGGTTGGTTACCCGATCTTCCCTAAGGTTGCTCACAGTTCCCGGCCGGTACGACGGGGAGGTAGGGATAGGAGTTGCTGGGAAGAGGCTAGTGATCTCAATGGGATCTGTATTGCGCATTACCCAGCATTAATCGAAAATGACAGCTGCGCTTGTTGAAATTTTTTGCAGCTACAACTTTGTTGAAAACCAGTTTGCGATCAAATGTAAGGAACAAAAGTTATTAATGATTCAAGTCACTGATGTCTTTTGATTATGCTCAATCATCTGTTCAACAGGCAACATTGGTGTTTATGGCGCATAGAATAGAGGACAAAAATCATGGCTACTATATCACACTGCAGAATACAGTGTTGCCCACAATACAGTTGCGTAACCTTGCCATAAGATTATCAATCTCTTAAACAATTAATAACTATTTAATTTGACTTTAGCTGAAAAACGATTTTCTGCAAAGTTGTAGCTGATAAAAATTTCCATAAGAATAGCAATAGAATTTGTGAACAGTACAATATGTGAAAAGACTAAAGGACAATGAACAAAAAGTTTTGTTTTCCCATAGTAATTTCCATATAAACTTTAAATGGTTTGTGCCAAGTCAGTTCCAATAATCAGGACCCGATGTGAAACCGTTTGAAAACTGTGGAACGAAAATTTCAAATTTTGCATCAGTCTAGTGGCCGTCTTACCCCGTCGTCCAATCTTCACTATCGTAGCTACAGGTTATCATCGACAGTACTTGCATTTTACTTTTTGAGCTGGAAATGTGCCTCGACCAACCTGTCACAACGAAAGCGCAGGGATAAAAATAAATTGTAAATGATTTGCGTAATCTCGATGTACCTGTTTGGACATTTTTCATTGCTAAGGACATTGTAACAGTCGTGATTGATCTAGTAGATCATTTGATCTGAACTCTTGGACAATTTGGAGTACCTAGGACAACTTGTATATAAAAGCATGAATCATTAAGCGCATAGGCTGTATGAATCTGATTAGATACACATCATTACTGATAATATATAATAATCTGAACTCTAAGATAATTTGGAGGCCCTAAAATATATTGTGGTCCAGGAAACTTATGCTGAATTATTAATTCAAGCTTAATGAACATGCCAAGGTATGTATCGTTGCTAATGATATTGTCCCTATCCAGGTCAAGTCCATATCCTCAAACATATAATCTTCATAAATTTGTGTATATCTAGGGCACCAACTTCGGGGGCTACAAAATGGTGAGTTGACAACCTGGAAGGAGAGTGTTTCCTAGCTCCGGTCCTCACAAGTCCCTACATCACGCCTCCACGAGTCATATGATTACAAACGACTACCAGCTGAAACATGGACACAGCTGGGTGGCGTCGCCTGGGCAATGTTGTCAATCCGACAATAGCAAAGTGAGGAGGTGCGAAGCGAACACTGGGGCGGTAACCATAGCGCGGCGGTAGAGGAAATGCTTCGCTTTCGAGTGTGGCTCAAAAAGCGTCTGACTGGCATCCAGCAGCTGAATAAGAAATGCTCTTCCCCGGAAGCTACACCTAAGATGGCAGTCCCATTAGAGGATAGGAGGCCAACCACCTACAAGAAGGCCAACAAAAGACAAGAAGGAACCCAAGCAACACCATTTGTTTCTCAGCGAGTAACAACAACCTTAGTGTGACTAAATGAAGGTCTAAATAATGGACAACGCATCGCATATAAAACTTCATTGTACCTTAAAAAGCGCAGAAGGTGGAGTCTCTTTGCAACTTATGTTTGTTGCAAATAAGTTTCATGTTACATAATATTTTAATGACACAAGTTGCAAATGCGGTTTTGACTGACTCAACTGTAATGTTTAACTGACATCGTTAAAACAGTACAGTGATGGTATCGAATACATATGAACGACATTTTAGTTAACCATATATATGTATTGGATATTTTGGTGTGGTTATGCGGAAAAAAAATACTGATGCTTTTATTTGGACTGAAAAATCGTAGATGACAATCGTAGGAAAAAGTAATTAGAATAAACATATGCAATTAATGACTTCTAAGAATTGATGTCTATTCCCTTTTTTTCAAACGCTTCAAGTTTTATGGTGAAACGAAACATTTTACTTCGAATAAATATACGCGCCTTCTGAAAATTAACAAATTGATGTCACAAATATGTAGTGTTGAAATAAAAAAGTAATTTTCGCAAAATCAATTTAATTCATACTATTAGAAAAAAAAACAGCTGTAATCAGTATTTCATATTTATACGTAAATATGGTGTGAAACATGAATAAATTGAAAAATAAATTCATTTTATGTATTTCCGGAGGATTGCATATGGCTGTCAGTCTTACCAACAGCATACTGATTATGTACATTGCGGGACAAAATTTAAATACAATAAAATTTCTCTCTAGATGTGGGTGTGTTTGTGTCTGTGATTAATTTTTGGTTTCATTCGATTCCTATCGGTTAGACTTTAGCATGAAGTTGCGTTCTTAAAACTCAAAATTATGGTCAAAACAAATTTAATCATCAATGGAATGGTCAGTGCGCACTATACATAATATGCAAAGGTGCTTTTTCGGCGCTCTAATGTGAGGTTCTTACTGTTGTGAAACGATCACTGAAAAGATCTTCTGACAGGCTGGTAGAAGCCGCACCGTTGTTATATCAGTGGGTGCCCAAAAAACACCTACCAGCACCCTATTTCATTAATATTCCAACCCTAAGCCACAAACCTAAATTCTCATCAACACATCAAATTTAAAATAAATACTTTCCTAACAATAACTAAGGGCTAAAATGCTTGTGGAGCTTTTTTTAAACCAATTCAGCTTTTTTTTTCAGTACCAATATTTCATTTTAATTTTCATTTTGAGCTGATTGGAAGCATATTGAACGCAAAACTGCTGAAAAACCAGGGAAGTGGCATCTTTTTTCTACTAATAACAATAGGGAGCATAACCGCGAACCTACGCTTGGGCCTAGCTTTGATTGATTCGTTTGCACTTTTTTATGCTGCCTACGAAAAGATCTTGGCGTACCCGTCCCTTGTGAAAATCTAATTTGAAGAAGTATTTTATGGACCTAGGGTGGGTGAGCCAGTACACCTACCCTATACATACGGATTCCGAAGGACTCGTATGACTACCAGAAATATGAAACAACAATTCAATTCCAAATAAAGATACCAGCTATCTGCTGTGTAGCACCAACTTCCGGTTACTACACAAATGCATGATTTTTGACACTTTGATCGATCATAATATTACAGGTGCACACACTATCCAATAATTAGTGTAACTTTAAACCTCCAGGATTCAAACTTCTAGTTTATACCGCTCTGGCTAGCTTTACATAGACTAAATTTATTATTTTTGATCAGACTGAGTGACACCAGCTGTCGAAGTGTAAATCCGTCGATTACACAAACCGTAAGATTTCAAGCCATCACTCACTCATCTTGAAAAAATAGCTTGTGCTTATAATGCAAAGCCTTGAATTGAAATTCCTATAAAGTACAAATCAAAGCCTTCACTTCAACAACATTATACAATAAGCAAATAGAGTCGACTTGTTTGAGTTCTTTAATATCCTGCACCTATAACAAATCAAAACGCTCTCACATAATCATTGTCTAGTGAATAATTCTTAATTGATTTATTATTTCAATGTTTGGAATATTTATGTTCATAAATTTTCCAAACATTAACATTCCTCATTATAGCATCATAAATTTGGCCGGTTGTGTACGTTTCATCCAGATATAATACAACTCACTGAACTGTTGCAAAAATGTTAAAAAGTACGTTACAACAATGTAGCTATTTTTCAAGACATCATGAAAAGTTAACAACAAGTAATTTTTGCGTTACAGATGAGTGGAAATTCAAATTAAATATTCTCATTAAACTGCAACAACACCGCAACGGTTTGTTAACATATCTGCACCATTGGATAGTATCGATGATATCCATGTTCCAGTAATGTTAAAAATAAGTAGCAAATGCGTAGTTTGAACAATCATAGAATTAGTTGAGTATGTGCGTGCTTTAAACGTCACTTGTTAGTAGTAATGCGGCATCGAGTTGTAGCGGCATCGTTTTGGCATTAGGAGCCAATAGTTCTGGTGTCAGCTCGAAATCGGCATCAAAATTTACAACAGCTCCAGCAACAATCGATCCAACGTCGTCTCAAGATTCTCACCATTCTTTTTGGCGCTTTGGAACACCCTCTCAACTGATTATGGCCACGCCAGCCGCTGTTGGCGGAAAAATTGTCGGCGTCGCTGTAACATCACCTCCGCCGGTGTTCAACTTTTCCGCTGATTAGGATGCTGCTAGCGAGGGACCTGCCGCATTTCTGCTGGTGCAAATCTTATAGCTGCAATCGGGGATCTCTTCGGAATGCCCAACGGAGCCGCTGGTATTTTGCATAGGAACTGGAGGGGGTGAAACTGTGTCACTCAGACGCGGATTGAAAAGATTCTTTATTATTGGGCCTCAAATAAATTTCGACTTTGCTTCTGTGGTTATCGTTTTTGTCTAAGTTCGTATCGTCGTTAGTCACCATCGTCCTCCGTCGTCCGTAATCCTATCGTCCTCGTCGTAGTCTTCCTCACCATGGTTATTTGTTAGATTAATTTACTATGCAGATGTTAGCACATGCATTACGATTTCTCCACTTTTGCCAATGTAGTCCAAACGTGTTTTACAACATCACAATTACATGAAATATTTTAAAATTTATAGATTCATAACGCTTAATTGGAACAAGATTGCAAATAGGTTCATCAACACATCTTGGTTCGCAAACTTTTAAGTAACATCTCTAAACAGTTGCTCAAACAAAAAAACATATCATTCACACTATTTTGCACCAAATTTTCAAGAAATATAATGTTTAAAGGAACTTTTATGCAACAAATACAACGCAAGTTAGATTTGTTGCTCAAGTGTTTCATACAATAACACGTAGCATATAACTTCATGCCAATTTGAGTGTAACATGCTTGCTCCTCCCATTTTATGCATGATTTGAGAAGACATCCAAGCAGTATATTGAAACAGTTGAGTTCCGTTATTGAGACCTAAAGTAAATCAAGCAACAAACTTGAAACAGTTTCATATCACGATGTATTTCTTGTACACCATTTAAGGGATAGAAAATCAAAAATTGAAGATGTTTTCTGTGTTGCTTGGGAATATGGTTACCAGTTAGGTAAGATTCTTCATCATCAAGTATATACTTTTACAAAATGATAGCATATGCATATAAAACATTATATTATTATATGAACCAATAAATGATGGGAAGGATAGGGACCACCAGGGCACCCAATTGAAGCGATATGGATGGGGAGAGTGAAATTGTAAACTCCTTGTTGTTAACATCTCGTGGAAAAAGTTTGGGCTCTTCTTCACACTCATTGGGGTATCCTTCTGTCGGACGGCTCGTTTTTTGACCAATTGTATGATCATGTGGCTGGAAGGAGATTCTCTATCATCCCGTGGAAGTGTATAGGTGAATTATCTATTGATCCAACAAAACCGTTTTTTGCCCTTCATAGAGTGACATGTTGAGGACAATCAGAGATTATTAAGCTTGATCAAATCAAACAGTGAGTAGCGCCCGCTGCAATCGGACTTATACCCCGTTCACATTACAGCCTATATATAGGCTACCTTGCAATGAGCACTCATACATAGGTTTTCCAGTGAAAACTAGATGTATGAAAGCTCATTGCAAGACAGAGTATATCACGTGATATACGCTGTAATGTGAACGGGGTATTAGTTTCCGTGCTACAATGAGTGGTAGACAATTATCATACATACATTCATATAGGGCATCAACTATTAGTTGTGATTTTATGCAGCCAATCATAGGAGGTAGGCATATATGACCCATCCGTCATAGGGTTAAATGTAAAGCAGAAAACAGCAAGTTACTCATAACTTTGTTTTATCAGATCGACACTCCCCAACAGGAGTTACATATCCCCATTGCATTGTGTTGAAACATGCTGTCAACATACCTCACTCTCTGAATTTTAACATCATGCCGAAAACGATAAGATCACCGATAATGGTATGCATTATGCCTAAAACCATTGTTCATGAAATAAATCAATCACCTGAGACTCTCAAAAATACCACTTTCGAACTAGGTTCAAAGATTCCAACTAATTCCAGAAGTGTCATTACACTTCCAAATACCGTTTGAACTCCACCCACTAATACCCCAACATCGATTGTACAATCAAACCGTACGAAAAGAAAAATGCCTAAACTCTGCTGCTCCACTTAACAACCCGCTAATGATTGATTCAAAACGGTCCATTAGCAGATGAAGGCGAGCCATTTTCACGTCAAATCGGTCGGTCACATAACTTGGTGGTGCGCATTCTCACCGCGATCAGAAATAATTGACAACAGTTAGCCGAGTCGCCTTGCAGAGAGTGATAGGTCAGGTCCCGCAAATCAAATGCGCACCCCGAGCGGGAAATTATCTCGTGTCTACGGTGGAACGCAACGCATTCTGCACACAGAGCAGTCGTCGAGAGCCACTCCAATAATGAATGTCGATAATCACCATTTGAAGGATAATTCGCATACTTTCAAAGTTTGGGTTCTGGTTATTGCGGGTTCAGAAAACAAAGCAATGCGAATGCTAATCTCACATATAAGGAATTATGATCTGATGTGTAGTAGCACCCTGCCGGGGGACCGGTCAAACGTGCCGAAGTATTTTTTTACTAAAAAACCTCCAATCTTGAAACCGTGAAAATACCGCAGCAACCAGCAGAGGAGTGCAGAAATCGGGGTTCACTGGAAGGTGATTTGTTTCAAGTGATTTGGAGCAAGGTCGCTGCACATGATGATGGCTTTGGGACAACCAGAGGAGCCGCACCGCTCCTCCTGGTGATCGGAAAGCGAAGCGTTTGGTCAGGTTGCTAATGGAGTTTAGCAGTGCGCAGAAGATAAGATTATAGTCTGCCAGAGCGTAGCAAAGTGGTCAATCTATGGATTACGGCTCTTTTATTTTTGTGTTGCTCTCTAGTCTCGGTTTCGGTTATTCAGCCATCTCGCACTGTTTGCAGTCTGCAGCAGTCTAGTTCAACCACGGCGACGCAGCGGCGGGGTGACGGAGGTTAACATCATCACGCTTTCTGTGTGACCCAGCTGAGGGGTGCGCGCTATCGCCTGGGGAGCCCGGGTAATGCGATGAAAGCCCACATAATTCGCGATCAACTGGTCGATGGAATAGCCTTGCGAGGAGAGAGAAAAAAAAAAATGATACCTACCTTGTCTGTAGCAGAGTGAGTTAGATTCGATGCTAGTGTTTTGAGATGGGTGAGCACTTGTTTATTAAAGAAGCTCGATGAAGATGTGATTTGATATAACATTTATTCCTTCTTCTTTGACTGTTACTTTGTGCTTGCACTTTGAACATTGTGCCTGCCCGCAAGATAGTACACGGTGTGTTTGATAGAGAGCGGTTCCATACTTATTCGCTAATCAATTTATTCTTGTATTTTTTATTGGGGTGAAAATTTGCAGAAACGTCCCTTTTGCCCAACGATTCCATATTCCATCTTCAAATCTTAATTTTAAATCAAGATTTTTAAGGGACAAATATCATCTTTTGCCATGATGAAAAAAATAAGGACAAAAAAGTTATCATTTTTTGAAAAACTGGAATCTTACTTCCCGGCAGGTGCTTCCAAAAATTAAATATTTTGTAATCGTAAACTTGAACATATTTGTAGTTCTTTGGCGAACGTTTCAGCTCAATTGATCATAAGTTAACAAAGTTACATCATGTCAAAGTTGACCATTTTGTAAGAAAATCGGCATGCGCTGCTAATTTGTCGAACACAGCGGTATTGCCTAAACATTGTTTAATTGACATAGCTGTTACAGTGCCCGTTCGATTTTGGCAACATGCCGGAAAATCGTATGTTGCCAAAATCGAACGTATGCTTTATTTTATTATCTTTATTAATAGCTCCATCCAAAAATCGTACTATTTGATCATTGTAAACATACCTGCCATATACATTGCTGATTATAAATGCTTCTAAAAAAACAATAGATCCCATTATTATCAAAATCCAATAAAATAAATTTTTGCTACCATATACATTAGACTGATGCCAAAACGATCCAAATTGGATCCTAATTTGCATTCCAAAATTTGAACTCCTTAAGTAAGATACTGACTTGGCACAAACCATTTATATCGAAATTACTATGGAAGTTTTCTTGTTATTCTCTGACGTAAATTATTAAAAAAAAAATCCCGTTTAGTGATTCCTGGCATAATTCCCGGTAAATTTATCAAACAGTGAGAAGAAAGTGTGTTTTCGGCATCATCGGAAGGAAAATTGTTCTTGCGATTGGCAATTCGCCAACCATTTTGCGCCCATTTTGTGGTCACGCATACCTGCACCGCTCATCTATCATCGTGTGTTCAGCTGAGTGCCGAGCCTCATACAAGCCCAGACCAACGAAGACCGCCCGCACACGCGGATCGAAGATCATCCGTTGCTAAACGCTCGGTGGTAGTAGTATAGAATTGCCGGAAGACAATTCCAGTTTGTCACCCGATGACAAGAATGGTCGCAAACGTCTGTCATCCCAGAAATCTGATGATACCATCCCTGGTTCGTGATCTCAGTCTGGCAAAGGACAGGGACAGAAAAGCCCCGATTGTCTACTTTCAGCCTAAAAAGAAACCTTTGAATGTAATGCAATGCACATTTAACCCTTTCAGGACGGATGGGTCATATATGCCTACCTCCTATGATTGGCTGTAAAAATTCACATGTGATTGTTAGGCCCATACTTTCTTCGGAGATGTTCTAATGTCAGATATTAACTTTACACTAATCTGACGAAGCGGTTCTTGGCCGTGACCGAAATCTGGAAGGTTATGTACAATGAACTTCGTGTTATTGTCTCTAATCTGAAGCAAGCTAACGAGATTGTTGCCTCCCAGTTCTTTACACTCGAGTATAGAGTGTACATCCCAGCTCTTAATGTGGAGATCGAAGGTGTGGTCACCGAAGCGAGTCTGACCCCCGAGATCTTGGCAAAGCAAGCGGTTGGCCGTTTCAAAAAACCCCTTGCTTCCCACGGTTGAGATACTGGAACTCCAGAAACTGGGCTCAGTATCTTTCAGCGAGGGTAAAAAGAGCTTTACCCCCACAGACTCGTTTCGGGTGACCTTTTCTGGTTCAGTTCTTCTTCACTACATCGAGTTGACTACCTGTGCGCTTGTTTGTTCCTCGGGTCATGAACTGCCACAACTGCAAACAGTTGGGACATACGGCCTCTTACTGTGGCAGCAACGCACGCTGTTTCAAATGCGGGGAGAAGCACGAACATGGCGCCTGCACAGTCACTACACCAAAATGCGTGTACTGTAAGGGAACTCATCATGGTCTCTCGTCGTGCCCGGCGTACAAATAACGCTCTCTTATGGAACGTTCTAGGCAGTCTTTTGCAGAAATGCTTAAGACAGTCATGCCATCGACCGAATCCTTTTGCTCTCTTATCAGATGACGAGTCTGACTCTGATTTGGCTGAGGAGGTAACTCCTTTCATTTCTTCACGGAAACGAAGACGCATCCTTTCGTGAAAAGTTGCAGATAAGGTACCCCAAATCAGCTTGCCCAAATCAAGGAGTGGTGGAAAAAAGGAAGTTTCAACTCCTCCTGATTTCTGTTCGGTTTGCGGATTTCGTAGCGCTGGGCTGGGCAGAGTGGTTGGCAGCGGCGACCGTACGGTAGATTAGTCTCGGCTTGTTCGGACATTCAGTCGAGTGCCCACGACGTCGACGGGGAATACCAATCAGGCATTCGTTCGCTTCAATACCTGACCCTCATTCGTGTGCCAACGACGTCGCTGGGGGAACCCTGCAGCACGTGGTATTGCCGGCCAGCAGCGACGGATTGTCCAACTGCCAGAAACCGGACACGATTCTCTAGAGACGACGTACTGGCTCGACCCTTGGCCGTATGCCAACGGCTTCGCTGGACTACGATGTAGCACGTGGTCTCATAGACCCTACGGGATGAAGAGTACCCGGTTGGGCAAACCGGTGACCTGGACCGGTCGTTCCACAGGTACGAGTCTGCCCTGGTTCACCAACGAGCTTTCCACTATCTCGCACTGTCACCAACGGCTTATCTCATCCGAAAAAAAAAAAAACGCGCGAATCACTCTCGACAATCACTTCCGAATTCCCGAATCGTGGTTTCAACTTCTGTTCGCCATGAGATTGGCAAATCGAATCATCGAATCATCCTTCCACCCACCAATCCTCTCCTCTTCTCCTCTTCTCCTCTAGTCCAATCCATTCTCCATTTTTTCCCCTCGCTCCACTTCCACCCACGATCGACACCAGCTTCACTACGTTGCTAATATTCCCCACCAGTAAACGCATACTGTGTTTGGGCCGACTGCAGTTTTATTCAAATTGACCGTTGGCTATCTACAATTTGGTCGTCCTACAATACCATACCATATGCAAATCTAAATTAAATTACCGTAGGGTAACAACTCTTTTAAGTTTTTAGTTCACAATAATGATTGTGATGCATTTGCTCTTTGTGAAACTTGGCTCTCTTCAGGTATCGATCTTCCTTTTTGTGATTTTAACATTATTCGACTGGATCGTGGGGATTCGCGTGGAGGAGGGGTACTTTTGGGGATCAAAAGGTGCCATTCCTGCTATAGAGTGAATCTTCCACAATTTCCAGGTATTGAAGTTGTCCCATGCCAGGTTATTTTTAAAGCTAAGAGCCTGCTTCTGTGTATGTTCCTCCCAGAGCCGTTGTTAATGGAAAACAACTTTCAGATATATGTTCGGTACTTCCTGCTCCACGGATGATTATGGGAGGTTTTAATTCCCACGGTACAGGCTGGGGGGAACTGTATGATGACAACCGTTCTACTATGATATATGACATCTGTGACAACTTCAATATGACAATTCTTAACAATGGGGAAGTAACAATTGGAGATGAGAATGTCAATGGAGAAGTCAATTAGACCTCACACTTTGCTCTAACTCATTATCGTTGGATTGCACGTAGAATGCGATCCAGGATCCCCACGGTAGTGATCACTCGCCGATCAAAGTTTCAGTTGCCAGTGGGTTCAATCCGTTGGAACCCGTTAACGTCGCGTACGATCGTACCCGTAATATCGATTGGACAAAGCTCAAGAATGTGATAGAAGATGCCCTAACGTTGATAGACGGGCTTTCCCCTTTTGCACAGTGGGCAAAAATTGACAAAACAGCGACTAAATTGAATATCTCGGCTGCCAAACGGTTTCAGTCAACATGTTATACATAATCTCAAAGGAAAAACTCTGCTGAATCGATTAGTGGTGGTCTCATTGGCCGGAGACAAATGTCATGATTCTGAACAAACATAGAAAAATATCCTGATGAATGTGGGCCTCTTAGTGGAATACCTGTATAATGAGAGTCGAGTATTTGTACAAGACACTGAAGAAGTCTGCACATTGTAGACGAAATACGCGTATCTGTCAAGGATAAGCAAATAAAGTAGTGGAATTAAATGAAAAATACTAATCCTTCACTCTCTCATTATAGAAAAAGATGTCATGATTCTGAACAAACATAGACAAAATCGCAAGGTCAATTTTTATAATGTGGCCGGTCAATCCAGACTATCCGGAGAACCTGAATTTGGCCACTTTACCCCAAAATATAGTTTCCATACTAAATACGCTTTGATCTCTTGATTCTGAACATCAAGGAATAAATCACAAGGACATTATTTATAATGTGGCCACTTTATCTGTCGTTCCGGATCCTCTTTTAGGCCAGTAGAGTTTTCCTGAGTGCGTATACGATGCCTTTACACCATATATAGTATATACTTAGCACAATCAATTTCCAGTAATATACGTTAAGTGAAGTTTAAAATGATGTCGATAGATAGTGGAATTTCCTACTTTACCGGGAAGTCGGGTTGATCCCGGTCTTTTATCTCGGTACGCAAAAGTCTCCGGCCAATGAGCCACCACCAATCGATTCAACAGAGCTTTTTCTTTTGAGAATATGTATAACATGTTGACTGAAGCCGTTTGGCAGCCGAGATATTCAATTTAGTCGCGGGTTAGTAAATTTTTGCCCAGTGTGTGTTGAAGGAATATAACTTCCTCTTCAATGTGATCTTGGACAGCGCGCTTCAAGGTCAAACTTGACCGGTTCCATGAACGGCTTTTCGTAGGAAACCTCCTTCCCCTTGGTGGGACCAGCAATGCACTGAGGTTTATCGTAAAAAGTCCAACGCGTTTAAGCTTTTCCGGAAACGTGGAACACCCGTACATTTCGAAGCATACTCGGCTCTGAGTGGCTCTGTGAGCTCAAGAGCCTTATTAAAGCCAAGAAACACGGATACTGGAGGCAATTCGTGGACGGATTATCGCACGAAACGTTGATGAATACACTTTGGAACGCGGCGCGAAGGATGCGTAACCGGTCTTCAAACAACGAGAGCGAAGAGTACTAGGATCGTTGGATTCTCAAGTTCGCGCGAAAAGTATGTCCTGATTCCGTGCCGGCACGGATGATTCCTCGCGAATCAGCCAGCCTTTTTCAATGGTGGAGCTCTCAATCGCGCTTCTTTCGTGTGGCAATTCGGCTCCGGGGGCTGATAGGATCAAGTTCAACTTGTTGAAGAACCTCCCAGACGTCGCTAAGAGGCGCATGTTGCACTTGTTTGGTCAGTTCCTGGAGTTCAATATTGTTCCAGATGATTGGTCGCGAGTTAAAGTTATAGCCATTTAAAAACCAGGAAAACACGCGTCAGATCATAACTAGTATAGTCCCATCGCGATGTTATCGTGCATTCGAAAATTGTTGGAGGAAATGATTCTTTTTCGCATGGACAAATGAGTTGAGATGAACCACCTACTCTCAGATACTCAATTTGGTTTCTGTAGAGGCAAGGGAACGAACGGCTGTCTCGCGTTGCTTTCCACAGAAATTCAGTTGGCTTTTGCTAAAAAAAAAGAGCAAATGGCTTCTGTGTTCTTGGATATTAAAGGGGCTCTTGATTCAGTATCGGTTGAAGTGCTTTCAGACAAACTCCATGCTTGTGGCCTTTCTCCATTAATTAATAACTTTTTGTACAATTTGCTGTCAGAGAAACATATGAGCTTTTCTCATTTAAACCCTACAGCTTCTCGATTTAGATACATGGGTCTCCTCCAGGGCTCATGTTTAAGCCCCCTTTTGTATAATTTCTACGTCAGATAAATTGACAATTGCCTTAGTGTCAACTGCACGTTGAGACAACTTGCACATGACGGCATAGTGTCTATGACAGGACCCAAATGGGTAGACCTGCAAGGACCCTTACAAGATACCTTAGACAATTTGTCTACTTGGGCTATCCAGCTAGGTATCGAATTCTTCACGGAGAAAACTGAGTTAGTCGTTTTTTCTAGGAAGTATAGCCCAGCACAACCGAAGCTTCAACTTTTGGGTACACCGATCACTCACTCTATGGCATTCAAATATCTTGGTGTCTGATTAGATTCTAAATGCACCTGGAGATCCCACGTTGAGTATCTGGATCGGAAATGCCAACAAAAGAATCAATTTTCTCCTAACAATTACCGGAACGTGGTGGGGAGCTCATCCACAAGATATTCTTACGTTGTACCGGACAACGATTTTATCGGTTTTAGAATACGGTAGTTTTTGTTTCCAGTCGGCGGCTAAAACTCACATCATCAAACTGGAACGTATCCAGTATCGTTGTCTTCGTATCGCGTTAGGATGCTTGCACTCGACTCATACGATGAGTCTTGAAGTGTTAGCGGACATGTTGTCACTCTGATCGGTTTTCGGAATTGTCCCTCAGGCTCCTCACCCGTTGTGAAGTTATGTACCCACTGGTGATTGCAAACTTTGAGGAGCTTCTTGAGCTAAACCCTCAAACTTTTATGTCATTTATGTCATTGTACTACGTGTACATAACACAGGATGTCAGCCCTTCCCAGCATTATCCGCATCGTGTATGATTTTCCGACTTCGGCAACTCAATTAGTTTTGATTTATCTATGACGCGTTCCATGATTGTTCCGTCAATTTATGCTGCAAAATTTGGCCAAGTTGATTCCGCAAGATCGTTCTTCTCAGATGGATCATTAATAGAAGCGTCCGCTGGTTTTGGTATTTATAACGAATTTCATAGCGCCTCTCGAATGCTTCATGCTCCTTGTTCCGTATATGTTGCTGAACTGGCAGCTATATACTATACGCTAGAAATTATCGCCTCAATTCCACCAGATCACTATTTTATTTTTACGGATAGTCTCAGTTCTGTCGAGAGGGATTCCATCCAGAATGAGCTGAAAAAACCTGAAATCGTGCTCGACCATCTTCGATTTGGATGATACTTTGCCCATATTTTCAGTATGATAGACCAAGTATTTTCCGCAGGAGAGGAGACCCTTTTGACTCAAGGATGATTTTTGAAAAGGGCGTATGCGTTTTTGCACACATACTTTTAAAAAAAATGTAGGTCGAATACAGTTGGTTGCAGAAAAAAGTTTACTAAGAAGGAGTTGTAGGAAACTAATAAGGCTTTATAAAAAAAATATACGCGGATTTTTTTATTCATTTTTTTACAAAAAATATTAAAATAAACCTCAAAATTCAAATAACAAAAAAAAACATATTTTTGATTTTTTTTTATATTTTTTGTATAAAAATTTGAATAGAAAGCCGAAGTTTTTAAAACAACTCTAGGATGGACAAACTTTTAATAAAAAAGTTTTTCTAAGAGCAACTTTTGAGGCATTTTTGAAAATTTCATTATTTACGGTAAAATGTTCAGTTTGATGTTAGTATATGATTATAAAAATCATTTCAAACGATAGTGCTCATATCAATAAACTTCCTAAATATAACCGTTTTCGAGATATTTCAAATTTACTTTCATCAAAATCATTTTTTTGTAGAAAATAAGCCATTTCCATAAGTTAATCGTGATTCTCCATCAGCATGGATAAGTTTAGCTAGATACACATATATTTACCTTCAATTTGTCTTTTGACGATTGAACGATCAGACAACCCGATTAGAATTTACAGGGGAAATGAAAACACTATTATTTTAAATATAGAAACCAACAAAAGTTAAGTTGCACTTATTTTCATTATCAAGCGTTGTTTCATCTTATTTAAGTTGGTAATATTGATGTACCTATCCATCTTATTATTTTAGGTACATTATAATGTCTTCCATGGCACTCCAAAAGAGCTTCTCTGTTAGAGTAGCTTCAATACCAAAACAATATTTATACCTGAATATCCAAATGGTACTTACGTTTGTATATAAGCATGACCATCCTTTTGAAAACAGACATCACTAAAAAAATCTTTTTGAGTGAACAAGTATAATTTGAATATGAAATTCAAGAATATCGAGTGTTGCAAGCCGTTTCCTAATAAACGGTGTTCGTCAAAGCTTCGTAAATTATCCGACAATTTGATTGAAAAACATAAGTTCCTAGAGTGAAAATTTAATTTGGATACATCTCTATCAATCTGTGATACGTGTCGCTTGAATTTAAATAGAATCGAACCATGTGCTGAAAATCTGGAACTAGAAGTGCAACCGTCAGTCATGGACATCGCGGAGCCGCAGACATCTACATCTCGACATGGCCTCGAAGAAATACCATCAACTACGTCAATAACAACAGCATCATCTTAGGATAGTGGAGAGCAACAATTTTCCAGGACGCATAATATTGAGCTATTCAACAAGGGCATAGCTGGTATCAACGTATCGCCAATATCGACAAAAAAAAATTCCAGAATGTTAACTATCCCCGAAGAAAGTATATGGACATTACCAATGGCATTAAGAAACGCATCTTCGGTTTTCAAGCGGAAGAAGATGTCCTGAAAGCTGCGGAACACAATGAGATGATCGGACAACTGAAGGAGAGATTTGCTGATCCAGGTTCATCGAGAGACGATCAAATAAGGATTCTGACGATTTTGCCGAAATCTTGGTCAACGCAAACGGTAATGGACGAGTTTGAAACAAATAAATACATTGTATTGCAAGCTCGATGCTTGGCAAACGGGAAAGGAGTATTGGCCACCACCAACAAAAGGTTAGGACACGGTTTGGATCCCGAAATTAAAAACGAGGTATTGCAGTTCTTCGAAAGCGATCAGATAAGCAGAGCCACGCCAGGACTAAACGATTACGTTTCAGTGAAGAAGGAAGGTAAGAAGATTCATATTCAAAAGCGACTTTTAGCTTGTACATTGCGAGAAGCTTTTATTACATTTCAAGAATTACATTTCAAGAAGTTAGTAAAAATAGCATTGGATTTAGTTCATTTGCAGCACTAAAACCAAAGCATTGCAAATTACTTGGTAGTTCAGGTTCTCACAATATTTGTGTTTGTACCATCCATGAAAATATTAATTTAATGCTTCATTGTCTTAGAAAATATTCATTCGAAAAAGATTTCAACCATTATTTTGAAGAAATATTATGCAGCTCATCATCCAGAACTAAACATTGTTATCTCCGCGAATGCGAACGTTGTCCAGGTCTCTCAGATTATGAAAGAAGTTTTTCAGAAAAATTCGAGGAACAGGGTATGTCTGAAATATGTTTTGAACAATGGGTTTCAACTGATCGATGTAGTTTAGAGAAACTTGTAAAACCAATAGATGGATTTGTTCCTTATTTTTGCGAAAAGTTGGATAAACTGGTATCCCATGATTATATTAAAACTCAGCAGTCTAGTTTCTTGAGAAATACAAAAAATACTCTTAAAAATGGAGAAGTTGTCATAATTTGTGATTTTTCCGAAAATTATTCATTTGTTCTTCAAGATGCTGCCCAAAGTAGTTACTGGAATAATCAACAAGCATCCTTTTTGCATTTATTATTCAGAATCAGGTATAATTAAAAATTTAAGTTTGATCGTAATCTCTGAAGTTTTAAAACACGATACAATTGCGGTGCAAGTATTTATTTCAAAATTACTGACCTTTTTGCAAACAAAAATTCAAGTAAAAAAGCGATGTTTATGTCTGATGGAGCTGCATCCCAATATAAAAATTGCAAAATTTTTGCAGGTCTTTGTAAATTTAAAACGAAGTATAATTTTGATGTTGAATGGCACTTTTTGAAAAGGGCATATTTTCTACAAAAAATTGATTATGATGAAAGTAAATTTGAAATATCTCGAAAACTGTTACATATAGGAAGTTTATCGATATGAGCATTATCGTTTGAAATGATTTTTATAATTATATACTGACATCAAACTGAGCATTTTGCCGTAAATAATGAAAGTTTCAAAAATGCCTTAAAAGTTGCTCTTAGAAAAACTTTTTTATTAAGAGTTTGTCCATCCTGGAGTTGTTTTCAAAACTTCTGCTTTCTATTCAAGTTTTTATTAAAAAAATAAAAAAAAAAAAAAACAATAATACGTTTTTTTTTTGTTATTTGAATTTTGAGGTTTATTTTAAATTTTTTTTTTGTAAAAAAACGAAAAAAAAATCCGTGTATATTTTTTTTATAAAGCCTTATTAGTTTCCTACAACTCCTTCTTAGTAAATTTTTTTCTTCAACCAACTGTTTTCGAACTACATTTTTTTTAAAAGTATGTGTGCAAAAACACATAGGCCCTTTTCAAAAATTACCCTTGAGTCAAAAGGGTCTCCTCTCCTGCGGAAAATACTTGGTCTATCATAATGAAAATATGTGCCATGTATCATCCAGATCGAAGATAGTCAAGTTTGGTGACTGACCGATTTGGCGTGGAATTGGTCTCGAGGCTATTCGCTCTACTTATGAGGCCAGTAAAGCACTCCTCATATTTTCTCATGAAAATACGAGAGCTTTTAAGTGCTTTATCTTTAAGATCTTTTGTCATCACCTTTGCATGGGTCCCATCTTATTGCTCGATTCCGGGCAATGGGATGGCGGACTCACTTGCTAAGGTGGGCGCTATGGAAGGCGATATTTACGATCGACAAATCGCCTACGACGAATTTTTCTTCATTTATCGTCAACAGTCACTCGTCAGCTGGCAGAATAAATGGAGCGAAGGGAGTTTGGGACGATGGCTATATATGATCATCCCTAAGGTGTCGAAGATTCCTTGGTTCAAAGGGTTGGAGGTGGGTCGAGACTTCATTCGTGTGATGTCTCGCCTCATGTCCAATCACTGTTCGTTAAACGATCATTTGTTCCGTGTTGGGCTGGGGACAGCAATCTCTGTGAATGTGGACGAGGCTACCAAGACGCCGATCACATTATTTGGTCTTGTGCTGAGTTTATGTTTTAGGATTTATTAAATATCTGTATCGTAAAACACATTTCAAACCTCCTTCTCCCTTTTCTCATCAACAAAATTGATAATCTCTACTAACCTCGAGACAACCGCGAGCATTCGGTCCAGTTCCTTTAACTTAAAATGTAAGACATTAATAATGTATAACGAAAATGATAACTCGACTCTGTAAAGTTTATTTGCTTGAGCTTGTACAAATAAAGTAATTATTAAAAAGAAATCTCCCGATAAAAAAATTCAGTAGTTATCTCAAAAAGACGGAGGAAGCTCCCTCTTTTGTATAGTGAAGGATTCTAGAATGCCGAATGAAATATTTGTTTTGACTGTTTTTTAACTTATTATTTGCTCCAAATTCAATTTCATTTTAATCAAAGAGATCAAGGTACTACAGTAATTTACTTGCCTTAATTGATGTAATATATATCTAAGTGTGTTTACACTGTTCCTGCTATGGAAATTCAGTATTTTAAACAGGTTTTCTTAGCCTGCATGTCAATGCATGTCTAAGCAATTAAACGCACTTTTCGTGGTAGGAGCGCACAGAATATTTTTCCAATAACAAAATTAATTATTTTCCTCATCTACAACGATTAATTCCCTTTCTGTTTAGAGATTTAGTTTAGGTATTTAGTTTTAAGATGACAATTGCTATAGATTTTTTCGTCTCATTCAACTTTTTATTATATTAAAAGAGCCGCTTGCCGCTCTTTGGTCACCGGGGTCCGAAATTTACACGACTTTTTCATAGTGTGTAGAAAGAATACAAATGTCTAAAGTTTTTCCCGTTTATGTAACTATTTTAGAGGCAACATAAGGAACCTGATTGATTATTTCAGTACGATTATGCATGGCGAAAAATAGTAACACTGGATGGAGAAGATATGGTGTTAAATGATTTTTCAGCAGTTCAGATTGTACTTCGCTATCACTACATCAAAATATGTTCATTCATAAAAAAATAGTTGCAACTTTCCATAAGCGGCTTTTACAATCCACAAATAAAAAAAAAATACAATCCACCGTTGTCTACTTTCCAACCCGGTCGATGGTGAAGGGACATGCCAACATATTGAATAAGGAATTACATCATCCTGCTATCAAACTGTAGGTAGCAATATCAACCAAAGGCGAGTTCAAAATCAACTTTCGAAAACTTCAACCTCCCAACTACAAAAAAAAAAAACCTACTACGAATTATTTTTAGCACATTTTAATAATAGTCTATCTCCGCAGAATGCAAAGCGACAGCGTCTGGTCAGATACGAAAAACCTGCCCTGATAGCAGCCAGCAGCTGAGGGACGGAATGGTTAGTCCGTCAAACAAAATCAATGTCATCAAGCATTTGTTTAATGAGACTCTCCACCTGCCCGAGTGAAACATAATCCTCTTTCGCATCACCCAACATCGACCCCACGAATGGCGAATGGGAACAACTTTTAGCGATATCAATCATTATGACTTAGTGTGCGTGATTGAACCGAGTGATACTTTCAGTTTCGAAACGAAACAAATACATAATCGGTGAGCTTTGACTCGAGCAAATAAACAAACCGGCAATTCAATGGAAGTTGACGAAAAATGATACACTATCAAAATTGGGACCACCAAATCGAGGTGGCAGCCAACGGCAACGCAACGATTGCACATTGTGCTATTTGGTAAATCAACTTTTGTCTATTTTGAAGCGTTTAAATGCTGATTTGTAGGTTGATGAAAACATGCTGATTGGATAAACAAACAATCAATCCAAACTGGACGGCAGCTCGATATGATGGGGTATCAATTTTACGCCAATTAAATCACACGTTGATGGCTGTGAAATGGTTAATTGAAAGCGACGTGAATATATAACACGGGCAGTACCCAGCACGTCCGATGAGGAAGCCAGAGTGAAGTGTGGGGAAAATGATAGTTTGGCGATCTGATCTAATCGATGAATTGTTAACCGATGGTTTAAAAGTTGGGCGGTTTGGTTGGTTTTGGCTTTGAAGTTTTTCGGTGACGAGTTGTGTTTAGTTATCTGAAAGTGTATGAGGTCTTTCATCAGAAAAATCCAATGAAATTAGCATGGAATATTAATGACAACAATTAGATCACAGTTGGTGCTAGATTACAGATACCTCACACGGGGTATTGGAACTCGAATGTTATCGAAATTGCATAAATCACGGATTTTTAATCGTCGTAAGTTGGGAAATAGGATTAGAAACCAGATATAGAAGGTTTGAAATATATAAATTTGATGTAAATATTAAAAATTACGTGCTTTTAAAATTTTACCTCTGTTTTACTTAGAATGTAGTGGAATACATTGACATTCCACAATGCAATGAAGTTTAAGTTAACAAATCACAGTCATGTGAGCACCAATTTGGACAATTTTAGCGAAAAATTAAAGATATATTCTAAACGAATTACTTTACCTTATTTTTTTATTTGGTCCTATGGATCTGAAATGTCGTCGGGATTTGCCTAGGATGCGCTCAAAATTCTATCATACCATTATGCAACACATTAAATCACATCATATTTAGAAAATAAGTTCAATGGTGGTCATATTAATGTGTACGATGGTGGTTTGTAAAACAAATATTCGGATTGTGCAGTTGTCAAGATTGTACATACAAATTTAGTTTTAGAGAGTTCTACAGAATCAATACGATACGAAACGATATCGTTTACAAATGAGACTATTGCAAATTATCGACGCTCTTTTAATGCTTAAATGTTGCTGAGCATGCACCGTGCTTCATAAGACGGATGAAATAATCTTGTCCAACATATTTTAAGAAGGGCAAACAGAATTGCTTTTGTACCGATTTTATTATTCCTCCCCAAGTAACATTTTACGAGATTCATTAAACCCTGGTCAAAACAGCTTTGTCTTTATTAAATCCACCAAAACCTCATTAAGACTAGAATCTATCTAGTTGGCCCACCCTGGAGACGGTTTTAAAGTGCATATTTTAAAGGCTCTTCATGATTGATTTGCTGCAAAAAATTTATACGACGAAAACATTGAGAACTATTTGAAATCCTCCAAACTACAATAAAAGCCAGTTGGAATCAATACTTGTGCCATTTGCCTTTGACGGTTGCTAAGCGCACTAAAAATAAAACAGCCATTAAGATAAAAACGGATACATATATATATATCATCCGATATTGCAAAATTCTCATAAATACCCTGATAGTGGAAAACAAATGGAATAATAACAATATGGCGCCAGCATAAACATTAATTTCCTATATGCCGTTTGTGAAAAAGCTGTTTAGCTTTCATGAAATCGCATACAAATACAAAACTTTTTAATGCGGCTTTTATGACGATAATTTTCAGACTGGAATGTTGTCATCTGAAGTCATTATGCTTAATCCTAATCCGTTTATTTTTATGACAGCATTAATGGTGGCAAAATTGCCTGGAAAAGGTAAACGTCAAAATGTGTTTATCTTTTGATAGTTCTGTTGTGTGATCATTGCAACGAGGTTCCATTCCAGCGTTGAATCAACAAGTTGCGTGACATCCTCGACAAGGGTGATTTACATCCATTGGAAGCAGTTACTCAGGAGCGTGTCTACATAACTTGGAACAGGTGGATTTTGGATATTTTGGAACAGTTAACCCTTTTGTTGAATGAAATCGCTGCTATGGTTTGGAAAGCAACCAATTGCCAGCTGACTGACAGCTTCCGAAGTTTGGCATTGGCGCATGTTATTCGGATCATCATAGAAACGCAATTTCTGAAGAATGGTGGTCTGTTTTTATTCAGAACATGAAGCAAACACCATTGACAATATTTGCTGTATTCCCATAAATTTTAAGCGTCTAATTTGACGGCTTCGTGAACCACATTCACTTCACTCTTCTCAGTCGGCTGCTCTGTTGTTGTTGTTAACCGGTTCAGTCTGAGCTTCTGGGCCTCCCATGAAGTTCTGGAATTGAATTCCTGTTCCCTTCCGTCGCCAGCATTGATTGAATTATTTCTCATACTATCGCATACATACTATCCTTGAGATTCTTCGTTTGAAAGTACCACTTGATTTATTTTTTCTCTGTCGCTCAGATCCATCTTTTTAGATTAATTTGTTTAGAGCGGGGGTTGATAGCAGATCTGCAGAATAATCACTCGTATTGTTCTGCGGTTGTTAGTTTGGCGGACAACGGTTAAAGTGATAAGAGAGTGGGAGATACTCTCTTCCAGGACCCGAAGAAGAACATCGCAAGGGAGCGATTGCGGTTGTATGATGACCTGTTTCGCATAGTTGTAAAAAGGAAATCCAACCACCGAGTGCGATCGAAAACTGAGCGTGCGGGCAGTTTTAATTCGTTTTGTTTTGTATTTAGGCTTAAGCGAAAATTGAATGTTAGAATAAGTGCAATAAATGTAGTTTTATTTGTATGCTTCGTGTATTAAAATAAATGTTGTGTTTTCTATTCGCGTGTGTAATTGCTAATTGTGAATAAGAATGGAGGACTAGGTTGGCCGCAGGACATGAATAGGAATTAATTGTTCGCCCAAACTGACCCATACATCACCCTTCGAGTGCTGAGGAGCCAGACGCTGTCGAAGGCGGAAGAAGGTATTCGGTTCCCCAAAAGTACTATTAAATTTTGTATTCAAATTAAAACGACTGCTACTGCTTTTATAAAACCACAATAAATCAAAGAGAAAGCCAAAAGACTGTTCAATTGTTACTTGGGTAATGTCTCTTGAGAATTCAGGGAAGAATGGAAAACATTCCCGATCGCGATCTTTATCAGAAAAAGTGGTAAAGATTTCTTGAAAGAAAGTTTGAAATTTGTTCCGGGTTATCACTTTCTCTTTCGTCCAAATTCATTCTCGATGGAAAGTTAACTGATTTTAATTTAGTTTTATCGTTGTTATACCTTTTATAATTTTTTTTGTGTATTCAGTTTATTATTTTTTTGATTGGTCTGTTGAATCAAACTGGATGCTTTGAGTTGCCCTGACGCCTTCTTCTCTTTAAAGATACTTCATAAAGTATTACTTCAAACAATATTTTATAGAAGACGTCAACAGTATTTTCGACATTTTCTTCATTCCTTAAAATCGTTTGCCAATTTTCACTACCTAGCGGTGCCGGTGTTTCGTAATTCCTTCTCACCCCAAAGGACCTGGGTTCAATCCCAGCCAGCGCTACCGGGATGTTCTGAGGCATAAAATCTCTGATCACGCCTTCCTTCGGAAAGGAAGTACAGCTGTTGGATCGAAAGGTAGGGTCCAGGTGTGAGAGCTGTCTCCCTGGCGTCAGTAGCATTAGTACTCAGTACGGAACAAAGGAAAGTAAATCAATGATTAACACAATTACACTACCTAATCTGTGCCTTATGCTGTCGTAATTTGCCGACTGATATTCTAAGACCTCTTCAAGAAATTACAAACTATTGAGATACGTCTTACTCGATAACCACTGCATCGAATTTTTCTCAACATTCGACGAATTCCACGTCAGCTCGACTGTAGGGCGGATGACCAAGATTCTTAGCGGTGGCACATCATCGGTAGAACAGGGAATATTAAAAAAAAAAAAAAATCACTACAACAATTTCTGTATCAAAATGAGATACGAGCTTCCACTTGCCTGGAAAGTGTGAAGGGATTTACTTCGACTGGGAACTCGAGCTCAGTGAATAATCAACGAATACCAAGGCGAACAGCCTCAAAGGAACCGTTCCTTCCAAAACTAGAAACACGGAATTGTATCAAGTAGCGAATCAGTTGGTTTTTGGTTGATATGGAGAAAGCAGTATTGGTGGAACTACAGAATATGGAAACTTTTGAGCTTGATAAAATTCAGTGTGAGGATTTACAGATTGGTCAGAGAAATCATACTTTAATAAATGTCTCGTGAGTAAAACGGATAACCTCATTCCGAAACCCCCCAGTCCAAGTTTTTGCACGACATCAGAATTTGTATTAGAATTTGGTTGCGATCCTATGTAGTTGATCATGGGCCGTAAGTTGATACACTTCACTTCTAAGCTGACTATTAAGAAACATATCATCCGGGAAATGAACCTATTTCAAGATTACAATTCGTCGCAATATGTTAGATTCTACCGGGCACTTTAAAGAGACGGGGAGATAAAATTTTGCATGATATGAAATGGATGGAACTCACTGAATTTGACTCTGTTACGAGTGGGTCGTATTCCGGAATTAATCCAGGCCAAAATAGCGTGTGTCATGCTGAATGGGATGAGCTAACGTGAAGCCGTGAACATTTTAGATTAGAGAACTGCAGTGGTGAGATTCTGATCAGTGATTTCAGAGTCTGTGAGCAGTTGACCGATTCGAAAGCGTACACTTTCCTAGACATAAATTAGTAGCTTTTGATTGATTTTTTGTTCGAAATGCAGTTGCAAAAAATATCCTGAAGGGCAGCTCCGTGATTTTTTTCTTGAGAAATAATTGTTTATATATAACTGACGATGCTCGGTAGCTCAGTGGTTACCGTTTCTGCTTACTGAGCAGAAGGTCGGGAGTTCAATCCCAGGCCCGTCCTCTTCCTTGCAATTTTTCACTTTGCCTTATTCTATACCCACTAGATTTTAATGAAAACAAATTCTTCTTTAACACCGATCGCATCACTTACCACAGTGTGGGTCCTGATCTAAAAATAGAAATTGGATGAGTGCGCGCGTGCGTGTGTGTGTGTGTGTTTGTGTATTTTAATCGCTCTACCAAAAAACGATCCCTGCGTGTGCGTGCAACCTTTCCCCACATCCAACATCCCAGTGATTTCTCGTGGAAGCGCAGAGGATTTCTCGGTTTCCTTCACAGCGAGTACCACGTCAACACATTCCTTCCCATTCCCTAGTTGACCTGCATTCGGACACGGCCGGCGCTGGTATTGCTAAATATTAGATCTCCAGTTCTTACACATTGAGGATGAATGTTAGTCCCAAACATCATCTGTTGGTTCTCTGTGTAATTGCAGCTGATCTGGTAATAACAGAGCAGCAACCGTGGGCGGTCAATCTGATTTTTTTTAATTGTTTATATATAACAAGTTTTTTCTGTCGAACCTGTTTAAAACATCTAGGTTCCTCTTATTAATGAACAGTTATAAACACGTTATTAGTCCATCACATGGTTGGAAAAATTGAATACTTGATAGACAATAATAGCTGATTAAAAACTAAAAGTTTCGTGTGAAATTTATATATGACCTTTACGCAACCTGGGTTTTTATTCTTGTTCAGAAATATGTTGCAAGTGTTACTTGGGTGATCTTAATAAATAAAACATAATAAATTAAACATAACAACTATCACACCCAGCATAAAATAAAATCAATCTTGGAGGTTCCATAAGCGGTTTTGGGAAGCGTCAGTAGAGATATTGTGGAGACTATTGCAAACAATTAAACATGTTCAGCCACTTTTGATTTGAAATGGCAATGAATACCTTTTTCCACGTCTTTAGTAGCTTTTGTCACTTCTACAAAATAATAATAAAAGAGACTTCGGAAGTTAATCTAAATGCATATGTACCAGGCATGTTTTACAGCTTCAGATACACTGTTGTGTAGCAGTGAGAGTTAAATCGTAAATCGAATATCATCAAAATACATGGCATGCTCATGAGAGAATTTTCTCTCTAAAATTTTAAACTTTTGGATCTCTGGGCAGAAGCAATAAAGCGGATAAAACATTAACGGAATTAATCCTTATCTATTTAATTGTAGTTTATTTAACAATAATTTCCTGAAGGACAAAGTTTTTCATTAGGATGTCGTTATAAGAGGGAGTGAGGATATGTGTTTTATAAAATGACATTTTCCGCGTTTCACAATATTTGAACGGGACCCATGTGGGACCGATTTACCTCAGGAATATAACTCTCTCTGTAAAAATTAGTGGGCCTGAGAAGAACCGATAGTTCGATCCGAGTCAGGAGGCTCCACTCCTTCCGTTGAAGATACTGCTGCTGTTAGTTGTTGAGAAGATCGGTCCACTATGTTGTTCGTTGCGAAAATTAGCTTCGGTACACCTTTCTTAACATCTAGAGCTCATCCCACACCTGCCTGATATTATTCGATCGACTCTCCACAATTGAGAGAGCGATATAAATATAGAAAACCGACAGTCGTCTCGGATGATATCGGGTAGGTGTAGATGAAGCTTATTACAAAAATAGTTCATTGAAAAGGAGAGTCTCCTTCCATCCCACCACTGTTTATCAAGGTGATCCACTCAACATGCCGTCCCCACTGTACGATGGCAGAGGGAAAAATTCCACATTTTATAGCTACTGGTACCAATCACAACGGCCGTCCAATACGAAAATGAGTAGAGGCGTGACAGTAGCGCTCTTTTATAACTTTTCAGGTTCAAGTAGAACGATGTGCAACGAAGTGGAACTCTATTATGACGGCTGGGTTTGAAGAAAACGTTTATTTCACGAAAACAGTGATAAAACTATCACTTTTTATATGCACATTAAAAAAAATTGTAAAAAATTGGAAAAGTATTTATTTTAACATACACTGGAGTCGCTTTTTACGCGGGTGATACGTCCCGCGTAAAAAAAAACCGCGTAAAAAAAACCGCGAAAAAAAAACCGCTTAAATTCCGGAATCCGCGTAAAAAAAAAACCGCGTAAATTCCGAAATCCGCGTAAAAAAAACCGAGTAAAAAAAGACCGTGTAAGGAAAAACCGCGTAAAAAGCGATATACCGCGTAAATTCTGAAATCCGCGTAAAAAAAAACCGCGTAAATTCCGGAATCCGCGTAAAAAAAAACCGCGTAAATTCCGAAATCCGCGTAAAAAAAACCGCGTAAAAAAACCGTGTAAAAAAACCACGTAAAAAGCGACTCCAGTGTATTTGTATAGTTGTTTCCTGTCGATTGGTGTACTTGGATTTTTATTTCATTTATAAACGGCAAAGTTATAAGTGTTCAAAACCTAACACCTTTTCGTAACGGTCGAAATTTTAAATTTTTGGTTTACCCCCTGTACCTTCGCATATGACGTGGTCAACGTCAAAAGTCCAAATTTTTTTTGCACAGTGTTATGTGACGCGGGTGCTGATAAATTTAAGGTAATGCACTGATGAAAATTTGTATGAATAGCGGGGTCTTGTTTACTAAAAAACCTGTAAACACTGTGAAAACAATAAAAAAAAAACTTTAAATTCAAGGAGTGGAAAAAAAATCATTTATTCAAAAGGGATATGTTTGTAAGAGCTTAAACCTATGTTAATCATCGAAAGAATTTTCATTTGCCGCAATTACGGCTTCAACACGCTTCCGGAATGCTCGACAATTTCTGATAATATAGACCGGATCCAAAACTCTCCAGGGCGTGGGACTTTTTTTTTTTTTTTTTTTTTTTGTCTCAAGCTTGCTGTACTGAAATGCCGTTTGAGTCACACACTCACACACAGACACACACACACACACACACACACACACACACACACACACACACACACACACACACACACACACACACACACACACACACACACACACACACACACACACACACACACACACACACACACACACACACACACACACACACACACACAGACACACACACACACACACGCACACACACACACACACACACACACACACACACACACACACACACACAGACACACACACACACACACGCACACACACACACACACACACACGCGCGTACACACACACACACACACACACACACACACACACACACACACACACACACACACACACACACACACACACACACACAACGGGAGTCCCGTAGATCTAAATGCGGACGAGCTGACAGAAACGTTAGTGAGAGCATGTGACACGACCATGCCGAGGAAACTGGAGCCAAATAACAGACGGCGTCCAGTCTACTGGTGGAACGAGGCACTTAGTACTCTCCGCGCTAGTTGTCTCAGAGCCAGAAGACGTGTTCAGAGAGCAAGAACGGAAGCAGACAGAGAGGAACGAAGAGAAGTGTTTCGAGCGGCCAGGGCCGCTTTTAAACGAGTGATTAAGCAGAGCAAGTCGAACTGTTTTAAGGAGCTGTGTCAAGACGCTGATGCCAACCCCTGGGGCGACGCATACCGAGTCGTGATGGCGAAGATCAGAGGTCCAACGATGCCCGCTGAAATGTGCCCAGAGAAGCTGAAAGTCATCGTGGAAGGACTTTTCCCGAAGCACGACCCAACAACCTGGCCACCTACACCGTACGGAGAAAGAGAGGGAGATAACGTCGAAATCACCAACGAGGAGCTCGTAGTAGTGGCGAAAGGATTGAAGGTGAAGAAAGCTCCCGGTCCGGATGGAATCCCCAACGTAGCGTTGAAAGCGGCGATCCAGTCATCCCCGGACATGTTCAGGATGGTGCTGCAGAAATGCCTGAACGAGGGTCACTTCCCTGACAGGTGGAAGATACAGAAGCTAGTGTTGCTGCCGAAACCAGGAAAACCGCCGGGGGATCCAGCATCATACAGGCCTATATGCCTGCTGGATACACTCGGAAAACTCTTGGAGAGGATCATCCTAAACAGGCTGACGAAATACACGGAGAGTGAGCACGGATTGTCGGAGAGGCAGTTCGGATTCCGGAAAGGGAGATCGACGGTGGATGCAATTCGGACAGTGGTCGAGAGAGCTGAAAAGGCGTCCAAACAGAAGCGGAGAGGAGATCGATATTGCGCCGTCATAACGATCGACGTCAAGAATGCGTTCAACAGCGCCAGCTGGGAGGCCATCGCCGAAGCACTGCATAGAATGAGGGTCCCTGACTACCTGTGCAGGATCCTGAGGAGTTATTTCCAGAACCGGGTTCTGGTCTACGAGACAGACATGGGACAGAGATCGATTAGGATCACAGCGGGAGTTCCACAAGGCTCCATCCTTGGTCCAACGCTCTGGAACGGGATGTACAACGGCGTGCT